>NC_141906.1:31344448-32549448 GCF_057802395.1 Ceratotherium simum simum | reverse complement strand
TTTAAGAGCCACAAGCTGAGATCAAAGGTGATATTTTTACAGCAACTGAAATAGAAAACCACTGGGCGCACAGTGGGAGGTGAGCGGCTGGAACCCAGGCCCCTGTATGCAGCCTGTGGCCACGGCAAGCATGCTGCCCTTTGCGAGTGTTGTGGGGTGTGGGGGACAGTGTGGCCTCCATCTTCCCAACTCAGGTTCCAGAAAGAAGTGAAGGGGATGAGCTACAGCCCTCGGTGCTGGGAGAGGAGAGAGTCAGCAGTGACAGATCCTATGAGCACCCAGCGCCTGGCACCTTCCACCAAGACCACCCTCGTCATTCTTGCTGGGGGCGTCAGAGTGGAGCCAGGCCCTGATCATCCCCACAGAGCCCTGTGAGGAAGGGTTATCGTCACCCCTGTTTTCCGGAGGAGGAAACCAAGGCTGCAAGGGAAAAATGATTTGGTCAAGTCCCACGGGGAGTTGGGAGCAAATTCAGGACTAGAACCCTGGGACTCCTGGTCCAACCCCTTTCTGCTCTCTGTGCGCACTCACTTACTCACAAGCCAAATTATTTACTGAGCTTCTGCTATCACTGGTCTTAGCTGGCCCTGGCATAGCAGAGCCCACACTCAAGTCTACGAGAACACTGGTTCTCAAAGTGTGGTCGCCAGACCAGCAGCATCAGCCTCACCTGGGAACTTGCTAGAAGTGCAAATTCTCAGGCCCCAACCCAGACTTACTGGACCAGAAACTCCGTGAGTGGACCCAGCCCTCCACATTTTAATGAACTCTCCAGGTGGTCTGATGCACACTAAGTTTGAGAATCACTGTACTGTGTTATCTCAGTTTCCAAATCTGTGCTTCAGGGGAAATGACAACACCCGTCTCACAAGGTTGAGCCCAGTATCAGCTAACACACATGCTGGGTGTGTACCCTGTGCCAGGCATCCTTCTAAGCCCTTTACCGGTGTTAACTAATTTAATTTCACAACACCATGAGATCGGAACTAGTATTATCCTCATTTCACAGATGAGGACATGAAGGCACAGAGATGTAAAGTGACTTGCCCAGGGTCACACAGCTAGTAAGTGGCAGAGCTCTAGAATCCAAGCTCTTAATGGCTAACCAACGGAAAGCCCCCAGCAGAGGGTCTGGCTCCCAGAATATGCTCCAGGCATGGCTGAGGATGGGATGATGGCAATTACTGTTACCTCACCTGAATCTGAAATGATGATCCCCATTTTGTAAATGAGCAATCTGCTGCCTTGTCAGGCTCGAGGAGTGAGTCAGCTGCAAGGCCAACCTCAGTGTCTGAAACCCCAGTGCAGCCCACTGGCCCTCACCATTCATGCAGCTTTGAGACCACAATACAGCATCTCGGTCTTCTGGAAACAGCCCAGTTTGCTGTAGGGAAGAGTGAGGGCTCTTACAGAGGTGGGCCAGTACCCTAGTTTGGCCACTCAGGGGCTGTGTGACCTTGGACAAGTTGCCTCACCTCTCTGAGCCGCCTTTTCCTTCTCTGTAAGGTGGATGATGACAGTCCCAACCTTGCAGTTTCCTGTGAAGGTTGGAGAAGATGACATTTGCGTCCAGCCCAGAACGTGTACACAGCTGACCGTCAACAAGCAGCAGCTTGTCTTCCCCTCTTCCCCGTCCCTGCTGCTACCTCCGTGGAAAGACCAGCTCTGGACCCAGAAAAGGATTGAAAGAAGAAATAAGTTCCCAAATGATCACAATGCTTTTGTCCTCCAGCCTCCCTACCCTTTTCCAGATCTCCTTGCAATAGCTGGCCTGGCTGGGGTTTCTGGGGGGAGACACTGGCACCCGCTGCGTCCAAGTCGGGAGTTACATAACCAGTGAAGGGAAGAGGAGGTGTCCTCTGCACCGCCACCCCGGCCAGGCGGCCGCAATCAGCGCGAGCGTCTGAGCATCCGCCTGCCGCAAGGCAGTTGGCCTGGACATCTGAAGCTCGTTAGCTGCCTGCTCCCAGGGGGCTGACCCTGCTTGGCGAGAACTATCCCAGACACAGCCATGGAGGATGGAGCAAACGAAGACCAGGTGAGGTGTGGCCACGAAAGGGGGGAGCACAGTCTCCAGAGCGGCCTCTGGGGACCCCTGGAGAGCAGAGGAGGCTGAGAGAAGGCCTGGGCCCAGCTCCAGCCCATCCACCATCTCCTAGCTATGCAAACTCAAGATGGCGGATAGGAGGGGGTCCCTTTCCCTCTTTGGGCCTCAGTTTCCCCATGTCTGCCTTGGAGGAGAGGCAAACAAGGCAGACACTGAGGACCTTCCAGCCCTGACATTGTGGGGTCCCAGTCTGATGCAGGGGAGCTGATCTCCAGAAAGTGATGTCACATTTCAGAACAGTCAGAGAGGTGCCCTCTCGGTGCCCATAGGTGGCAGAGACAGTGTGAGCTGAGTCTCCTGGAGACCGGGTTCAAGACGCTCCTCCCTTTCTGACCCACCTAGCCACCCTGCTGTCCAGAGAGGCCACAGCTAACTTTCACTTAGCAATTTTTATTGGCTCCTTGTTTTATTCCAGGCACTGTTCTAAACACTATACACATATTAAAATCAGTTGACCCTTTCACTGGGTGGCAGGTCCTGGTGAGCGACCAGACTGGAGTTTGGCCCTCATCTGGTTGGTCCTGATGTTGACTTTTCTCAAGACACCTAGAAAGGTCAGACAGGCTGGCCCTACCTATGTCACTCAAGATCCATGCCTCCACCCAACACTGTTATAACCAACACCAGGCAATCTCCCTTTCGAGGACAGGAGTGCTCTTGTCCCTTCCCGAGTCTCCTTCCTTCCTGGGAGCCGGGTGTCCAGGAAGCTGTTGCCTGATGGGCCTAGAATCCGAGCAAAGGGGCGAGGAGGGCTCGTGCAGAGGGCTGTTCATGCAGACCTTGGTGAAACCTGATGAGCCATCTCCACTCTGAGCAGAGAGGCTGTCTGTGGGGACTGGGATGGGAATTGTCCCTCAGACAATTCTTACCTTCTGGACAGCTTTGGAGGCGCACACGGCCAAAGTGGGCTTCTCTGGACCTTGGCTTTTCTCTGGAAGCCTCACTCTTTGGTTACTGCATTCTTTCTTTGGATGGGTTAACATCTCTGATGACCAGGCTGGAGAGCTGTGTTCCGAGCCAGGGAGCCTTTTGAGTCACTTACTTCTCCTGGGGCAACCTCTTTACTGGCATTTCTAACAAAGGCCCAGAGAGAGGTGGGGACGTGCCCAAGTTCACACAGCCAGTCAGGACTGAGACAACCTTGACTTCCAGACCACTCCCAATTAAATAGTTTATCACTTTCAAACATGAAAAATGAATTATATAACTGCGGAAAAATTAGACAATACGGATAAGCAAAAGCAAAAATAAATATACCTTTGGTTTGTTTCTCAGAGAAACTTCCACTGCCCTTCCCCATCCCTTCTCTCCCCCCAGCCTCAGCCACGCTCCCCCAGCCCCAGCGATAATCAATACCTCACCTCCGTTTGCCAACAGCTGGTCCCTGAGGAATAAGCCTTGACAGCAGGTCCTGGAAGACAGCCTTAGACCGGATTCTGGACAGGCCTGGCGTCTCTTCCGGAACAGCAGAGCTTCCGCCCAAACGGAACTGTTTAAGTGCAGGATACAGTAGGAAATACTCCCGGCCAGGAGTCCCGAGCCTGCGTCCAGCCCTGCCTGGTCTGTGGCTCAACTGTGTGACCTTGGGCTGATCCCTGCCCTCTCAGTTTCTTCCTGTAAAATGGAGACTTGGACTTGACCAAAGTGGTTTTCCCACAGCCTGTCTCAGTCTTTTGGCTTCTCTTGGGCAAGGACCATGCCCTCTCCTCTTAAGTGGACATAGAATTTAGAATCAGAGGGCAGGGCCCAAGCTCCCCAAGGCCATCACTCCCTAGCTGTGTGACCGTGGGCAGGGCACCACACCACTCTGTGCTCTGCTCACCCATGGAAAGACACAGTTCAGAGAGTGCTGGCCCTCTGTGTCTCAGGGCTGCCATCCATCCCACGAGAGACCTCAAAGACCTCTGGATGACACAGAGTGAGGTGCTCTACTGGGCTCTTACCTAAGGGTGCCCCCTGCCTGCCCATCCTGGTGCCCTGGCTCCATCCTGGCTCAGGGTCTGGCCCAGGCTTGTGGATGGAGCTGCTGCCTGCCCGCGGGCTCACGGAGCTCTGGCAAGAGGAGTGTGTGGACCCTGGGCCCCGCTCACTGAATGAAGTGTCAGTTACTTTGCCCAGGGGGCCTCAGGGCCCATGACATCATGGACAGCAGTTTCCATGTTGGAGCTCACAGAACTAAGGCCATTTTAAAAAATAGCACTGCCTTTTTTCCTTTCTTTCTTTTTCCATTTTGGCTAAGGCATGGAATGTGAAAGCTGCTAAATTATTGCAGGAAGGAGTAGAGGCTGGGTTCATAGGCTGACTCTGCTTCCTGGGGTCCTAAAAACAATGGCAAACCCAGGAAGTCTGGCCCCTGCTTCCTCAGGCCCACCTCAACCCACTGCAGGCTCCCCTGACAGGACCAAGGGGTGGGGGGCAATAATGGCCTGCTTCTGGTTCCCAGATGACCTCTCCGGACCTCAGCTTGCCATCTGTTATGGACTGGATGTTTGTGTTCCCCCACAATTCACATGTTGAAGCCCTACCCCCCAGTGTGATGGTATTTGGGAGTGGGGCCTTTGGGAGGTGATTAGGTTTAGATGAGGTTGTGAGGATTGGGCCCCCGTGATGGGATTAGTGTCTTTATAAGAAGAGGGAGAAGGACTAGAGCTCTCTCTCTCTGTCTCTCTCTGCTAGAGCACAAAGAGCTCACATGAGCACACTGAGATGGCAGCCATCTGCAAGCTGGGAAGAGGGCCCTCACCAAGAACCCACCTGCCAGCACCTTGATCTTGGACTTCCCAGCCTCCAGCACCATGAGAAATAAATGTCTGTTGTTTAAGCCACCCAATCTAAGGTATTTTGTTATAGAAGCCTGAGTGGCCTAAGACATATCTATGAAACAAGCATAATAACCCCTGCCCTGACTACTGCTGATAAGAATAAAATGCAATAATAACTAACCATCCATTTAGTCACACATTCATTCAACCAATATTTATGAAACACCTTCTGTGTAACAGGCCCTGTTCTAGGAGCTGGGGGACCACAGTGAGCAAAGCAGACAAAAATCCCTGCCCTCGGGGAGCAGACATTCCAGTCGGAGAAGACAGACAGTAACAAGATAAAGAAGCGAAGGATACAGTGTGCCCGATGGATGATGGTGAGAGCTATGGAGAAGTCCACTGGGAGGGAGGACAGAGAGAGGCAGCAGGGCAGGGCCGGGCCTGTTTGCACTTTTAAATAGGGTGGTCAGAGCAGGCCTCCCTGAGAAGGGGGTCTTTGGGGGGTGCTGCAGGAGGAGAGAGGAGGGCATTGGTCTCTTAGGGGAAGGGCAGCTCGGGCTATGACAGGACACTGGCTATTATTAGAAGCAGGGTACAAGTTGGAGATGATTTCTAGGTGTGTCTCCTGTGCCTCAAAAGCCCTCAGCTCCATTTTGGGCACAGGTGGGCTCTGAACGGTTAAGGGCACAGTTGCAGAGGGTACAGTCTCATTTTACCTGGTGGACTCATTTAGCAGGGCTTTGCTAAACAGCTCTTTTGTGTTAGGCACCAGAGAACATCCAAGGGTGCCAGAGAGAGCTCAGACTTGCTCCCTGACCAAGCAGACTGGGTGTCAGGAGGCCTGGGCTCTCGTTCTGGGTCTGCCACTGGCTGACAAAGTGACATTAGATACAGAACTGCCCTCTCTGGGCCTCAGTTTCCCTGACTTTTAAAATAAGATGGCTGGTGGTTGCCAGGGGCTGAGGGGAGGGGAAGAGGAGGCATGACTGCTGTTGGGTATGGGGTTTCTTTTTGGGGCAATGAAAATGTTCTGGAATTAGTGATGGTAGTGATGGTTGCACAACTTTGTGAATATACTAAAATCCACTGAATGGTACACTTTAAAAAAAAACTGAAAAAAGGTGGTTGATTAGACAAGATGACCTCTAAAAGAAGGAACATTAATATTTTTTGTGCCTACAATACCCCAGGGCCTGGACTCAGCATTTACATGTTATCTCATGATCTCTAGGGTTCCTTCCAGTTCAGACTCTCTGCGATCCACTATGATGATGTTCACCTTGCAATCACTCATCAGTGAGTCTAACTTGAGCCCCTCCTTCAGGGCCAAAGCGAGTCTAGAGACTGAGGAGGAGAAGAGAAGGGGATGCAGTCTTTCCTGCAGGAGCTCAGAGCCTGTGGAAGAAATCAGAAGTGCATATTGTGCCCAGGAGGTTATTTTCTTTAGGACTAGCTCCTTCCTTTCCTTTCCTTGTATAGAAAAGAACCAAAAAACACAAGAATGGCCCACCACTATGTGCCCATATAGGGGGCCCTGGGAGATTTATTCATTTATGCCTTGTGGCCATTGGGTGGGTGTTCAGGATACAACAGTGGGCAAGTCAGACCCAGCCCCACCCATAGGAAGGGAGATAGACTTTAAAACAATCAAACACACAACTGAGAACTTCTTTCATTATTGTGATTGTGATTGGTGCCATGGAGGAAAAGCACATGATGTGTTGAATGGCTTACCAAGGACACTGGTGTGGCTTGAGCTGAGTTCTGAGGGCAAGTGGGAACAAAGAAGAGGTATGGAGATGTGTTGGTGATGGTGTGGCACGGGGGTGTTCCAGACAATGCCAAGGCCCTACGTGTCTGCCGAGGAAGGCCAGGGTGGACGAATGCCAGAGAACTGGAGGGCAGCTGCAGCAGAAACAGGCCAGGCCCAGCCATGCAGGGCCTTAGAGTCTGGGGGCCATACATATTCTTTTATGCCTGTGGTCCCCGCTCACTTTCCAGTGTCCCAGTTGGGACAATAAACTATACACCTGCCCTACTTACAGACCACATTAAGGGGTTTGTCCTAAGAATAACCGGTGTTCCAGGAAGGCCTAGTCATCACTCCCTCCCTCCCAGCCTCCAAGCCTGCTGCTCTGCACGTCCAGGAGCAAGGGCCTGCCAGCCTGAGTGACCACGGTGGTTATTTGAAAGGATGATGTGTGAAGAGCCTCGCTTGGCAGCCCCTGGCCATTCAGCCCCGCTGCCCTCCTCCCGTGCAGACCCTGTTCCCCCCGTGCCAGCTTCCCCCTCTTCAATGTCTTGAGATGAAAGCTTTCCACCAGGTCTCAGGCCAAGCATGGTTCTTGGGTCCAGGTTCGGTGAGCCTGTTTCCGGCCATTCCCACCCTCGGCTACTCCCCGAGGACCCACTCCAGGCCTCGGCCACAGCCTCACGCTCTTTCCACTCGTGTTCTTTATTTTGCCTCTCTTTATTTTCCTCTCTGTGTGACTCTCTCCCTCTGCTGTGCTCCCTCGAACTTGCCCTCTTCTTTTTCTCTCTTTTCTCTGGGGTTCAAATCCTAGCTCCGTCACCTGCTGGCTGTGTGATCTCGGGCAGATGTATCCTCTTCTCTGAGCCAGTTTCGGGTTCTATGAAATGGGGATGTTTCTCTGGGTAGTTGTGAGCTGAGATGAAGTTCACAAAGTACCTCCCGGGACCCAGTAGGTGCTTACCAAATGGAAGATTCCTCTGCCTTTCCTGTTGCACTTTCTTCTCCCTCACCTGCTGCGTGTTTTGCTCACTTAACCACAAGCAAGAAACAAAGGCCCCCCTGCTGGACCCCAGCCACCTTGCCATCTCAGCACAGCCCCACCACACCCCCCACCACACCCGGACGAGGGGAGCCAGCGGCATCCCGACACGTGCAGCCTGCTCGCTGCCAGCCCTGTGGCCGGGAGGCGTGGCTGGCTGTCACGGAGGGGCCTCTCTGCCACGGGGCTCCTGAGGGGGGCGGGGGAGGCGTCTTCTGAACTGTGCTGTGATGCAGGCCCCAGAATCTTTTGTTTTTTCACCAACTGAAGGACAAGAGAAGCGGCCTTTCGACACAGACTTCTCACTGTCCCCCCGCATCACACCCTGCACCTCTCCCCTCTGGGCCGTTGCTCATGGCCCTGACCCCAGCTGGAGCACCCCTCCGCTCGCTCCCTCTCGTCTGGGCCTTACATCAGCTCTGGGGCTCAGACATGACAGAGGAGGAAACTGAAGCTCAGGGACATCCAGGTGTTGCTATGTTTTACAATGAGAATGTGTTCAGTGTAATATATTGTGCTGTTTCTTAAAAGACAAAATAAAATAGCTTGCCTAGGGTTCTAGGGGATCTGAATTGAAACACAGGTCTGCGGGGCTCCAAATTTCTCATTTGTTCTCCCTCTGCCACACTCCCTGTCACATAGTTGTGGCCATGCAGACTCTACTGTAACTTTCTTCCTGGATGTCACTTAAAAGGTAATTGTGTAAATAAACCCATACATTTACAGTCAGTTGATTTTTGACAAAAGAGCCAAAACAATTCAATGGAGAAAGAATAGTCTTTTTAATCAATGATGCTGGGACCACTGGATATCCACATATGAGAGAGTGAAGTTGGACCCCTACTTCATACCATATACAAAGATTAACTCAGAGTAGATCAAAGACCTAAATGTAAGGGCTAAAACTAGAAAACTCTTAGAAGAAAACATAGGTGTAAATCTTCGTGACCTTAATGTAAAACAGATAAGACAATGGTTTCTTAGATATGACACCAAAAGCATAAGCCACCAAACAAAAAAGTAGAGAAATTGGACTTCATAAAAATTTAAAACTTTGTGCTTCCAAGGACACTGTCAAGACAGTGAAAGGACAACCCACATCATGGGAGAAAATATTTGCAAACAATGTGTCTGGTAAGGATGTAGGAACCGAGTTTCCAGAATATAAAACAAACTCCTACAATTCAACGATAAAAGAACAGACAACCCAATTTTTTAAATGGACAACGGATTTGAATAAACATTTCTCCAAAGGAGATTATAAATGTCCAATAAACACGTGAAAAGATGCTCAACATCATTAGTCACTGGGGAAAAGCAAATCACAACTACAAGGAAATACCACTTCACACCCACTAGGATGGCCAAAACAAAAAACACAGAAAATAACAAGTGCTGGCGAGGATGTGGAGAAACTGGAAGCTTCATACATAGCTGGTAGAAAAGTAAAATGGTGCAGCCACTGTGGAAAACAGTTTGGCAATTCCCCAAAAGTCATATAGAGTTACCATATGATCCAGCAATTCTATTCCTGGGAATATATGCAAGAGAATTGGAAGAATATATTTCGTATAAAGCTTGTACACGAATGTTCATAGCAGCATTACTTAGAACAGCCAAAAAGTGGAAACAACCCAAATGTCCATCAACTGAGGAATGGATAAACAAAATTTGGTATATCCATACAATGGAATATTATCCAGTTATAAGAAGAAATGAAGAAGTACTGACATGCGCTACCACACGGGTGAACTTGAAAATGAAAATGAAATGTCCAGAATAGGAAAATCCATAGAGACAAAAAGGAAATTAGCAGTTGCTAGAGGCTGGGGCGATGGGAGGAATGGGGAGTGGTAGCTATGGGATTTCTTTTTGGGGTGATGGAAATGTTCTGAAGTTAGAAAGTGGTGATGGTTGCCCAACTTTGTGAATATACTAAAAACCACCGAACTGTACAATTTCAAAGGGTGAATGTATGGTATGTGAATTGTCTCTCAATTTTTTTTCTTAAAAAAATGTAGTTGTGTCGATCTGGAAGGGATCTTGCAGAACGTGGAACATCCACCCCACCCCTCCATGTTAAAGATGGGGAAATTATAACCCAGAGAAGGGAAAGATCCCACAGCATTTGACACAGAGCAGGGATAGAACCCAGAACTGGATCCGCCCCTTTCTTCTCTGTCCAGATGGTTAGTTCCTGGAGGACAAGAACCTTTATTAACCTTGAACCTCCTGTAACAAGAGCACAGGACTGGGCACATTGCAGAGGTAATGGCCAGGACGGCTCCAATCGCAAGAGACTAGATAGAGACCCAATTTCAATGGGCCTAAGGAACCTGGATTCACTGGCCCACATAACCGGGAGTGACAAGGGCATGCTCAGGGAGTCAAATGACCTCCCCCATGCCCCTGCCTGTTTCTTCCCTTCCTTCCTCCTTCTCCCGTCTTCCTCATCCAGCAGGAATACAGCTGCTGGAGGCTCCAGGGGTCACACCTACAGCTTGCATTCCGAGGGGAGCTCACTGCTTTCCCCCAGCATCCATTTATGCAATCTGAGGGAAACAGCTCTCTTTTGTCCACTTGGGTCATATTGTGTGGCTAGGAAGATGGAATTCTCCGAAAGGCCAGGCCTTCTAGCAGGGCCTGGGGCTCTGTGACTGGCAGCCCCACCGCAACCTCAGGAAGTTGGGGGTGGAAGGGGAGGAGTGCTTTTACCGTCTGAAGTGGGAAGGGGCTGGGCAGGCAAAACCTCAGCCACCCCTCCCCTAGGGGCTCAGGCCACCGAGGGATGGTCTCCAAGCCAGGGAAGAAGGCAGTCACAGTTTTTGGATGCAGAGTGGCCTGGGGTTCAAGCTCCGTCTTTTCACTTTCTGGCTACGAACAGGTGGGCAAGTGACCCCCAGAGCTTCTGTTTTCTGGACTGCAAAGTGAGAACAGTACTCCCAGCCCACAGAGTGGTGAAGGTCTGAGAAGCTAAGCAGAGCAATGGTCTAGAGTCCAGCACAGAGGACGGCCGTGCTGAGGGTGGTTATCATAATTGCTATTGATGCCTTGGGACGGCTGATGTTCAGGTCAGAAGCCGGGGATTCTGAGAAAACGCTCCAGACAATGGGTCTTCCCAAGGCCCGGATCCCTGGCCCAGGGCTGAGGGGGTAGCAGTAAGAGGGACCACTGCTTGCTGGGTAAGGATTGTATAAGGTGTCATATCTGTGGGGCATGACAGGGGACTTGACCCCTGGGAGTCCTGGACTCAGGGTCAGCCCAGCACTGCCCCAACCTACTGGTGACCTTGGCCTGGCGACTTGCCCTTTCCGAGCTCAGTGTCCCCTGGACCAGAGAGAGCTGCTCTAGATGACTGCTCAGGGCTCCTCCTCACCTAAGGATACTATGAACTCAGCAAGCATCACCTCCTGAAGTGGCCTACACCCATCATCTCGTGAAGGGACCAAGAGCTCTGCTCTGTGCAAGGCCCTGTGCTGGGCACAGGGACTCACAGATGACTCTGACCGGGCCTGGTGCTCAAGGCATGGGCAGCCTGCTGGATGAATAGACATGGTCACCTGAACAAGGGGAGCTGAGTCACGGACTCCCTGTGTGACTTTGGGGAAGTCACCACCCCGCTCTGGAGCTCCCTTTTGCCCCATCTGTAGGGAAAGGAGTTAACTGTGAGCACGACAGCCTGTGGCCAGGCCCACAGCCCCATCTGGTCCCAAAGAGGTGGCTGGGTAGCCCATCCCCCATCCCTCAGCCTCAGAGTCTAGTGACATCATCCCAACCCCCTCCGTTTCCCCGGCAACTGGGGTGCTGGCCGAGGCTCCCCAGGGGCTCAGACCGTCTGGATTTCCTTACACATAACTGTACCTCGTCCACATTTTCACAATTAAATTGTCAGTTTGGGTTAAGTGTTGTCTGCTGATGGCCATCAACCTCCCTCTGGCCCCCGTCACTCTTCACCCAGAGCAGGTCAGTGAGAACGTCTTTCCTGGCCCCTCAGTGCTGTGGAAAGAGGCTAGGACACGAGCAGGAGGCAGGAAGTCTGGGATCCAGCCCAGCTTTGCCATACATTTGCTGTGTGGTCTTGGGCAAGTCCCTTCACCTCTCTGGGCCTAGGTTTTCTCATCTTAAAAATAAAGCTAATCATCTCTGCCCAGCCTCCTCCCTCCCCAGGCAGCTGTCAGTCTCAAAGGAGTAGGGACTAGAAAACTGTAAAGCTCAGCTCTGGGACCAGGATGGTTCATAAAATGAGCAAGCAGACCTTAAAAGAGACGTCTCTGAATCCCCACCAGATAAATGGGTAAGGTTAGTCCCCCCTCTGACCCACCCTGCATCCCTCGGGCTGCAGATCTGGCCCAGGTCTTCTCCTCTGGCCTCCTTCACAGCCTGTTCCTAGACTGAAAAGGTGCTCTTCCCAACAGGGCCTGGCCCTGGAGATGCAGAGGAGAGGTACCAGGCCAGAGGGTCAAGGGTCTGGTTTCCCACGATGGGTGTGCCCACACTGAGTAGCCAGGCTCTCCCTCCCACGATGGGCCTAAGATACTCCTGCTCCCGCCCCAACTTTCCCCTCTCTGGCCCCCAGGAACTCTCTCTCACCTCCCCTCCCAGCCCACCCCCAGATCGGCCCAGACTTGAATCCCACACCTGACCTCACCCTCCCACTTCAGACCTCCTCCATGCCCCCTGGCAAAGCCCAAGCCTAGCATTCAGGGCCCTCCCCGGCATGGGCCTGTTCTACCCCAGTCATTTCCCTCCTGTCACCCTGATGCCAGCAGCACTGAGCCCCTCACTTACCCTTCCCTGAAACCAAACTTCTCCCTCTTGTCTTTGCTTGAGCTGTTCCCGCCGCTGGGAATGCTCTGCCCCATCCCCGGCCACCTGACAAGTCCTCCCCCACCTGCACATTATTTATACAGACGTGAATGCTAAGTGCAAATGAGCTCTCCATCTGGAACTGTTTATGTACGTGGCAGGAAAGGAACTAACCTTTATCAAGGACTGGTGACGCACAGCGCTTTTTACGTACATCATCTCTGTCAGCCCCACAGCAACCCTAGGCAGTCAATTTCACCACTCCTATTTTCCAGATGAGAAGACTGAGGCTCAGAGACAGGCAGTGTCTTTTCCAAGGCCATACAATGCGGGGGTTCAGGGTGAAACCCCACCTTGTGTGATCCCAGAGCCCATGCTTGTTTTAGGCCTGGTGGAAACACTTACCTTAAGGTTATGGTTGTGGCTGAGGTTCCATGTACATGGAAATACTTGCTATTAAGGGAGGTTGTGCTACTTTGTCATAGAGAAGACCCCAGGAAGAGAGCCAGGGCCACTGGGGGAATCATAAGTCTCTGCTCTAGATGGAGGAGCACCTTCTCCCAGGCAGAGCCATCTCATAATGGAAGAGGCTGTCCTGGAGGGAGTGAGCTCCCTTCCCAGGGGGTATGCAAGCAGAGGCTGAGTGAGGACATTCACTCATTCATTTGGCAACTTTGAAGCAACCAATGTTCTCTGGCCCTGACTGAGTAGCAGGGATGCAGCGTGGGCAAGACAGAGCCCATCACCGACCGCATGGGCTCCCAGAGGGGTGGGAACGTCAGGGACCTGAGATGGTGAGGGGCCTGACTTTGAGATTTTGAAATGACCTTAGACAAATGCATATTTTTAGCTTTTTCACTATTTACGCCTGGCTGCTTCCGGTATCTCTTGCTGCGTAACAAACCATGTCAAAATTTATTGGCTGAACACAACATGAATGCTTCTCCTGATTCTGTGGGCTCATGGGGAGGTTCTGCTGGTCCCGCTGGGCTCGCTCATGCGGCTGCAACTGACTAGTGGGTCAGCTGGGCCTGGGTTCTGCTGGGCCAGCTGAGCATCTCTCTGCACTGGCCTTACCATTCTGTAGTCCAGCCTGGGCTTCTGACGTGCCGCTGGGCTGGGCTCCAAGAGGCTGAGAGCAGAAGCTGCAAGGCGCCTGAGGCCTGGGCTCCAGAATGCAGAATTCTGTCTCATGCATCAGTCCGAGGGAGTCATGAGGCCAGCCAGATCAATGGTGGGGAAAGAGGCTGCACCTCTGGATGGAGTCACGTTCCACAGCGGGGTGTGTGTCCTGGGATGAGAGGAATTGATGCCATTAGGGAGCTACCTCAGTGGCCCTCCCAGAAAGAGTTCAGGTCCAGTGACAACTGACTGCATGGCTTACAGGCTGGGTGTCAGGAGGCCTGATTTCCCTTGTCCCTGCACCACACACCCGTGTCCTCGTCTCTCAGCCTCAGTGTCTCTCTGTGTGCCGTAGGGGCACTAGGTGTAGTGGGTCTCTGGCCCCATGTGTGTGCGGGGTGAGACCCAGGTGCGGAAACACTGACATGTACTCATATCAGAGAAGCAGAACCCAACTGTGGAAGAAACTGCCAACCTGGACACAAGTGCCCCAGGGGCCCACTGCTTCCTATTTCTCCCCTCTGGCCATTCCCAGGGCCCCCTCTCCATGGCAATAACAGCTGTCAATCAAAGGGAGGGCATGTCACTCAAGCAGGCCAATCAGCTGCCTTCCCCTGGCCGCGAAGACAGGAGCTCTCATTGGCCAGAATGTCTGACTGGGGCTGTTGGTGGTTACCTACCAGGGGGAAGGAATGAGGCCCACATCCTCAAACAGAGCAGCAAGAAGCAGAAATAAGTTTCAGACAGCACATTCAGGGGGGCACCAGGGCCAGCACCAGCCCCACGCTCTGCTGAATGCAGCTCTCCTTCAGGTCACTGGCCCTCTCACTTTCTCCTCCAGCTGCAGGAGCCAATGGTTTGTCTTATGTTTAAGCTAGTTGGAGTTGGGTTTCTCTTTTGGAGTTGAAAGAGGCCTGAGAAACACAAACATTGTCTCCTGAGCAGCCACCACCACAATCAAACAATGGAGAGTTGAAAGTGGCCTTTCAGAAGTGACGCCCTCAGTAGACATGACAGGCGTTTTGTTACGTGCACCCAGGAAAAAAAGCTCTGGACTGACCTGGCCCTCCCAAGCCTGCTCCCTGAGCCTCGTAAAGTGACAATCCCTCCCCCGAGATAACTGAGGGGGAGGAGGACGTAACCCCACCCCCCAGGGCAGTGGGCAGAGGCTCAGGTGGGCACAGCCCTGGGTTTGCAGCCAGGCTCCCCCACTCACTGCCTAGAAGATCCTGCGTCAGTTACCAGACAGGGCCGGGCTCCGTGTGCTCCTCTGCAGAGCAAGGTCCGTCTCTCCTACAGACACTGCCCGGCACACGGTAGGTGCTTGGTCAACCAACATTACTTCTTTCCTGCAATCTTATCTCCCAGCAGCCTTGGGAGGGAGCGGTTTTGTGGTTTTCTCATTTTGCAATGATGAAACCAGGGATCACAAAGGCTGAGTGCCTTGCCCAGGGTCACACAGTGGGTGAGTGAAGGAGGAGAATCTGAGAGCCTGGCCCAGGTGCTCTGATGACACGCCTGCTGCTGTTTGATCCCCCTCCCCCCTTGTCTGGAACGTCTGGCCTCATAGGGCATGCCAACCCCTGGGTCAGAGGACAGCTGGGCTGGGCTACTCTGTCCAGACCCCCTGTCGACCCGCCTTCCCAGGAAGGCCTTTCTAAAAGGCACCCTGGTGCTGGGAACAGCACCCTCTGGTCTCACCGTGTCCATCATGTTCACGGTTCATCCTATGACACAGGTGAGAGTCAAGGCGACCCAGACTTGGGTTCTGGAGCTGAAAAAGCCCTTGGAGGTTATCTAGTCCAGCCCCTCGCTTACAGATGGGATGACTGGGGCTCAGAGAGAGCACAACAATTATCTGCTATCACACAGCAAACTACTGATGGGGCCAAGGACTATAACCAGTCACCTGTCCCACCATCCAGGGCTCCTGGAAACAGCCAACTCACCCCCACCCATTTCCACCAAGGCCTTGGCCCCAAGGGAGGGAAGCTGAGGTGGGCGGAGGGGTCAGTAGAGGTCAGCATGGGGAACGGAACTGGGGCTCCCCCCACCCCCATGTCCTTTCAGCCTGGGTGCCCCCTGGGTGGCTGTGTGCAGAGGGTGGGGAGTGGAAAGGTGTGTGCCCCTGACCATGGCTCTCAGACAAGGGCTGAGAAGCTGGCTGACAGGAAGCCCCCAGCACATCAGGGCAATCAGATAACCAGAATCACCAGGGTCACTGAGGAGAAGGAAAATACATTAACGTCCACAGCAGCAGCAGCCAAGAGTGTGCCAACTCTGCCCGGATCACAGCCTCCTCCCTCTGAAGGGGAACTTGCAGCCCAGGTGGCCAGCACAGGCTGGACACACAGTGGCCCTTGAGGAGGAAGAAGAAGAGAAGCAGGGAGGAAGAAAAGGGAAGGAGAAGGTCAGTTGGTTCTAAAGATGAAAATAAAATTCTTCTCACAAGTGTCTCAGAGAATTCCAGAACATCTGAGGTGGTCAAGTACTCGACCTTATACAAATGGGACCAGGGCACAGGGAAGGCCAGGCCCTGGCCCCAGATCTCTCTTGACTCTCAATCGGAGGTTTCGCCACCACTTCCTCACAGCCCTCCTCCCTGCCCCACGCAGGGGTTCCAGGCCTCGCTGACCCGGGAGTCTTGATTCACAAGACAGAGCTGAGGAGCTGGGAGGGGCCCGGAGGGGCCAGTGCTGGATGTCAGGAGCCCTGGATATTCTCCTGGCTTCCCTCAACTCCTCTCGAGACAATGGAAAGTCACCACCCTCCTCCCATCTGTTTCAGTGGGGGCCACCAGCTACAGTGCCCTCTGAGCCAGAAAGATCCGGGTTCAAATATCAGCTCCCACAGGTGCCAGCCCCTCCCTTTTGAGCCTTGGCTTCCACATCTATGAAATGGGGATGCTAATCCCCATCGTGGAGAATACAGAGGATTCGATGGGATGATATTACTGCCATTTTATGGATCAGGAAACTAAGGCTCAGGGAGTTTAGGCAACTGGCTCAAGATCACACAGCTAAAAATAAAATTGGGCAAAATCCACATTGGAACCCAAGTCTACGTGACTTCAAATTGCTTTCCATTTCTCCTCTAGCTGGGAGCCAGGAGAACTGTGGCTGAAGGACTGCTTATGCAAATACTGGGAGGCAACCAATGATTTAGCTTCTCAAGTGAGCAGAGAGCTAGACCAGAGGAGGGTGCATCCCAACTGGACAGAGGCCACCTTGAACGGCTCTGATGGTGGTGGCCAGAGCGCCTCGGGGTGGTAGAGCTGAAGACACTCGACTCTGGAGGCCTTTGTCCCCAGCCTCTTAGGTGGAGCAGCCTGGTCCTCTCTACCTTCCTAGATGCCCCACCCAAAGCCCCACTACTTTCCCAAAGCTTTTATTGACCCTAATGCTCCAGGCACGAGTTCATAAGGACATTCCTGTGACTGTGAGCAGGAGTGTATGTGTAGTTGGTGTTGCATGCTCAGAAGCCGGGTGTGCATTCCCACTGTGTGCATGGACGCACGTGCGTGTTTGTGCAGGAACTGGTAGGGGACAGTCATGTGTCTGGCCTCGTCTTGAAGATGTGCATGGCCATTTCACTCGTCTGTGCTACTGAATGTGTGGGCATAGGGTGTGTCCAAGTGTCTCCTGAGAGTGTTGTGACCATTTGTGGGGTGATATGTCCCAGTCCTGTGTGCTGGGGGGACTGGCTGTACCTCTGCAGGGGTGCTTGTATGGCTGCAGCCTGCAGTCGGCTCTGTGGGCCCAGATGTGGGTGCTGTATTTGGAGGTAACTGTAGCCAGGTCGGGGCAGCCTATGGGTGTAAAGAATGGGGAAAAGAGTACCAGGGCTTTTTTGGGACCTGAGACAAGCCCCTTTTCACTAAGTCTATGTTTCCCCTTCTACTAATGAACTAGATTACCCTTGGGATTGAGGCCCCTGGGGTGGGGGGAGACAGAAGCCATGGAAACCTCAGCCCCTGACTCAGCAGGAAGATGGAGGAGGAGGTGTACCGTCAGCCAGGAAGGACATGGTGGGAGGGGATGGACACACTCACCCCACCAGTCCCAGGGAAGTCACCCCAGAAACACAGCCCCAGCCCTAGGCCAGGTCTACACCGCAGGAAGTACTTCTCTAGTCCCCTTTCCCTTCTGAAACTCTGTCCTCTGTTGGTGGTCCCCTGAGGACGGAGGGCAAGGTGCTCAGAAGGCTCCCCAACAGCCAACCTAGAGGCTGGGACACCCATCTTCTCGGTGCCTAAGGTTTACAGTGCGCTTTGCAGCACAGAGCCCTCACGCCTCCCTTCTCCGCAGAAATCTCAGGATGGTTGATCCCTTTTCCAGAACTAGAACCAGAGGCCTGGAGAGATGACCCCACAAAGGACGGACTAGGACGCCAACACAGTTCTTGGGACCCCGGACGCCCATAGTAACCCAGCTGCAAGATGGCACCTAGTGATGCTCGCCCGGGCTCAGACTGACACCTAAGTGGGACTTCCCTCTGAGCCTTGGCTTCATCCTCTGTCAAACCAGACGGTTGGGGTTCCTTGCCCGGCTTGCTGCAAGGTTTAGAAACCGGCCCTACCTGGGCCCACGCGCCGCAGGCATGCAGTAGGCCCGCAGCAGTCACGCTTAGTAAACGCCAGCTGTCGTTAGTAAGTCCCCCCTTTGTAACTCAACAGGGTGCGAAGTCCTCTGCGCCGCTGGCGCCGCGGGTCCGTGGAATCTGCGGGGACCCCGCCCCCGCCCCCGGCGCGCGGCTGGAGCCACCCGGTGGGGTTTCGGCGCGCTGACGTGGGCGGATCAAAGCGGCTGCCCGCGCCTTATAAAGCAGTTTGGGCGGCCCGCGCCAGAGACCGTGCCGGGCGAGGAGGAGAGGTCCGGAGAGCGGGCGAGGCAGGCCCAGAGCAGCCTGAGTCCGCGCCACAGTCCCTGCGGGACCCGAGCCGGCCGCCGCTCCTCCGGATCCCGGCGTCCTTCTCCGGCCGCTTCGCGAAGAGGGCGCTGCCGCTGCCTGCCCAGCCCGGAGGGCGCTCGGGTCCGCTGGGGGCCGCGCTCGCCGCTCTCCGGCCCGCCGGGCAGCAGGGCACTCAGGGCGCGCCCGGCGAGCGCTCCAGGAGGTGAGCAGTGGCCGCGGGCGGGCGCTCAGCCGGGACCTGCTAGGGCGGGGGGCGCCCAGTCCGAAGGAGACGGCGCGACCCCGTTGGGCACCCACTCTGGATAAGCAAACCAAGCCCTCCTCCATACCTCTGCTCCGCGGCACTCCGAGGAATCTCCCTTACGGAGCGCAGCCGCGGGGAGCTGGGGGCGCCGCTTTACGCAGATAAGTGATGGAGGTGGCTGTGGGGTTCCTGCGGCCCGCCGCAAGCCTTCCTGGTCCCGTTCGCCACCACCCCCCCACCCCCCGATTCGACCCCCTCCCTCCCAGTCGGCACGCAGATGAGGTCATGCCCGAGCCATCCCGGGGGTGGGGGACTTGGATCTTGCGGCAGAGGGTGTGTGTGGCGCGGCCGGAGAGGGTGGCAAAAGGCAGGGAACTACGGCGGCTCCTACAGAATTGGGGGGTGGGGGCGGACGCCTCGCTTGGAGACCGGCTCCCAGAGCAGCGAGGAAAGGGGGTGAACCGAGGGTTTGTTTACAGACCTGAGCTCCAGGCTGGGGGTGGGGAGGAGAAGAGTCCGGTCCCCAGCCCGGAGGCACATCTGGAACCGCCTCGAACATCTGGCTGAGCTCGCGCAAGAGCCCACACCTCCCACCTCCCGGCGCTCCCGCCTCCATGACCCTCACGGTCCTTAGGCGCTCAGGTCCGGCTCCAGAGGGGTAGTGGGAGGTGCCCGGAGGTCCCCCACCCCACCCTTCCCACTTGCAAATAACCCGTCTCGCGGGTGACCTGGCTGCCCGGCGCGTCGTCCGCAGCCGAGCAGACCCATCTCTCAGGACTCGCAGCGGGGGTCCAAGCCGGCTTGCGGGCCTGGCCTCTCTCCGCGTCGCAGGTAACCTTGAAGCGGTCGCTCGGCGTCACCCGCTCGCAGGGTGGCTCTGCGAGCTGCACAGCGGGAGGCTTCAGGCCGTGCCCGCGCCGACCTTAAACGCGTGTCGTGGGCACTCTGTCCCCGCGAGCCGTGCCTGCTCCCGGCCCAGCGCGGGCTCATCCGAGTAGAGGAGGCTCGGCATGTCCCCGCCGGCTTGGCTCAGAGGGGCGGTCGCCCTAGCAGCGGGGTTTCCAGGGACTTCCAGAGCTCAAGCCTTATAACCACCTGTTGGAGCGGGGCTGCAGCTCCTGCGCTCGCGGTGCACAGCCCGGGTGGCCCCTTTTCTCGCCCGCTGCAAACGGGGTAGCTTGGACCTTATCCCCAGCGGGGAGGAAGGGGCCGCTAATCTCTCCAAAGACTCTGCGCTTTGACGCGGGCCCACTACGAGCCTGGACCCAAGGGAGGCTCCGCGCTGGGCCTGAAGCAAGGGGTCGGGCAGTTCCTGGCTGAGCACGGCAAGTGGATGTCTTATAGAACGACCGGAACTGAGAGGGCACTTATTCTACCCCTCATCCCATCCCCATACGGGGACACTGGGTCCCAGGAAGACGAGGGGACGTGCCCAAAGTCCCACGGCGCGGGAGGCAGCTGCGGATCCCACCTCGACCCCCTGCTTAGCGCCCCCTGGCGGGCCGGGGGCTCCGGGAGGCGAGTGCGCCCTGACCCGCGGGGCGCAGGCTGAGAGTGACCCAGCGGCCCCCGCGGCTGTCCTGGACGCTCTTACACGGGACAGGAATAATCCGTCAGGACCCAGAGGCCCAGGCCAGCGCTGCCTCCTCCTGGGACGTGCTGGGGCGGCAGCGGAGGGAGAAGCCCGGGACCACCGGGGCAGCTCGGAAAGAGCCGGGAGTGGCTGGAGGCCTGGGTCCCCGTGCGCTGTGTGACCCGGACGGCCCCTCCTCTCTCTGGACGGGTTGGGCTGGACACGGATCCCCTGTTGTGAGTCCGCGCTCTCCTCTCTCCGCGTACAGCCCCTTCCCCTCCCCACCCAGGAATTCCGGGCGTCTTGGGGGGGAGCCCACACTTCGGGAGGGAGTGGGGGCGAAGAGAGACAGTGACTGGCGTTTTGATGCTCTCCCCTCCCTCATTTCCAGCCGATATTTTTCTCGTTCCCGAGAGTGTGGTAAGCTTTCAGGGCCAGTAAGACAAAGGGTTTGGATACAGGCTGGGGGGGAGGAGGGGGCTCAGTTACACTGAGAACCCCGCCGGGACCCCTAGCCTTGACTCGCCAAGTTTGTAGCCAGCGCCTCTGTTAGGCGCTTAGCGGGGACTCTTCGAAGGACGGGAGACTCTTCGCAGGAGAGAAAAAATGTAATTCAGGATTTTCTCCCTGCCTTCCTCTGCGTTATGCTGGAAGGCTTCAGAAAACAGTGGGGTTTCAAGTGTGTGTGTGTGTGTGTGTGTGCGCGCGCGCGCGCTTAAGGCACACCCGTGCACGCACACACTACACAGGTACGCGTAATCGCGGAAACCTAGGAGGGGGCGCTTAGAGACCGCAGACCGCGGGGAGGCTGGGAAGAGCTCAGGAGAGGGGCGGCCAAGTTCAGCCCCTCGTTTCTATAGAAGGAGAAACCGAGGTTGGAGGTGGTGGACGGCTTGCCCAAGTTCACACAGCCAGAGGGGAACGCCCCCTTCCCGCTCAAGTTCCCCCACTAAGGCGGACGCCTCTTTTTTTTGGCTCCCCAAATCTTTTAGAAAGGAATCCCTTTGTCTCCTCCTCCCCAAGGGAGAGGGTCTGGGCCTGTGTGTCTCCGGGCGAACGCCAGGTGTTGGTGAATTTGGGAGAAGCTGGGAAGGGAGTTAATGAGGTGAGAATGAAGAGGGAAAAAAGAAGAAGAAAAAAAAAAGCCAGAGAAAGCGGCTCTGCTGCCTGCGGGCGGGCGGGGTAACTGCTGCTCCGCGGCCCCAGGACGCCGCCTGGCGGCCGGAGGCGGCATCGCGCCGGCCCCCCCGTGAGCTTCCCTGTTTAGCCAAGGCCAGGATGCCTTGCCTGCGCTCTGGCCTGGGCACCACGGGACGCTCCAAAGGGAGACGGCTGGAGAGGGAATGGAGACTCGGGACCCTCAGCAGCCCTCACTGTACAAAGACCTTTGCCATCCCATTTCTCATCCTCCCCTTCACAGACGGCGAAACCGATGCCCAGAGCAAGCCCCCATTTCCTTATCTTCTCTGTCTCCGGACCCCCGGTAGATGTGGGAGAACACGGGCGTGGACCCGCCGCTCACTGGCTGAACAACCGCATTTCACATCTCTGGGCCTCAGTTTTCTCATCTGTGAGATAGGGGCAGTGACAGTGCCTATGGCACAGGGGCGCTGGAGGAGCAAACGCCATCGTGTTAGGTGAACGTCTTTATGAAAGGTGAATTGTGTCCGCATCACAGTTGTGTCCCCAGTTTACAGAGGGGGTAAACTGAGGCCTAGTGGGAGGGAAGAGCTGCCAAGGGCTACAGTAATTAATAATTAATATTGCGGAGATAATACCCCAGATCCTGGCCCGAACCTGCTCCTCCTCCGCCCTGGACCCCTGCGTCCGCTCCTCTCCGTCCCTCCGAGGTCTGAGGGTCCTTCCCGGCTTCCCCCTCTGCCTCAGTGTCTTTGAGCCGGTCTTTGGCATCTCTGTCCCTCTCTCTGTCTCTCTGCCCCTCTCCGCCGGGTGTCTCTGGTCCTGGCGCCCGGTTCGCTTCCCGCGGGCGCAAAGGCGAGGCCGGGCCGGACCGCGCTCAGTGGACACGCCCTCGGACGCGCTCGGCGGCGCCTAATTCGAGCCAGACGCCGCCGCGTCCCGGGCCGTGCGGGGCGGAAGGGCCCCGACCCTCCTTTGTAATTTGAATACAACGCCCCCCTCGCGGCCCCCGCCCGCGCCGCCCTCACCAGCGCCCGCTCTCCCGACCGCAGGCGGCGTGCGCACAGGACGCGCGGCGGGACTCCGGCGGCTTCTCCACCTTGCGACCCCGCGCCGCCGCGCGACCATGAGGCCGCGGCCGCAGCTCTGCGAGGCGCTGCTCTTCGCCCTGGCTCTCCAGACCGGCGTCTGCTACGGCATCAAATGGCTGTAAGTAGGGACCCGTCGTCCACCAAGACGGGCCCCGTGCGCGCGGATTAAGGTGCCCCCTGAATCCGGCGATCGCGCCCAAGCCCCGGGAGCAGAAGTTGGCTCGGGGGTCGTGGGCAAGTCACTCTCCTTAAGCCTCCTCCTCCTCCTCTGTAAAATATTGTCTTTACCTCCCGGGGAGTTGCGAGGCAGGAGCGAGACAGGGCGTGGAGGGCGACGGAACTGCTCTGCCCTGTGCAGCTGAGGGTTGCGCAAGACGTCCGCAGGGGCAGATGGAGAAGACAACGTGGTCAAGGGACCCAATCTAGAGGGTCTGTGCCCTGCACACGGGGCCCGCTCTGTATTTTGTTTCCTTGTCCGTCTCCTGACTCTAGTTGGAGGTCCTCGAACAGTCCTGACCCCTCCACCTGGGTGACCGTGGGGAATTGTCGCTTAGCCTCTGGGACCCTCAGTGTCCTCCTCTGTCAAAGGAGGGTAAGGGATCTCTCCCTCGCTGAGATCAGATGAGAAGCGGCTCATGCAAGAGCCTCCTAAACTGTCAGATGCTGTGCACATGTGAAGGGCCTTCCTTTCAAGTTATTCACGGAGGGTAGTGGGAGAGAGAGGCGCCCTTCCACGCAGCAGAAGGGAGTGCCTGCTCGGTGCAGGGCTGTGGGCGGTGCGGGCGGCCGGGGAGAGAGGAGTAAAACCCAGCCCCTTCCTGGAGGAGCTGCCCTCTGGGCTGCAGGAGATAAGCCCAGGCCGTAAATAACTCCAAGTGCCCTAGGAGAGGCCAGGGCGGTGCCGTGAGGGCCCAGAGGAGGGGAGACCACCTGGTGGGGGGCACATATTTGGGGCCCTGTGGACGCTTTTCAGGAGTGGTGTCCCTAGGCTGGGCCTGGGGAGTCTCTGGGAGTTTGGGGGGTAGAAGCGGTGGGGGGAGGGCACTTTTGGTGCAGGGGCTCCCTGAGAGGTGGGAAAGTCCAGGACAGGACACCTCTGGGGTGGGGGGCAGGGGGCGGGGAGCCTTGCAGATAAGCCGGGGGTGGGGGGGGGTGAGGCAGATTGTGGGGGCTGGGGGGGAGCTGTGAGTTAGGTCCCTGGATTAGCTGGAAGACAGGGCGATAGTGGGTTGGCCACCAGCAAACAGTCTGGAGGTCACCAGCCCTGCCCCTTGTGGGGCTGAGTTATCGATTAATTGGTGATTCAAGAGGGAGCCCCGTCTTCTCGCCTTTCTTCTTTGTAAGGGGAAGCCCCGGCTCAGCGGCCTCTCAGCCCTGGGGCTCCAGCTCTTCTCGGCTGCTCCTGATGAGTTTTGTGAGAAACCAACCACCTTCCTTCCACCCACCGCTGGTCCTGGCCCTGTCCCAGCTGGTGGGAACCTCTGATCAGGGAGTCCACACCCTCCTTGCCCACCACCACCATTGTGCGGATAAGGAAACCGATGACCAGAGAGGGAGAGGATTTGCTAAGAGCACCAGCAGCATCAGAGCCGAGAAGTGGGCTTGCTCCTAGAGCCCTGGGGGGACACTGCTGACATTCGCGTGCCACACGGGGAACACTGAGGCTCTGAGAAGTGTGTGACTTGCACAAGCCCCTGCGCTGGCATGTGGCCCGGTTGGGCCTGGAACAGACAGCTAGCTAAGCCCAGCGTCCATGCTGTCCCCACTGCACGGCCCAGGCTGCCCAAGAAGTGGGTGCAGCTCGGGGTCTGCCTTAAAGGCGCTCCTAGCCTCTCAGGAGAGACAGACGTGTAAAGAATACAAAGTGGACTTTGGGCTGTGTCCTAGGAGAGGGAGTGTGGGAGCCCAGAGGAGGAGCAGTTTGTCCCGCCTGGGGGAGGTGACGTTGGGCTGGGCTCTGAAGGATAGGTAGGATTTTGAAGGCCAAGAAGGAAATGCAGGCAGGCGTCGTAGGCGGGAGGAACAGCAGGGCCGAAAGCCTAGAGGGGAAAGCAGAACCCGGGGATCCAGGAGCCTCCTGGTAGATCCTGGACAATGTTCCAAGAGCTGTAGTCACTTAGTTTTGATACTACTCCTAGGAGGGAGGTGATATTCTTATCACTACCATTTTGCAAATGAGGAAACTAAGGTACAGAGAGGTTAAGTAGCTGGCCCAAGGTCGCACAGCTAGTTAATGGCGGCTGTGGGATCAGAGCCCAGGCAGACGGGCTCCATGAAGCCAAACTTCGTGATAGTGGTTAAACTCTTGCTGGAGCTGAAGATAGTGGGGGAAGCAGGAGAGGGAGTGGAGCTTAAGAACAACGGTGTGTGTGTGTGTGTGTGTGTGTGTGTAAATATGTGTATGTCTGTATATGCATATGCTACAGGTCAGGCACTGTTCTAAGTGCTTTATGTGCATTGTTTCGTTTAAATCTCCGAATCACCCTGTGAGGGGGGTTCTGCTATCGCCCCCATTAACCAGAAGAGGAAGTGGAGGCACGGGGGATCTCTGACTAACAGTGTCACAGCTAGTAGGCAGCAGAGGCAGGATCTGGAGTCAGCTGTCTGGCACTGTGGCCTGTTGGTCGCAGGGAGCCACAGGACAGTTGGCAACAGGGCCGTCAGTGTACAGTGCAGGTGGGAGGCTGGGGACGCATCCAGGAGGCTCGGCTGTCCTGGGGTTGTCGCTGGGTAGGAGTGACCCAGGGGCTGCTGCCCTGGGCCTTGGAAAGTGAGCTGAAGATGAAGGGGGCATTTGACGTGGAACTGAAACCAGATGTGGCTGAGTGACCCATAGTGCCCACCTGTTGGGGACCCAGGACGCAGCCTGAGCTTCCTGGTGGCATGGGGGTCAGAGAGAGGGAGTCAGAGCCGGCTGCCCGTGGAAGACCCTGACCAGAAATAACCCGGGGGACCCCTCCTCTTCCTCACTTCCCACCCAGGCCAGGTGCTGGGCGACTGTCAGACCAGAGAGTGTCAGGGACCCAGCTGGGCCATTCACCCCGTTCTCTGGCTGCCTTAGGTGGGGGAGCGCCCATAAAGGCGGCCCCAGCCTCTCTGGGCTGCCCCAGGCCTGCTGCCCACTCAGGGGCCAGGTCTCCCAAGGAAGAGTCCCAGGAGACTCCAGAAGGGACACGGCTGCTGCAGAGCGGGTGGAAGTAGCAGCATACCTGAGCTGGGGGACCTGGGTCCCAGCCTGAGCTCTGCCCCGTCACTGGCCCAATCCAGGCCGCGGGCAGATCAATTGCTTTTGCCTCTCTGAGCCTCACTTTCCTCATCTCTAAAATGGAAGGGAAAGAGTCCTCGCCTGGGATCCAGCTGTGTTCAAGTCTAGGCGGGTCCTGCCCTAATCTGTGCCCCATTGTCCCCACTTGCACAATGGGATGGGGAAACTGAGGCTGGCGAGGGGCAGTGACTTGCCCGAGGTCGCATCTCAGGTGAGTGGCCGAGCTGGAACTGGAACCCAGGTCTCTGCCCTCCAGCTGGTCCCAGAAGAGCCCCCAGCTCCTGAGTCGGGGAGACTTCAGCCCCCCCAGCAGAGCCCTTGGCACAGGCCTCGCCTGTGAACTCTCTGTCCCCTCCTGTCCTCTCATCCACCCTCTCCCCCGTGCCCTCACCCCCAGATAAACCAAAATGTTTTCAATTAGGGGTCTGCTGCAGGGAGGCAGGCCCACGAGATGTCCAGACGGGTGACTCCCCCGCCTCCCACCCTAATCCTTGATTACCTCCCGGGGGGGACTTACTTAGAAACGGTCATTACCACTAATTACCAGATGACCGCACGGCCCTCCTCAGGAGTGGAACCGCAGCCTCCCGCCTCCTCACCTCCCGGCCTGCGCGCTCCCTCCCGAGCGCCGGCCTCCCCGGCACACGGCACTGGGGCCTCCTCCACCCCACACAGGCCGCTCCTGTCCCTCCAGGGGCCTCCAGATGCTTCCTGTTTGTCCTCCACCCACCTGGGCAGTCGGAGCCTCATCTTGGGGTATCCTCACCGGGGTTCCCCCAGAGCACCTTCTTTCACCAGCAGCTGGAATTAGCCGATGCTTGGTGACTCCAGAGATGGATGGACTGAGCCCAGAGTGGCCCGGGGCCCCCAGCAGTGAGACCCCAGGCACCAGGAGCACAGAGCACCCCGCCTGGGAGTCACAGCACCCGGCAGTCAGGAATTGCCCAAACTCAGCTCCCCAGGAATGGCTCTGCCACGTTACCACACTTCTGGGCTTGAGCAGGAGCCCAGGGAAGGGGCCTGGACGCAGTCACCCTGCCTCGCTGCCCGCCGTGTGCCTGGGACCACACGGGGGTGTCTCGTGTGTCTCCTGTAATCCTCCCACTGAGAAACAGAAACTGGCTCCGAGGGAAGGAGGGAAGTTGGGTGAGGTGAAGGGCAGAGCGGGCTTGGGACAGGCTGGGTGTGCACGGCCCCCAGCCCAGCAGAGAGCGGACCTAGGTCCGGGGGAGGACGGGTCAGGAGAGGCGGAGCTCCCGGGCCCTGGAGCGCCTCAGTGTCCTCCTCTGTACAGAGAGGGATGGTCACCTCGCCCAGGCCGTCCCTCTGGGGGTGTGAGGAGGGGATGAGGCGTGCAATGCCCTCTGTCAACGGCTCTGTCAACGGGGGTGCAGGGCCCTCGTGGGAGCCCACGTGTGGACGGTGTTTACTGGGGGGAGATGGGTGGAGGGGCTGACAACCCAGGGGACGGCCCCTGCCTCTGTGTGGTCACAGCTCACCCCACACAGACTGCAGGAATTCAGACAATGGGCTCCCCAGAAGGGGTCCTGGCGTAGGCGGGCCTCGGTGGTCAGAAGGCCAGGGTGGACCGGATGGTTCAGGTTAGGTCAAGAAACCATGCCTGAGGTCTGCTCTGCGGCCTGCCCCATGCTGGACGCCAGCATCAGAGACACTAAACGTTCCCCTGCTCGCGGTTTGGGGGTGGGGCTGGGCCAGGGGTCACAATGAGGGGAGACTGCCGGGGACACCCATAGTCTATCTCAGGCAGGCTGGGTTGCGTCACCCAAACCGCGGCTACCAGGCCATGCCCACGTGCCGCCGGGTCTGCTTCCCAGGCCTCTGGGAAGATTTCCCTACTGTGGAGTTGTAGGATGGGTGGGGCATGGCAGTGAGTGAGAGACAGCAGGAAGTCAACTAACCTCTTAGGACTTGATGCAGCATGTAGTATCTCATTCAGCCCTTGCAGGCCTCTGGGGTCCTCGTTTTGTAGTTGATGCTCAGAGAGGGGCAGCAGTTTGCCCAAGATTGCACAGCACACAGAGGGCAAAGCTTGGGCTAGAACCCAGATCTTCTGATTCCCTCTGGTCCAAGATTCACCCAGCAATAAGCAGGAGGATCCCAGTCATGAATGTTCCAAATACTTTACATACATTATCTTATTTAAGCCTTGCCATCACCTTTTGAAGTAGAAATGATCATTAATTATAACAAATGAGGACTATGAGGCCCAGAGAGGTTGGGTGACTTACCCAGGTCACATAGCTGGTGCCTGAAACCTGTGCCCTTCCCTGGGCCAGCCCGTGAGCTGGAACATCTGGGTCATTGCCCTGTGACTGTTGATAGGTTTATGCAGCCGTTAATGTTGAGCATCTGTGTCATGTTCATTACCAAATGAGTCTGGGGGAGAGCTGGTGCTTAGACATCTTCCTTCCGCAAATAGATCAAGTTCATTTACTCGTTTAGGTACGGGAGCAGGGGAAGGGCATTCCTGGCATCAGGAAAAGCCTGGGCAAAGGCATGGTGGGAGGGCAGTCAGAGAAGCTAGGAGCCTGATGTGGCCAGATGTTAGAACACGGGGAGGAAAGGATAAAAGGCTGGAGAAGGCATGGAGAAAAACCCTTGGGTTTTGAGGGGCCTTGAATGTCAGGTGGCAGCTTGGCCATGACCGAGTGGGTGCGGGAGGCTGCCCGCAGGTGGGAAAGACAGCCCCAGCGGTAATCGTGGTGGCTTCCATCACGGAGCGCCGACCACACGTGTCAGCCCGGGCGAAGCAGGGACCACCCTGTCTGAGTTAGTCCCTCAGGAGATGCTGGGGGGTCGCTGGGAGAGGAGAGGTTAGTGACTTGCTCAAGGTCGCAAGGGGAGTGACAGCCAGCCGGGAGTCGTGCTGTTCCCTTGGCAACGGGCTGCCTCCCCCCAGATCTCGGCCTCACCCAGTCTTAGCCCTGACCTGGGTGGGGACTGCTGTGGGCATGGCAGGCAGGGCACGCGGCACTTGTGGCTGCAGAATGGCCTCTCCTGCCCCCGTCCCCCCCAAGCTCTCTGCTCTCTGCTGAGGGCCAGCTGGCTCCGGGGCAGGGGCAGGTCTCTGTGGAACCCTTGAAGGCTGTGGGGTCTCTCGAGCTTGCCTGCGCTGACAGGAGGTACTGCCTGAAGCCGTCTGTACCTGGAGAAGGCCTGGGAGAAAGGCAGATCCAGGATGGACCCCTGGTCCTGGAGTCTTGGCATCCCAGTCCCCAGAGCCAGGATCTGGGAAGCTTTTAGGTCCTATGACATCTCCAGGCGTCATAGAGACTCCCTAGGCCAGCATTTCCCAAAGCACCGATGAGGTCAGTGCTCCAGAACAAAGGGCTTTGTGCTCAGCAGTCTCCAGAGTTAAACAAAACCAAACCTGTCGCTTTGCTGCAGGACTTCTCAGGGCCTTTAAAATGTAAGTGTGCATTGTTACTCTCCAAGGGGGGCACATGGTACATCATGTTCCCCAAATGGGCTTGACCACGGGTCCCTTTTTTCAAAGTGTCTCACTGGGACCCATTCTGGGAAACACAGTTTCCGAGTACAGACACTGAGGCCCAGACAGGGACAGTGATTTATCTCAGGTCACACAGCAAGTTAATGGCTAAGTCAGATTTATCACAAAATTGAGTGGCTCCTTAATCCTTTCATGGCAGTCCCTTGCGTGTATGTGGGACATTACAGCCTAATGAACGAGTTTAATAATCAAACGAAGCCATGATGGGAAGCTCCTCACTCACGTGCGTGTAGTGAGTGCTCAATTAATCGTATGTATGGTTGTGCTAATGATTAGAATAACCTAGCACTTAGCACAGTGTCTGGCACATATAGGTGCTCGGTGCTGAATGAATGTTGAGTAAAGAGTAATAATTCACAGCTGTGTGAGAACTAAATCAAGCGATGGATATGAGAGCTTTGTGAACTGTAAAACTATTTATTGTTAGTATAATTATAATAAAGCTTAGGTAGGATGGAGGTTGTGATCCTGTTACGAATGAGGGCCGGGGGCCCAGAGAGGGACCGTGATGTGCCCAAGGTCACACCGGGGTGGGAGGGGGACATTGCTCTGCTGGGGACAGTTCTTTGCCTGCTGGTTTCCTGGCTCCTTCCAGCAAAGGCTCCCAGAGCCCGCTGAGGAGAGGCTGGGGCGGGGGGACGCGGCCCCTCACGGCCCGTCTTTCCTCCCTCGGTTGTTGCCGTGGGGTGGCGTGCAGGGCGCTGTCCAGGACGCCGGCGGCCCTGGCGCTGAACCAGACGCAGCACTGCAAGCAGCTGGAGGGCCTGGTGTCCGCGCAGGTGCAGCTATGCCGCAGCAACCTGGAGCTCATGCACACCGTCGTGCACGCCGCCCGCGAGGTCATGAAGGCCTGCCGCAGGGCCTTCTCGGACATGCGCTGGAACTGCTCCTCCATCGAGCTTGCCCCCAACTACCTGCTTGACCTGGAGAGAGGTAGGGGGCCGGCGGGGGCTGCCCGGGCCCGCGGAGTGCGTGCGGGTGGGATGGACGGATTCACACATAAATACATGTGTGTTTAGATAGGTGGGCGAATTCACCGGTGCATGGATGGATGGATGGGTATGTGGTGGGTGGATGAGTGAATAGATGGATGATGGATGGAAACACAGAAGGATACAGGCGTGGATGGATGGGTGGATGAATTAATCATAGATGTGGGCATTCAGGCGTGAACTGATGCATGAATAAACGTTTAGTGAGTGAATATACCGGTGCAGGGGAGCCTGAATGACAGTACAAATGCACGCATACCCTAATGCAGGAATGAAGGAATGAGTGCTGTCAGGGAGGCTCTTGGGAGGGGAGTCCACCCTTGGGGCAGACAGGTGTGCCGCAGGTAATTGTAGACCTGCCAACTGAAGTTGCTGAGAGAGGCACCGAGTGATGTAGGGACAGGAGAACGTCTGTGGGGGTGACTTCCTGGAGGAGGTGGCTTCTGGGGTGATTTGGGGGTCCCATGTACAATAGGGAGACTTTCGATAGGCAGAAATGGCCCAATAGATCGAATCTCTCCCCCGCACGGTAACAGCTAATGTTTGTGCAACGTTTGGCAAACCTTCCTTCCTTCCCGAATTATTTGAACTCCACAGAGCAAGCCTTCGAGGTAGGTGTTGTCATCCCCATTCTGCAGTTAAGAAACTGAGGCTTGAGAAGCGGAGGTGACTTGCTTGGCCCCGGGGGCAAGGCACCGCACAGCTGAGGCGCGTTGGGCTCTGCGGGAGGTTACTGGGGTTGCTGTTACAAAGTATCACAAACCGGGGGCTTCAAACAACAGAAATGGGTCGTCTCGCAGTTCTGGGGGCTAGCGGTCAGAAATTGAGGCGTCAGCCGAGCCTGCTCCCTTGAGGGCTCTGGAGGAGGCCTCTTCCTTGCTCCCTCTGAGCGTCCAGTGGCTGTGGGTGGTCCTCGCCTTCCCTGGCTCGTAGCATCCCTTCAGTCTCTGCCCCCATCACGTGGCCTCCTCCCTCCGTGAGTCTGCGTAGCTGGAATTCCCTCTTCCTATGAGGACGCCAGTCATTGGATTAGGGCCCACCCTGGTCCAGTGTGGCCTCATCTTAGCTCGGTTACAACTGCCAAGACCGTATTTCTAAATACGGTCACATTCACAGGTCCCAAGTCAGGACTTGACCATGTCTTTTTGGGGGACACATTTCAGCCCACAGCAGGCTCTCTGCACACTCGTCTTGCCATCAGGTCATGAGCTCTTGGAAGAGCTCAGGCACTGGGCCTTCAGTTCTCTAAAGCAGCCCCTCACACTGAGTGCAGGGCAGACAGGTGGAAGGACAGGATCATGAGTGTGTGAGTGAGGGTGTGCGGGGCTGTGCAGGCATGAGTGTGTGTGTGTGCAAGTCACAAGTATTTGTGGGAGGATGAGGGTGACAGATTCACGGCCCTAGTGCTGTCCTCCACGTGTACCCTCCCCGTCTGCCTGACCCCACAGGTGGGTAGGGGCCAGGAGGAGGCCCTCAGGCCTGGGCGGGGTCCTATCCCTCCCCTGACCTCGCGCCTCCCCGCCCCGCAGGGACCCGGGAGTCCGCCTTCGTGTATGCGCTGTCGGCGGCTGCCATCAGCCACGCCATCGCCCGGGCCTGCACCTCCGGCGACCTGCCCGGCTGCTCCTGCGGCCCCGTGCCAGGTGAGCCACCCGGGCCCGGGAACCGCTGGGGAGGATGTGCGGACAACCTCAGCTACGGGCTCCTCATGGGGGCCAAGTTTTCCGATGCTCCTATGAAGGTGAAAAAAACAGGATCCCAAGCCAATAAACTGATGCGTCTACACAACAGTGAAGTGGGGAGACAGGTAACCACCCACCCCAGATGGTTGTGCTTGTGCCAATAGGCGGAAAAGGGCCACCCGGTGTGCCCCAGTGGAGAGGGTGGCGGGGGGATGGGCCCCATCCACCCACACTGACGCTTCCTCCCCCAGCTCTTCCCTCTCCAGCCACTTGGGGCTTGCCTGGCTCCTGCTCCTCCAGGGGGTCCACCGGGATTTGGGTTGGAGAAAGCTGGCCGAGCAGCAGGAGCACTGAGCTAGGAGTCAGGAGCTCTGAGTTCCCGCCTTGGCTCTGGCGCTAAACTTGCTGTGTGACATTGGGCAAGTCACTTCCTCTCTGGCCTCAGTTGTTCCTGTCTATAAAATGGGGTGAGTTGGTTCGCTGTAGTCCCCATCGGCCATGTTCCTCGGGCCCTTCCTGTGGGGCTCTGCGCTGAGGCTGGTGTGGGAGGAGACGTGGAGGGGGCTGTGGGACGCAGAAAGCCCTGGCCTAAGGAGCCGGCTCCCTCGCTCTAACAGGGACCCCCTCCCAGCTCCGAAACCCACCCCCCCTCCCAAAACAGTTTCCCCTCAGCCTCTGAGATTATCAACGTTTCATTAATTCCTCATCTCATTCCATAGGAGGTCTGGTGAGTGAACGCGCAGGTGAATGAATGGACTGTTTTATTTTTCAAAAATTAAAAAAACCCAACTTTATACCAATCTGTGTGCCAGACACTGTGGCAGGTGCTTGGTTAGTTTGCTCTCCTGTGGTCCACAGAACAGCCCTGGGAGGAGGTGCTGTTACCCCTCCCTGCAGACGGGGAACGGGGTCCTGGAGGGGCAGAGCGTGGGGTGCAATGGCATCTCACAACCTCCTCTCTGCAGCCCATTAGGCCCGCTGTGCAGAGCCACCAAGTGAGGCAGAAAAAACTAAGTAGCTTGACCTACTTGACCATCACCGTGTGATGGAGCCCGACTCTATGGGACTCCAGGTCCTCGCCTTCCTCTCTCACTGGGCTCCCTCGTGTAAGGATTCTAGGATGTCCAGGCCATCTTTGCACAGTTGAGGAAACTGAGGCCAGTTCACCCTGTGGGTCTGTAGCAGAGCCTGGCCAGGGACCCAGGACTCCTGCCCCCCGGCCCTGCTAGCCTGCCCCTCACCCCTGGAAATGCAGCGGGAGCCCTTCACCTGGCCCCAGCCCAAGAACCCAGCCCCACGACCCCCACGGCCAGGCCTGAGCCTCATGCCGCCAGGGGCACAGCCATCCCCTCCCGCAATGCAGTCCACACAGGGTCCTCAGCCTCAGGGGCACATCAGGCTGTTCCTAGAGCCCAGATGCCGTGGACCCGCTCTCCCTGGGGCAGTCTGCAAGAGGGCGGCCTCCCCTCCCGTAAGCCGCAGGCCTGTGCAGGTTAAAAGCCATCATCGCAGACACCATGTGTTTAGGGCTGACACACTGAGGGCCTCAGCGAGCTCTGGGCCCCTCCCTCCCGTCTGAGCTGAGGAACAAGCATACTTTACTTTCCTGGATGACTCAGAAGTACCTCGAGGCCCTTGGGAGGTTGAACGTGCCCTGCAGGAGGGTTCGCTTCGTTCCTGTGCTCTCCACAGGCTTTGTGGAGCCAATTCCGGATTTTAGGCCCAAAGGGACTCCCTCATTCCCTAATTCCTGGCATTGGGGGGGTGGGGGGAAGCCCTGAGCCCTTGACCAGCTCCCTCACTGATCACTGAGGGATTTGGGGCAAGTCCTTGCCCTCTCTGTGCCTCAGTTTCCCCATCTTTTTGATGCAGGGGGTAGGCCCAGGAGACCCATCCACCCCTGTAGCTGTCTGCACGGGGCAGCAGGAGGGCCGGCCTGGGCAGAGGGATCTGAGTCCTGTGTGCAGAGAAGTGGGGGGTAAAACGCAGAACTGAAAGGCTCCTCGGTACACATGGGGAAACTGAGGCCCCGGGAAGATGGTGGGACAGAATGACTTCTGAAGCCAGGGCTAGTCTCCCCAATCCCAGAGCCCAAACTTCCCCCCTCTGCCATAATTGTTACATAGACTGATTTTTCAAAACCAATATTGATTTAACTTTTACAGTTCACAAAACACTGTCATATATGTCATCTCATTGGATCCTTACGACGACTCTGCAAGGTGGCCGTCACTGCCCACTCTGCACAGGGGAGGACAGAGGCGCTGAGTGGTGAAGTGGCTTGCTCAGGGTCACCAAGCAGTGGAGGGAAAGGCCAGCCAGGCCAGGGACCGCGCCTCAGTGCGCTGACCTCCTGCCCCTTCCTCCCTCCCTCCCTTCCTTCTCTTCTTTTTTTTCCAGCAAGCATTTAGTGAGCCCTGGTTTGTGTGAGAGAAAAGACATGGAACAATTAAAAGCCATGGCTTTTGGAATCACCCTCAGACCTGGGTTCAAATCCCAGCTCCAGGATTTTCTAGCTGTGCAACCTTGGGCATGAGACTTACCTCTCTGGGCCTTCCTTTCCTCTTTCTGCAGTGGGGAAAGTAAAGATGCCTCCCGTGTAGGGCTGTCCCGATGATTAAGCCATGTTGTGTGTTAGAGCACTTGGTATACAGTAGGTGTATAAATGGTATCCTTTGTCCCTGCACATGCTGGTCTTTCTGCCCCTCCCAGCTGCCCCCCAGGTTGGAGGAGGAGCTAAAACACCCCCCAGCTTTAGAGCAAAAAACCCCGTCCCTTGAGGCCCTGAGCAGGCGATGATCCCCTGAGAGCACCTGGCCCGAGGAGGGTGGGGCAGGGTCCCGGGCAGGCTGAGGAGCGGGCCCTGGCCGCCCAGCCCGACGCCCTCCCCTGTCCACAGGCTCTGCGCGCCTCTCTGGAAATGAAGTGTAAGTGCCACGGGGTCTCTGGCTCCTGCTCCATCCGCACCTGCTGGAAGGGGCTGCAGGAGCTTCGGGATGTGGCCGCTGACCTCAAGACCCGCTACCTGTCGGCCACCAAAGTCGTGCACCGCCCCATGGGCACCCGCAAGCACCTGGTGCCCAAGGACCTGGACATCCGGCCTGTGAAGGACTCGGAGCTCGTCTACCTGCAGAGCTCCCCCGACTTCTGCATGAAGAACGAGAAGGTGGGCTCCCACGGGACACAGGACAGGTAAGGGCGTCCTTACACCCCCCGGCAGGAAGGGGTCAGTTGCGTCGTACGTGCCCACTCCAGCTCAGGGCCAGGCGCACAGGGGGGCCTCGGTTGGCATTTGGGGATGGTGTCCCTGCCCAGTCCAGGGCGGTGTCCCCAGGAATGCCCAGTGGAGGTGCCAGGACCCAAGGGGCCCCTGCAGAGCTTCTGGGAGTGGCTGTTGCCCACCTTGCCCAGAAAGGGTCCCCTCTGGGATGGAGGCTGGTGGGAGGCCCATGCCCCACCTTCTCCCTAGTGGGGGAGATAGACGGGAAGAGACAACGACTATACTGGGAGACGGGGGCGAGGGAAGAGGCTGCCCGGCATACACTAGGTCCTGGGTAAATGTTTGTCAGGTGAATAAGTGATGGATAAATGTCACAGCCTGCCTGTTGGACAGATGAGGAACTGAGGCACCAGGGGTGGTGGGGGCAGCAGCCAGCCCCTGGCCACACAGGAGGTCTGCACAGAGTGGAGGCAGAACCAGGGCAGCTGCTTCCCAGAGGGGCAGCAAGAGGGCAAGGTCTGCCTGCATTCTTTGGGGGGACGGTGCTCCCATGTCCCCCAACATGCAGGCACTCACGGGGGCCCCAGCTCTCTCCCCCTGGTCCCCAGTTTCAGAGCCAGGGTTGGGGTCCCTACCCTTGGCTGCATCACCTCATCAGGACAGGAGAGAGTGAGGGAGCCAGTGGTGAGTGCAGACCTACTGTGTGCCGGGCAGGGCTGGTGAGGATGCAGGGGAGCAGCATTTCCCAGAGGTGGTTCTGGAAGGAGCCAGTCATGCAGTGCTATATTAGAAACAGTTCTGCAATCAGATACGTTTGGGAAATTCACTTTGGTGATTCGCAAGGCACGAGAACATATTAAGGCTGGGAGGAATCCTGCAGTAAAGGGTCTGTCTAAGCCGGTGTTTCCCAGAGGTGTTTGGCTGTGGAACTCTTTTATTAGGGAGCCCCTAATAGCATTCCACAAAACTAGTCTTCTGTGGGGTTAAAAGAATATTGAACCCAGAGCAAGGGTGTCTGAGAACGTGTCTGGCACATAGTTGGTGCCTGGCCAGCATTCGCTTCCTCCACAACCCACGTTCCTGTCTCCAGGAGAGGGGGTCTGATTTGGGGGGCCCCATCCTCGCAGGCCAGGGCAGCAGGCTCTGTGAGGAGGCCCAGGCTCCCATCTGGAGGCCAGATTGAGGGGGTCAGGCAGAGTGAAGATGGAACCAGCTCAGGCCAGGGAGACGGGAAGGAGCGAGAGTCTGGGCTGAGGCAGCCAGGATGGGCGTGCTGAGGATGGGCTGAGGGGAGGAGGATTCTAGAACCCAGAGGGGCGGGGCGAAGCCCACCGAGGACCCCAGAGCAAGGAGAGGGTCTCCCTGGATCCATGGGGGGCTGTGTGTGTGTCGGGGAAGGACAGTTCCCCCCCGATGCTGCAGCTTCCTGAGGACCCTGAGCAGATCCCTTCACTTCTCTGAGGCTCATCCCATCCTCCATGCAGTGGGGACGTTGGGGACGATACCACACACCTGAGAGGGCTAGGGAGCCGAGCCGTCTCTACGCTCGCAGAGACCTCCTCTGTGCCGAGCAGTCAGTCCACGGGAAGGGCTCATTACTGGCAGTCTCCCCATCCCCCGCCATCCCCCCAGAGGCTGCCAGGCCTCTGCTCCCCAGCTGCCCCCACTCTGCCCCCAGGACTTGCCCCCACACTGTGGATGAGGAGGCCCATCCCATGGCACCATCCGCCTCCTTGCTTTCTCAGAACGCTCCGCCACCAGGTGTCCTGCCATGCTCAGCTCTCAGCCATCCTCTGGGGATGCCTTTGCGGACATCTGTACTGGTCAGCTTTTTCTGCAGTAACGAACAGCCCCCATGTCTCAGTAGCTTACAACCACAGTCACTTCTCGCACCCATTCCGTGAGCGCTGGCAGGTGCCTGGGATGGGGAGAGATGTCAGGTACTCAGATTGTGAGAGAGGCAAGCCCAGGGGTAGGGGGACCCAGAGGGGCCCTGACCCAGCCTGGACATCAAGGAAGGCTTCCTGGAGGAGGGGACATGTGAGCTTTCCTAGGTTAGGGGATTGGGGGTGCAGGGGGTTGGATGTAAATGGCTTTGTTGACTGGTGGTCCCTGTCTAGAGGCTGACCCCCAGCTGGGGAAGATGCCCTCCTCACATCCAGCCTGAGGACTGAGGCCTCGTCAGCAGTCAGTATTCCAAACCCCAACCCTCTGTCGTGTTTCATCCAGAGGCCCCTGCACCCCTGAAACCTGCCCTCCGACGGCCTGTGCCGCCGTGCCCTGGGAGCCAGCAGCCCTCCCCTGGGCCCTGGCCCTTTCTCCAGGCCCCACCCTCCCACCTCCCCCCACAGGCACCATCACAGGCCTTGTCTGCCTCTGAGGTTGGAGACCAGGTCTTCAGACATTGCATGTCAGGGATCCAGAAAGAAAAATGGAACTCGGCTTCCTTCCTACCACCCTTTCCTAGAGGAGTCTCCAGAGACCTTCAGGATAAGGCTGAGGGGGACTAATGGCGTTGAGTGACTAAACAAAGCCCAGAAAGGTTAAGTGACTTGCCTTCAGTCACACAGCCAGTAAGCAGCAGAGCGGGGGTTTGAACCCAGCTCTGTCTGGCTCTGTGCTGTGTCCTTCCTGCTGTTCCCTCCTGCCTCCTGCCCAGAACTGCTTGCAGCCTCCACATGCAGGTCACTGTTACCTCCCGACTCTGCCTCCAGGCACTCTCCTCCTTCTCACCCCATGGCCCCTTCCCAGCTCAGCCCTTGGCCTCTCTTACTCAGTGGCTGCCCAGCCTCCTCCCTGGCCTCCTTGCCTCCAGCCCTACCCTTCCATCTGTTCTCCCACTCCTCTTCGATTAGGTCAGGTCAGGCTGTTTGTTCTCTTTGCCCCCAACATTCTTTGCTCTCCTCTCCATCTTAGATTCGTGTTCATCTTCCATGAAATGGCCTAGGTGACCCCTCCTCCTCCAGGAATCCTTCCTGAATTCTCACAGGAGTTCTTACCCCATGTGACCTTGTGCAAGTCCCCTCCCCATTCTGTGCCTTAGTGTCCCCATCAGGAAATATGAGAGTTGGATTTGGTCATCTCTAGGGCTTGCCCATCTCGGACATTCTGGGACTCCTTGGCCCATGTGGCTGTGGGGACCGAGCTGCGTCCCCTCATAACATCCCTGTCCAGCCTGAGCCTGGGTGGAGGGACTGCCAGCCTCACAGATGTTTCTCCTCTGGACAGAGGAACCGATGGCGACAGAAGGATATGTGGGTCTTAGAGGGACCTGCCATGTCTTCTTCCCCACGGGCGGGGGATTCAGGAAGCAATGCAGCCCCGGGCAGCCCCTGGGTTCTCTACCCTTTAGGGAGGGAGAGCTCGCACTGGACTTGGTTTCAGGACTCCAAGCTTAAGCCCTGCTCATCCACAGCCTCCCCTGAGACCTCAAGGAGACCTCTGCCCTTCTCTGAGCCTGTTACCACCTATAAAATGGGTGTAATAATTTCACTGCCCCGAGGACACTGCCTCCAATAAGATAAAATACTGGAGGGAGGTGCCTGGCCCGTGGGGACAGATGGGTGACAGACCCTCCCTCTCATCACACAGAGTGCCAGACACCCACTCTGTCTCACAGGCAATGCCGTTTGTCTGTTCCAGGATTCATCCTTGGATTCTAAAAGTAAAAACGATCTCACATTTGTGGGTGAGAGTGAATATGAAGATAGGACTTTTAGAGTGGTTTGAGGCTCTTTTGAGTATTTAGAAGTAGAAGAAACAGAAAAAAGACATCTTCAAGAAAACAAAACACCCCATCATTTTGACAAATGCGTGTTAGAAATACGGGGCTGAGTGAAGTGCCCTCGGGGGAGAGGGGTATTTAGAATTCTGCAAAGACCCCGACACCTCCCAAGGGGCTGAGTGCAGCCGTGGGGGTGGGGGGCTGTCTGGCTGGGTGTGGGGCTGGGGTGACCGAGCACTCACTGACCTCCCCTCCCCTGCAGGCAGTGCAATAAGACGTCCCACGGCAGTGACAGCTGCGACCTCATGTGCTGTGGACGCGGCTACAACCCCTACACGGACCGCGTGGTCGAGCGGTGCCACTGCAAGTACCACTGGTGCTGCTACGTCACCTGTCGCCGGTGTGAGCGCACTGTGGAGCGCTACGTGTGCAAATGAGGCCTGCCCGGGGGCTCAGACGGGCTCCTGGGGACCCTCGGAGGCCGGCCCGGGGCCTGGAGACGCCCGTGGGTTTTTGCTCGTGAATTCCAGATGCCAGGCGTGGGAGGTGGCCTGTGCTTTGCCTCCGCTTGGAAGGCACCAGGAGCAGAGGCCTGGCCGCCCTGGAGTGAGGGCCGGGACATCAAAGGACACCGACAAGATTAAAAATAACCTGGCAGCCTGAGCCCCTGGAGTGCCCATTTGCTGCTTCCAGCCTGGTCTAAGGAGCTGGGGACATGGGTTTGGCAAGACTGGTGTGGACTCGACCTTTCACAGCCAGAGACACCGGCCTCCCGGGAAGGGCGGTCCGCCTGCCCTCCTCAGAATGTTCTGCAGGCCTAGCCCTCAAGACCCCCGGCCCACCCCAGGGTCCGGGCCTGCTGGGCCCGCCACATGGAACCACTAGCTTGGGTTGTAAATGTTTTTTTGTTTTGTTTTTTTCTTCCTCTGGGATGTGGGAGCTACAGAAATATTTATAAAACATAGCTTTGTGTTTGGGGTGGCTTGCCTCAATTCCTCTTTATATATTTTATATATATAAATATATATATATATAATGATCTATATTTTAAACAAGCTTTTTAAAACCAGCTGTGTGAAATAAATGCTGAGCGAACCCTGGCCCGCCCTGCAGTTTCTGGGAGATCCCGGGCGGGCGGGCCAACTCTCGGGTTTCCAGGATGGCGGCTTCCGATTGATGTCTCCCCCCACCCCCCACCCGGCTCTGGCCCCATCTCCCTGTATGATCTCTTGGTCAAGGGCGAGGACAGACGTCTTGAAACATAAACCCAGCTGGCAGATTCTTCGTTCCTCAGGGACACACAGGCAGGCGTGCATAGCCCAGTGGTGTCGTCAGACCCGCTAAGCTGGCTTCCAGAGAAAACCTGCCCCTGAGCTGGGTACGCAGACCTCAGGGAGGAGGTGGTAGACCCAGGCTCCACCAGCCCTGGTGGGTTTTCTGTGTGACTATGGGGCAGGCATTTCCCCTCCCTAAGCCTCAGTTTCCCCATTTGTAAAATGGGCACAGTGGAGAATAAGGTTGGTGGTTGGGAAAGGCCGCCAGCCTTGTGCCCGGAGCAGGCAGGCTGCAGTGGGCGTGGTGAGAAGGGGTTGGGTTCCTGTTGGGTTTGAAGGTGGAGCCATCAGGGTTTGTCCTCTTTATGGAGGTGGGGGTGAGGGCAAGGAGGAGCAGAAAAGACTGCAAGGGACTTGGCCGAGCGCCTGGAAGCCCTGAGATGGGGCGGGGAGAGGGCTGGGGTTCAGATGGGACACATGGGGATTGTGATCTCAGTTCGCCCCAAGTGGAAATACTGAGCAGATGGGCAGAGAGTCGAGTCTGGAGTTCAGGGGAGAGGCCGGGGCTGCGATGCACATTTAGGCATTGTCACTAAGGAGTGGGACAGAAAAGCAAAGGGCACCAAGGCCTGACCTCCACAGGGAGACGAAGAGGAAGAGAGGCAGAGGCTGAGAAGGAACAGCCAGGGGATGGGAGAAAGCCGGGGGTCCCAGCTATTGCCACGTGTAGACAGGGTCTCGAGGGGGCAGGCTCTCAGTGTGCACAGCACTGTCCCTCTCTGAGCCTCAGCATCCTTTCCTGGCGTGTGGGCGGCACTCAGGAACAAGTGAAGGGGTATCCTCGGCCTCTGGCCCCCTTTTAGTCCCCCAAAGTGGAAGCAGTTATTAATATTAATCATCTGTATCTTGCTCTGGTGTGGGGTGACCACACCAGACCCAGGATGCAAGAGAATGTTGTAACCTGAATTTCTGTGTGTGTGAGAGGAGACGCAAACGCTGAGGGAGGGCACTCCCTTGCCCAGAGCCAGCTGGGGACACTGGGGCAGAGCCTCGATTTGGTGGGATTTGGTGACGTGAAGCAGGCACCTGGGGGTGGGATGGCGTGGACGTACCCCTAGAGGCTGGACCCATCACCGGGTGGGAAGAGGGAGGGCTGTGTGGCTGTCCTCCAAGTCCCTGCCTGAAAGCTTACAGCACAGTGGCCAGAGTCACAGAATCACAGGCTGGAAGGAACCTCAAGATAAGTCTTCTGGTCTCTCAATCTGTTTAGCAGATGAGGAAATTCCAAGATGGGAAGGGCCTTTCCTGTGGTCACAGAGTTGATAAGGGGCTGAAGGCTGGTGGTGGGGTTGAGGGGTTCCCAGGGCGTCGCTCCTGCCAGCATCTCTGCAGAAAACTCAGCCTCCATTGAACAAGCCCCTGGAGTGTGCTCTCTCCCAGGCCCAGGGCTGTCGCTGCTGCACAGCCTTCATTGGCTCCCATGGCCCACACAACCCACCGCCAGCTCCCTGGCCTGGCATACAAGGCCCCTCACCCAGGTCCCCGGTGGCTCTTCCAGACACATCTCCTGCAACTCCCTGGGCTTCCCTCCTCTCCCGCCACAAGCAGACCACTCCTCCACTCGTGGATACTGAAGTCTGACTGCTAGGCCTGCCTCTGGGCATCTGCTGTTCTTCCGCAGGCCTGGAATCTCATTTTCCCCGTTGTTCCCCCTCAGCCTTCACAGCCGTCTCCACAGAGCCTTCCCTAGTGCCCTGGGTGGAAGGGAGCTCTCCCTCCTCGGGCTCCCTACAGCCCGTGGAACCTTTAAAGCAGCCAGGACAAGCAGATGGAGACACTGGACCAAAGACCCAGAATGGCTCTCAGAAAGGGTGGTCCTAATAATATAATGCTACCCTTTACTGTGCACCTACTGTGTGCGCTTCCACACACTGTCCCGCGTGACCCCAGCAGGCCCCAGGGGGATATTGTCACCTCCCTCTGACGGGGGAGGAGAGTGAGGCTCAGAGAGGGGCGACCTGTCCCAGATCTCACGGTAAGTCCACAGCAGAGTGGGGCCGGGAGCCCAGGTGTCTAACACCAAACCCTGCTCCCTTCTCACACGGCCTCACTGCAGCTAGGCCCGGGGAGAGCAGCGTGGAAGGCAGAAGACGGGAGACCCTGGTGGGCCCTGACGCGGTGGGCCTTACATACCTGCTGTGGGCCAGAGCCCGGGTCTGCAGCGAAGCCCCGCGCCTTTCTGGCTGGTTGGGGGCTGGGCAACCAAGGGGCCTGGAGAACTGGTCCCCGGACTGCCTCTCCCGGCTGGGTGGGGGTTCCCAGCAGGCAGCCAGGCTGAGCCCCCGCTCGGGTGAGGGGGGTGGGGGGCTCCCCCAGTGTGAATCCCGGAACCCCACACTCTAGAGTCTCAGGACCTCAGTGTGTTCAGAGATTTAGAACCATAAAATCCTGGTACCGGGGCCGGTCCCGTGGCGCGGCGGTTAAGTGCGTGCGCTCTGCTGCTAGCGGCCCGGGTTTGGATCTGGGCGCGCACCGATGCACCCCTTCTCCGGCCGTGCTGAGGCCATGTCCCACATAAATTGGAGCAAGATCGGCACGGATGTTAGCCCAGGGCCAGTCTTCCTCTGCAAAAAGAGGAGGATTTGGCATGGATGTTAGCTCAGGGCTGATCTATCTCACCAAAGAAAAAAAAAATCCTGGTACCTTGGACTTTTGGAGTAAAAATCCTCAACCCATTGCCTCGGAAGCCATTAGAGGCCCCTGGGCCACCAGCCAATGCCAAGATGTTCAAACACCCAGGTACTGATGTGTGGGTGTCGGCGTGCTTGTCACCAGCAGGATCCTGACCCAGCTGGGTTCCATCTCCCCCTTTCCTAAGGGGGCGGCGGTCCCAGACCGGGCTCTGTGATCCTCAGAAAGCCCCGAGAGATGGAAACTCCCCAGGGATGAGAGTGCCAGCCACTTTGAGGAGGCTTCCGAACCAAGTGTGGGAGGCGGGCCGGAGACACGGGAGAGACAGGCCTGGGGAGAGAGACAAGAAGGCGGCAGAGAGGAAACAGGAACTCTTGAAAAGAGGGAGAGATTAGTTTGGTGGGAAAGGAGGGGAGGGACAGATAAGGCCCCCCGGGGAGGCCGGGTCAGGCCAGAGGAACAACCAAGGGGGGCCCAGCCCGGACGAAGCAGGCCGATGGTCTGTTGTTCCTCAGCCCATGGAGACCAGCTGCCAGGTTATACAGACCAGGCCTCCAGCAGGATGCAGGCCCCAGCCTGGGACCCCAGACCTAACAGAGGGTGGGTGGGGTAGGGGGATTTCGGGGCTGGGAGGCAGGAACCCCGGCATCTTTTCTACCCTCTTGCTGTGTGACTCCAGGCAGCCACTGGAGTTAATTCTCACAACCATTCTGAGGGGTAGGGCCCAGCATTTCTGTTTTATTGATGAGGAGACTGAAGCCCAGAGAGAGAAGCGACTGGCCCAAGGTTACAGAGCCACGAGTGGCAGAGAGGGGATTCGAGCCGCACACTGCCTGGCTCCAAGTCCATGACGGGCATCCCAGGGGTGGAGGTGGCCTCTGGCTGAGTGCATAGTTGACTCTGAGCCATTGGAGTGGCCGAACAGGGCGTCACACAGCAGGGAGAGGGGACAATTCAAGACTGATCAGTTCTTGACATCTGTCACAGGGACCAGGGACTGCAGTCCAGGCCAGGTGTCAGGTGGCCCCAACCCCATGGCCATCAGGCCGTAGCTCAGCTAATACTCTCCTGCCCTGTCCTCCCCAGCTGAGGAGTTCCTGTCACCTGGGGGCCTGGACTCCCAGGCCTCACCTGTGTGTCGGGGTGAGGGGGTGAAGCACACGTGCCCCCCTTCAGTGGGCCCACAACTCCTGGTTAGTGTAGCAGAGATGACTGGAGTCAGAAGACAGGCAGAGCCTGGGGGCTTTGGGGCTTGAGGGAGGAAAGCCCATTTCTCTCAGGGGGTTAGGGATAGGGAGAGGAAGATCTGGAAGACTTCGTGGAGGAGGTGCCATTTACACACGATCTGGAAAGCTGAGGAGGATTTCAAGAGATGGAGAAAGAGGTGAAGGGGAGGGGTCTGCATGAGCAAAGGCGTGGAGGCAAGGTTTGCTCAGAGGATGCCAAGAAGACGAGTGTGGCTGGAGCTCAGGGGCCTGTGGGCACCAGAGCAGCACAGGTGCAAGCCAGGCTGCCTCGGGCCCTGGGCTGGTACGCCAGAGCCAGGGTGTCTAAGGCCACCCCCACCAGGGCGCTAGCCACTGGCTGGTCCAACTACCGCCTGTCCGCCAGCCCGCCTGCAGAGATGGCTGGCTTCAGGCAAGGCAATTTAACAGCCCACGTTTAACGGGTCCCTTTGCTCCCGTAGAACAAATCAATATCCGCTTGGCTCCCCAGCCTACGGCTGCTGAAGACATTCTCCTCATGGGCCCCGTGGTCCCCACGGCCTCACCTGCTGGGCTCCAGCAGGGGCTGAAGGGCTGGGGCAGGGCGAGGGGGGAGAAGGTGGCTGATCACACAACCATCCCAGACACCCCCATCCAGGCGGCAGGAGGGCGAGCCCTGGCCTTGGGGCTGGCAGGTGAGGGCGGGGCTTATGAGAGGCCCGGCCCGGCCCGGAGCTCCCGGACTGGAGCACGGCTGTGGTTAAAACCCAAGTGTTTATTTTATGTCTCCACCATCTTCGCATTCATAAAACTCCTCGGGGGGCTGTGGGGCGGGAGGCTGTCTGGGAGGTGCTGGGACGGCAGCCCGTTAGGTGTCATGCCCTTGAAGGCGCCTTCTAACTCAAGATTCTTTTTTTTTTTTTGTGAGGAAGATCAGCCCTGAGCTAACATCCATGCTAATCCTCCTCTTTTTTTTTTTTTTTTGCTGAGGAAGACCGGCTCTGAGCTAACATCTATTGCCAATCCTCCTCCTTTTTTTTCCCCAAAGCCCCAGTAGATAGTTGTATGTCATAGTTGCACATCCTTCTAGTTGCTGTATGTGGGACGCGGCCTCAGCATGGCGGGACAAGCAGTGCGTCAGTGCGCGCCCGGGATCTGAACCCCGGCCGCCAGTAGCGGAGCGTGCGCACTTAACCGCTAAGCCATGGGGCCGGCCCTAACTCAAGATTCTGATTCAGCTTTTCTTAGATTCTGGACCTCCAGAGTTCAGGACTCCAGGACTGGAGGATGCTAAGAGTCTAGCATGTCTGTATGCCATTGCTTTCCTCCACCTCAAGCGGGAGTGTGGGTTTCCAGGGTTTATCGTCCTTCCTGCCCCCTATTTCTCCTCCCCCAAGAGCTGCCCTCACTTCCAGCCACATCTGACCCCAGGGAGGGTGGAGCTGGCAGGCAGAAAGCCATCCTGCTACAGACCCTGGGCTACTTCGCATTTCCCTGGATGTCTCTGGGTGAAAGGACAGGCAGCCTGGGCACCCTCTGATCTGAGGCCACCTCCTGGGGACAGGCTGCTCATCCGGATGGTTCCCCTGTGGGTCTGTGATGGTCTTATCCACGGTTCCCCAAGTGACATCCACCAGCAGCCCCTGCCCCTCGGGTGTCAGTTTAGGGGGCTGTTCCCCTCCCGGCAGTTACTGTCCTTCCCTCTTGCTGCCCCTGAGGGCTCCTTTCCCTGCAAAAGAGACCCCATTGTCACCCGCAGTGATGGGGATCTGGATCCTCAGGAATGGGGCAAGGAAGACCGCCCTTGACACTCCTTGTCTGGGTCTAAAGTCCTTTTCTGGAGCAAAGGAAACAGACACCGCCACCTCTTGCACACACACAGCTTACCTCCCAGCCCGACACACATCCACTCCCACACCCCAGAGACACCCACCCCCTCCCTGTCTCTCCCCAGAACACACCTGAAATGCACAGACTATGTAGGGGGCTGCGTCTCTTGGCAGGGAGGGGCCTGGCCTATCAGAGTCAAACAGCCAGCGTTTTGTCCCTGCCGCCGCCCCTTACAACCTGAGAGATCCTGGACAAGTTTCCGCTCCCAAGACCCCGTTTGCTCAGCTGTAAGATGGGGGCGAACACAGGCTTGTCCTGAGCTTTCAGGGTGAAGCATTGAGCGCCACACCGGGCCGGCTCCTCCAGCCAGAGCTTAGCCAGTGGCCTTCTATGCACTCCGTCCTTCCTTCCCCAAAGCTTCCCTGAGCTTGGGCTCCATGACCGCCCTGGGGACACAGGAAAGCCAGCCCCAGCTCTGGGATGACACACCTGCCAGGGGTGAGGGAGCAGCATGGAGGGAGGACTCTACCACAGAAGGGGCTGGAGCACTGCTGTGGTTAGGAGCACGGCTTTGCTGTCAGCCAGGCCTGACTCTGACTCCTGGCTCTGCCCTTGCTGGCTGTGTGACCTGAGATAAGCTACTTAACCTTTCTGACTCTCAGTTTGTTCATCTGTAAAGCAGCACGAACAATAACACACCTCTTTGGATTGTTGCGAGGCTCAAACCAGATAATGGACATCAAGTACTCGGCAGATAGCAAGAGTTCTTCATGGGTAGCCAATGTTATTAAATCAGAATTCAGCCACATAGTCAGTCAACAAACCTCCACTGAGCACTGTACTGAGCCAGGCCGTGCTGGCCCTGGGGAATCAGAGCTGAGACCAATATTGTTCCAGCCCTCTGAGTCCCCAGACGTTGGGGGACCAAAGTGGGCTGAGAGCCTGGGGCCAGGGGCTGGGGAGGGAGTCAGGGTGGTCCAACCAGAGGAGGCCCCTTGGCTCTGCAGCTGGATCTGGAGGGATGAGGAGCAGTGCCCAGTGGACTGGAGGACATCCAGGCAGAGGGGACAGCATAGCCCTGAGATGGCGAGGGCAGGGTCTCCTCCTTCAGGAGACACACTCTCAGGGGCCTTGGGGTTTAAAGAAACGCCCAGCTCTGGGGGGTCCCACAGGAGGCGCAGGGAGAGCCACACAGGACGAAGCCCAGCTCTGCCTTCACTCACTGCTCCTTGGACACTGGCACAGAGTCCGGGGAGAGGGAGGGTTTCCCAGCTCCTTGATGAAGCCCTGAAACCCTGTGGCCTCCTGAGCACGTGGGCACCCTCATCCTCTCCCCAGGAAGCTGCGGGCCTCTGGGAGGGCCTTTCCCACCATCAAGTCCCCCAGCCCCAGCTCCACATGGTGCCCCTACCCATACCTCAGGCGGTCCTGGGGGTCCTGGGGATGCCACCTTGTTCCTACTGTCTCCCCAGAACCCAACCCAGAGATGGAACTGGAGCGCAAGGCCTGATGGGAGAGGGCCACATCAGAGGCGCAGGAGGCCCCCCAAGGTCCGAGGCTGCTCTTTGGGACCAGGCTCCAGGCGGGTGTTGCCTGCCCAGCATGGGGAAACCTGTGCCTTTTGGAGGATGCTGCCCACCTGGTGACTGCTGGGCACCCAGACAGGCAGCCAGACTCCCATCCTCCTCCAGGTGAACCCAGTTCACATGAAAAACGGAGATGGGACAGCCAAGCCGAAGGCTCCCACTCCCAGTGGCTTGCTGGCCTGTGCTAAGGGCTTGCCCTACCCCTCTCGCCTGGGCACATGTCCTGACAGCCGAATCTTCCACACCACCCTGGGAGTCGGTTCTGCCATTATTACCAGAGAAACAACTTACCTGGAGGTGACTCTGAAGCCAGGCCAAGGCTTGGCCCAGCCGTTTCATGCCTGGGGGATCTGTGTCACCTTGAGTGCCTCAGTTTCTTCACCAGTAAAATGGGCTCAGTCTCCCTCTCTGAGGGATGTTGAGAGAAGTCGGTGAGGTCAAGGGCCCGGGACAGCCTGTGGCTGAGTGGAGGCCTCGTAAATATTCACCATGAAGATCATGCTGCTGGGACTTGACCCCGGGGCTCTTCAGACTCGACTCCATCCTTGGAGCTGGTCCCATCAGCCATGTCCATGGGCTCACCCTCCCTGGGGAACGCGAGGCTGGCCTCCTGCTCAGCCCCTGCCACAATGCCGGGCACAGAGCAGGCGCTTTTTATTCTTCTGGGAAGGAGGGAGAATACGAGTGGCATTAGGAGATGCTTTCTTGTAAGCCTGACCCTCTCCCCAAAACACCACCCTGGTTGAGTCCCTCCGAGGCCTTCATCCTCCGTAAGGGACCTCCATCTGTGTTGTCACTGGGTCCTCCCACCTCCCTGCTCAGGGGGCATTGTCCCATTTCCAGGTTCCCTTCACTGCTGCTCGCTGAAGGCTGTTCAGGGGAAGGGGGCTCCTCCCATGGGGGAGGTTCAGAGAGGCCGTGGTCACTAGAGAGCCAGAAGGGGCCTTGGAAGTCAGCCTCCTTCCCCCGCCCCCGCTCTACAGATGGGGAAACTGAGGCCCAGAGGGCCAGGGCTGTGCCAGGTCCCACTGTGGCAGAGACAGATTCCCCGGCCATGCTTTGGCCTTTGAGGGGCTGGTGGGTGGGGGGGCCTGGGCTGAGCAGGGCCTGCTGCGATCCATCTCAGCCACCCGCCTGCTGTGCCCCCGAGGCCGGGTCCTCCCCCTCTCCCACAGCCCCAGAAGCCAGAGCGGCCACACCAGAGGGGTCCTGGGTCCCGCCAGGCCCAGGAAGGAGAAGCCCAAATATTTAGTCTGTGTGGAAGGGAGCAGGGCTCAGATCCTGGCCCGGTGGCCCTTCCCAGGCCCTGTGCCAGGAGCCACATCACAGAGGGCCATGAGCCCCGCCCCCGCCATGTCCTGGGGCCCCCATCCCAGATACATTTTTACGCAAACCTGTTACGGTGCCTGAAATGCCACCATTCATTGTTCCTCTGGGTGAAGGCGTCACGTCTTCCTGCTGAGGCCCCCCTCCCTGAAGTGGTAGCAGTAATAGTTGTAATAATAGTAACTCGTGCACACACGGGGGGCATGGAGGTAACACAGAGCTTTCACATCCTCTGCCACCTCGTATCTCATGCCGGCTCTGTAAGCTGGGTACTATTATTGCCATTTTAGACAGTCATGCCCCACCTGGGCTGGGAGGGTGTGACTTGCCCAGGGTCACAGAGAGCAGTGGGTGTTGGACTCAGGTCCAGATCTGACTGCAGAGTCCTGGTCCCAAGTCTGGGGAGCCATCGCTGCAAAGCCTATGAGGGAGGCGTCCATTCCCACAGGCCGGGGCGTGCTGGACCCCCGGCTCCTCCCCTTTCCTCTACAGCCGACCCCCTCCCCCACCCCGCCCACCGCCGGGCCTCAAGCCTGGCTGCAGTGCGCCGCTCAGATCTGGGTTCCCGTGGGTCCTCTGGGAGCCTCAGACTTACCCTCACCTCGTCACCCCCCAGTCCTGAGCCCCTCTGGGTTCCTGGCTCTGTGAATGGGAAGCCCCGTCCTTCCCCACCGCATGTGTTAGGAATGCAGATTCTCAGGCCCCAGCCCCGCTCCACAGAATCACACTCAGGGGTGGGGCCCAGCAATGGGTGTTTAACCTCTGGGTGGTTCCAGCACTAGAGATTGAGAACCCCTGCTCCAGCACACACACCCTACCTCTTCAGTCTCCTGTTTAACACCCTCCATGGCTCCCCATTGCCTGCAGGATAAATCCTAGCTCCTCAGCCTGGCATGGAGGGCCCCTGTGATCTGGCCTCCAACCCCCCTCTCCAGCCCCCTCTCCCAGCCTGCTCCTCTGGACACCAACCCACCCGCTTACACACGCACACACCCCTGCACACGCACACCCCTACACACACACATCCCCTCCACTCCTCCCCCGCCACCTTCCTGTGCCCCACGCTTCTTCTCATGCCATCTCCTTGCACATCTCCAGGCCTGTGCTCACGCCATCCCTCCTGCGGGTCCCCAGGTAGCCTGGAAAGGTCTTAGCTCCTGCAGCACCCTCTGCTCTGGGGGTTCGTGGCCTCTCCAGGCAGAGAGGGCCCCAGTTTGGTTCCCACAGGCCCAGAGCTCCCTCTGGGACAGCACTAGTCACCCTGTGTGGTCCTGCCTGTGTCGACGTCTGCCTCCCCCACTGGTCCGTTTCAATACTCCTGCCCGGCCTGGCCCAGGGAGGCTGGGTGAACACTGAGATGAAAAGGACAGCACGCAGCTCTGGCTGCAGGGATCCGGAGCTGCGTCTTCTAGACTGAGTCTGGCGGGCTTAGATCATCTCTGGGGATCAGGCCCTGGGTGCCCCACCACCCCCACCTCACGTGGGCCCCAAGCAATCTCTGCCCCTGGGACCGTCTCCCCATGGGTGGGAGAGTAGGGCAGAGGCAGCCCCCTGAGTTCAGTGGCCCCAGGGTCAAGGTAGCGGTGGCCTTCAGTCCAGGGCTCCAGTTCTGCTCGCTTGCTGCCCCCACCCCCAGGAAGGACGACCCCTGCACGTGCCCGGGTCCCTGCACAGCCAGGGTGTCACCTACCCGCCCCTCCCATGGGCCAGTTTATAGACTGGGAGAGGGAGGCTGGGGAAACAGGCTCCAGCTGCATCCGCTGAGCTTCTAGTCACCCCTCGCTGGGCTGGCTGGGAGCAGGTGAGCTGTCTCCTCCCTGAGCTGGGGAGCCAGCTCCCCACAAGCCTCCTGAGCTCACTGGGGCCGGCAGATCAGGCGGGAATCCTCGGTGTTGCCCAACTTCCTCAACCTCTCTGCTTCCTCTGCTTTTGCACGGCCATGGCCAGGCATACCTCACGCGGCCGCACACTGCAGGAGCCCTGCAGGTGCCAGCCCTCTCCCCAGCACACCTTCTCTTCCACCTGCTCTGTGCAGGGTGCTGGGGACAGGGGATGCCCTCCTGGCCATGGAGCCCCTTTCTTCTCCCCAGTATTCCTGGCGTTCCAGTCGGTCCTTCCTGCTCTGTCTGCGAGGAGGTTCTGCCTCCCCGAGGGATCTGAGGGGCTGGGAGCCCCTGCTCCACCCAGGCTGCGGCTTCCCTGCCTGGGATTCCCCCCACAGCTGCTTCTGTCTGGAGTCAGGCCTTCCCAGGAGAAATACAGACCCCCTCCCCATGTAACCAGGTTCATCCTACTCTTCCCAGCTGACCCCACTCTGGCATACACAGCCAGGCCTGACCCCCTAATGACTCCCCATAGGATCCAACTCTCTTCCAACTTCTCACCTAGTCTGTGGTCATCCAGACAGTCCACCAGTGGGAGGGGCCAAGCTAGGGAGGGGGCGGGGGAGACTCCTGGAGGGGCTCCCCTCCTCTGGGATCTCAGTGGTCACTTCCTGAGGCAGAGAGCTGGACCATGTGACTTCTGTCTTCTTTTCTGGTCTCAAAGATAAACTGCTGGGCTGGAGAGTTTGTGTTGAGGTTCTCCAACTCACTTAAGGTGTGTGTGGCTGAGCTATTAGATTCATAACACATGGATAAACAGCTGGAGGGGGAGGGGGTGGATGAATGAATTGATACATGGAAAAATGTACCCATGGATGGACGGATGGTTGGTTGGATGGATGTTCTTTAAGAGTTAACCGGAGTCTCACCTCCCCCCGGAAACAGTCCTTGATCCCCTGACTGGGTCAGGGCCTCCCCCAGGCCCTGATAGCCCCTGGGCTTTTCTGTCTCAGGAGGCCAAACACAGAGTGGGTGGGGGTCTGGGTCACCTGTGTCCCTGAAACTCAATCCAGGACCTGTCCAGAGAGGCCCTCAGGGAAGCTTTGGACAATGAATGGATCAGCTCCAGATACATAAGTGGTCCAGTCTGACAGGAGAGGAGCAGGCGGGGAAGCCCTGATAGGTCAGCCACCGCCCGCCATGATGCCGCTCCTGCTGGGCGTGGGGATGGTGGGTTGAGGAGGAACACACTGTAGTTAAAAGTGACCCCTGTTAATGCTTTTGGTGCACTTGCCCCGTGCCAGGCACGCACCAACCCTTCACACACGCCACCTTCCTTACCTCCCAGCAGACACTGTTGGCACCCCTGTCATCCGGATGGAGGAGCCAAAGCATCCACAGAGACATAGTAACTTGCAGAGAGTGACACAGCGAGAAGGCAGAAGCTGAGGTCTGTGCTCAGGTCTGAGTGTGCTGCTCTGTGTTGAGCTGGTCCAACACCAGGCTGGATCCCGAGGGAAGTGGGGAGCCCTGGGGGCTTCGGAGAGGAGGGGAGTCCAAATCTGTGGATGGCCATTATACACACCCTCCATCCCAGGGGAGAACAGGCACCTTCCAGGGGGCCACAATCGGCTCTTCCCAGGAAGAAGTTGGGGCCCCAGGTCCTGGTTCCAGAAAAGTGTTTGTCATGATCCCCCTTTTCCAATCTTCTCTCCTCCCCGAGTTTAGTGACTTCAGAGTGTCTGCAGCCGGGAGTCCTCCAGCCCCCGCCGTACACTGCCTCCAGAGGCCCTGGGAGCTGCTGCCCTGCTGCCGCTGCGCCAGAGCAGGACAGCCTCCCCCGGCAGCCTCCCGTGTAGACGCCCTCCTCCTGCTCCAGACCACTGTCCATCACCACCCCCTCCTCCTCCCTGCCCGCAGCCTGAGTGCCCACCCGGTACCCCTCCCCTCAGCCTTCCAAGTCCAATGGTCCTTAGTTTGAATCCCAGCAGCCCCCTTTACTAGCTGGGTGACCTCGGCCAGTGACTTCATATCTCTGAGCCCTGGTTTTCCCAAATATTGCTGAAATGTGAGTGACACACAGGGCCCTTCGCCGAGGGTAAAATGTGGCGGGTAAATGAGGGCACCTGTCTCCTGGGCCCCTTCGGCTCCTTCCCCTCTTCCCTCTCAGCTCAACCACATGATAAATTGCTCTTAGAACTTAGTCTCCCCCGAACTGGTGTGGTTTCTTAGGTCAGACAATGCAAAGTATTTAACTCATCATTATTTCCTTTATTGCTGTGGTTAGCAGGAAGTTCCAAGCTAAACTTCATCCTAGTCACAGTCATTACACAGGTTACTACGTGGTGGCCAAATTTACTTCCTACTCTGTCTAAGAGGTTTTAGTCAAAACCTCTATTTCATCCTTTCTCTTAAACTACCCCTAATCTTTAAAAAATTATGTGGGGAATACATTGTTATTTTTCAATCCTGTCTGCCATGCGCAGCTCGCCATTGTCCGGCCCAGCCTGCTTCTACCTCCTCCAGCCTGCCCTCACCTCCTCCCCTGCCTGTCCTCACCTCCTCCTCAGCCTGCTCTCACCTCCCTGGCCTGTCTGTACCTCCTCCAGCCTGCCCTCACCTCCTCCCCAGCCTGCCTGTACCTTCTCCAGCCTGCCCTCATCTCCCAGCCTGCCTGTACCTCCTCCACCCTGCCCTCACCCCCTCAGCCTGCCTGTCCCTCCTCCAGCCTGCCCTCCCCTCCTCCCCAGCCTACCCTCACCTCCTCAGCCTGCCTGTACCTCCTCCAGCCTGCCCTCACCTCCTCCCTAGCCTGCCCTCACCTCCCCCAGCCTGCCCTCACCTCCTCCCCAGCCTGCCCTCACCTCCCCAGCCTGCCTGTATCTCCTCCAGCCTGCCCTCGCCTCCCCCAGCCTGCCCTCACCTCCCCCGAGCCTGCCCTCACCTCCTCCCCAGCCTACCCTCACCTCCCCAGCCTGCCTGTATCTCCTCCAGCCTGCCCTCACCTCCTCCCTAGCCTGCCCTCACCTCCCCCAGCCTGCCCTCACCTCCCCAGCCTGCCTGTATCTCCTCCAGCCTGCCCTCGCCTCCCCCAGCCTGCCCTCACCTCCCCCAGCCTGCCCTCACCTCCTCCCCAGCCTACCCTCACCTCCCCAGCCTGCCTGTATCTCCTCCAGCCTGCCCTCACCTCCTCCCTAGCCTGCCCTCACCTCCCCCAGCCTGCCCTCACCTCCCCAGCCTGCCTGTATCTCCTCCAGCCTGCCCTCGCCTTCCCCAGCCTGCCCTCACCTCCCCCAGCCTGCCAGTACCTCCTCCAGCCTGCCCTCGCCTCCCCCAGCCTGCCCTCACCTCCCCCAGCCTGCCAGTACCTCCTCCAGCCTGACCTCGCCTCCTCCAGCCTGCCCTCGCCTCCTCCCCAGCCACCCGGCCTCCCCGCTTTCCAGCGTCCATGTTCTTATTTCATGCTCACACCTGTGTCCAGGCATTTGGTTGTGCCCCAGACTCCAGTGCCTTCCCTGCCATCTGACAAGTGCCAAACCCTCATTCCAGAGCCAGCTTGCTGCCACTTCCTTCCCTTTTCTAAAGTCCTCCCTCCCCCTCCTCCCCACCCACATTCCTGGCTGGCTACTGAGTCCCAGGTGCTGGTCTAGGGACCCCAATGTAAAGGAGCCAAACCTCTGCCCTCGTGGAGAGGACACTCTAGCTGGGAGAACGACCACAAACAAACAAATGAAACTCGGGTTTTTGTTTCTATCAGGTGGTGGCAAATGTTAGGGAGAAAGTTAATACAGCGGCCTGGAGGGGCAGGGGGTGCTGGAGTGGAGAGGGAGGGTGGGGAGGAGGGAGTCTATTTTATTCAGTTGTCCGGGAAGACCTTACAGCGAGGGCAGGAGTGAGGAGCGAGCCGTGTGGTCCTGGTGGGGATTGTTCCAGGCGGTGGAGTGAGCCAGGGGGAGGAGGTCAAAGATGAAGTCAGACACAGAGGGTCACGCTCAGGGAGCATGGGAGCCACCCCAGGCTTGGGAGCAAGGGCGCTACGTGATGTGCCTGGTGCTTGACATCCCACTTCTTGCGTGACCTTTCTGGCAATCCTGCAACTTGAGGCTGGTTTTCAGACCCATTTCAAAGGCCCAGAGACAGAAGGGGCCTGCCCGGGGTCACACGGCAGTGAGGCCCTTTCTCCTGAGTCTGCGGCAGGAGGGTGGCTGGTGAGGAGTGGGGAGGCACGGGGCCCCGAGACTGCTTATTTTCCCCAGCCTATCCTCTCAGCAACTGCCCATAAATCACTCTGACACCCCGACGAGGGGGGCACGGACCGACTCCACATCACCTCCGTGGGTGAGCGCTTCCCAGGGCCCCGCCCTCCCCCCCGAGCCTGTGGTTCTTGGCTCCGGATGCTGGCCACCCAGCCCAGGGCTCCGAATGCCGGCCCACAACACCCGGGGGTCATGTTTGCCCTGGGCTGGGAAGAGGGTTCAGGAAAAAGGGGAGGACTCCATGGGGCCGGAGGATCTGGCTACCAGATGAAGGGTTGGGAACATTCAGTCCTGCTGCCCAAAGATCTGGGTGAGACCCCGTCCCAGCCCCTGGAGGGCATGGAGGGCCCAACCTCACAGCTAGGGGCCTCCTCTCCAGGTCCCCTCCCTCCCCGCCAGGCCACTGAAAGCTCTCGGTTGTGCCCGAGGCATCTGGGACTATTTTGGAGCTGGCACAGGAGCAGAGGCAGGCAGAGAGAGGGAAGATCCCCATCGACGCCAACTGCCCCCCACCCACCCAGCCCCACAGGTGAGTCGCCAGCACAGGGACCATCAAATGCTTGAACCACACAAAAGTGGCCTGGGGGGCTTTTCAGAGAAGGCCTCGTGGCTTCCCAGGCCCCCCTGGAGGAGAAGTGGCCCTGGTCTGACAAACCTTGGGGATTCAGGGGGCACCCATCCTGGGGGGCTCTGAGCCGCGCCGGGACAGCGGCACGAACGAGGCACTCTTCCCTCAAGGAGCCCCTGTTCTCTGAGTAAAACCCACTCTTCAGCCTGCGTCCAAGGCTTTGGCGGTGGGCCAGGCAGACCTATCCCACCGCCCTGCCTCACAACCCCTGCCCTGCACCACCCCACTGCTGTCCACGCATGCCTCAGACTCGGAAGCCACCTTTGTTCAGGCCAACCGCTCTGCCAGGCATGCCCTTCCTTCCATGACCATCTTCAGAGTCTGCCCATCCTTCCCAGGCTGGATCCAATCCCCCACCCCATCGCTCGTCCTCAGGCGCCTGCCCACATCATGCCTCATCGGCGATCACTGGGCACGGGTCACACCAGACGGTGGGAGGCAGCATGGGCCAAGGGAGGTGGGAAATCATGATTTAGGGGTCAGGGTGTCTACTGACCGTCTGGTTGTGCCACCTACTAAATCATTTACCAGGCAAGTCTCTAGACCTCTCTGAGCCTCAGTGTACAGACAGGACACTTATGATTAATCTTGCTGGGACACACGGGGTGGTTATATAAGCACGTGCTTGTGAAAGGCTGGTGAAGGACTCAGCACACCGCTGGCGGTCATCAATAATTCAACAGCTCCAGCTCGCCTGGTGGCCCTGAGGATCATCCCCTGCTGAAGGCCCTGTGCCATCACCAGCCCCGGGCAGGGTGCCACGAGGAGAGGCCTCCCTGGAGGGTGGGAGGGGAGGATCGGAGCCCACACCATGCTTCTCTTTTCCATCCTTAGGAAGATGAGGCCAATTAGGTCCCTGGCCCAATTTGGGATTCTAGAGCTCCTGGAGGGTGGAGGTGATGTCTGCCCCCATCTGAATCCTTTTCCCTTCCAGAGTGGAGGGCAATAACTGCCTGTTCCCAACATCTGCCTGTTCCTCATGGTTCCTCCTGTCCTGACTGTGGGTCCCCAGCTTTTTTTTTTTGTGAGCAAGACTAGCCCTGAGCTAACATCCGATGCCAATCCTCCCCTTTTTTCTTGAGGAAGATTGGCCCTGAACTAACATCCATGCCAATCCTCCTCTTTTTTACTGAGGAAGTCTGGCCCTGGGCTAACATCTGTGCCCATCTTCCTCCACTTTATATGGGACACCGCCACAGCATGGCTTGACAAGCGGCGCGACGACGTGCGCCCGGGATCCAAGCCTGCGAACCCGGGGCCGCCACAGTGGAACGCACGCACTTAACCGCTGCGCCACCGGGCCGGCCCCCCGCCCCCCAGCTTTTTTTCTGTAGCCTGAATTTCTCTGGGCCCCCAGCCTCTCTCAGCAAGAGGCAGAGCAGTCTGCGCCCCAAGAGCCCCTCACCTCACCAGGGGTCCAGCTCTGTGGTGCAAGGACTGGCTGTGAGATGGAGCCAGGCTGAGAAGGAGGGGCCCTGAGCCCCACTGCAGTGGTGCTGCGGAGGGAGCTGCCTGAGCCCAGCTCTGGCTCTTTGTGGCCTCACTGTGTGGCCCTGGACAAAGTGCTGCCCTCTCTGGTCGGTGGGAGGGCCGGTCTCACAGGGCTGTGGAGGAGTCCACCCAAGGCGACTGAGGCTGAAGAGGAATGAAGGCCCCCCTTGTTCAATCAGAGCTGTTAGTGCACTGGGTTCAGGGGGGATAGGAGGGAAGGGACAGCAGGAGCCCGGTAGAAGGGACTATTGGGGGCTGGCGGGGGGTGGGCAGGAGGGCAATGGGGGACCAGTGAAGGTGAGGGTTGGCAGGTGGCCAGCCTCACTGCAGGCCTCCCCAAGGCCCCCTAATGGACCCCACAGAGGATGCTTGTCAAGGCCTCTCGCCTAATTATCAAATCGTTCCCAGATCCCCGCAGCCTGACCTCCTCCCAGCCTGAGCTGTTAGGAAGGGCAAGCCCAGCCTGGAGTGGGGGGGATGGTGGTTTGCAGGGCAGCAGGGCCCTGCCCGTGCCCCTCCCGCCCCACCCCCACCCTGCCATCCCCCACCCCGACATGGGGCAAGAGTTGATTTAGGAGTCAGCCCCGCTAGAGGGACCTTGGCTGGGCTCCCTCGTTCCTGGACTCTTCCTCTCTGAAATGGAGACTTCAACCTCGACCTCCCAGGGTCACTGAGACCTATGCTGACTCCTGGGGGAGCCGGTGCCCCTCGCCCTGCACCCCGAACCAGACCCTAGGAGATGGAGTGTGGGCCAAGGGCCAGTACCAGGCTGCACCCCTCTGCCCAGCCCTGATGCCAGGCTCCCTTTGCTCTCAGCAAGTGCCCTTCCCTCTCGCATCCTCCGTAGACACGCCCGTTCCCCACGAGTCGGCCTCTTTGTGGAGGACCTGCTCTCTGCTGGCTGACCCCACGCCAGGAGACAGGGCGCATTCGGGCACACCTGCAGACCCAGGGCCTTGCCGAGGCCCTGCTCTGAAGTGCACTGCTCAGGGCCGTGAGGGCCCGGGCGCAGACTGGGCGGGGACGCCCCAGGGTCCCACCGTGAGCCCCGGCAGAGCCAGCCCCGTCCCCGGACCCCCATTTGGTGCTTCCCCAACTCCCCAGGGCACCCTCACATGTGGGTGTGCAGGCACACACATCCACACAGACGCACATATATCTGCACACATGCACACGGATGCACACTCGTGTGCACGCACATGCAGGATCCAGCAGGGGTGATGAGGGGCCGACATCTGCCTGCCAGGTGCGCCCCAGCTGTTAATCAGTGCTTGGAAGGAGCCACTGGCGCAACGACCCCCAGGGAGATGAGGGCAGCCAGAGGTCACCTGCGGTTCCCACAGCCCCTCACGGTGGCCGCATGGAGTGAGCCAGGAGCCTGTCAGCCCCTCGGCTACCCTCTCCCATTTCCAGATGGGGAATCAGGGTTCAGAGAGGGGCGGGGACTTAGTGGGGGCTGCGCATCGGTGGCGGGTGGGGCTGGACTTCCCACCCAGCCCTCATGGCCTGAGGGGGGCCTCTCCCCTCCCCAGCCCAGCCCCAGATGTCTGCCCCACAACCACGCCACCCTGTGCTCCCTGCCTGGAAAGAAGATGACCCAGGGGGCCTTGGCTGCTGTCCCCAGACTCTAAGGGGCTGCCAGGAGGTGCAGGGCTCTCAGCCCTGTAGGAGGAGAGATGTTCTTTCAACCAGAGCTGTCCCACAAGGGTGGGGCTTCCACAAATGGGAAAGAGGGAGCTCCCCGTCCCTGGGGGTGTTCAAGCAGGGGCTGGAGGCTGTTGGGGAGTTCGGCTCAGTGATCACCAAGCGTCCCTTCCGGGCATTTCCCTGTTCTAAGATTCTGAGTGTTAGTTGAGAATTCCTCTGAAGTTTGGACTAAATGCAAGCCCCTCCCCAGGCCCCTTCTAGCCCCCTTACTCCAGGACTCTCTGAGCCTCTAGAATCCTCTCGACCGTGCCCCACAGCCCGTGAGCAGACAAATTGGGACTCCAATTCCTGCTCATCAGTGACAGCCAATGACTTTTCCTCACCAAGCCTCAGCGGCTCCATCTGTAAGGTGGGGACTGTCACGATGGCGTCTGCCTCACACATGGTTTTGGGGGGGATAAGGTGAGGGGCCACACATGAAAGCCACTGTGAATAAGACCAGGAGCTGTGAGCTTGACTCCGGCTTGGAGGGCTCCGCAGGAGGAGGAGACAGTGGGACCAAAGACTGGAGGTGGTTGGGGAGATAAGGGGGTTGAGGTGACAAAAGGGCTGGGTGTGAGGAAGGGAGCCACAGGGGCCAAGGCTGGGGGCTTCGAATGCCAGGCAGAGGCTCCAGGACCTGATGAGTGGACATGTGTCTCCCAGCAGGACGCCAGGTAGGCACATCTGTCACTGCCCAGGGCTGCCAGCCCAGGCTCAGGCCACTGGAGCACGCGGCGGATCAAAGGGCCTAGAGGATAAGGCCAACAGCTGGGCCAGGCCCACTGCCTTCGCTGACCCCGGGCTGGCAGCCTAGGCCTCAGGAAAGTGAGGCTGGGAGGTGCCTGAGGACGAGGCTGCAGGGAGGCAGATTCCGGTTCAGCACACCACACCTCCTGGGCACCAGACTGGGCAGGGCTTTGCCCCATCACTGAATTGGGTGCCCACATCATGCTAACCCACTTGATAGATGAGGACACTGAGGCCCGGAAGTCTCTTCTGTCTGGGTCTCCTCCTGCCCGCCATCCTCAACCACAAAGGAGAGGGCGTATCCAGTGAAACCTAGTGGAAGCATCCAGATGGAATGGGGAGAGGTACCGGAAAGCTGGGGAGTGGGGTGGGGGGGGCCTTGAACACCAGGATAACATCTCTGGACTGGATCTGTTCAGCTCCGAGAGCTCCAGAACCACGGCTCCCACTCACCTGGCTTGGCCCTCCCAGACCCACAGCTGGCACAGGGGGCAGGAGAGGTTTCTCCAGGCCTCCAGCTCCCTGTCTGTAGAATGGGTGGGTTGGACTCTGCTCTCCAGGAGGCCTTCCAGCCCTGAGGTGGGATGGGGGCTTTGGGGAGGGGTTCCAGAAAGCAGGCCTCTTCAGCTGAGATTTAACAAGCCGTCTGTTCGGTTGGAATTGATCAAAACCAGACTTGAGCTCAGCTGTGTCTCTGATTTGCACAGACTGAAGCCGCCAAGAATTCATCCCTCACTGTTTCCAGTAAATAACTGGGCTCCAGGCGGAATGCCACGGCGGGCCGGAGGTCTCACCTTTTCTCTCCACAGTGAAGCTGACCAGGGGAGGCCGAGGAAAGGAGACCCCGGGCCAGGCCCCCAGCCGTGCTCCTGCCACACCAGCTTGAGGTGATGGGAGCTGGCTCAGGGGCCCCACCCCTCACAGTCAGAGGGAAGGGCTGCTGGAGGGGCTGCTGGGGAGGCTGGCCCCGTTATTTCCTTCACTGGTGCAGTCAAGAAACCTTCCCGGAGCTCCAAGGACCGTGTTGGGAGGCAGTGGCCCAGCCCCTCCTCAGAACTCCCCCCCAGCCTCTCAGGGGTCCTGAGGGGTCACCACCTCTTCCTTTGTAGTTCCTCCTGGTTTATAAAAGAAATGAAGACAGGCCAAAACCGGGTTCCAAACAGTGACATTGCGGCAGTTGCGCAGTGAGTGTCTTCTCTCAGGTCCGCTGGTCGTCACTGTGGCTGCAGGTGTGCCAGCCTGTGCGAGGTGCCCACAAAAGCCCAAGGGGTTGTGCTTAGTGGGGGTGATGCTGGGCCGAAAGACGCCTGTACAGCACACATACGCACACACATGCGCACTACTTTGTGTCAGGACCTGGTTAAAACACAGGGATTCTGATTCGGTGGGGTGGGGTGGGGTCTGGGAGTCTGCATTTTAACAGGGGTCCCTCCCGGGTGACTGTCCCTCCTCGCCATATATGGGGACTCAGACTTGAGAGGATGTCCACCTCGCCTCCAAGAGTGTAACCCTAGAGTACTCTGAGCCTCCAAGTCACCCTTCTTGCTCCAAAAAAATAAAAAGCCACAGAAAATAGCAAGATGTGGGTGACGATGGGTCTCCATTTGCTGCCATTTCACACTGAAGTGTGAGTGAGCGGGTTTTACTCCACAGAGGAGAGTTTGCGTTGAAGAGGCACTGCCCAGCCCAAGGAGTCTAAAGGGCTGACCTGTCCAAAGTCGGTGTGGCCTGGGGGGCTGGCCTCCTGCAGTCCCTCCCCCATGAGGAGAAGGGACGCGGGAACCCTTGTGCTCTGCGGGTCTGAGGTCTCCCCTTCACTGTTGATCTTCTGCAGTGGTTCTCTACAGGCCGGAGGGCAGGAGGCCCATCAAAATGAGGACACAGCTCAGGACCGTTGCTCTCGTGTACGTTTAGTCACAGGATTGAATTCATTTTGAATTTCAAATAATATTAAAAGATGGGTATGTTTACCAAAAGGGAGCACAAATTTTAGAAGTTTCAGAATCATTGTGAGGGTCGGTGGCTGCCAGCCTACCCCACCCTCCAAGTCCTCCATCTGGGCTCCACGTTCAAGTTTTGAGTTCAGGTTCTAGTTGATTCAGGCCAAGGTTTAATAGATGCTAGATGGCCCTCTGAGCCCCTAACAGCATTCTGTGAGTAAATCCACCCACCAACCGAGCCGGAGAATGAAGAGGGAGGGAGGGAGGGAGGGAGGGGTGTGGAGGGGAGGAGGGCTGGCCAGCAGGCTGGTGTGCTCTGACCATCTCCCCCACTCCCGGGCCTTGGCTCTGCCGAGTGAGCAGCTCCATTTCCCCAGGGCCTGGTTATCCATCCTCTCTTTGGGTCTAAGAATCCTGGTTGGCGGTAGGTATCCCCGGAGACAGGACCACTCATTCTCTTGATACCCTGGGAAAGAAATTTGGGTGAATCTGTCTTTCGAACCCTGACCCTCGCAGCCTGGACCACTTTGGGCTCCCCCTCCTCCTCTCACAGGGGCCCTTCTCCTATGAGCGGTCAGCCCCGCTCCAGAAAACAGCACTGCGGCCCTTCCCTGCTCCATCTCCTTCCCTGTCTCCCCTTCCCAGGCTCCCCCTTCCTCTTCCTCTTCCTCTGCCTCGCCCCCAATCAGAGCATAGCTGGGGTGGGCGAGGCGGGAGGGGACTCCTGCCTCTGCCTCCCACCTCAGGGTGCAATTGGAGGGGCCTTAAAAACATGTGTGTGTGTGGAGGGGGGTCAGTGGGCACTGCCTCAGTTGGTCACTTGTTCCCTTCACAAGCCCTGTGTCTGGCTCTGGGGACCCGAGAGGAGTCCCACAGGGGACAGGCCCACTGGGATCATCCCTGACTCTCTCTGACCCCAGACTAGGGGCACCTCCTGGGCGAGGGCTGGGTCAGATCCTCCCCTGAATCCCAGTACCCAGCCCAGGCATGGAGGGTCTGAAAAGGTTCTGGAAAATTTGAGCAGGACCCCAGCTTTCCCCAAGGTTCCCTCCTCCCTGGGAGAGCCCTTCACACCTCCAGGAATCCTGTGCTGCCTGCCCCGGCTACTGGCATCTCTCGCTGCCCCAAGGCCTCAGACTGGCTCCCTAAGCTGCCCTGGAGGGGAGAGGAGACAGACATCTGACAGAGAGCTGGTGGCTGAGATTGTCGGGGGACAGCTCAGCTTCCAAGGGCCAGCCTGCCGCCCCTCCCTATCCACACCTGAAATAACAGGCACGTGCCTGTGTTTCCAGTCTGGGACTTTTACTCCCAGTAAAGGGAAGGGGACTTTTATCCCCCTCATTTGACAGATTAATATTCGAGGAACTCCCTCCCCACCAAGAGATGGTTGGAGGGAGAAGGAGGCGGCCCCCGTTCTGCCTCATCTACGTCCCAGACCAGCAGACGGATGGCAGACAGGTGCCTGGAGTCCCTGCCACCTCCCTGCCCTTCCCAAGCCCGGCCAGAGGAAGTTGCCTTCATGCAAATAATTGGCTCCTGAATGCCTGTTGTATGCGGTTCTGGGCCACCCAAGGGGAGAGAAGCTGGGTGCCAGGCTGGGTAGAGCTGGCCTGGGGTACTCAGTGAAGAGTGTTGTTTGACTTCATCCATGGGCCCCGCAGCCAGGAGACCTGGCCTATGCCTGGCCTTCGTGATGTCTGATCCGGGGGGCCCCTGACCCTGATGGCCCCTGGCAGCAGCCACCCCCAGCCCTTCCTTCCCTAGGGAGGGGTCAGGAAGGGGTGGCTTCTGGCCAGCATAGCCACTTCCTTGACAGGATGGATCCTTCCTGTCACCTTCACCATCTCCCAGGGTTGGGCTCTGCTCACAGGCTTGGCAGGGGGCTTCCCCCAAATGCTCAAACTCCCCCCAGGGCACGCTGCAGCCTGCTGGGTCAGATCCAGATTTCAAGGCTCCCATGACTCCACCTGGTGGCTATTCCCCCCTCATCCAAGAAACATTTCTAAACACTTCTCTCTGCCCAGCCCTTGAGGATATCTCAGAGGAAGAGCTGGAGTCAGAAAAACCGACTTTGCAACCCTAAAGCAGCTCTAACTGCTGTGACCTTGGGTAAGTCACTGTCCCTCTCTGGGCCTTAACTGAAAAGAGATGCCTGGATTCTGGGCCTATTATGATCTCATTTTTCGTCCTGTCACTTTCACATGCCATCTTGTGGCCCTTTAGACCATGGGTAAGCAGCGGTCTTACTCTCTCCAATTCCCAGCTGTAGGAAATCAAGGGGAAGAGAGAGCCAACACATTGGACCATGTTCCCTGCAGGGACCTTGCTACAGAGGCTCATTCCAGCAACACCATGAGGCCTAAATCAGGAATCCCAGCCTATGAAGAGGAATCACGGCCCACAGGGGCCAGTGATAACCTCAACAACAATAATATGTGCCATTAGCCAGGCCAAGTGCTTTGTGATATTAATTCATTTAATCCTTGGAATGCTCCAAGGATTTTGGCCCTGTTGTTACCCCTGTTCCATAGATGAGGAAACCACGGCTCAGAGAGGTGAAGCGATTCACCCACAGCCACACAGCTTGTAAATTGTAGCGCTGGGATTTGAGTCAGACTGTGTGACACCCAGAGCCTAATCTGTTATCACCTGTCCCTGGCAAGACTCGGACCCAGATATGCCTGCCCCAAAGCTCCCCAGAGGGTCTGCTCCGGCTGCCACCTCAGGCTCACGCTGGGGAGGAGACTCCCAGGCTGTAGAGAGGGCGCTGCAGAGCAGGGACTAGTCTCCGGGGCTCCTTCTCCCAGTGGACAGTGGTGACCAGGGTTGGGAGGCCGCTGTGTCCTGGGGCCTGGGGCTGCACAAAATTCTCCAGAGGACAGGGCTGAGCACAGGGTGTTCAGTGGCGAAGGGCTTCTCCCTGGCCCACCTGCCCTCCCCTCACGCCCAGTGCTGGAGAGCCTGGGGCCTTGTCACCTCTGGGCAAATGAGGGCAGCCATCCTGAGAGGCGGCTCTGCTCGTTCAGAACCAGGAAGGATTTTCCGTGGGAGAGGGGGAGAAGCTTGTAGACTCAGTCAGGGAAAGCCCCAAACCAGGCAGCATTAGGTGGCCACAGACCCAACCCCCAAGCCCCCAATTAAGTGCTGCCATCAGCTCCTCCACTAGCCCCATTTCTGCACTCGGAGGACAGAGGTGGCTGCCTATTGCCCTGGTCCAGACCCTCCTTCCACCCTGGCCAGGGAGCCCTGCCAAGCAAGCAGGCAGGGAGGGTGACACTGGTGTCTCCATAAAGCTGTGTGGCCTTAGATAAGTCACTTAACCTCTCTGAGCCTCATTTTATCACATGGAGGTGTTCACACAGACCTCACAAGTAGCTTTGAGGCTGGAGGGAGAGAAGGTGTGTAGACGGCTTGATTCAGCACCTGGCACACAGTGGGAGCTCAGCTGCGCATCCGTGTCATCTGCACCCCAGTGGGCTGGCTCTCTCACCAGGCACCTGGCCTCACACTGGGCACTGGGAGAAGGAGGTCGGGTGGGCTGTGGGTGCTGGAAGAGAGGGCCCCGGAGGCATCTTATCTAACTGCTCCTCTCCCCTCAGGGCGAGACGGAGAACCGGGCCCACAGAGGAAAAGTGACTTGCCCAGGGTCGTGTGCAAGCCAGTGAGTCCCTGCAACCTCTGGGTCTCAGTTTCCTCTTCTGTACAATGGTTCCTCTCCCTTGCCTGCCCTGGGGAGGTCAGCTGCGGGGGAGACACGGGGTGGGGGGAGGAGTTGCTGAGAAGAGCTGGAAACACAGGCTTCTTCCTGCTCCCCCTTTGGGAGCCCGGGTCTCAGGGCGCAGAGCCGGCGGCGAGCGAATATCTCGGACATCTCGGCGTGCTCTCCGGCTGCAGGCTACGTGGGAGGAGGACCGGCTCCCTTCTCCCACTCACCAGGACTGGGGGAGGCGCCGACAGGCCAAGGGGCATAGGGCGGGCACCACCCACAGTGCTCATGAGCAGCTGCTCTCGTGTTTTCAGGAGGCTCAGAGACAGCGTCCCCACCCAACTCCGCAAAGTGCAGCGTGCGCGCTCACGACACAGACGCCTGCGCATCTCCTGCGCACAGCCAGCTTCCCCTGGGCGGGAGAGCCATGCAGCTGGGCCGGAGTCCGTGTCACACGGAGCAGTGAACCGGCCTGGGAGCTGGAGCCCAGCCTGAATGAGGCAGAGAGAGAGATGGGGAGAGACAGACACGGCTTATGCTCTCCTCCAGCCTCGTGATGTGTGAGTCACTTTCCCAGTCTCAGCCTCACTTCTTCATGTCTAAAATGGGGACATTAACTCTTTCATAGTGGGAGAGTTCAGGTGAAGTTTAGATGAGATCATGCGTGTGGTGTTGGGGGCGGTTCCTCAATAATCTGGAAAGCCTCTTTGTCAGATACGGGGCTGGGGCCTCCCCACTGCCTCCCAGCAGTCCCCTCTCTTGGTCTCTAGCTGTCGGTCTCTTCAGTGGGGAGATTGGGTTGAAGGATCCAGAAGACTGCTTCTTGATCTTAGAGGTCACCTGTCACCTCCCCAGTTGGGAAGGAGGGCCCCAGCAGGATTGAGGAGGAGGGTCCGCAGAATATCAGGGGGTTGGCTGGGCCCCAAGAAGTGAGATTCTAGGGTCCCCTAAAAGCCTGCAATGTCCAGGAGAGCCCCCGCAATCTGGAGCAGCCTGGAGCAGGGCCAGGCTTGCCTTGCTGGAGATGAAAAGGGCCCCAGGGACCGAGGTGAGGAGCAGGGGGTCTGTCACCCGCTGGGCAGGCAGGATGCCTGGCGGGCAGGATGAGCTGAGTCTAAATAAATCACTAACACACGGGCAGAAAATTCCTTCAACAGGCCCCTTGGATTATGGACAACAGAGGGGGTGGGGGGGAGACATTCAGGGGGACCATTCCTGGGCCCCTCCCTCTCATGCGCCACGGCCCTTCCCCCTCCTACATCAGGGGCTGTGACTGTCTGAGGACTGCCTGCCTCTGGGGTGGGGGCAGCCTTGGTTGGGGGCCTCCTCTGCCCAGGCCCAGCCCCATGATCCATGCCGTGAGAAACTCGAAAAGCACCGAGCCCATCCGAGGGGAGAGAGGTGTTGAAAGCTGCATCCTGCTCTGAGGGCTGAGCCAAGGCCAGAGATAATATCTCGTGCTGGAGAGCGGCTCCTCCCTCGCCCCCCACCCCTAGGCTGCCTGGGCCCGCGCTCGACCTGTGGGGCAGGGGCTGCGTTGCTTCCAGCCTGGGAGGTGGCCTGGCCCCTGAGCCACTGGACTCTCTCCAAGCCCAAGAACCCCCCGGGCTGGCCCAGGGCGGGTCAGAGATCAGCCTGGGGAGCGGGGAGGAATAGTCTGAGGCTGAGGTCTGGAACTGGCCAGATCACCGCAGGGTTCCCTCCCGCCTCTCTCTGGACCTGGGCTGCCACATTTGGAGAGTGGAGTGGGGGAACCCCAGGTCATCTCTAAGAGCACATGACTGTTTACAGGGCCTGTGCTGGGGCGGGGAGCACAAGGCTGGGTCATGCTGTCCAGGCTTCAGCTGCAGCCCCTGGAGCAGGGGTTGGTGGCTTTGGATGGGTAGATGGGGGTATGAGTGACTGAACAAGGAAGAGCGAGGATCCATAAATCCTGCCATGCAAGCACCACTGGAGAGCGGGTTCAGAGAAAACTGTCTCGACTTCCCTGCTCAGCAATGATTCCTCCTGAGTCCCGCACTTCATGGTCCACAGAGGGCCTCTGCATTCACTCCCTCAGCTCTGGGAGGAAGGACGTTGGCCCCTGGGGCCAACGAGGGATCTAAGAAGGGCCCGGAGCTCAGCACCCGGAGTCTCCCCCAAGGCTCCCACGTCCTCTGTCCCTGAGCTCCCAGGAGCCCGGAACTACTAATGGGGCGGGAAATGTCACTCTGCTCAGTGGATGAGATACCCAGGTCCAGGGAGGGTCAACACGGGAGACTGAAGGCCCAGGCAGGACCAGAACTCAGGTGTCTAGCTCCCGGCCTGGCCCCGTCCGGGCCCAGCTGGAGCTGCTGTATGCCCGCTGCGGGTGACACGGGCCCAGCCGTTGCCCTGGACCCAGGCCTCTGCCAGTGCCCCTGGGAATGTCTGCCCTGGAGGCCGGGCCCCAGGTCTCTCTCCTGCTTAACCCCTTCCTTGCTCGGGCTCTATGCCCAGCCCCTCCCCAGCATTTGAGCCCCGCACACCCCGGCCCCTGCCACCCGCTGTGGTGTGCCCGCCCGCTGCCCGCTGCACTGTTGGAACCTCGACCACGAGCCAGGCAATAGAGGGAGGGCTGTCGCACAAATCGAGAACAACCTCCAACACCTGTGGCCCGCACAGCCGCAGACCGTGGCCCCACCTCCCCACAGCACACCTCTGTTCTGGGGCCTGAAGATGCCTCCTTGAAGAACGGCTCTGTTAATCCATTTCCACTCTCATCAACAACCCAACACAAATGTTCCCTGCCAGACCCCAGGCCCCTGCCAGGCCCCACGAGGTGGGGAGAGGCTGGGCTTTGGCTTTGGGTGGGCAAACGAGTCCCCTACCACTCAGGTAACCTTGGCCCACCCATCACCCTTCTCTGAGCCTTGATTTTTTCATCTGTAAAATGGAATGATGGCTCAGACCTCAGAGGATGCACAATATTGCAAGACTCGAAGGAAGGGAGAGATGTGAATGTACCTCACAAATTGTAAAATGCTGTTTTAAATACCAATGGAACGTGAGGGAAGAACCTGGGTGACCTCCCAGGACCACACGGAGGTGGGGGGGACGTTCCTGTGCAAAGGCCTGGAGGTGGGCAACCTCAGTGTGGGTCCCAGGGCCAGTCATCCCACGCTGGGCGGGCCCGACCACGGGAACATCTTATTAATCTGGAGGGCGTGGGGAGCCTCTGTAGGGCCATTGACCCTTCTCCGGGAGGACTGGCAGACATTGGTCAGAGGCTCCTCCTACGAGAGCAGGGATGGGCCCCTTCCTGGTAACTTCTCAGCAGCGCCATTTAACCTCGTAGGAAACAGGCCCAGCAAGGGAGAGAGCTGCCAGAGTCACAGGGCCACTCGGAGGGGGACCGGGGGCAAACCAGGTCAGGGTGTCACCAGCCAGGGCAGCTTCCCAGCTCTCTGGGACCCCAAGAGCACTCACCCCCCTCAGGTCCTGGAGCCTGAGCCCCCCACCCTGACCACTCCTCAGACGCCCACCTGGAGCAGCCTGACGAGGCCCAGGCAAGTGGCCAGGCGGGGGGCCTCGATGTGACAGAGGTAGGACGGGCGGGGAGGGCGTCTCCAGAGAACCAGGAGTGGTGCTGAGAGGGGCGTGGAGGGGGCTGTTCTGGAAGAACACGAGAGGAGGATAATGGGAACCAGAGGCCCACGGGAGGGGCCGCTCTGGGCTCGTCCCCACCTGCTGGCCCCTCAAGGTTCAGTCAGGGAGACTGAGGCCCGGCCCAGCACAGGGCTCACCTTGGCCCCTTGGCCGCTGCCCAGCACTGTCCCCACATTGGATGTCCCCACAGCAGAGGGGTAAGGGGGCAGCCAGTGCTGGAAACCGGGCACTCTGTGGGGCTTTGGGACGTGGCCAAGTGACCTTTACTCTTCAGAAGAGTCTGTGAAGCTAATAAATAAAGTCAATTTGATTGCTTAACCTACTGAGGAGGTTCAGGAGTGAGTCAGGATCAAGAAGGGCGAATGAGTTCAGTGTCCTCTGCCGGCGGGGGAGCAGGGAGGCCCTCCTGTGTGTCTGCACTGTCATGATACTTGTTTCGTTTGCTCCTCACAAGAGCCCTGAGATGAAACAGCTATGTCCTGATTTATAGATGAGGACACTGAAATTCAGAGATGCTAAGTCGCTTGTCCAAGGTCACACAGCCAAGAAAAGACAGAGCAGGCACTTGGACTCTGGTCTATGAATTTCAAGTAGGGGTCCTTTCCACTGCCCTCCCCCTACCTCACCCACACTCCTCACTCCCAACCCCCACCCTATGGTCCAGAAAGGAATTGGGGCTCTGTCCTGTCATGCCCACGGGCCCCAGCAGGAGAAGATGCTGGCATCAGGAGTGTGAGTACCACCTCGACCCATGGGCCCTCATCTCAGGTGGGTGCCAGGGGCTTCCTTGGAGATCAACAAAGCCCTCTCCTCACAGGGGCCCATGGGGGTCACTGCCCCCAAAGGCCTGTCATCCCTGCTGTCCTCAGAGTTCACCCATTGGCTCCCTATCTTTGCTCTGCCCAAAAAGCCCACCTCCCTCAGCCCCTCAGGGAACAAGGAGCTAAGAAGCCCGCAGCGATCCCTGAGGACCTGAAGGCCCAGCTTTTCCATGAGGGCAATGGGGCCACGGAAGGGTGCTGAGCGGGGAGAGAGGGTGGAACTAAGCTGGAAATAAAAGCTGACGTGCATTTCCTGAGAAGCTGATGAAGCTGGAGCTTCAGGGCCCTCACTCACCTGAGTCCCTTTCAAGGCCAGGGCTGGGGGGAAGGGGGGCGGCTGGCAATGTGTTCACAGGATTATATGTTTTTGTAAAATTTGCAAAAACACAATGTTTTAACTGTAATTGGTTAAGACCTCTGTCTCTCTGCACTCTGACTTCCACCGTCCTGCCTTCTCTGGAGTGCCTATAGATATTTTGGAATCTGACTGAGGGGAAGTTGAGTCGAGTCTGGGTTTAAGGGGGTATATTTATGCATGGTCGCAGTCCCTTACATATACAGCTTTGTTAGTGCTGGCCCTCCTGATGTGGAACGGCTTCCAGAACACTCCCACGGCCTCCTGCACAGGCTCCCTAGCATTGTGACACTGTGGCGCAGGGCCACATGTCCTACTGTGACATCAACATGTCCTACAGACCCTGGTGCTGGCAGCATGTGGGCAGTGGTGGAGAAGCAATGTTTGAAATGGACAGAGCCAGATGGTAGTCTGTGGAAAATTCTGCTGCTCATCAGATTGCTAAAAATTGTGGAAGAGTTGGTTCTCATCAATGCATACTCAAAATGCAAGCTTTCTCTTGTCAGGGATATACTAAGCAACAGGTGTAACTATAAAAGCACCGTTAAGTTTTTCTCTTTTCTGATGACAATCATACAGAATAAATTTATCAGAGGTCTTGTGTTTGGGGCAAACCCACAGCAGGTCTACAGACGGCAAATCTATCTGGGGATTCCGCTGTGCCTTTTGTGCAGGCCAGCTGCTGGGAGGCCGGGGTGGTATCCTGACTCCTCTCATCTGGGGGAGTCCGGCTGTCCCAGAAGACATGGCAGGCAAAATTAGTTTCCCCACGAGGGCTCTCCACACTGCTCAAGCTTCAGGCTCGCAGACATCCGTCTCTCCCTCGTCTACCCCAGGCCTCCTTATAACCACTACCATGTGCTGTCTCTGACCGTAAGTCGTGTGACCAGAACCAGGCAGCCCTAGGCCTCCTCAGTCCTCTTGGCACCTCTATCTGCATGTTCCCTCAACCCCATACACTTCACAGTCTGCAAACCTCCTCCTCCCAGGCCCCCCCGCATCGGAGTGCACTTCGGCAGGTAGTGCCTCGCTGGCTGGGCCAGAGCCGGGAGAGCAGGGGTTCTGAAGGAGCAGACACGGGGTCCCAGCCCTGGCCAGGCCTCTGCGGCTGGACTACCGTGTCTGATGAAGCTGCCAGGAGGGCAGCTGGCATAGGAGACTCGTCTGGCAGGCCTGCATTTCTGATGACTGGTCTCTCAGGGCTGGAGTGCTTGTGACAGTCAGACCCTCTGCAGCCCCTGCGGGCCCACCTTTCCGCACCTCCAGAGGTTCCTCTCTGGGGAGCCTCCCGCACCCTGGCCAGCCACAGCTGTGAGGAACCTTGTGCAGAGCGAACATCTGCCTCCTCGTGACCTCCACTCACCCACAGGTCTTGGGTCCACCCAACCTCACTCTCACCTTCTGGAAAACCCGTACTCCTACTCATCCTGCATGGCCCCCATCAAACATTGCGCTCTTTGAGGGTTTCCCTGCTCCCCATCTCACCTCCAAAGTCCAGGAGCTCCCGCACAAGGCAGTGCAATTATCCACCTACACAGCCCAGCTGGGGAGCTCTGGAGGGGAAGCAGGCACTGGGGTAGGTCCTCTCTGTGCCCCCAGGACCAGGCAGCAGAGGGAGGGCACTGAGGCTGGGCTCAGCCAAGGTTTGCCGACTGCCTGCGTGCCTGCCTGGTGAGCATGCTGGCCAAGAGCAGAGTGGGAGGCCACTGCCCCAGCCTGCACTCCTCCTGGGGTTGGCCCCATCAGCCCCGGGGGCGGACACCTGGCTCCTGCCCTCTGCCTCCTCACAGCACTGGCTGGGACCTGACTCCTCAGCAACACTTCCTGCTGCTGGGCAAGACCTTTCTCTTAAAACACCCTTTCCTCTGGACTCCCTGGGTCCTCCCAGCTCTCCCATTTCTTCCCAATCTCCCAGGAGGGTTCCTTTCCTCCTCTTTCTCACACCGCTAAGTGAACCCCAGAGCTCAGGTCTGAATCTGCTCCTCCTCTCTGTAGTCTCTCCCCGGCCAGTGACTCTTGTCTGCACATCCAGCAGCTGCCAACATCCACCTTTGTGACTCTGCCAGGCCTCTGAAACCATCTATGTCTGAAATCAGAATTTCGCCCGATAAACCTGCCTTTCCTCTTCTTTGCGTTATAGCCCCATTCCAGCCTAAGTGACCCTTCTAGCCTTTTACCCCGCAGCACCCACCATGCTTTAAAAGAAAAAACCCACCTTGTTGAGGCATAATTACATACAATAAACTGCACCCATTTAAAATGTATATTTATAATTCTTATATTTCTCAGTGTATTGAGCTTTTTATAATCATTATGGAACATTCCTCTTTATGCCTTGTAATACCCTCGTTCTCCAGTATACTTTATCTGATATTAATACAGCCACTCCAGCTGTCTCATGCTTACTGTTCGCATGGCGTATCTCCTTCCATCCCTTTACTCTCAGTCTGTGTCTTTGTATTTAAACCATGTCTCTTTGAGGCAGCACAGAATTTGCTCTTGCTTTTTTTATCCAGTCTGACAATCTCTGCCTTTTGACTGAAATATTTACCCATTTGCATTTACTGTAATTGTTGAGATGGTTTTAGTCTGCCGCTTTGCTGTATGTCTTCTATTTGTCTCATCTGGGTTTTGTTCCTTAGTTCCTCCTTGCCAGCTTTCTTTTGTGTTAATCAAATATTTTTCAGTATTCCATTTTATTCCATTTTTATTGGCTTTCTAGTTATATCTCTTTGCATAACTTTTAGTGGTTGCTCTAGAGATTACATATGCATATCTTTATCAGACTCTATTGAGAGTTAACGAATTACTTTAGGTAAAATATAGGAATGCTGCAATAATATACTTCCATTTATCCCCCACCTCCACTGTTCTTAATGCTATTGTTGTCAATTACATATATGTACTTAATAATCCCCAAAATGTATCTGTAATCTTTTAATTGACCCATATATATATATCAATTTCAGTTCTCTTCTTTCTTTACTGTAGATCCCAGTTCCCTTCAGCTTGAAAAACTTCCTTTAGGGCCGGCTCCGTGGCTTAGTGGTTAAGTGCGCGCGCTCTGATGCTGGCGGCCTGGGTTCGGATCCCGGGCGCGCCCCAGGGCACCGCTTCTCCGTCCAACGTGAGGCCGAGTCCCACGTGCAGCAACTAGAAGGATGTGAACCTATGACATACAGCTATCTACTGGGACTTTGGGGGGAAAAAAATGAATAAATAAAATCTTTAAAAAAAAGAAAAATTTCCTTTAGCATTTCTTGTCATGAAGGTCTTCTGGTGATAAATTATCTGCTTGCTTATTTATCTTAAAATGTCTTATTTCACCTTCCTTTGTGGAGGATAGTTTGCTAAATATAGAATTATTGGGGATGGATATTTCTTTCAGCACTTTGAGTGTGTTGTTCCAATATCTTCTGGCCTCCTTTGTTTCTGATGAGAAATCAACTGTTAATTGTATCACTGTCCTGTATGCAAGGTATCTTTTTTTTTTCCTGGCTCTTTTCAAGATTTTCTCTTTATCTTTGGCTTTCATTAGTTTGACTACTATGTGCCTAGAATCGGTTTTCTTTGTGTTTTCCTGCTTGGGATTTATTGAGATTCTTAACTCTTGAAGTTAGTTTTTCACCAAATTTGGGAAGTTTTTGGCCATCAGGTATTCAGATACCTTTTCCTGCCTTTTTATCTCTCTCTCCTCTCCTTCTGGCCCTCCAATTACACATATTTTGGACCTCTTAATATTATCCCTTGGGTCTCTAAGGCTCTGTTCATTTGTCTTCAATCTTTTTTCTCCCTTCAGATTAAGTGATTCCTGTTAATCTACTTTCAGGGCCAGTGACTCTTTTTTTCTGCCATCTTCAATCTATTGTTGAACTTGACCAGTGAATTTTTCATTTCAATTATTGTACGTTTCAGCTTTGGAATTTCCATTTAGATTTTTTTAAATATAGATATAGTTTCCATGTCTCTGTTGAGATTCCTTTTCTCTTCACTCATTAAGACCACTTTTTCCTTTAAATCTTTGAACATATTTTCCTTTTATCGCATGCTTTGAAATCTTTGTTTGCTAAATCCAACACCTGTGCCACTCAGAATCAGTTGCTAGTTTGCCTTTTTCCCCCTAAGTATGGGTCACATTTTTCTTTTCCTTTGCAGTCTGAAAACTAGACATTGGGGTAATTCTGAGTTTTGTGGTGCTCTTCTGATGATTGCTGGTGTTTATTCTGGTGGGCAGTTAATTTGCCTAGATTCAAACTACAAACTCTGTCTCCTCGACAGTGTGCGGCCCCGGATATCTCTACACAGTTCCTACAGCTTCCAGCTGCTGCTTTTTTCCAGCTCCCCAGGGTCTCCCTGCACCTCTGTAATTTGGCAATCATCCAAGGATTTGGGCAGATTACATTTAGATTTTGGTGCTCACTTTTCTGCGGTTCCCTTATTTCTGTGGATTCTCCCCTAAATTTCCAGCTGCTCTGCTAGTCTTGGGCTCTGTCCTCTGATACCTCAAGGCATCAAGGTTTTAGCTTTCTGCAACTTGCACTGCACACACGTTAGGAAATTCACTCAGTGTTTTAAAAGCAGCACACTCTCATATCTTCTCAGTCTAGTGCAGCCGTCTTTCAAGGGTAGCTTCCTCCCTGGTCCCCACCTATTTTTTCACCAGGCCCTCTAGCATTTGGCTAAAGATTTGAACAGAGTTTATGCTCATATTTTGGGTCTTAGGCCTTCTGCAATTCTCTCACTTCCAGGATTTCCCCCCTTAAATTTCCAGTTGCTTTTCTAGCTCTAGACTCTACTCTCTGGAACCTAAGGTGGCAAGGCTGTGGTTTCCACCTGCCATGGCCGTGGGGGTTTGGGAGCACCAGCACAATTCTTACCTCTTGCAGTTGCAACTTTTCAAAAGTAAACTCTCCTCTGGCTTTTGTCTGTTTTGAGACACTTCCCAGGGCCTTTAAATGATTGTTGTTTTTTTTATTTGTCCATATTTCAGTTTTAATTGCAGGAAGGTTCATGTAGTCACTTCATACAGCCACCATTATAGGAAGTATCATCTCCCATTGCATTCTTTTTAAAACATATACTAGAGCATATCATCCTCCACGCTGAAGACGCTTCAGAGATTTCCCACTGCACTTAAGATAACATACAGAATCCGTAGTAAGACCTGTGACACCATGCAAAAAGTAATGTATAGACTCTTCTAAGGTTAAAAATTCCTATAGATCCCCTAAAGTTGAAAACTTGTTTTTATTTATAATATTGCCTAAACAAGTCTGTGCCAGCATAGGATCTTCTCCTTCTCCATCTCCTTCCTGGATCCTGGCACACACTTATGCCAGAAAACAGAGGGGGCATTTGAGAATGTGGCCAAAGGGAAGAAAGAGACAGAAACTCTTTTGGCATGACGACCCTCGGAGGGGCTCCATCTGGCACTGCAAATGATCAGGCCGTCTGGTGGATGCTCTGCCAGCAGGATCCAGAGCCCCTTCCTTCTGCCCAGGCCCTCCAGAGGCTGAGGGGAAGAAAAAGTGGAACCCATAGAGGGAGGGAAGCCCAGGAGTTAAAGGCATCCAGAGAAATAGTGGGGAGGGGAGAGGGCCTAGGAGAGAGGGATTGGTCCCAGAGGGTACTCAAGGATCTAGAACAAAGGCCAAGGTTGGGGTGGTGAATGCAGCCCCTCGTAGAGCCTCCCCCTCCTATCTCAGGGATGGGCAGGTATGGTCCAACCCTAGAGTAAAGACTGTCTACATCTCCCCCGGATCCTGTCTTGTTTAGGGGGTGCGGTAAACAACTGCAAAGAAAAATTGTTCAGTATAGACTGCCCCACCCTTCCATTTTTACTCTCAAGAACATTTTACAAACAAAAAACTAAGTACAAACTAATGTTTATAGCTCTCCTACAACCATAAAGCGAACACAAGTCTACAAATTAAAACCACACAACGCTACAAAGCCAGTTAAATCCCAATGAGCAACATTCATCGAATGTGATGGATGATGTTTTGCTGAGACTAAATCCCCTCCATCATGTGACTCTGGCGCTACCTGCCACATTGCAAGCTCTTTAGCCTTTAATGTGCCCACACCACTGACAACTCATGTCTCCCACCATTTCTCTCCCTCTGGACTTCTGGGGTTCCTTTGTTTGGGCCACAGGCGCTGACATCATCTGGACTTCACTTGGAAGGAACGCTTCACTCTTTGTGCAGTCGGCCTCCCTCGTCCCTGCTCAGTGGCAGTGACAGCAGTGCGGCATTCAGCGAGCTGTTTCCCACTCCTTTGACCCCTTTGCTTGCCCCACCATTTTACTGCCTCCAGCGCAGAGTGGATACAGTCCAAAACAATAAAGGGAATTGCAGTGCTGACTGTCTCCAAAGTCAGGCTCTCATTGCGAGGCCAGGCTTTGTGGGGCAAGAAAAGGATCTGTGAGTTCTGACCAGACAGAGCTCTGAGCCTGGAGAAGTTTGAGTGAACAGCCGTGGGAAAAAAAAAAAAAAAGCCATAGAGGATGATGATGGTGATGATGTAGGAGTGTTTTCCCACCTCTAAAAAGGAAGTGAGGGGCCGGCCTGGTGGCGAAGCGGTTAAATTCACGCGTTTGGCTTTGGCAGCCTGGGGTTCCCCGGTTCAGATCCTGGGCGTGGACACACTCCCTGCTCATCAGGCCCTGCTGAGGCGTAGAAGAGCCACAACTCTACAACTATGAAACACAACTATGTACGCGGGCTTTGGGGAGAAAAAAGAAAAAGAGGAAGATTGGCAACAGATGTTAGCACAGGGCCAATCTTCCTCAAAAAAAAAAATAATAATAATAAAGGGAATGTTTAAAAAAAAAAGGAAGTGAAAGTTTGAAGAGCTACGGTGGAGGGACTGTTTGGAAGGGGCGAAGCTAGACCCCAAAGTCAAAAGACTGGTGGTCTTGAGAGGGGCCCTTCCTCCCCTAGCCCTGCCCCTGTCTGGGGTCTAAACAGGAGGCAGGTTTGGGGCAGTCACGGATGAGGGTCAGCCAGGAGGACGTAGGCGAGCCTTCACAGAAGCTCCGTGTTCCTCGGGTGCCCGGGCAGCCGACTGGCAGAGGGGAGAAGTCCAGGCAGGGGGCCTGAGGGCAGCTTCACAGAGCAGTGAGGGAAAGTGGCCAGGAGGCCTGAGTCCGTCCCCAGGGGAGCCGAGCAGGGCTGAGAGGGTCTGGATCTAGAGAAGAACGACACGGGTTACCAGAGACCAGAGCCGTGGAAGGGCCTCGGCAGCGGAGGCCAGCGCCAGACACTCAAACGGGCCGCGCCATGGGCGGGTCAGAGAGACTCTTGTCCGAAGCCTTTCACCCGGGGTGAAAGGGTGAAGGGTGGGGTCGGGGAGGATTTGGGAATTTGGACGCTTACCTTAAAGAGGATAAGTTTTAACCAGAAATGACTGAGTTGCCTTGAAGTGGCAGGATGAAGAGTTTTCTGCAACCAGCTGCAAAAGGCCTTCATGAGCTTGGTTGAGGACAGTTATGGGGACATAAGGTACCATTTCTGCACGTCTGGGCTGTGATTATATATTAAAACCTGCCACCGACGGTAGTACTCCTTGTGCCAGCGGGATGGTCCACACAAATGCAGGGCCAGCACTGAAACTGAGTCCTCAGGGGCCAGCCAGAGGGGTCAGGATGTACTTTCACTGTTTAAAAAAAATCAATACTTCATGGCAAAATACAATTGGAAGAAAAGAACCCTGGACAGGGGAGAGGGTGATGTCGGTGGACCCCAGTTTGAGGAAACCTGGCCACTGGCCACCTGTCCAGCCTCAGTGCTCCTCACTCCACCCTAGCCCACTGGCCGCCCTGGAGCCCTTCACACGTGCTGTGCTGCTTTCTCCTCCAAGGCTTTGCGTATGCTGTTCCCTGGGCCTGGAGTGGGCTCTCTGACTTCAAATCTGTTTAAATTTCACTTCCCCAAAGGAGGCTTGCCTGAGAGCCCCGGGCGAAGCGGATCCCTGTCATCCTCTCATGGCTACCTGTGGTTTTTCTCCATAGCACTGGCCCGTGATTTCTTCAGCCAGTGCCAGACCAAGAGGGGGCGCCAATCAGTGCTAAATGGACGAATGAATGCAGGGAACCGTATAATGCAGAGAAATGCAGGAACTCAGATGTAACGCAGAGAAATGACTCAAAGGTTCTGGTTTCAAGTCCTAGCTCTGTCACGTTTTCGCTGTGTGAACTTGGCTATGGCACTGACTTCTCTGGGCCTCAACTGCTTCATCTGTAGAAAGGGCACTCATTCAGCCCCCTGACACTGACCTAGCAAACTCTGCTGAGCACTAGCTGTGCCTTAAACAAGGTGCCTGCCCTCTGTGAGCTCACAGCCTACTGGAGGGGACAGACAGGGAAACACACACTTGCAGAAAATGTAGGAAGGGCTGTGATGGAAGCACACCCAGGTGGTGGGGGGAGCACAAGGTAGGGAGACTGAGGAAGAGGCAGGAAGGACTTCAAAGGAGAAAGGAGGGGCCGGCCCGGTGGCGCAAGCGGTTAAGTGCGTGCGCTCTGCTGTGGCAGCCTGGGGTTTGCCGGTTCGGATCCCGGGCATGCACTGATGCACTGCTTGTCAAGCCATGCTGTGGTAGCGTCTCATATAAAAAAGTGGAGGAAGATGGGCATGGATGTTAGCCCAGGGCCAGTCTTCCTCAGCAAAAAAACAAAAAAAAGGAGGATTGGCAAATGCTAGCTCAGGGCCAATCTTTCTCACACACAAAAAAGGGGGGGGAAGGAGGCTGCTGAACTCTGGCTTATAGGTTATAGGACAAACAGGTGTTTGCTGTGGGTTGGGGGAAAAGACATTCTAGGCAGAGACACCATGGAGGCAGAGGCCCTGAGGGGTGCAGGAGCAGGGGCATTCTGGGAATGACAAGCATCTACATGGTCGGAGAGCAGGATGTGGGCTGGAGGCTCCAGGTGAGTAATGGACTCCCAGTGGCCCATCAACCGTCACCTATGGCCAATCCTGTTTCATCTGTACCCCACTACATACCCCACCCCCAACCCCAGAAATATGCATTTCATCTGTACATATTTCAGTATGTATCTCTAAGAGATAAAGACCTTAAGAAACATATTATACTAGTGTTTCCTATTAAAATTACACCTAAAATTAACAAGTCTTTAATATAATCAAACATTTAGTCAGTGTTTACATTTTGATTGTCATTTAATGCTTTTTTTTTTAGTTTGTTTAGTTTAGAGGAATCAAACGAGGTCCATAATGGGATTGATTGATCTGTCTCTTTTTAATAAGCTTTCTCCTTCTTTCCCTTTTTCTTTGCAACATATTTATTGGAGAAACGAGGTTGGCTGTCCTGTGGAGTTTCCCACAGTCTAGATTTTGCTGGTGGTATTTCCAGGTGTTAACATGCTCATCTGTCCTCTGAATTTCCTGTAAACTGGCAGTTAGATGCAGGGCTGTGCTGTCCAATAGTGATACAAAGGGAGCCACAAATGCAGGGCACGTGTGCAATTTAAAATTTCCTAGTCGTCACAGTTTAAGAAGTAAAAAGAAACTGATGAAATTAATTATAACATATTTTACTTAATTCAATATATCCAAAATATTATCATTTCAACATGCAATCCACATGAGAATTATTAATATAAAATTACTTACATTGTATTTTTGTACTATGTCTCTGAAATTCATTGTGTATTTCACACTTACTGCACAATTAGCTCAGTTTGGACTAGCCAGTTTTCAATTACTTAATAGTTACACGTGGCTAGTGTCCACTGTATTGGACACCGCAGGTAGAGGTTTGATCATACTTAGGGTCAAGCTTTTGCCAAGAATACCTCATGGGAGTTGTGTTCTTCCATCAGGAGGCATAAAATGTCTGGTTTTCTCTCTTTTTGTGATATTAGCAGCCATTGATGATCATTGTCTTAGATGCATGAGTTCATTAGATGTTGCAGAGTGGTGATAGTCTAACCCTATTATCCCTTCTAAATCCTTTTACTTGGAATATTTCTTCCCCTCATCATCTATTTGGTTGACTAGCGTGTACAACATACAGCAAAGGTAAGTACATTTTTGATTCTTTCCTTTATTTAACAGCTCTCAGAGGGTTAGAGCTGTGTCTGGGACAGGTCACTGTGCCTGCAGTGTGGAGAGTGAGTGGGAAAGCAAAATGGCTGAAGGGAGCCGGGGAGGAGGTGACTGCAATCCAGGTGGCAAGCCCAGCCATGGCGAACCTCCGGGCAGCCAGCCAGTCCTCTCCCCTAAACCTCAGGAGTCTCCTCCAAAAAGGCCCAGAAGCTCCCAGCCACCCCCACAGTGCCCCTTCTGCCCTGGCCTGTACCCTGGGACGGTCACTCCAATCAGGCCCCCGGCCCAGGCCATCTCTCCTCAGGGGCTAGGTGGGAAACCCGGCAGCCTCCCACCCTATTAGTCCTGCCCTCCCTGCCCTTCCTCCTGTCCTCCTCTTACCCAGGTGATGTCTCCACCACACCCAGGGTCTCCCCTCCCCCATCTCTCCCATTTTTTCTGAGACTTTGCTCCTTCCATCGCCCTGTCTTCTTCCTGAACATTCGCCTTCTCCCTGCTACTGGCTCCTTCCCGTTAGTATTTATATGAAATCTTCCCCCTCCCTCACGTTCCCCTCCAGCTTCCACCCTATTTTTCTCCATCTCTTTACAGGTAAACTTCTTGCAAGGGTCGTCTACATTTGCTCTCTCCACTTCCTCACCGTCCACTCTCACTGCCCCCGTCTTCTTATGTCCTCACTGCTCCCCCACGCGAGCAGGATGGTCAGTAACCAGTTGTTCAATGAGTGAATGAATGCAGGTCCCTGGCAAGTCCTCTTCTCCTGCTTATAACCCTGGCTGGTGACCCTGCCTCCATTTAATCCCCGTGACCCACCTGTCAGATACAGCAAAGGTGAGTCCTTCCTGCCCCTTGGCTCCCTCTATCTTGTATGTCTGAGTCACAATTTACGTGGCCGACCTCATGGACTTTTGAGTTATAGTACATTTCTGACAGTTACAAATATACATTCCCCCCCACCCGGAAATTTGCACCACGTCCCACACTGCAATGCTCTGAGGCGCCAAGTTTTTCCACTCCCTGGGCTGAAACCTCCTCCCGATGTGCTCCTCCTCCTTAGTGAGGGGCTGCTGAACAGGGAAGAGCTGCCAGTAGGTGGTGGGGTGTTCAGACGGGCAGGGCAGAGGGAGTGGGCTGTGGGGCCTTGATAGGGCTTGGGGTGCATAAGAGGCCCTGGGCAGAGGTCAGGGCCTGGTTTGGCCCCGTGTGGCCTTGAGATTTGCATGATCTTGGGCAGGTCACCCTCCCTTGGGAGCCTCTTGTGGGCTGCTGGGTCAAGTGGTGATGGTACCACGTTGCCCACATCGTCCCAGGGCTGTCCTCAGCATCAAATGCTGTCACATAAGAGATGGGGTTGGGACAGGAAAACACTGCTTATGTTTGAGTGGTCACCGCATCACCAGAGAGAGAAAGCAGGCGCCCAGTGCAGATGTGGGCAGGGCAGGGCGGAGACTCTGCCCTGGCCCTGGCTTCCCAGCTGGTGGGGGCTCATTACCACTCAGGATGCTTACTGAGAATCCGTGATAAATGTGCACCTCTTTCTACTGTTTACAAAAGCCCAGCTCCACGGTCTCCTTTGATCCTCAGAGAGCTCTGCCTCTAAAGGTCACGGATGATTTTGATGCCGCCTCTGGGCACACTGGGCCATCACAGGGCTCCCGGGGGACCAAGAGACAGACCCAGGTGTGAGGTACAGAACCCTTGGTTTTATGTTCTGCCTCAGTCTCCCACTCCTCTAACTTCATGAGCAATTACCGGGTACCACTAAGGTTAGTGGGGCTGGCGACAGGGAAGTCAAGGCGACCGGCAGGCTTCTGGAAGCAAAGGGCCTGGCCCTGAGCTCAGCAACTCCAGAGACCTCTGCTGTAGGAGTGAAAGGTCATGTACCCCCTGCACTTAAGGTAGCCGAGGTAGCCGGGGGTCTCCTCACAGCACAATAACAAAGTCTGGCCGAGTCCCTGACCCGAAGGGCAGGAAATTTGTGGAAACACAGTGATGCTGGTTTCTTCGAGGAATAAGGTGTCTCCTGTAAGTGATTTTTTGTTTTTTTTGGTGAGGGAGATCAGCCCTGAGCTAACATCCATGCCAATCCTCCTCTTTTTGCTGAGGCAGACTGGCCCTGAGCTAACATCTATTGCCAATTCTCCTCCTTTTTGTTTTTTTCCCCTTTTTCTCCCCAAAGCCCCAGTAGATAGTTGTATGTCGTAGTTGCACATCCTGCTAGTTGCTGTATGTGGGACGCGGCCTCAGCATGGCCGGAGAAGTGGTGTGTTGGTGCGCGCCTGCATCTGAACCTGGGCCGCCAGTAGCAGAGCACGCGCACTTAACCGCTAAGCCACGGGGCCGGCCCCTCCTGTAAGTGAATTTTTAAAAAAAGTTTTTGCAAGTAAATTTTTGAGAGGACAAGTCTATTCCTTAAAGCAGCAAAACTTATCTAACCATTTTGAATAATATACTATCTTAAAATATTTTATGCATTTTCCTATTAAACTTAATTTATCCTTTTTCTGATGACGAAAGGCTATCCTTAGGAACAGCAAAAGTCAGACCCAAGCTGAATTTTTTCAGCTGGCTGTTTTATTAATTTTTGTTAAATATTGTTCAAACCCTTGTGTCAAGGCTCTTGAGTAGACGTAGCTGTGCCACTCCATACGAAACCCAGGCCGCCGTTGAACGGCTCAGCCCCAAGTCCTTCACAACAGGCAGAGGGACGGGTGAGCCTCCTCTCCTTTCCTGCCGTGCTCTGGGCCCCAAGGCCATCTGAGACAGGTTTTGAAAAACGAATACACATTTGCTCCTAGGATAAGAGCAGTCTCTGTCCAGGCCCAAGGGAAAACCTGAGCAAGCCACTGACTTCACTTTTCAGAGGAGCACATGGGCTCAGAGAAGTCAAGCACCTTGCCCAGGTCACACAGCCAGTGAGCAGCAGGCTGGGATCTGAATGCCCCTGACTGGCTCTTCTGTCAGGCTGAGGACTCCTCACTCAAGATGCCCAGACTGCTTCCTTCCTGACTGCTTATATGTGCTTCTTAGAGCCAGGTTATCCATTATTTCTGTACAGTCCCACCCTCTGTTCCTTTCTAATTTGCTGCCTGTAATTTAACGGAGACTGAGAGAAGCTCATTAGAATTGTGTTTTGTACAAAAAAAGATCCGAGCCTGCCACTCTCTCCCTCGTAGTGGTTCTGTGCCTGGGCTCGGCCGGCTACAGCTATTTCACCAACAGGCTATCTTCTTCATTTTTATCTAGATTCATGACTGTTCTTTTTCTGGATTGCTGATACTGCCAGCCTCTAAAAAGTGTGGATTTATTTTATAGACATTTATTTTTTATTCATTTAAAATCCACAAGGCTGAGCTGTCTACCTACAAAACTGTAATTAGATGTGCTAGGAGAAACAGAAAAAAAAGGAAAAGAGAAAGAAAGCTTCTATCTACTTTGAGCAAAATTAAGAGCTCTGGGCACCAATTCAGCATTCAATGAGGCAGCCAGAAGCCGTGTTAGAAAATATTTTGGATGAGGTGGGCCTAAGTAAGCTCATCTGCCACGTGTTAAGAAACATGAAAATTAAGCTAATTAGGCTTATAGGCCATGTCTTAACACCGTGTCCATGCCACCCACCAAAACACTTCCAACACCTGACATTGTTTACAGCTTAATTTTTCAAAAGAACTGTTTCAGCCCTGAGACATCCTCAGTGTGTACAGAACGAGTACCTGTATCACAATTGTCCCACCAAAGCCTGATACACATGATGTAAGAAAACCCTGCTGAATGACAAACTCCTCCCAGCACGCATGGGGCTTTGTAAAGATCGTTAAGTGTTTTCATAAAAATATTCATCTCTTCTAACACTTTATCCAACGCTGGGAGTGGATGGGTATTATCCCTACTTCACAGATTAGGAGCCAGATTCAGAGAGATTAAGTGGCTGGAACAGGGAATGGGGCTAAGAAGTCCGTCACTACGCAGCGGCCTCCCACAGGACAAAAGGGGGCCAACGTTGATGGTGTAGGCCCCATACAAACCGAATGGCAAGGGCAGAATTCTCTCCAACTTTTTACTGATTAAAAAAACGGGGGTCCTCGGCCGGCCCCGAGGCTTAGCGGTTGAGTGCGCGTGCTCCACTATTGGCGGGCTGGGTTGGATCCTGGGCGCGCACCGACGGACCGCTTCTCCGGCCTCAGGCCATGCTGAGGCCGCGTCCCACATACAGCAACTAGGATGTGCAACTATGACATACAACTATCTACTGGGGCTTTGGGGGGAAAAAAAAAAAAGGAGGAGGATTGGCAATAGATGTTAGCTCAGAGCCGGTCTTCCTCAGCAAAAAGAGGAGGATTAGCACGGATGTTAGCTCAGGGCTGATCTTCCTCACAAAAAAAAAACAACAACAAAAAAACGGGGGTCCTTAAAAGTTCAATGACTTGACCAGAGTCATGGCTTCAAAGTAGCTGACATGAAGCTTCTAAAGAACAGATGTTGGCCGCACTCCTTGTACCACACGGTAAAAACCCAGTTCCTTATTCAATATTTACCCTGAAAACATTAGGGACACAAGGATGCACCTCTTTTTCAGACAGATTTCTTTTTTCTAAACAAAAAGAGAAAGATTAAACAGACTCAAGCAAGCATCATTAGAGTCCAGCCTCAACTTGGCTGCTAGTCATAATTCAGATCTAACCAAGTTACTCTTCAGTTTAAAGCCTGGGAAGGGTACCACACACCCAAATCTCTTCACGAGGCATCTTAAGTCCTTCTCCATCAGCCTGCAATTCAATTTCTCCTCTCCTCTTTCTTCACATCCATTCAGCCCTAAGCACAGCAAACTCCTTGCTGTTTTGCAAACACACCTGAGGCCCTGCCTCGCCTCTGGGCCTTTGTCCATACAGTTCTCTCCATCTGTAATGTGAAATCTTACACATCTTTCATCTGCATTACTTCCATGAACCTTTCCTGATCCTTGAATCAGAGCAGCTTTCTCTGCCTTCCATAGCATGGCCATACATCTCTCCATCATAGAATTTATCACACGAGTTATAATTAAGTGTTAAGATATCTATGCCACCCCCCCCCCCCAGAGTACGTGGCAGAGGTTGAGGCTTATTAATTTTGTATTAACTTTGTTTAGCCCAGTCCCTGGCAGAGAGAGAGAAACAGAGAGAGTGCTCTAGCTCAATAAAAGCAGAATGGCTGGCTATTTGAGAACAAGGTTTTCATAGTTAACTCAGCTTCACTATGAAATTTAAAACAATGAAGAAGACAGGACTCAAACATAGCAGGGAAATAATGTACACTTTTACTCTCAAAATAAATACTAATCAATTTTATTTTATAAATACAGATGCTGAGTTTTCTTCCAATTACCAGCAGACCAGTTTCACATGCCATTTATTATTGGTGGTGGTTTAAAAAATTATTTAAATAACCGGTTAGGTCAGGATAAATGGGCACCATTAGAACTGCTAAAAAAATATAGCTGGATACAATTGTCCAACACTAATATTCTGAGGGGGGAAAAAATCTCTGGAATTTCTAAAGTGGGTAACGGGAAGAGGAGAGAGAAAACACAATCAAAGATTCATTTGATAACATTTGCCAGCTGTTAAAAGTGTCTCGGCTACATGAAAACTGAAAGGGCTCTTAGCAGTTCAGAAATGGATAGTAGTGAGTTTTCATTTCAACTTATATCCTCAAAGCCAATTTTGTTTTTTTAGTGATTTACAAGACTCATTAAAAAGATTAGTAGGAGATAATAACTCATCCCATATTTGGCCGTGGCCACTTGAAACAGAGGCAAAACTAATTCTGTAGCAATGGAAAATGTTGAACAGAGTTACTCCTGGAGACACGTAATACTGCAGGTTCTATCCAGGTCATGGCAGAAACTGCAGACATCAAACAAACTCAAAAGAAAACACAAAACCCAAACTAAACAAACCCAAACCTAAGTGGTGTCTTGAGGCATAACATCATCGGACACAGTGTGGACCAAGGAAATGTGTAGGTAACTACTGACCAGTTCTGCGCAATCTAATCACATTCAAAGGCAGGGCTCCATGCTCTGGGGGTGAAGAGCTGTGAACCTGAGAATCAGGGAGTCCACAAATGCGAGACTGATGGATAGATCCCCAGAGGTATATCTGGTTGCATGAAACCTGAGATGAACAGTGTAACCATGGGTGCTCTGTACCTGGTCCCTCTGCTTGGTGGTGCCAGGAGCCAGGCTGGAGGGCCTGCAGCTGAATGCACCTTGTCTTTGAGTTTGGCATGAAGTTCAAAGTCCACTCCCATATTGGGGGAAATCACAAACCACATGTGATTCTCCTCTCATTCTCAAACACTAACATCGTCCTTCAAAAACCTTTTTTTTGGTGGTGGTGAGGTAGATGTTACTCCATTGGAGGACCCCACACACCAGTCTGATGTATATCCAAGACCGTGTCTCTCTCCACCCTCTTTGATTCTAAAATGAATGACAGCACACTGCAAAGCAGCTGTGACTCTACAGATGGCTTCTGCGCCAGTTTTGGAGGAGTCCCACCTCTTTATGTGGAATTTATATGGATTTCTTCAGCTCAAGTTAAAGCTTTTAATTGTTTGCAGGTTGGCTCTGTCATGCAATGATTCTGTGAGTTCTCTTTACATGGAAAATAACAACATGAACTATTCCGTTTCACAATGTAGCTATAAATTAAAATTGAACCCAGGAGTGCTTGGTCAAAATATGAAAATGATGATGAAACCTATGAACTACGTTGTTATGTAGGACAAACACAGCTACGACACCTGAAGGTGTGTGTGTTGCTATACACAATCTGTAAATGCAAACCAAGTCAACACCGTTAGCTTAGATACAGCCATGGTTTTTGTTCAGGCTAGTCCTGTCATGATGTAACATATGGAGATGTAGGTTCAGGAGGAATTTCAATGCTGGAAAAAAAAATCAGGTCAAGTGAAGTAAACTCAATTTTTATTCTTCTATACAATACATGGATATATGGATAAATTTTCCTTAAAGAGCTTGCAACCCTGAGGCAATGTCCTTGGGTATATAAAGTATAAAGCAATAGCAAATAAAATGTGAGCTCCAGGAATGACAATTGGACTTCAAAAACATAATTTAATATTTATGCAATTGCACACATACCAATAGTATTCTATGCCTCATCTAGTCTTTTAATCCAACTATCTCAACTGCCTTACAGTTTGTACACTGGACAGCCTGACTCTCTACAAATATTTCACCATATACAATGCCTTCCTTTTCAAATGAAATTTAATAAATTAACATGGGATTTATACATAGGGATTTTTGTCTGGTGAGTGCACTGCCAGAAAGCATGCCTAGTTTTTGACTGCAGCATCCGCCCACATAAAAACTTTGGTCCCTAAAGGGCGCTGGGATGCCACCTGACTGTAGTAACCTTGGGGTCCTGGAGGGTTCTCTGGGATCCACCAGAGGTGAGGTTTTTCATTTAATCTGAGGGCTACATCTCAAGGGTATGGCTGATTAGAGGAGGTGGAAGGTCATGGCTATTGCAATAAAGAACCAGTGAATCTGATGTCCTCAGTTTTCAGGATGCACAACCCATCCACTGGGAAGATGGGGCAACAGTGGAATCTATAGGTTGACTGTGGAGCCTGCGGGCAGGGGCAGGGGCAGGGTCAGATGGCTCTGGGTATGAGGAGACCATTGTGCTTCTTATTCGTCAACCTAATGGATGGCTAAAGATCCTTCAGTAAATGGTGGAAATCTTTTTCTGAATATTCAATTTTCCCAAAGTTTTATAAACTATGGTGAGGGCAAATGCTTAGGAGAAACTAAAGGTGAGTTCATTATATTATTTATATATTATCATCTTCCCTCTGAGGATAACATACAAGTGTAAATAAAAAAGCAGACAAATACCTATAAGGTGACTCAAGCTAGAGCGTGACTTTTGCCTTAAAACAATCATCAGGCCTGAAAAGCAAATCCTGCAAGCAAAATCTAACTTTGTCGGGCCCACTGATACACAATGATCCTGAGTCCCTCCTCGATTCACAGAGTCTGTTTTTCCGAGGAATATCCTCCATTAATATTCGTTTTATGTCATAATTATTAGAAAGGGTAACCAGTGCAGCAGTATCTTCATTTTAGGCAGTGACCCTGCCCTGGTCCTACAGTCAGTCTGCTCACTTCACTTATCAGAACTCCTGCGCGGCCGGCGGAAGCTGGATACGTTTTCATTCAGTGCGTAGATCCTTCGAGAGAACTCTTCGAACTCTCCCAGAACTTGTTCGTCACACTCCACTGCCACGGCATTGTCCACTGGGATGCAGTTAAATGCTTCTAGCTGATCGCCTGAGGTGAAACCTGTGGCTTCCATTCCGATGATCTCTTCGGCTTGCTCCACAGTACAGCAGAGCTCGGCTTCCGAGACCGGGTGGAACTCACCTGGAAGCTGGACGCTGGAGGAGCCCGCCTGCTCGCTGGGTAAGAGAGTGCCGTTTACAGTAGCTGGGTGTCCAGACAGGGCTTCTCCTTGCTCTTGGCTAGTGTTCGCACTCACAGGGCCTCCATTTAAGCTGTCACCCAAATCTACTCCTTTTTTCTTGTTTTCTTTGGAGAAGTCCAAGGAGGTATCGAGGGAGGAGGACAGAGACGTTGTCTTTCTCTCAGATTCTCCGAGGGAGGGGATGGTGGTCACAGGCTGCGCTAATGCTGACTTGTAACTGGGAGGAGGGGTTCTGTACTGGAGTCTCTCATTCTCTGAGCTGGCCCGTCTTCGGTGTCCTTTGTCTGGTGAAGGGATCCCCCCAGAGAAGCCTATATCTGCGCCCCCAAATATGGAGCTTTGTCTCTTTGGAACAGGGATTGCACTTGAGGTGTGGTGTCTGTCGCTAGAAGACAAACAAAAAGCGAAGTTACTTTCAACTTCAGAACTTAGCTTAAGCCTTCTGGATTCAAAGAAAGGAAACAGTATATTTAGGTTTGAGATAATAAAACTTGATAATAGTCAATCTTAGTATTAATTGTAGGGTCCAAATGGAAGAAACAACATGAAGCATTCTGACTTCAACTTTGGGAGCTTCCTTCAAGAAAGATACAAGACACTGAAAAATATCCAGAGGAGAGTGCCCAGGGTGGGATGAGGGATAGAAATCATGTCATATGGGGAAGAGTTGAAGTAACTGGAGGGACTGGGTCTGGAAAGAAAAATATACGAGGGATGTAATCAACTTCATATATGTGAAGAGCTATCAATATCCTCATTCTTGTTCTTAATATTCAACTCTCATTTTATCTTCATAAAGCAGGTATTCTCATTTGGCAGAGAAGTTAAATGACTTGCCCATGATACTTCAGTGAGGCAGTGGCAAGGCTAGACTAAAACCCATGACCCACGACTCAATCATCAATAGCTTGTCCAATACCCAAATGCTAATCACTTTGCATCAGAGAACTGGCAGACAGAGGACCAAGGAGATACATACATATACATACTTTTTTAATGAAAAATTAACTTGGGAAATGACTTCTCCTTTATAAGGCTAGTCACACACTTGTTTTGCAATACTTAGTCTTCTTTTGATCCTGAGTTACTTCTCAGGAAGATACTTTTGGGTAAACAATAATAATCATTGTTTAGCTATACAAAGCCTTTTAGTTTCTGAAGTAATTTCATATACATCATTTCACTTGGTCCTCACGAAAACCTTGTCAAGAAAGCAGGGTACACATTATTATTCTTAAGTCTGAAATAATAATTAGTTAATGGAAATAGAGTATCCATACCCTAGAAACGATGGTCATGTTATATACTGTGCTAGTTAAGCCACCCCTGGAGTACTGATCAGTTCTTGATATTATACTTGTTTGGAAGCTAGTCAGCTTCAATACAACGATATGAACAGACTGGGTCCAGAGACAGAGGGAGGTGCAAACACAAGATCCATCTGACTTGTGTTCTTCAGATGAGGAAACACACACAGAGAAGTGGCTTGCAAAAGGCCACTACCAGGCAGGAGTAGAGGCTCAACTTGAAACTATACCCACCCAACAAATAGCTACTACATGTGCCAGGCCTTGGGGGGGGAAAACAGATAGAAACAGATAGAAACAAGATAGAGCAGGCCCTGCCTCTAAGGAGCTTCCAATCTTGCAAGAGAAAGACACCTGTAATTACTGAAATAATACATTTTCAAATTACAACTGCGATAAGTGCCCTGAAAAAAAAGGATCTAGGATTCCTTCTACCTGTGTCCACAGCCCTTTAACCAGCTCCCTGCTCCCTCTTCTCTCAGATTGTTTTTCTGATGCTGGATTATCCCTATGGTCTCATTCTTCTTGAGAAAACGCAACCACAAGGCTCCTAATCGGTGGGCCTGTCAGACTCCCTTGCTTGGCTATAAGTGTTGGTGCCAGGAGAGAATTCATAATTAGGGGTGGTCACTGGGGTGCATATAGAACTAGGCAAGTAGACAAGTAAATTACTGTTTTTAGTTCTCAAGAAAAACAAAACAAAACAGAGCAAAATCTGCTGGCTTTAATCTAGGTTTTCAGTTAATATATTGTCAAAACTCACAGTAATTGGGTAAGCTACACATTTTTGCGAACCTTGCTGTTTTCAATCTACCGCTTGCTGACAGTGTCCCTCTCTAAATGATTTTGCAAGGGGCCTAGGTTACCAAACCAAAACAGAGCCTCAGCACCACCCACGGACAGCCTATTCTAGGCAGAAAGGCCAGGCCTTCAGTTGCAACCCCAGCCCAGGTGAGGTGGGAAGCACCAGGTGAACCAGCCTGGAACACTGAAGGTGATAACTGCCGGCATGCGACTAGAGGCCAGGTGCTTAACCACTCACAGCTACGAACGGTGAACGAGGTGTACTGCTCCCTGCCACCACCCCTCCCCCACCCCGCCCCTTGGGCATATTGCTCTGCTTCTCTGCTGGGCTCCGGGGGGGGGGGGGGGGCTGATAAAGGGCAGGGCAAGAGAACAGGCCAGGGCACAACAATCAGTGGTTATGACAAAAGAGGAAAGGGATTTTGTAGCCCTTTTTGATTTTGAGACTCCTTGAAAGCTCTCCTCAATTTTACACAGCAGAAAAGTAATAAAGTGTGACGTCCCTCCCCACAACTACAATGGGAAGGGAAGTACCATGTTCCTGCACATCAATAATTTGAACACTCACATGGACCCTGTGGAAAAGGTAGGCAGGCAGGTGGGTTATGTGATTTGTTCAGGGTTGCAGAACCCACAACTGAACTAAATTCGTCTGACTCCAGAGCCCACGCAGTCTGTTGCATCCACATGGGAAACTCATATTCAAATCCAACTAACATTTGCTACGTGCCAATGATATGCCAGGCATCAGGCTACATGCCATTCTACAGGCCTTCTCATTTAACCTGCCCAACCCATATCTAAGCTCTGAGGTGTTATTCCTATTTTAATGGATGGATTCTAAGGCTTTGAGAGGTAGAGACTTTGGTATTTTCTGACATCTTGATTTTATGATATTCTTCTCCAGTTTCCTTGGCTTTCTATGAAAACCCATGTAATGCCAGTTTCAGATACAATTTGGAAAACCCAAGTAACAGTAAAATATTCCTTCTTAAGAACAGTAAGAAAATGAGTTATTATGAATAGACAATAAGGAAGTCTACATACCTAAAGTTTACCCTTTAATCACATTTTGTCTTTTTTTCCACTTTTAGCCATGTGCAATGAAATCTTTCAAAAAATTATTAAAGTCTTCCTTATAATCTTAAAAAGAGTAAGTTGAACAAAAAGGTATTTCCTTGATACCTGTGGGCCATCAATGTGAAGATACTAAACTATGACGTAATAACGAGACCATAGGATTTTCAGGGCATGTTTCCAGGCCTGATTCTGAGGGCTCTCAGTGTGCACGTAAGCTTTTCTGCGCCCTCTCTCACTGCCACGCTGTCAGCGTGGCTATGTCTGTGATCTTGCCTGTGGGGGCTTCTCTTTTTTTAATGTTTGCTTCTAATTTGCTGTGTTCTTATAAAGCAGATGTCCTGAGAATTGTGTGCAAAGTAAGAGTAGATAGGATTTGAGTGATGGGCCAGCAGATGTCCTGGGCATAATATGCTTTATTACATGAGTTTTGTAACATTAGTTTTGGCGGCTCAAAATTAATTTTTTTATTACTTCCAGGATCTTAGCAATGTTCCAGATTTTTAAGATAGCTGAGCTCTAAGCAGCTGAAGTGTTGAATGATTACATTAAAATATATACAAACACACATGCATTTTTAATTATTATAATAATTTATACTCCCTGGAAAACTCAAAAAATATAAACCATATAAACAAATTAAAATCACTCACAAGCCTGTTACCTATCAAATAACCACTATTAATTCTGGATATTTTCCTTTCAGACTTTGACTTTATGTATATGTGCTTAACTAAAAAACAAACAAACCTGAAGTTGTGTTTGTGGTGTGTGTGTGTGTGTATATATATATATATACACAACTCTGTATCCTGTTGTTGGATGTTATTAAAACCTCTTGGTAAACAATTCTAAATGGCTGCTCCATTGAATGGAATATCTAATTTACTTAATCCTTCCCTTTGTTTTATAGATTTAGGATATTTCCAAAATTTTACTACTGTGAGCATCTCTGTATAAAAAAATAATGCATAGATTTTTAACAAAATAATTTTGATTCTCATATTTAATAGGTTTCCAGAAGGAACTTTCATTATAAATTTTAGTACAAGCTAAATTCTTAAAAAAAAAAAAAAAAAAAAGGGAGCATTTACCTCCACTATTGCCAAAAAAGAAAAAGGTAGCAATTAAAAAGCAAATAATAGATCAAAAATGAATGCCCGGAAGGTTTTAAGATTCTTTTTGTCTGATTACAGTCCAGCTTCATGACTATTTCATCTAGATAGAAGAGGAGGTTGAATGCATAGATTTACTAATTATATGACCAATTTTTAAAGGCTGTTGACAATTTACTTATCAAATGAAATTAGTACATTATAAGTTGTGATGAATAACTTACTGGGAATTTCTATTTTTTGAAAAAACCAGAGTAAATGTGGGTGTTTTGGGGGAGGAGTGGATGTAGTGGGAAATGTGGTAGCTTTTCTTTATCCTCCACTCCCGCCAAGGGTCCCCATGTGTTCTAAGGCACTAGATTTGGGGGCGCAGAGCCTGAGGTTTAAGCAACTGGACCGAGTCCCCCAGTTCACTGCACATGTTCTCCTCATCAGCCATCTGCCTTGCGTGGATGTCTCTTCTAGCTTGGCTTAGGTCCAAGTTGGAAACCTGGAAACATGACATCTGGGGTTTAATGCTGAAACCCAAAGATAGTGTAATTGCAAATTAACTAGCCCACAGTTTAGTGAAACACGGCAAAGGCTGCTGAATAGCTGAACCAGACTGGGTACTGTTAAATTACTAAATAATAAATTTTTTGCTACAAGTAAGACAGGATATCCTACGGTCACAAACAATAGCATGATGAGGGAGAAGCCAAGTGGTCTGAGTTTAGAGGTCAAGGAGGACAGTCTGGTTTAAATTTGGCTTCTTTGGATCAAGTCTTCTCTGATTTCTGTAAATTAAGGTGATGAATTTCTTTGTTATTCTGTGAGTCCTTATTTATTACAGTCAGTTACATTTTGTTATCTCTTCAGCTATATTTGGAGATAGTGGTGGTGATGAAAAAGGATGCTCAAAGACCTGGATTCTCCTCCTAGCTCTGCCACCATGACCCTGTCTATTTGGAGTTACAACTTAAGGTTGAACTCACCACTTATTAGTTACATGACTGTAGGCAGTCACTCATCTTCTCTGCGCTCCATTTTTTTCCTTCATAAAACAGATCATTAGACTATGGTAAGGATTAAATAAAATAATGCACTTCAAATCCTTGGCAGAATGCCTGGCTTATATACTGATGGCAGTAGCAGCTCTATTAGTTTCTAAGGGCTTTGGATTCCAAATGTGTTATCCTTGTTTTACAGAAGGGGTAACTGAGGCTCAAAGACATTAATGTCTAGGACAGGAACACAAGATAATGGGTAGCAGAGGAAAGAACAGAATCTAGATCTCCTTCCTTCTACTGTTTTCCTTTATACAGAATAGTGTTTAAAGCAGGAACAAACAGAACTCTTCCCACTCACCCCCATCTCCACTTCTGCACATCAGGGAGCTAGCTGCAAGAAGCAGATAAAGAATTAAGAAAAGTGTAAAAGAGTTTTGGAGAAAAAGTACTAAATCAATCAAAAGAGGTATTCTGCTCAATGTGAAACATCATTCTAGTTTTTTCTTTTTTCTTGAGAATATGGGGTGGGGAAGGCTTTGAAATGCTCAAACTGCCTCTATTTACATGATCTACCAAATATTTAGGGACTATACTTCCCAGAATCCTTTGAGATACATTCCAATTGTCCCTAAACCCCTGATGTATCATTTTTCTGTATGAATTTAGCTTCAGGGGGAGAGAGTTTTTGTAAGAGGGAGAATTTCTCTATTTCCCCAACCTAAATGAGGAGGACCATGTTCAGAATTTTTATAACCATTATACAAATATCTTGCCACGAAGCCAATCTGGGAGACCAGTTCAATCCACTCCACCATCCTTGCCCCCACCACTTTCCCCTCCCCTCTTCCTCCTCCTGTTGGTTTTACTGCCTGAAGCTATAGCCTCCTTTTACAGAAAAGGAATTGGGAGAGAGAAAACAAAGTAAGAAAGCACTGGTGGAAAATGCGTTCCCATTTCCACATCTCCCATATATAACATTCCAGAACTCCACATGTAGCTCCGCCATTATAAAATATGGGAGACTGGTGAAGCACTTCACTGCTCTGAACCTCTGTTTCTTCTTCTGTATAATGGGTATATCTACCTAATAGTTGTTGCAGTAAGGATTAAATGAAATATACAAGAAAAATTCTTGGTATGATGAGTAGGTACTCTATAAATTATTAATAATAATAAAACAATAGCAACTAACATTTACGAAGTACTATGGAGTAAGTACTCTGTTAACAGCTTTATACGTGGTCTCATTTAATCCTCACATCTCTATTTAGTATCTTATGAACACCATCTTCATTTTACAGATGAAGAAACTGAGGCACAGAAGTTAGGTAACTTGCCAAGGTCACAAAGCAACTAGCAGTGATTTAACAAAGGCAGTCTGACCAAATCAATGTCAATTCCCTTCTCTCTCCCAACCCCTAGGACTTGCCACCAAAACTCCTACATTTGATCTTTACTTTTATTTGAGGGAGGAGTGAGAATCAGAAGAATAATTTTTAGGCCAAGGGCTTGGTATCTTTTCCTTCTCTTCTCTTCTTGCCTATATTAAGTTTGTGTGGCTTTTTTGATTTCCTAAGACTTATGCTATTACAGGAATGCTGATCCATTCTAAGCATCAATTATGAAAAGAAATACATTCTGCCATGAAATGATACAAATGTGGAGACTTAGGGAAAAATGAAATAAAGGAAAATGTAAAGATTAGCATATCAAGAGAGTTCTTGAAGATGGGGCGAATTTTTAGCTGTTTGAAAAGATTTTTTTCCTATTCTTTTTCAAACTCACTTGTTCTTGTTTTATCTGTCTACAACCAGGTCTCACACTGTAAAGTATTAGAAAAGAGTACAACTCACAGGCTCAAATATGTGTCTTTCCCTCCTACAAAATGTTTCCTCTGAGGAACATTACTAGATCACAGCTGGTCAAAATGCTAAATCTTGATTGTCTGGATCCTGGCCAAAATCTACAGCTATAACTCGGTGGAATAAGAATACTTAAAAAGAAAAAAACCCAAAACTTTTAAACAACATTTGATCTTCTTCTTTCTCCCCCTGTAGCAAGCTATGACCTCATGGCAATGAGCCCTCTACATGGAGGTGTTTAAGTTGGTCTAGGGCCATGAGAAATGTTTGAAGCTCTAGGTACTACTCTGCGCCAATATCACGTCAACTGTGCTAAAAAGCAATAATAGTTTCTCACCTTCTTAAAGATTACTGCTTAAATAATGCAGAGCAACGACAGGGCTGCACAGAGTGCCAAAAGCAGGTTGCCAAGGCGAAGATGAGGTAGAATTACGTCTTTTGGCAACTAAGAAATTATGACATAAAGTTAGTTTTTTCCAAAAAACAACCCCCGTAAATTAGGCTACTATTCTTTTTCAAAATCCGCAAAGGTTGGGATTTATCTTTTTCCTTTCTCTCTCTCTGTGATCAAGCAGAAGCACAGAGCCTCCTTTAGAGAAAGCCAAATTTAACAGCTAGATTTTATCTCCCAGGAGGAAGCTGGGGGTTAATAGTTTTAAGCATGCAGTCTCCGGCCACAGGCAAGCAATCTAAAGGCCTCTTACCATTACCAGATAAGTGAAAGTGCTTAATCTTTGCCCTGGATGCTAACAGAAATGAGAAACAAAATAAAAATAGAAACAATCTTGGGCCAAAAGCATAGGCTGAAATCCGTGCCAATGGTCACTTTTCCTCTGGGCTCAGCTTGGAAGGTTTCCTGCCCAAGTCTGACTAAATAAAAACAGAGTTTAAAAAGGTATAACTGAACAAGGGAGCCTTTAGATTTTATTTAAACTGAGTACTGTGGGAAAGATGAATTTGTGAAAGAGAAAGTTCCACAGGCAAAGGATAAAACAAGCAAGCTGAAGAAATTCATGTCCCCAGGCTACGTGATGTGAGGGCCTGGTCATCAGGCCTCCACGGCCCTGGGCAACTCGGCTCAGCTTGGAAAAGAGAGGGTCCAGCACAGGCCAGCGGACAGCTGAGGGGGTGCCCCCAGCCAGGAGCCCATCTGGAGGCCAGCTCAGTCTCAAAGCTGAGCTCCCTGGGATCAGGGAATAGAGAGTGATCCTCCAGGGAGACAAAAAGGTCCCAGGAGGGGTCAAAGTCAACCACTTCACCTATCAGTTTTCACTTTAAGAAATTATCATACAAATAATGTACAGAAATCATAGTCAGGCAACAAACATTATGAGGACGTAAAATGGTCTGTAAAAACAGAAAGAGATGCCGGGGATGATACCTGGGGACACCTTGGAGTGTCTGGACAGCACTTCAGACATGGGAATAAAGTGTTTATGCTGAAAACTAGAAAAAAACCCCGACTCCACCTTTGTCAGGGAAACCAGAGGAACAGCAATTTCACAGAGCCCAGCCGCAGAAAGAAGTCAACAGGGAAATTAAAACCTTGGTCAGAGAACACTTTCAGAATTTAAAAAGTAGATTTGTAAAGAGAGCTAAAGGAAGCTTTAGACTCCAGAGGCTAACGATAGAATCTGTGAAATTAAGTCTTTGAAAGATACTGCTGAGGCTGAACCACCACCACATTTCTAATAAGCTCTGACAGGAACCAAACCATGGGGATTCAGTTGTTTGTTATTTTAAAAGAAAAATGGATAGCTCTGCCACCATTTTCAGAGATGCTGGAGGCCTTTGGAAAAAGTGCTTGAATTACAGCGGGCCGTCATTCAATCATTGCTTAGTAAGAGACTGTGGGACTCTAGCGATAAGGTCTTGGGACCCTTATCTTTTGTAGTCCTCTATACTACTGAAAAAGGTGCAGTATAAAACTGTATGCATATTAACAAACATATTAACAAAGTAAATGATTTACTCTCTTATTCAAATATATATTGAGTATGTACCATGCACTAGACACTGTGCACTAGACTCTGGGGCTACAGTAATGATTGAAAAAAAAAGCCCAGGTGCCTGCTGTTGTGGAGCTTACACCATAGTGGGAGAGGTCACACATCTGTCACAAAATGAAAGACATAAGTGTAAAATGACAATCTCTGACACATGCTATGCGGGAGTGCACATGAGCTAAGAAAGCTTGTAACAGAACTGACCCAAAAAAGGCCAAGATTCGAAGGGCTAGCAGAATTCTTCACCAGCTGAAGAATAGTTTGGTGGATGACAGTATCTTCCGGGCAAAAAGAACAGCATATGCCAAGACCCTATGTCAAGAGAGAGAACAATGTTTGAGGATCCAAAAGGTCATCAAGTGAAGAGTAGCATAGTAGAAGGTAAAGCTAGAGAGGAAAACAAGGTCTATACTATGCAGAAGCCCACAGGCCATGTTTAGAGTTTTTCTCTTTATCTAAGTCATTAAAGTGTCTTAGGCTAGGTCTGTGTGTGTATACATGTGGGGTGGGGGAGAAAGAAAGGGAGAGATTAATTGATTGATTGATTTGTATTTTGGAACATGCACTCCGGCTAAAGTTGGAGAACAGACTGGAGGGGGCCCAGAGTGGATGCTGGGGGACCACAGGCTGTGCAGCAGTATAGCTGAGAGATGATGGAGGCTTGGACCAGAATGGAAATGTATAGATATAGGCAAATGGACATATTAGGGAAAATCAGCAGGGGTTGCTAAGGCTGGATATGGGGTGAGAGGGAAAGGGAGGAACCAAGGATTATGCTTGGCTTCCTGGCCAGTGTAAAAGAATGGATGGAGATTCCATTTGCTGAAAACAGAGTACTGGAACACCACAAGGCTTATGGTGGTTGGCGTGGAAGACAGGAAGAAAAAAACACGGGCTCGTAGAATGTGCTGTGAAAATGTCCAGGAGGCAATTTGAATAGAGGTCTGATAGTTAACAAGAGATCTGGGCTGAAGATTTACACTTACGCTTCATTTCAGTGTGGGTGATAACTAAAATGATGGCTGTAGATAAGATCATGCCGGGATGAAGAATAAAAGGAGAGAAAAGAGGGCCTCGCACGGAGCCTTGAGGAGCTCCCGTTTGTTATGATGGGGAGGAAGAAGAGGAGCCTGCAGATGAGAAAAGCAGCAGCAGTCAGAAAGGAATGAAGAAAACCAGGAGAGGGTTCTAACAACAGGATTCCTCTTCTGGAATCACAAGACGCTAAATGATCCCTTGTGTAAAACATTTTATTCCTAACGTAGTTGTAAGAGAGGCCGTGCTGAGTGATAGTTACAGAAGGGGCTCTAAACGGTTCTGCCTGGTTCAAATCTTAGCTCTTCCACTTGATGGCTGTGTCACCTTCAAGTTATTGTAACCTCTCTGTGCCTCAGTTTCCTCATTCGTAAGATGAGAAAGGATAACGGGTCCTAATTCACAGGGTTGTTGTGAGGATTAAATGAGTCAACTAAATAATATATTCAAAATGCTTTGGAAGAGTGCCTGGTTTGCAGGAACAGTCATTTACAACAGTCATTGCAGGAACAGTCAATTGATAACAACATTACTTATTATTATATATTACTATCCACTAGCAGAAGAATTGTTGAACGAGCATCATATAAAACGATCTTTAACAGCTCCAAAGCTGAGACACAGGGAATTATATCTAAATTGAGCTTAAACTCAAAGGTCTTACTGAAGCAGCCAGAGGTCATTTCTAATGCTGCAAACGCTTGTCAGTTTTTGACGGGCAAAGACTCTATCTCTACAGCCTTCTTCAAACTTAGCACAGTGCTTTAGATCCAGAAGGATGCTTATCTGCTGATACTTAGCCTACGCTAAAGAATGCTCCCTGAAAAGCACTGACTTCTTAGTACAGGATTTATAAGTGGCTTTTCTGCTAATTCCTTCCCTCCATTCATTTAAGTCTGCCCATCTTCTTTAACAACTTGCCCAACGCAAGTCCTACCTCCTTCATTAAGCCTTTTTCAACTACGCCAATCTAAAGTGATCTCTCTGAATTCTGAACAGCTAAAGTACTTGTAATTATACCATCCAACTGATGCTTAATATGATCACTTGTATTTCAACACATATTTCAGTAGACATTATTGAAATCCACATTCACTCCCCAGCAGTCTGCTAGGCCCTGGGAATAAAGAGGGCTATAAAATAAGGTTTCCATCATTAAGGAGTTCCATTCTAGTAGAGAAGACAAAGAGTTAACCAAGAACAAGAACATCATGGTGCTTTGTATACAACACACATTTTGTATGTTGTAATGGAAGAGGGAGCAAGTAGTCACCTGGAGGACTCCTTAGAGGAGGCGATATTTGATTGGTGCCTTGAAGGACAAGGGGGAGTTAATCAGGCTGTGTGTGGGTTTGTAGAGGGTAGAGTAAGAAATGAAGGGAAGGATATTTAAGACACAATAAAACACAATATGCGTGCAGTCCAACTGTAGAGCCAAGTCTTACAAACATTGTATGGGAGGGACCTGGTCTTCTATTTCTTGAAATCCACCCCTTCACTTTCCAATCTAACATAGTACAGAGCACACAGTCAATACTAAGTGAATATATTTGTTTTATGAATAAATGGATTTAATTAGTTGTACTCAAAAGGAATAATTCATGGTTTTTTCTTTTGGCAATGTGCTGAAAAACATTCAGTTATAAAAAAAGAACACTATAGGGTTACTTGTAATGTGAAAAACAAAACTATCTAAAGATAGAGTTATAGTAAATCTAAATGATGAAATATTATGCAGCCATTAAAATGATGCTAAAAAGTTTTTAATATCATTGGTAAAAGGCTTAAGAAGTGATATACACAGTTGTAAGAACTGTGCTGTCCAACACTGCAGCCTAGTCACAGCTTCCTGAGTACCTGCATGTGGTTAGTTGGATTTGAGGGTAAAACATACACTGGATTTAGAAGGCTTCATATGAAAAGAGGAATATAAAATATTTTATTAATAATTTTAAAAATACTGACTACATGCTGCAAGCTATTATTTTATTGGGATTAAATAAAGTATATTATTAAAATTAATTTATCTATTCTTTTTAATTTTTTTTCAATGTGGCTGCCAGAAAATTCAAATTTACATATGTGGCTCAGACTGTATTTCTATCCTACAGCACTAGTAGAGAGGACACCATCTCATGTAACACAAAAAAAACTGACTAACTTAGTGGTTTTTCTCCCCGGATTGTGGGGCTCTTGTGTTCCCCACTTCTGTATATTTTTACATCTTTCAAATTTTATTTATTGAGCACATATTACTTTATAATCTAAAGGAATGAATAGAAATAAACAAGACAAATAAAAACAAAAAGATCTCAATTTGGTTCAAAGACTTGGTTGCTGGAGGTTGAGAAAAGAAGCCCGGGGAGACCCAGATGACTCCGTGTCACTGACAGAGGGTTAGCGCACAAAGGATGTTGGCCAGCTGTTCTCCATCCTGACTGGAGACAGAAAAAAGCGGAAATGGGTGTTAACCACAGGAGGAGGCCTGTAAGTTAAATATAGGGAAGAATTTCCTGAAGCGAGGGTGTTTAAACTCTGGAATGAGTTATATGGAAGAAGCCTCGTCCCCCAAGGTCTTTTAAAATACTACAGATACCCTTATGCCTTGTGTGTACCTGTCTAGAGGCAATGAGATGACTTGCCAAGGTTCCTTCTAAAACAGCTATCTTAGAGTAAATGACTCCAATAAAACTTTCTTTTTCATTTATTTTTGACCAGGCTTCACCTCTCATAGTAAGGATGCCAGCCTGCAGGAAGCACTCTGAAAGGCAAGCCTGTCTGGTACAGCTACCGTAAGCAGTCCTCTTGAGACTTCAAAGACGATGTCGTTTGATCTAAATTTAAAAACCAACATCAGCTAGAGAACATGTTTTTTAACTCCCTTGGGGGTCACCTGCCAGAAACTAGTTCTGAATTCAGCATATACACGATGGAGGGAAGGAAAGAGGACAGATTTGCTTTTAAAATGTGAGGCTTTTAAAAAATGTTCATGCTGGATACTGTCTCATTTTCAAAGGTGAGTGGTTTGGCTTAAAAGCTGAACTATTATATTATTACCCTCTGATTTTAAAGAAAGTAGATTGGCTCACTTGCTCTAAATTTTCTTTATTCTCAGTTTACTGAAAAAACCATTTTCTTAAAATGTGCCAAAGTTCTTAGGTACTTTCTTCTTATGTATTTAAAAAGCTGTTGAGCTTAAGTCTCTCTATTTATAAAAAAGAATGGAAGACTGGATCAGAAATAGGTCCACAAAAGCACTGTCTAGAGATTTTACCACTGAAGTGAGATGACCTTAGCCACTAGTTGCTTCTCCCAAAGTCACATCATGAAACGCTAGAAGGAATCTGGAGAAATATTCCAGCAAGCTGCAGAGCAGCCAAGGACACTTCTCACTGAGGTCACTGAAACTGATGCAGTCACTATAAAAATGTCACACTTGGTCCTAAAACATCAAATAAACCAGCCCAAGGTTGATCTTCTTCATTGTAAGAGACTGTCCACTGAAGCCGGGTCTCAGGCTCTACGTCCCACATGACAGCAAGAGTGAACAACGCATAGGAATATTTTTGCAAGTCATGTTCTTCAAAATATTTAATTTGTCTTATCAACTCATTTATATTATAAAGTAAACAGCTGTCAACTAAGCAAAGACAGGGCAAATCTCACACTTTTGATTCTTCTTTCATTTCTTGAATAGTGCTGTATGTGGAGGAGACAGTGAACGCTTAAATGCATAAATAATACTTAACAATATTTTGTATAGTCCTTTTTAGTTTATAAACCACTTGGGTAGACATTATCTCATTCGCTCCATACAACTATGCTTGGGAAACAGGGCTGGTGCTATTAACTCCATTTTAAAAAACTGATAGTCAAAAATGATTTGTGAAAATTAAATGATAGAGCTGAAGTTGGAGCCTACATTTTCTCATTCCCAAATCCAGCGCTCCTTCCACTGTACCACACTGCCTTGCAATAAGCTGCTAGATAGTTTAAGCTTTATAGTCTGGAAAAGTTAAACTTAGAACAAAAAATTCCATATATAAAGCAGGACAGATGGTTTTGAAATCCTGCTTTTATCATGTCTTATTCTGAAAAAAGAACATGAAATTCAAGGAAGACAAACACTACAGGGCAAACATGTTTTAGACCAACCTATGTGCTTCCTTTAGTTTTCTTGTTTCTTAACCCAATGGAGTTGAAACATATAATCATTTTTGTTTCTTTTGGTCTTAAAATTCTTAAATTCTTCACAAAGTTTCATGACTCTTAGTTTCCTACCTCTCTGAGGTCAATGGGGTAGGATAGCAACAGAGAATGTTTTCACCAGAACTGCAGCCTTGATTTTGCAGTGTATTTTTCTGGTACTCTGGATTTGACTTAGGTGGATTTCCCCGTGGAAGGTAATAGGTTTTTCAAATTAAGCGACACAGAGACAAGAGGGCTGGGGAAGAGAGAGATGGAAAAGAATGACCACTGACTAATAAGGGGCAGCATGGTATAGCACAAAAAACATGAGACTAGGAGTTAGATAATCTGGGTTTCTGGTCCCACATCCATCACTTATCACGTGATCTTGGCAAGTCACTTCACATTTCTAAGTCTCAGTTTTCTGAACTGTAAAATAGTGATCATCATCCTTGCCCTGCCTCTCTCACAGGGTTGTTGCAAGCTTAAATAAAAAACATGCAAAGTTTTGTAAATAATAGACTTTAATTATTCGTAACTTGTAACTACAGGTGAGAGTTACCTAAGAAGGCAGGTACCAAAAAAGTAGGAAGACAAACAGACTTGTAGGGGACTTATCTGAAAGGCTTCAGAAAGGTCTTATAAAGGACTTGGGGAAAGTAAGAGGGAGATGGTGAATATTTTATTGCATTAATGTACAAGACAGCATGAGCCGCCATTAAAAAATGTGACCAAGAACCATATTCTATATCTATTTGTAAGGAGATGACTGTAGATTTTCAAGGAAAAACAAAACACCTATAACAAAGAATGGATTTAATTTTTAAAACAGAGATAATAACTATGACTCATTTATCCATTGCATATTTATAATAACAGCTACCATTTATTGAGTACAACCATGTGCCAGGCAGTATGCTAGGGATTTACATATTTAATCCTTATGGCAACTCTATCAGGTAGGCACTAGTATCCCCATTTTATAGATAAATTTAAGCTGAAAGCTTAAACTTACCTCAAGTCACAGAGACAGTAAGTGGTGGAGTTGGTATTCAAGCCCAGAGTCTTTAGCTGCTCTTGACAACTAGGCAACTGTTTCTTTAACCTGTTCTGTCCTATACCCCAACCTTCACATGCCCAAATCCCTCTTGTGTTCCAGGTCTACTCAAATGCTATCTGCTTAGTGAAGGCTTGTCCGATTCTCACCCACACCCCTCACATCAGGAAGTAAATGCCCTCCTCTGAATGTTCCAAATAACAATTTCTAATATTGTTTGTTCCTATTTCATTGCCTCAATTAGACTGACTATAAGCTCCTTGAATGCATTCAAAGAGCATATTCCATGAACAGAACAGGACAGATGGCTTGTTCATTCATTCACATGCTCATCACTTACCAAGCACCTGCTTCCCTAATGCCAGGCTGGGACCACAGCAGGAGTAAGACACAGTCCTCAGCCTCAAGCTGCTCAAAAGCCTAGTGGGTGGGCTGGCCCCATGGCTTAGCAGTTAAGTGCACGCACTCCGCTTCTCCAGCCATGCTGAGGCCGTGTCCCACACACAGCAACTAGAAGGATGTGCAACTACGACATACAACTATCTACTGGGGCTTTGTGGAAAAATAAATAAATAAATAAAATTATTAAAAAAAAAGAAAAGCCTAGTGGGTAAGACTTGGTGGGAGAAGTGAACCTAAGCTACTGAGGCAATATATATTTATCTCTGTATCTGCCACTGGGCCTGTTGAGTGAGTGAATGAATGAGGTAGGATATGAGCTGGATCCTGAAGTGAGAGCAACACTTGGCTAGGGCAGAGGCAACAGCAGGCCATTCTAGGTAGTGGGAACTTGTCTGAGAGAAGAACAGAGTCCAGAAATGAGTGTGGTACGTCTGGGGGTCAGTTGAGATGGGGCGAGAGAGAGGTGGAGAGACATAACCAAGGCACTGTCCCAGGATCTGGATGCTAGGGCCCCATCAAACAGCCCGTTCACAGCAACCACAGCACATAATCTCTTCAACTCTGTTCTAAACTTATCATCTTACTGGCAGCCATCAAGTAGCAGCTTGCGTGTACATTCTTCCCTGACCATAATTCAGCACTAGCATCAGCTGTGCATGTGCATGTCAATTTCAATCTTGGACCACTTTGCAGTTAGTAGTAAAAGAAAGAAAAATGGGATGTTTAAGTGGCATGCTGGTGGTTTTTAACCAAAATATTTAAGAGTACAACCTCTGAGCTGAAATTCTGCTTTTCAAAATTGTGTCGCATGGCAGTTGCGATGGAGTTAGTTATCCTAGGATGGGATAATGGGGGCGTCTTTTTGAAAGAGCTGGCATAAAGCACGGAGGACTGTGCCCCATGTAACTGTGTTCATGAGGGAAAGGGGTTAGTTTTAGGATTAATCGGGTAAATGCTTTTGATATTAATTAGATAAGAATTCTGTAATGTGAAAGAAAAAAAAACCACTTCACTACAGGAATTTCAATCACACTGTCTTTTCTTTAAAAAACAAACCAAAACAAGCTGTCATAAAACTTTGAAGCTTACCATAAGGAGGAATTCAGTGACTGCACTGATCCTCAGCCAGTCTGAAATCCTCGACACCAAAAGAACATACAGCACTCTGCTCCCACAGGGACCAATCTGTGAATGGTAACAACCACACAGAAAATGGAAGTGTTTTCTTTTACAAAAGATGTAAGCGGCTCCCTTAGGAGCATGAGTTTTTTTACCCTTTGCCCTAAGGAGCACAGGCCTGGGAGGTAACTCCTCAGTCCATGGCTGTTCTCGGAAATTCTCAGATTTCCTCTGAGGCTAAAAGTGCTTGTTCCAGCCTTGTTTAGATTTGTAACTTCCAGCCTGGCTTCCTGCAGTGGTCTTGACTTGGAATCATTACGTAGCATTCATTTTGCAGTACTTTGCATCTATCTTAGTGGCCCATTTTTCATTAGAGCACCATAAAGCAGTACCTACTATTCATTCAGTGTTAATGTGCTTGGCACAGCTGGCACAGAGGGGCACTACATAAATGCGTGAATTTGGGGCTTAATGGGTTTACTCCATCAGTGCCAGGAGACCTAGATTCTAGTTTTATTGCTACACATTCATGGGTCAACCATGTTTGGAAAGTCATTTTACTTCTCTGTACCTCAGAAACAAGAGTTGCTAGAAATTATAGCGTTTTAGGAGAGAAAGGGCAGTCAGGTTCCAATGAGGAAGCATTTCTATGTAAGCATTTTGGGTAAATTGTCTAAAGAGATCTCAAAAGACAGGGATCTAAACTCTAAAGTTCCAGTAATTTGCTGTGATTTTGTTTCTCATTTTAAATATTTACTTTTTTTCTAATTTTGTATTTGCAGTTTTAAGTGCTAAGTACCACAAAACCCAGACTCTTTCTGTTCCTCAAATGAATCTGCACTCTAGCCAAGGTGGTCTATTCTTTGCCAATAAAGCTACTGTGCCTTTTCTAAAACTATTCCCTCTCTATGAGGGGATGGGGTGAGGATGGTGGTAGCAGAGAAGGAAGAGGGAGAGCACATTCTAGACAGAAGGACAGTGAATGTGATAACTGAGTCAGGAAAGAATTTGTTCATGGAACTAAGAGGAGGTCAGTATAGGAACTGTACACGAGAGTAAGGGGAGAGTGGTGTCAGATGGAGTAAATCCATTAAGCCCCTAGTGGGGGAAAGGCAGGGGCCAGGCAGACCATGGAAAAGAGCTTTATTCCAGCCATTGAAGCTAGGGAGTGATTAAGATACAGCTAAAACTTACAGAGATCACTCTGGGTACTGTGGAGAATGAGCAGAGGTGGGACAAGAGGGAAATCAGGGAGACAAGCTGGACTAGTGCAGCGTCTGCGTAAGAGAAGGTGGTGGTTTGGACTGGGGAGGTGGTGGCAGAGATGGTGCGACATGGTCAGATTTGATATATATTTTGCAGGTAGAGATGACAGGGTTTGCTGTTGAATTAGATTGGATTTGGTAGGAGTGAAGATAAGGGAATCGTGGATGATCCCCCAGTTTGAGCAACTGGGTTGAGATCACGTGCATTTGCTGAGAGGAGGAAGCCTGGTGGAAGGCAGTTTTAGATATGTTGAGGCTGAGATGCTTGTAATACTCCAAGGGGAGGTGTCAAGTAGGTCTTTGTTTATACAAAGTTTGCAAGAGAGGTTTACACTAAAAATATAACTAAACAAATATAGTATTATCTCAATAGATTCAGAATAAGCATTTGATAAAATTCAAAAAACACACATTCATGATTAAAAAACAACGCTTAGTGAGCTGGGAATACAAAGAAACTTCCTTTTGCTAATAAAGGATATCTATTCAAACCTGCAATAAATATAATACTTAATGGTGAAAAGTTAGAAGCATTCTCTTTAAAGTTAGAAATAAGACAAGGCTAACCACTATCGCTGCTACTCTTCCAGAGTAAAACGTAAGACAAGAAAAAGCAATAAAAATTGTAAAAATAGAAAGGAAGAAACAAAGCCATCAATCACTAAAAAAATATGATTGTGTACACAGAAAATCCAAGAGAATCTAAGATAAACTATTGTAATTAATGTAAGCAAGGTTGCTGGACACACTCTCAAAATACAAAAATCAGTGAGATTCCTTTATACTAGCCACAAAATAGCTGGATGTTGTAACGAAAAATTTATAACAGCAACCAAAATGGTAAGCTACCTAGAACTAAGTATCTCATACAGATGTGTAAAACTTTTATGAAGAAAATTTTAAAACCTCACTGAGGTATGTTTAAAATATAGAAAGAAAGCGTATAAAGAGTTATCACGTTCATAGTTAGGAAGACTTAATCATAAAGCTGTCAAATCACTCAAATACAATTGATAAGTCAAGAAAAGCCAAGAGAGTTTTGAAGAAGAACCGTAAGTAGGAGCCTTACCCTACCAGATATTGAGAAAGTTGGGAGTATCTTCCTTTTTCCTGTTATGAAAAAACATGATTTAGGGGTAACACTCCTGGCCTCTCTCCATCTTCTCATTCACTCACTCTTAGAGGAGGAGGGCCTTTTCTGGCTGGTGAATTTAGAGGGAAAAGTAAAACCTGCGTCTTCTTGGCTTAGCCCCTCTGGGTTATTGCAGGAGTCATGACCGCTTACCGCAGAGTGGTTAAGGGCCTGCCTCTGTGGGGAAAGCCAGGGGTTCTCCAGTTCACACTGTGATTGGGAAGGGAAGTTTAATTTTGAGTGACGTCTTTGCAAGCCCTTTTATTATACATCTAAAGCCACATTTTCCAAGTGGTTTTATCAGTAATAAAACTGACATTTTATTTCTATTAGTGTATCTCTTATATCTCTTGTCTCAAATGGTTCCAAATGTCAGGAGGAAGAGGGATGCTATTTATTGTGCATCCTCAAACCTCAACAAGCCTTAGAAAAATTGTATCTTATAATATTAAAAATGTGTTACTAGCCCATGGATAGACAAAACAATGAGCTTGAAAACAGATCCATGTATATAAGTGAACTTGGTATATGAAAGACATGGCATTATCAAACAGTGGACAAAGGACAGACTCTTCAATAAATGATTTGGGACAATTTGCTGTCTGTACTGAGCAAGAGTCATTTAGTGATTAATCAGGCAGTGTTGTAGACTGCCTCTTTTTTTGATTATCTACCATTTGTGTTATAAAACCTTTCATGAATTATATACCTTGTTTCCAAATAGAACACAAATCCCGTGAAGGTAGGGCTTGTGCCTTATACTTCTTGTTACACTCCAGAGTGCCTATCACAGAACTTTACATATAGACGATGCTAAATAAGTGTCTGCTAGTTCACTTGTATTATTACTACTGTTATTATTGTACATTAAAACTCAGTTTCTCTCTCTCATTCCTCAGGACATAAGGGACATATCAACACTAAGTTTTTATAAGTATTTTGATATTCTGAGTAGAATTCTTTAAACAATTACGTATTTGCTTAACAGGAGTGCTATCTAAAATCAGACATCTGGAACTTGCATTTTGAAGATCATGTGAGACAAAAATCAAAAACGTTAAAGTAAAGGTCAATCATAGATGTCACTTTCTTATTATCCTCAAGGCCCATCCTTACAGCACAGAAGAAAATAAAACCTCGTACCTTCCTCCCCACAAACAGTTTTTCCATTTAATATCTCATTTCATCCTCACCACAAACTGGTAAAATGAGCGGGGCAGGGATTACAGATGAGGAAATTAAGTTTCAGAGAGGTAGGAATTGAGCTCACACAGTAGGTTAGAAAAAGATCTGGGATCAGAAGCCAGTGCACTTCAGAAGACAGAAACTATGCTGCTCCCAGTTGTCTAGCTCTAAAGGCCTGATTTCCATTCACATGATTTTATGTTACTGCCCATCATCCAAGGATTCAAACTTCAAGAATTACTAAATGGCGAGAGCCAACAGCTTTCCATTTATTTAGGTCAAGTGAATCAATCTAATGTCTTCTTTGCAGCAGACCTTTCCTTTCCCCTTCTCTTTTTAAAAGGGTCATGTCTATCCTGACAAAGTGCTTTTAAGCAGCAGCTTTCCCTCAAGGTACAACAGGAACTGACATCAAATACTGTATAGGAAGCATTCTAGTATGTGCCTCCTGGTCTCAGACTAGGTCCTGACAACCGGACCTACTCCTTTCTCTGCTTTCTTCCTTTAACTCGCATAGCCATTGATCTTGATGCTCATTCTATAGTTACGTCCTTTGTTTATGCTTTGGAAAAGTCCTAGAGGCTCCACGTCTCCCTTTTGTGAATCACATTGGTGGTCCTCCAGTCTCTGCCTCAGCAATGCACTCACGGATTCCTTGCCCAGCCAATCTCCAAATGTTCAAACAATATCCCTTCTCAAATCCGCCCCTCTCCCGAGGGTGCTTCACCCTCCTTAGCCAGACAGGAGCTTAGACCTACACTAGGATGATGGCTGCCTTTCCTTTTCTTCAGATATCTTATTACAGAGAAAACCCAGAAGGCAGGTGTGGAGCAATGTGGAAGTCAGGGAATTTTCTCAGGATCATTATCCACATTACAGTTTCTGGTTATCAGAGAGAAAAGTACTTACCACCTGACCATTAGTCCATGTTCCATGAAGTTTTTCAGGTTAGGAAGGGTTTGCCTCAAGTCTGGAGTCCCTAGTCCATGCTGATATCTGAGCTGTAAAGGTGGAAAAACAGAATTAGAAGAAATTCTGGCAGATACTAGGCAATGCTTCCAAAACACGAACCACCGAACAAGTTTTTTTTTGAACTCTAAAAGCGGAAATGTGAATGTATGATCTCAGTATCATCAACCACACTTTGGGGATAGTATTTAAAAGTAGTCTCTTCATTTCCTGCTCCCTTGCCGCCTAAACTTGGAGAAGACTAAGGATGACCAACTGTGAAATCAGGGTATTTCAAAGACCCCTGCAGAGTTTGCTAACATCAACTCCAGGGACATACACCAGTATGAAATGAAAACTTGTATTTCATTTTAGACACTATTATATACCCTGAGCACATTCAGCTCTTCTTTCACTGACTCCCTTTGTATAATCAAGCATAAGGGTCATGTTGTATTCATCTCTGATGCCCAACAGTGTCTGACACAGTGCGAGTGCTCAGTCAATGCTTATCAAACAAATAAATAGCAAGCCACTTTTGACAGAGGCTGTATTCTGTATTTCTCTCATATCTCTAACTTTCCTCTTTGTCCAGAACCAGAGCACAGAGCTGTAGAGCTAGTATGAGGAAACCATTGGCTTGTGGGCTAGATTGGCCCTTAGTTTAACTGATTTCTGCTGATAGGCTGATTGTCTAAAACTGGTGTCCTTCTATGTACCTTGGGTAACCTGCCAAATGGTTTTTATCTGTCTGTTCCTTGCCTCCTCTCACTTTGTCTCTGAATACCATTTGCTTCCTTAACTGACCATAATAGAGATCTGGGGCAAGTATATGTGCATATTCATACATATACTCACACAAATAATATCAAATATGCAGTAAGTGTAAAACACAGCCCTGTAGAAATGTATTTTTCAAATAACATAATATATTTGAAGAAAATACTTTGTAATCTGTATACTGGTGTACAAATGTGAAGGGTCATCAGTCAAAGTCTTACTTTTCCAGCACCTAAATTCAAAAGTGGCTAACTCGAATTTTTAAATATTTTCCTTTCTTAAAAAATAAAACCACACAAAAAAAATCAAAGTTTTCTTTTGTTTGTATCTAGTACTCAATCAAATTTTCTCTGTGAGTGAGTAACACTTAAAAGGGAAAGAGTTCACTCTCACTACACTGAGCTTTTTAAGGAAAACCCCAAAACCTAATCGGGTCTCTTGAATGGTCTGAAGACACAAACAAAGTAAGGAGGTAGAAACGTAGAACGTTAAAGCTAAAAGGTATCTTGAATATTATTTAAGCCGATCCTTTCCTTTTGCAGATGGGGAGACTGAAGCCCAGAAAGGGGAAGTAAACTCTCCAGGGCCACATGTTTCAATGGCAAAGATATTATTAGCCAGAGCCTCCTTTGCACAACCATGCTACTCCACCATCTACCCCAAAGTCTGAGAGGAAAACTGGTAAAAATACTAGAGAAGACAAAGGGAAAATATTCTTTCTTTTTCCAAAGCTAGCTTGGTGACCTAAATCACCTCCTGAGGTTTGCTGACCTTGAATTATATGAACCACTCCATATTAAATAACATCATTTCTTGTATTAATATAAAAGCATTTTTTCCATACATTGATAAAAGCAAAATGGCTGATATATCCCAATATGACATTCCTGAATTCACTGTTACAATAAAAAAGTGAAATTGTTTACACATGGCATGGCAATTTCACCTGTGAATCATACGAAAAATATTAAATGTCAAAAAAACCATGCTGAAACAACACTGAGCTGTGTGTCCCTGAGCCAGCACAGAGTCAACTGCCTGCCCCAGGCTCCACAATGAAAGGTGGGTGTTACACTCTTCTCAGAGACCACAATGAAAATTTCCCTCCCAGTCTGATTTCAACCAAAGAAGGAAAATGTGGGACTCTGAAGCCTCCACCCAGGTCTTAACTCTTCATTTGCTGCATAGCACTATTATTTTTATCATAGAATCTTAGGATATTAGAGCTTAAAGAGATTCTGGAGGTTGTCTTTTCCAAACTCCTTCCTTTCATAAATGAAGCAAGTAAGACTCATCGAGGTCACAGAGTTGATAAGGGAGAAAATCAAGGCTAGAATCTCTTAATAACAACTTCAAATTCTTTCTGCTACGTCACACTTTTAGTTTTCAACATACAGAACTAAAAAAGAAATTCACACATAATACATATATATTAATTTAATTTTTAAAATAAAGTACCTGTGCTGTTTAAAGTCTAAACCACTTGAAGGCTTATAATGAAAAAGCAACAGTTCTTTGCTCTTCAGTAGCAACTACTTTTAGCTGTTTCTTTTTTACCTTCATATTTCTAAATAATAGGCTTACATCAATATTTCTTATTCTTTCCTTCCCAGTTTTAGACATCATCTACTATATTCCTACTACGAAAAACGAGAAGCTACCTCTCTCATAGTACCCTTCTCTCACACAAACATTTTATCCCCTTACCCATATGTCATCTCCTGACTTTTATTTATTAAAGAAGATGAGCATTTAACTCGCTACCCTCCCAAATATATGTCGTCTTCTTACCCTCTCAAGATATTTAAGATCACATTTTTTGTTGTATCAGTATTTAGTGTTTACCTCATTGTACCAATAAAAGTACTGTTCACTGCTGAGCCATGTAATATACTATTCCTTTTTTGTTTTTTGTTTTACTATACCATTCCTGTTTGTTTTTCCTGAAGTGATAATTACAATTTTTTCCCTTGTTGAGTACCTATCTTATTGATAGTACTACTTGTTGAGTACCTATGTACCTATCACAAGATCCTCCCCAAACTAGGACAAAACCTTAAAACTCCATCTCAATCTGATTAAATACACCATATAACCTACCAAGTCCATTTCTCCCCTTGGATATTTCCTGAAGTACCCCTCTCTCTGCTCCAGTCTGAACTGGCTGCTCTCTTAGGCCTGCTCCATTGTTATCTTCCTAGAACTTTCCTTCACCATCATCCTGGAAATTTTGTTTACTTCTCTTCTGTGTTGAAGTTGTTGTTTCCTAGATCTCATGACTTCTTTCTTGATTCACTGTCTCATCTTGGTGAGGCATACCCTGTAATAGCTTTCTGGGAAAGGTGAGCAGGGGAGGCACCTTTTTTGACACTTTGAATGTTTAAAAATATCTTTATTCCACTCTCACACTTGAATTATAGTTTGCCTGGGTATAGAATTCAAGGCTGAGAATAATTTTCCTTCCGAATTTCTAAAGTATTGTTTCACTATCATTTAACTTCCCATATGGCAATTGAGAAAACTGATAACATTCTGATTCCTGACCCTTTGTATGTAAGCTGACTCTTCTCTCTGGAAGTTTTTAGGATTTTATTCAACCCTAGTATTCTGAAATTTCACAGTTATAACCCTTTGTTTGGGTCTTTTTTCATTCATTATATTGGGCATTTAATGAGTCCTTTCAATATGAAAACTCTTATCCCCTAATTCTGATTATTTTCTTGTATTATTATTATTTTATCTTCTCCTTCTTCATTTTATGTTACTTCTAAGTTTCTTTGTTTTTTTTTTAGAATTTAAAAAAAAAATTAGAGGCTTTCCCCTAATGTCTAGTAATCTTTGGTTGTCAGTTCGTCTTTATGAATGGGACTTTGAAAAGCTGATCAAATAGTCTATGCATTGGCAGTGCTTGTTGACTGGGGTCACTGTAGAATGAGTGGATGGAAACCTCGCCCTTGCATTTGTGGAGGCACGTCAGTCCCAGTAACTCCCACTGCCGGGACTATTTTTTTCCAGAGAGAGTCCTCTAATCTTCTACGTAGGGGTATAATCTGGATCCCTTTTCGGGAGTTAAGTAGGAAAAAGTGGTTGGGGAATTCAGTGTTGGTATGTTGGGCTTTCACTGTATCCCCTTGTTTTCAGCAAGGCGTCTTACATCTTGCCCCAGTATACCAGGCAGTTCAGAGTTCAGAGCTTCTTGGGTTCAATTTTTTTAGAAAGTAAACCTCTAGTCTCCCATTGGGGTATGTGCAGAGTTAGTTACTTGGCTATGCAGGGTGGGGGAAATGAACTGGGAGTCTTACTTCTCTTTCTATAGACTTTCAACTAATCCTTCTGCTTTTAGACCTATTCCTTACCCCTACACTCTATGAGGTACCTGGTACCGCCAAATCCTAAGTCTTTCTGGAGATCTTTGGCTTGAATTACATTGCTTCTTGAAGGCTATAGATTTCACTTTTCTCCATTCTGCCAACTCAGTCTACCACTCATTTATTTGCTTGCGATTTTCTAAAATTTTGTCAACTCTATCCCCTGTTCATTTCTTCTGTTCTTTTCATCCTTCTGAGTTTATAATTTTTAAATTATTTTATCTTTATTAACAGCATTTCACTAGGGAGCTGACATAAATGAGCATATTCAATTTGTTTATCATGAAGTTCCCTATATATAGAACAGTTTTTCAATATTGGCTAACAACCTCCCTTACAGCCTTTTACACAGCACTCACCACTCTGGCAGAGAGCTCCCTTTCCTATCTCCAAGTCTCTTTTTAGGCATCCTAGATCTGGTGATTTCTATCCATTCTCAAAGAGCCAGCACAAGTTCCAGTTCCTGTAGGAAGCACCCTGATTACTCCTCTCCCCAAATCCCTTCCTATACCACCTTTCCATTTGCTGTCTTTGGAAAGCCTTGACTAATTGAGCACTTTAACTGGTGCTCAACGGCTTATCACTTAACTAATAAGAATGAGAATCAGAAAAGAAAAAAAAAAAAAAGAGTTCAAATCATAGGGAAAAAATCTTAAGTACATTGTTCAGTTTTTAAATGCCAATTTTTACTAATTTACTAAGCTTCTGACTATAAGCACTCCAGAGAGGCAGCAATAACACACATAAATGTAATATCTTTAAAATAATTACATAGAGAAATGGAAAGATTGATACATAATGTGGGTGGTCAGGTGACCTGAGTGACAGACCTAGCTCTGCTGTATGGCCACAAGCAAGTCCCTTCTCTGCTTGGGCTAGTCAAATAATTTTCAAACTATTTTTCTGGTAGTCCTGGAATCCTTTGTTCAGAAGAAATATTATGTAGAAGCCCAAAGTGTAGAACAAATAGGGAACTGCTCTAATTGTAAGCAGTGGTGGGGGAGTGGAGTCAGCGCCCAGGCACGCATTCCCATTTTGTAGTTAAACTCGCTTGGACTGGAGCATCTCTAAGAGTCTTTCAAAGTTCTACGAATCCACTTTAAACGCTCTAAAAATTACAAGTTTGAATCATGCATCTAAGGATCTTAAGGTAAAAATATGTTTAGGGTAGTGTATATTCATAATGGGAGCGATGCAGGAACATCAGCCCATTCAGCCCCATTTCTGGTTTTGCCCACTTCCGATGGTGTCAGAAGTCTAACTTGCCTAAGAGAGTGTCAGATCTTTAGGTATTCACTTGAAGGGTAGGTTTGATGGAACAGGCTACATAAGTTACCTTTCTGGACACCTCAGGGGAAGTGTATAAAAATGGAAGGGGTAGGATGGGGTTCAGTCTTATGCTATACTATGTCAGGTAGAGCTGACCCACTGTTAAAATGTCAATACTTCAGGACAGAAACAAATCTAAATTTTTATTAAGTAACTCTTTAACAAGTTAACTTCCTAGTTAGGTATTAGTAAAAATAGGAAGGAACAGAAAGAACGAGGCCAAAGAGGAAAGGACAAGGATGGGGAAAGGCAAGAAAGAACTACCTTTACTAAATTCCTACCCATCCTATTCATTCACCCAACAAATATTTTTTTAGTGTCCACTCGGCTAGGCACTGTGAATCAGTTCTCTGTCCTTGGAATAACAGGTCTGAACTCACAGTCTGTTCTTACTATATAACGTATAGAACCTTGAGCAATTAGATAACCAATCTGTGCCTTGTCTACAAAACAAGACCAACAATATTCGTCTGATAAGATTGTTGTAGGAGTTCACGTAGAATTTTTACAGAGAATGGAAACTCCTGAGGCCTGATTTTTAGAGGGTATTCATTAAAACTGTCGAAGGCCTAGAGTGCTAAGCTCAAGTTGGGACTTTATCTTCCTTGTCAGCAGTAAGAATCTACTACAGAGTTTTACGCAGGAGAGTGAATGAGGAAAACAACTGCAGAGGCAGCTGTGAAGGATAGATTAAAAGACTGAAGTACTCTTTCCTCTGAGAAATCCCACTGCACATTCCATCAAAACCTGCCCTCACCAACCATTATCGATACCGTACTTCCCTAAACACAGCACCTTTCTGATTGGGGAAGGTAGATGCCAAGAAACCCAGGCAAATAAAATATTGCTTTGGGTCTAACTGCCTCAAATTAGTCTCTGAAATAAACACCTTTTGTAACAACTTCCTATTGAACCACCACCCAAAGAATCTAAGAGGTTTTTAAGTGGAATTTTGGTTTCAATTAGCTTGAATTTCAGCTTGACTCTGATTGGCTTAGAACTCCATGGGAGCAATTAAATTTTTGTGCAACTCGTATAGTAGGCTAGTAGATGAAAACTACATATAGATGATAAATTAGATGGGAAGTGGGGAGAAGCAATGTTCAGTGGTTTCCCTGGAAAAATAAACAAATACTATTGTCTACTAGCAAAAGAAAATCCCTATACTAAAATAACCAGAAGATCTGGCTTTATAGTTACTGGAACAAGCAAAAAGAAAGAATACAAGAGGCAAAGAATACATTTACAGACAACTATAGCCACCTCGATTACATTAACTATCTTCTCTGCTTGCCTCTCCCACACCACCTTTTTGTATAAAAATACAAAGCCACACGCTGCTTTCATCCCAAATTACTATACATTTATACATTCACTGTGAGTTTCACCAAATAAGACAGATCAACTATGATGTTACAACTCTTGTAGTTGAAATTAACTAGTTCATACAGGTTGATAAATGGTGATCCATTGACTCGGTAAGACCATTTGCAGCTCTGGAGATCATATTTAAAAACAAAGTGTGATTGTACTTCTGAGAAATAAACGCTGAGTTCTTGTGCTCAGGGAGCATCCTCCTATTGAGCTAAGAGGCCTAATTGAACATCAAAGTGCTCAATTTTATTTTTATTTTTTCAAACACAATTTTCCAGGGCAAGAAAGACTCTGGGGGTTCAGGAATCATTTTATCATTTAGGTTTTGGCAGGAGAAATTCAGTTTAGACAACACACACACACACACACACACACACACACTTCCAAACTATATTCATCTACACAAGGCCACTTATTGCATGGCTTATTAGTTCCATATGGGGCTTGAGCTAAGCTGCATGATATGTTTGATACAAACCGTCTGTTATCGTGAGAGAATGTGGATTAATACAATGCTTCAATAAAGGTTACTAAAAGATGAACACTTTCGTGATGGGATTACAAAGAATTTGACTACAAAGAGAACCAGTGTAGAGGAACTCAAAAAATAAGAAATTACAAATGCACATATGCATCAAAGACTTAACTTTAGAGTTTTGGCTTATGTAGTCAAACATCTCTGTAGGACTAGTTACCCAAATTTCAATTCATTTTTAAATGCTAAGGTTTCACTGACATAAAAAGAACTAGATTAAGAGCTTAAAAAAAGGGCACCACCATGTCAAAAATAAAATCTGTTTTCCTAGAAGAAAATAACAGCTCTTTCAAAGATGTGGAAAAGCTTCTTAAATTATATTTAATATGAGCAGTAATATTGTTTCTAACAGTGAGTCATTGCAATATATACCGCTAAGGAAAAGTATAAAAACCTGATTATGGGCCTTTGGTTGCAAGAATAGCCTAAGTACTTTCCCATCCCCATCTATAAACCATGCCAGTTCTTTTCCAAAACAGATATGTTATCATGTAAACAATGGACACAGCTGAGGCCTGCCATTCTGAGGTCTGAAAGACCTAAAAGCCAAGTCTAAAAGCTCTTTGGTCTAAGAAATGGAGAAGTTTCTTCTATTCCTCCTCCCAATCACACTGTCAACTACTCTTAGAATCATGGGATTCATATTAGAGCTGAAAGGCACTTCTGAAAGCATCAGCCCACCTGCTTCATCTACCCTGTAAGGGAAATGAGAAGTTAAGTGGCCTAAGGTTGAACAGGTTGAGTCCAGGGACCAGAATCTAAGTTTGCTGAGTTCTAACCACAGGCTCTTTTCTTTATATCACGTTGTATTTATGAGGCACAGGTTATACCTGAGCCAAACTTATCATTATAAAATCTGTCATACGAAAAACACTTCAATTAAGATGGTCCTTTGCTTCAGAATCTTATGTTTGCCAGAAAACAACTAGCAGCACTATTAAACTGAGGCAACTCTGGGTCAACCTGATCTATAAGTGTGGTCTCTATCACTGCCAATTTTTGTGAGTTGCTAAAGAGGGTCAGTGAAGCATACTGCAAATGGACAAGCAAACCAGAACTGGAATTCGTTAAAGGCAGGTAAATCATACCCTTGATAGCATCTGCAATCAGCTTTAATTAATGATCATCAAGGAAAGGTTATGTTTCTGGAGGCTGAAGGCTATGTGAGTGGACAAACTGGTGTAGAATCCATTAGAGCAGATATTCATGCTGTCAGGTCCAGCAGGCTCAACCTTGGCTCCCTGCCCTCATGTTAAGAGTCCTGTGCACCCTGATTTACACCAAACTACCTTGTATTGACCTTTGACCCAATCTGGATTCCTGATTCCCTTGGGAGCTAAACCTTGCTTCCTAAAACTGATCAAACTCAGCATTTCTGCTTCCACTTCACTGACTTTGATGCAACCTTGATGCGAAGAATTGTATCAGATCAAGAAGATCACAGTCTAATAGGGCAGAGATCGTTTTCTAGAATGTCTTATAAATAGAATCACAGATTAATTAGCCTCTTGTGTCTATCTTCTTTATGTTTTTGAGATTCATCTATGTTGTTGCATGTATAAGTAGTTCATTTCTTTTTATTGCCAAGTAGTATTCCACTGCATGGATATACCACAAACTGCTTATCTATATGCTAATTAATGGACATTTGGGTTGTTTCAAGTTTTGGCTATTACGAATTAAGGTGCTATAAACATTTGGTTTATACCTGTGTATAGCACAAGTTTTTGTTTGGACTTGTATTTTTATTCCTCTTCGACCAACACCTAGGAGTGAAATTTCTGGATTGAATGGTAGATATATGTTTAACTTTAAAAAAAACGCCAAATTGTTTTCCAAAGTGGCTAAACAATTTTGCATGCCCACCAGCAATGGATGAATGTTTCCGTTGCTCCGCATCATCATCAAGACTTGATACTATCAGTTTTAAAAATTTTAGCCTTTCTAGTAAGTATATAGTAGTATACCACTATAGTTTGAACTTGTATTTCCCTCATGACTAATAATATTGAGCATCTTTTCATGTGCTTTTTTTGGCCATCTGTTTCTCTTCTTCTGGTCCTCCTGCAGTTTCTGTGAGCTATCTCTGATGAACACCTAATACAGCTGATTAATACCCTCTGATTAATCTTAACACTTTCTAATCAGTAACCCTCTAATTAATACCATTTCTGCTTAATCCAGCTAGAGTAAATTCTGTTTACTGCAACAACACAATCCTATTTGTAATGAGGAGCCACATGGAGTTCTTTATTTTTTTGTATGTGAGGAAGATCAGCCCTGAGCTAACATTCGTGCTAATCCTCCTCTTTTTGCTGAGGAAGACCAGCTCTGAGCTAACATCTATTGCCAATCCTCCTCCTTTTTTTTTTTTTTTCTTTCCCCAAAGCCCCAGTAGATAGTTGTATGTCATAGTTGCACATCCTTCTAGTTGCTGTATGTGGGACGTGGCCTCAGCATGGCTGGAGAAGCGGAGTGTCAGTGTGCGCCCAGGATCCGAACCCGGGCTGCCCGTAGCGGAGTGCGCACACTTAACTGCTAAGCCACGGGGCCGGCCCCACATGGAGTTCTTATGTGTATAAAAGACAAAAATGAAAATGCTATTGTAAGTGCAGGGATTCTTTCATAGAAATTCAGGTAAATCTATGTATCAGAGTTTTATTGGAATGAAAAATGCACTTAAATCTGTTGTCATACATTTGATTACGTGAGGAATATAGAAGCCCATTCCTGCATCTCTCCAGCAATGTACAATGACCACAAACACCTGACATGATCACTGGAAGAAAGTACTTAATTTAATTCAACAAATAATTACTGAACAGTGTGCGGTATGTGTATGTGTGTGTGTGGTGGTGGTAATAATGGTGGAAATGTAGATATGTATATGGTATTGTTTATAATATAATAGGGGAATAATATAATAGGGGAAATTTGAAATAATCTGAATAGTATATGCTAGGCCTTTGACTGGGTTATGGTGGGATGATGACAGTGTTAATGATAATGAAAATAATGCTACAGCTGCTAATATATATATTGAGAAATTAATTATGTGCCAGGCATTATGCTAAACATTTCACTTTGTATTATTTCACTCAGTCCTCACTACAGCTCTCTTATGGTTGAAGAAACTGAGACTCAGAGATATAGTTAATAAGTGGTAGAGCTTGAATGTGCACCCCAGGTTTGTCGGACGCTGGCACTCTGAACTCTTAACCTCTTAAGAATGACGATGATGATAATGGTAATATCAACAGCAGCTACTGTTTTTCTCAACCTGTGATCTGTGCCAGGCATAGAACTTGACTGTTTACTTATGTCATTTCATTTAATTTTATAATAACCCCATGAAGTAAGTTGTATAATTCCCTCTCTACATATGACAAAGTTTAAAGGAGTAGCAAGTAGAGAAGCTGGGATTTGAATTCAACTCTGACACGTTACAACCCAGCACACAGTGTAAATATTGCTTACAAGTTGTTTAGAAAAGACTGTTTTCTCATTCCTCATTTAATTCTAATACTTAGAGAGAGACCCCCAACTCTTCAGAGAAACACATTCCTTCTCTTGGTATCAGACATTTGACAATTAGCTACATTTCCACTCAGCTGTTGTTCAGCTAAGCTATAGGTATTTAATCTTTTAAAATCTTTACTTCTAAGTTGATCCCTACAGCCTCTCCATCATTCTTTATGTTTCTGAACTCCCTCCAGCTTCCCTTAAAGAATCTGGTAATGAGGTGCCCTAAAAGGAACACAGTTTTCCGGAATGCTCTTTTCCTTCATTAATGACTTTTTCCCTCAAAATATTAATTTTACTATTACATCTACTTCATGCCTTTTAAGTTTTTTTCTGAAATTCTTCTTACTTCACTTGAATTGCATTAGCGTCCAAACCCATGTGTTCACTGTTTAGTCTCTCTGGTTGATCATAAATAAATGTAGCTTCAAAAAAAGAAAACAAAAACAAAAATGGCAATGAACTGTCAAGTGCACATTGCTCCTCCAACTCGACAGATGTTCTTACAATTTGGTCTGGAATAATTTTACTCATCTTTTGATCTCACAATTCACTTAAAAAGTAATTCATTAGATACGTACTGAACACCTACTACAGGCAAGGTGTGCAAGGTATGATGGGGTATTACAAAATGACTAAGCAATGGACGCCACCCTGAAGGAGGTTACCTCTTAAATGAATGATAACTAAGTGAACCTAGAGGGAAAGTACAACCTTCCATGAGAGTTTGAAGGGTGGGGTGGTAGGCAGAATTTTAAGATGGCCCCTATGACCCCTAACATCTCCAGGTGTTACTGCCCTGATTATTTTATGTTTATGGCAAAGGGAGATTATCTGGGTGGGCCTAATTTAATCACATGAGCCCTTTAAAAGCAGAGAGTTTTCTCTGGCTGGTAGCCGAAGAGAAAGCTCAGAGAGCTTTGAATGGTGAGAAGAGCTTGACGGGGCATTACTGGTCTGAAGATGGAGGAGCCATGTGAGAACGAATGCAGGAGGCCTGCAGGAGCAGAGTGGCCCCTGGCTACAAGCCAGCAAGTAAATGGGAACCTCAGACCTACAGCTGCAAGAAACTGGATTCTGCCAACAATTTAAATGAGCTTGGAAGCAGATTATTCCCAAGAGCCTTCAGATAAGAGCACAGCCTGACCAACACCTTGATTTTGGCCTGTGAGACCCTAAACAGAGAAACCAGATGAGCCCACCCAGACTTCTGACCTATAAAACTCTGATATAAAAATGGACGCTGTTTAAGCTGCTAAATTTATAGCAATTTGTTATGAAGCAAAAGAAAACTAATACAGGTGGAAAAGATTACTTCTACCTTTTACTTGAAGATATCTGGAGTGAATTCATGGGGAGAAGTGGCCTGAGCAGTTCCCTGACGGACAGATAACATTTTGTGTACCTACTACAGGTCAGGTACAATGGGGATAGCTCTATACAAGGGCACAGAGGTTTTTAGTTAGCAAATACTATTTTGAACATTAAACACATGCTGGGACGTAATTCTCTAATGGCTAATTAAGTGCTCAGGGGGAAGGGGTCGGAGACATTGAAGAATCATCCCCAACTTTATCTATTTTTGGGAGTCTGAGTTTTTTTTCTCCAGAGATTATGCTTCTCTAAAATATTCTGGAAGATCTTGTCAGGCTAAGAGCCAAATTTAGATGTTCAAGTTTATGAAAGACTGAAAAACTAAAAAACATATGAATAACTAGTTCAGAACAGGAAAAAAATCTTTGGTTGTTAAAGCAAAGCACACAGCATTAAGTGACCTTGTTTATCAAACTGGGAAAGCCCAATACATTTGAGCTAGCTATATAAACTAGCTATGGCAACACCACCAAGTCTATTCCTTTTTGTTCAACCTCCAGTCTTGTACAAGTACAAAGAAGACAGGCAGCTCTAATCACGTATTCATTCAGTCAATAGATATTGAACACCTTCTATGTGCTAGGCTATGGGCTGAATATTTCAGGAAAAAGAGGCAGTTCCTGCTTTTAAAGTAATCATAATATAATGGAAAAGTCATTTAAAAATGAGACATATAATTATATTAAAGAATAATAAGTATCATTTACAGGAAATTATAGGAACACAGAGGAGGGACAACTAACCAAGTCTAGGGGAGACAAGGACATTTGCAAAGGAAGTGATAACCTATCTGAGCCACACAGTACAAGCTGGATTTTACTAGGTGAAAGGGTAGTAGGGACATAGTACTCCAAGCAGAGGAACTGCATCTGTAAAAGCCCAGAAGCAAGAAAGAACATGGGAAACAGCAAACAGTTTGGTATGGGAAAGACTAGGGATAGACTAGAGTAATGCAGGGTTACTATAGGAGTAAGCAGCCTAGAAAGGAAGACCTTAAGCAAAGTTTCAAATTCAGAGTGCCCCAAAGAAGTAATCAGGATGTCAGATGACAGTGCCCAGGTGTGATGGAGAGTTGAATAGTTAAACGGCTTCAAAGAAGGATGATAGTTTTACACAAGAAGGAAAAAATAATGGTCTGGAGAAATGGACAAACTCTCCATCCCTCCTCCATCTTCATCACCGTCTTGCTCTGTGGGGAGTCAGAAAACAAGCTTCCATTGGAAGGGTTACAGGTTTCAGTTATGATAAAGACAAGGAAAGAGTTCTGTGGCTACTATGGGTTTACAAGTGGCTGGCAAGCCTTATATCAAGATGTCTGGAGGCTCTTGTTAGTGTGAGGATGCTCTTGAGGTCTGTGGAGCAGCACCAAAGGCTTCATTTGGATGAAGACTGTCTCACCGTGTTCAACAGGACTGTGGAGAAGCCCCCGGTTAAGGCACCATCAGGAGCCTGTTCTAGTGAAAGCTACTGGAGGTCTCTGAAGCAGCTGAAAGTGCTGACGCAAGGAAATGTCTGCTTCAGGGTATTTGTAACAATCCTCAAGGTCCTAGTTTGGAAAGGGTGTTCTGGGCAAAGCCTGATGCAAGATTTACACTTAGATGACAGTAAGAGCCCTGGTTAGGCACAGGATCATAGGGAATAGAACAGAATCTTAGAAGGCACACTTGATTTACCTTTTCACAGAACAGACCTATTTTCTACAGCATCCTTGACAATCATCTAGCTTTAGTATGTTTACCTCTAATAACTAGATATTTAATTCATTCCCAGGCTTTCCATTCCATTGTCAGGCAATTCTATCTGTTAAAAAATAATGTTTCTCATGACAGCTAAAAATTTTCCCTTTCTGATTTCTATCTATTTGTATTAATTTAATCCATAAGCAAGGTTTAATTTTACTCCTTCTTCCCCCTAACAGTCTTTGAAAGACTGTTATCTCCTTCCCTTGGATATATTCTTTACCTTCGTTTTTGACTCACCTAGGAATAATTATATATTTAACAAACATTTTTTCAGGTTTACCAATATGTTCCATGATGATTTTGAACTCTATCAGATCACCGTGTTAAAAAGCCATATTAAGTAAGCTTCAACAGCGAAGGGATGCTTGATTCCCCAAAGGAGCTTTGTTTTCTGTGTCTCACTGAGCACTGCAGCATGTGAGAACACCAACTTTTTTTTTTGCTAAAGCACCCTATGACAACCTTCCCAGCCTCACTCACATTATGCTGTATCCTTTTCATGTGCTCTACAATCCAAACACCTAGAAATACATGCCATTCCTTAAAAAAGCCTCAGACTTCGATTCTTTGACACAGCCATGCTTTTGCCATGCTATTCCTTCAACCTGGAAGGTCTATCTTAGTCCTTTCCATCTCCTGCTTATCTATTAAAATCTTACCATTTCTTCAGGTTTAGTCAAAAAGTTATACACTGAAAAGCTTTCCCTGATTTAACCAGTAAGAAGAATAATGGATATCATTTTATGATCAACTTCTATGTACCAAGCTCTTTGCCAGATTCTTTAATACTCTTTCTTATTTAAAGTTTTAAATATCTCAGAGTATTATTATCTTTGCTTCACAGATGAACATACAGGTTCAGAGGGTTAACTAATTCCTAAAGGTTATAACAACTAATAAAACAAACAAAACTCTGGTCTGATTTAAAGCCCATGAATATCAAATAATGCTGCTCCCATGATACTGCTGACCTTCTTTACAGCATGTGGATTACGGCTAGATATTACAGAGAGACAGAACTAACATTCCCACCTCCCTCCTTTCCTTCCTTCACAAACAGTCTAAATGTATGAACTGTCTCAGAAGGTAATACCTTCCTTATCAATTACTTTTAAGAAGCACGATGAATATCTCTTAGGAATACTGTAGAAAAGTGTTAGAAATCAGAGGAGATATCTCTGATCTCTAAATTCTGTGAGCCTGTGGACTTTAACTCTTGGCCAGGAAAAGACAAATATTCAGAAAAACTCAGTTGTGGCTTTGGGACATTCACTAGTTGTATTTGGATCTCATTCTTCTACTGTTGGAAATGCAACAAAATCAGGCTAAATTTAGTTAAAATTCATAGAATTTTTTAAAGTTCACTTTAAAGACAATATTTTAAAGTTCACTGCTTTCTTCTACCTTTTAAAAACCTTCCTCCATTTAAAAACTCTTTTCGGGGACTTGTGGGTTAAGATGGCAGATTGAACGTATACATTTACTTTTGCACCCTCTGAAACTCCAACAACATGTCGGTCAAGGATTTTCTATCTTCACGCTTCCATTGTTTCTAATGAGAAGACAGCAGTGTTTTAAATTGTTGTTCCCTCTACGTATTGTGCTTATACATGAATAAAACAAAGACAGAATAAGAGAAGATATAACAGCAACAAAATTTTGGAAGCTGAAAAGCAGATGGACAAGTGATAACTAACCTAGCAGACTTTAAAAAGTTGAGTTCTAAGCCAGAGGACGGAGTTGAGAGGCAGTCTGAGCTACACCTCAGTAACTCTCATAAGGCTCAGGAACTGGTGGCCTGTGTACTTCTTGAAGTGGCAGTAAAACTGGGGTTAAGAACAAGAAGACTGGTTTAAAATCTATAAGACAATTATTATTCCAAATCCCTTTCCAACTCCACAGAGCCAGGCAACAATCCCTCTTATACTCTGACAAATAAACTAGAATTTTATTCTTTGAAGAGGGAAACATCAGCACCATTAACAGCAAAGGCAATGTACTGAAAACAAGGTGATTAAGTGAACACAGGCATATGAAATGCTGAGACTTCCAGTCCTCTTCACCCCACTCTGCTTCCAGAATACAGGCAGATACTGTGCAGGCTTGTACGTTACTGGCAGATAACTGAAAGATCCTTGATGAGCCCAAGAGGAAGGACCTAAGTAGAACGACATTAGGTGTTCTCCAAGGAAAAAAGCCCAGCCAGATTACCCTACAGTAAACCCCACGGTTGACAACCTCTATCCACACACTAAGAGCTTCCAATGCTCTCTAGTCCTCTCCTTTTAAAAATAAATATGCAACCAAGTATCACCCAACTTCTAAGAAAAGCCTCTAATGCAAATGATATATCAAGATCAAACCAAAAACAAAAATAAAACTTTAAAAAGATACGCTCAGATAGATAAGAGAAGATATCACACATAAAACAACAGGATGCTACTCAGAGAAAAAGAGCTCTTAGAAATATAAAATGTGAAAGCAGAAAATGAATAACAGAAGGGCAAGAAGATACAGTTAAGGGAGTCTCTCTCAGGAGGCAGAACAAAAAGACAAAGAGATGGAAAATAGGAGAGAAGATATAAGAACATTAGAGGGTAAGTGCAGGAAATCTAGTATCTAAATAGTAGTAGTCCAGAAAAAGAGAGAAGAAAAAATAAAGAAGAAGAATCGTCAATGAAATAATTCAAGGAAATTTCCCACAACTTAATGACCTGAATTTTCAGACTGAAAGGATCCAGTGAGTACCCAGCACAATGGATAAAAATAAACCCATACAAAGGCCCATCAGTCTGAAATTTCAAAACACTGAGGACAAGAGGAATTCCTACAAATTTCCAGAAAGAAAACAAAGGAAAGCAAAATAACATAAGTAAATAAATAAATCACATACAAAAAAAGGAGAATCAAATGTCTTTAGGTTTCTCTAACACTAGAAGCTAAAATAAGATAGAGCAATGACTTCAAAACTATTTCCAGCCTAAAATTCCATATCCAGTCAAAGAAGAATAAAGATGTTTTCAGATTTACAAAGTCAATAAAATTTACCTCCATATACCCTTTCTTAGGAAGCTATCAGAGGATGCGCTCCAATAAAACAAGAGAGTAAACAGAGAAAGAGTAAGACATAGGATCCATCCAGAAAACTGATTTCAGCATAAGTGATGAGAATCCCTAGGATTATGATAACAGCACAGAGAGCAATCAGACAGATTGGAGCAGGTCAGAAGGCTCCAGGAGAGATTTCTTCCCACAACGAAATTGATTGAATACCTGACATGTAATTCATTATATATCTGACACGTCTGAACATCCTGAGAGGAGATTCCGATAACTGGTAGAGACTTTAGAGTGGAATTAGTTATAATCACACTGAAAACTAATCAAGGAAAAAATAAGCAAATCATAAATCCCAAAGAAAACAGAAAACATTAGGCAGAAAAAAAGGAATCATTGTATACTACATGGCTTATCTATGAGCGGGATTTATATAGATGTAGTAATTTAAATACTAACCTCTATTGGTAGAATAGGGGAACAAAAAGGGAACATAATGTAGTAAAGAGGTGGTGAGAGGGAGCTAAATTGTCATCTTCTACTGGAGGAATCAGTGATAATCCTCAAACAAAACCCAAGAAGTAGCAATATTATCAGGTTACTTGGTGATTTGGAGGCAAATACTAAGAGAATCTGTTAAAACTATTGAAATTGGTTGCCTTTGGGAAACAAGGAGAAATACTGTTTTTCAATAAGCCTTAAGGAACTATTTGACTCTAAACTAACAGCATGTATAATTTTTATAAAACTAAAAACAAAATGTTAATGCTCCAGAGCTCTAGAGTTGAGTTGTCTAAAGACACAACCCCATCCCCTCATTTTCAGATCTTCAAATGGCATCATGTCATGTACCCTTGTTGAGTCGGTAACAATCTGTCCTATGTTGCCTTTATAAATACACTGGTTTAATTACACACAAGGGCAGTAATTTACTACTGTATCTGAAATAATTAAATAAAATTGTCAGTGGAAGACAAACTATTAAAAATGCTGATAACACTTTGAAAACATTTGTCAGCTCTCTGATTGACTAGAAATCAAAAAGGCACTCAATAACTTAAAACAACTTATTACCAAAGGCATATGTTTTGGGAAAAATGCTCACTTACTGTATAATTTCTCCTTAATCTCACTCCACTTCTCAAAGCCCTGCATTATCTTCCTAGACACATGCAAAGCCAAGCACATTTATACGTGAAGACAGTAATTTCATCTGATACAAATGTACACTCTCCCTCTCTTTTCAATTGGCAGGCTATTCCTTTCAGTGTTGAATTCTTAGTCCTTAGTCCAAATAGGAAGGTCAATGATTCATTCTATCCTCCATGCACAAACCTTTCCTAAGCGCATTTTATGTGCTAGGCACTGTGTTAGGATAAAGAGATGAGTAAACTTCTGTCTCTGGCCCTTTATTAAAGGGTTTACTAGTCCAGGAGGGGAGACATACACGCACAATAAATAATAAAAGAAATGTAAGAATATTGATATATTTGATTGACTGAGTTCAGCAGGGAGAACAGAAGATGAATGATAACTCTGTTCAGGAGGGTAAAGAAAGGCTTCATAGAAGAGAAGGTGGCCTAGCTGGATAGTGGAGAATGAGTAGGAGTTTAGCATGTGGATGACGGGGAGATTTCAGGCAAAGGGAGTATAAAAGCAAAAGCAGAAGGTGGGCCTCACCTCAGTGGAGCAGTTCAGCTTTCCTGGCATAAAGGGCCAGTGGCAGGGGTTTTGGGTTAAGTGGCAGCAGGAGGTGAGGCTGAAAAGGGAGGAAGAAGATAGATCACATGAAGCCTTTGCCATGGTAAAGTTTTTTTTGTTTACTTTTTTAGGGAGAAGGGTTATAGGAAGGTAGCCTATGGAAAACTATTAAAAGGTTTTTTAAGCAGGGGGTTGACATGAACAGATTTGCAAGGCTTTCTTTCCCCCTACTGTTTTTTTCTCATTATAAGAGTGCTTACTTGAATGCCAAGTATTTGAGCTGGAACTCTTCTGCGGAGTCTCAACAAAAATCCACCAGTGAGAAACCACAAGGACACTATAATGGTGTGACCAATGCCACCACTGGTCTGTAAACTTTTACAAACACCAAGTAATATCAGGGAATCAGAGGATAGTCCTGGACTGAAGTAGGCCCACTGTAGTGACTATGGTTAAGTTACTAAACCTCTTTACTTAGTTCTAAAACAGGAATAGAAGAGAATTTATTCTGTCTACCTTAAGGAATACTGTAAGGATCAAATAAAATAATGTACATAAAAATCTTTTGATAAAGTATCCTGATCCTTCATTTAGAAACTGATGACTTTGGGTAAGATGTTTAATTTTTCTGAGCTTCCAAAGTCCTCGCTTGTAAAGTGGGGATAATTTCGTCTATCTTATAGGGCGCTAGGAGCACTGAAATGCCTCGTCTGACACACAATATCTGTAATAGTATCTTAGCTGTTTACATTGGCTTATGGCATATCAGTTGGTCAGTTATGCAGTCAGTAAGTATTCACTGAGGACATCAAGTGCACAGAGTTCTGATTAGTCAGAATTCCTAGGAAAAACATGCAAAACTGGAACAAAATTTAAAAATATTACCATACTATTCATGATCAGGTCAATTTAAGAACACAGTAACAAGTATCTATGAGCTTAAAGATTTCTCCAGAATCTCATGCAGGAATTAACCAAGAATACATTTAACTTTCCCACTGGCATTCCTAAGTACCCACATACATTCATAAGTATGTATGTATGTGCGCGCGTGCAGAAACATTAGGACTCACAAAGGAAAAATAAATCTCTCACACTTGAAAATTAAGGAACTGCATAGGCAGCAAATCTCTGGGTGAAGGTAATGCAGTGGGTTATACAAGCCAATAATTTATGTTAGGGCTTTACAAAATGTTAGACACTAGGAAAGGAACCAAAATAAGTCAAATTACATCAATAAAAAGGTATGACAAGCTGTACTGCTTGGGCTGGGATGCTATTTCTTGCTATAAACAGAAATGGCTAGAATTTGGATGACTAACTAAACAGTGTAATAATAAAAACAAAGCATGTTATAATAGCTGCTGCTAGATCCACAACCTTGGGGATCAATGAAATAATGCCTGTTGCCATGTAGATACAACCTCGTGGGTTTTTGTTTTTTTGGGAAAAATAAGTTTAGATCATTTCTAAACTAGCAATTTGTCTGCCTAGGTTTTGTTAAGTCTGTTATGGTTATGATAAAATATGATCTTCCATATTAAATCACTTATGACCTTGGTAAAATATTACTTTATATTAACTGACTCTTGAGATGCTTTAATTTTATGAAACATGCACTTTAGTTTTTAAAAGTATGAAAGCAATACTAGGTATCCCTAGTCTACTACTTCATGTCAACAAGCCACCAAAGATCTGGGAATACATAGGAAAAAAATATACCAAATCTCCATCTCATTAGTTTCAAATATGAAAGGATATCTGCAATTAAAAACAATATACTGCCAATACTTTAAATCCACAAACACACAAGGAACAGGTCTGATTGGCTTCCTAGATTCATGTCTCCCTGCCCAAGGTTATTCCATGGAAGAAATTTACCAAACAAAGTAAAAAGCTGTGGGAAAATCCAACACCCACTTTAGGGCAGAGGTCAGTGCCTTTACAGATGTGCCATGACAAGTATTTCTGGAATACATGGTGAAAAGAACTAAAGAAAGATTCTAGCCCATGGATTAAGCTAGGGCATTCACAGTTCAAAAATATATCTTACATAGTTCCATTAATAGGCTCAAATTTTAAATTATAAATACATAAGTAGGAGGTAAGTCATCTTTGTATTACTTATTTTAAATCAGATTACTTTCCTCTTAATTAGTGACCTATCTGCTTACTGAGGGAAAGGGACTTTGAGTACTCTGGAACTGTGAGGGAAAGTGGATTCTCCAGGCCATCACAACTTTGGGGCTCAAGGTTACAAGAGATGAGAATGAGAACACTGGGCATCAGCGGCACATGGTATCTGGCAGGTAGCAGGAGCTCAATAAACACATGGTGATAAACGAGCTGGGAAAAAGACACACAGACAAGGACCTGGAAATATGACAATGACAAATCTGCCTACTTTGATACTTGATCACAGGACCTGAAGCCGACAAACGCTAAAGGTGCCATTGGCTGCCACTGACATAAGTAACATAAATTGCCAGTGCCCAGGTTAGAGTAGTCTGCTCTGTAGCAGACAAGCAGAAAAACATATGATAAAGTCCCATATACAGTGAAAAAGAAAATCTGATTTTTGAAAGGATATTATATTTTGCTTTTTATATTTGACTAAACCCCAATGCCGTTCAAAGTGCCAGCATGTAACAAATAAGGAGGTTGTGGCAGGATATAAACAAACGCATGGCTTCCTTCATTGAGAATGTCTTGATATGAAAGAAAAATTGCATCTGAACTGAGCAGTGTGTTTAGTGACACAGCTGATTTACATTTGGTACAAGTTCCTTATCTTGCTGCAGACTGATAACAAGCAGCTATGCGGACTGCAGACTGCCTGCTGGTCTGTGGACCACACTTTGAGCAGCACTGGTATAGACAACCTCAGCACAATTTATACCCCAATAATGTTTTTCTAAGGAAAATAAGTTAGATTATTTGAAAATAATCACATGCTAGTAGACAAGGGGACATGAAGGGAACTAACAATTATCAAGTATTAATATGTTCCAATATATGTTACATATATCATTTTATTTAACCTTTATAATAAGCCTGTGTTGGCAGTACTGCCATTCTGAACTGAGGTTCAGAAAGGTGCCAAACTTATCTTAAGTCACATAACTAGTATGGAAGCCATGAAATGCGCACCTCACATCTCCTGCAGGAGGGAGTAGAATTGACTGAAGGCTCCAGTTACCGGCCCTCTGGATTCTCACTGCATTCATGCCACTCTGCCTGCAGGCTGTTCCCAGCCAATGACTGTACACAGCAGTGGTGCTAAGGCAGGCCTATTTGGGTGAGACGTGGGACTCCTCCAATGGGCAACTTTGGCTTGAAGACTTCCCATTAACCTAGATGAACCTTTCTCGGAATTGAGCTGCAGTCCAAGTCTCTTCCTACCCAGTCCTCCTTCCTTCTCTCTCTCCTTCTACAAGTATCATATCTGCATTGCAGTCTGAACGCTCTTCCCACCGTCTTCTGCTCCCTCCTCCAATAAATCTTTTGTACATTGAATCTCTTCTTGGAGTCTGCTTCTTGTTGAATCCAAACTAATCCAGGTAGTAAATGTGGATACTGGTATTGAACCACGTGATTATTTTGGGGGAAGAAAATATTAGTATAGAATTAACTACAGTGCATCTAAGACATTGTATTTTCTCACAGTAAAGGAAGTCTGACAGAAGGAGCACATTAAAAAGGCTGCCACTGTCTAACTTTCTCTTTCTGCACCTGGGATAACACACTAAGCGTGAGGACCAAAGCTGGAAGGTAGTGATGTTGGTAGTGACACTAATAGAAGCATGTGTGCTAGCCGATTTGCAAAACTGCCACTTCTTGGTATTCTTAACTTCATATTGCCAGTTCTGAAAAAGTAATAACAGCAAAAACCCAAAGCAAAACATAAGGGTACCATGCTGCCATGGTGCTGCCAAAGCCTCCGAAGGCAGTAATTTATGGATTCCTCAAATGGAAAGTCACATTAGCAACTTTGCCAAATGTCTCAAATGGAGATGATAATGAATGGAATTGAAGAGATATTTACTGAATATATATCCTGGTTAAGATGACAGGTGGAGAATTCACCAGAATAATTAGATTTTATATATATATGGACTATTTTTCATATGGGGCAACTTCTTTTATACCCCCTCATCCCCCAGAGCCTAGTGTAGTACATTCAATTATACTTTTTGGCTGATACATCCAAAAGGTACACAAAACTCTGTATATATTCTGAGTTTCCAATGAAAATTAGAAAACCAAGATCACTTATAAAGTACAGCGAAACTAGGATAATATATTTTGTTTAGAAAAGGAGATTATATAAAAGTAAAATAATTAACTAAAAAAATAAATAATATTATGTATATTTTAATGGCTATGTTTTAGGGAAGGAAAGAGAATAAAAACGACAACATAATAACAAACGTCTTCTCTTTTCACATCTTACATGTCTTACCAGAATAAAAGATTTCAGACCATTACTAAAAGCTTTGCATTCTCTTGGACTCAAATTCAGATATTAATAACTCCTTTATAGAAATAAATAAAAAAGCACTGATGAAAGATGTAAAGTGCATTAGTGTTCGTGTTATCTCTCCTGGTATGAGTTTAATGGGTATCTTAATAAGGAGATATAAACTAATGTCACTGATTAGGAAATATATCCACTCACATCCTTTAGTAGCTCCAACGGAGCTTCAAGATGATGTCTGAGTGGAGTTACTATAAAGCAAATGATGAATTAGTGTCAGGGCAAAGCGACACATAAATGTGCCTCAGAGATGAAACAATTATATTCTATACCACAAGTTAAAGGGCAACTCCAAAGATAGCGCAGTCAGTCCTAAAGCAGGGCTAACCAATTTGGCTAAGCCCACTGCTTGGAACTTGCTGAAGTTAAGCTGTTTTGATAGCTGGGCCACAGGCTTCCTTGGCTATAATAACCTGAAAGTAACATTTACGTGTTTTAAGTCTCTTTTAATCTCCTAAATACCATGAAGTGATGTTTATCAGATTTTAAGACACTGGCACATTCCGCTCAGATGATTTCATTTTCAGGGGATCTTGTCATTACGAAGGCTTATTAAAAGAAAGTGAAGGTTCACAAGCCTTTAAGAAGAATCCCAAGTGACATTATAAACTAAATCTAAAAAACTTTTTTTTGGCTTGGCTACACAAAGTAATTTCCTTTTCATGGTTAGTTTAGCGGTCATAGTTCAGCAAACTTTGGATAAAGTGACCACCACAATTAGTATATCAAAAATGTAGACACTGTTTCTCTCACTTTCTCTTCTAATTAGGTTCAATTTTAACACTCAGTGCAGGGGCTTGACCTACAAGTGGTAAATGCCCAAATACCCACAAACTCATTTACTACTAGAACATCTGGGAAATCTTCTGTACTTTTAGGCATATTTTCAAGAAAAGATATCTATCCAAAACGCAGTCTATTCATTTATTCAGAGTTTATTTTTATATTACATAGCTTAAAATGGTCACAAACGTTGCTTCCAATTTATCTTTCCCTAACATGGAGAAAAAAATATCAAAAATACTCCATGCAGATTTATGTCAGTGATTTACTTAAAATTCCTTCTCTACCAAGGATTTATTTAATTACCCCAAGCCTCAGTTTTCTCATTTGTAATATGAGGGTAATAATAAAAACCTGAAAGAGTTATTGTGAAGATTAGGGATAAGGAATAAAAAGTGCTTTGCATAGAGGTAATCGATAAAAGCAGACATTCTTATTTTTGAACCTAAGACAAATGAACTTCCAAGTGCTCTAGTTCAAATTCTTTTTTTTTCCTGGTATATGACAATGAAATATCAAGCCCTTAGTAATGCAAATATTTCTCAGAGACTACAAGAGTTCGATGAAATGGTGTCACACATACTTTTTTTATTGTTATCCTATAATTTTGAATGTCAAGATACATACATATATACATACACACATATAGCATAATGCTTAAAACACATATACACATTGTTTAAAGGATCATTCTAAAGCAAACCCCTTGCTTTTTGTGCAGTTTTCATCCCTAACAATATGGTTTAATTTTGCCTATTTTTGAACCATACATAAATAGAATAACATTGTGGAGATTCTCTTTTGTTTTGTTTCTTTTACTCAACATTATGCTTCTAAATTTTATCCTTATCATTGCATATAGCTATGGTTTCATGGCTGCACAGTATTTGATTACATAAATAAATCATGATTAATGATAAACATATTGTTGACAGATTTTAAGTTGTTTCCAGTCTTTGGCTATTAAGAACAAGGCTACCATAAACATTCTCATATGCCTATCTTCAACTTCACTGGATAATGCCAAATTGTCTTCTAAAATGATTCAATCAATTTATACTCCCACCACCTCTACTTTAAGAGTAAACAATTTATTGTGTGGTTTTTTTTATCATGTATGTGCTCAACACAAGATTGAGAGGAATCACAGAACATTACCACTAGAAGGAAATGCAGAAATTATTTACTTCACCTTCCTTATTTTGAAAGAAGGATCTAGGGCTTAGAAAGACGAAGAGACTTGCCTAATGTCACAGTGAGTAAGAGGCACACTGAGTTAGAGAACCAAAGAGTTAGAGGTAACTCTAAAGCTAGAACACAATCTAGGGCTCTAAGACATTAAGCTGCCTTGCAAGGCAGTCTGGAAACAATGAGATACTATTATGTATAAATGTGAACACAATGGGGACAGAGAATGTTTTAGAGCAGTTTAGAAAAAATCGACAACAACCTTATGTTGTACAATAGAGTTTTGTGTTTTGTGAGCCCCACTACATAAATAAGGACACTGAGGCCCAGAGAGAATTTTCTTATACAATGCCACGACTATCAAGCGGCAACACTGAACCAAGAATTGAACCCACGTGCATTTGCGCCTGTGTCCTGACCACACTATACTTGCCCTAAAACCTACTCAGCCAAAGGAATACCGCTGTATTTTAGAAAGTATGAAAAAAGTAACGTTGATTTTGTTAATTTTACTAAGAACTAGTGAATAAAAAAGGGGAAGTACACATTATTAAAAAAAAATGTACCTAGGCAACTCCTATAAAGCTGAAATCTTTACATCTGCTGGCATATCTTATAATTTGACGGTAGAAGCCAAGCACTAATGAATAGATTAAGAAACCTGGTTTCTAGTTTCAGGTTCACCACGAAGCATTTGTGCCATTTTGAGAATGTCAAGAAACCTCACCAGGCCTCAGTTTTTATCTGAAAAAAATTATAATTTTTATACATACACACATTTTATTATAAAAGCAATATGTACTCAATAGCATATATTCAACTCCATATTCTCCTTTTTCCACTAATAAGAAAAGTATTTCTATGCTATTATCTAATCTTCATAAAAATTTTAATGACTGTGAATATTCTTCAGTTTCTTTAACCTATCCCTAGAGAGCTATTTTCAGTTAACGATAAATGTCCTTTAACTGTTTTCAGGAAGTTACAACTATTTCCTTATGATAGAGTTCCTAAGAATTACTAAATCAAAGGTGAAAATTCTTATTAAATTTACTTCAGAGAAGAAATTGTGAGGATCAGTGTATGAGCTTTTTGTGTGAAAGCACTTTGAAAATTATAAAGTGCTACATAAATGCATGGTGGTATTATCGTTATTATTAAGTCCATATTGTATTGGACTTAAATGACCCGTTATTTACCTGGTATGGTACTCCATAAATTTCTGCTTATTTTCTATAAACAAAATCACCAGCAAACTGTTTGTAAATTATATCTTAGAGAAACTTAAAATCTTTTTGATCATGTTGTAGCAAGTCAAAAAACTTGAAGGTGATGATAAAAAAAACTGCAATGAGCAGACTGAAATATCAATGGTGAAGTTAAGAAGCATAGATTCAAAGAATACTAGGACTGACATGGACCTCAGAGTACATAAAGCTCAACCCCTTTATTCTTTAGATGAGAAGACTGAGGCCCAATAGAAAGAAACCACTTGCCCAAGGTATCACCAAGTTCACCAAAACTTCTAATTGTTGGTATGACGTTCTTTCTATTAAACCATTTCATCCACCTTTTTTGGAGTTCATGGATGACAAAATTTCATTCCTTCCTTGTATCTACCCAAGTTACTTAAATGTAAAATGCTAGTCTGAGTTTAGCCAGCCCTGGTGGTCTGGTAATTAAGATTCAGCACTCGCAGGTTCATTTCCTGGTCAGGGAACAATATCACCCATCTGCAGGTTGTCATACTATGGTGGCTGTGTGTTGCTGTGATGCTGAAAGCTATGCCACCAGTACTTCAGATACCAGCAGGGTCACCCATAGTGGACAGGTTTTGGCGGAGCTTCCAGGCTAGACAGGCTAGGAAGAAGGACCTGGGCACCCACTTCTGAAACAAAAAGGCCATTAAAACCCTGTGAACAGCAGTGGAGCACTGTCTGAGACAGCACCAGAAGGTGAGAGGATGGTGCAAAAAGACCAGGCAGGGTTGTGCTCTGCTGTACACAAGGTTGCTAAGAGTTGGAACCGACTCGATGACATGGACAAATCTGAGTTTATAATATAGTACACATCTTTTAAACGGACAACTTATACAAGTTATCCACAAAGCTACTGTTCTAAATATAGGACTATGATTTGGGTCTATCCATAGATAACTGAGAGTCTGTAGGAGAGGATAACTGTCTTTTCTCTTTCTTTTTGTAGACAGATAAATTAGCAAACTATAATATCATTAAAAGTTCCAAAATCTAGAATTTCAAATCAACTGTGCTAACCTCCCCTAAAAGCTAGAGATCCTGGGTTTTGAATCAGAAGATCTAGGTTCAAATTTTGGCTCTCCCACTTAAGGGATCTGCGTGACCTTGAGGTAGTGCACTTAACTTCTCCAAAGCTTAGTTTCCCTATTAGCAGAAGAGGACAATAGTAATTCTATACCTCACAGGGTTATGGGAGATTATAAGGAAAAGTGCCCTGTGACCTGTACAATGCTAGGCTATAAACATTATTATTAATCTGCATAACTATTATACTAAGCAATAGAGAAGAGATAAAAGTTTAATACTCAAAGCCCAATCTATCATGCTTAATCCAGCTGAGTCAAAGCCTGACTCAGTTTCTGTTTTCACAAGGATGAAGAGAATAAAACGAGATTTGTATTTTTTGTTTTAATACTTTGAATATACAGCACCACATTTTTTATACAGTTCTAAAATGGCCTCATTTTATTCCACTATGAGTTTAAAATATCATATCCATTCACTAATAGCAAAACAGAAAGAATACTGCTAAATTTGGGGGAAGTGCTCCAGGAATGCAATATTCCACCTGATTAAAAATGTAACGAACCAGAAAAGGGTAGCATCTCGTAGCCAGTAAATGCAGATAAGGAGACAGAGAGAAGGGGGCTTTATTGCCCGGGAACACAGAGTAAGTCAGGTCAACAAGAAACCTAGAGGAGAGACACTGACTGATCCCAGTATGTACGTCACCTCCGAGCTCTGCTCACACTAGTATCTCTGCCAGGAGTCTTTCTTTTCCCCTCTCTGCTTCCCTCTCTCCATTCCCCTCTCCTCTGCTTCTTTCAGAGCAAACCTTGACTCAGCTTTAAAGGCCCCGCTGGAAAGTTTCCTTTGGGGATACTTCCCAAAGAACTTTTCACATATCTCTATTATTAGCACAAACTACACTGTAACGTCACCCTGGCTAGAAGGTGAGCACCAAGTTTAGGAACCAAGTCCTACTCATCCTTGTCTCCCCAGTGCCCAGCCCAGCACCTGACACAGAGTAAGTGATCAATCAGCTCTACTTGGAGCCACAGAAACATCAAGAGAGTAAACAGAAATAGTCATACCCGTTGTAGGACTCAGATGAAAGAAAGGAAACATTTTACAGCAGATGAAAAGTGCCAAGCAAAGGAAACGAAGAAAGAAATGAGTCAGGCAGTGGGAGATGGGAGTTTAGATGCTTCTTTCAAAAGCTGTCTTCAGTCCCAGCCTTTGCCCTACTGCCACAGACCACTCTGATATAGCAAGGGAATTGACAATCCTAGAGAGGACTGGAGAAAGAAGGGAGGTAAAAACAGAGAAATAAAGACTGACACAAGTCTGTGACAGCAAATTATTCACACTTAGTTGCAAAGCCAATGCATTATCTCCTCAGATCTTATATCATTTTGCAGGTTCTATAGTCTACCTATAATGTTTAAAAAGGTATATATATCAAAAGTATATTGGTTGTTCACAAAAGAACATGAAACAACAAATAAATATATGAAATACAAAAATTAATATTCAGTAATAATCAGAGCTACAAATACAAGCAGAGATATTATGTCCCTTCTCTCATATAAAAAAGGTTAATAACATATAATATTGGCAAGAGGGTAAAGAAATAAATATGTCAAACGTTAAAATGTATATATTCTTTGACCCAGCAATTAGGTATTCATCCTAAAGAAATAACCAAACACAGGTGTAAATATCTAAGTAGAAGGATGCTTCCTCACTGCAATGTTGTTCATATAGGGAAATCTTGTAAACAATCTAAATGTCCATCAACAAGGAAACTGTTTATTATAGTATGTCCATATAACAGAATGCAATGCAGAGAACAAAATTTTGTACAACTATATTCACCAACACAAAACTATCTTCACAATATAGTTAAATGAAAAAAGTAGGACACATAACAGGATGCACTATATGAAATCATTTACGTAATATTTTACCTATTTAACTTATATATGTATATTTGCATAGACGTTTGGAAAGGTAGTCACAAAAATATTACAACGGTTATCTCTGAGTAGAAGAATCTCAAGTGGTTTTAATGTTTTTTCCTTAATGCTTTTCTGTATTTCAAAACAAATTTATACTGAGATTGGATCATTCATATGATAAAAACGTTATTTCTATTTTGAAAAAAAAGAAGAAAAAATATTAACTTGAAACTAAAGGCTCACTGATAGTAAACAAGGTGTTTGAATACTCTTCCTTCCTTATACACGGTACTCTCACTGATGCAGCTAAAAGGGCAACTTTCCCCCTCTTCTTTACTTACTCTTAACTTGCATTCAGCTTATAATCTACTTCCACACATCTTCACCTCATTTCATATTTGTAGAACATGGGATTTCTTTATCACAAAGATTACACTGCACTTTGCATTTTATTTATTTAGCAAACAATTACTTAGCACTTAGTCTGTCCCAGGCACTATTCTGAGTGCTTTACAAATATTATTTAATCCTCATAACAACTCAAAGAGATAAAAATTATTCCTATAATTATAGGTATTATTATTACTATTATCCCCATTTTACAGATGAGGACACTGAGGCACAGAGAGATTAAGTAACTTACCCAAAGTCATATAGCTATATGTGGTAGAACGGGCATTTGAACCCTTGCAGTTTAGATCCATAGCACTTGCTCTTAAAGGCTTAGCTATGCTGCATTTATTTTAGTTCATTTTATTCTAGGGTTTTGGCCTTATACTTGCTAAATTTACATTAATTAGGATACTAATGATACCCTCCCTGAAAACCCAAGTCTGCACATTTTAAAATGATTTTCTCTAATAGGTACCAAAATTTACATATAAAAATTTTTTGAAGTTCATTTCCTTCAGTAGCTTAAATCTAAGCTATGCTGATCCCTTTGATACCAACTAAAATCAGACCAAATTCACTTTTCATACGTATTATTTCTCATAATTCATTTCATGGGGCTTACCCATAAAAAACAGAATTTATATACTACCTTCTCTAAACTAAGCACTATGTATTTCATTTCAGTTGAGGTGCATTCTTTAAATATTTTTCTCCTAGCAAAAAACGTTACTCATGGAGATGGTTTGGAAAATGCTAACGTCATTACTAAATAAGCAATTTATTTCTTTAATTTAAGAAAATAATTTGCCAGCTTACAATACTAAAATATGCAAAGTAAAACTGAATCTTTTAAAACAACTAGGATAAAGAGATAGAAGTTATCAAAGACGGTAAACTAACGTACTGAATTTATACTTAGCTTTTACAGAGCCACAGATAAAAGGGAAACCAGCAAGTACAGTCCCCCGAATTTAGAGTCAGACGATCAGGGTCTGAATTTCTTTGTTCACCCTTCAGAGGCTCAGTTTATCTAAATGCAAAATGGGGATAATAATACCAACACTTTCAGGGCTTTTGCAAAGGATAAAAAGGGTAATATATGTGAAAGATGTCTGTGCCCTAAAATAAGCTATATGAGCTACAATTGTTTTATTTTTCATTTGGAAAGATATTTTTCACACTGGATTTCTAGTTTCAGTTTAAAGTGGAAAAAATGTCTGAGGTAAAAATAAATTATTTTACCTTGTCAATTTATCACTCTCAGCATTTGAAGAGCACAGTGATCACAGCCAATATATCATTAAAAATGTCTAGTAAACTGGTTAATAGCTGATATGGTTCTTAAAAAAATTAATACAAGAACACTTAACCAACCACTTGCAAGTACAAAAAGGTAGCACGTTATCCCCTTAAACACAGAATGGAACTTTCGGAAAACCACTACATAACAAAATTTTTCTACCTCAAGTAAAGCCTTCATTTAAATAGAGACATGTAAAGATGCACTTAAATATATATTTAAATACACACACATATTTAAATAGAAATAAGTTTACTAACTATCAGTCTTAAGGAGGAAAGAAGAATCTTCCTGGCTAACTCATTCACCATTCATTCTTTCAATAAATATTTATTCAATATCTGAAACACATCCAGGGAGCTCACAGAGACTACTTTTAGGTGCAAGTATAACAACTGGTTAAAGGTATGTTGCCAGGGCCAATGCGTGTCAATCAAAAATGGCTTTCATATCCCCACTATTAAAGTAACCTGCTCTAGGCCGGCTGGTCTTGATATACCTTAAGCAGTCCTTCCTTAGCACCTTACTTAGCTCCCTCTCCTCTCTCACCAGCCAAATACTTTCATCCTTGGATTTCCAATTTAGGTGCCATATCTTTCTACTGAAGCATTTCCTCTCCACATCAGCTTAACAAGAATAACAATAACAACAACATCAAGAACAAAAAATGGCAGCTACCATTTATCGGGTACTCTTTCTGTGGACAAATCATGAGCTACAAACTTGACGTTCACTGTTTCTAGTCCCCACAACAATCCTTTGATGATTATCCAATCTCTATAGAGATAAGGGAATAGAGGTGCAGTGAGATTTTATTACATGCTCAAGTTCATCACCACAGTCAGTGGGATGCACATCCAGGACTGTGGGACTCTAAACTCCCATAGGTTTCTCCCTGCTCTGAGCCAGAACTGCACTTTGAATAGAACTTCGCCTTTGATAGTGATCATTGCATGCCTTGTACTGTTGGCTATTTACGTATTGTGCATATTTTTATCCGTCCCCCAAATATAAGCACCTTGAGGGTAAAGTCAGCCTCTCATTCCTATGTACAGTGCAAACACTCAGATATTTGTGGGATGAGATATACGTGTATATATATATGTATACACACACACACACACACACACAAGAAAATGTGATTTTTCTACTCTTAAAGAGAAAAAAATCACATAAAAGAATAATTATGAGTTAATTACCATCATCTTTCAAAGTGAGGATGTGACTGAAAATCTGCTTTGATCACAGAAGCATAAAGCTTAAGTTTGAAATGATTTAGTGAAAATACTGTAGGACCCACAGAAAAGCCTAAGAGATAGGATTTCTGTCACTATGAACTGCTTTAACGTTTACCTTACTGTATCTCTTATATCTGAATACGTCACTCTACAGAGCAGGAACATATTAATACAGGTCCATGTAAAACACATTATTAGTGCTAACTAATACGTCAACTGAAACCTTATTTTTAAGAAAAACCTAGAAGCGCAATTGTCCAAGATTAGAAGAATGGTTAAATAAATTATAATATATGCACACAAATGAAATTTGTTTCTCACCTATGTAAGAAAAAGACAAAAAAGTTTGGAAGAGTCAGAAGGTGCATGTGAATGGTGAGATTTTGGACTATTTAAAAAATTCTCTTCTTCTATCTTCTTTAATATTTTAAAAAATTTCTATAATTGGCATATATTATTTTTGAATTTAGAAAATATTCTTTAAAGAAAAAAGATATAGAGTGGCACTAGCATAAGAACAGCCATATAGATTAATGGAATAGAATTTAGAGCCCAGAAACAAATCCTCACATTTATAGTTAATTTTCAATGAGAGTACCAAGACAATTCAGTGAGTAAAGTGTAGTCTTTTCAACAAATTTTTCGGGGACAAATGGTTATCGACATGCAAAAGAATGAAGTTGGATCCCTTCCTTACACTATACAAAAAAAATTAATTCAAAATGGATCACAAACTTAAAAGTACGAGTTAAAACTACACAGAAAAAAACCCTAAAAAAACAATTGGGCTAAGCTTTCTTAGCTATAACACCAAAAGCACAAGCAAGAAAAGAAAGAAATAGATAAAACTGGACTTCATCAAAACTAAAAACCTTTGTGCTTAAACGGACACTATCAAGAAAGTGAAAAAGATAACCTACAGAAATGGAGAAAATATCTGCAAATCATATATCTGAGAAGGGACTTGTGCCTAAGTTGTATACAGATCTCTTACAACTCAATAATAAAGACAAATAACCCAATTTAAAAATGGGCAAAGGGTCTAAATAGACATTTCTCCAAAGAACATATACAAATGTCCAATAAGCAGATGAAAAGATGCCCAATATCATCAGCCATTAGGGAAGTTCAAATTAAAACCACAGTGAGATACCACTTTACATCCAGTAGGATGGCTATAATCAAAATGACAGAAAATAACAAGTGTTGGCCAGGGTGCAGAGAAATTGGAATTCTTATACATTGCTGGTGGGAATATAAAATGGTACAGCTGCTTTAGAAAACGGTCCGGCAATTCCTCAAAATGTTAAACACAGTTACCATATGGCTTAGCAATTCCACTCCTAGGTATATACCCAAGAGTAATGAAAACATATGGCCCCACAAAAACTTGTACATGAATGCTCACAGCAGCATTATTCATAATAGCCAAAAAGTGTAAACAACCCAAATTTCTACAGACTGATGAATGGATGAAAAAATGTGGTATATCCATATACATCTTAAAATTAACAAATATTTTGGCAATAAAAAGGATTGACTGATACACGCTACAACATGGATGAACCTTGAACCTGCGGTAAATGAATGAAGTCAGTTACAAAGACCACATATTTTATGATTTCATTTATATGAATAGTCCAAAATAAGCAAATCCATAGAAACAGAAAGTAGAATGGTGGCTGCCTAAGAATGGGGATTTTGGGGGAATGGACAGTGACTGCTAATGGGTACACGGTTTCTTTAGGAGGCAATGAAAATATTCCAAAATTGACTGTGGTGATAGGTGCACAACTCAAGGAATAACTAAAAATCACTGAATTGTACATTTTAAATAGACAAATTGTATGGTACGTAAATTGTATCTCAGTAAAGTTAGTTTTGTTTTTTTTTTAAAGATACAGGTATAGGACTTTAAACACTTTCTACCACATTACTGGCAAATCTTGTAGGCAGCAGGGGGGGAAAGGCATTTTGACTATTAAAACATCTTTGGAATTTGTATTCTTGATTCCAAGGAGAATTAAAATAGAAAATAAAAAAGCATTTTCGCCGTATGTGTCATATACATTGGACTAGATGTTGAAGAAAAAGACATGAACTTAAGCTGCTGGGTGTAAGCTGGCATTGATCCCTTCTAAACAGTGTGCACTGTGGGCCCCACGAGTAGTCAAGATTTAGAGAAAGACCATGTCCTTGGCAGAACAGAGGTTTCCAACTGTTTTTGGAAGGAGAAGCTCCTTTTACTTTCTATGAAGTCTTAAAATAACTTGAGAGGAAAGAGAGGTAATAGAGTAAAAGGAAGAGAGGTCATGAAGCCCTCATGTTCTAATCCTAGTTCTTCTACTTAACTCATGGTCTTGGAGGTCTCATCTGTAAAAGACATAATTGTCTGTGCCCTATCCACCTCAAAAGATTATAAGAAGGCCCAAATTTTGGGACGGCCCTGTGGCTTAGCGGTTAAGTGCTCGGGCTCCGCTGCTGGCAGCCTGGGTTCAGATCCCAGGTGCGCACCGACGCACCACTTCTCCTGCCATGCTGAGGCCGAGTCCCACATACAGCAACTAGAAGAATGTGCAGCTATGACATACAACTATCTACTGGGGCTTTGGGAGAAATAAATAAATAAATAAAATTATTAAAGAAGGCCCAAATTTAAAAAAAAAAAAGAAAGCAAGAAAAAAAAGAAACAATGTTAGTGGGATATAGCTGGATTTGACCTGGGAAGTTCTGCTCTTGAATCCTGTTTGCCCTTTAACAGCTTTGTCATCCTGGGGAAGCAGCAGCTCAATTTCTTATCTCTAAATACTGGTCAACATACTTCATAGAATATAAAATGAGATACAGAAGTAAAAGTATACCAAAAGTCACTATATTTGATACAAACGTAAATCATGATTAGTATTTGTAAACTATATCCTCTAAGTGTTATTACCGTTAAGTTTCTGCACTTTCAAGAAAGGAGAGAAGAGGCCTGGCTTAAGAAAAGCCAAAAGCAATTGGGAAAAATCCACTGATAGCTGCTGGCCTTATGACTTGTACTGCACAGTACTAGCAGAATTCAAATTGGTAAGTCTCAAATAATGTTTCCACATTTGGGGAGCTGACACATGTCTTGGTTTATCAAACTATGAGCAATTGAGGTGTTTCATAGGAAATCTGGATGGTCACATTCTCTAGGATAGTGGTTCTCAAAACTTTTTGGTCTCAAGATCCCTTTACACTCTTAAAATTATTGAGAACCCTAAAGAGCTTTTGTTTATGTGGGTCATATACATCAATATTAGAAGTTAAAATTGAGAAAACTTTTAAATGTGTATTAATTCATTTTAAAATAACAATAGAAATCTATTACTTGTTAATATAAATAATATTTTTAATGAAAAACAAGGCATATTTCCAAAAAGCAAATTTAGAGATGAGCGACATTGTTTTACATTTTTTGCAAGTTTCTTTTGCAATGTCTGCCTTAACAGAAGACAGCTGGATTCTTATATTCTTCTGCATTCATTTTGTTACCCTATGTTGGTTCATAAGAAAATCCAGCCTCATACAGATATATAGTTGGAAAAGAAAAGTGTATTTTAACAACCTTTTCAGATAATTGTGGATATTCTTCTCTGATACTACTCCCAAATTCAACAAGTAGCAGTTTCTTAAAGTTTAGTAGCAATGTAGAATCTGAAACCATATCAACATCCTTTTCACATTTGTTACATTAAAATCTATCATTTTTTTTGTACTTTGAACAGATCTTGTACATGATTTCACAGCATCATCCATTGGTCATTTGGAAAATACTGGCTGAGCTATATAGATTTTAAATGTTGACACACTCATTATAAAATATTTAAAAATCACATTTGTTAAATGTCACTACCAACCTCAAAATAACATCTTTAAGGAATGGGAAGCTGTCAATCTCATGGGGGCAAACACAAGTTTTCTGAAATACTAATTTTCATTCAAAATCTTACATTTTATCATTAGTTAATTTCCTTTAAGAGAGAGGCTCAATTCATTCATTTTTGAAAAAATGTTTGCCAAAGACCTAAGTCTGCATAGTTTGTCATTTGTCTGTCAGTCATTCTTTCAAGTAAAGATGGTGCGCCATGAAAAAAATCAGCTAGTTTAGTTAGCAACTCAATGGTACAAGTGCTTTTCCTTGAAACAGCCACTATACTTCAGTATACAGCAGAAGGGCTTTCTGTATTTCCCCTTCCATCACACAGAATACTAAAAATGTATGTACTCAAGGGTCAAGATTTAATATTATTAATAATTTTTACTCATCAAAGACATTCTTAAGTGAAACTGCCTTTTTTTCTTTTTTCACACTACAAGTTTGTTGAAAGCATCTCCTTTTTCTATCTTAGGTCAACATGTTCACTTATGTTCTGTACCCTATCCTCTCCTCTGCTCAGAAACTTGACTCCTTCAGGTACCCCTTCTTTACCTTGTATTGACAGTTTCTTTCTATTTGATCACTCTCATCTGCATATAAACGTGCCCTGATATTTCCCATCTTAAAAAACAAAAGGAACTATCAACTCCACATCCCCACAAAACAATAAATAAAAAAACAAAAAAAACTTCCCTTAATCCCTTAATCTTTTCCAGTTATGGACCCATTTATCTAACTCACTTCAAAAAAACACCTCAGAAGAGCTGTCTACAACCAACGTCACTTCCTAGTCACTCTTCGACACACCGACTGCTGTACTGAAACTGCTCTTGTCGATGACTTCCATGTTCCCAAGTCCACTGCATACTTCCTCTTACAGTAGGATCTGACACAGCTGATTACTTCTCCCTTCCAGAAATTTACTTTTCTTAGTTTCTAAATTATTAAGTCCTTGCTGGTTTGCCCTCCTCTACTCAACTTCTAAATGTGATTTCCAGGGCTAAATCCCATTCATGTTTCTGTCTGTATCTGTCTCTCTTTTCAGCTCTGCATTCTCTCCCTAATTTATCTCATCTGGTTCCATGGATTTAAATATCATTTTTATATTGATGACTCCCAAATTTGTATCTCCAGTAGTGATCTCCCTGCACTGAATTCCAGACCCATACATCCTGTTGTCTACTTGATGACTCTGCTTAGATTTCTAAAAGGCAACTCAAACTTGACATTTCCAAAGCAGAACTTTTGGTTCTCCTACCCCTGTCTCCTGTACCCATTCCTATCTCAATAAATGACATTTTCATTAATCCAGTTGCTCATACACAAAATGACTAGGAATCATTCTTGATTATTCCTTTTCCCTCATCTCTCACATTCAATCCATTAGTTCATCTCTCATAATTTTACTTTATTATTTTTTATTAAGATATAATTGACATATAACATTATATTAGTTTCAGGTGTACATAATGATTTGATATATGTATGTATTGCAAAATGATCAACACAATAAGTCTAGTTAACATCCATCACCACATATAGCTACAAATTTTTTTTCTTGTGGTAAGAACTTTTAAGTTCTACTCTCAGCGACTTTAAATATACAACACGGTATTATTAACTACAGTCACCATAGTGTACTTTATATCCCCAGGACTTATTTATTTTATAACTGGAAGTTTGTACCTTTTGACCACCTTCACCCATTTTGCCCACTCTTCTATCCTCCACTTCTAGCAACCACCAGATATCTTCTTTGTATCTGAATTCAGTTTTTAAGATTTCAAATGTAAGTGAGATCATATGGTATTTCTCTTTCTCTATCTGACTTATTTCACTTAGCATAATGCCCTCAAGGTCCACCCATGTTGTTGCAAATGGCACTATTTTCTTTTCTTCATGGCTGAATAATATTCCATTGTATATATTACCACATTTTCTTTACCCATTCATCCATTGATGGATACCTAAGTTGTTTCCATGTCTTTGCTATTGTAAATAATGCTGCAATAAACATAGGGGTGCAGATATCTTTTCAAGTTAGTGTTTTCGTTTCCTTCAGATAAATACTCAGAAGTAGAACTGCTGGATCATACGGTAGTTCTAATTTTAATTATTTGAGGAACATCTATCCTGGTTTTCATAGTGGCTGCACCAATTTACATTCCCATCAACAGTGCACGAGGGTTTCCTTTTCTCCACATCCTCGCCAACACTTGCTATTTCTTATCTTTTTGATAATAGCCATTCTAACAGGTGTGAGGTGATATCTCACTGTGGTTTTGATTTGCAGTTCCCTGATGATTAGTGATGTTGAGCATCCATAATATATTTCAAATCTGTCACTTCTCTCCATCTCTATCCCTACTATCCTAGTCCAACATAACATCAACCCTCATCTGGTCTTTTGAAATGGTCTTTTAAGTGGTAACTTTGCTTCTACTTCTAGTTCCCTATAATCCATTAGACCAGCTAGAGAGATCTTCAAAAAAAATTAAATCAAGTCACTTTCCTGCTTAAATTATTCAATGGCTTCCCTCCATATTTAGAATAAAATTCAGACTCTATACTGTAATCTCTAAGGCCTTATATGATATGTTCCTTGGCTACCTCTCCCTTTAATTACTATGCTCTTCTACCACAGTAGCCTTCTACGTGTTACTTGAGCACGACAAGCTCTTTCCTACCTCAGGGCCTTTGCACTAGCAGCTGTTCCAATGGTCTTAGGGAACTTACTGTTTCCCAGCTCTCTGTATGGCTGGTTCCTTGTCACCTCCATGTCTTAGCTCAATACCACTTCCTCAATAAGGCCTATTTGACAACTTTGTCTAAAGGAGGTCCCTCTCCAGTTATTTCCTATTATATCACCTAATTAATTTCTATCACAGCACTTATCACAACCTAAAATTATTTTGTTTATTGTCTGTCTCTTCCCATTAGATTAGAAGCTTAATGAGGCAGGGACCCTTCTTTTTTAAAAACAGCTTTATTGCAATATAATTCACCCATTTAAAGGATATAATTCAATGGTTTTTGGTATATTAATTATTTTTTAAATTGTGGTAAAAATATATATAACAAATTTGTCATTTTAACCATTTTTAAGTGTATAATTCACTGGCATTAATTACATTCACAATGTTATGCAACCATTATCACTATCTATTTCCAAAATTTCATCATCCCCAAAAGAAACTGTACCGTTAAAGTAATAAAGTAGCAACTTTCCACAGCCCCTGGTAACCTCTAATCTACTTTCTGTCTCTATGAATTTGCCTATTCCAGATAATTCACATAAGTGGAATCACACAATATTTGTCATTTTGTGTCTAACTTACTTAGGAGGCAGGGATCTCTGTGTCTTATTGACTGCTCTATCCGTTAAAGCTTACTTCAATATATAGAACACACAGCAGAGGCTCAACAAATACTTGTTGAATAAACTAATTCATCAATTTTAAGCAAGTCACAACTTGTCTGGAACTCAGTTTCTTAGCTGTGTGATGGTGCTATTGATACAGCACTTCTTCACTTATTAAACATCTTTTGAGAATTTACAGTGTTTCAGGCATTTGCTTACTAATGGAAACATCATAACGTGCAAAATAGTTATTATCTCTGCTCTCAAGGAACGTTCAGTTCCTTTTCTATCTGGGAATCATCATCTTTGATTCTGTGCACTTTTAGGCTGGAAATACATAGAACAATGAAGTATACGGAAGTCAGGGAATCTCTGCCAAGTCTGTCAGATTATGTGATACCACACTGGAGTGATGGATGTCACAAGCCATACTGTCTTCAAATTCATTTAACATTAACTGCCCTTTTCACTTTTCAGTGTGATATTGAGGGTCACATGGATATATATGTATGTACATTATGAACTATAAAGCTCTTCACAAACGTAAGGCAAAAAAGTATTATAATTTTTGATTTTCTACTTTTTATGCCTGGGAACTAAAAGCAAGCTACTGTGCTATACAAAAATTCTAACACAGTGTACTTATAAACTTACTGACAATTATGGCAGGACCTGGTTTCTAAAATCAATGTTAATTACACTGTACCTGAATTTTGCCAGGCGCATTCCTATAATGTTACATGCTGACCAACCCAAGAAGGCTATTTCCAGACAAGGAGGCTGACACTTGAAAAATATCAGTCAATGGTGCCAAAAACAAGGCATTTTGCTTTATTCCCTTTCAATACCCAATCCAGCCTACAACACACACCTTCAGACAGCAGCGACAGGAAGAGGGCAAGCAGGCCTTACCACTCCTCTCAGCTCTTCAAACAACACTTGAGAATTTCTACTTAAAGGCCTGTCTTTCTAAGCTTGTGCTTTCAAAACTTGGGCTGGACTGATCCCAAATACTGAAGTAACAAATATTACTAAATTCTGTCATTTCCTCTACCGAAAAAGTGATTTTACTACTACTTTTCGTTGTGATGAAAGGTCCTATTGACTATTCAAATCCTCAACCAAGTTATGGATGCAGTATTAAATGACTTCACTTCTTTTTCTCTGGCACTTTAACACATGCCAATGCTTTCATCTACCTCCACTAACGTGGCTTATAAACTACTGAGGTGGGGCCATTTTAATAGTATGATTTGTTCACATCTCTAGAGATGGGGTATAAATGAAACTGACTGAGAAGACAAACTCCCCTTTGACAACATGTATTGGTATATATGTATATAAAAATAAACCTTCAAAAGTTGGAAATATCTTATTGATATAATACTTGGTTAGGAGCCATAATAATTAACGGTTCTTTGATCTGTTATAAACTGAAATGTAATAAAGTGATGGTAGTAAGGCCAAAGACAAAATGAAACATTCTCCAAGAAACAGTAAGAGATGGGACAGAGTTAAAGTGAAAAAAGGTTAAGGGTCACAAATTTGCTAAAAGTTTTCTTCTAAATACTCAGAAAAGGTTTCCTGAATGAACCATGAAATCTAAGAAAGTCTGTTTATAAGAAGCTCATTGTCTGCTCCTTTTAAAACTGCCACAATAGTGACGAAAAAACACCAGAGAGAAAGATACTTGCTCCCTATGGACTTAGAGTGGTTAACCTATTGATCTTAAACACACACACACACACAAGTAATCTCTCAATTTTCAAAAAGAGTATAAAGTTGCAGAGGACACAAAATTACTCAAGTAATCTATTTTTTAAACAGATGAACAAAACTAGTTCAGCATACCTGTGGCCTTGGTTCAGTTAAGAATAAAGTCAGAGGCCTCTTAGAAAGTGCTCCACAGTGAGGACCAAACAGGTGCTAGAGCCCAGAGACTAAGGTGAAGGGCTGACTTTCCCAAACTTTCTACTGCACATAGTCAGCCTCTATCTTTGTTCTGTTTTCAAATCAGGCTGGGCTATTCCTAGTACCTCTTTATACCATCCTTTGGCATTCCTCATCGGCTCTGAGAAGAAAGAACTTAAGTGTGTATGCGTGTTATGTGTGTGGATGTGTGCAGGTGTGTGTGTGTGTTTGAAGCTGGGACTTACGAGGAAATCCAGGCATTTCAGCCCTTAATGAGGAGTAAGTTTTACCTGGGAGCTTCCAATAGACTTCTGACCTTAGGGCCTATGTGCTTAAAGAAGAAATAGAAAACAGGGCAAGGAGAGAAGAACCTCAGAACTCAGTTCTACTAAATGAGGCCAACCTTACTGACATCCTGACTCCCAGGCTTGGGGCCCCAGTGCCCACGTGCTCTTTTCCACCCTGGCTGACTTCACTGGAGGTGCTAATTCACTTAGACCTCTTCTCCCTTAGTGCACTCTTAGTCTGGCCGCTTCTTGACCAGGTCTGTCTAAACACTGCTTTTTCCATGGTAGGACAACTTTGATCAGTAGTGTGAGCTAGGCAGCCTTGAAATCAAAGTCCTGTTTCTTAGACTGAGATACTCTTTTGCCAAAAATGGAGTGAGGCAAAGCATCAGTCATGGCAAGAATGGTACACAGAGAAAGATGAGTCATGGGCCAGAGACTGCGAGCAACAGTGCTGCCTGGAGTAAAGAACAAGAGCTGGGGTGGCAGCAGACATAAAAGCAATATGACCAAGAGGGCAATGAGTGTGACACTACAGAGCAAATGATTAATTGAGGATTGCAAACCAGAAATTTGATCCGATATCAGAAAAAGACAAGAATCTTAATAAAAACCAAATTAAACTGAGGTTGGATAAGGGGAAAAAAGGCAAAGATGACACCATATGGAGGAATAATTCTAGATCTATCAGGAATGAATAAGGGAATTTTTCAGTGAATCTTTAGATTCATATGGATAAAAGGTAACTCGGGATCATAAAAACAAAAGCATCACAAATCTTATTGCTTCTATAAAAAGGAAAGGTCTGAGGATACAGCTGATAATGTCCTTAGATAACAGCCAAACCGTGGATACTCATCCATGTGATATCCCAATTGGAAGGATGTCCAAATAAAAACAAACCACTGAAGTTGATCTTCCTTTACAACCAGAAAATTTACAGAATGTCTACCTCTTGAAGTAGAGCCAAGAGTGCTAAAGAAATGCTGCACATTTCTTTTAGGGAAATGCAAACCCAAGCATCTGTTAGCTTTCTACAGCATGTAGAAAGACATTATTTAAGTGAGATACTACCTGCTATGATGTTGAGAGAGCCACAAAAATCCAAGATGGATTGGAAGGACCATCTTCCAATGGTCCTTTGGTCTTTTCTTTTGAGCCCTGAATAATAAGGTGAGGAGACCATTGAGGACTTGCCAAAGGCACTAAACTTTTACTCCATAACAACTCCCAATGTAAAATGAGCCCCTAGATGTGGTCTAGGAGAAGAAAGTGGTGTGAGAAGAAAGCTATTAGCAGCCAAGCAGCAGAGGCAAGCGGTTTTAAAGCCCACACATTCAAGTACAGTCTACCAGCAAGTAACAACTCAGTAAAGGGCTTCTGAGTTTAGTAGCAGGATTCCAATTTGTACCGATTGCTTCTCTGTAGTATTTTTAATGGCATAGAATAACACTATGGCCAAAAAAGAACTTTGCACTATCACTGTAACTGGTTAAATAAGAGAGCCAAGTGTAGTATTTATAAAGAAAGAGGGTTAGCCATCCAAGGAAGCAGGTATGTGGGAAGTAGGAGAGAAGTGAAGAGAAGTTACTTACTTGTGCTATATTTTTGTTCAGAAGATAGACACCATAATCAAATTGCAATTTCTCCCCTCCTTTTGGGTATAATGGAAACCTAAAACAGATAAAATAGGATCAGAAGTTTTCCAAAACTTGAGTAAAACAATCTCCAAGTTGTTGACAAAGGTGGACGTTTCTTGGAGACAGCAAAAACATCTGAAGACTTGGACTAAATCATTTAGTTATAGTCATTGCAATCAATTATCTTAATATCTTCATAACATTAGTCAACTCAGAACAACAGCTGCTTTGTTTCAAAGGAAAAATTGAATAGGTCATACAACAAGGGTCTAATATATAAGAAAATGACCCACCAACCCCAAGGAGTTAGGCCACTATGTTTCATATTTACATATCATAAACTTACGACCCCAAGATTAAGACCCTAGAAATTTTTTCCTCTAATACCTTGGACCTAATATCTCAACTTATACTAAATGGAAGAGGAAGATTTAAGAAGAAGAAGAAGAAAAAAAAACAGACTTGAATGCAATATATAGGATTTCTGTTTCTTTTAAGGTGGCCAGTCAAATCAACAGCACCAATATGAGTGAAAATTCATACAAAATTCATTCACATTCGGAGGGGGGTGTTATTTGGATGTTACTTCTACAAGACAATGTACTCATGCCATAGAGCTCTCCTAAGACTTTCCACTTTAACCTGACTCACTAAAGCAACAAAGGCATGAGATCTGTGGATCTTTATCAAGATGATGCATTATTTTAGGGAATACTGTTCCCTCAGTGTTTCCCTTCTCCTACTCCTGCAAATGAACAAGAAAAGGTTAGAGTATACCTACATTCCAGTCATACTTTCCCCTGATTCTCAAGACCAAGCATACATTTTTATCCTCTGAAACAGATTTTTCTACAAGCAGATCATTCACAACTTAGGGGTCAAGAAGAAAATTTCACCTTCCTTAGTTTTGCAATATACAATTATTCTCAAGAATAAAATAATCTTACTAAAATGAATGATAGGTGACAATGACTGGATAGTCTTAGTTTCAATTGCTTGAGGAAAAGATACATTCCATAAAGCTTGGAGGATACTGTTTTCTAGGGAGAATAAAAGAAAGGAAACAGAATTTAAAAGCTTTATATTAAATACTCAAAAGTTGCTGTTTATATAGTGTCCAAAAGGTAAATTTGTTGTGCTGTAAAATCACAGGCACCAGGGAGTGAACAAGGTCATGAACTGTCTTCATTTCTACTAACGGAACACCACACGCTTCACATACTCATCAAAGAGATAGAGTTTTGCATTTAACTGAAGCAGTAAAAAATAAACTAGGACACGTGGTTTGGCCCTAAATTGAGATGCATAAAAATGAAAGCAAAGCAAATTCAGGATAAGCAAAGTGCAACACCAGGTTTTTACAGGGTGTCTGGGAATCATTCAAATTTGTGTGGGGTAGCTTGCAAAGAAACTACCTAATTGCAAAGACATAACAACACGGGGGCACTTTGGAAGGAATCTACTAGAGTCCTAAAGCTCTGTACCGTGTAGTTGTTATTCTATAAATTACCACATATAGACTAACTGCACAGCTCTCCAAACTCACCCATATCTCCACTTTCAAGTTATAAATACAGAAACTGTTTTAAATATTGGAAAAGGGGTTGGCCTGCTGGCATAGTGGTTAAGTTCGCGCGCTCCACTTTGGCAGCCCAGGGTTTGCCGGTTCAGATCCCGGGTGTGGACCTACACACCGCTCATCAAGCCATGCTGTGGCGGCGTCCCGCATACAAAACAGAGGAAGACTGGCACAGATTTTAGCTCAGGGACAATCTTTCTCAAGCAAAAAGTGGAAGATTGGCAACAGATGTTACCTCAGGGCCAATCTTCCTCACCAAAAAAAAAAAAAGTTGGAAGAGTACATAGAAATAAGCATACATTGAAAATCAAGTCTCTTTATTCCAGAAAAATGGATCTCACAACTGACTTTATTACTTCATTGGGACTTCTTTATAGAAAGAGCCACAAAGTGTGTATATAACAGTAGAACAAATCTGGAGTGATTAGAGCCAAAGGTTCAAATAGGGCAATTTTAAGACAGATCAAATATTAGCACGGAGTTTCACATCTTAGATTGCGTTCAATTCTTAAGGGGTTACTTCAGTTGAACAGTATAATAGCTTATAATTATTACATATTCATCTTACTTTGCTAAAATACATGGATTTATAGATCTATCAAGCTATATTTTAAAAAATGAAATCTGTTTTAAAGGGTAAAACCTATTACTACCAGGACATAAGATACAAACCAAAGGCATCTTAATTCAATTTAGATAGAGAATCACATCAGCAAACGGTAGAAGGTTTAGATAAGAATGTGGTCCTTCAAGCACAACCAGAAAAACGTCCTTAGCACCACAAATAGGATTCCCAAAAGGGGGATCATATTAAATAACTGGACGAAGAGCTGCACACTTCCTACGATTTCACTCTAACAGAAAAGGCAATTAAAATGACCAATGTTAAATTTTCCAGATTAAATTAAATTATATTTCCAAACTGTTTTAAAAATTCACTGACTCTACATGGTAAAATCAATGAATTAAAAAGCAATAAATGGATTACGTGTGAAGATGATTTGGAGCTCTTTAGTACACAGTAATTTCAGTATGAATAAAGATTATGACATGAATATCGAAAAACCAATGTGATCCCAGGCTGTATCAACAGAAACAGAGCAGATAATCAGGGACAGTGCTGGTGCCAACTGCTTTGTACTGGGTCAGACTACACTGAGAGATCTATGTTCAGTTCTGGGAGATAATGCTTTTTTACAAGTATACAGATAAATCACTGGAACCTTTCTCATAGGTTATGTTTCTTATAGGTTTTGTAATAATCTCTGTGACTATAAAAAGCACGCAGTGAAGCAGAGTCGTCCAGTGTTTTTCCCACCTAAAAACAACTGACTGACTTAGTGGAAGAGACACGACCTCAGGATTAGGTCTTCAGGTATAAATTCAGCGTTCTTTCTACTGCCTCTGAGTCCTTCAGAGAACAACCAGGATGATTAGAAGAATGGGAGCCACAGTTTTGAGAGAAATGGCTGGGAAAAAATGGGTGAAAAACACTCCAGAGGTGTTTAGCCTGGAGGATAGAAGTCTCAGGGACAACAAATGAAGGACTTTCAGAGAGACAAAAGGTTGGCTTTGTTCTCATAGCTTCAAGCAGGAAGAACCAAAGTTAAAGGTAAAAGTTAACATGAAAATTGATTTCACCACAGAATTAGTCAAAATCCAAAAGATCTTGGGTAGAGGCAGCAAGTGAGAGGCTGGGCAACAAATAATGGACGTGTATTCAGGAGGTTTAGTAGGCTGACTGGTGGCCCCCAAAAGATATGTCTATATCCTAATCCTCAGAACCTGTGAATGGGACCTTATTTGGAAAAAGGGTCTGCAGTTAAGGATCTTGAGATGAGATCATCCTTGATTATCCCGGTGTGCCCTAAATTCAATAAGTGTCCTTACAAGGGACACACAGAGGAAAGACACAGAGAAGAGAAGGTCATCTGAAGACGGAGGCAGAGATTCAAGTTCCAGTCTCAAGCCAAGGAATACCTGGAGCCACCAGAAGCAGGAAAGAGCAAGGAAAGATTCTCCCCTAGAGCCTTCGGAGGGAGTATGGCCCCGCTTACACCTTGATTGCCGACTTCTGGCCTCCAGAACTATGAGAGAATAAATTTTTGCTGTTTTAAGCCACTATATCTGTGGTAATTTGTTATGGCAGCCGGAGAAACTAACCCGAGGGGGAATCAAACACTGGATGAGCCATTGGACTAGATGAGGTATTAGATCTTCTCCAAGACTTTATAATTCTGAATGGGCAAAACTAAATGTAATGAATATAACTTCACTTTCCCTTCAGGAACCAAGAAAATATTTCAAGACTATAATGCCAAGGGGTCATCATGATAGGCATCAGCTAAGGCTGCAAAGCAGACTTACTAAAGTGCTAGTAAATGGAATGTGAGAAAGAGATTCATACGAATGGTCCAAAAGTGGGAAATTTTTTTAAAAAAGATTTTATTTATTTATTTTATTCCCTTTAAAGCCCCAGTAGATAGTTGTATGCCATAGCTGCACATCCAAAAGTGGGAAATTTTTTTAAATTAAAATTTTTTATATGTATGTTCCAATTACTTTATATAGGTGCGTGTGTGGATACATAAAGAATATTTCACACTCAATTTGGGAAAAAAATTTGTAAAAGAAACTAATTTTGAATAATACTTAATTTAAAAAGATACAACTAATGGGCCAGCCCAGTGGCGCAAGCGGTTAAGTGCGTGCGCTCCGCTGTGGCAGCCCGGGGTTCGCCGGTTCGCACCCTGGGTGCGCACCGATGCACTGCTTGTCAAGCCATGCTGTGGCCGTGTCTCATATAAAGTGGAGGAAGATGGGCACGGATGTTAGCCCAGGGCCAGTCTTCCTCAGCAAAAAGAGGAGGATTGGCAGATGTTAGCTCAGGGCTGATCTTCCTCACAACAAATAAATAAAAAGATACAATTATTATAAGTGCTACCCTCTCCTTCTCAACCTAGACATTTTTACAAAGGACTCTAAATTGGTGACAGTTTCTTGCCTTCACCTTCAGAGCCCCATATCCAGGTCTGGCTCTTTGATGGCTCAACTGGAGATGAGGATACAGCTATAGTTAATTCAGACTTTTTACTGTGCGTACTACGATCACTTCTGCCCACTGTATTTGCAGTAAATGTGACAATACATAGTCAATATGTTCTGAGGACATGACTTTACTTCAAATTCAACATACTTTTTCCTGTCCACCACAACTTTTCCACTCAGGCTTAGAGTGACACTCAATTTTTACCCACCTACTTTGCCCTTTATATATGCAGTGATTCACCAAGTCAACAAGTCAATTTTCCTGTGAAACATTCTTATCTCTCCATTCCCACTGCCACTCTGGAAAATTCTTTGTTGTTGTGTGCATTGTAGGATGTTCAGCAGCATTCTTGTCCTCTGCACACTAGAAGCCAGTATTATTATTTTTCCTCTTAAGTAAGACTTTTTATCATATCACTTAGCAGCCCTACTTCCTAATCAGTTATTGTTTTAAATTTCAACTTCTCTGCCTAGCTTTCAAGGCCTAAGTGATCTGACCTGTCTGCCTGATTTATCTGCAACCTTATTATGCTCAAGTGGTTTCCTCACAATCTCATCAACACACCGAGATCATCTCTCTCTGCCTTTGCTCATTTCCTGGAAATGCCCATCTCTCTTTCCTTCCACCTGGCAGAGTAAAAGAGACTATGTTTCACTTTATCATGACTAAAGAAACTCTTACATTTTTCTGCTAAGTTGTATAGTATCGCTAAAGCTTTACCTATAACTTATTGCAAGTTGATGATACTGCAGTGAAACCGTAAGGCAGGCCATGGGCATACAAGATAGGAAATGGCCGGAGCAGAGCAAGGGAAAAGGAAAAGAAGATAAAGTTAGTAAGGTAATGAGTGCAGATCGTGCAGGGTCTTGTAGGTCACAGTAAGGACTTTGGCTTTTACTCTGAGAATCAACTGCAGGGGAACAAGAAAAAACATGGAGGGGTGCAAGAGAAGAGGATAGTTAAACTAGTATGGCAGCTGTGGAAGTGGCGAGCAGTGGTTGAATTCTCATATTTTCAAGACAGAGCTAACAGGATTTGCTGACAGATCTTATATGAGGTGTGAGAGCCAGAGGAGTCAAGGATAACTCAAAGTTTCCGGGCTAAGCAACTGACAGAATGGAGTTGTCATCTTAACTTCGATAAAAGTACAGGTGACGTTAAAATAGACAGCTACAGGCTGCGGTGAGTAACAGAGAACGAGGGCTCAATGCTCGAAGATTAGGCTGGAGAGGTCAGCAGGGATCAGACTGTGCAGAGTCTTGTAAACCATAAGACATCTAGACTATATCCTTAAGGACAATGGGAGGATAATTAAAGATTCTTTAAGCATGAGAGTGACAAGATTGGGGTTTATATTTCTTAAAGACCACTCTGGCTACAGTAGAGTAAATAAAGGGGACCAAGACGTGGTCAGCAGGTTGTTGTAATGGTCCAGGCCAGAATGGTGATGGTTTTGACTAGGGTTCTAGTAGAGGAGAGGAACATATGCAAATAGATTTGAGCTATAATTTGTGGGTAGAACTGAAAGGACTTTGTGATAAATTGGTTGTGATAGTGGTAAAGAGGGAGGAGTCAAGGATGACCCTTTGGTTTTTTGATTGAGTAACTAGGCAGACAGTGGTGTCTATGAACTGAGACAGGGAACACTGGAGGAGGAGCAGGTGTATATATTATACATGTATATTATATAAAATGCATTTATTATATAAAATTTTATTAGATATAAAGTTAGGAGATAAATTTGGGGTGAAAATATCAATTAATGAATTATAAAAATTTAGATGGAAACTAAAGCCACAGATATGAATGAGATAGCCTAAAAAAATCATAGAGAAGAGGGCTGTTTCAGAGCTTTGAGAATATTAATAAGGGATGGGGAAATGAAAAGGAGTCAGAAAAGGACCAGTCAGAAAGATTTGAGGAAAACCACATGTCTCACCAGAAAAGCTCAGAGAAAGCGTTAATTTAAGAAGGAAGATATCATCGATAGTCAAATGCTGCTGACAGGTCAAGCAAAACAGACATGAAAACGTGTCTCGTGGATATAATTACACGAGTTCACCGGTAGGTAGCTTTGGTAATACGGTAAACACAAACTTAAATATAGTAGGGGGGGATGAAGTAAGACTGGTGTGAGTTCAGGAGTGACTGGAGGTGAGGAAAGGGAGATGATGAGAAGTGTGGCACTGAGAGGGGAGAGCTCAGTAACTGGAGGGACACGGTGAAGCACAGCAGAAAGAATGTCCTGAGAAGGTGAGAGGGGATAGGCTCTCCATCCTACAGGTGAGATTACAGAAGGATTTACCTTAGATGGCAGGTGGGACAACTCTCTCATTTTAACAGGAAAGATGAAAGAAAATGATCACTATGGATACAGTTTATTCATTCAACAAATTTTCACTGAACTCACACTATGTGCCAGGTATAGTGCTAGGTGGTAGAGACATAAGGGTGGGCAAACAGACAATAGAGCTTCGATTCCAGAGGAGTAGACAAACATTGCTCATATAATCACACTGACAAATACATAATTTATAAATTAAGTACTCTGAAGGAAAGAAACACTATTCCAGAAAAGAGGTAGACAAAGGACTGAGAGAGTCAGGGAAGACTTCTGTGAGAAAGTGCCACTTTAGCTGAGATCTCAAAGATGGTAGGAGTTAAGGGAAGGAACGTTCCAATTAGAAGATGCAGCATAGGTAAAGCATAAAAGCATACGCCCTCCTCCCAGGGCAGGAGGCAGCACGCTGCCTCAAGGAAGTGGGAGAAGGCCAGTAGAGCTGGACTGAGGAGAGTTGTGGGGAGAGATGAGCTGACGCTGGAGAGAGAGAGGTAGATTACGCAGGGCCCTCTAGATCACGTTAATCACGGTCTGAGTCTTTTCCTAAATTAGAAACCATAGAAGGACTTTAAACAAAGGTATAACTTGCTCAGATTTGCATTTGATAATTTCCTTCTTAAATTAACACCTTCTCTTTGAACTTTCCTGACAAGGATAGATTTGTATTTTGAAAACATTATACTGATTACAATGGAGAATGGTTTGGAGAAGGTGAGAACAGTTTGTTGCAGTAATCTAGGTGAGAGATCATGGTTGCTTGGACTAAGGCAGTGGTATTAGAAATGGAAAAAGGGAGACTAATTTGGAAAGCTTTTAGGAGATAAAATCATAGATTTGGTTATGGTTTGGAAGTGAAGGGTGATGGAGAGGGAGGGATCATGGATAACTCTTAATGTTTTGTTTTGCCTAACTGGATGGACTGTTGATCAAATGGTAGGACAACTTGAAAAAAGAAATGTAATAGAACTGCTGAGCGCTACTGAGAGCCCCAAGTGATTATTAATCACGAGTTTATAAGGATACTATTGTGTGACTTTCTCTAGACATCTGCTTGGGTGCAGCAGGTATAGAGAAACTGGACAGCAGGACTGTAAGGATGACAGAAAGTCACAGGCGGCAAGACAAAGATGTTACTAAAATAATGGATCATAAAATCTAAACAGGATAAAGGGGGCAGGGTTTGAAGGTCACCAAGAGTAGCAATGAACAAGTGGCTGAACAAACAAGCTGAAGAGAGGAGGCAGTCATCAGAGAGCAAGATGCCTGAATCAGATTCTGGAAATGGACTGAAATGATGACACGATTCAGAGTGTAACCATGGGAGTAAATGAAAACGGTGGAATTCAAGAGGTAATTGGTGACAAAGATCAAGAAAATGAGAGGCCAAGGTGTTGGATGAATCACCCACTTGTGTGTTAAAGTCACCCATAACAGCAAGACTGAATAGAGAGAAAGGCTGTTTCCTGTGTTCTCTGTTTCTCTGTTGCCAAAATACATGATGAGTAAGACACTGATAGCTGAGAGGTTGGTAGGGGAAAGAGTGGTATAAGTTGAAGAGCATATATCTCACAGGAACAGGGTTTCTGTAAGTCTTCTTTACCAATAGAGAAGTAAGAGTCTAGAAAAAGCATTGAGGAGCAAGAAAACCCCAGTTTCACCTCTTGAATCCTATTACCTAGCATATAAGAAAATGAATAGCTACCAATGGTAAGACTACAGCAGAAGTGGAGTCGTCAGGGAAAATTCAGGTTCACAGTTAGGGCAAGAGGTAGGTTGAACTCTCTGAGAAGAGCCTGAAGATCCAGGAGAGTTTGTTGATTATACATATGCACTTTCAGAGGACCCAGCTGAAGGACTGGAGGGCTGGGTCAGGGTCAAGGAAATAGAGGGCATTTTGAGGATGATGGAGATAATATAAAAGGTTTTGAGGTGTTTTGGGGGAAGGCTGAGGTATTCCCATCTGATAGCTTCCATCTTCTCTGTAAAGTCAGATATGAAGTGATTTATCAAGCATGAAAGCGAACACTGTGGGAGGAGAAAAAGGAGAGAAGGCTTCAGGAAGTCATGCGGCAGGAGAATCAGATATCTAGGACGTATTAGTCCAACTGAGATAGATGCCTGTGAATTTACAGTGCTACCAATCTTCCCAACTGTTTGATTTTTTTCCAGTAGATAAGTGGGTTAGACGTAAGACTGATGGGATAAGGGCATTTACAATGCTGACAAGAGAGAAACTCTGTGAAGCTACTAGGGTAGAAGAGTAATGACAGCGGCCCAACAAGTGCAGAATGATGGGGGCAGTCTATAAGGGGGTGCGTTATCTGTACAGACTTTTAAACTGATAATAAAATGAATTAAAAATTGGTCTGCTTTTTATTGCCACCGTGATCCAACAAATCTAAACAATGCCAGTGACAGAATATTCCACCCAGAAAAAAATCTTTTGTTGGTCTAAGTTCTAAATAATTCCTGCAGTGACTGTTTAGTTTCAATATATATGTAAGCTTCAATTACATTTTCATTATGGATACTCTAATAAACATATCTACATGGAAGTTCATTCAGAGAACTCCCAGTTACACGGTCAGCCCAACAAAGTGGACTAAGCTACACACCTCCATTTCCACTGTTTCGAATGGTTTGGAATCTTCCAAGCTTGCTTTGGGCACAGTTTGTCTCTCCAAACTGTCTGGTGCTACATATTCCCATGTTTAAACAGTAGATTCAAAATAAACAATGATAGTAATGTGCAATTTTTCTTTCCTGAGTTATCTTTTTTTCTGGGTGTAGATTTTTAGATAAGGTTATTCAGATACAAAAATACTTGCAATCAGCCTGGAACAAGGGACAGTGTAATACAAAACTTTAAAATTGTTCCTTGAAGACTGGCACACAGAAATTGTGTTCAATAAAAAAAAAAATATATATATATATACATATTTTTTCCCAATAAAAGAAAATTTTCTGCTTTTCTTTTTTGGCTATTATTATTTACTTCATTTCATGATCATTACTGAAAATAATTTTATCATATAGAGAAAGAGGTATTAAAAATGATACACTCCAAGTGTCAAAAACACTAGGTACATGCCACTGAGAAATGATTTTTGAATTGACACTGGGAAACACAGAGGCTATAACCCGCTCTAGACCCAGAGATATGGGAGGCATAAGAAGAAACAGTCTCCCCTTGAGAAGGCTCCAGGGTAAGCAATACTTTCAAGAGAAAGCCTGTTATTTTATTTACATCTAGCAGTTGTATACTACAGGTGTGTATTCAGCCTTTTACCATAGTTGTATACACAGTTATATAGTAGAGAGGTTGAGGACTTGTGTATACTATAATCGTTGAAGAGGGGTTTCAGAAAGTATAGAGGAAAGACCTAGGAGGGAAGTAAGGACAGAGATAACAGATTAGAGGAGAAGCAGCAAACAAAAAATAATGATGTGGAAATAATTCATGAGCAGAGGGTGACAAAAGTCCTTATAGGAGAATTAAAAAGAAGAGCGATTTTTCCTCCTCCTCCTTTAGGGGAAGAAAAGAGAGAGAATATATAATAAGAGATCCTACATGCCAGTCAAAAGAGATTAAATTTGATATGACAGGTAATAAGATGCCATCCCAAGTTTTTAAAGGAGAAATAATGTAATGAAAAGATGTACATCCGATTATTCCCTTTGCCAATATTAAATATAGTTCTTTAGACAGTGCTCTACTAAAAAGAGAATGGAATTTCAGGGAAATAGAACTCCAAATAATTTCAGTAAGAAGGTTAAAAATAATCCCCATTTTTTTTAACTTGGTAAGTTGCAGGGTTATGGAAATTGTTAAAGAATTCAATACCAATTTCCTTATAGAAACCTTCCAGTTTTTCCACACCCTTTTGGTAACTGTTGAAAAAACAGTCTAGGACAGGCAAATTTCAGTGAATAGAGCAAAATTAAAGGATGGAAACCATGTCTTTTTTAATAGTAAATTTTGTAAAATAAAAATTCTGCCAAGTAAATCAAAATCACATTCCACAACATTAACAGCCATTCTGCATTTGCCCGGGTTTAACAGCACCTGTTTCCCACAAAAATCTATAAATGTTTAAAAAAAAAAAACAAACCTACAATTAAGCATGCAAGGTGCATAAACCTATCCTACTTGGTAATGCCAGAAGATATTTCCATCTGGAACATGAATTTGGAAGAAAAACCACTCACCATTTAAAATTTCTAAAGACAACATCACAATGTGTGCATATAATATAGGTTGCTTAACTCTATCAGTGCACCTATGGTACATTCTCTTTAAGCCACTTCCTTATCAGTGCTGGGAACATAACAGGTACTCAGTCCTTTATATCAAAACTACTTATTTAATTATAATGCCTATTTCTGAGGGGAGAGGAAGAGAAAAGTACGAGGGGGATTTAGGTATAATAAGTTAAGGCTTTGAGAGGTCAGAGAGGCATAGGCTCAGATCCCAGCTTCGCTACTTACTTGTAGTGTGAACTCGGGCATACTACTTTGAACCTCTGCGTCCAAATCTCTAAAATGGGTTTAATGATACCAATCTTGCAGGACTGTTGTTTAATTAAATTAAACAAACAAACAAACAAAATCTAAGCCCCAGCGCAGTTACTAGGATACAGTGGGCATTCAATTATTATTATTATTATACCTTATTTCTCCCTTTGCCTCGCCCACACCTCTCTGTAAATACCATATTTTATTCATTTTGCTACCTCCTGAAATCACAAAGCATTCTTATGCATGCAGCACTTTCTACACTAGATTTTGGTTGTTTCTACAAATGTCTTATTTCCTCTATTAGAAGGTAAACTCCTAGAGGACATATGCGGTAAGCTCAAAGTCTTATCCACAGTAGGTATTTGACAAATATCTGTAAATAAATGAATAAATTAAAGAATGTAAAAATTAATTAAATATTGAACAACAAATATATAAGTGACATACAGCCCTGTGTAATTAAAAAAATAAGATTTTAAGATTCAGAAATATTTTCATCATTTATTTTTTCTTTCTTAAGTTTAATAAACCTAGACATCCAACTTGTATTTTTACAAAGTGCTTTGAGTTTTGCTCAAAAGGAACATTCTTTGGTGAGGAGGAAATTCTGAGTTACAGAATGGTGTTTGCTGTGATCAACAGGAGGGAGCACTCTCTAGCACTAGGGAGCAGTGGAGCGCTGCCAAAACTACAATGACGCCGATACTGGACTGTGCTCACTGAATATCCATCATGCTTTAGGTATTCCACTTAGCCTACATTATCTATACAATACAAGCATTTGTCGTATAGGCACTATTATTGAGGTGCCCACGGTCATAGTCTTTCCTAACACTCAACCTACGACAACCATTCCCACTCACTCCACCTCCCCCTGCCCTGAGTTTGGATTAGCTACTCCTCTCCTGTGTGTTCTCACAGAGCCCTGCACACTCACTAACAGTACCTTTACATTGTATTGTAATTGCTTGTTTATGCCTTTGTTTCTTGCACAAGAATGAAAACTGTGAGCCTAAGTCTTATTAATACTGTCTCCTAGCTCCTAGGGCACAAGGTCTGGAACATATTTATTTGTGGAATGGAAGGTGGAGTGAATGTACGGATGGAATGGTGGAGCTTGAATTCCAACCCATGCCTGTTTGATTCCTAATCCTATGCTTTCAATTCTACACCACGGTCGCCCCTAGTAATAATCCCATTTTGTAAATGTGTGTTATTTTATAAATTTATTCAAGATTTCTATAAAAATTTGTGGGATTTCTTCATCCCACAAATCAGATGTTCATGACCCAAATTATTACCACATTCATCATCTGATTTGATAAGCTGGCACCTCGAAAACCGCCAAATCTAGCTTTTATATGACAACATTCTGGGTTTAGCACTAAGTTGAAAAGGCAGTGACTGTCAACACCAATAACTAGAGATCTCATTAAAGTCTGATATGTAACTTCTAAAGTCCTAGTAACAATATTATATACATTTATTACTTTGGGGACTTATATAAAGTGGATTTGGAAATAAATTTGGAAATAAAAAGATTTGGAAATAAATCCACAAGTTTTTAGTTTCACTAAACTGATTTTTCAATAACTGTGTGCATAAATCTGTTAACTACATAAGGTTTAGAGGTTAATTTTAGATCATCTATCAAAAAACCTAAAAACTTCTGCCTGCTTTCTAGATGTCAAAGCTCAAAATTACACACATAAGTTAACTAAAGTCAGTTTTCTAGAATGAATATGGTGTCCAGGAATTCTATATATTCAGAATATATATGAAAAAGACATATTTCAATTATGAAATTGCAAATGGAATCACCTCAAGTCATCATTTTACCCAATTTCAGAGGCAAAAAGACAATTTAGAGGCCCCTGAAGTCATTCTGTTTAAGTATGGATTTCACAGGAGAAGGAAACTCCAAGGATCATTGATCTGACAGCAACCAATGCTAACATCTAGGCTGTCATAATCAATCTGCTTTAATTATCAACAAGTTTTTCTCATTTCTGACCAGTCATTTGGAGCTGACCTCTGACAAGTACTTACAAGTCATCGAAATCTCATTTTATTTTATAGCCTCATATTTGTTATTGGGCTAATCTTTACCTGTTCTACATCACACAACAGCTTAAATATTTGAATGGCTCGGCAATAAATTTCCACGGTCCCCCTGGGTCAGTCAGATGTTAGCTGTTAAGTAAAGCTAAAAGGATCTATGCTTCATAAATTTGCTTCAGGGTCTACATTTGCTCTTACAGGCTAGGCTTTCAAGCCCAAACATCTTTATAGCTATGTGCAGTGATTTATTAACTCCTCCTTGTTTTTATCCAAAAAGATCAATCACATATGTATCAATAAGCTGGTGTGCTGGTGACTGCTTTTTATTGTACATATAACCACCTGCCTTTAATACAAACTTGAATCTAAAGCTTTTGTAAGCTCTTGCTGGATTTTAACAACCTTCACCTGTTTCTAATTTGGTATAAAACATATGGTTTTAGCTCTGCTATTTAGTCCTAAACGAGCCTTTCCTCTTATGGACCCAACAATATAAAAGAAAACAAATCCAGAGCACAAAAACCTAAATTTGGAGGATGTTACACACACACACACACACACACACACACACACACACCCCTCCCCCAACACTCCACATTTACTTGCTCAATTAACTCTGAATAGTACTTTTGACAAATAACAGGAATAAATTGTTTTATAGTTATAAAATTATTACATTTCTTTACTAACAATTAGAAGTGCCCCACATTACTCTCAAGGATTCTAAGAATTTTGTTCAAACTGTGAAAATGACTGTTTAATCTCAGGACCTCAAAAAAAGGTTAACAGCCATGTCTAGCTGCCCTAAGGTCAGGGAAGAGTTCCTATCTTTACATTCAGAAATCTACATTTGGCCCCGTGAAACCAAGATTTTCTTTCTCTTCCCTTGTCCTTCTCTAAATTAGACCAAAAGTTTAAGAGGCAAGTTGCCAGCAGAGAGAACTACCACCTAACTCAGCATGGTAAAGTCAATACTAAAATTAAGAGTGTCTGGGTGATAGGGCAGGGAGGAGTAAATCCTCAGGAAAAAATGACTAATAGAAATGTCTAGGAAAGGCAGAGAAGTCAACACAGCCTCCCACAGCTCCACCAGACTTCTTTCCTACACACATTTACTTTTCCAGTCATGGTGGGACCTGACAACACTGGCCACAGCTGGCATTTAATCTCCCATTCAAATTCCTCTCATCCTTTGAGGCCCAATACAAATACTCTTTCCACTCTGAAGCCTTCCTCAAGTCCCAAATCAGAACTGATAGCACTCTCATAATATTTGTCAGTATTTATCCATCATTTGGAAGCATGTCATCACATTAGGCTTTGCTTTACAATCATATACTTAACATGTCTCTCTCGTAAAATGATCTAACGTAATAGGCATTGAATAAATGCTCACTGAATTGTATTAAATTGGTTTACAAATAAAAAGTTTGTACAAATGAAGCACACTTAAAAATTAATATTTATTTTTTGCCAAAATAATACATGCCAAGTCATGCGTCACTTTACGACAGGAATACGTTCTGAGAAATGCGTCGTCAGGCGATTTCGTCATTGTATGAATACCATAGAGTGTATTTACACAAACCTAGATGGTATAGTCTACTACACATCTAGACTATATGGTACTAATCTTAAGGGACCATCGTAGTATATGTGGTCCATTGTTGACCAAAACGTCATTATGCAGTGCAAGACTGTACATTGTTTAAAAAGTCAAATTGCTCTACAAACCTGAAAGTAAAAACATTAGTTTACATGTTTATTAGCTAATACCGTAGCTCTACTTTAATTCCTAGACCCAAGAGCCAATTATTCTCAACACTTAAAGCTGCTTTTTTTCCTTGGTGTTTATCCTACATATATCTAATGAATATCCTATATTCCTGTTTCTTGATTCTATGGTTTTAAAAATAATCTATTGAAAACCTACTGAGGAAGATTAGGATTTAACTCTTACTCTTTGCTTCCCATTTCTTCCCAAAACACCCACACTTCCCTTTCCTCCCATTCTCTCAATAGGGTCAACACCACAATTTTTGGTTAAATCAATACACAACTTTACAGCATTATAACTATGTAATTGTTATTTTGAGCTGAGCCATATAATGTATAATATTTATGTATTCTTTCTTTTAAACTTGGTTTTTCCAGGAGTTAATCACCATCTAGTTTCTTGCTAATTTACTGACGTACCTCTCATTAATCCATTCCCTGACTCCCTGAAAGCAATAAAAATTCCCTCTCAATATAGTTAAATACATCAGATAATCAACCCGTTTCACTCTTTCTTGAAGCCCTTCATCTTCCTGCTCTCTAGACCAGCTGAAGAGCTGACTTTCTATGATTTCCCTTCACCATCATCCTGAGATCCCTTTGCTTCTCCACTGTGTGGGATCCCTTCATTTCCTTGAATGGTGCTTTCCCTTTAGTTGGTTTACTCCCTTGTATTAATAGAGCACATCTTCCAGGAGCTTCCTAGGGAAGGTGCATAGGTAGATTTTTTTGAGGACTTTCATGTCTGAAAAGTCTCTCTTCTATCCCTGTATTTGACTGATAGTTTGACAGATATATAAACCTAGGTTTAGAGGTAATTTTCCCACAGTATTTTGAGGGCATTTTTCCATTGCTTTCTAGCTTCCAGCGTTGCATTTGAGCAGTCAGAAGTCATGATTCCTACTCTTTTGTATGTTATTTTTTCCCCCTCTGCAAGCTTTCAGAATCTTCACCTCCAGCATTTTAAAATATCACAGTGCTCAGCACTCACCAGGCTCTTTCAACTTGAAATCAAGTCTTTCAGTTACTAGAATCTTTCTTATATTATTTCTTGAATAATTTCCTACCCTCTGTTCCTTTTCTGTACTGTTATTTGGATGTTGGATCATCAGGTATCTGAGGAATGCCTCTAATTTCTTATCTTTTCTGTCTTATTTTTGATCTCTGCCTTCTGGCTTTTTTTTCCCTAGATTTCCTCAACTTTACCTTCCAACTTTCTGCCCATTTTTTTTTATTCCATCATTTTAATTTTCCAAGCGTTGTTTGTTTGTCTTTCAATGAATGCTCACTTTTATATCATCTTGTTTTTGTTTTTGGATGTAGTACTTTCCTTTGTTTCTTGGAGGATATTAGTAGTCTTTTTTTTTTAATTTTTGCTTTTTATTGATCCCTATATTCTTTCTTCCCTCCACATTTCTTTTTTGGTTATTTATTTTGGCTTCTGTATTTCATGTGAGAGTTCTCCCCAAATATCTGGTGATCCTTGGCTGACTACTCATTTTTAAAAGTGAGGCACCAAAAAGCTGCAGGAAAACTGTGCACAGACAGGATTGGTCAAATGGCAAGTTTTACTCTAGGGTGATCAGCTGAGGCTTGACAGTTTCATTGGGGGATGTACAACAGTAAGGATTTGTAAATATTTTCTCTTGGATCAATCAATTTTCCAGGCTCTTACTGATTTCACCCCTCAGTGTGCAAACATTCACTTAATTCTGTTTTTTGGCTGGCACCTCTGCCCTCAGTTATGCTGGTTGTACCTGAATCCAGGGTTAGTCTGATTCAACCCCTTAAAAGAAAACTTCCAGTTTTCTGCTGGTGTAGGGAGAGGCAGTTGCATGAAAGAGGGGTTATTAGGCTATACTGACTTCTAATACAGATGTTCAGCCATACATGCCTCACCTTCAAAGATACCCAATCTCCAGTTCTGAGCTCTTCTGTATTTTGGCAGCATAAACCAGCTTGCTTCTTAGCTTTCCCCCTTGCAGGCTCTTCGATTTTAGTTTTTCCAGTTTGCTGAGGCAGTTGCTACTCCTCCATCTGTTTTCCAGTTTTCACAATTTTGTTGACATCTCTTTTCTCTTGAGATTGCCTCTCATATTCTTTTTGTCACTATGGGTTTATGCTTTGTAAATTTCTGTCCCTGTACTGTAATTTTCGTGTCGTTTAAGGGAGAAAGATAAGTACATTTGTTCAGTTAGGAGTGTGAAGTTCATTACCAATGACTAAAATAGCAGCTTCCTTTGCTTTCTTCTGTGTCAGGATCCTGTGCTGTGCTTTACATCTATCTTTTAATTTTTAAAACAACCCTCTAGTAGAGATTGCTGATTGCTACCCAATACCCATTCTATTTTCTGGGGTCAACAGAACCCCTAAAGTTTAGCAGCCCACTCAGAAGAAACATATTTCTCTGACTCTTATGGAAGCTAAAGAATGTGGAAGTCTTTACAGAAGGGAAGAGTGCCCGTTTTCCTGCTGGTTGAATAATCACTGACACTCCAACAACCATCTTGTACGATGGCAGCCACACTCTAGGGATGGCAGAGTAGAGAGCCTGAAGGAGCCTGAATTATGTGAAGCATTTATGGAACTGCCATTCCAGTCCTGGATTACTGATCCCTGCATTTTTATGTGCAGTAATAAAATTTTATATGTTTAGGTCATTGTTAATTTGAGGTTTCCATTACATACATTACAGACCCCAAACTGAAGGTCGGAAAGTGACTTGCACAAGATTATGGTGAGAAGGGGGGAGAGCTAACTCAGGTCTGACACCAAAGTCGAGACTTTCAACCACAGGCTTTCTTCAAATTATTACATCCTAGAACCAGATACACATATATGTCATAATTTAAGGGTTGAGTATGATTACTATCCCAAGAAAGAATAATACAAATTCAGGAGTCAGAGTTCTGCTCAGTCTTCCACCAGAGGTAAGAATAATTTGTTTTATGAATTTTACTTAGCTAAATGACAGGAAGAAACATGTTTCTGAATCATGCACAAATGGTTATATAAGTTTTTCACCAAATTTGGATATAATGCTGGAGATGATCTAACTTAAAACATATAGGAAGTTATTCAGTCGAACACTAAAGACACATACCAATATATTAAGATGCTTTTTACCAAAAAAAACCCCCAAAAACCCCACAGTGACTTCAAATATAAGCCCCAAATTGAATGTTACAGTAGCTTACACAGCAAAAGGCCAGTAAGTATTTATTAAATGAACACAAACTGGTTCTTTATTCATTTGCTGAGAAATATTTCCCAGTTGCCCCTCAACTTACAATAATCATTCCCATATCTTTGTTCCTGATGTTTATACAACTCATCTGGCACTCTTTTTTTTTTTCCTTTTTATTTTTAAACACATTTTTAAATTAGAGAATAATGAGCAAATACCTACACATCCACTACCCCGACTTAACAATTGATATTATTTTGCATTTTTTAGTTAAAATAAACAAAACATTACAGATAAAGTGAGCCCCCTTTGTTCCCCACCCTACTACCTCCCCACCTTCACCATCAATTAGGATGCTTGCAACCCCAAGTGACAGAAAACCCAAATCAACTGATTTAAATAATTAGAAGGATGGAGACAGACTAGTTCCAGAATTAGCTAACTCAGGAACTTGATGACTTTATCGAGGACTCATCTTTCCACCCTGCCATCCCAGAAAATTGGTTTAGGCCCATTCATGGTCATAAAATGGTTGCTACATGTCAGGTCTCATCTGTAGAGACAACATCCAGTAGACGATGACACACTTTTCTCCTGTGTTTCATATATGTATGTCATATATATGTAAACTTACAACATACAGATAAGTGCAAACCCACTGAATTTTCACAGAATTAATACTCCCATGAAACCAGTACTCAGATCAAGAAATAGAATATTACTAGCACCCCAGCCATGTTTGTTTTAGTACATAAAACCATTCCCAGAAACATCCCTTAGAACTGGCCAGAACTGTGACAGATTTTATGCCTAGACCAATCACTGGTGAGGGGAATGGGATTATCATAATTGGTAAAAAGCCAGTTGTGGTTTGCTCCTTGGGGCTGGGACTGGGGCCCACCTTCCATATAGCAAATGAAGAGAAAGAATAATCAACAAAATGGAGCTCTATTGATAAATATGAAGCCAAGAATGGTTGTGGGTAGACAACTGCATTTGCCATAGCCTCTCCCACAAGCCACTAGCTTTATAAATTTGGTGAACATTTGTGTACATCATTTTTTATACTTTTACAATACAAATGTTTATATGAATAATAATGGACCATGCATATCATTCTGCAATTTACTTTTTTCCCACAATATTGTTTTTTGAGAGCTATTTTTGCTGGTATATGTATCTAATGCATTTCTTTAAACTCCTAATTAGTATTCCATCTTACAGATAATTCCAGATTTTACTTCTTCACTCCCTTACTGACAGAGATTTAGGCTGTTTCTAATTTTTTCACTAATACAAATAACAATACATTTAACATCTTTATATGTCCTCCTTTGAGCAAGTTTCTCTAGTATGTACACACAGTTTCTAAGTATGTCCCCATTTTACTAGATTTTGCCAAAATGTTGCTGCTGCTAACCCTAGAGAACAACGTGTAGCCTTGGAAGTAAATTTCTTGACCTCTCGGTGACTCCATTTACACATCAATATAAAGGAGATAATAACAGCATTAATCTCATAATGCTTTTGTGACAATGAATGAATATATATATATATATATATATATATATATATATATAATTTACAACAGTACTCGAAACACAGCAAGAACAACTACAATTTTCTCAGTGATTACTATCATTGTTATTAATCTTTATATTCCTAGAAGGGAGTACAGGGCCTATTCATACCTGTTGGGGGTTTAGTTCACTTGGCTAAGCTGGAACTATTTTCCAGAATACCACTGCCTGTATGGATCCAGGCTAGAGTTGAACAAAAGATTAAATTTGCTCGAGATTTGGAAGACAGAACGGAAGCAGCAGCCATTATGCTCTGAAGTTAATGGTGGTCAGATACAGTACGAGACAGACGTAAGGCTGCCTGCAGATTCCATCTGGTCTTTGCGCTCCTGTTCTGCATCTAGCTCTTGTTCCCAAATGCTGGCCCCACTGACAAATAGTGACTCCAGACCCACTACCAGATGCAGTGGCAACTGTCTTCCATAGGTGTCTCCACCTGCTCTCCTCTGGGGTTCCACTGAGCTGCTGGATAGATCTTGCTTCCCACTTTCTGGCCTGAGTTGTCCACCTGCACTGAGCTTCTGAAGGGCTGGTTAGTGACTTTTCTCTGATCCTCCAACTCCCCCTTTTGGACTCTTCTCCAGCTTCTCCCACAATTGTGTAAAATCTCATTCCTATAATAAATCCCTTATACCATAAACAGTCATAGTGATTCCGCTTTCCTACCTGAAATCTGACTGATGTAATATGTTTTCGTAATTTTTCGATTGAGCTGTTTCTTTTAACTACTGAAATCAAAAGGCAGGTTCTTTATATCGCCTGGATTCCTTCCTCGCTCCCTCCTTCCCTCACTTTCTTCCTCCCTCCCTCCCTCTCTCACTTCCTCCCTTTCTTTCTTTTGCTATTTATGTGCTCAAGTTTTCACTCACTAACTTATAAAAGGAAATTTTTATCAAATCCTGGCAAGAAGGGGTTCTCCCATGATTTTCTGGATAAAAACCAAAATCTCCAAAAAATATTTGGGTATCCTATTTATTTTTAGCCTAACCAATTTCTGATATACTTCCATATAATTGTTGGTCAGTCTCCCTAGGGTTGAAGTAATGTTTATGATCTCCTTCTTAATGTCAAATAACTCCCCCCAATCCCTGCTTGCCTACTGATTGTTACTCTATGTTTTCTCTCTATTTCCTCTATGTTTTCTCTCTATTTCCATTTTAACACTGGAGTTTTTAAATCCATATAATATACTTATATTTCTTTGCTGCAGATCTAGATTGTGATTCGCACACTTTTAGTTAGCCATTGTAGAACCAAACTCTTCTATTTGGTTACTAGCAGAGAGCATCTGACAATAGTGCATGGGGAAAAACAGATTTACAATATACTGTAACAGATTATTTCAAATTCAAAAACAAGAAATAACAAGTGTTGGAGAGGATGTGGAGAAAAGGGAACCCTCATCCACCGCAGGTGAGAATGTAAACTGGTGCAGCCACTATGGAAAATAGTATGGAGATTCCTCAAAAAATTAAGAACAGAGCTACCATATAATCTAGCTATTCCACTTCTGGTTATTTATCCAAAGAACATGAAAACACTAATGTGAAAAGATATATGCACCCCTATGTTCACTGTAGCATTATTCACAGTAGCCACGACTTGGAAACAACCTAAGTACCCACCAACAGATGAATGGATAACCAAGATGTGGTATATACGCACAATGGAATACTACTCAGCCACAAAAAAAAAAAATCTTACCATTTGCGACAACATGGATGGACCTTGAGGACATTATGCTAAGCAATATAAGTCAGACGGAGAAAGCCTAATACCATGTTTTCACTCATATGTGGAAGATAAAAACAACAACAACAAACAAACACATAGACACAGAGCACAGATTGGTGGTGACCAGAGGGGAAGCAGGGAGTGGGGAGGGCAAAAGGGGTAAAAGGGCACGTGTGTAGGGTGACAGATGCAATTAGACTTTGGGTGGTGAACACAATATAGTCTATAGAGAAATCAAAATATAATGATGTACACCTGAAACATATATAATGTTATAAACCAATGTGACCTCAATAAAAAATTTATTAAATAAAAAAATTTAAAAAAAAGAAAAATATTACAAATAGTGTTATAAAAAATCAGAGTAGCATAAGACATAGTTAAACCAGGTATGTATGTGTGTGCATCCATTTATTCAGATTTTTTATTTCCTTCATTATCATTTTTATAATGTTTTATATTTTTCATTGATAAAGGTCTTTCATACTTTTTATTAAATATATTACTAGGTACTTATATTGTGCTTATTTCCTATTTGGTTATTGCTGGTGTAAAGAATCTACTTAAGTTCATGTTGATCTTAAGTTCATGTTGATCTTAAGTTCATGTTGATCTTAATCCAACAAATGTGCTAGATTTTCTAATTCTAATAGTTTGCAGATTCCTTCACCTTTTCTATGTAACATCCATATCTGCAAAAGACAATTTTGTCCCTTTATTTCAAATATTCACACCTCATCTCTTTTCCTTGTATAACTATACAGACCAGGACCTCAAGTACAACATTTTATTGTAAAGATAATAACTGGTATCCTTATCCGCTTTCCGGTTTTAATGGGAATAGTTTCACCATTAAGCCTAATGGTTGCTATAGGTTTGATAACCATTCTTTAGCATTTCAAGGAAATTCCCTTCTGTTTTCAGTTTACAAAGAGTTTTTTTTTTTTGTGAGGAAGATCAGCCCTGAGCTAACATCCATGCTAATCCTCCTCATTTTGCTGAGGAGGACCGGCTCTGAGCTAACATCTATTGCCAATCCTCCTCCTATTTTTTTCCCCTCCCAAAGCCCCAGTAGATACTTGTATGTCATAGTTACACATCCTTCTAGTTGCTGCACGTGGGGCGTGGCCTCAGCATGGCCGGAGAAGCGGTGCGTCCGTGTGCGCCTGGGATCCGAAACCAGGCCGCCAGTAGCGGAGTGCAAGCACTTAACCGCTAAGCCACGGGGCTGGCCCTACAAAGAGTTTTAATAACAACTGCTGGTGGAGTTGCAAACATTTGAGGCTTTACCATGTGCCACATATATTTTACACATATTGACTCATTTAATCCACCCAGACACCCTATGAAGTGGGTACTGTTATTATCTCCATTTTATAGACAATAGAGTAAAGCATAGGGAAATCAAGCAACTTGTTCAAGGTCACACGATGTACTAGATTTCTATTAATACTTTAAAAAACACAACAAATTTATCAGATTAAGACAACACCCATATATTAGCTCATAGTTTTTGTAGGTTAGAAGGCCAGGCACAGCATAGCTGGGTTCTCTGCTCAAGGTCTAACAAGTCTAAAATCAAGACGTTGGCCCCAACGCTGTGCTCTCATGTGTAGCTCAGGGTCATCTTCCAAGCTCATTCAGGTTATTGGCAGAATTTAATTCCTGCGGTTGTAGGACCGAGCAAGTTCCATGCTAGTTGTCAGCCAGGTTTCACTTGCAACTCTTAGAAGTTACCCTTAAGTCTTAGCCACAAGGCTGTATCATAAACAGTTCATAACATGGCTGTTTGACTGTTTGCAGGCTAGCAAAGAGTGTCTGCTGCTTGGCTCTTTTAAGGGCTTGCTTGATTAAGTCAGACCCACCCAGATAATCTCCCTTTATATTAACTCAAAGTCAAATGATTAGGAACCCTAGTCATTTAAGGAGTGAAATTCCATTATATTCATAAGTCCCGCCCACATCCAAGGGGAAGGAATCAGACAAGGCATGTACACCAGGAGAATGGGAATCTTGAGTGCTGTTTCAAATTGTGCCTACCACATACAATAAATAAGAGTCTGGATTCAAACCCAGACCACCTGTTCCCACAGTTTATGCTCCTAATCAAAACCTATATTAGGGGCCAGCCTGGTGGCATAGTAGTTAAATGTGTGCACTTTGCTGTGGCGGCCCAGGGTTCGAGGATTTGGATCCCGGGCACACACCACGCACCGCTTGTCAAGCCATGCTGAGGTGGCGTCCCATACAAAGAAGAGGAAGATGGGCATGGATGTTAGCCCAGGGCCAGTCTTCCTCGGCAAAAAGAGGAGGATTGGCAGATGTTAGCTCAGGGCTAATCTTCCTCACAAAAAAAAAAAGTAAAAAAAACCAACCTGTATTACCTTTCTAAATAAGTGTTAAATTTTATCGAATGCTTTTTCTGCATTTATTGAAATGACCATATGATATTTCTGTTAATTTGTTAATGAGTGAACTATGTGCAAGGCTCTTTTAACAGTGAACCATTGACTCTCCTGAATTGCTAGATTCAGCTTGCATATATTTTATTTTGTATTTTTGTAATTATGTCCATAAATGAGTTTGTCTGTCAGTGTTGTTTTTCATATTGTCCTAATCAGATTGTTTTATCAAATTCAAATTTAGTTTATTAAATGCCTTCAAGGCAAAAGCTTGCTTCATTGCTCATCTTATCTCTCTAGGTTCTCACCTTCACTCAGTTTTTGACCGAAGTATTCTTTGTTTTCCTGTAACTAAGAGATACATTTAAAATTCTTTTTAAAAAGTCCTACATGTTCCGTGTTGGTCCAGAAATCTATTCTACCATACTCTGGTAACAACCCTCTTCAGTTTTCTCATTTCTTTTTGAATCAGTTTTGTTATATTTCTAAAAAAAATCCATTCTGCCTAACTTTTGTTCAGTGTTCTTACGATTTTTCCATCTCTATTATAACTATAAATATCTTTTTTGTTATAAATTTTCTCTGTATTTTTTTATTTAGCCATTTTTAAAAATCATTTCTTCCCAGCCATTCTCTCTAATCTCTATTCCTAAAATTCTGATTAGATATATGTTGACACCTTTCCATCATTCTCTATGTTGTATAACTTCTGTTTCATGTATCTTTATCTCTGTGCCACATTGTGGGTGATGTTTTCATTTCTATTTTACTGTTCACAAATTCTCTCCTTAATTAAGTGTGTCCAGTCTACTATTTATCTTTTGAGGTTTTTTTAAATAAATATATTTTTCTTTTCCTGTATGACTTTTTAAAAAATATCTACTTTTGAGTCACAACTGCCTATTTCTGTTTCATAAACTCCCATTCTTGTTTTATGAATGCTACTTCCTTCGTTATCTTTGAGAATTCTGAATATACTTAAACATTTTTTTTCAGATTATTATTTCTATTTCCTTAGGTATGTATTCTTCTATTTTTTGGCTTTTTCTCCCCCACTAAGTCCTTAGATTTCCCCTTTGGAATTCTATCCCCAGGATATTTCATAAAAGATCAAAGTGGAAGAGAGTCAACTGAATGAGCTATAAAACAATTTAACCTTCAGTAAGTATACTACCCTTAGATAAAGATAGATTGGGCAATCCTTAAGTGCGTCTATGGTCAAATCTATATTTAGTATCTTCCAGGAGTTCAAGTGTTTGGAACACAATAGCAAAAAGCGATATTCGATTCAAAAGACATCTGGTAAACATAATGATTGGCCGAGTTCTAAGAATCCTATGTTTTTCTAATACTATCTGATATTACTCTATGTGTATGCATGCGTACACTTAGACACACCCATGAGTGAAACTCACAACAACGAATCATGGTATTTCTAATTTAATATTTATCATCTTTTATTTCATTGGCTAGTTTTGAGTGGTAAACACTATTTATTCTTCCTCTAAATTAGTCTTGTCAAACAAAAAGGTCCTGATGTTAACATATTTTTTGCAGGGAGTGAGCACTGGTCATTTAAGCCTAATAATGTTATTTTCACTCGAAAAGCCAAAAAACTAAAATAGGTATTCTGAGCAAAGTAACTTTTAAGTTAGTTCTAAAACTTTAAAAAGTACTTTCTTATCAATAATTAGGCCTTTACTCTTAACAACAAAAGGACGGCTGAGACTGGTCCCAAACCACCTATCAACCAGCCACCTCCTTCTCTGTTCAAAATCAGATTTTGTTTTTTGCTCTCCCAAGGGGATGCCTAATAAATCCTGCAATGTGTTCACAAGACAAGAGCATACCAGGTAAAGAAAGGAGTGTTACTGAATAAAAGGCATGAAATAAGTTAATTTTTATTGTCTCTCAAATTAGATAATATGCTCACTTTCTTAGTCTGTATCTGTTCTGTAAAAACATTTAGCATAAAGTTTATTCATATGGCAGACACTCAGGAGTATTTACAGAATCGATTTTAAACTAATTTATTTTAAAGAAAACAAGATTGTTTTAATCGTGGATGATGTTTATTACTATATTCTGAAGACCCAGAACAACATCTGTCACACAGTACCTACTCATTAAACATGTGATGAATGAATGAATAGGTGAGCAGGGTCATTTGTGAATTTATAATTCTGATACCATGAACCTTGATTTTGAATTGGCAGTTAATAATACAAAATTGAGTTAAGTGTCTATTCCAAATTGCATACTAAAAACATAGGTAGGATCCCCCCCAAAACTGAATCAAAATGGGAAAAGAAATCTTAATTAAAAGTGACTAATCTGTATCCTCTTAGAATGGAATATTACCTATCATTTCCCCTAGAAATCTCTGAGAGAAAATAACATGCTATTTACCAAATTCCTTTTCAACCAACTTACGAATCTCCCATTTTGTGATTTATGCAGAGACCAAAAATAATAGAGAAACCAGAAAATAATAAAAAAAATTCTTGTATCTTTCACACAGAATAATATTTAGCAAATTCAATATTAGGAGGTGACTTTTAAAAAGATTTTCCTCTAGTAATTTTTTAAAGCCGGAAGTGAAAAAATTATGCTACTGCACACTCAAAAATAAATATTCCCTGTATGGAATATCTTACAACAGAAGCTGTCTCAATAAATTCGTTCGTCATCTACACATTTAAAAGAGTTTTAATATAGGTGTCAATCAAACTCCCAAAGACCTGCCACTTCTCTTTATATTAAACCTTATATTTACACAAATTAAAATAATAAAATGCTCCAGTTGCTTATTGGTGTGTTTAATTAACTTACAGCAGTAAATTCCTATAACTAACTACAGTTAACACTTCTAGTATTTCATCACTAGACTCTCCACATCATGAACCTGGGAGCCATCATTTCTATAAATAGGAGTTACTAACAAGCAGCATGGGAAGAATTAATTTTTTTGTAAGTCTTTTACAAAAAGGTTTCCAATAATATAAATGAGTAGCACTCAAAATTCTAGGCGTTATTAACACCAATATTGGCTTAAAAGGAAAGATGGAGAATTATCACTATAAATTTAAAACCAACCAAGAAGGAAGAACTGGTATATAAAGATGATATGCATTATGAGAAAAAGTAACCACCTACCTCAACCCTGTGTTAATAATGAGAAAGAAAGGAAAAGCTGTATACAAAGAAACGTGTATTCTAGTCTTTAAGGAAGTAGCTTTAAAAAAAGTAAAAGAAAATAATGCTTCACAGTAATGGAGACTTTGAAAAGAATAGTTCAAAAGGATAGAGGTACTTTAAAAAAATTAAATGCTAGCTATATAATTGTGAATAATTCCAATACAGAATAATAGAAGTAACCAAGAGATAATTTAATTATTTATATAATATAGACAAATATATGCAGACTGTGTATATGTAAAAGCTACTCACGAGTCTAGTATATAACCAGGAGTGAGGTTGTTAGATTGAGAAAGGTTTGTGCAGATTTAACCGTATTATCAAATTGCCCTCTGAAAGAGATGAACTAATTGAAACTTCCACAAAGGATCAGTTTTTTCCTATATATGCTCACCAAATTAGGTATTAACAGACATTCTATTTTTTGCCAGGTTGATGGACATAAAATGGTATCTCTCCTGGTGTTAATCTGCATTTTAACTGATTACTAGTGACACTGAGTACTTTTTCTTATGTTATTAGACACTTAGGGTTTGTTCTTCTGTAACAGTTTCTTTATACACTATGTCCATATTTCTATTGGGTTGATTGCTCCTTTTCTTATTGATATATAAAGGTTTTCCTTAAATATTCTGGATATGACCATTGGTTAATCTAAATGCTACAAGTATCTTCTGATACTTGTAGGCTTGCCTTTTCATTTTGTTTATGTTTTCTTTTGTTATAAGTAAGGTGTTTTTTTTTTCAGGACGACTGGCTCTGCTAACATCTGTTGCCAATCTTCCTCTTTTTCTTTTTTCTCCCCAAAGCCCCAGTACATAGTTGTATATCATAGTTGTAGAGTTGTAGCTCTTTCTACGTGGGCCTCAGCACGGCTTGATGAGCGGTGAGTAGGTTCACGTCCAGGATCCAAACTGGCGAACCCCAGGCTGCCAAAGTGGAACACGTGAACTTAACCACTACGCCACTGGGTTTTTAAATGAAATCAAATTTATGGATCATTTCACATATTAAGATCTGTGTGTTTCTGTGATTTAAGAGATCCTTTCTGAATTGAAAGCCATAGACTTTTCAAATTTCTCATTTCTACTGGAGTGAAATAAGATCAAAAAGTTCAGGTAGAAGGGAAAGAAATTAATGTTGTGACTACTATGCGCATTCATTCATGTACAAATATTTACCAAGTGACTATTATATGCAACGGTAGTTTTATACAAATGCTTTTTTTATTCTTCACATTTCTCTAAAGCCTTTATCTTCATTTTCATATGAGTGCACTGAGGCTAGTGAGGTGAAATAAACTGGTTGGAGGTGTATTTGATGCCAAAGTTCTTTCAGAAAAGTGAAATGGGAAAGCCACGGTTTCTCCTTTCCTAAGTTTAGAATACACAATTTTTATTATTTAAATGCAAGTATAGTTTATCTCTGTTAGATAGTTATATATGCAAGCAAGCAACTATATGTTTAAGTCAAATTAGTCATATATTTATTATAACCAATCTGTGCTCCAAAACACTTTATAAAGGTATATTGCTATGCTTTGAATAAATGAATAAATATATATTGATATTAACCACTTAAAGCTAATCATCTTTGAAAGTAATTTTTCTTTTTACACAGACTAAAGACTGAATTATAAACATATCCTTCTTTCATCTTTGCCTAAAAGAAAACTGCTGATCAATTGAAAGTGAAGTCACTTACCAGGCTAGGTGAGAAACCGGAAGCTTTGCTCAATGGAAAGGTGTAACACCTGTTTTGTGCCAGTGTGTATGTTCTTCTGTTGCCTCTAAACTTTGCTTGGCCAGCTCCTAATCCTCTTCCACACTCAGCAGCTCAGATGTTTAGGGACCATCTCCTCGAGGATGTCTTTGCTTGCTACCCCCAACTCAACCCCATGCTGATCTCTAACATGGCCCTTATAATGCTGAGTATGATTGTCTGCCAACTTGCTATCCATCCCTGATGCCACTTCAGCAGCTAAGTAATTTTACCTGATGCCACCATCTTGTGCAGTGACTAACATGTACTAGTCCTCAGTACATCATCTGACTTTGTTGTGATGTAACCCGTTAGTAATTTAATTCTCTTGTGATTTAACTACGTATGAATTAACTCTCATATCAATTTTTCATTTCAAGGAATTAGAGAAGAAAAACACTATGAAAACCAATTGATCATTTAATCTGATTCAGAAGTTACGTTTGATGATTTTATTAATTGTAAATTATCATGGGGAGAGGCATAAAAAAATGGCAGTGAATAGAACTATCTGGTTCAAAGAAGGACATAAATTTGTTTTACAATGATACTGTTACCCAGGACATAAATCTTATCCTTAGAAAATTATCTTAAGAACTATTACAATAAGATGCTTTGGGAAGTTAAAATAAGTTCACACCTATCCAGAAATAATTTTCTTACTCTTTCCACCCATTTATTTCTTCAGAAAACCAAAAGATTCCAAAAATCACCTACCCCAAACTCTCTGGCTTGTTATAATTATCCTCATATCCCTCATTGTTTGCCTACCAAAAAATCAAACATATAAGAATTAAAGGAAAGAATGGTGCTACTTTCAATGTAATATCAATAAAATACAGTCTTATTTGAGTACACGATTAATTCATATCGGAACCCAAAACATCTATGCTGTCCTATGATACATATTAATAGACTACAAAAGGCCAGTCACGGGCTACCTGGAGAGCTCACTGATGCTCTGGGGACCTCCTGCTGAGAAACACTGATCTCACATATTCTAATAATGTAACCATCTTTAACCCATGACATAGCCCACTACTAACTAAACATATTATTCCTCTTCCCCCATTCCCCAAGCATTATTACATTGAACCTTTATTCTGGTTTGAGTACACGGCAAACCAGAAAAGCAATAAATTCAAGTTGGGGTCATATGTCAGAGTCATCTGGTTTTCTTTTTTATCCCACTGTCCCATTACATTACTGTATTCTAATTTAGTTAGTTGCAGAAAGCTGAGACGACAATAATACTAGAGAAGACTTTCTCATCCAGATAATAACATCAGCACTATAAAAGCACACTTCATTAAAAACAACACACACAACAATACGCTTCCCAGTGTCAGCAATGAAATAGCTGCACAATTACTTTTGACTCATTTTCCACATTTCCCCTTTCTCAGTGGAATGCCTAATCTTCACAAGGTGTTCATTTCCTGTCTCACCCAGCAACCACCTTCTGCATTTTTATTTTGTTGATCTCTCCTGCCTAAATTTCCATGGGGATTACTCATTTTAAAACATGGTCTTTGCTTTCACTCCTGAACACAACCCCATCAGCACTGCTGCCTGTGCCTTGGATTACAACAGACACTGAAGTTAATAGCTTGCCATGGTCCTAAGGGACTGTATGAAATAATGATTGTCCTGGCCAGAGCATCTAGAGTTAAAACCATGGGCTACAATGTGGAGTGTCAGATTACCTGATAGCATTTGCAAAAACGAACATCCCTTCTGCTCTCCTAATTCAATTCACGAAATATTTATTGAGTGTCTAAACAATACAAGGCTCTCTGCAAGGCAGTGGAGTAAGTTTAATGCCAAGTAAGATGCAGTTTCTACACTGAAAATATTTCAGACAAGAATAAGACAAATAACTCTAATATACCACTTGTATCATACAGTTGTTGCTAAAATGAAATGAAGGCTATGAGAGTACACCGAACTACGGAGAAATCAAGAAACAGTTTACGAGGAAAGTTTTAGGTAATAAGGAAGGGCTTTATGTACAACCACAATTTTGATCCTAGAGATGGCTAGGGAAGTCATTCCAGATAAGCAGAACAGTATGGACAAGGAGTATCCAGGTGGGAAATAAGGTAGCGGGTTTGGAAGACAACAGTCTGACTGAAGCACGGGTTATGAACTGAGAGGGAACCGGGATAAGACTAAAAAAGTAAGCAGCAGGTTAGGAACTATTTAGTTTGAACGTGTTCTACACTCCTTTTAAGAACAAGGGCTTCAGCATTCACTAACTGATAGCTTCTAAGATAGAGACACTTGCTTGACTCATTAGTGGATATTAGGCAGTAAACTCCCTGAGGAGTTGAAGCAAAAGAGACAAGCCTTCAGACTTGCAACAGTTTTTTCCCTGTACTCTGGGAAACTTCATTAGTCCTCTGCATTTATACTACTGATGAAAGATGATGTACCTCATGGCATTATTACAAAAGGAAATCTAGTACTATGCCACTGGGTTGCATTTTTAATTTTCCTTAACCTTTTCTTAGGTCTACCTTTCCTTTTAGCACCTAGAATTAGCAAAAAATTACATGGCTGCCTGGAATTCCTGTTGCAAAACTCAACATATACATAATAGTAGTTGCAAAATTCCACTGAGATCTTCTATGCGCCAAGCTCTGTGCTTCATTTAATCCTCGTAACAACCTAGTGAAATAGGTATTATACCAAGTGAACCAAGACTCAGACAGGACAGCATTTCCATAGCTACTCATTGATAAGAGGTGAAGCCAACATAGCTCCAAAGCCTTAAATAACTGGAAATAAAAAAACAAAAACAAACTAACTCTGCCAAGTTTAAATAAATTGAGGCAAGGGAGAAGGAAAGAGAGGCATACTGCATTGTACCTCTTAGAGAAAAAACAAATGTAGGTGAACCAATAGATAAATGGGACCTAAGTAATTAACAATTTCAATGAGAACATAGTGACTCTGCTTAACCTACAGGGATCACATCATGGCATTTTTCATCAGGTAGCTTTCCCTAAATCAGGAAACGGGCTATTTTCAGTCTCATACACAGACCCATTCTGAAAAACACACTTCTTCCATCTCCTAAATATTTGCTTAAAAGTACCACACTTATAATCAGCATAACATCTTCTGGGCTTGCTTTCCTCAATGGGTCATATCAAAGCGAATGTTTAGTTAACTTGTTATATGACCTCACTTTATCTTTTAACCTGTTCCTCCATTTGTGAAATGAAGGGTTGAATCATATGACCTAATAATATTCTGTCTGCTTCAAAACACAGTAAGTCTACAATTCTCCATGGACATAAACACATTTTTTCCATCTTCATTTCTGTTCCATGGTGTACCCTTAGGTGGTTATAATGGAGTTGAACTACAGACATTTAGGAAAGTTTTCACATGAACAGAGATTTTTCAACTTAGGTCACATTCCTGTAATCAAGTAGAAAATCCGAAAGAACTGATAATTTCATTCATTTCAGTAATATTAGTCACCCTGAAAAATATTTGTTTGATTATACTTTTAATTTGCACAGCAAGGAAAAACAGAAAACCAAAGCATTTGGTCCACCGCTTTTCCACTGCCTCAAGTCATCCCATTCATTGTTCAATTTAAAGGTTTGAGGTCTGGGTTACTGAGTGCTCTAAATGCCAGTCTCTGAGCAACAACCTACAATAAAATGAAGATGAAAGGTTATAAGAAATGTCCTAATTTATAGGATAAACAGTAGAAGAGTTGAAAATTAAAGCCACAGCACTTAAGCCTAAGCACGATGTGAAAATCTCCCACTCCTGGAAGGAGGCCATCAGATTTAATTGGATGTCAGGAAAGCAAACAGATGCTAATTTAGTGAAAATAGCAACCATTTCTGAACTCTCTGCATTAAAACAGCTTGATTAACAAACAGAAGCTGAGAATTTTTATAGGAAGGAATCTATAATTCTTAATATAAAATGTTGTCAACAGATGTTTAAGCATGGCTGAAGCAGGTACTAATAGAAATGAAGAGTCAGAATTATAGCAGTCTGAAAACTACAGCAGTCTGAAAACACTTATGTTTTCAATATAAGCTTTATACCAACAAAGTCCCAGGTGCCAGTCACTATGTCTATAGAGAATTTGCCACTTATTCAAATAATGTTCAAAGTATTCTAATTGCTTCAAGGAGATGCCATCAGAAAAAATTCTCATTCATTTATTCAACAAGTCAGTGTTGCCAGGCCAAGAGGTAGGCTGAAGGAACAGAGATAAGGAATCAGTTTGCTCACTGCCACTCTGCAAATTCCTGTCTCTCTCATCCTGACAAAATGCAACCTAGTTACGCTGAAGGGGAAGCTCCATAAACCTCTAGATATGTCAAGGTGACTGCAAGAAAAATAAAAGACTCAAGTAAGTAACAGGTTTGGGGACGTGTCTGGTCAGCCCCTTTATACATAAATAGGCATGACCACCTATGTACCCAGTCACAAAAAAAGATGACAGATCATTAAAACAGACCCTCCTCTCATGAGACCAGATCCACATGCAATGACTATGACCTGGGTCCAATATTATCTGATTTTGGACACATCACAATTTCTTTGTACTCCACAATTTCTGTCTCTAAAAGAAATCAGAATCAATCACGTAAGAAAGATAACTCCTGGAGTTTTAGTCAAGATCTTCCATAGGAATAAATATAAGTACAAAAAAAAAATCAAGGAAATGGGAAAAGCAGAATTAACATTTCTCTAGGTTCCATTAATTCCATTACAGAAAAATAGCCGACCATCTTTTAGAGATTTGTAAAAGCCTTGTCATGGACAGGCCAGCAAGTTTCAAAAGTGCCTGCCAATTATACCACTCCCTATTTCTCCTTCTGAGAATAAAACAAAAAATTTCAGACATCTTTTGAGGGCATGAAAAAGCCATATGCTCTGACCAGCTATGTCTTAGCTCAATGACTGTTTAATCCATTCTGAAGTATTATCTAACAGACAGTTAAGTAGCACAATGACAATGACAAATACATTTCACCCCAAAAATCACTTTTCAGTCCTCAGTGAAAAAAGAAATAAGAGGGAAAAGAACATTGCAGCTGGACTCTGGTAACATTCCTTCATGTTTTGTGGTCTGAGACTCAAAATGAAATGCAGCAAAGATTTCAGAGTTTCCCTTTACAGTGTGCAGGTGCACAAGTAATGGTTTAGGAAGGCATCAGTCCAGACTCGTGTTTCAAACAGGCCAGACAAAGGAAAGACCTAGTTTTTTCCCCCCAGCAAAACTGGCTAAACAGGGCTTTGAATGCTAATATCTCACATGCCAATAGCCAGATGAGGCAGGTAATCAGACAAGGCAGAGGCTGAGGATTCCTAGGCCTATTACATTAAGTATAATTTGTTCAATGAGTCATTCAATTCCTATTTTCCATCTCCCATGAAGACCTAATTCCACCTAATACCTTGGAAAGGTTTACATCAAAACTGACACACTCAGGAAGAAAGAAAATCGTGTATAATCTGCTCTTCCAGTGATCCAAGCTAAGAATAACTGAAAGGTTGATTCAACCAGCAACCATAATCAATAAATATTTTTATTTATATATTTATTTATATATCTATGTCGTTCCAAAACGGATTTGAGGTGCTTTACTAAAGTGCATAAAACCAGCTAAAATATCTGATAGTTCATAAAATCTAAGACAGCATCAATTGTAAACGGCATCATTTACTTATATATCACTAAGAAAACATAAACACTATCAATCATATGACATACCATTAATTCCAAGGTGTATCTCATTTTCAGCAATATTAAAATGTCAAAAACATATATATTAGAATCAATAAAATACAATATGTGTTTCAGTAAAAGGGAGAAAACAGAAGTAAAATATGAAATTAGTTCACAAAAATGCAATTCTTGTGGTTCTCCTGGCTGCCAAAAAAAAAAAAAAAAAGAGAACATCACCTAAATCTAGCTGGCCCTCTCAGATTGCTTAAGAAAATCAATCAATCAATAAACAAATCATTGCTGCTACTCACACTGGATCATACTACTTGGAGTTGCCCACACGTTAAGCTGCTCCTTCACAAATTTAAGGTGTATAGCTGATCTGGAGAAAGAGTATCATCTTGAGGGATACCTCTCCTTCAAGCTCCCGAAGTGATTTTCCCACATAACTAATATTTGAAGTCAGATCATCATGTACCAGTTTGCTAAAAATCTGAAGAGATACTTAATTTTATTAATATGGAACCTAGAGAAGGGTGACCATTCTCCACAAACTACAAGGTGACCTTTGTCAAAGACATATCTTGTCATGGTTCTCTCTGTTGCTTAAAACCACCTAGAGGTCCCTTCGTCCCTTATAAGTAGTGCTTTTCATCATTAAACAAACAAATGGAATGATGTCAGCGAAATGGTGGAGTAGGTAGATCTAAGGACTTCTCCCTCCAAAGAAACATTAAAAAAAAAAAAATCAAGCAAAAACTGTCAGAATCAACTTTGCCAAAACTCTGGAAAATAGTCAAAGGTTTACAACAACCGGCTGGATGCTGAATCAAGAAAAAGGAAACTCAAAATCAGGAGGAAAGCTTTGCAGCGTTTTTACTGACTCTGCTCTAACCTCCACTCCAGCTCAGTAGTGGTCTTGAACACAGCAGCCCGCTTCCCAGTGTGGGGCCCTGATCCCTGGTTCTTAAGGGAGCAGAGCAGATCTTATTCTAAAAAAATGTGTTTGTCTGTTCTAACTTGCCTGGGGGCTACATGAAGGACAATGCAAGGCGCCTGCCTTTGTTCTGCCTAGTCAGAACTCACTCAGAGGTGAGAAGCAGGGGACGTTGTTCAAGATGTAAGGTAAACAACCCATGGCCTCTTATGTAAAAGACTAAGGCAGAGACATACAACAGAAGTTACTCATATGCCCAGAACAGAATGCTTGCTCAAAAAAGACCTGAGAAGACCCTAGGCTTTCACCTTTGGCTGATTGCTAGGCTAACTGCAAGAAGCGAAGGCTAAGGCCTTCAGGTTGAAATGATGGACACCAGACAGTTACTCAAAGCTGTATAAAGAAATAAAAGATCTCCAGAAAAGGTAACTACACAGGTAAATAAAAAGACAGTATTATGGGTACACAGTGTATAAAGATATAATTTGTCACAATAATAACACAGAGGTGTAAAGGAGCCGAGTTTCTGTATGCTATTGAAGCTAAGTTGGTATCAATTCAAGCTAGATTGTTATAAATATAGGATGTTAACTGTAATCTCCAGAATAACCAAAAAGAAAATATCTTAAAAATTTACTGAAAAGGAAATGAGAAGGCAATCAAAATGGTACACTACAAAAAAATCAATTAAAAAAAAAAAAAAAGGCAGTAATGGAGGAAATAAGGCACAAAAAAGGTATAAGAAATACGAAAAACAAATAGCCAAATGGGAGAAGTAAGTCCTTCCATACCAATAATTATACTAAGTGTAAGTAGATTAAACTCTCCAACCAAAAGGCAGAGAGTGGCAGAATGGATAAAAAAACATGATCCAACTATGTGCTGTCTACAAGAGACTCATTTTAAATTCAAAGAGACAAATAGGTTCAAAGTGAAAAACTGGAAAAGATATTCCATGCAAATAGTAACGAAAAGAGAGCTGGAGTCGCTATACTAATATCAGACAAAATAGTCTTTAGGTCAAAAATTGTCACAAGAGGCAAAAGAGGTCATTATATATCGATAAAAGGGTCAATTCATCAAGAAGAAATGACAACTAAAAACACGCTCCAAATCAGAGCCCCAAAATATATGAAGCAAACATTGACAGAATTGAAGGCAGAAATAGTCCTACAATACTAGTTGGAGAGTTTAATAACCCACTTTCAATAACAGAATATCCAACAGAAGATCAAAAAGGATGTAGAGGACTTGACAACACTGTAAACCAACTAGACCTAACAGACAAATATAGAACATCGCATCTAACAGCAGAATACATTCTTCTCAAATGCATGTGCCACATTCTCTAAGACAGACCATAAGTTAGCCCACAAAACAAGTCTTAATAATTTTAAAAATACTGAAATCATATAAACTGTCTTCCCCATCACAATGTAATGAAACTAGAAATCAATAATGGAAGGAAAACTAGAAAATTTGCAAATATATGAAAATTAAACTCTCTTAAGCAACTAGTGGGTCAGTGAAGAAACCATAAGGGAAATTAGAAAATACTTGGAGATGAATGAAAATAAAAACACAACATACCAAAATTCATGGGATGTGGAAATTTATAGGTGTAAACATTGACATTAAAAAAGAAAGATAGCATATCAATAACCCAACTTTACATCTAAAGGAATAGAAAACAAAACCGAAAGGTAGTAGAATGAAGGAAATAATAAAGATTAGAGACAAACAAAATAGAGAACAGAAAAACAATAGAGAATCGACGAAACCAAAAGCTTTTTGAAAAGATTAACCAAACTGACTTTGAAAGTTAGTTTTTTGAAAAGATCAACCAAAAAACTTTGAGCTAGACTAAGAAAAAAAAAGACACAAATAACTAAAATCAGAAAGGAAAATGGAGACAGGATTGAAGACCTTATAGAAATGAAAAGGATTGTAAGAAAATACTATGAACAATTGTGCACCACTAAATAAGATAACCTAGATGAAATGGACGTATTCCTAGAAACACACAAATGATCTAAACTGACTCAAGAATATATAAAAATATGAACAAACCTATAACAAGTAAAGAAGTTGAATCAGTAACCCAAAACCTCCCAACAAAGAAAAGTCCAGGACCACAGTGCTTCACTGGTAAATTTTAACAAACATTTAAAAGAAGAATTAACAGCAATCCTCAAACTCTTTCAAAAAATAGAAGAGGAGGGAATACTTCCTAACTCACTCCATGAGACCACTATCGCCCTGATACAAAAGCCAGACAAAAACAACATAAGAAAACTATAGACAATATCCCTTATGAATATAGATGCAAAAATCCTCAAGGAAATAATAGCAAACTGAATCCAACAACTTATTAAAAGGGCTTTTTTGCAGAAATAGAAAAGATGATCCTCAAATTCATATGGAATTGTAAGGGGCCCTGAATAGCCAGAACAATATTAAAAAAGAACAAAGTTGGAGGATTTGTACTTCCCAATTTCAAAGCTTATTGTGGTATTGACATAAGGATAGATATATAGACCAATGGACTAGAATTGAGAGTCTAGAAATCATCTATGGCAAAGTGATTTTCAACAAGTGTGTTAAAGCTATTCAACGAGGAAAGAACAGTCTCTTAAACAAAGGGTGAAGAGACAACCGTATATCTGCATGCAAAAGTATGGAGTTGGACCCCTACCGCAGACCATATTATAAAAATTAACTCAAAATGGGTCAAAGACCTAAATGTAAGAGATAAAATGATAAAACTATTATAAGAAAACAAAGAGATAAATCTTCATGACCTTGGATTTGGCAATGGACTTTAGATATGAAACCAAAAGCACTAGAAACAAACAAAAAAGACAAACAAATTAGACCTAATCAACATTTCAAACTTTTGTGCATCAAAGGACACTATAAAGAAAGTGAAGTAACTGTTTTAATTGCTTCTTATTCACTCCGTCGATATGAGAGGGATTACTGCCCTAAGGTTACAGGGGTGGTTGAACACTCAACATCTGACACTGGACAGATGAGACTGACAGCAGGTTATTAGTCACATATACTCACAGCCCGGGGAGGAGGATAAAGCATGCCACGCAGGGTCATATGGGAGTTACACTTGGGAACAGAGTGAACAACCAGGGGCTGTGGAAGGTAGGCTTTGTAATATCAAGAGGATATAGCAACAACTGGTTACTGTGGGCGGATGTGATTGGTTTGTTTCCATAATTCCCCAGCTGGCAAGGAACTGAAATCACCACTCAGAAATAAGCAGGAACTACACTGAGGCCCCTGGATAAGGAGGGTTGTTAGGATAGGGGACCTTATCCACAGGAGCAGAGTAGGCAGGGGCGTTTCAAGGCCCTCCCGGTATCAACAGATATCAAGGCAGCATATAATACTGACCTTAATTTTAGGCCTTAAACTGTAACAACCACCCAGAGAATGAGAGAAAATATTTGCAAATGATATATCTGATAAAGATCTAGTATCCAGAATACATAAAGAAGTCTTACAACTCAACAACAAAAAAGACAATCCAATTAAAAAATGGGCAAAGGACTTGAACAGACATTTCTCCAAAGAAGATACACAAATGGCCAGCAAGCACATGAGAAGATGCTCAAGATCATTAGTCATTAAGGAAATACAAATCAAAATCACAATGATATACCACTTCAACCAGGGAATGTAAACTGGTGTAGCTGCTGTGGGAAACAGCTTGGTGGTTTCTCGAAAAGTTAAACATATGATCCAGCAATTCCACTCCTAGGTATATACGCAAAAGAACTGAAAATGGATACTCAAACAAATACTTGTACATGAATATCGATAGCAGCACTAGTCAGAACAGCCAAAAAGTGGAAATAACCCCCATGTCCATCAACAGATGAATGGTTAAACAAAATATACATTCAATGGAATATTATTCAGTCATAAAAGTGAAATGAAGTACTGATTATGCTACAATGCAGATACACCTTGAAAACGCCAGGCTAAGTGAAAGAAACCTTCATCACATATTATATGATTCCATTTATATGAAATATCCAGAATAGGTAAATCCATAGACACAGAAAGTAAATGGGTGGTTGCCAGGGGCTGAGGGAAGGGGGTGCTGGGTGGGGGAACAGGGAGCGACTGCTTAATGGGTACAGGGTTTTCTTTTGGGGTGATGACAGTGTTCTGGAACTAGATACAGGTGATAGTTGCACAACACTGTGAATATACTAAATGCCACTGAATTGTACTCTTTAAAAACATTAACCTTATGTGAATTTCACCTCAATTTTTTAAAAAGAGAAAAGAAACCATACCCATGTCCCCTTTTGTCAAACTATGTATTTCAGGCTCTCTTTAAACGCTTTTGAAATGGAAAAGAATACCTGGCCTATAAACTAATCAATGCCTTTGAAAAGGCACTGATTTAAACTATACATGTGCTCCCTGCCCTGCACTTACAAGTTGAGAGTCATTGTCCTACCAAATATAGTACTAAATTCTTCCACTGGTGCCTATCATTCCTGCCTTTTCTCTTGTAGTTTCCTAAATATAACAGAGGATATTTCATTTCTTCATGCCCATGAACACAATACGCTCTCAATCCAGAACAGTGGTTTTCTCAATTCTGACTGCACATTAGAATCACTTCAGGAGCTTTTAAAAAATACCTCATGTCTGGGTCCCATCAACTGAATCAGAATTTCTGGAGGAAAGGCCAGGAATCTAGGGGTCGGGAGCTCATTTTTAAAAGCTCCCCAGATGACACTAATGTGCAGCCAGGATTGAGAATAACTTACCTAGAATAATCCATATCCACTTCCCTTCACCCAAGAGTAGTGTTTTCTTTTTTTTTTTTTTTTTTTTTTAAAGATTTTATTTATTTATTTTTCCCCCAAAGCCCCAGCAGATAGTTGCATGTCACAGCTGCACATCCTTCTAGTTGCTGCATGTGGGACGCGGCCTCAGCATGGCCTGAAAAGCGGTGTGTTGGTGCGCACCCGGGATCCGAACCCGGGTCGCCAGCAGCGGAGCGCGTGCACTCAACCGCCAAGCCACGGGGCCGGCCCAAGAGTAGTGTTTTCTAAACTCCAATCAATCATTCGTGTATTGTTTTAGAAAGCTGTGTTTTTCTAGAAATTTAGCCACTTCATTTGAATCTCAAATTTACTAGCATAAAGTTGTTCACAGATCTTATCTTTTAATGTCTATATATCTGTAGTGATATCTTTTTTTTTTCTCTACTTATACTAGTTATTTTTCCTGTCTCTTCTCTTTCTAAATTAGTCCTGGTAGAGGCTTATCAATTTCCTAGCTGTTTCAAAGCCCAGAACCTCTGCCTGTATTATTTTTTCTACTGTACAGTTGTCCATTTAAATTTCTTTTCTTATCTTGATTATTTCCTTCCTTCTACTTTCCTAGGCCTTACATAACTCTTTTTTCTCTAGCTGTTTCAGCAAGAGACTTAGATGATTGATTTTTAAATCTTTTTTTCTAATATATGCATTTGAAGCTATAAATATTTCCCTCTTGAGCACAGATTTAGCTGTATCTTATAAGCTTCCATATGCTCTATTCTGTTTGGTTTTTGTTTTTTTTTTTTTTTTGGTGAGGAAGATTGGCCCCTGAGCTAATAGCCATGCCCATCTTCCTTTACTTTGTATGCGGGACGCCACCACAGCATGGCTTGATTAAGTGGTGCGTAGGTCCGCACCCAGGCTCCAAACCTGCAAACTCCAGGCCCCGCCAAAGTGGAGCACACGAACTTAACTACTACGCCACCAGGCCAGCCCCGTATATGCTATATTCTTATTATCATTCAGTTCAAAATAATTTCAAACCTCTTTTATAGTTTCTACTTTGACCTATAAATTATACAGAAGTATACTGTTTAATATCCACACATTTGGGGATTTTATTACTGATTTCTAGTAACTTCTACTGTGGTCAGTAAACATATTGTGAATTATTTCAATCTTTTGAAATTTGTTGAGGCCCAACATAATCAATTTTGGCAAATGTTCCACATGTACCTAAAAAGAATATATATCCTGCAACCATTGGTGCAATATTCTTCACCCATAACTTAGGTCTAGTTTATTAATTGTACTGTTCAGGTCTTTTAGATTCTAAGTGATTTTTTTTGTCTGCTTGTTCTAACAGTTAACAAAAAGAAATTTAAAGTCCTCTGCTATGATTGTGGATTTCCTGGTAGTTCTGTGAATTTTTGTCTATATGTTTGAAGTTATACTTTTAGGTACATATATATTTAGAATTGACTGCATTATCATAAAATGTCCCACTTTATTTAAATTGCCTTAAATTTCAGTTTGATGTAGATACTAAGGGAAATACTAAAGGCAGAAGAAAAATAATCTCGCACAGAAACATGGAAATGCAAGAAGGCACAAAATTTTCAAATTTGAAAAATTCTGTCATCATCTCTTAAAATATTGCATTTGCCCTATGTGCTCTCTTCTCCCTCTCTGTGACTCCAATTATATGTATATTAGACCTCTTGATTGTGTCCTACATATGTCTAGCACTTTTCTATATAACCCATCTCTTTTATTCTTTGTGCTTTGGTCAGAATATGTCTACTGACCTATCTTCTAGTTCATTAACCAATTTTTCATATATGTACAATCTGCTGTTAAGTCTTTTATCCTCTTCCTGGTTGGCTTTCTGACAAATCTTTAACCATTTCACTTGTTGACTAGCAAGTAACAGGTACTACATGAATATTTGCAGAGTATATACTTGTCCTCATAAAAGCAAATTAAACTTAAATGAGTCAATTTTGCTATCACTGGCAATTTTAAGAAGCACAGGAGTTGATCTATTAAAATCTAAATGAATGTCTACATTCTATTTAAAAGAAATGGAGCACTTGACAACGGATATACAAAAACTGCCACAATCTAGGTCACATTTTAGATTCTTAATACATTCCATGTTTTACACTGGCTTGATGTTAAAAATATATTAAAAAATGATACTTACTCTCTCTCTTTTTCAGTCAACTTGTCATTGATATTGTCTTTGATTGTTGATCTAGATCCCTTATGAATTATAGGATATCTGAGGGGCACTTGAAGGAAAAAGGAAATCATGGAGACCAAATGCGCAGTGTAACCAAGGGCAACAGCAATGCTTCCATCATCTTTTGCTGTAAATTCAAAAGCAGAGGAAAAGAAAACAACTATTCACCTTATAAATGTAACTACAAGATCACAATAAATCAATTTCAAAAGAGATCTTCTAACAAATAACTGGTAAATATTAATCAATTACCTAAATTATATAAATTTTAACCTAATCTAAAAACATTAACAAGACTTGAAATTTCATCTACGATATTTAAAACTACTTCCCAATAATTCATGTGATGAGATTAACATTTTATATATATTTTAAGACAGAGTTGTTAGTGTCCTCAAATATCCCTTACTTTCTTTTGCAGGATTTTTAAGGGCAGAAATAATACTTGAGTGTATTATATGATGTGAAAATTAGTTTCTGAGGTTTAAACATAATGCACTATATAAGCATGATATATATTAGTCGTTAACAACTTATAAGCAATATAGTTGTACTGTTGTACTTTTGTACATTATTAATTCTAAGGTGAAGTGAAATGCATCCTTATGGGGTGTGTTCTCAATAGTCATCAAGACAGTGTTGCATAAATAAGTCTGTGAAGTCTGAGATAGGATAAGGTGGAAAAACATTTCAAACAGTTAAAAGCAAAAGGTCAAAAACCAAACTGTTAACATATAACCCATTTGATGCAATTTAGGTGGAAGCAACTATTAGAAAAAACGCATGTATCCTACAGTCAAACATAAGCATCTATCTTTTAAGAAGTCACAGATAATTACATTTTTAATTCACCATCCAGATGTCTGCTACTAACTACCAAGTGATAAATAATCACCCAGGTACTCGGAACTGAGAGTAATACAACAAAAAGTTTTAAGCTTGCCCCAGGAGGAAGGAAAAAGTAACTGCTTGGTACACGGTATTCCCAAAATACTTTAAAAAATTCACACACACTAAAAGATTTAACACATAATCTGGAATACCTCTGGCTAGAGAAAGGCTGAAATGATCGAGATAACCTTAGCTTGAGTATTTCCTGCTTTTTAAGGGTAGCTTTAACTTCAATTATTAGTAATATTTTTCACATTCTTCTTTTATATTTATAGTTATCTAAGCAGTACCTTCTTATTGTAGAATGCCACTAGAGCCATCTATGCCTCAGTGAATTCTCCACCCTGACTACCATAGCAGACTCTTGGTTTCTCTCTGATTATACCATAAAAATAGGTAACTTTTATTATACACTATTCTTCCGCCAAGAATTGACCATAGCACTTTATTTATGACAGTCATTCACTCATCAACAGTTACTAAACTGGTCACCTTTTATACGCTATTTCATTCATCTTACAGATGAAGAAACTAAGGCTCAAAGAGTTAAGGAACCTGTCCAAAATCATACAGCTAGTACATAGGTTGAACGCCTGACATCCACGCCTCTGCCCTTAAGCACTCTACCATACTACCTCAGAACTTGACTGTGGAATACAAAACATTTTTTAACTTGGGAGCCTAGAACATATCAAGCACATGACACACATGTACCATCTTAGTTTCTTCATACATTTATAGTAAGGGCAAAGAATACATAAAAAGTCTTTGAGCCCTTGGTGACTGGTACAGTGCTTGACAGAGAATGGGCTTTTCAACTAATGTTTGATGTTCACTCAAATCAAACTGATAAAAATAATCACACAGCATTCATTTCAACTGACTACTGAGTCATGCCCTGACTAGAATTCTAACTATTTTTAGAGACCATGTCCCACCCAAGCACCTTCAGTACCACAACACTTTATGTCTGTTGAAATTTGTCTATCACACTACCTTAGAAAGTAAAATTACATTACACTATAAATTCATTATATTATAATTTAATAATCATATAAATATTAGAGCTGGGAGAAACCTCAGAAATCACTGAGTCTGATGCTATCAATTTAGTGATGAGAAAAAAAGAGATTCAGCTGGTATATGTGACTTCGTCAAAGCCATATAGGTAAAAATCACAAGTGATGGAATAAGAGGGAAAATTGTGCCTACACCCCAGTCCCCAAAATATCTATCCTGGGAGTCACAGCTGAGACAGTGAGTTCCATAAGAGGTCACCGAATCCCGCCATTTGCTTTCTGTAAAGAACAGGGCTTATCAAATTTAAAATATTCCTATCAGTAAAAGGACTTGGTCTTTAAGAATCTTCTTTTGAAGGGAGAGAAGACGACTTACAATAATGAAGGATAACACTACACTAAGTTCAGACTTGCCTGTATGTGCTTTACACTAAGCTTTTTCTTTCCTATATGACCTGACAGAAAAAGATTTGAAAACTTCCAGAAAGCAACAGAAGGCCTCTTAATCAGCCTTCCAAATAGGTCAAATGCAAACTATGAATGTTTAAAAAATTGTGTCCAATGCTAAACACTTAAGAATCTTTATTTTTTTCCACATTATTAAAGGGGTAACACTAAAGAACTATACTTGCTTATTTTGAGACTACATCCATATATCCATTAAAAGAACAAAAACTGGTCTTCTAACATCACCTCCCTTCAATGATCAAAACAATTTTGCTTAAGTTTAAAGATAAAAAGGTAGCTCTAAGAAAAGCTTACACATGCAAATCAAAAACCAAAAAGAAATAGCAAAAACTGAAACCTGGATAACACTGGAAATCAGCTTTGATTCTGGTTATTCACACTCACCATTGTTTCCAGCACAAGACTCCCCGCTTCACCTATTAAAAACCCTAGGTTGTTTCCCATTCCAGGCCATAGTCCTCAGTCATAGCCGCACTGTTAAACACCACGGTGTTGGATTTCCAATACCGAAGCTTTATATTAGAAGGCATTTTAAAAGGATCGCGGGTGAGGCATTACAGGGCCCAAGGGTATTCCGATACCCTCAAAAGGAAAACCACCCCCTGGTAGGGAAGCCACTCTCATCACCCCAAGACCACTGACCCTCCAGTGGGAAAATGTGCGCTCGTGTGGTTAATTATGGCTGTTGCTGGCCAGAAACCTCAAATGTCACATTCTGTTGCTAAAAAACCAAAGGGTTTAAAGTTTCCAGCATTCCAAGATCTAAAAGACTTTTTACCTGCCAAAGCCAAAACCTGGCTCTCTGGGGCGTACTTTTCCAGTAAGCATTAATGACGTCCCTAACACCTAATGCAGAGCAGAGGTTTGTGCTCCTTACGCTGCTCTGGGGGTTAGAAAGGTCACAGAGGATAGTTTTGGTTAGTGAGAAGTTGGAGGGGCAGTGGAAGGGTTCAGGGAGAAACAGGAATAAATTGTAAGACTCAGGTATGTGAAAAAGATCCTGATTAAAACAATGTTTTAAGGGGCTTAAAACAAAAATCTGCAGTTTCCTCTTAATAAATATTTTTCATTTGTTTTTTAAATGTAGGCAGTTATTCAAGACTACAGCTTTTGTGTAATTTTTATGATAAATTCCACAAATACAAAATGGCCATGACAACAATATAAATCAATTCAAATGTCCCTCTGACTTCAATGTTGGACAAACTATTAATATTCAAAGGCATCCAAGTACAATAAGTGATCTAAAAGCTCTTACCATCCTGCCTTCCCAATCACTGAGGCAGCTGATTTGTTAAGGAACCAAGCACCCACTGATCCAGACAGGACAAAATATTTAAGATTCTAATCACTGCCACAGCATCTATGGAATCAGTCCATGTTCTCAATGAGACACTGTTTGACATATGGACTCTCCTTTCCAAGAAATCATGCCTGCATAAAGGGATACAGACACAGAAGGAAATCTGGGTCTCATTACCACAAAAGGCTCTAGTGTTATGGATTACTTAAAAACACATACAAACATTTTTTTTTTTTTTTTAATGAAAAATGTCTTGGTCAACGGAACTCAAATGAACACCCTTCACCAGACAACTTTCTCCTGTCGTGTCCAGGTCTCTTTGGCATACTCTAACAGTAACTTACCCATTTAGAAAAGCAAGGTAAATGTTGGGCCACTATGGTGGAGTTTCCCAAACAGTATCAACCCATGCAATGTAAAGTCTATCCCAGCAGAGTCTCATGAATATCACAGAATAACCAGTTTGGAGTTCCTTCACTAGAGTCTCACGAGAATGCAGTTGCTACACAACACTAAAAGGCTGTCAGAAGTTTGGAAGAGGTTATTATTCAAAACAAGGAAGAAAACTGCATCATGACAGGAATAATATGGACCTTAAAATCAGGCCCACCAGGGATGACTTTAGCTCTGCCACTGGCTAGTATAGTTTTTAGAAAAATTAATTTCTCTGAGCCTCAATTTTCTTGTCTTAAAAAAAATTGAGTGTAATTCTTTCCCTCACAGAAGGAATTAATTCTCACAACTGTGAGAATTAAATAAACAAGATAGCATCATGTATGATGTTTCATGTTACCATATTTCTATTCACCCAACCTAACATGTCCCCCCTACCCTTCTTTCAACATAGGAATATATTTTATCTTTTAAGACACCTCAGGCATCACCTTTTCGGTAAAGGTTTTCCTGATTCCCTCCTAAGAGAACTGATTATTCCCACTTCTTTGAGCCCCACATACCTGGTATAAACTTCTAAGTGCCTGACACAGACTATGAATTCAACAAATATTTCTTGATTGGCTTGATTATAAGTTTGATGGCCTCAACTGGACTGAAATCTCACTGAGGAAGGATCAATGTTTTAATCGTCTTTGTATACTGTCAGCACCTGGCACAGTAGATGATACACACAGGGCACTCAGTAAATTCAGTATATGGAAGTGCCTTGCAGAATGCTAATGTAAGATTTTAAAGTCCAATACTAGCATATGTGCTCCTTAAAATTTCTGATTCATAGGAGTCATGGGGAGTGAATAGGGCCTCAGATTAAAATTAAACATTTATTTCATTTTATCTCCCATTTCATTTTTTAGCAACTGTACTAAAAAGCCAAACTAATTTTTTAAAGGGTAGGAAGAATGTATTCAGCTTCTTGGGCATACTAAGCCTAGACAGCTAATAAAAGTTATGAAAAACTATGAAACAAAGCACTTCAAAGAAAACAAAAATAGAATCAAGAAACATCTCCGAGTGGTTTAAGCCAACAGTCCACCAATACTGATATCCCTGCCTTCCCTTATTGCCTCCCTTCAAATTATTCTGTATTTAGCAGCCAGAGTGAGAAATATCAGTCAGCTCTTATCATCCCCCTTCTGAAAAGCCCTTCAGGGATTTCCCACTCCACTGAGAATAAAATAGAAACTCCTTACAGTGCCCTCCAGGCCCTGGCTGACCTCTCCTACCTCCTCTGAGGTAACTCTTCCCCTTCTCACTAGGCTCCAGCCACACAGATCTGGTCTGGTGTTTTCTGTCCTTCCTTCTTTCCCTTCTTCTTTCCTTCTTTTCTCTTGCAACTAAGTCCAATTACATTTACTGAGGGCCTACTATGTGAAAAGCTCTTTCAAATGTCATCTCATTAAATCATCACAATGAATTGGAGATGTAGATATTACCTTATTTTACGGGTGAAGAAATTAAGCTCTGAGAGATTACATGATTTACCCAAAATAACAGGTCTTTTCTTCCATACTCCCCACCCTGAGTTTTTTCAGATATATCAAGCCCTTTCCTCCACCATGACCTTTGTACTTGCTACCCCTTCTTGTAGGAATGCTCCTTCTCGAGCTGTAGCATAGTTGGCTCCTTTCAGACTTCAAATTTTCTGTTAAATGTTTCTCCTCAGAGAGGTCTTCTCTGACTGCTTTATCTAAAGTAGGTTTCCCTATTCTCTATAATAGCATACTCTTTTATTAAATACTTGTTAAAAACTTATTTTCTTGTTTATTGGCTGTCTCCCTCAATAGGCTGTATGCTCAATGAAAGGAAAGAACATATTTGCTTTTTCCATCATTATATCCTCAAAATTCAGCACAGTACCAGGCATACAGGTGCTCAATTAATATTTTTTCAATGAATGAATATTCTGTATCCTGGAAACTGGCACAGGGCTCAACATAGTCAATCGGTCAACTCACAGTTAATTCATTTGTTAAATGAATGAATAAATAAATGAGGAAAAAGATGTATCACGGGCTTCAAAACACCATAACTTTGCCTAAAATTAACACCAAAGCACATCTGTATGATTTACAGAGATTGAAGGAAACATTCTACAATGGAAACCAGAAATCCCAGCAAGATCATTTCCTAGCTTTGTGGTCTCAAGCAAGTCACTAAATAGCTCATTTACACATTGCAAAATGAGATTATCCACTTTCCTTCCAGGTTTCCTTTGTTTGTTTTTGTGAGGATTAAAGATAAGGCAAAATGTCATGCTTTTACAGTATAACCTTCACAACAATCATGTAAAACAGGTAGGACATAAATTATTATGTTCAGACTGTTGATTAGGAAATCAACTCAAAGCTTACATGGCTTGCTCCAAATTACATGGTTTCTAGAAGGGGAACCAGGAGTTGAATATAGGTTTTCCTATTCCTGTTTTATCACTCTTCTTATATCATGTCCCAGCTACTTGTTGTAAAGGCCAGAGGAAGTAATAAATTAAAATAGTCTTAAATGTTAAAGGACCACAAATAACATTTTCTTTATAAGGAAATGGAAGAAAGTCTCAATCAAAACTAGTAATGCTCTCTTCTTGAATAACTTCTTCTCAAACAGATAATATGTTAGCTTTGGGAGTAATCTATAAAGCTATTTAACAGGCCTCAAAGCATTGTTTAGGCTAAGGGAAAAGAACCCACTTTGCTAACAATAAAAAAAAAAAAAAAATCTCTTCACCAATATGCCAAATAAAATAAGTTCTTTTCTTTGTCATACTGGTGAAGAGATCAGGAAAAGTAAAATATTTTAAAAAATAGCAACTACTATGAATCATAGTCTATAATACCTTTGACATAATTTTTTTTTTTTAATTAAAAGAGGACAGAAATGACAGTATGACAAGTTTAATCTGTGGTAGTGGGAATGTCACAAAATTAAATTTTCAAATACTTTTTATGTCAGCAGAAATATGATTTTCTACATAACAACAGAATAGATTCATGTTTGTCATTCTTCTGCTCCCAACCATACAAAAATTTTTCATGAAAATCAAACCAAAAGTGTAGGGATAGTATCGGTATTCTTAAGAACCCTACTATCTGATTTTCTTAAAGCCCATTTAAAAGCTATCTTCTTTTAAATTTCAAATATAAGGTTCAATAATTTTTTCCCCATGATTAGACCAAATATTCTCTTTAGTCTCTCACCAGGGAAGCTGACTCTCTTTACAACTGCGAAGGAACAGAAGGTCCAAAAACCTTTCTAGTGCTAGGCTAGGCAACCAACATTTCAGGATATCACTATTTTCCCCTGCAACATGCCCATATATTATATACACCAAATCTTTAGAAGTAAAAAGAAATAAAATACCTTGGAAGTCCTCAGAATTGGGCAACTTGACACCACATACAAAGTAATCCTTATGCTCATTCTGTGAATATAACCAAAGAATAAAATTAATTCTTTCTTTGTATAAAGCAAAAAAACTCTAAGTCAAATCTCAAAGAATTCAGCAGGTCAGTGTTAACTCAAAGACAATACTCTTCTAGACTCAAAATATTATCATCATTGTTGAAGCTGGATGATGAGTACATGACGATTCATTATACTTCTATCTCTGTAAATATACTTGAAATTTTCTAATATAAACATTTAAAACATTATGTCTAAGCAAAAAGCCATGTAAAATTTTTACTATAAAAATACCCTTTGATCAATTCATAGCTATAAATGAAAAATTTTAAATGGAATTAACAAGATTCTGTGAGTAACCTAAAATGCTATTAGCTTTCCTCTCAGAAAATTGTCTTTTAAATCTCTTTTCATTAAAAAGAAAACAAAACCATCAAATTTAGCAGATTTACTTCTCTAAAAAAGAATCTTAGTTTTATTGAAGTTTTACTTTTTGCATTTACTCTAAGAAACTGGACTCAAAAACTTAACATCCTGACAGTTATCCCAGAAATATCTTAAGTAATACTAATAAATATAAATTAATTAGCAGTTATATTTTAAAAGCAGTCCACATGAATATGCATGTATGTGTCAGAAAAGGCGGCAGTTGATAATTTGGTTGAGTGAAAAGATCCTAAAGAAACCAAAAATAATCTGGCATTCTTTCAGATGAAGATGAGTGCATCCCATCACCAAATTGATATAAAAAAATTAAATAGTTGAACCTAATGCCAACTAAGTCTAAATCTACTTTTTAAATAGATACTAGCTTCTGAATGAATCATGACAGAGCATATGATTAAGACTAGAGCAATGAGTTTTTCATTGAGAGGAAATGTCAAACAGAAATCATCTTTTAAAAAAAACATTTTTTCAGAAAATTTGAAACTTACCAAATCAATAGGGTAAATGTAGGAAAGCTCAGATAGTAACTGCCTGCAACGAATTGTCAACTGAGCATTGGTCTTCAGAAAGAGTTCTCTAAAGAGAAAAGAAAAAAGCACACTTGTTAAAAAATATGCTTGCATGTTTTCTAACATTTATTTCCACAAAATTGACGCAGAAGGAAGATTAAACGGTCTATAGTAGGCCACAGAAATTCAGAAATAGAGGCAAGAATAATAGCTAACATGAGTCTTGACCTATCTCTAAATACTATCAATTGAGCTAATTGTGGAGTGAGGCCTATTGTGCGTGCCAAGCACCACGCCAAGAGATATAAAGTGCACAGATAATCACTGACTGAGCACCTCTACTATACGCCAGGAGCTTTACAAATGGCTTTTTTACATTATTGTAACAACTCTATTAGGTTATTATTATACTCATTTTACAAACAAGAAAACAAGATTTAGAGAGTCTCAGTAAGCTGACCAAGGTCTCATTTAATCTGAGGCCAATTTTATTTCAGTAAATATCTATATATAGTTCCTCAGAAAACTATTCTATTTTTTTTTTTGAGGAAGATTGGCCCTGAGCTAACATCTGTTGCCAATCTTCCTCTTTTTCTTTTTTCTCCCCAAAGCCCCAGCACATAGTTGTATACCCTAGTTGTAGGTCCTTTTAGCTCTTCTATGCGGGGCACCGCCTCAGCATGGCTTGATGAGCAGTGAGTAGGTCTGCACCCCGGATCCAAACCAGCAAACCCCAGGCCGTGGAAGTGGAACGTGTGAACTTAACCACTGTCAGGCTGGCCCTAAACTATTTTCACTCACAGCTACATGTCATAACTACCTCAAAAAACAACCTGCCACCATCTTAGAAAAATAATAGAATAAAAAGAACCAAGAAGCAAAAAGCTATGGCACAAGACGAGGCAGCTCTTCTCTTGAACTACTTAAGAAACATGACCAACAGATAAAATACCCAAATTACCTGCTCAACTATGTCAACAATTTAAAAAAAAAGGAATTTAGGAGAAACCATAGGTCACAGTGGAATGTAAAAGTACAAGCATAATGCAAAAGAGCACTGAAAACTTAAAGGATCTAGTCCTGCTTTCTTAGTGAGCTGGACAAATAGTTAACTTCCCAGAGCCTTGCTTTCCTATCTGCAAATTGAGAGAATTAGACTAGATGATCTCCAAGGTTCTTTCCAGGTCTAACATTCTTGAACCCTCAACTGCTAAGGTTTCTTGCAGAAAAATGCAAAATGGGATGACTTTCCAGGAAAAGTGAATGAAGATGAGCAAAAGAACAGAGGTGACAACAAATTAAGCATGTGCTGGGAAAAATAAAAGGAAAAACTATTAGCACTTGTTAAATGAATGTTGTGGAGCAACTGAAATTAGCTACAGTTGTATAGTGCCAATTGAAGGTTATTTGAAAGTTCAGCAAAACAATCACCATTGGTTCTTAAGAAGAGAAAAAAATAATGGTAACAATAGTATTTTAAGAGGAGAGGTCTGATAGCAACAGGGAGGATGAACTGGAAAGTGGAGAGACTGATGTTAGAGAGAGAATCTAGGAGCTGCTAAGGTAATCCAAATGAGCTAATGCTAAACAGGACTAAGTCTGAAGAAATTACTGAAGAAAAAATTATACGCTACACTACTTGCAGAAGACAGGAAGAGAAGATTCAAACATTAAGTCACGGTGCTGTGGCCTTGAAAACTAGAAGAACAGTGTTCGCGTTTCTGATTATGACTATATTCTAGGAGCTCTCATAACTGCCTCTACAGCACTCACAATACATAGTAGGTGCTTAATAAATATTTGCTGAATAAATGAATGTGGCACTGAGGTGTGTGGAATATAAATTAATACCAGCAGCTTTTAAAGAATGCTATTCTTCCAAATCCTATCTTCAAAGTAAACTCAACACTCACAACAATTATTCTCAGTGTTGCACTTACCTTTTCGCAGTACACTCCTTCCTCAACTCATTTAGGGATTCCTTCTGGAGTTGAAGCTTAAGGTGCTCCGTCGAAAATGCACTCCCTAGAAAGAGATAGAAGGAGACAACTCCAGATGTAACAGTGCAGATAGGACTGCTCAATCATAACCAAACAGGCAGAACCCAGTCCCCTGACTGTGAGAGGGAAATCAAAAGAGTTAAAAGGCAAAGTGGGTTAAGTATAGAGGTCTTCCAGGGGGATTAAGCAGAGTAAACCTCCCCATTTGTTCAATTTCTACACAAGTCCAGCCTCTAGCAGGAGTCAAAGAGCAAGAGTCTAAGGTTCTCTGCCTACAATTTCTGGATTGCTAACCAAGAAACTGTGATGAGATTTCAAAATTCAAACCACCTCATTTTTTTTATAAAGTGGCTATGAGTGTTAATGATGATTCACTAAAGGGTCATCAATTGTAACAAATGTACCACTCTGGTGGGGGGATAGTGGGGAAGGCTATGTATTTGCATGTGTGGGGTTGGGGGTATATGGGAAATCCCTGTACCTTCTGCTCAATTTTGCTATGAACCTAAAACTGCTCTTAAAAATAAAGGTTATTTTTTTTTTAAGTGGTTAATTTCGCGGCCAGCACTGTGGTGTAATGGTTAAGTTTGGCACGTTCTGCTTCGGCAGCCTGGGTTCAGATCCTGGGCGTGGACCTACACCACTCATCAGCCACGCTGTGGTGGCAACCCATCTACAAAGACGACGACGACTGGCACAGATGTTAGCTCAGGGCAAATCTTCCTCAAAAAAAAAAGTGGTTAATTTCTTTTCAACCACAAATGCTATATAATATTATTATTGAAAGTATAAAAAGTAGAGCAGAAAAAATTACCTTTTTTCTGGCATTATTATGGCATTTTGACTACCATAATGCAGTTCATAAATATTAAGTAGTTTTTAATGAACTTTCACCTTGTTCATAAATATAAGTAGTTTTAGTTACAACCACAGTGTGCAGGAAATGTATATTCTAGTTTTCCCATATTATGTCACAAGCATTTTTACATGTTGACAGACAGTTTGAGTTATAATGTTTAATGGCTGTGTAAAATTCAACTCCATGGATGTGAATTATATGAATATTCCACATTTTAACTGATACCCCATACCTCAATCCCATTAAAGGATATTTGATTTCCTTTAAGTGTTTACTTCAGCGCTGCGATGATTAATATTTGTGTTTATATGCCTGATTTTTTGTATTTATATCAACTTTTAGAAACTCCATTTCCTTTAATGTGATCATAAAATCGTTTTACATCTTCCTACTCTAAGAAAAATGAGAACGTCTTACGTTCTTGACAATCAAGGCCTGATAACTCCAGAGGTTCTGAAGCACAGAGAAACACAGTCTTAGATTCTGACACACTAAGTTCTAGATCTTACAAAGGAGTTTAGTTTCATGAACTATAATCCAATAGTAAAAGGTGCCCCTACTCTTCTGCACATCTCCTACAGGGAGGAACAAGAAGTAGATTAATTGATCAAAATACAGTTTGAACGCTAGCACTAAATTCACCAACCTAAGTAATTTTATCAACATATTTCTAGGCATCCTACTCTTCTCTATCAACTGTACTTAAATGATCAGTAAGTTGGTAACTCTGCACCCCAAACAGAACTTAATCAAGGAACACCACCTATCTTCTTTAGCCTCAATATAATTCCTCCCTAAATCTTCACCCTCAATGATTTCAGAAGACATTTAGCTTGACAATCTCTATCCTCTACCCCACGTACTTTCACCAGAATGCAGAGGAACTCTTCTATCACTACAGAAATTTGCAATAGTATTCTTCACCCCAGATAAATCAGGTTGCTTCAACTCTAACACTGCTAGTGCAACCACAAACAGGAACAAGACAGATCCGGGCTTCAAAATGCAAATGTATGTACCCTCCTCCATTTTGAAGACTCTTTAGAACATATTACACGAACAAAAGAAAAAAAAAAGTTGCAAAGTGAAAAAAGGAAAATTAAATTTAAAAAATATACTAGCCAGCTAACAGTAAAATGTTAACAACAGGTAAACTGGGTGAGGAATACAGGTGTTCTCTGTACTCTTATTCTTGCAATTTTTCTATAAGTCTGAAATGATTTCCAAATATAAAGAGTAGATACAAATCCAGAAAGAGGTCACCTGAGAGGCTAAGGTTTTCCCTAAGCTTTAACAGAAGTCAGGCTTTAGAATGCACACTGGCACCATCTCTCTAAAACATATCAGGTTCATTTTTCTGTCAAATGGTAATATGCCTCATCAATTACAGGGTGGGCTTTGGAGCATAACTGAATGAGTTTGGTTTAGTTAGGCTTAGAGAGAGAAAAACTAGGTATTAGAAGATACCTCAGAAAATTCAACCTAAATTCCAAAAGTCACTCTATAAGGAGTAATAATACTGAGGCATTAACGTGCTCAATCTATTTAGATGTTGTTCAGGTTATATATTACCAGACTGAATACCACATGCTTGGTGCTGTATCCTTCTAAGGGTATTATATGTAGAAGCAATGATGTCCATCTTTAAGACAATGTATATGTCCTGCTTCTCATCTAAATTTCTCCCCAGATTTAGCACTGATTGGTGTCTTCTGTTTGGATCAATCTTAACTATGAAGGTTCCAAAATAATAATATTCCAACTCCAGTATTCCCTCCATATTTATCAGTCAGCACTCAGCATTCTTCTCTAAGTAAGAACTCTCCCTTCTCCATTAGCTATGTTATTATCAATATGGATTCCATTTTATTTTTCAATGATTTATAACTCATTCCTGTATAAAATTTTAGTGCTCAAGTGGTCCTAGATTTGGCCAATGGGGCTTTTTTTAGCCTTGCTCTGGGGTCCTTATGACATGCTATCATCACGTTATTCAAAATATTACCTTATTAGGGGAACCGTCATACACTGCTGGTGGGAATGCAAACTGGTATAGCCACTATGGAAAACCAGTATGGAGATTTGTCAAAAACTTAAAAATAGAAATACCATATGACCCAGCTATCACACTACTGAGTATTTATCCAAAGAACTTGAAATCAACAACTCAAAAGAGACTTATGCACCCCTATGTTCATTGCAGCATTATTCACTATAGCCAAGAAGTGGATGCAACCCAAGTGCCCACTGACTGATGAATGGATAAAGAAGACATGGTATATATATACAACGGAACACTACTCAGCCATAAAAAAAGACAAAATTGTCCCATTTGCAACAACATGGATGGACCTTGACAGTATTATGTTAAGTGAAATAAGCGAGAGAGAGAAAGACAAACACTCTATGATTTCACTCATATGTTAAAGATAAACTAACACACGGACAGAGAGAACAGTTTGGTGGTTACCAGAGGGAAGGGGGTTGGGGGGCTGGGCACAAGGGGTGAAGGGGTGCATTTATTTGGTGACTGACAAATAATAATGTACAACTGAAATTTCACAATGTTATAAACTATTATGACCTCAATAAAAAAAATATTACCCTACTATCATTTTCTGTAGGATTTGTAGTGATGTCCCCTTTCTCATTCCTGATATTGGTAATCTGTGCTTTCTCTCTTTTTATTTAGTCAATCTGGCCAAAAGCTTATCAATTTTATTGATCTTTTCAAAGAACACCTTTTGTTTTCATTGATATTCTATACTCTTTTTTTGGTCTTCAATTTCACTGATTTCTCCCTTTACTTCCTTCCTTCTGCCTGATTTGGGTTTAACTTGCTCTTCTTTTCTAGTAGTTAAGGTACAAGCTTGGATTATTGAATGAAGACTTTTCTTCTTTTCTATTATAAGCATCAAATGCTATAAATTTCCCTCTAACCTTGCATCTCTTGAAATGGTGATACATTATTATTATTTTATTTATTTTTTTTGTGAGGCAGATCAGCCCTCACCTAACATCCATGCCAATCCTCCTCTTTTTGCTGAGGAAGACTGGCCCTGGGCTAACATCTGTGCCCATCTTCCTCCACTTTATATGGGATGCCGCCACAGCATGGCCTGACAAGCGGTGTGTCGGTGCGCGCCCGGGATGCGAATCCAGGCTGCCAGCAGCGGAGTGCGTGCACTTAACCGCTATGCCACGGGGCCAGCCTCCAAAATGGTGATATATTATATTTTCATTTTCATTCAGTTCAAAATATTTTCCTTGTTATTTCTTGTTTGACCCATGGTTTATATGTCTGTTGTACAATTTCCAGATATTTAGAATTTTCCAGATATCTGTTAGTGATTTCTAGTTTATTTCTGTTTTGATGAGAGATCATATTTTGCATTATTTTGATTCTTTTGTATTTGTTTCTTTTATGATAGCAAACATGGCCTAACTGAAAGTTTCATGTGTACTTGAAAAAAAAACATATATTCTGCTGGTGTTCAGTGGAGTGGTCTACTGTCAATTAGGTCAAGTTAGCCGATAGCGTCGTTAAGGTCTTATATCCTTACTGATTTCTGATTTTCTCTCTCCTTGTTCTATAAATTACTGAGAGATGAGTGTTGTGTTTTCCAACTATAATTGTAGATTTGGCTATTTCTCTTTTCAGTTCTATCAGTTTCTGCTTTATATATGTATACTGAAGCTCTGTAGTTATAGTCACACATATTTAGGATTGTTATATCTTTTTGTGAACTGATCTCTTTACCATAAGGTAATATCCATCTTTATCACAGGTAATACTTATTGTTCTCAAGTCTATTTTGCCTGATATTAATATAGTCACTTCAGCCTTCTTTTGACTAGTATTTGCATGGTGTACTTCTTCCATTCTTTTACCTTTACTTTATCTATATCTTTATATTAAAAGTAGATTTCTTGGGCTGGCCCCGTGGCTTAGCGGTTAAGTGCGCGCGCTCCACTGCTGGCGGCCCAGCTTCGGATCCCGGGTGTGCACCGACACACCGCTTCTCTGGCCATGCTGAGGCTGCGTCCCACGTACAGCAACTAGAAGGATGTGCATCTATGACATACGACTATCTACTGGGGCTTTGGGGGGAAAAAAAAATTAAAAAAAAAAAAGTAGATTTCTTATAGATAGCACTTAGTTGGGTCTTTGTTTATATATAAAATCTGGGTTTTGTTTTTGTTTTTATATAATTTTATTTATTTTTTCCCCCCAAAGTCCCAGTAGGTAGTTGTATGTCACAGCTGCACATCCTTCTAGTTGCTGTATGGGGGACACGGCCTCAGCATGGCCGGAGAAGCAGTGCGTCGGTGCGCGCCTGGGATCTGTACCCGGGCTGCCAGCAGCGGAGCGGCACACTTAACCGCTAAGCCACGAGGCCGGCCCCTATAAAATCTGGTTTTTGAGGTATTTAGACCATTTACATTTAACATAATCACTGATATGTTTAGATTAAACTCTATAATTTTGCTAGTTGTTTTCTATATGTTCCATCTGTCTTTGTTCCTTTATCCCACTTTTTTAATGCTTTCAGATTGAGTATTTTTCATGATTTTCTTATTCTTCACTATTGGCTTATTCTTACCTCCATTTTAAATTTTTTAATGGTTGCCCCAGAGTTTACAATATATAACTTTAATTAATAACAGTCTACCTTCAGATAATATTATACCACTTCATGTAGAGTATAAAAATCTGCAAATAGTATGCTCTGAATTATTCCCTTCCCCACTCTTCAAATTCTTCATATATTTTACTTGTATGTTATAAACCCGAAAACACTGCTATTTTTGAGTTAGAAAATCAATTGTCTTTTAGAGCAACTAAAAATAAGAAAAAATGTCTTTATAATATCTTCATTTCAATCATGTCTGGAGATCTCAATTTTTTTGCGTAAAGCCAAGTTTCTGTCTGGTATCATATGCCTTCTGTTGAAAATTTTTCTTTAACATTTCTTGAATTGTAGGACTGCTGCTGATGGATTATCTTTGTTTTACCTGCAAGAGTCTCTTTGCATTTCAGTTTGGGTAATCTCTATTGTCCTGTCTTCAAAATCAATGATTCTTTCCTTAGTTGTGTTAAATCTATTGATGAGTTTGCTAAAGGCATTCTTCATCTCTGTTACTGTGTGTTTTTTATTTATAGTATACCCATTAGACTGTTTCTTATAGTTTCCATCTCTCAGCTGAAACTTACCATCTGCTCATGCATGTTATCCACCTTTCCACAAAAGCCTGAAGCACATTAATCAGTTACTTTAAAGATTTTATTTATTTATTTTTTCCCTCCAAAGCCCCAGTAGATAGTTGTATGTCATAGCTGCACATCCTTCTAGTTGCTGTATGTGGGACGCGGCCTCAGCATGGCCGGAGAAGCGGTGCGTCGGTGCGCGCCCGGGATCCGAACCCGGGCCGCCAGCAGCAGAGCGCACGCACTTAACCGCTAAGCCACGGTGCCGGCCCTAATCAGTTACTTTAAATTCCCTCTCTGATAGTCCCAAAAGCTGAGTCATTTGTGAGTCTTTTTCTGTTAATTTCTTCTCTTGACATTTTGTTGTTTATAATGGTGCTGGTGGTAGTGACGGTTTTTTGTTTTGTTTTGGTTTGGTTTTGCTTTGTTTTGGTCTCAAAAATTCTGATTGAATGCTCAACATCATTTGCAGGGCAACAGAGAAGAAAAAGGCATGCCTCTTGTTCTATTGTTAATTTGGGGGTTGAGTCAATACAATCAGAAGCTGAGCTGGATTTGGGTTTTGTTGCTGCCATGGTTACCTTCAGTGCATCACATTCTTCAAATTTCCTGACTTTTCCTTTTGGGGGGTGGTAGTGGTGGAGATGGTTTGTCAGAGGTTTTTCTCAATGACCCCATTCTATCCTCAGATTCAGGTATTCTCTGTGAACCTGCATTTAAGTAAAGGTGTCTCACCAGGCTCTTGCCACTCAAGCGATAAACTAATATGGCTTGTTATTCTTTGCTTTCTAGCCTGGGTGGGGAGGGGAGTAGGGTGTTTCTCTGTGTCCTGGTTTAACCAGGCATACACTGTGGCCCTGGGTATCAAAGCAGGGCTTCCTCAGTGATACTATCTCTCGCCTAGGGATAGGAGATTTCTAATAGTCCAGATCCAACACAGTTTCGTCCCCACCTCCAAGGGTAAGGGTTTTTTTCTTTTTCTTCCTCCAGGTACAATAGGTTTTCACCTGTACCCTGGGAACTGCAGGGTCTAAGCTCTTCCTCTAGAGGATTAATGCTTTTGTTCTTAGGGAAGAAGGGTTATGCTTTTCTTGCAACAGAATCCACTCCCCTCCTCCAGACCTACACCACCACAGAGGGAGGCTTTCTACAAATTTCTGCCCTGCCTCCAATTTTTCTTGTGAATATCCAAAGTTGATCCATGCAAAATAAACTGTAAGCAAGTACAGTAGCCCACCCTTGGGGGTTAACAATTTGTTAAAAATTGTAGCTGAATTTTTTAGTTTCTTATACAGTGGCCCCAACTTCCTCCCATGCTCTGCCACTGATGAGTCAGTCTTCACATCCTGTCTCTCCTTGGAGATGCCCATCTTTCCTTACATAGCCGGCTACTTGGTTGCTCTGCAATTTTAGTTCTCTGATAGCTTCAAGAAAAGTTATAATTTTGTACATTATCCAGCTTTCTCTTGTTGTTAGGGTGAGTGTGAAGCTCCTCCCACCTTTCTACATCCTAGGCAGGGGCTGGAAGTTAAATCTGAGGATACTAATTTGAGTTTTTTAAAGCTCTTCTCTGTTCTTTGTATTTTCTGTTTCGTTTGGGTCTGTTTGTTCACTCTGGTCTCATTTTCATTGTTTTCCTCAGATATCTGATGACCCTTGGTTTTCCTTTCAAATCCATGAATCAGTGATTAGATTGACTAGTATAGGCAATTAGTGTAGGTTTGCTTTGAAGCTATGAAGATTTATTTACATAAAAGGCTTCATCCCTGAGCACTAGCTCAGTGTAAGGTTCTGTTGACAATTAGGCTTTCCTTCAGAGTATATACGTTGGGGGAAGGTAGTACCCTTACTTTAAACCACCACAACTGTCAAATAAGGAGAACTTTACTTTGGGTTTGTGTTACGTTACGGTATTTCACTCCTAAATAGAGCTGCCTTTCATGTTTTCCTTCTGGGTCGACTGTGAAAGGCCACAGTCAGGCTCTGCTCTGTCTTTCTATGCCAAACACTCGTACCATGGGACCTAACCAGGTCAAGAACCCACTATGCTTAGAAAGCAGTTGAAGCAAATGTTATAGGAAGTTACTTCAAATTCACAGAGGAAAGAAAATGGGTCAGAAGGCCCAGCTACTCTAATTATCGCTCCACTGTTCCTGATTTCTATACTTGGAAATTCCAAGTTGAGACCTCTGAGAGCTCCACCAGAAACCCCCACTGCTGCCTTTTTCATTCGTGTTCCAGGCTGCAGTTTTTCTCTACTCTAGCCTATTCATCAATACAATCCTATCAAGCTTGTGCTATGAGAACTGTGTCAAAATCTCTGCTATTCCAATGGCACACTGTTTTATTTTCACCATCACCATGGATTTCCTCTTCACGCCTGTATCTTTACTATCATATCAGTGGGTCACTGAAAGGGAGTTAAAGCAAATGCATGAGCGTGGTTTACTGTAATCCAAACTTGCTTTTTGAAATATTTGGCCCTGTCCAGGCATACATCAATGTTTCACTCTGTTAAGTAAGACAGCCCCTCTGTTCAGCAAGAATTCAAATCAGGCACTTGAATTTTAATAACCAAATGTCAATGCTGTCTCCTGTATATCTAATAGCTAAAGAATATGCATCTTGCTTCCATCAACAAAATAAAACACAGAGTCTTTAGGATCTCTCTCACCAGAGAGTTTGGTCTCAGACTGGCCGATGGCCAGCTCCTGTCAAAATTACAGTTAAAACCAATAAACTGTCATTCTTCTGGGTTTTCTACGTCAAGTCAGATGATCAGAAAGCAATATACTCTTGACTATTTTAGTTTCCCTCCCTGCAGAAATGCCTGTTCTACACTATGATTTATGATGCTGCCCTTCTTAAGGGTTAATAAATATTTCTTGCTGTAACTTTTACAAAATTGCAACTGACTGTATTTCATTATGATATTTAATATCTTGCATATAAGAAACTGCATGCTCAATTCCTTTCAGAATTTAGCGCCAAGAGAAGATTTTTTTCTCTCTAAAGAACTGATATACTTCCTTATAACAGGCAATGGAAAGCAACGGATACCTTTCATAACTCTCCACAATCAGCTTGATGACTAAGGTCAGAGCTAATTTTAGTGCTTAAATACAAGAGGCAAATACTATGGGAGGTAGTGTAGTATGCTCTAGTGGAAAGCCCATGGACTCAGGAATCAGAAGATATCTGTTAAAATCCTACCTATGCTACTTTCAGGACTCGAGACGAATCTCAACTTCTCCAAGCTTCATTTTCCTCATCTGTAAAATAGGAATAATCTCACTTTTGTTCAATATTTGCATTCTCTCAAACTGTCCGCCCCCATGAAGCTCCAAGTGGGTAGAGAAAAATTACACAACTAGTCCGATTGATTTTACTTTAAAAATACTAACCACAAAGCACACATAGGCACACTGTCCAGCAATCCTACCACAATTTCCTCATTACTTTCTCACTCTTAGAGATGACTATTCCATACATTCGCCTCAATCCTTAAACCTCTCCTAAATCCAATACAGTTACCTCATCTCATACTACCATGAAATAATAGGATTCCTTCACAGTCCTACCCACTACCTAATATGTAAACTCACCTGTCTTTATGCCATTTTTTTAGCCTGCTTCGCCTATGTAATGGATAAGGCAAATATTCATTTATATTCTGAATTTCTTCTCATTCCAACCCTATCTCATACTATTCTCTTCCTAACAAATTACGTTTCAGCTACAGTGGCCTCTTGTCTGTTCCACAGTCCAAGCCCTTCCTAGGTCCAAGCCTTTTCACTTGCTGTTCCCCTGTTGGTACTCCAGGAATTCTTATCTTGCAAGACTGAGCTCCTCAAGCAAACCTTTTCTGAGCAATCTCTGTACAAATGGTCTCCCACAGTTATCTTCTATCACCACACCTTGTTTCTAGTACCTGTCACAAACTGATATTTAGTTTGTTAGTTTGTTTACTGTCTTAATCACTAGTTAAGTGTCCAAAATGGAAGTCTTAATTAATTCTTCCCTTGTCCCTCTTTACCCTAATATCTGCTTCTCCTCCAGTATTTGAATGGTTTAATCACCTGACCAGTTGTCCAAACCAGAAATTGGAAACTATCCTAAACCCTTCTCTCTCCCTCTCTCCTATCCACTAAGCCATTAACAGTAGAGTCTATCATCTAAATATCTCTTGACCACACACTCCCTCCTCCCTTTACATTCTCAATCTGTTTAGATTTTAATTATTACTGTAATAACTTTCTGACAATTCTCTATCTTCAACTCTTCAAAGGGAACTTTCTAAAACATACATTTAATCTCCATTCTATATTGTAGTCATCAATACATTCCTATTTACTTTTTGTCTTTGAGAAATTTGCTTAAGTTATCTCAATAGATGTCCAAACCTTTCCACATAAACTTTCTTTATGATTAGGTCATTCTTTCTCTCTCCAGCCTCCCCTATGGACCTTTATTCAAATGTATCCTTAGTTGAAGCTTTGCTGGAATTATCTGCAATTCTCTAATCTACTTCCATGCCTCTGTATAAACTGTTCCCTCTATCTGGAAAGTCTTACCTTCTCCTCCTAGCTATCTATACCTTCTCCTAGCTATCTACTACATATGTTTCTAGACACAGCCTAAGCGTCACCTACCTGGCGTTCTGATTTTCAGAAGCTCAACTTCTGTGTTCCTGTAATACCCTCTACATTTATCTGTCATGTACCATCATACCAGTCATTATATTTTTAACACCTTACAGAGTGCCTGGTTGTTTGTAGGTGTTCCATAAATGATGAATAAAGGAACTGACAAAGGTGCGTGCGCACGCGCATACATACACACACTCAATGCTCTACCCACTTCCTTTACATGCCTTATGATCTCTTTTTACTTCTATGTTGAACCATCTAATTGTAAATGTATTTTTTGTAAATGCCACTTCCAATGCTTTTTAGGAGTAAGTAGAGAAAAAATGATAAGCCAAAATAAAATTCTATCAGGTGGCTTATTTCTACACATCTATACCTTCTATGACAAAAGGAGATTAAAATATGATAGTCTGCCTTTCCTACAATCCAATTAAAACATTACTGGAATAAATCATTACAAATATATGAAACCTGGATCATTCTAAAAAGAAAATCTGAGGTTTACTTAGGACCCACATTTGCCCTCCCTACCATCAAGTCCGGCTTTTAATGCCTTTCACAAGCTGCATACAATGCCAACAGCTAAAAGTAAAGAAACTTTAATGGCATAAATCCCAGGAAAAAATTGTCCTTAGGTCCATAAATTTTTGAAAGGCAGATATTAATAATTTTGAAGGAATTCTGTTCAGGAATTTGTCAGATGGCTATAAAAGAAACTCAGAAAACATACACAAACTAACAAAATTTAAAATTTGACATCATTTCAAAAAAATATATCTTGAATTACAAAATTTGTGAGAAGTAAATTTACAATTTGTGACCATGTGACCTAAGAAGAGAAAATTGTTACACGCTGCTTAATAATGTCTTTGTAACTTCAAATAGCAACCTATGACCTTTTGATAGAAACTAAAGCACCAATTTAAATATACAGTCATGTGTCACTTAATGACAGGGATATGTTCTGAGAAACGCATTGTTAGGCCATTTCATCATTGTGTGAACATCATAGAGAGTACTTACACAAACCTATATTGTATAGCCCACTACACACCTAGGCTATATGGTACTAATCTTATGGGACCACCGTTGTATATGCAGTTTGTCATAGACCAAAATGTCATTATGCAGCGTATGGCTGTATGGTGTAATTCTTCTACCTGAGATGTAAGCCAAAAGAGCACAATAATTTACTCACCAAGCAGAAGCTAATTAAATAGAACAAACTAGATATATAGTTCACTTTAATTACTCAAATTTACTGCAAAATGACAAAAAGAAATTATCCTAACTAATGGAAACTTCACGTAAAACATTTTTTATTTTGGGAATAAAGGATCAAAATTTTTTATTCACTAACCAGGAGAAATTTCTTTCCCCAAATCTCAGCAATGAAACCTGACATATCTGACCTCTTCTACACACTGTGTCATTAAAAGAATGTGTTTGTTTTTGCTCTTTGTTACCAAAATGAACTGAAGAATCTGTAAAACAGGAGTTGAGTATGGATGGTTAGAGGATTCCACTAGGTCGTTCCCACCAAATGGCTTTCCAGTTCACAAATGATATCTATAGACAAACCTGGGTCAAAGAAGCTTTTTTTTTTCTTTTTGCCTCTTTCATTGCTGGGAAACAAATATCATTGGCATCAAACTTTGAAAAAGAAAGAGATTCATTAAAAAAAGGTGAACAGATCCCCATGCTTTCTACCAATCCTATACTAAGATAACTAGAATCTCAGAGCTGCAAGAAATCTTGACTGTATAATTCAAAATTTTTCATCTGGTTTGTTTGTGAAAAGGAAATAAGCCTAAAAAGGTTGAATTACTTGTCTAAGGACAAACTGAAAAAATGGCAGATCTTTAATCCAGATCACTTAAACCAAATCAAAAAAGTCTTTGGGGAAAATTCACTTCACCTATCTTGTAAAAAGAAGGAATACAGGGGGCCAGCCCTGTGGCCTGGTGGTTAAGTTTGGCGCACTTCACTTCAGCAGCCTGGGTTCATGTGGATTCAGATCCAGGGTGCAGACCTACACCACTCATCAGCCATGCTGTGGCGGCAACCCACATACAAAGTAGAGGAAGACTCGCACAGATGTTAGCTTAGAGCAAATCTGCCACAAGCAAAAGGAAGAAGAATGGCAAAAGATATTAGCTCATGGCAAATCTTCCTCACCAAAGAAGAAAAAAAAAAGGAATACAGCAGAACAAAGTTCTCCATCTAATAGTCCACAGGCCAAATGGAAAACCAGCACACCATCAGTCAGTTTATCTGTTGGACACATACTAGAGAAAGCAACAACGATAATTTGTTTAGTGGAAACAAGATAGGCTTTGGAGTCAGAGAAATCAAAATCTGACTGGATCTGTTACTTACTTGTGTGACCTAGGGAAATGTCTCTGCTCCCCAGTTTTTCTCATTTGGGAAAAGGGGATAAAAATTATTATCTCTTAGGACTATTTTAATAATTAAATGATGTGCTGTAAGAGAAATATCTGGCATGTTACAGGATTTCCATAAAAGTTATCTACTTCATAGGATTTACGTAAGATTTAAATGTATGTATTTTGCAAGGTTTTACATAGTATGGAATAGTGAGAAAGCACAGAATTTGGAGACAAAATGGGTCCACATCCCAACTTTACTCTTGTCTGTTTGTACCTGGCCAAGTCACTTACCTTCTCAGTATCTCATACATAAAATGAAGATAATATTTGCCATACTTAGCTTTCAGGGATGCTTTAAGGGTCAAATATGATCATCTTTCTGCAAGCACTTTCTAACTAAAGTACTACATATATGTTATTGTTACTAACAAGAAACTAACTGCATTAAAAAGTAGCTTCTTCCTACAAAGATTAGGGAACTCTGCTTTTATGAAGTTAATATCACTCCCCAGACACCACTGAAGAGTTCTTGGCCTTTATCAACATTTATAAAACGTGTTTAGGTTCTACTAAACACATTTCCTTAAGAACAATGTTTCATTTAACATTTTCTAAACCAAATTTCCAGCAAACTCATTTAGATAGAGTGTTGCTTCTCAAAGATTTGGGGGTTAGTTAGGGCAAAAGATCCCGTAAACCAACATATAATTGTTAATGGGAAGGTTATTTGGTTTGAGACACTAATGAAGGGAAATCTGGTTTTTATTAAACATCATAATTTAACTACTAATATCTGCCAGAAATGAAAATGTGTACATTAATAAACATTAATACTGAAAAGATCAGCTCATGACCCAGCTGGAAGTTGCTGTAGACCACAAGTTGAGAACCACCGCCTTTGAGGTATGGCAAGGGGAAACTCACGGGTGTGGTGTAACGAGGCCACTCGGAGTTATGTGGCCATTCAGCAAGTCAGCAGCATGAATAGAATTTATCTTTGCCTCTTTCCAATAAATCATCCTGCTGCAATAGGTTTTTATAAACAAAATTATAAAATATATAACAGGCACCTGGTTTCTTTCAAATGTTTACACAAATTAATCCATATGGCACTATTATGAGCTGCTATCCTTACTGCACTCATGTGTAAAAAGATGCAGAAGTTAAGTAATTCCTTTATGGTCATTCAGAAGAATCAGTAGCAAAGATTAAATATCATATATTATTGATTTTGTATCCTAATTGAGCTCTCGGGCTGAGAACCAAGCGCCTAGATAAATACAAGTGCCAAAGAGAGATCATAATACGTAAGAAGCCACTAGTAATATTTATATTAGCAAATCACTTCACTACTGGCCAGCAAACATATTAAATCAAAGCTGCAAACACAAGAGACAAATCCATTTTTCCCCTTCATGTTATCAATACCAGTGACTCAAGTGCTTCTAAAATATCTTCACTCGGCTCAAAATTCATGAAATAGTACATTCATGTAACTATACAAGAATAATGTTCAACATAAACGTATTTTTAATAGACAAGCATAAGTATGTTTCTGGTTAATTAGCACAATCACTATGAAAAACAAGGGTCCCCAACTAGTAGACCAGGATCTCGTGGTACTTAAATTTGGTTATCTGTATCCACCCATCCCTTCTTTCCAACTCCCCAATGCTGAGCACCACAGTCTGCAGAAATTTCTAATGGCAGAAAAGTGCGGCCAACAGCAGCACTCTTTCTACTGCTATGTTTGAGACCAAAGTCTGAACATTTGATCCTAACCTTCCAATGATTCTAAGAGTTTGGGAAAACGCAAAATAATAATCATCTCAAAAACATATATAAAAGTGGAAGGAAAGCTCCTGAAGTACAAAGTTAGTGTTAAAAATCAACAATTCTGACCCATCCTGGCAAATACCTATTTAACTTGAGCATTACTATCCCTTCTTTCTGTGATAAAATGGAGATACAAGAATGTGTTAATTCTGACTTGATTGTCAGAATTAAAACACTAGAACAGATCTACAAAATCCTATAATCTTTCTTTGCGGCATTGTTAGACATCAGTAACTTTGAACACGGGCTCCGCTACAACTTGCTATATGGCTTGGGCAAGTCACTTAACCTCTGTGATACTTAGTTTCCTCATCTATAAATTGGATAATAGTATATAATAACTTGATTATTAGGAGGATAATGATAATACCGTTAATTCATAGGACTATTAGTAAGAACTGAATGAGATAAAGAATAGAAAACACATAACATTGCCTGGCACCAATAAGCATTCTATAAATATGAACAATAATTATTACACCTCAATCTTTTAAATGAGATAGAAACAACTGTTCAGAAGTTCACCTGCTTAAAGATGACAGATTTCTTGGGACTTCCCACTATCATTATAAGGAAAAAAAACACAACCAGGAACATAATCAAAGAAGTACATCTCCCTATCTTTTACCATAGGCTAGAATAATATACATTCCATGGGCTTTATACTTCACCCTACTGGTAGTAGAAGGTAAGTCTTATACTGTGATTGAGAATTGTGGAATCAATACAAAGATTTTAAACCCAACATCACCTGTCATTAGCTGTGTGAACTTAAATAAGGTATTCAACGTCTCTGACCCTGACTTAGAGTTTCCTCAACTGTAAAATGTAAATAATAATAGTACCCACCTCAAAAAGTTATTGCGGTGATTAAATAACATCATATCCATACAGTGATAAGTATTGTAATGGAAATATTGTAGCTATTATAAATATTACTCCTATTAGAAAAAGGCAAAAGCCCCTAACTCCTCTAAAACCCTATAGCGTTTTCCTTTTAAATGTTGAGGATCCTGAAAAAGATATGCAGAAATACATGCTACAGGTAGCAGGCAATTTGAATGTAATAAAAGTTGATGGTACTTCCAAAGCACCATAAGAAATGTGTCTGATCACAGAAGGCAAGACCTCTTAAAGCAGGTCTTATATATACGCAATTATCTATTTATTTGAAGTCATTCTAACGGAGACTCTATGGAAATGGACTTCATTCACAATGTCTTATGATTTTAAATGGCATTAGCCTATTAGACTCTCATGTATAAATGTCAATATGCAAGCTATATTGGAATGCAGATAGTTTTAACAATCACTGCCAAACAATATACACTTGTTCTATAGTATTTCTCACGAGAATATCAGTTTTCCTAAATGAATATTGAGCTAGAAGCTACAGAAGTCCTCATTCTTTAGCAATAATGCCCGAGACATTAGACTGTTAGCCATGAGTATGACTGATTCATTCAACAAATATTTATTGAATGCTTAATATGTCCCAGGCACATCCCATGCCCAAAGAATATAAGTGTTTAACATAGCACTTGGGCAGTACCTATCCTCAAAGACCTTACAGTCTAGAGGAAGAGATAAACTAACAATTACAATGCCATAATAGAAAAATGCAGGATGCTATGGAAACACACAGTAGTTCATCTAACCTAGTGGATAGAGATGGGAGAAGGAGAACGGAGCTAGTTAAGACTTCCTGGAGAAAGCAATGTTTAAACAGAGGCTTAAATGCAAGTGAAACAGACTAAAGCATACTGAAGGAACTAAAGAAGTTCCGTACGGCTGAAGCATTCAGATTGAGGTGGGCCGTAGGAGGACTTTGTAAATCATCTTGAGTCAGGACTTCATCTTAAACAGCACAGAAACCCAACCAAGTATGATAAAGGGAAAAGACAGAAGGTATTTTGTTCCTATTTTTATAAGATCATTTCAATTTTACAACTCATCTGATCATCACACATATCCTTCCTATATAAAGTATGGTCCACAGACCAGCTATAACAACAGAACTTAGAAGTCCGTTAAACTCAGCAAGGCATAGTTATAAGTATTATTATTAACTCCATCTTAGAGATAAAGCTGGTAAGGCAGAATGTGAAATGACTGCTAATGGGTATGAGTTTTCTTTTAGGAGGGACAATTAGGTTGTGATCGTTACACAATCCAGTAAATAAACCAAAAACGACTGAATTATACACTTTAAAATGAATTGCATGGTATATGAATTAAATCTCAATAAAGCTGTTAAAAAAACTTTCTGTAATTTTTTATCTTTATAATGTTATAAAATAATTAAATTATAAGTAATTACAACGTGGTTAAAATTAACCATAAATATAATTGACTTATAATGTAAATAAATAAATAACCGCAGTGAGAGCTGCAGCTGCAGGGCCATTACCCAAATATTAGCAACTGCTAATTTGTCTATAAGACTTCTGGGGAATTTTTATTTGCACATATAATAAAAATCAATACCACTTTAAAAAAAATCGATTGTATTTCTATATCTCAGCAACAAGCAGAAAACAAAATATTTACAATAGTATCATAAAACACAAAAAAATAGAAATAAATTCAATGACTCATGAGAAATATCCATATACTAACAACTAGTTTAGTTCAATAATGTTTTGTAAAGAAGATCTAATAAACAAAGACATATAACACTTCCTAGGGCTGGAAGACTCAATATTGTAAAGTCATTTATTACTCCAATTGTATTGATAAGTATATTAAATGTAGTCCCAATCAAATTCCTAGCAAGGTTTTCTTTTCTGTGTAGAAATCCTTATGAAAAGCAAAAGGACAAGAATAAGCAAGGTGATCTTGAAGAACAACTAAGGTGAAGAACCATAACAGATAGCAACACCAATTATAACACAGAGAAATTAAAACAGAGAGATAATGGCAAAACAAGAGACAGATCAATGGAACAGAACAGAGGGTCCTGTAACAGATATGCAAGTATATGATCACCCGATTTAGACAAACGTGAATCTGTAGTGCAATGGAGAGTGAACGGTCTTCAATAAATGGTGCTGGGTCAATTGACTATCTATGTGAAAAAAATGAATCTTGACTCTTACCTTACACCATCCACAAAAAATCAATTCCTGATGAATTACAGATATAAATGTAAAAAGTACAATAGTAAAGCATTTAAAAGAAAACATAAAAGAACATCTTTATGACATTAAAATAGGCCAATATTTCTTAAACTGAACACAAAAAGCCTTAAATACAAAAGAAGAGACTGACAAAATGGAACTTCTGTTTATGTACAGGTATCATTAAAGAGTGAACTAGCAAGCCACAGAATGGGAAAATATATTTTAATGCATATTCAAAGAACCCATATCCATAATATATAAAGAACTCCTATAAAAAAATTGTCAAACCAATTTAAAAAATGGGCAAAAGACTTCAACAGGTACTTCACAAAGGAGTGTATCCCAATCAGCAAGAAATATATGCAATATTGTTCAACTTCATTAGTCTTCAGGGAAATCAAAATTAAAACTGCAAGAAGATACTACAACATACCCATCAGAAAGGCTAAAATACAAAAGACAGCAAGTACCAAACACCGACAAGGATATAGGACAAGAGATCTGATACACTGCTGGATGGAGAGGAGGTAAACTGGCACAACCACTTTGGAAAATTTTGGACACAATCTACTGAAGCTGAAGATATGCATACCTTATGACTGTATAACTCTGCTCCTAGGTTTATATCCAACAGAAATGCATAAGAAATCTTCACTAAGAAACATGTACTAGAAAGTTCATGAAAGCATTATCTGTAACAGTCCCAAACTAGAAATTACCAACATGCCAAAAGCAAGAATAAATAAATTCATATTCATACAATGAAATACTATTGGCAGTAAGAATGAACTAAGACTACATTACATGCGGGTAAGAAAGAATCTCACAAACAAAATGTTGAACTAAAACCAGCACATAAAATGTACATATTATATGATTCTATTTGTATAAAGTCCAAAATTAGGCAAACCCAATTTTTGGTATACTAAGTCAAGGTAGTGGTTAGTCTGGCTGGAGATTTCCTGAATGGAAGACAGCATGAGGAAGCTTCTGAGGTTTTGAGGTCCCTATAATTCTCTGTCTCTCAGTGGAGATTCTGCTTATATAGGTGTGTTCACTTTGAAAATTTAAAATATAATGTGTGTACATGTATTTGTATACTTTTCTGTATGTATCAATTTCAAAATACTTCAAGAAATGCTTCAAAAATTTTTTAAAAATTACGTCAGCATATTTATGCAAAGGTGACTATTTGAGCCTATGGAGAAGAAAGAAAAACTGCTGGATGTGAGGTTAGGCTGTTTGTATGGTATTTTTACTCACCTTTCTCCTGTAATGCAACTTGTTGCTTATGCAGTAATGCCACCTCCCATCCCAAAGCTTTCTTCTGTCTTTCCAGTTCATTTCGAAGCACCAAAATTTTTAATTGCAGGCACTCACTTTCTTTTTTCTAAATAGTTAAAAGCACAGGTAAATTTGTGAATATAAAAGTCATGACTGAATAATTATACATTCACAATGTTTCAAAAGGAACAAGGAGTTTAAAGAACTTTAATATTCATCTCACTTATAGATATGAGTAACTTAATTATCAGCACCCATTACTAATGGAAAAAATACAGATGTAAGCAAAGAATAAGAGTAGAAATAAATCTACTTTCTAAGAAATAAGTCCTTTTTAAGAACCCAAAAGACACTACAAAATATCTTGAAGCCTCTTTCCTGACATTACAATACAATAAGACAAAAATTAATAATAAAAGAGAAATAAAGTTCTCAAAATGTTAAACACAGAGTTACCATAGGACCCAGCAATTCCGCTCCTAGGTATACACCCAAGAGAATCGAAAACATGTTCACAGAAAAACCTGAATATGAAAGTTCAAAGCAGCATTATTCACAATAGCCAAACAGTAGAATCAATCCAAATGTCCATCTTCTGATGAACAGATAAGTAAAATGTGGTATATCCATACAACAGAATATTATTTGGCAATGAAAATAAATGAAGGACTGATATACACTACAAAACAGATGAACCCTGAAAACCTTATGCTAAGTGAAAGAAGCCAGTTTAAAAAGGCCACAGATTCCATTTATATGAAATGTCCAGAATAGGCAAATCCATAGAGACAAAAAGTAGATTTCCATCCTCACCAAGATGAACCAAGGTGCTCTAATATCCCACAGATTTCAGAGAAGGCCAAGTAGGAACCTAGGGCTTTCATCCCTTCTGGGTGGTAACCAACCAAATCCCCTATAGTGTCAGTGGATACCACACAGGGAGCTGGACTTGCAGCAATAATGAGATAACCCCCTCTCTCCCTGCTGGGTGATATCAGAGGAGGCCTAGTGGAGAGTCAGAACTTTCACTACTATGCAGTGCTAATGAGGTCACCCTATCCCTCATGATATCAGTGGAGACCATGAGGGGCACAGAGTCAAGGCATTCCTACTCCTCCGAGCCAGATAGGTATCAGTGGAGGCCTAGTGGAGAGCTGCAACTTCCACTCCTAGCCAGCAGTAACAAGCCCCCCAACCCACCCCACACACACCCACAACTTGGGTATCAATGGAAGCTACCTGGAGAACCTGGACTTCTACACCCACCTGGCAGTAATGATATGGCGCCTCTCCCTTCCCCTACCAGAGAGAGAGATGTCAGAGGAAGCCAGGTAAAACAGAGGTTTAAATAAGATCCAGAGACTCATGACATAATAACCAAAATGTATATGTTTCAATCAAAAATCACCATCATAACAAGAACCAGGAAGATGGCAAAGTAAATGACAAAGGATAATCAATAGATGCCAACACTGAGATGACAGACAAGTTACAGTTATCTGACAAAGATCTAAGAGCAGCCATTATAAAAATGCTTCAATAGCAATTAAGAACATGCTTGATGAGCCAGCCCTGGTGGCCTAGTGGTTCAAGTTCAGCACTCTCACTGCTTCGGCAGCCTGGGTTCATTTCCGGTCATGGAACCATACCACCCACCTGTCAGTTGCCATGCTGTGGTGGCAGCTCATACAGAAGAACTAGAAGGACCTACAACTAGATATATACAACCATGCACTGGGGCTTTGGGGAAGGGGGGAAAAAAAGAGGAAGACTGGCAATAGATGTTAGTTCACGGCAAATCTTTCCCCAGAAAAAAAAAAAAAAGAACATGCTTGAAACAAATGAAAAAATAGAATATCTTGGCAAAGAAATAGAAAGTCTCAGTAAAAAAATAAAAGATATAACCAAGAACCAAATGGAAATTTTAGAACTGAAAATAGGAGCCATCTCCATGGCAGAGTGGTTAAGTTTGGTGCACTCCGCTTCAGTGGCTTGGAGTTGCGCGTTCAGATCCTGGGCGCAGACCTACACCACACGTCAGCCATGCTGTGGCAGCGACCCACATACAAAATAGAGGAAGACTGGTACAGACGTTAGCTCAGGGCTAATCTTCCTCAAGCAAAAAAAAAAAGAAGAAGAAGAAGAAGAACTGAAAATAACTGGAATAAAAAACTCAGTGGATGAGCCCAAGAGCAGAATGCAGGAGAAAGAGAAAAGAACCTTTAACCTGTAAGACAGAATAATAGAAACTGCCCAATATAAACAGCAGAGAGAAAATAGACTGTAAAAAAAAAATGAATAGAGCCTCAGGGATCTATGGAACTACACCAAAGATCTAACGTTTGTATCATCAAGTACTGGGAGGAAAGGAGAAAGACGGCAGGAGAGAAAAAGTACTCATAAAAATAATGGCTAGGGGCCGGCCCAGTGGCGCAGCGGGTTAGGTGCACACACTCTGCTTTGGCAGCCTGGGGTTCGCAGGTTCGGATCCCAGGCACACACCGATGCACCGCTTGTGAAGCCATGCTGTGGCAGCATCCCATGTAAGTAGAGGAAGATGGGCACGGATGTCATCCCAGGGCCAATCTTCCTCAGCCAAAAGGAGGAGGATTGGCATCAGATGTTAGCTCAGGGCTGATCTTCCTCCCAAAAGAAATAAAATAAAATAATGGTTAAAAACTTTCCAAATTAGGTAAAAGAAATTAATCTACAGATTCAAGAAGTTAGTGAACCCAAAGAGAATGAATTAAACAGAGAAAATCACAAAATAAATGAAACCAAAAGCTAGTGTTTTGAAAAGGTCAATAAAATTGATAAAACTCCAGCCAGGCTAACCAAGAAAAAAAAGAAAAGACAGAAATTACTAATATGAAGAATGAAAGACAGGCCACCACAACTGATCCTATGCACATTAAAAGAATAATTAAAGAATACTATAAACAACTCTATGCCCACAAATATGATAACCTAGATGAAATGGACCAATTCCTTGAAAGACAATCTACCAAAACTCCCACTAGGAAAAGTAAATAATCTGAATAGGCCTATATATATAAAAGAAATTCAATCAATAATCAATAACCTTCCAAAACAGAAAGCACCAGGACTAGATGGTTTCACTGGTGAAATTCACCAAACATTTAAATAAGCATTAATACCAGTCCTTTAAAATCTCTTTCAAAATATAGAAGAACTCCCTAACTCATTCTATGAGGCCAGCATCACCCTAACACTAAAACCAGACAAAGACATCACTAGAAAGGAAAATTACAGACTAATTACTCTAATGAATGTAGATGCAAAATCTTCAGCAATATTAGCAGAGCAAATCCAACAAAGTATAAGAAGAATTATACAGTCATGCACCGCACAATGACACTTCCGTCAATGACAAACTGCCTATATAACAATGGTCACATAAGATTAGTACCATATTGCCTAGGTGTATAGTAGGCTATACCATCTAGGTTTGTGTAAGTACACTCTATCATGTTTGTACAATGATGAAATTGCCTAACAATGCATTTCTCAGAACATATCCCCGTTGTTAAGTAATGCAAGACTGTATGTACACCATGGGCAGATAGAATTTATTCCAGGTATGCGAGATAGGTTCAACATTCAATAACTATTAACGGAATTCACCACATCAACCAGGTTAAAAAAGAAAAATTATATAAGCATATCAATAGATGTTGAAAAAGCATATGACAAAATTCAACACACATTTATGATAAAAACTCTCAGCAAACTAGGAATAAAGGAAAACTTCCTCAACTTGGCAAAGAACATTTGCCAAAAAACCTATAGCTAACATTATACTTAATAGTAAGAAACCAGATGCTTTCTTCCTAAGTTGGAGAACAAGACAAGGATATCCCCTTTCACCACTCTATTTAACATGTACTAGAAGTTCTAGCTATGCAATACGGCAAGAAAAGGAAATAAAAGCTATACAGATTGGGAAAGAAGAAATAAAATCATCTTTGTTTACAGATGATATGGTTGTCTATGTAGAAAATCCCAAACAATCGACAAAAAAACAAAAAACATGAAACCTCCTGGAACTAATAAGTGATGATAACAAGGTTGCATGATATAAGATTTATTCACAAAAATCAATTGCTTTCTTATGTAACAGCAAGGAATAACGGGAATTTGAAATTTAAAACACAACATCAATTACATTAGAACAAAAAAATGAAATACTTAGGTATACACCTAACAATAGAAGTACAAGATCTATATGAAGAAAACTACAAAACTCTGATGAAACAAATCAAAGGAGATCCAAATAAATGGAAAGACCATCTATGTTCATGGATAGGAAGACAATATTATTGTCAATTTTTCCAAACTTGATCTATAGATTCAGTGAAATCCCAGCAAACTATTATGTGGATATCAATAAACTGATTCTAAAGTTTATATAGAAAGGGAAAAAACCCAGAATAGCCAACTCAATACTGAAGGAGTACAAAGTCAGAGGACTGACACTACCCAATGTCAAGACTTACTACAAAGCTACAGTAATCAAGACAGAGTGGTATGGGTAAAAGAGGAGACAAATAAATCAATGGAATAGAATAGAGAGCTCGGAAATAGACATACACAAATATAGTCAACTGATCTTTGACAAAGGAACAAAAGCAATTCAATGGAGAAAGAACAGCCTTTTCACCAAATGGTGCTGGAATCACTGGATAGCCACATGCAAACAAAACAAGACAAAAAATTTAGATACAGAGTGTACACCTTTCATAAAAATTAACTCAAAATAGATCACAGATCTAAATGTGAAATAAAAAATTATTATACAACTTCTGGAAGATAACATTGGAGAAAATCTAGGTGACTTTGTGCTTGGACATAACTTTTTCCATACAACAACAAATGCATTATCCATGAAAGAAGAAATTGATAGGGTGGACTTCATTAAAAATAAAACTTCTGCTCTGAAAAAAACACTATTAAGAGAATGAAAAGACAAGCCACAAACTGGCAGAAAATATTAGAAAGCCACTTATCTGATAAAGGAATGGTATCCAAAATATACAAAGAACTCTAAAAACTCAACAATAAGAAAACAAACAACCCAATTAAAAAATGGGCAAAAGTTCTGAACTGCCACTTCACCAAAGAAGATATACAGATGGCAAATAAGCATCTGAGATGTTCAACATCATATGCAAATTAAAACAACAATTAGATACCACTACACACCTATTAGAATACTAAAAATCCAAAACACTGACAATAGTAAATGCTGTCAAGGATATGCAGCAACAAGAACTTTCATTCACTGTTGGTGGCGATGCAAAATGGTATAGCCACTTTAGGAGATGGTCTGGCAGTTTCTTACAAAACTAAACATAGGCTTACTATATGATCCAGCAATCATGCTCCTAGATATTTACCCAGATGACTTGAAAATTTATGTCTACACAAAAACCTATATATGAATGTCTATAGTGGCTTTATTCATAATTGCCAAAACTTTGAAGCAACCAAGATGTACTTCAATAGGTCTACAGATAAACTATGGTATATCTGTACAATGGAGCATTATGCATTGATAAAAAAGAAATGAGCTATGAAAAGACATGGTGGAATGTTAAATGCAATTGCTAAGAAGCCAATCTGAAAAAGCTACATACGGTATGATTCTAACTATATGACATTCTGAAAAAGGCAAAACTATGGAGACAGTAAAAAGATCACTGGTTGCCAGAGGTTCTGAGGAAGGGGGACAAGGATGAATAGGTGGAGCATAGGGGATTTTTAGGCCAGTGAAACTATTCTGTATGACACTGTAATGGTGGATACATGACATTGTGCATTTATCAAAACTCAGAACTGTACAACACAAAGAGTGAACCCTAATGTAAACTACAGACTTTAGTTAATAATATTGTACTAATATCAATTCAACAATTGTCACAAATGTAGCACTCTAATATAAGATGTTAATAACAAAAGAGATTGGAGGGAGGGAGGGGAAATGGGAACTTTCTGTACTTTCTGCACAATTATTCTGTAAACCTAAAACTACTCTAAAAAATAGTTTGTTTTTTAAAAAGTAATAGAACTGTACCACAAAAGAAGTCAATTTTACTGAATGTTCATTTAATAAAACAAATCCCAGACACATTCTATCAGAGATACAATTAAGTTTGCTAAATAAGTTTAACTTATCTATCTATAAAAATATTTCCCACTTAAATCTATGAAACCTTGGTTTAAACTTTACTCAGCTCCCTTTTAAGCCAAATACCTTCTGGAATTTGCCTCCAGACAAAATCTGAAATCCTGGCCCACAATGAACATATATGTGCTTGCACATGTTTGCATTCATACACAATTACTGCACAATGAATGCATGTTGCCTTCTCTCCCGGTCTTTACCAATAGTGTCAATAATATACTTTTCATGGTTTTCCATGACATAAATCCTAACCAAACAGCAATTTGGCTGCACCTAGTAAATTCTGGTCTCCTTCCTAAGATATATACAAACTAATTAAAATTCTAACACGGGGCTGGCCTGGTGGCGTGGTGGTTAAGTTCGTGCGCTCTGCTTCGGGGGCCTGAGGTTTGCGGGTTCAGATCCTGGGCACGGATCTGCACACCACTCGTCAAGCCACGCTGCGTTGGCATCCCACATATAAAATAATAGAGGAAGAAGGGCACAGATGTTAGCTTAGGGCCAATCTTTCCTCAGCACAAAGAGGAAGATTGGCAACGGATGTTAGCTCAGGGCTAATCTTCCTCACACACACAAAAAATTGTAATGGGAAAAAAAATCCATTCATTAAATAATTTGAATAGGTTACCAAGCCCTGGGATAAGCTGGCAGAACACTTTAAAAGAAAAAAGTCAGCATCTCTATTTGATTCACAGACAATGAGGAAGTATGGGCACTCAGCGAGATGAGTAATGGTATGGCCTCCTTGAAGCAACAGGCATGGCAAATGACTTTTGGCAGTTGTGTGGAAAGTACTTTACAGCTATCATTTCTCACCCAAAATGCTTTGTTCCTCATCTCTGAAATGCTGATTCTAAACAGATGGCATGATCATCTGTTAAAGAAATTCAAGCCAAGAAAACAAGCAGAAAAGCTGATTTCCAATCATCTTTATTATATTTGACTGGAAAATTCTATGAAACAATCCTAAGTGATTTTTCTTAAACAAAGCAAACATTTATGAAGGGCCTACTATGTGCTTCTAGATGATGACAAATGGTTTCTGCTTTCGAAGAGCATGGGTAGAGTGGAGACAAAAGCCATTTTGCTCTGCCAACCCACTGTAAAAACAAAGACAAAAGTCAATGAGGTTGCTTATCATTAAAGAAAAAGGAGACAGGAAACAATTTAGGTTTCTTTAGTAATCCAATAGTGTGATAGAAGTCCTAGGGTGTTTTTACATCACTGAGGAAAAAAAATATGTAAATTCTTAGGAAGCAATCTTTTTCCACAAAGAGATAAGTGTTCAATTTCCTTAACTTAATTTGTTCCACAAAATATTAAACTGAATTCTACCTGAGCAGAGGGAAAAAGAAAAAAGAAAAAAAGAAAAGCAACTCTTCAGAGAACACATGGATATGCCTAGGTAAGGGGTTATTCTGCTCTATTCCAGGGTACATGCTCAAATTGGAATGTTTTCTAGAATCAAAGAGCTAAGGGTCCAAGTTAATGTAAATACTAAACCAATACAGGAAGGCATCTGTATAGTGTGTTTGTGTTACGGTCCATGTGCAGAAACTGGCCCATTTACAGAAATATATCAAGTCATTCAAAAACCAAGATTGATGGCTCTGATTTCTGATGAGTAGAGTAAATACACCCCGCCCAAGTGGGATCTGGTTCTGCTTCCTTTCTAATGCATCTAAGACAAGTGTTCAAAGATCTTAATCTTCCTTAAGTATCTTTAAATGGATTTCCAGTGTTCTAATTATCTGTTTACTCCAAGTATAGTTAATATCACATACGTACCTCCAATAGACCACTTTTAATTGGCTTTTAGTGTTTTTTATACAACACTGTATCTGATCTGAAAATCACAGCTACATTCATCTATTTGCAAGCACACACATTTCTATTTATGAGTCTCTACAAAGACAGTGATGGGCAATGTTAAAGATTAATTTCAGAATGACAGACTAACCTGTAAATGACATACTAAAGGAAACAATTTTCTCCTCATAGATCACATTGGAGCTAAAAAGCCTAAGGCAGAAGTTCTCAAACCATGGTCCAGGAAACCATGAGGGTCCCTGAGACTGTTTCAGAGTTTGTGAGATCAAAATATTTTCATAGTAATACTAAGCCGTTATCTCCCTCTTCCATGCTCATTTTCTCATGACTGTACAGCGGAGTTTTCCAGAGTCTATAAGATTTGTGATATCACAAGAGATTGACTGCACAAGTAAATGTGAGAATCCACCTGTCTTAGACTAACCTAGACATTATCAGTAGATATATCTTAAGTTCTTTGAGGTCTTTACAATTTTTAAGAGTGTAAAAGGGTCTTGAGACCAAAAAGTTTGAGAATTGGTGGCTCAGGGCATATTCATCTATATTAGTTTTCCCACCAAAACTGCAAATAACTAACAATCTGAAAAAAAAGTTTTACAACTATGGCAGTTGTCCTATAAGTTAACAAATTTGCTTTTAAATGTCATTTATAGGCTGTTTCTATTGCACCTACATCTACTCAACCACTTAGAAAGGGAAAGAATTTCCTTAGAAAATATTTACTCCAATCCATTAATTTCATAGACTCAGTGGCAATATCAGGCCTTGAACCAAAGTCCAGTTAGGGAGATAAGGCAAAAAACATATAATAATAAAATGTACAGAAGTTCTGCTTCTGTTACAAGAGAATGAGCACCTCACAAACTAGTCCTACCATAAATAACAGCTGTAGACTCTAGACAAAATACAAAAAGCTACTTACCTGAGGGTTCTGGAGATTGATCAATGGCAGGTAGATTTTGGAGGAGACTCAGAACCTGAGTCCATTCACTCTGTGAGCAACCAACACACAGAGTGAATCTCCCCTTTTCTGCGGCACCGCCCTGAGGGTGGCTGCAGTCAAACTCCAACAGAAAGACAACTATCTTCCTGGCCGGAGGAAACAGGGAAAAGAGATCTGGCATTCAAAGCCACCAGAATGGAGGAAGCCAAAGAATGCCAAATTTGGCTTAAATTCAATCCAAGTCTCTATGTGAATCCTAAACCACACACATATGAGGGAAACAGAAAGCAGGTGTGCCTAACGGTAAAAGTACTGAACTGAAATCTGAGCCAATGCCCACTGCAGGTGCGACAGTTTGAGTAACCAAGTTAACTACCTGCTAAAATAAAAATACTGATACTCTTCAGAGCAAAGTAACAAAATCCAGAGACTCCACAAAATTACATTCACAATGTCCAGGATACTATGCAATATTACCCAATATAAGAAGAGCTAGGAAAACATGATTCATTTTCTAGAGAAAAGACAACCAACATATGCCAACCCTGAGATGGCCCAGAAACAATATCCCTAATAAACACAGGGACCCTTAAATTATTACCAGATCAAATCCAACAAGATACAAAAACAGATTATATATCGTAACCAATTCAAGGTTATTCCACAAATGCAAAGTTAGTTAAACATTTAAAGTTAAGTCAGGGCCCGGCCCGGTGGCGCTTCGGCAGCCCGGGGTTCGCAGGTTCGGATCCCGGGCGCGGAGCTACACACCACTCATCAAGCCACGCTGTGGCGGCGTCCCATGTATAAAATAGAGGGAGATGGGCACGGATGTTAGGCCAGAGCCAATCTTTCTCAGCAAAAAACAGGAGGATTGGCATCAGATGTTAGCTCAGGGCTAATCTTCCTCAAAAAAACATATAATAAATAAAGTTAAATCACTGTAGTTCACTCTATTAACAGAATCAAAGAGAAAATCACATGATCATTTCAATAGACGCAGAAAAAGCACTTGACAAAATTCAACATCCATTCATGATAAAAACGCTCAGAAACTAGGAATAAGAAGGAAATTTCTAAAACCAATAAAGGGTACTGCTAACATTATATTTAATGGAGAAAGAATGAACTTTTTCCCCTTACAATCAGGAACAAGGAAAGGATTTCCACTTTTATCACTTTTATTCAACATTGTACTGTATGTCCTAGCTACTGAAATAAAGCAGGGCCAGCCCACTGGTGTAGTGGTTAAGTTTGTGCACTCTGTTTCAGTGGCCTGGGGGTTCACGGGTTCAGATCCTGCGCGCAGACCTGCACACTGTTTATCAAGCCATGCTGTGGCGATAGCCCACATACAAAAAATAGAGGAAGACTGGTACAGATGTTAACGCAGGGACAATCTTCCTCACTAAGACAAAAAGCCACAGACTGCAAGAAAATATTCCCAACACACGTATCAGAAAAAAGACTTGTATCCAGAAAAAAAAAATACACACACACACACTCTTTAACCCCAACATAAGAAGATAAAAATCCCACTTAAAGTCGAGGAAAAAAAATTTGAAACTACTTTACATGTTTACTAGGACCGAAAAAATAAGTAAATAAATTGTAGATAATGGGAGCCACTATCAGAAAAAGCTACTACAAATAAACGAAGTGAGGAGGAAGGCTAGAACAAACCCGGTGGTGTTAGAGTTGAATATATTAGTATGAACTCATGTTTATTTTAATATATAAGGAGATAGATACTTGTGTATACCAGCTCTGTCCACTGAGAGGGCCTGTAAGTAGTTACAACCCAGTAGCAACAAGCACACTCAGTGCCCAGATCTTGTTTCTAAATACCATTATTTAATGAAAGGAACAGGACTCCATGGAGAAATAGCTGATTAGGGCTGAGACAGGGAAAATACAAGATGAGCCTAGATCATATAGTGCCAGAAATTAAGGAAGTGCAAACAAACAAAAAAAAGATGGGGCATGTCAAAAGGACACAGGAGTCAACTTGAAAGAAGTCTCGATGCCACAAGTTCAAGGCCACAAGTTGAGCACAAAAATAAATAACAAAGTATTGGATTATAACCTAAAGTATAAAATAAATATACACAAGTCCACACTGATAAATAAATGATTGAATAAATATATAAATGGGGGGGCAGAACAGGGACATTAGGTAAAAATTAGGAAATCTGAATAAAGTATGGACTTTAGTTAATGATTATTCATCAATACAGGTTCATTAACTGTGATAAATATACCATAACTAAGGTAAGATGTTAATAACAGGGGAAACTGGGTGTGGGTTATATTGGGTAACTCTCTGTACGTACTATCTTTGGAATAACTTTATAAATCTAAAACTGTTGTAAAATAAAAAGTTGACATAAAAAAACCGAACCTTAGTGGAAACACTGGTGAAACCTGAATAAAGTCCACAGTTAACAGTAATATATCAAGAATCTGACATGTTAATTTCTTGGTTTGATGATATACCACGTCACGTACCGTGTCAAATGTAACATGGTTATAAAAGAGGTTAACATTAGGGGAATAACATTAGGGGAAACTGGATGAAAGGTATATGGAAACTCTCTGAACTATCTTTGCAAGTTTTCTGGAAATCTAAGTTTAAAGTTTATTTTATTTTATTTTATTTTTATTTTTTGTGAGGAAGATTAGCCCTGAGCTAACATCAGATGGCCATCCTCCTGTTTTTGCTGAGGAAGATTGGCCCTGGGCTAACATCCGTGCCCATCTTCCTCCACTTTATATGGGACGCCACCACAGCATGGCTCGACAAGTGGTGCACCAGTCCGCACCCGGGATCTGAACCCGCGAACCCTGGGCCACTGAAGCGGAGCGCGCAAACCCAACTGCTATGCCACCAGGCCGGCCTCAAAAGTTTATTTTTTTGATGGGCAAAAATATTTAACAGTTAACACTTCTTAAAAGATACATGAATGTCCAATAAAGATATGAAAAATGTTTATCACAGAAACGAAAATATAAACCAAAATAAAATACCACACATCCATTAGAATAGCTTAAACTAAAAAGACTGACCTCTTAAACAAATGGACAAACCTTTGAAAGACATAAGCTACCCAAAGCTCATTCAAGAAGCAGATAACTGCAATAACCCTACAACCATTAAAGCATTGAATTCCTAGTTCAAAACCCACAAAGAAAACTCCAGGCCCAGAGGGCTTCACTGGTAAATTCTACCAACCACTTAAGAAATAATTCCAATTTTACACATGTTCTTCCAGAAAATAGAAGTAGAAATACTTCCCAACTTACTAGCTGTGGCCAGCATTACCCCAACAACAAAACCAGACAAAGATTACAAGAAAACAAAACTACAGACAACATTCCTCATGAATACAGATGCCAAAATCCTTTAAAAATCTGAATCTAGTAACATACATAAGAAGAATAATTCATCAGGAATAAGAGGGGCTTTCCCCAGGAATGCAAAGTTGGATTAACATAAAAAAAAAAAAAAAATCAATGAAATACATTGAACCCAATTTCTTATAACAGAGTTAATTACATTTGATCTTAGGAGGTAATCTAATTTCTTTTAGCATCAAATACGCCTTCTGACTGTATTTACACTTAGGCTAAAACTAAAATTAATTCTTACATATTGAAAATGCTTGGGTTGAGTATGATGACCTTGGTCCAATTTGGACAGGGAAGGAAGAAAAAAAGATAATAGTAAAGGTTTCTAATTTGCTACAGGTAAACCTTAAAGTAGATAACTAACAAGCACATGGCATTATTCCCTGAAAGGAGACACGTTCACCACAATTTCTATCTCTATTTGTCAAACGATTATGGGAAAGTTGCTTCCTTTCTTCAGGCCTCATTTTCCTGTCCTTTTATAAGAGGCGATTATGCTAGATTCATTTTAAATTCCACAAATATTTACTGAGCACCTACTATGTGTCAAACATTTTTCTAGACACTGGGGAATACTGCAGTGAAAAGAAAAAACCAGACAAAACTCCCCTCCCTCAAAGACTTTAGAGAGACAGACAAATAAAATACATATGTAAAGTATTTAGCATACTAAAGGGTAATAAATACTATGGAGAAAAATAAAGCAGGGAAGGAGGCAGAATGTACTGAGGGTGTATGGTTTTAAGTGGGGCTATAAGGGAACTAGATGATTTCTAAGTTCACTTTCAGTTCAAAAATCCAATGGTTTTCTTCGATGTTGACTAGGCAGCATAAAAATACACAGTGAACCCCTGAACCTGACCCCTTTAAACTTACACATTCACATTCCATCACCTTGCTCGGGTCACAGCTTATATTTTAGCAAAATAGGATTAAACATACATTTTTCCATACTGAGACAAAGCATATGCTGTCATTTAATGAAACAAGTAATTTCCCAGTCTTGCTTTGGGAGAGGAAAATAAGAAAAAACCTAGCAATTTATCCCCAAAGGTTCTAAAAATGTGGCATTTTTATACTCAAGAAAAGATTAAAATTAGCTGTTTTTCTCTTCCTCCAATACATTTGTGGTCAGGAACTTTGTCCTTTATTGGGTCTAAGTTACAACAAGAGGTGATTTAACAGCTTCTCCGAAATGGAAGATTTTCCATAGGCAAGAAAAGTCATATGAATAGTATTACTACTATAGTTACTGCAGCTACCATATTTTGTATGCCTGCAAGTGCCAGATACAGCACTAGTCATTTTATATATTAGGTTGAACTATATAAAACTGCTATTTATAGGTCAAATCAGCAATTTTATATGTTTCAATACGCTGTCACCCATTAATTTCAAATTCCATGAGCGAAGCCTGCAGGTTAACTGTGTTGCTGCTTTTCTACAGTTCATCTATTAAATTATTATCTTGGGCAAATCTTCAAGGTAACATGGAACTTTTGTTTGGGGATATAAAGGCCCTCCGCCAAGCTGACAGTGCTGTAAAAGACAACTGAAGATACTGCCTATCTATGATAACAAGTTCGTGCAAACAAATACTTTAAAATTTTTAGTTAGGACTTAATTTGAGGATTTGAATTTTATTTTAAGTATCATAATCCATAGCACTAATTTTGTCAAAAGCTATCCATAGCCATGTGGCTTCGTTTTGAGAAAAGCTCAATTTATTAGTTATACCCACTATTCTGCTTACAAAGACAGAATCTTCATTCCAAAATTAATATTTTTTTTCTCCACTAGAAAGAGTATAAAGCCACCCAAAATTATACTAATATCTTAAATCTGTCCATTTGGATTGGGATTTCTATTTCTTTGGAAATGCCTCATTAAAAGAATCTTTCCCAAAAGAGAATATTGTCCATAAACCAGCCTATTAAGTTCAATCCAAATAATTCTAAATTCACCTTTTAAGAGTAGATTAGTCCCTAATGTTTATTCTTTCTTCTTCTGGCAGCTATTTTTCATTCACTATACAGTTGTGTCCAGAGTTCATACGTATAAGACATTAATAAAATAGCTTTTAATTATCTTCTAAGTAATTGTATGTAATCTAAAGTTTCATCTAGCAGAAAAGGGCAGGCACTTTGTATGTTACATTATTAACAGACGGGAAAGTTTATTTCCAACATTTAAATGCCAACAGAAGTCTCAGTGAAACGTTAAGAGAAAAAAATAGAAAGAAAAAAATACAAGAAGAACGTGACGATCACATTTAGAAATCAAGGAGTTTAAATAGGCAAATATACAAAAACCTACCAGCTCATTGCTTGTAGACGTGAGTCTTAGTTTTTCTTCAATTTCCTTTCCAATTTTCTGAACAGTTACCTGAGTCTGTTTAATTGCACACTGGGCTCTATGAAGCCTAGAAATAAAAGTTGTAGAAAAATTTAAGTGAGTTAACTATAAACTCTCAACATAGAGCCACAAATTTAAATGGAACAAAATGAGGACAAACCTTCTGGGATAAACAGAATTAATAATGAACTCAAATTGATCGTTTCATAATTGTCTAGCATATTTACAATGAAATAACAGGAAGTACAATATGCTCTAAAAACACTCTTTCTATACCTGCCTGACTGCCTCTGACTCACTGAGAGTTAAAATCAAGAACTCACAGGAGTCTGGAAGAGACACTGGAAAATAATCTGGTTGAATCCTATCATCTTACAGATGTGGAAAGTGAGGCCCAGAGAAATTAAGTGGCTTGCTAAAGCCACTAGGAGAACATCACTGCTATCAAGGCTGAATATTACTTGTGGGTGTCCACAACGAAAAAAACAATTAACAATAATCCCAGTTAAGAAGGTTGAATTAAAGCAGCAGCCACTTTGAAACAAGGAACATTGAAAAACTTAACAGCTACTTTTCTTTTTTGCTTTAATGATGGGTTTATGTTTTTTGTGTGTGTGAGGAGATCAGCCCTGTGCTAACATCTGCCAATCCTCCTGTTTTTTTGCTGAGGAAGACTGGCCCTGGGCTAACATCCGTGCCCATCTTCCTCCACTTTATATGGGATGCCACCACAGGATGGCTTGCCAAGCTGTGCGTCGGTGCGTGTGGGGATCCGAAGTGGCGAACCCCGGGCTGCCGCAGCGGAGCGCGCGCGCTTAACCACTTGCGCCACCGGACCAGCCCCCTGGGTTTGTGTTTTTTCTTGGTCTCTTTGTCTTCAAATATAGCTTATATATTTCTTATATATGTACATATTAAAAATGGTCAAATTATCTTTACTCCTTGATGACATGATTTTCATGTAGAAAATCATTAGGAAATCTACAAAACAACTACTAGAACTAATAAAGTCACAGCATAGTAGGTCAATATACAAAAATTCAGTTATATTTCTATATATGCAGCAATAGTTGCACAATCCCAACAGGCTGGGGTGTTTTTTTGTAGAAATTAAGAAGCTGACACAATAGGGTACTGGCATAAGGATCAAAAAATAGACCAACAGAATCAAATTAACAGTATAGAAAGCGACCTACACATATATGGCCAATTGATTTTGGACAAAGGAACCCAGGCAAACTAACAGAGAAAGGAAAGTTTTTTAAACAAATGGAACACTGGATAAACATAGTCGGAAAAAAATAAATCACATTCCCTACACCTCACAGCATACACAAAAAATTAATTCAGGAAGATCATAGTAAACATAAAAGCTAAAATCATAAAACAAGGAGAATCTCTTGCAACCTTGGGGTAGGTAAAGATTTAGAGAAGACACAAAAAGCACTAGCCATAAAATTAAAAATGGATAAAGTGGACTTTACCAAAATAAAAAAGTCTTTTCATCTAAAGATGCCATTATGGAAACATAAAAACAGTCCATAGACTGGGAGAAAACACTTGCAAAACATCAATCTGACAAAGGACTGTATCTGGAGTATATAAAGAACTCTTACAAATCAGTAACAAAAAGACGATCCAATTAAAAATGGGCAAAAGACTGAAACACTTCACAAAAGAAGATAAAAGAGTGGCCAATAAACACAGGAAAAGGTGCTCAATATCTTACCATCATGGAAATACAAATTAAAATCAGGAGATACCATTTCACACCTGTTAGAAGAGCTAAAATTAAAATGAGAACACCTAATGCTAGCAAGGATGTGGAGCAACTGGAACTTGCACACATTGCTGGTAAAAGCGTAAAACAGTACTATCGTTTTGAAAAACTGTTTCTTACAAAGAATTCTACTCAGCAATATAAAGGAACACACCACTGATACACACAACAATATGAATGAATCTCAAAAACATGTTAAGTGAAATGCCAGAAACAAAAAAGTACACACTGCATGATTCCATTTATACAAAGTTTAAGAACAGGTAAAAGCAATCCATGGTGACAGGCTGTGTGGGGCAGGATCGACTGGCAGAGAGCAGGGGGAACAAAGAAACTATCTGAGGAGGGCCGGCCCCGTGGCTTAGTGGTTAAGTGCGCACACTCCACTACTGGCGGCCCTGGTTCGGATCCCGGGTGCGCACCGATGCACCGCTTCTCCGGCCATGCTAAGGCTGCGTCCCACATACAGCAACTAGAAGGCTGTGCAACTATGACATACAACTATCTACTGGGGCTTTGGGGAAATAAATAAATAAAAATTAAAAATTAAAAAAAAAAAGAAAAGAAACTATCTGAGGTGATGGAAATGCTCTATATCTTGACTGGGGTGAGTGGTACATGGGTATATATAGAATCTAAACTGAAGATCTATGCATTTCACTGTATGTAAATTTTACCTCAGTTTAAAAAAATTGGTCAACAATCCTAACCTGAAAGTTACCCTATATATGAGGAGGTTCATTTTATTAGGAATTTGATGGCATCAATACCGCTGCCAATATTATTATTATTTTGACACTATGCACTAAAAACATTCATGACATATTCTGCACTTTCGGAAACTGCCTGATGGTTACTGAGGATTTCTGAGGTCATCTAAAAGGGAGCAACTCTTACTACAGCCAATTTGCTCATGAGATCACTTATTCAGCAACTTCCCCAGGGCTCCTAAGGAATCCAAGACAGGAGATTACACTCCATCCTACTGCCTCTTGCTCTGGGTGTGTGTGTGTACACACTCTCTTGATAGTAATACCCTCTTACAAAGGTGGCTCTAAAGAAATTTAAAAGCAAGGAAAGGCTCTTTTATGATGTGGTCCCAGCCTACATCTCCAGCCTCATTTCCTGATATTCCTTACCTTGCACACTCAACTCCAGCAATACTGAACTACCGACAATTCTCCAAATACATCAGGCCATTTCTTGCTTTTGTACCTTTGAGAGAGCTGTTCTATCTGCCTACAGTTTTCCCCGTCTCTTAACAGATAAATACACTCCCAAATCCATTAAGAGGCAGCTCAAGTATAACCTCTTCTTCAAAGGCCTTCCCTGACTATTCCAGACAGGTAGAGGTACTCCTTCCTCTGGAAATCCGCAGCATCATGTATGTATACAACACCACTAACAAAGATTATAGAACCACATTTTACAGCAACTGTTTACTTCCCTGTGTATTTCCCTACTAGATGCTTCTGAGAAAAAAAATCTCATTTTTTCATATACATTCCCCGTACTTAGTACAGATGTAGCACAAACGAGGCATTCAAAACTTATTTGCTGAGGGGCCGGCCCGGTGGCACAAGCAGTTAAGTGCACGCGCTCTGCTGCGGCGGCCCGGGGTTCGCCAGTTCAGATCCCAGGCGTGCAGCAACGCACTGCTTGGCAAGCCATGCTGTGGCGGCGTCCCATATAAAGTGGAGGAAAATGGGCACGGATGTTAGCCCAGGGCCAGTCTTCCTCAGCACAAAAAAAAAAAAAAAAGAGGAGGATTGGCAGATGTTAGCACAGGGCTGATCTCCTCACCAAAAAAAAAAAAAAAATTTATTTGCTGACTGAATGTCGACTAATACCTAATTATAAAAGCATAGTCCCAAGATTTGATTATTTTTAATTGATATCAGTGCAATAGTAAAAGATTAATGTAATTGTTTTCTATATTTAGAACTTCAAAATATTACATTCAAGGGCCGGCCCTGTGGCTTAGTGGTTAAGTGTGCGCGCTCCACTGCTGGCGGCCCAGGTTCGGATCCCGGGCGCGCACTGACGCACCGCTTCTCCGGCCATGCTGAGGCCGTGTCCCACATACAGCAACTAGAAGGATGTGCAGCTATGACATACAACTATCTACTGGGGCTTTGGGGGAAAACAAATAAATAAATAAATAAAATTATATAAAAAAAAATATTACATTCAAAACAAAAATCACATAAATTAAAGACCCCTCATTCAGGTATGGAAACAAGCAATTTTTATTAAAAATGCTATCAGAATTCTAATAACAATAGGCATTATCAACCCACAGCAGAAATCAATAAAACAGCCTGTTACTTTAAAAGGGGGAAAATGTTGCCTAAAACTCACTGGTACTATGCAAACAACCTTGTCAAATGGTAAAGACTTTAAAAATAAAAATGATTCATGACCATAATTAATGTATGACTTCAACTATTTGGCTCTCACTGCCCCAGACGCTTTCTGATCTTACCTTAGGGGCTTAAAACACACAGACAGAGTCACATTTCCTCCAATCTTCAGTGTTATCCAAATAGACTTTCAGAGCCCCTGCTACATCAAGACAGAGCTAATAACGTCCCCCTTTCAAACCTAACAGGAGGATAAAAGTTTGAAGTGTTTAGGCTTTTAAACAAAACATGGGACATCCTGATTCCCCTAGGGGTAAGGAGGTGAAGGACTGACAGGAAAAGAAACAACTGCTTTACCTCCAAACCAGCTAGCCAGTTTCAGAGGAATGTTTCTTGATTTTGCAAACTAGGAAATGACACCATAAAAAAGAAATATACAACATCTAGTCATCTAGGTGACTGGTCAATACCAACACTAACACTCCCAAGCTGAAATAAAACTCAGGTATTATATCAAAATAAATAGGTATTATATCAAATAAATAATAATGATACCGGCTCAATACGATGTTGACATAAGGGAAGCCATATTGCAGAAAAGAAACCCTACTGTAACTTTGAATAGCCTCTGACTAACTAACCCAGCTGGATATGCACTAACTGCTCTGTAGATTTTACAACTCCTGCTTGTGCATGTACCTCCCAGCTGCGATAAGATGATAACTTTGTTCTTTTGAGTTCCTTAGGAATGTGATGACCTCAGAACAGACAGATGCTGATAGTCATCATCAATGAAAACTGAAAGATCTGGCGTGGTGCTCCCAGTCTGTAACACCAGAAGGTCAACATTCCTAACCCCCTCCCCTATAACCCACCAGCCTACATAACTGCTGTAAGGTTTTGTGCCCCCTTAAGATGGTTCTTTGAGACATTAGTCGGCCATCTTCCCTCTTACTAGCAAGCTGTAATAAAATGACCTTTCTTTTCCACCATCTTGCATCTTGATGATTGGCTTTTGTCTCTCAGTGAGCAGATAGTGCCCTTTGTGCCCTTAACATTAATAAATATTAAGATCATACCAATCAGATATTAACAATAATCTCAGTAAAGAGAAGTTAGGAGATGATTTTTGTTAACCATATCACATCTGAAAGGCTGCATTCAATTTTAAGATGAAGAATGACAAATCAGAACACCTAGAAAGGCAGTGAAGTATAGTTCCTTATGGCTTGCAGGGAGAGATAAAAAGGGAGAAGAAAATATAGGAAAGACAGGAGTCTACTGAGAAAAATAGATACCTTATCATTAATGGCTCTGTATTTCACATGAAGGAGCTTAGGTTTTTATTCTAAAGGTATTAGGAAACCATTAAAAGTTTTAAGCTGGAAAAGATTTAATTACATTTGCACTTTAGCAAGATCTTTCTTCCTGTAATAAGGTGAATGGGACACAGAGAAACAAGCCTATAAATAGGAAGGCTGGTGTGAGGTTATTGCAACAGTTGTAGCAAAAGTTTAGACACTGTCTTAAATTAAAATAGTAACAGGAAGAATGGTGTACATGTGAAAAGTGAAAGAGAGGGAAAGATAAAGAACGATGCCTGAAAACAAATTACCAACATCAAGAATGCAAGAGAAGACATCGCTACAGACCCTACAGACATTTAAAGGGAATTAAGGGAAAATTATGAACAATATGCCAATAAATTAAAGATTTTATTTATTTATTTTTTCCCCCCAAAGCCCCAGTAGATAGTTGTGTGTCATAGCTGCACGTCCTTCTAGTTGCTGTATGTGGGACGTGGCCTCAGCATGGCCGGAGAAGCAGCGCGTCGGTGCGAGCCCGGGATCCGAACCCGGGTCGCCAGCAGTGGAGCGCGCTCACTTAACCACCAAGCCACGGGGCCGGCCCCCCAATAAATTAGACAACACAGAGGAAACAAATTGCTTAAAAACCACAAGTTTTCAAAACAAATGAAATAGAAAATATAAAAGCTGTTATAGAAACTAAATTTGTAATTAAAAACTTTTTCATATAGAAAACTTGACTTGAGGTTCAGATGGCTTCACTGGTGAAATACTAGTCTTAACAAAAATCTTTCAAGGAAGAGAGAACACTTTTCAATTTTTTATGAAGACCAGCATACCCCTGATGCCAAAACATGACAAGAAAAGAACATTACAGACAAATACACATGAACATAAATGCAAAAATCATTAACAAAATGTTAGCAAATAAAATCTTCCAACGTGTGAAAAGGATAATACATCTTGACCATATACTCCTCAGATAATACATCTGAGGAGTACAAGGTTGGTTTAACATTTGAAAATCAATCATGACAGCATGAAGGAGAAAAACCATATTATTATCTCAAAAGATGCAAAAAAAAGCATTTGATAAAATCCAATACCTGTTAATGATTAAAAACAAAAAGCCCTCAACAAACTAAAGGAAAAAGGAGAGCTTCCTCAATCTAATAAAAGGTTTATACAAAAAAATCTACAGCTAATGTTATACTTAAGATCAGGAACAAGGAAAGATATCCACTTTCACCACTCTATTCAACACTGTACTCAAGGTCCAAACCATTATAATAAGGCAATAAAAAGAAAAATTCATAAATATAGGAAAGGAAAAAGCAAAAATGTCTATTCACAGATGCCATAACTGTGTACATAGAAAAATCCAAAAAAAACTATAATCAAACTCATAAATAAATTTAGCAAGATTGCAAGATTCCAGATTAATATACAAAAATCAATAGGTATTTTTATGTAACATCAATAAATAACTAGGAATAAATCTACTGAAAGATGTGAAAGACCTGTACATTGAAAACTATAAAACATCACTGAGAGAAATTAAAAAACACTTAAACAAATGGAAACATCCATTTCACAGACTGGAAGACTCAGTATTGTTAAGAAGTCTCCCCTAAATTTATCTGGAGAGTTAATGCAATCTCAATCAAAACCCTAGCAGTCTTCTTTTTTAACTGACAAGGTGACTCTAAAATTGATATGGAAATATAAAAGTCCTAGAATAGTCAAGAAAATGCTGAACAACAAAGTTGAAGGGCTTACACTACCAAGATTTTATGGCTTATCGTAAAACTACACTTTTAAAGCAGTAGTAGTTGCATAAGACTAAACAAACAGATCGATGAAACAGAATTCAGACTTTAGAAATAGACCCATTCATATATGACCCATTTATTTTTTGATTAGAGAAAGAAAAGCTTTGTCAATAAATGACACTGAAATAACTGGATTTCGATATGGGGAAAAAAATGAACCTTAATCTCTACCTCACATCATATACAAAAATTAATTTGAAATAGATCAAAGACCTAAACATAAAAGCTAAAACTATAAAGCTTCTAGAATAACATGTAGGCAAATATACTTATGACTTTGGATTAGGCAAAGATTTCCTAACAGGATATAAAAAGGCACTATCCATAAAATAAAAACTTATTATATCATATTTATCAAAATTTAAAACTTCTACTCATCAAAAGGTATTATTGAGAAAATGAAAAATCAAGGCACAGAGTGGGAAAAATATTTGTGTTTTTTACATATATATATAAAAACATAAAATATATATATAATATATATATATATCTGACAAAGGACTTGCATCCATACTATACAAAGAATTCCTACAAATCAACAATAAAAATACTAACAACGCAATAAATAAAAATGGGAAAAATATTTGAACAAACACTTCACAAAATTATAAAAATGGCCAATAAGCACATGAAATGGTGCTCAATATCACTAGTCACCAAAGAATTAAAAATTAAAATCATGGGGCCAGCCCAGTGGCATAGTGGTTAAGTTCATGCACTCTGCTTTGGTGGCCCGGGGTTCATAGGTTCAGATCCCGGGCATGGACCTACAAACCACTCATCAAGCCATGCTGTGGCGGCATCCCATATACAAAATAGAAGAAGATGGGCACAGATGTTAGCTCAGGGACCATCTTCCTCAAGCAAAAAGAGGAAGATTGGCAACAGATGTTAGCTGAGGGCCAATCTTCTTCACCCCCAAAAAAAAAAAAAAAAAAGATATACTAGTACAAGCCTACTACAATGGCTAGAACTTACACAACTGACAATACCAAATGACTGCAATGAGTAAAGCAACTGGAACTTTCAAACATTGCTAGCAAGAGTGTAAAACTGTATAACTACTCTGGAAAACTGTTTGGCAATTTCTAATAAATTATATATATACCTCTAAATGAGCAGGTAGCTCTATTGTTAGGTATAATAAGAGAAATGAAAGCATACGACCACAAAAGACTTGTAAGGATGTTCCTAGCAGCTTTACTCATAACAGCCAAAAAGTGGAAAAAACTCAAAGGTACATCAACAAGATAATGCACAAGCAAACTGTGGTAAATTCATAGAAATATCACTCAGCAATAAAAAGGAATAAACTACTGATCTATACAACATGGATAAATTTCAAAAATTGTATGTTGAACAAAAGAAGTCAGAAACCAAAAGAGTACAGCGTATGATTTCATTTATAAGAAGTTCAAGAACAGGAGAAGCTAACAAATAAGGGAGCAATAAGAAAAGTGTATAACTCAGCCAGGGGTGGGAGTGAGGGTCTCAGAATGACTGGCAAAGGGGCATGAGAGAACTTTCTGCGTAAAGAAAAATATTCTACATCTTGATTGAACGATGACAACGTGGGTGTGTATATTTATCAAGACTCACCAGACTGTACATTTAAGTTCTCTGTATTTTATTGTGGATAAATTATACAGTAAAAGAAAAAAGGAAAAAAAATGGTAGTTGGTTTATGGCTTGGGGAACCAAGAAAATGGTGCTGTCATTTATTGAGATGGGAACACAGAACGAGCAGTTTGAGAAGAAAATTCTACGTTCAGTTTGAGGTGCCTATGCAACAATCAAGAGGAGGTGTTGAATATGAGTTGAATACAAGGATCTGGAGCTTAGGAGACATCTTGGCTAGAGATAAAAATGTGGCAATCATTAGCACACAGATGGTTATTAACGCTGTGAAAGTGAATGAGATGATTCTAGAAGACTGTGAGAATGAGAGAGAACAGAGCCTAGAACAGAATCCTGAGGAATATCAATATATAAGGGATTAGAAAAATAAATAAATAAAAAGTTGCAAAAAATTCTGACCCAGAATATCCAGAGAAGTAGGACAGGTGGGAGAGCTGGTGTCACAGCAGTCAAAAGAATAGAATGTCTCAAAAGGAAATAATGAGTACTGTCATAAAATCAAGTAACCTAAGCCCTAGACAGTATCTACAGATTTAGAAACAAGGACTTGATTAAACCATTTCAAATCTGTTCACCTTCCTCCATGTGCACTGCCACCATCATCTTTCCCCTAATCAATAGTCTATCCATAGTCTCCTAACTGGTTTCTAAGCTTCAACTCTTGCTCTTTGCAATTCCACTCTCTACTGAGTACCAAAGGTAACCCTGTTCATCATTTGGTCAGTACTAACTGTAGCTTATCTGCCCAGAGAGTCTCCAGAATGCCTGCCTTATAGAGCTATATCTATAGTCTGATATCACCTACATCACTATGCACGTTGCAACATGTCAACAACCTTCCTAGTGAAAGCAGGGAAACAAAATATAAAGACTAAAGACTTTGCCCCAACCAGCAGCACGGTCCAGTACTCCAGGTTTCTCTTTTCATAGGCTAAAAGAGATAAGTTCTCATTTACACTGCAATTACAGAGGCTTGGATACATGTCTATGATTAAATTTCCTTAGAGACAACTAGAAATATCACAATCTACACTTATAACTTGAAATATTAGTGTGTCTAATGCAGCTATACCTAACCACTTTATCCTTCTTCACCTCTGATAGACACTAAATGTTTTGGATACTCTAGGCTCTCTAATAGCTAGTGTTTGATTGTCCGTACAGTTCCTTTCATTAGGTAATATACCTAAAGGTACTTAACATATATGTAACTTCTAGCCATGTTTATAACACCTTCCATCAAAAATAAAAGGATTTTTGTGGTGACTAAAAAGGCTGCGACCTACAATTTTTTCCACACTAAATACACTAAATATTTTCAATATTTTTTTAGAATTCTAGTCAAATAAATCTAGATACCATGATAGTCATGAATCACCACAGTGCTCCAAACTTCTGATGTAAAGAACCACAAGATAATGCATGGGTATTGTTTTAAACCACTAAATTTATGGTAATTTATTATCCATCAGTAGAAAACTAACACTCTTTTCCAATCCAAATCTTGACTATCCATCTTTCAAGGCCAGCTCAAAGATCATCTCTTCATGATTTCATTTACAGAGCACATTATCACATTAGTCAAGATTACATCTATACTTTATAAACCTTTACCTTAATCCTTTATCTGATAATAATCAACATTTTTTTTCTTTTTTGGTGAGGAAGATTGGCCCTGAGCTAACATCTGTGCCAATCTTCCTCTATTTTGTATGTGGGATGCCACCGCAGCACGGCTTGACTAGTGGTGTGTAGGTCCGTGCCCGGGATCTGAACTCGCGAACCCCGAGCCGCCGAAGTGGAGCACGAGAACTTAACCACTAGGCCACTGGGTCGGCCCCTCAACACATTTTTTAATTTATTCATTCATCCTATCTTCACACTGAGCACCTTTCATGTTGCTAATACTGAGTCTGGTGTTAAGAGAAAAGACAGTGGAGACAGTCTATGTTCTCCAGAAACATACAATTTATTTACACATTCATGCAACAAACATTTATTAAGTGCCTAACTGTGAGCTCATGCCCTGTGTTAGGTAATGGAAATATAGAGATCAGAGATATACATCTTATATTCATAATGCTCACACTTTGTGGAGAAATGAGTATGTAAACAATTATAATAATGGGATACATACTATGGTAGAGGTGTATATATAGGGTAACAGCTGAGCATAAACAAGAATTTATTCTGGGGGAAGGGTCTAGTGGAAGCAAAGGTCTTCTAGGAAGAAGTAAAAGCTAAGCTGATTTTAAAAGGAAGAATAAGAATTAGCTAAGTAAAAAAGGAGAAAGATATTCCAGACAAAAGGAAAGGCATGTACAAAAACAGAGAAGAAGATAGCACAACATTTTCAAGAAGTGCAAACAGCTTAGCAAGGATGGAACACAGGGTCATATGGGAGGGGACGGCAAGAGATGAAGGTATAAAGCTAGGCAGAGGTCAGATTATGAAGGCCTGGTATATCAGGCTCAAAAGTTTTATTTCCAAGACAAAGGAGTAAGTATTAAATCGGGAGACCTGACCGAATGTATGTTTAAAATTGAAGACTACTTGGGCTGCAGTGTGAAAAGACCAGCATACTTCCCAGTACAAAACAGACCCAGAAACTCCTTTTGGAAGAGGAAGAACTCAAGTAGAAGCCCAGGAATAGTTAATAGTTAATATTTGGTAGGGCTACCCACTTGTCTGAGTTGTGGTCCTCCTCAACAGCCCTGGGAACACGGTTCTATCTAGAGTTCATATCATACTGTAATCATCTGTTTACTGCCTTTCTCCACAATGGGATTCCATACTCCTTAAAAATCTAGACCTGTATCTTATTTGCGTTTGTGCTCCTGAGTTTCCCCGTGGTACCTGGTACAGACCTTCAACACATATTACTTCCCTTCCCTCCCTCAGGAAGAGGGAGGGGCCCATCTCACCCCTTCTCTTAAACCCTCAAAGCACAGTAGACACTCAGTAAATAACAGATGACTATTTTAAGATTTCTTCTGATTCTGTTTTTCTCAGATGCTATGAAATATTTGTTGACTGATAAATTTACTCATGTTTTCTTGTAAGTGTATCAAGTATAGAAAAACTCCTGGAAAACTGCCTTGAGAACATTTTTAAAAGTTTGCAAATCACGTACTATTACAGTACAAATTTCTGATTGTCAAAATCTGTCTTAAAGAGTGATTTTTATAAAGGAACATAGCAATTCAGATATGTCTGCCTGGAACAAGGCAGAGAAGGTCTATCATTTCTCATTCTAAATACTAGATGTCTCTCAACATAGCCTGAATTTTTCTGGCAGTCACATTCCACTGATTATTAACATTGACTTGGCTGTTGACTAAAGGTTCTTCATCTTTTTTTACTTAGGCTGTGCCCATATGTCGTCTTCCTCTTCTCATACAGTTGGTTTGGGGACTCAAGTATAAGGCTATATCCTTATCCGAATTAAACTTCATCTTGAAATTTAAGATGGGTTGAATATATATTCTACCTTCCCTGTCCCCAGAGATCTTCCTATATACTGAGTAATCACCATCTTCATAGCCTCCACATTACCATTGCACTAGCTTTCTAAGTTTTTAAGCTTTGCATAAGTTTTCTATATCTTTGTTCAAATGCTTAGATTGTAATATCCTAAAGGGAAAAACTGTGTCTCCCTTCTTTGCCATAATATCCCCAGCATATTGCACAGTTTTCAACAGACAGTACTCAATAAACATTTGGCAAGTAAAGAACTGAATGAATGGACATGTTGAACAGACTAGATCAAAAGCAGAGTCCTATGCCATGCTGTTAGAAATCTCACTCTAGGTTGATAATAAGTCATTAAGCAGGTATAAATCTTCCTATCTTTACCATCTTCTAGCTTATACATCTTCACCTTGCTCCCAAAACTTTCATTACATAGCTTGTTATTGTTTAGATCCACAAATCTAACACTCTTTCAAAATGGAGACATTAGTCTGAGATAACTTGTTCTTGGGAAAGGCTTACTAAATGGGAAGGGATTTAAGCTTCAATTTGAAGGAAGGGTAGGTAGGAGTCCAAAAACTGTATGCAAGAGAATAGCTATTTAAGGCACTGGGAACAGCTTCTCAAAGTTATTAAAGGAGCAGAGTGCATTGCACGTTCAGAACAGAAAGTCGATGGTGTGCTAAAGCAAAGGGTGCATGAGAGCAATGTCATGAGAGGCAGTCTGGGAAGGCTGATCAGAGCCAAATCACTGTGGACTTCAAAAGCCTGAGACCTCTTTTGCATCTCCACAGTACCTACAGCAGTCTTGGACACATGGGAATCACTCAAATACTTGTTGATGCGTTTATTAAATATGATAGTTTCTCAAACGACCGGAAGTCTACCCTAAAGCCTGCTTCTACATTCCTCTGTCTAGACCATGAACGTAGTTCAGAAGAAAAGTCTCATGGTAATAGCATCAAATAAGACAGAACACTATTGCTATTTATCAAATTAAAATACTTTCAAGGAAAAGTAAATGGTAGCATCGTGGGTGGGAAAGTTCTATTGAAGAAATGGTAGGTGGTGTGAAAGCATGTGATAATGAGTGTGTCAGGTCTATCGAAGATGTGCCCTCAAAAACTAACAAGCAACACTGACTAAGCAACAGTTATAGAACAATAATCAACTCTTCGAATTTCCAATTTATATCTCAAATAACTCATTTCAGGCAAGAAGAACCACATTTGGCATAAGGACAGGCTAAATCATTTCCAGGTTTTTTCATAATACCATCCATGTGCTAAAATGCAAGTTTAGTGTAAAATATATTCACTGTACAACAAACATACTTGAGGAAGTACATACAAAAGTACTTTAGAATTAGAAACAACAAAGGGGACAAACTACGATATGGACAAGATTTTTAAAATTAAAAGAAATACTACATACAACTTTACGCCAATAAACTAAAAAATGCAGGAAAAATAAATGATTTTCTAGAAAACTATAAATTACCAAGTTGTCTCAACAAAGCGTTGAAAATCTGAATAGATCAATAACCACAAAGAAATTGGAAAGGTAACCAAAGGGTGATACCATTGGAGGTGGATGGATTATAGGCCCTAATGGTTTTACAGATGAGATCCACCATCTAAAACTAAATAATATAAATTGTCTCAAATCAGGCGAAAAATATACAGAGCTTCTCAATTCATTTTAGGCTAGTGTAACCCTTACCAGTTTTAATTTGGACATGAACAGCACACACAAAAATTAAACTACATGCCTGCCTCACTTATAAAGAATTGCAAAGTACTAAATAAAATATTAGCAAATCTTGGGGCCGGCTCCGTGGCGTAGCGGTTAAGTGCGCGCACTCCCCTGCTGGCAGCCCGGGTTCGGATCCCGGACGCGCACCAATGCACCCCTTGTCAGGCCACGCTGTGGTGGTGTTCCATATAAAGTGGAGGAAGATGGGCGCGGATGTTAGCCCAGGGCCAGTCTTCCTCAGCAAAAAAGAGGAGGATTGGCATGGATGTTAGCTGAGGGCTGATCTTCCTCACACACACACAAAATATATATATATTAGCAAATCTTAGCGCTGGCCCAGTGGCATAGTGGTTAAGTTCGCGCGCTCCGCTTCAGCGGCCCAGGGTTCATGGGTTCAGATCCCAGGCGCGAACTGACGCACCACTTGTCAAGCCATGCTGTGCTGGCATCCCATATAAAGTAGAGGAAGATAGACACAGATATTAGCCCAGGGCCAATCTTCCTCAGCAAAAAGAGGAGGACTGTCATCGTATGCTGGGTTAGGGCTAATCTTCCTCACACACACACACACACACACATATTAGCAAATCTAACCCAGTGCCGTATTAAAAAATACATCATAAGCAAACAAAATCTATCCCGGGATTATACAGATGGTTTAACATCATTAACTCTGTGTAATCACTATGTTAAGAAAACAAAGGAGAAAAGCTAGATTTGTTCCTGAGAAAAATCCTTAGTTACACTAGGCATAGAAATTCTCTTATTTGATAAAAGGAACCTATTGGAAAACTCCAACATATATCATAATCAATGGTGAAATGTCAGAATATCAAGGATGCCCTCTGTGGCAAATTGAAATTTTTCATATATTATCACAAAAATATCTCCTATCCTACATGGTCTTCTGCGATGTGGCCTTAATATTTCCCCACCAAGAGGTGGAATCTATCTCTTTACCCCTTTGTAGGGGCACTAGCCTACATGCCCTATAGCAACCATGTGTCCTCCTGGCCCCCTTCTGGGTGGAACGTCAACCATCTGGTATTGTAACGATCCAAGGCCTGGCCAGCCCAGATCTGTTTATCTCAAAGAACATCACATCTTGAAGGAACACAGAGCCCTTCCATGTGAGCTACCGGTCCTTGGAATGTTGGTCATGCAAGGTCAGATCCTCTTGGCAAGCATATAGCCTTTGCTACCCTGCCTATTTAAGCAACCCCCTCTCTGTTCGAGGTAGTGGGTGCACAACTTCATCCAGCCGGCCACTCCTGGATTCCCTGTATGTAAGTCCCAAAAAACCCTTGTGTCTCGTACACCATCTCCAAGTCTTTCCTCAGTCTCTCCGCAACCTTCCACACTGCTCGCACAATTGGGCGTGTGGTCAGACACCCTTGAATCTGGGTGGGCCCTGTGACTGCTTTGACAAATAGAATACGGCAGAAGTGACCCTATGCTAGTTTTAGGTATACCCCTTAACTGGCCTGGAAACTTCTACCTCCTCTCTCTGAACACTCACTCTGGAGGAATCCAGCCTCCATCTAAGAAATCTGACTACCCTGAGAATGCCATAGGTGAGGAAGCCCGAGCTGGCCACATGAAGAAGCTGCTTGGATAAAAACAGCAAGACGGCTGGCCAGTTTCCACTGTTCCAGCCATCCAGGCTGAGGAACTAAACACGGCAGTGAAGAAGCATCTATATGTCCAAGCCAGCCAAGCCCAGATGCCTCCAGCCACAGCTGCCATCTGACTGCAACTACTTGAAAGGCCCCAAGTGAAAGCCACCCAGCTAAGCTCAAGTCATCCCGCAGAACTGTGAGGCTCTAAGGATAATAAATTGTTGTTTTAAACTACTGAATTTGGGGATGATTTGATATGTAACAACAAAAAACCTACTGTGGAGGACTTAGTCAATGTAATATGGCATAAAAAACAAGAGGTAGACACTTGGAAAATAAGAGACAAAACTGTCACCATTTGCAAATGATATTATTATCTACCTAACATACCCAAGGGAGTCAATTAAAAACTATTAGAATAAAAGACTTCAGTAAAGCAACTGGATGCAGGATCAGCCTGCATAATCTAGAATGCCTTTAATTTCAAGAGTTTCTCCATTAACCTTGTATGATATACTGAACAGACTATCTGAATTGGTGAAACCACGGTACCACTGAGTATAAAATATAATTGCATTACCACAAACGCACTTTGCTTTGGCTCAAGGCCATAGATTCTATCTTGAACTCTGGTTAACCAGATTATAAATTTAAATCTTTGATAGCAAGGAAGATGGTACGAGAGGAATGTATTTGAATTAGCATATATTCATTCCAAAAATACTGTTTCAATCTTATCACTCTCAGGCCTCATTAAAAATAATCCACGGCTTCATACAGCCTATGCCACCAAATTAATACTTCTCAATGTGAATTTCACTCTATCCTGAACTCTGTACAATTTTAAGATGCTCCTTCTACTCCAGTAGAATCTTCCTACTATACTCACCTCTGCCTCTATCCTTATTGTATGCTCTTATACTTCTCTACAGACCCTCAAAACTTTTCTAATTCAAGAGTTTTCTTTTTTTTTTAATTTATTATTTTTTTTTTAATTTTTTGTTTATTGCGGTAACACTGGTTTATAACATTGTATAAATTTCAGGTGTACATCATTATGCTTCTATTTCTGCATAGATTACATCATGTTCTCATGTTCACCACCCAAATACTAACGGCAATCCATCACCACACACGTGCCTAATTATCCCTTTCGCCCTCCTCCCTCCCCCAATCCCCTCTGGTAACCACCAATCCAATCTCTGTCTCTATGTGTTTGTTTGTTGTTGTTATTATCTACTACTTAATGAGTGAGATCATATGGTATTTGACCTTCTCCCTCTGACTTATTTCACTTTGCATAATACCCTCAATATCCAACCATGTTGTTACAAATGGCTGGATTTCATCATTTCTTATGGCTGAGTAGTATTCCGTTGTGCATATATACCACATCTTCTTTATCCATTCATCCCGTGATGGGCACTTAGGTTGCTTCCAAGTCTTGGCTATTGTGAATAAGGCTGCAATGAACACAAGGGTGCATGTATCTTTATGCATTGATGTTTTCAAGTTCTTTGGATAATACCCAGCAGTGGAATAGCTGGATGGTATGGTAGTTCTACCCTTAATTTTTTAATGTTTTCCACAGTGGGTGCACCAGTTTGCACTCCTGCCAGCAGTGTACGTGAGTTCCCTTCTCTCAACATCCTCTCCAACACTTGTTGTGTCCTGTGTTAATTATAGCCATTCTGATGGGCATGAGGTGATACCTCATTGTAGTTTCGATTTGCACTTCCCTGATAGTTAATGATGTTGAACATCTTTTCGTGTGCCTGTTGGTCTGTTCATATCTTTTGCCCATTTTTTAATTGGGTTGTTAGTTTTTTTGTTGTTGAGATGCATGAGTTCTTTATATATTTTGGAGATTAACCCCTTATCAGATGTATGGTTTGCAAATATCTTCTTCCAATTGTTAGGTTGTCTTTTCATTTTGTTGATGGTTTCCTTTGCTGTGCAGAAGCTTTTTAGTTTGATGTAGTCCCATTTGTTTATTTTTTCTATTGTTTCTCTTGCCCGGTCAGACACGGTGCTTGAAAATATGTTGCTAAGACCGATGTGGAAGAGTGCGCTGCCTGTGTTTTCTTCTAGAAGTTTCATAGTTTCTGATCTTACATTCAAGTCTTTAATCCATTTTGAGTTAATTTTTGTGCATGGTGTAAGATAATGGTCTACTTTCATTTTTTTGCAAAGAGCTTTGTTTATTCCTTCCCTTAAGACTTCAGAGAAATCACATTGGCTTCTCTTTTTTCTAAATGTTTTAACACAAAAAAAAATAAGGATACTAAGTATCTTATATGTTATTTCAGTCAATAAGCATATGTACCACAAAGTTCAGTACTTGATTATGTTTGTCTTGCCACGAACTTTTCCATGCACTAAATCTTATTCACCTAGATAGACAGTAAGCCTCTTGCCTTCTTGCTGTATCCTCTTCCTCATGTGTCTAACAAAGGGTTGTACACTTAGCAAGTGTTTAATATATACTTGATGATTTTTAAAATAATTTTAAAATTGTAATTTAAATAATATTCATCAACTAGTCAGCTTTCATAAGAACAGCATTTAAAAAGAAATTACTGTTGGGGGGTGGGCACAAGGGGTGAAGGGGCACATTTATACGGTGACTGACAAATACTAATGTACAACTGGAATCTCACAATGTTATCAACTATTATGACATCAATAAAAAAAGAAATATAAAATAAAGGAAATTACTAAGCTTGGTTAAGTTTTTTTTTTTGGTGAGGAAGATTGGCCCTGAACTAACATCTGTGCCAATCTTCCTCCACTTTGTGTATGGGATGTCACCACAGCATGGCTTGAAGAGTGGTGTGCAGGTTCATGCCTGGGATTTAAACCCAGGAACCCTGGGCCACTGACACAGAGCACGCGAACTCAACCACTACACCACCAGGCCGGCCTCTTGAGTTTTGTTTTTTTTTAATTGAGCTATAATTGACATATAATGTTGTATTAGTTTCAGGTGTACAATGTAATGATTCGATATTTGTATATATTGCAAAATGATAACCACAATAAATTCAGTTAACATCCATCACCATACATAGTTACAAAATTTTTTTTCTCATGTTGAGAACTTTAAAATCTACTCTCCTAGCGACTTTCAAATATGCAATGCAGTATTATTAACTATAGTCACTTGATTAAATCTTAACAGAAAGTAAACTGTTGAGCTGTGAAAAAAAGACATGGACCTGTAAACCTTGGAGAGAGATTCTCCCTACATGAGGTTGCTGTTGTGTGGAGACCCCAAGGAGAAGCCACCAACACCATGTCTAACCAAAGGCAAAAGTTTCCACCAAGGAATTGAGAGACAAGAAAGAAGGAGAATACATTAAATTCAAAGTCATCAGATAGGAACAGCAGTGAAATCCACTTCACGGTAAAAATGACAACACATCTCAAGAAACTAAAAAACTCATACTATCAAATACACAGAGTTGCAATTAATTCATTCACGTTTCTCTTTGAAGGTCAGACAATCGCGGATAACCACACTCCAAAAGAACTGGAAATGAAGCAGGAAGATGTGATTGAAGTTTTTCAGGAAGAAACAGGGAGGGTGATTCAACAACTTAGATATTCTTGTTATTTTTTTCTTTTCAAGTCTTTTTTATTTTTAAAAACGGTTCTTTTGCAATGCGATGTTCAAAACTGAATTGCTACTGGTACCCCATCTCTTAAAAATGCCTTGTATTTTGAATTCTAACGCTCATTATTCATTATCATTTGCTTTCATTGTTCTGATCTTTTATGATCAAGCCTTAGTCTCCTTCATCTTCTTTTCAAATTACATGGGTGCAGAGAGAGAGGCCACATTTTCTACGATTCTGCATTTTCAGGCTTGTGGTCATCAAATAGACCAATGCAAGGGTTCGTAATGATTTTCCACTTGGTCCTGAGGTTCTAGCATGTGAAATTATCCTCGACTATGACTTTCAGTGTAAAATGGGAGTTTTTCAGATCACTCAACTGTGGAAAAATGACATTTCCTTAATATTAATCTTAATTTTAACTTTGGTCCAAGAAAACCAATATCAGGTTGGAGGGGGAGATGCAGATATGGTAACAGTAATGATTAACTTTAGGAGGCTTTATTGAAGAGACGACACATTTAAGACTTTTCTTTTTTTTTTTTGATCTTCTCAGACACTCCCAGAAAAGTTCTAATTTCCAGGGAAATTAATAATAAAGATATGGAGAAGCATATACAACAACAATCAAAACAGAGAGAGTTCGCGTCAGCCATGTTCTTGAGTACACACAGAGAACAAAAGTAAAATTAGAAAGGCATTTTTATGGAGTTTATTCCTGGGTGTAAATCAATGAATGATGCTTCCTTCATTGAGAAAAACTTCCTACAAAAAATGTCGGCCGAATTAAACAATGTGCTTAATGATATAGCTGAAAACATTTTGGTACAAACTCATTTTGTTATCAGAATGGTAAGAAACAGTTCAGACTGAAAGACAATCCAGAGACTAACCAATAACTCATTGCCAGGGTGTGCATCAGAATCACCTGAGCCACTTTTTACAACACATAATGATTCATTCTTAAAGCCTCTCAATCAAAATCTAGAATAATTAAAATGATAATTATCTATAAACATGTAAAAATATATAATAAAGTCATAAGATTTTTTTAAAAAGCACAATTTTCACAATTAATTAACATTGTCTCTGTGGAAATACAATAGGCAATTTGACACACTTGGATTTTATAAATATAAAAGGCAGTATAGTGTAGTGGTTAAGAGCACAGGCTGTAGCGCCAGTGGTGGTGCAAATTTCAGCTCTGTTGTTTATTAACCATGAGACCTTGTGGAAGTTGCCTAACCTTTCTGTGCCTCATCTAGAAAATGAGGGTAAAAATAGTACATTAGCTATGATTCTAATTATTATTATCCTCCTAAAGCCTATATATTTATTCCAGGAAGAATGCCACTGTCCAAAGCACTTTGGGTTTGGGGAGATGCCCACAAAACTTGTGGTGTAGTCTCTGAATATCTTCAATAATGGCAAATCTCCATTTTTGCTGGAGGACTTGATATCTTAGGAATCATCAAAATTAATCTGGGCCAAATTTTTCTGAATGAGATGGGCAATCAGGCTGGATAATGACCTTTTAAGTGAAAAATAAAATGTGATGGTTTAGTAAAGCAATTTTTTTAATGTTGTTAGTTCTAGAAATAACTAGGAAATTGACTCATTGTCAATTAAGATCACCTTTATAGTCAAAGAACCATAATGGTGTTAGTATTAGGAGTTATTTTAGAGGTCTTTTAATTCAAAACTCTCATTTTAAATATGAAAATGGAACTCCAGTTAGCTTAAGTGACTTGGCCAAAGTGTCAAAGCTATGCCAGTCAGAAAGCTGGGACTAAAGCCCAAGATTCCTAACTTCCAATTCACTTTTCCTTCCTCTACACCACACTGCCTTGTCCTTTGTCGCATTTGCATGCTACATTTATACTTCTACAAATGGTCTTACTACTGGTATTAGAAATAAAAAAGCTGCTCCCAGAAATTTAAATGTTTTCATGGAATCCCCTATTGCCAATACACGTGATTAACTTCGTTCATTTTGGGTTTTCGTACAATGTTTCAGAATAGGCTTAACAAATTTCTACATTTGGCCTACTCTCTGAAGAAAATGAGCTAATACAGAATTCCTTCTAGATTGGCAGTTTTGTTGTAGTTTTAACTGGACACAAATCAGCGTTACTGCAGTGTCTCTAAAGACATGTTTCTACCAGCATAGTACTACTTACAACTCTTGAAGTCTGTTCCAAAAAAATAAACCAGCACAACTCTCCTTTTTCCTCCCTTTTCACCCCATTGGACCTCCAGTTCATTACCAGTCTGACACACTTGCAAATGCCTCGTAAGTCTTTTAGTGCCTGAGAAGCAAAAAATAATCTGAAGAAGGTAAGACTTCATATAGACTTATAGTCTTTAGACTACATGTTCATGAGGCCTCCTGAGTTCTACAGGGTATGCATGTGTATGTATGCACATATATGTATATAGGTACATATATATGTTTTTATGTCTGTATATGTATGCACAGGGGACTATATAAGGATGTACTGCTATAGTGAAAAGGACATTCAACTGGAAGCTAAACGATCTGATTCAAACTCAGTTTTACCAATTTAAGAGCTATCATTTAGAGGATATTATATAACCTCTCCAATCATCTCCAAGCTCTGAGATCTCTACGGAAAAGGGTCAGATCGTATTAATCTTTTTAACTCTCATTCTACTGTGCCTGGCCCATAGGAGGCTTTCCAAAAATCTGGCTCAGTTCAAATGTGAATGGGAACAAAGGGAGAAAAAGAAAATGATACAGAGGTAGCAAGGTAAGGTCTACATCTCCCACTAAAGTGGAGTGCAAAGTCATTTTTTACTCTGATGCTCTTTGGCCATCAAAGTCCTTAGGACCAGCATAACTTACTCTACTTCTGGCCAAGACAGAGCAACTGAGACTAGATTTACTCTCCCACCTGAAACAACTAAAAAAAACCTAAGAAAACATAGGAAACAATGGTTCTCAAGACACTGGCCATCAGGCAACAAAGGACAGTAACACCTGAGTGAGAAACACATGAGGTGTCCCGTGACTGCCCCAGCTAACTGCCGGGAGAGAGTTTCCAGGCGAAGGCACAGGGGAGGGGATGTCAACAGAGCAAGGTGGTCTCCCTGAGTTGAGAAGAGAGCTGGGAGTCCAGGAAAACCACAAGTGCTCGAGTTCTCAGCACACAGCACTAGAGAAGAGAGAGCGCACACAGAAAACTCCAGAGATCTGCAGAGGGTCACACTCAAGGATTCAGTTGTGTACCGATCAGTAAGTAATGTGAGGAAAATATTAATATTATATAGAGTTGACTTCAGAGCAAAGACTATTACGAGGAATAAAGAAGGCAATTTCATAATGATAAAGAAGTCGATTTGTCAAGAGGACATAACAATTCTAAATGTTTATGCACCTAATAACAGCTTGAAAATGCATGAAGCAAAATGTTATAGAACTGTAAGGCAAAACAGACAAATCCACAATTCTAAGAAGAGATTTTAACACCCCTCTCTGAATAAGTAATAGAAAAAACAGACAGAAAATAAGGATACAGAACACTTGAACAACAAATTGGATCTAATTAACATCTATAGAACACTCCACTCAACAACATATATTCAAGTGCACACAAAATGTTTAACATTAAAGAACATACTCTGAACCATAACACAAGTCTCAATAAATTTAAAAGGATTCAAGCCATGCAATGTTTATTTCTCTCATCACAATGGAATTTAATTAGAAATCAATTTTTAAAAATCTGGAAAATAAGCAAATATGTGAAAACCAAATAAATTTCTAAATAACCCATGAGTAAAAAAAAAATCAAAAGGAAAATTAGAAAGTAGTTTAAAATGAACGAAATTGAAAACACATCAAAATGCATAAAATTCAGCTAACATACTACTTAGAGAGAAATTTATAGTACTAAAACCATATATTAGAAAACAAGGAAAGCCTCAAATAAATGACCTCGGCTTTCACCGTAAAAAACTAGAATAAGAAGTGCAAATTAAACTCAAAGTTAAGAGGAGAAAGGAAATAAATATTGGAGCTGAGATCGATGAAACAGAAAACAAAAGCAATAGAAAAAAATCAATGATACCAAAAGCTGTTTGTTTGAGATGATCAATAATATTGGTAAACTTCTAGCTAGACTAACCAAGGAGAAAAAGAGAAGGTCCAAATTACCAAGAGCAGGAATAGAAGAAGTAACAGCACTACAGAGTCTACAGATATTAAATTTAACCACTTAGATGAAATGGACAAATTCCTTGAAAGACACAAACTACCAAAGCTTACTTAAGAAGAAATAGATAACCTGAATAGTCCTATATCTAGAGAAATTTTAGTTAAAATCTTCTTACAAAGGAAATTTCAGGCCCAGATGGCTTCACTGTGAATTCTACAAAACATGTAAAGAAGAATACCAATTTAACACAGTCTCTTCCAAAAAACTGAAGAGGGAATATTTCTCAATTTATTCTATGATCCCTTACAAAGGGATCAAATGCTGATGGACACTTGGATTGTTTCTAGTTCTTGGCTAATACAAATAAAGATCTTATGAATATTTGTATACAAATCTTTATTTGGACATATGCTTTCATTTCTCTTGGATAAATATCTAGGAGTAGAATAGCTGTGTCATACGGTAGGTGTATGTATTGTGGAATATCCTTACATGGAATATGGCTTAATAACAACAACAAAAAATCAACTCTTTTCATACACACAACAACATGGATGAATCTCAAAATAATTACCTTGAGATATAGAAGGCAGAAATAAAGAACACATACTACATGACTCTATTGATAGTCATTTAGAATTATATAAAATTCTAGAAAATTCAAACAAACCTATGGTGACAAAAAGCACATCAGTGGTTGCCTGGAGATGGGGAGAGAACAAGTGGGAAGGATGAATTACCGAGGGTCACAGGGAAACTTTTAGAGCTGTTCGCTATGTTCATTGTCTTCATTATGATAACAGTTTTGTGGATGTTTGCATATCAAAACTTATCAAATTGTACAGCTTAACTATGTAAAGTTGATTATGTCAATTGCACCTTAATAAAGCTGTTTTTAAAAAAATCCTTACCACCAGAACTCAAGACCTTTCATCTCCATTAATTCTTACACAGGAACACAGCTAGCCCTGTAGACAGAGATATCATGGTACTTTCCTAAAAACTACAGTGGAAAATTCACCAATTACTTATTAGACATACTCAAACAATAGCATCCATTCATTCTTTCAACCAATATTTATTCAGAACCTAAAACGCAGAACAGTGCTGAGCTAAATGCTAAAAATAGTACAAAGATGAATTAGATCTGATGTTTACAACGATCTCCTTTAAAAGATTTAATTAAATGATTACTAATAATAGGAAACAATGACTTTCTCATTTTCTGGTCCCTTGTTTATAGATGTGCACACACATGTTGACTATTCACATCTCTCTACAAAACTGATGCAATATTTTGCTCTATATTTTAAATATTCTTGGTCACCAGGCTGGCAGGAAACTTCAGCATTACTATGTCCATTATGAACATATGAGGTGAGAGTTTTACCATTTACCCTATATTTTGAGATACATGGCCTACAGCATGCCTTTAGCCATCATTAGTTGTGTCATCCAGGAATATCTGCTAGTACCTACGTACAGTTCCTTAAAAAACAGATTAATGTTTCTAATGAATATATCAACATTTGGAATATTTAAGATGAAAAGACAGATCAAAATAAAGCAGGATGTATTATAGTTATGACCTCACGTTAGCCACCATCCCTATCCAAATAGGCTCCTTTATCCATTACACTCACCTCTTCTATAGGACTATACAATAAAAATAATCGGCTTTAAAGAGAAAAGCCACAAAAAATGTGAACCTTCCTTTTTTCCTTCCATCCTTCTTCTCTTCTTGAATAATTCAGTCTAAGAGCCTTAGGTGGAGCCAAACAAGGTAGACTTCCACGGAGTATGGGAAATGGACCCAAAGTATAAGAGCCTGAGCAAGGTCACAGGAGAGTCCAAATAGAGGTAGGAGGAGGATGACTCACTGCAGGGTATAGAACCTCAGTCGGGTAAGGATAGTGTCCACATGGTGGTGGTGGGATAACAGTAGTGACAGGAGATTGACTACATACAGAGATAACTGATCCAATAAGTAAGTATACTGAAGATAATGGGAAGCTGGGTTCTCACTTTTGGAGAAGCAAGTCACAAATACAGAAAGAAAACTAAAATAAATCCGTGGTGTTGGATTGGAACTGAAGATATCTGTGTGAACTCATGCTTTTTGACACAGGTAAGTAGGTAGGTAGACAGACAGACAGATGATATAAAAATATAGATGAGTACGAGTGTGTGTGTGTGTGTGTGTATACATGCATATATTTCCTAGCTCTCTCCACTGAGGGCCTGGGAGTCGTGACACCCCAGTTGCAAAGAACATAGACCCAGATCTTAGTTTCTAGAAAACTGCCAAAGCTCCTTGGAGAAATGACTAATTCTAATGCAGGCGCAAAGGGAATATAAGCCTGGAATATATTGTGCCTGGGAATAATGTTACACAGGGGTAAAGGGCATATAAGCCTGGAATATGTATATGTACTCAAAGAGTGATGGAAGTATGTCATAAGTAAACAGAAGCCAGCTTAAAAAGGTTCCCAGAGCCAAACCTGGAATAATCTGAGTACCAAAATAAATAATTATAGTACAGATTATAACTCATTGGATAAAATGGGAATCCATGAATTCATACTGATTAAATAAATACATGTGAAAGAGAATAAAGCTTTCCCTTACAGTAGAATGTCAACCGATGAATATAGAAGAGATGATAGAATTAGAAAAGAAGCATTTGACAGCCATCATTTTAATAATTAATTCAGCCAAGAAACATCAATGTATCTTAAAACTAATGGGTGGAAATTTGATGAGAAACGAAATACTTACATAATCTATAAGCACCTTCCCACAAAATACCTACAGATTGTAAAGTCAAAAAGGGTAACTTCACAGAGGACACACTTGGCAGACACCACTCTAATCAAGTGTTCACAGTTAACGTCACTAGTAACGGGGCAAATCAAAACTGTGTACCACTTGACAGGATGCAAAAACACAACATCACTTGTATAATATTCCTTCCAAAAATACATAACCTGAATCTCTTCATGAGGAAACATCAGATAAAGCAAAACTGAAGAACATTACAAAATAAATGGACTAAAATCTTTAAAAAGGTGAAGGTCATAAAAGTCAAGGAAAGACGGAGGAATTGCTTCAGACTGATAGAAAATAAAGAGACATGACCACTAAATGCAATGTGTGATCCTGGGTGGAATCCTTTTGTTATAAAAGACATTAAGACAGTTGGAGAAACTTGAATGGGGTGTGCGAATCGGATGGTAGTACTGTGTCAATGCTAACTTCTTTATTTTGATCATTATAAAAGAGAACACTCTTACTTGTAGAAAATATGCACTAATTTACTTAGGAGTGATAAGGGACCATCTTTCTAATTTACTCTCAAATGGGAAAAGGGGGGGGGAAGTTCTTGTACTATATCTGCAATATTTCTGTAAGTGTGAAAATATTTCAAAGGAAAAAGACAAAATGCTCAAGAAATAAAAGCAGAAGTAGTGGAAGAAGGTAGCAGTATTCTAAATCAAGACTCTTCCACAAAGCAGCCTGCGCAGTCCCTTATTCTGTGGAAATCAAGGTCAATCCAGTGACATTAACATAGCGTTTAAACCATGTATTCATGGCAAAAACAACGGGAAAAAAAAACTGCCCTTTTTCCCAACTGACATATTTCACAATGAAGTCAAAAGCTGCCTCACAGTGAAAAGCACACAGTAGCTAATTTGTTGGGACTGAGTTAAATAACTAGCCTTTCCACCGATACCACAAATATAGTACACAGAATAACTACACAATTCTGCTGACGTCAGAGAAGGCCTCGCATATGAATTAACCTTCCAGATACCTTTATCATATGCTTATCATTTTTAAATGTCAAAAACAATTTCTTTAATTTAACTATTTTGGATAAGAATAAATCCTCAATGCATTACTCCCTTCCCTGTTTTCTGACAATGTGTACAATGAAAATAATGAAACATTTTCTTAAAGACTGAGGACATTAAGAACATCAGCAAGATGCTGAGGTTTATAGAACTAACTGCCCTATATCATACAGTCCTACATCATAATACTTTTTGTTTTGTTTTTTTTGTTTGTTTGTTTGGTGAGGAAGATCAGCCCTGAGCTAACATCTGGCGCCAATCCTCCTCTTTTTGCTGAGGAAGATGGGCCCTGAGCTAACATCCGTGCCCATCTTCCTCTGCTTTATATGGGATTCTACCACAGCATGGCTTGACAAGCAGTACGTCGGTGCACGCCGGGGATCCGAACCTGTGAACCCTGGGCCGCCGAAGCACTTAACTGCTGCACCACTGGGCCGGCCCCCCATCATAATACTTTTTAAATGACAATGTCAGCTTTTAATTTTTTTCCCTGCCTTTCCTCTCTCTATAAGACTTTCACATAACATTTTTTGGAGCTTTCAATATGCCTGCCAGTAGCACCACTAAATTATAGCATTTAATCTACTATGGACTTAGAAACTAGATCACCATGATTTATAGAATGGCACACAAAATAAAAGTTAAAGAGTTTCTAAAGGAGACCTATGAATTCTTCCTACGAATAAAATGTAGAACATTGTAGGTATGAGATATTTTTGCAGCTTAGTAGATTTTTTAAGTTAACTTTTATATTATTGTTTAGCTGTTATAAATTGATATTGCCAAATAAACGAGGTACTACTTTATTTCAATTTTCAAGCAAGATATTAAACCTTTTTCAGAAAGACTGGAATTCACATATCTAATCACAGGAAACAAGGCTTTGTGTTTAAAAAAGAAGAAGCTAAAAAGTCTATCCATTGGACCCTGATTTTGGGGAAATTCTTCTGGTGTTATGTCAGCAACACAAAATTACAGTCCTTTGCTAGGCAACCAATCACACTTAGATCTATAGTAATATTCTGTATATTACTATATACTATAATATATACTATGGATATTAACATATACTTGGATCTAATAGTAATGTTATAAAGGGTGTTTCTTTGTGGCTCAATTTTTATTTTTTTATTTTATTTTTATTTATTTATTTTTTTGGTGAGGAAGATCGGCCCTGAGCTAACATATGTTGCCAGTCTTCCTCTTTTTTGCTTGAAGAAGATTGTCACTGAGCTAACATCTGTGCCAATCTTCCTCTATTTTGTATGCGGGATGCCACCACAGCATGGCTTGATGAGCGGTGCATAGGTCCGAGCCCAAGACGCAAATCCGCACACCCAGGGCCGCTGAAGCAGAATGCTCGAACTTAACCACTGCGCTACCAAGCCGGCCCCTGTGGCTCAATTTTTTAAGTAATCTTATAGACAAAGCAGAGAAGAGTTAATTATAATAACATAACAAAATGTAATTTTTTTTTAAAAACTTGATAATGTAAGAATAAGATAACTAACAAAAACATAAAGATACAGGGAGAGAGAGAAGGTGGCAGGTACTATAAATGTGCTAAATTTCTCCTCATTCGGAAAACAGCATTAAAAACAGAAAACAAACCAAAAAAAAATTTAAAACAAACATCAACGTTTATAGTTGTGGCATGCTAACTGTATCTCACCAAAAAATTCATTTTGAAAAGAAACTACTGATGAATTCCTAGGAAAGGTTAAAAGAAATTGAAAAAGCAAACAAAGAAAAAAAAAGTCCCCAACACCTTGCCTTTTCCATTTGCTTTCTATGAGAGGCTCTTTTTGCCACTTCCTATGAGTAGTCTAAACTCATCAAATACGGGCTGACTCGCAGATGCCAGCACAGACTGTGCCTGTTCACAATATTTTTCAGAGTGGTGAATTTATTTATGTATGAACAATGTTTCAAGTCTATTCAAGTGGCTCTACAGAGTAATTCCACATGACAACTTTTTTCTATCATCAGAGTCTACCTACACTAAAAAGGAAACCATAGTTTAAAAACAAGCACTGAGAAGTTATGGTGTCCAAGGCTACAGGCGACAGCTTAATGTTGAAGCAGCAAAAATGGAACGCCTAACACACTTTGAATAAGTATATTTTTTCCCTGAAAAATGATGAAACTTTCTTTTTCTCTGCTCTATATAAAAACAGTTCTATAATAATAGTTTATCATATAAGGAATCACTAAGTTAGACATTCATTTTTAGCCTTGAAAACGCAACATTTGAAGTTAGCTATTTCCCCACTTTGCTGTTCAGCTCCAAAGTTTGAAGGAGTGTTAGCATTACATGGTCCTTCGATCAAAGAATAATAAAAATAAAATTAAAAAAACACAGAATGGAATTGTGGTGAAGTCTAAAAAGTATAAAAGACATCCATTAAGAATATCAATTCTTCTGAAGCAATGTATCCTGTTAAAACAGCACAGAGCAGAAGAGACCTCGATTCCAGAGGGTGCCAAGGAAGTGTTGTACAACCTTGGGCAAGTTATTAAACCTTCCTAAGCCTCAATTTCCTCAATTGCCTATTGTGCCGGGTTGTTGAAAGGATTAAATAGGATAATAAAACATGTACAACACCTAGCACAATATTTGCCCATTAACGGGTACTCCAAAAAAAAAGTAGCTAGCATTGAGAAGACAGGAAGGCATCTATACAAAAAGATAACAATGCAAGGTTAATAAAGCTAAGTGTCCAGGACACAGAATGCTTGTTAAGTGCAATAAGGGTACAGGAAATGAAGTGAGATCCAAAAATGCCTCCTAGAGCAAAGGAATGTGATCTACATCTGGAAGAATTTATTGAATATGTCAGGAAAGCATTCCCTACCTTTCCACATGCTCTTACCCAGTGTAATCTGCTGTTCCTTGTACTGCCTGACAAAATCCCATTTATTCTTTATTAATTTATCACTTACCATGTGCTAGGGAATAGGCTAAGCACCAGAAGCTATAATAGTGAGCGGGATAAACCAGATCCCTGTCCCCACAAAGGTTACAATCTATTGAGGGAAACAGAGTAATTAAACGGGCAATTACATCACCATGTGAAGTTTTATAAGAGAAGATGGCAAGGTGCTTCCTTTCTCTCCATCCCAAAATGAAGACGTGACTGAGCATGCCGAGGCCAAGATTTAGATGTAGGGTAAGGCAGGAGGCTCCCTCAGGCCTACACAACGGGCTCTAACCCAGCCTTTCTCCAGAGCTGCACTGGCGGGCTCTTCCTTTGGGCACCCCCTCATTAAGCAGCATGCTGATCTTCATTCTGCCGTTGTTCATTCTGTGCAGAGCTCTGGCTGGAACCAACAGGGAGGAGGGGGGCACTGACAGAGGAGCACAAGGCCCTACTAATGGCAAGTTCTCAATAGAGATTTGTTACTAGAGACATTTTATTTCAAAAGATTGACCAGCATTCTTTTCTTAGATTACTGGATTACTAAACCCCTGCATCTAATTCAAGCTGAAATTCTCAACTGCAAAGTTTATCACACTGCATGCTCTATGATTTATATAAATAACATACAGTAAAATTCTCAATTATTAGTTTCTATACACATTCTCACAATCATATCATCGTAACTGATCATCAAAAATGTTAGAAAACCCATAATCCCAATCTAATAACAAGAAAAACATCAGACATCTCAGTAGAGGGACATTCTACAAAATACCTGATCAGTAATCCTCAAAACTATCAAGGTCACTGACAACAAGAAAAGTCTGAGAAACTGACAGCAAAAAGGAATCTCAGGAGACGTGATGACTAAATGTAATGTGGCATCCAGAATAAATCCTGGAAGAGGACATTTGAATGAAATATGGACTTTAGTTAATAATAACATATCAATATTGGTTCACTAATAACAACAAATGTACCATTGTGAGATAATAGAAAATATGTATATTGGTCTCTGCCCCCAGGTCCTGGCAGAGAGCTCCTAAAACCCTTGTAATTTCCTAAGTGATAAAAGCACTAGACGCATCTTTTGTTCTAATATTTGGTCTTTGACCCCGGTTCCTAACACAGAGTTCCTAAATCCCTTGGAATTTCCTGGGTGATAGCAGTGTCTTTCGTTCTAATGAGGTGACTCTTGGTGCGCTCCTAGATGGGGGATAGTCACCAGAAAGACCAAGACATGATTAGAAGCTTGGCATTTTCAGCTCTATCCCCCATTCTCCAGAGAGGGGAGAGGTGCTGGAAAAGGAGTTAATAATCAATCATGCCTATGTAATGAAGCCTCCATAAAAATCCCAATAATATGGGATTTGGAGAGCTGGGTAGCTGAACATGTAGAGGTGCTGGGAGAGGGGCACGGAAGCTCTGCAACCCTTCCCATATACCTTGCTTTCCGCCCATTCCATCTGGATGTTCATCTGTATCCTTCACCATATCCTTTTATAATAAACTAGTAAACAGTAAGTCAACTGTTTTCCTGAGTTCAGTGAGCCACTCCAGCAAATTGATGGAACCCAAGGAGCGGGTTGTAGAAACCCCTAATCTATAGGTCAGAAACACAGGTTCTGGACTACCTGCACTAGAGACTGGTGTCTGAAGTGGAGGGCAGTATTGTGGGACTGAGCCCCTAACCTGTAGGATCTGACAGTATCTCCAGATAGTGTCAGAATTGAGTTAAATTGTAGGGACACCCCGCTGGTGTCACGAAATTGCTTGCTGTGGGAAATCCCCCCCACATCTTGTGTCAGAAGTACCATGAGTGTGGTAGCAGTGTGAGAGTACAGGAGAAACACAGGAGGAGGACTGAGTTTTTCCTACTCAACCATACTAATGAGAGATATTACGAAGAGGGGAAACTGTATGTAGAGTATATGGGAACTCTCTGTACTGTCCTACAATGTTTCTGTAAAACATTTTGTAAATAAGAACAGATATTTTCAAAAATGAAAACAAAATAAAGAACAGCTGATTTTTCATAATATCAGACTCAGGATGTCTGTAATACCATTGTGAAAAATCAATACCTAAAATACTAATACAAATTAGCCAACAAAACCTGAACAAATACTCCTTTTTATTTAAACAAAGAATATATTTTCAAAAATATTCTGCCAGATTGTAATCAAGCCTAACAAAAACACAACCATCCCTTGCAAGATCAACAATCCTGTATTTTTGCCACTGAGTCCTTTCCCAAGGGATTTAGTTGACAAGATTCTCTTTAAAAATATCAACTTAATTCTCCTCCACAAATTTTTGAACTGATGTCACAGTTCAAGCTTGAAGATCTTGAAAACTGAGCAAAGTGGGCTGCCTCCCATTCTAACACAGAGAAAAAGTAGGACATCTGGGAAGATGTTTTGTGCCAAGTACACTGAGGTAAGAACAGGTAGCGGAACCCAAATGAGCTCTTCCTCCTCAGAAATTCGACCAACAGCAATTATTTACACCATTTTTTGGGCACTTTTTTGTGCCCAAAGTGCCTCACATGTGAAATTCTGTGGAATGATGAACTGCCAGCAAAATGAAATGGAAATAACCAGTTGAATCATAGACATTTTTAAACTGAGGTGAAATTCACATAACATACAATTAGCCATTTTAAAGTGTACAATTCAGTGACATTTAGTGCATTCACAAAGTTGTGCAACCACCACATAACCCTAGACTCTTATCTGATAACTGAATTCAGCTCTCTCTCTCCCTGCCCCCTCCTCCAATAGCTAATGAATATCAATTCCCTTCCTCCTTTACTATATACTGGTTTTCTCCTTACATCATCCTGTAATTAAATTCATTTGCAGTGGTGACATCCACTGCAGGTGGTAGAGAGCTCACTCTCTCCTTCAAAGGAACACTTCCATTGGTGACACCTCTAACTGCTAAAAAGTACCTTTTTACACTGAGTCAACATCTGCCTTCCTTTGGCTTCCACTGGACTCATAGGATGCCACCTCCAGTATTCACAAGCTATGACTGTCAGGCCAGTTATTTTAAGCCTCGGTTTCCTCATCCATAAAAATGGGGATAATAATACCTACACTTCCAGGCCTGTTATGAGAAATAAATAAGATCATGCATGACTCAAGTGGGGCTCATGTGTTTTCTCAGACCGTGCCTAACACTGAGCTTAGAGATGAAGGAGATGTCTTCCTTGCAACTCACTGCTGCTTTCCAGACCACTGCTCTCCTCCATTCATTAAAAACCCTTCATCCCTTTAACACACACACTGATTATGCCACTTTCCCTTCTTGCTGCTCTATCTATAGTCCTCCCATTCCAGCTTAGTAATTGAAGATTTTAGCACCGGACTCACCATCTCTCTCTCCAACACTACTACTGCCATTGTTCTTGACGACCTCTACATCAACATAAAAGATCCATCCAACACTCAACCTCTCAGATTCTTGACCTCCACCCAGTTCAGCCACTTATTCTCTTACTTCAAATCATAATTAATAACTGCAGCAGCTTTAAAACCTCAATTTCAAGCATCCCAACCTCTAATCAGCACACTACACTCTGTATTTCCAGATCACGTCCCTCCAACAATTTGATCTCACCATCAGAACTTCCAATCCATTAATCCTACCACTTTTTCACTGACCATCACTTCCTTCATGTCCTCTCTTTTCTCCTTATCCAGCTTAGATTCTATGGTCCATCATTACAAATCACTCCTATGACCCTCTCTTCTTCCCCTTCAATTCACCTGGCAAAACCCTAAGTCTGGTTAAATTCAACTCATTGCCTTCTCCACTTTTGCACCCAAGTGGCTGAATACAGCTGGAGAAATACACTCAGCATGCTGAATGGCCTCCCTTAAATTTATAACCAAAGTATGGTCCCTGGACCAGAAGCATCAGGTTCACCTGGGAGAGTTAAAGAGTAAATTCCTAGGCCTCACCTCAGACCTAATGAAGCAGGAACTTTGGGGGTAGGGCACAACAATCAGTGTTACAACAGCCCTCCAGCTGATTCCGATGCAGGCTAAAGTTTGAGAACTACTGGGCCTAGTTAATTCACCTCTCATTCTCCAAGATGACTATTTTAAACTTTCTCTTTTCTCTTCAAACCTTATACATTCCTTCCACCTTCCTGACACCTGGCTGATGACCCTACTGAAACACAGAAGCAATCAGAGGACAACTTATTCATTCTCCCATCACCAAATTTACCAAGTGATTCTGTATATTCACCCATATACTCTGACTTCCCCACATGTACAGCCCTTCTTCCTAAGGCCACCTGTACAATGGATTCCACTATCTTTCACCTATCAAAGGTTTCTGTGCCTGCTATTATCCCCTCTCTCATGCATCTACAAATTTTCCTTCAGCACATGGACCTGCTAAATACCTCCCATCTCAAAAACAAAAAACACTTCCCTTGACTCCTCATTTTCCTCCAGCTTTAGTACCATTTCCCTGCTCCTCTGTACAGAAAAACTTCACAAGAGTAGTCTATATTTCTTGTCTTCATTTCCTCAACGATTCTCTCCTTAACCTACTCCTACAATACCACCAAAACTGCTCTTATAAATGTCACCAGTGAGCTCCAAGATTCTAAATTCAGCATTCAATTCTCAGCCCTCATCTCACCCAACCAATCAACAGCATTTGATTCAGGTGATCACTCTCTTGAAAAAACTTACTTTGGCTCTGGGACACCACGTTGTCCTAGATTTATCCCAACCTCATCAGCTGCCCCTTCTCCTCTGCTATGTCCTCCTCTTCTCAAATGCTGGAGAACCTTGAGCAAACCCTGGAAGGTGGAATGGGTGGAAGCCATTCTTCCAGCAGCAGTGACAAGCTCACTCCTGTCTGAGTTCCTGCAGTAGCCAGTTTTCTCGTTCAGGTGTCTGGTGGGTGTGGAATGGCTATTTCACCAGCAGCGGTTTCATGATCACTGGATCACAGCTGTGGTAGGCTGACCTTGAAGCCTAGTGGTTGTGTGTCCCTGAAGCCTGGCGGCAATCTTCCGACTCTACTCCTCCAGCCCTCTAATGATTCTACAAATACCCAAATCTCTGTATTAAATCTCTTGATGATGGAAATATCTAGAGTAGTTTGTTTCCTACACTGAACCTTGACTGATACAATTTCCAAATTCATATCTCTGGCACCAATTGACCCCTGAGATCAAAACTGCATATCCAACTGCCTTCTCAACCCCTTCCACTTTCATTAACTAATCATATCTCAAACCTAACATTGCCAAATATATCTTCAATTCCTCATTACCTACTCCTCCTTCCCTCCAGGAATCTCACACCACTTATTTTCATAAATACCACCTCAATTCACCTAGTTGCTCAGATTAAATATCTAGGAGTTATCCTTAAGTCCAATTTCTCTCACACCCCCACATCTACTCCATTACCAAGTCTGGTTAGCACCAACTTCAAAATATGTCAGGAATCTGACCACTTCTCTTCATTTATCTCAACTGCTACCAGACCAGCCTAATCATTCTCATCTCTTGCCTGGATACTACAATAGTCTCTTAACTTTATCTCTCTTGCCACTCTCCCCACCCCCCATCTGTTCTCCATGCCAGAGTGATTTTCTTTAAATAAAAATCAGATTGCATCACTCCCTTGCTCAAAACCCTCCAACAACTTCCCATTATACTTGGAAAAATTCTAAAACTCTACAATCTGGCCTCTACCAACTGTGCTATCTATGCTCAAGCTAGACTGACCTCTTAGCTGTTCTTGCAACAAACCAACCTCACTCCCACCTCAAGGCTTTTATCCTGGCTATTTCTGCTCTCTGGAATGTTCTTTCTACAGATACCCACACAACTTGCTGCCCTATCTTTTTCAAGTCTTTGTTCAAATATTTTCTTCTCAGTGAGGTCTTCCCTGACCACCCCATGTAAAATAACTCATCCTACCATTCTCTATCCCCCTTAGCACTATCATTATTCTACCCACAGGAACAATATACCTACATACTTTTTCTCTTCCAAATTACATCCCTTCAGAAAAAGCCCAAATTCTAAAGAATATAAATGGCAGCATAGGAGAAAGGAAAAAAGAAGAGTCAGAAAGTCTGTCTGGCTCTGTCACAAGGCAACCTTAGGCAAGTCAATTCCCCTTTCTGGATCTGTTTCCTTATTAGCAAAACAGGGATAACAAAGAATAGCATCAATCTCATAGGTTTGCTTTGAGGATTAAATGAGATAAAGCATGTAAATGATTTACCTGACAGACAGCACATGTTCAATAAATGTGTCTATTTTACTATTATTACCCAATAACTTTTTGCCAAATTAATTAAATAACTGTTTAAAGACAGCAACTATCTTCCCAAAGTCGTCTCTTCTCCAAGCTAAATATCCTCTATTCCCAACTAGTTTTCATATGACTGTTTTAAAACCCCTCATCATCCTGGCCATCTCCCCTAGCTCTTTTTCATTAAAGTAAACTAGCACTCAAATTAAACAGAATATTCCAAATATGATCTAATGAACACAAAGTCCAGGAAGACTATTACTTCCCTTGATCTGGACAATATATTTTAATTAATGCAACATAAGATAATCTTAGCTCCCTTTTGAAAGCTGTTAAGTCAATTTCTTGGCTTACACTGAGTTTTTCATAGATTTAAATCTCGACGTGTTCTCCCCATAAACTATTTAAAGCCAGTTCTACTCCAAGGTCCATATCTGATTCTGTCACTAAAATCAAAGAATCTCTGAGACAGAAAAATCAGTGCCTCTATGGAAAGGTCATTTTGCCTCTACGGTGATAGTGTGCTTCTTGCAGAATCAGAATTTAAGGGATGGGAGCTAGAAAATAGAGATACCAACTAAGGAAAAACCATTGTGTCTAATCACTTCACCCTTACCATACTGAGGGAAAAGAAGTAAGAGGAAGCATATGGTCACAAGGTTATAGAGACACTCCTCAACAGCAAACCTACAGGCTTTAGTTAACACTTCCAGCATGGGGAGGGGTACAGAGGTGAGGAGTATGTTAAGCATACTTTGGATGGCTCTAGGAAAGCCTATTACGAAAGCCTCCATTGTGCAAGTGCTGTAGGACACTTTAAGAAATGCACGCCCCATTTTATACACATGTGTACCACCAAAGACATTTTATTGGAAGGGGTATGGGTGCTGTCAGGTAATCTCAAGGAGAGAAAGGAATGTCACAAGGAATTCTTCCACATGAGCTGGAGAAATATATTGGAAAGGCTTTTGCCATTGGACAGATTTGGGTTTTGAATAACATACTAGCTCAACTTTTCCAAGCTGCAATTTGCTTACCAGTAAAATACAATTATAATAGTAGCATGGTATGATGAATATTATGAAAATATGCATGTTAATTAAGTTTTTAGCATTTAAGTGCCTATGATATTTTAGATACTCAAATATTACTTTCTTTCCCTACCACCTGTATAGGCAAAGAAAAGGATGGGATTATGACTTATTCCTACAATACCAACAAAATACTTAGAAATTATTATTAACTTCTCAATGAATGTAAGACTCCTCACTTGCTCTATCTGTTAATCTGTCCTACTAGATTATAAATCCCCAAAGTACGAATCTGGCTTCTCATGTTAATAGAGTACTTCCAGTCATAAAGAATCAACTGTAGGAATGAGATTATTACAAATGTCCGCTCTCCTCAACAGAGAAACATGCTGAGTCTCAGATTCTTTTAGAATAAAGGTTACTCCAAGGGCCAGGTGATATCCTGATGAGCATAATGTATTAAGTCTCCTAAAATCTCTGATAAATTCTCTTAGTAAAACAGCAAGTAAAAATCAAGTCATGGGTGGAGTAGGTGTTTAATGGTAACTGGTTATTTTTATTGGCAGAGACATTAGGGTGAAATCACTAAACCTTGGAAAGCTGCCTTGGAACATGCCTGGCACCAGTGGGAATGTAAAAGTTACAAGGCAGCTACGAGGGGTGTGAGGGTAAAGCTTTAATTTGCAGTGACATCTTAAACAAAGCAGTCTTAGTAAAGTAACCCTGTGAATTCAAGCCAGAACTGAAGGACAGGGGCAGGGGCAGAGAACATCTCTTAGGCAGAAGACTACTCATATACTTAACTGCCCTCAAAGGATGCTCTTTACACTGATTTTATACACTTCTTTCACCATTCCGACATTTGAAAATTGACTACTGCTCCAAGCCAGCAGTTCTGAACACTGTTTTGGGGAGGGCTCATTTAATTTACCCACTGTTGAGTTCCTACTCCCTGTTAAACATTTAGTACACTAGAGAAAATGGATTTAGCAGCATGAATAGCCTACAAAAGGTCTTAGTTAAAGACTATGAGATCTATGAGTAAGTCATGACTACTGGTTAACTCATTTAACAAACTGGAGTTAATTTACCATACAACACCTTTAGGTGACTTTCATTAGCAAGTGCGTTCTTTAAAACTAAGTAAGTACTCAGATACTTTATATTAAAAATTTACTATAATTGTGGGAGAACGTATCCAAGGTTAGTATTAATTATCTTTGGAAAGGTGATTAAAGATCTACCCTTTTAAAATTTCTCCAAAAACTTACCTGTTATTCAGTTATTATGCAATTCAATTGCATTTCACCCATCCATTTATTAATTTAATCATTTATCCATTTAACAGATATTTACTGAGTTATCTACTCTGAGCCAGGTTGGTGCTATATGCTGGGGACAAAATTGTAAACTAGAGATATAAATTCCCTAAACTTATGTAGTTTATGTTCTCCATTCTCATTCTGAGAAACATTTTAAAGGCAAAAAGTATCTCAAATATTTTGTTTTTGCTCACACAAAAACAGCATTACAACTTTAACATCAGAAAGCATCTGACCAAAAAGAGTTCATAATATAACAATATTTCTAACTGAAATACTAGAGCAGTTTCTGGGCTTAATTAGAAAATGTGCTCTAAACTACTGAAATGATTAAAAGAATTATAAAATAAAACTATATGCACTGTTTCAGCAATAAATTTAAAAATCTAGAGGAAATAAATGGTTTCCTAGCAAAAACTAAATTGCCAAGAATAAGCCACGGAGAAGTAGGAAAAAGGACAAAGCAAGAATAAATTGCCAAGAATAAACCACAGAGAAGTAGAAAAAATGGACAGAGCAAACAGCACTAAAGGTATTAGAGTCAGATTCATCATAATAAAAGGCACCTAAACCAGAAGATTTAATAACTAAATTCCAACAAACCTTTAAAGAATTGAAAATTCTCAAAATTATTTAATGTGTTTCAGCTGATGATGATGCTACTGTTAACACATACAGTGCTAACTATATTCAGGCACTGTACTAAGCACTTCATATTAATTCATTTAATGCTGCAAACAACCCAATGAGATAGATGCTATTATTATCATTTTACAGATTAGGGTCACAGAAAAAGATGAAAAGCTTCCCAATTCAATTTTAAGATCTTAGGACACATGGTTACCTACCCCATCTCTCCTTGCCAAAAAACAACTACCAGTACCATAAATACTGTACACCAATCTCACCTATAGTAGTGATTAAAAGAATAACCTATAAATAATTAGTAATGCAGTATCAGGAAATATACATACCTTATTACAACTATAAATAAAAGGAAGAAAAATATATAATGTTAATAAATGTGGAAAGGCGCTTCCAAAAATTTAGCATCCATTCCTAAGAAAAAAGTTAAATATGTAGGAAGAACTATTTAAAATATTTTCTAAATTAATAGAAAATATTCTGAACAGTAAAATACTGATTTTTATTTTTGATTAAAATAAGAACTGGACTAGAACGCTCACTATGCCCATTACTTTTCAACATTATTTTGAAACTTCTAGAAGGTTTAGTAAATGCAATAAACCTTTTTTTACTATAAAAATGACACATATAAACTGTAAGACTAGAAAATCTGTATAAAAATTGGAAGAGAACAGATAAACTTATCCTTTTATTAATAATAATGAGTGCATGACAAGAAAATCAGACAGCTTTCTTTAAGAAACAACAAAAATAATCTGACAGTATGAATATAAGATTTTCTCAAAATTATAGCTTTTCCCTATAACAGTAATAAACACGTAACGGAAATGGAAAATATACTTTACACAAAATAGTGTAAAAACTATAACATACTTAATAACAAATTTAATGCAAAGGCACATGACCATATGAAGAGAACTATAAAATCTTATTGAAGGAATAAAATAAAATTTGAACAAATACAAGACATACCATATCTTGGATGGGAATACTAATATCATAAAAATGACAGCTCTCCCAAAATATAAAATGTCGATGAATATAAAAATTCCCATTAGAATTCCAATAAAGCTATTTTTTTCTCAGAATAGGATAAAATAACCTTAAAGTTCATATGAAAGAATAAAGTTCTGCGAATAGCCAAAAATAGTATGTAAAAGAACAGCAGCAAGAGGGGGGCTTGCCTTACTTGATATTAGAACATACCAAAAAAAACACTGTAATTAAGTCAACCTGAAATTGGCAAAGAAATAGACAAAACGATCAGAACAAAAAAGAGAATCCAGAAATGGATCTCAGTATATATGAGCTTTTAACATATGACAAAGGTAGTATTTAAATTCAATGGGAAAAGGAAGGTACTAGCACAACTGGATATTCATCTGTGAAAAAAATTAATCTCTACCTCACAATATATGGAATATCTACACAATATATTTAAGAATAACTCTAAATGTATTAAAGATTTAATTTTACAAGTAAAATAATATAAATCTCAAAAGGAAACTTAGAAAATATATGTACAACCAACGTATAGGAGAGATCTCTTAAGCCGAGACAGAGCGCCCAGAAGATATAAAAGAAAACACAGAGTTATACAATATAACAAATATAAACTTTTTGTATAAGGTATACTAAAAGTCAAGATGTAATTGACAGATTTGGAAAAAATACCAAGGACTCAAAAATTTATGAAAAAATGCAAGAAACAACAAAAATACAGATAAAGTATATGAATAGGCAAATTCACAGAAGAATACACTAAATGGCTAATAAACTCAAAAAAAGATGTTCGCTTTCACTTGCAGCTCAAACTAAGCTCTTGTATTGAGGCTAATGAAAAGTAAAGTAACACTGAAGTGTCATAGTCATCAGATTAACAAAAATCACACAGAAAAAGATGATGCCCATTGCCAGCAGGGATTCAGGGTAAGAAGTAATGCCACATGTTATTTGAGTGCTTTGGGAAAACAACTGATATCTCTTAAAATTAAAATTATATATACCCTTTGACTCATAAATCCCATTCCTGAAAATTTAATCCACAGAAATAAAAACATCATAAATATAAGGATATACACATATATAAATATTTACTGCAGTATTGTGCATAGTGGCAAAAGAAACAAAAAAACAAAGCCAGAGTAAATAGGGTAATGGTTGAAAAATATGGTACACCCCCACCATGGACTATTATGGAACCACTAAAAGAGTGGATTGAAAAGACTTGTACATTAAACATTAAACAACATGGGCCGGCCCGGTGGCTTAGTGGTTAAGTGCGCGCACTCCACTACTGGCGGCCCAGGCTCGGATCCCGACCACGCACTGACGCACCACTTCTCCGGCCATGCTGAGGCCGCGTCCCACATACAGCAACTAGAAGGATGTGCAACTATGACATACAACTATCTACTGGGGCTTTGGGAAAAAAAGGAGGAGGATTGGCAATAGATGTTAGCTCAGAGCCGGTCTTCTTCAGCAAAAAGAGGAGGATTAGCACAGATGTTAGCTCAGGGTTGATCTTCCCCACAAAAACAAAACCAAAACCAAAAAAACAACATTAAACAACAAAAACAAGATGTAGAGTCATATATATAATATCCACTCCAATTTTGTAAAACAGCAATTAAAACTCAATGTACACATATATATATATTAATATATGTATATAGTGATATCCATGACATACACATAGAGACCATGGGAAAAAATAGACAGATACACATCAGATATTTAACATGGGTGAGTGGGTGACTAGGGGTCATGTGGACATGTGTTTTGTGTTTGGGTAGAATCTTAGTTCAGGCTGCTATTAACAAAACACCATAGACTGGGTGTCTTATAAACAACAGAAATTTGTTTCTCACAGTTCTGGAGGCTGGCAAGTCTGAGATCAAGGCACCAGCATGGCTGGGGTCTGCTGAGAGCCTGTATTCTGGTTCACAGACAGTCATCTTTTCACTATAACCTCACATGGTGGAAAGACGAGGATCTCCCTGGGGCCTCTTTTATAAGGGAACTAATCCCATTCATGAGGGCAGAGCCCTAAATCATCTCCCAAAGGCCTCACCTCCAAACACCATCACGTTGGGGATTAGGTTTCAACATATGAATCTGGAGGGGACACAAACATTCAGTCTATAGCTGGTGGTTTTTTGGCAGAGTAGTGGGGGAGAAGGGTTTAAGGAAGAAGACAAGCCTAAAAGTAAAAAGAAGGAAAAAAACTTCACCTAAAATTGCTCCAGTATTTTGTTAAAATTCTGTTTTTGTAAATATATGTGTTTATATGTGCGTCTTTATGTGTATATGTGTGTGTGTGTGTGTATGTATAGAGAAAGAGAGATGAATAAGAATAAACTGTGCTATTACACATAAATACCAATTTTAACCAAAACTTACATTAAATACCAAAACTTTTTCATTACAAATGTTGATTGAAAACCTTTCTAAAATTTATCACACGATCCTACTTTATTACATAGGCTCTAATAATCACAACAATATATTTTACTGATGATTTGGCATCAAAATGGCATAAAGGAAAAAAGCACATGCACTGGAGCCTGGCGGACTTTTATTCAAACCTGCTTTACCACTTCTCTTATGGTGCTCGGCAGGTCTGTTCCCCTTTCTAAGCCTCAGTTTCCTCATCTGTTAAATGGAAATAGCATTAGTGGAAAGTAACATAGCGCACTCAACAATTCTCATTATTAACTTCAGTTATGAACTGTAATATGGAGCTGTGCTTGGGTAAATCACTGCTCATACACAGAAGACATAAGCTAGCTATGTGTTTTTACTTAGTTTGTCCCTTTTTACAGCTGCACTATTTCTCTTCTGCCCTCCTTTTACATGGAGTAGTGAGAAAGAGCTGTTTATGAATCCAAACATAGTGACCATACAGGCAGGATGGTAGCTAATATGACATCACTCAGCTATATTCCAGAATCAAAGAGCAAACTATCAGCTTTCACTTCTCCTTGCTGTCAGTGTGTCTACCCTAACACTAATCCTCTCAATTCCCCTTCTAATTTATTAAAAATGAGCACAAAGACAATGGGTAAGAGCCTAGTCTCTACAATGAAGAGAAAAGTATATGAGTTTTAGTACATAAATATTATGACATCTTTTGCGTACAGCTGGGTTCTTAGCTATATACTGTACACTCGCAATTACTACCTAGGGAGAGATCATTAGGTGGCGAGAGGGGAAAAAAACTCCCTGCAACCCAAAAGTTGGTGAGCACATCCAAAACTTAAAAGAATATAGATAGTTACGCCCTTATATATCTCATCCCATCTGTTTTCTAAATATTACCCTAAGAATAATTTATTTGATGTAAGCATTTCCCTTTCAAAATTGAAATGTTACAGAAGAAAGTATTTTCTATGAAAGTTGGGGGAGAGGGGGAAATTTGCCTTCAGGAAACCAAATAAAAATCTTCCAGAAAAATCTACGTAAGGCGGAAGATTAAAAGGCACAAAATCCTGAAATCTCACCAGATGTTACGTGGAAGGCAGTGACAGAAAGAAAAGAGGCGGGTGAACGTTCACAGATCTGATTGCATTTTCAACACTTTTCAGATAATGGCCTAGAAATTTTTTATAACTCTCATTTTACCAGATTGCAAACCAATAACAGGAACAACAAAACCCTAGTCTTTTGTGGGGCTGGCCCGGCGGCATAGTGGTTAAGTTCGCACACTCCACTTTGGTGGCCCAGGGTTCGCAGGTTCGGATCCCAGGCATGGACGCTTAACAAGCCATGCTGTGGCAGGCGTCCCACATATAAAAATAGAGGAAGATGGGCACAGATGTTAGCCCAGGGCCATCTTTCTCAGCATAAAGAGGAGGATTGGCAACGGATGTTAGCTCAGGGCTAATGTTCCTCACCAATAAAAAAAAAAAAAACTCTAATCTTTTGTAACCTGAAGAATAGTTCAATTTGATCAATCAAAACAGCATTTATTATCTGATTAACATATACGATATGCATTGTGATAAGGCTAATACAAAGATCAATGAAAATATAATTCTTGCCTAAAGGAGCTCTCAGTTTGGAGGTGCTGAGGGGAGAGAGAATCAGACAATGAAGAACTAATTATAACACAGTAAGTGCTCAATAAATGCTAGCTATTAATTGCACAGGCAGTGGTAGGAGGACTTGAAATAAAAACACGAGTCTCTATAGAGTGTTTAGAACAATGTCCTTTGAACACCACACATTAAGAAGTGTGGACTTCATTCTGTATGTGATGGCTCAAAGATTTCTAAGCCAAATAAGTGACAAAACAAAAGGTCACCCTGGTAGCAACGTGGCAGATGAATGTTACTAAAGCAATGTAAAAGATTATAAAGCAGTAAAATATACTGGTTAAGAACAGGACCTAGATTGTCTGGGTTTGAATACAGGCTAACATGAACTAGTTGTGTGACCATGGATAAGCTACTTGACTGTGCCTAATTTCCTCATCTGTACACAGGAACAGGGATAGTTCTTACCACATAGGGTTGTTGTGAGAATTAAAAGAGTTAATGAATGTAAAGCACTTAGAATAGTTCCTGGCACAAAGTAAGTGCTCAATAAATAATAGCTATTAATTGCATGAAGGAAAAATTGAAAGTAGGGAGACTAGTTAGGAGGTCAAGAAATAGTCCAGGAGAAAAGAGAGGTATGCTCACTTGGATGCCTGAGATGATGATAACACTATTAGACAAACTAGGGAAAAGAAAAGGAAGAGGAAGATTAAGCCAATGAGTGCAACTCTGGACATGTTAGGGTTGAGGTTCCTACAGAACATGAAAGTATAACTGTCTAATGGTCATTGAAAAATACAGATCAGAAATCCAAAAGAGAGGTATAAACTAGAGATGTAGATTTGAGAGTTATTTACATGTGGATATGTTTGTTAAAATTGTGGTAATAGAAGAGAGTACTCAGAAAGAGTAACGCAGGGCCGGCCCCATGGCTTAACGGTTAAGTGCGCGCGCTCCGCTACTGGCAGCCCGGGTTCGGATCCCGGGCGCGCACCGACACACTGCTTCTCCGGCCATGCTGAGGCTGCGTCCCACATACAGCAACTAGAAGGATGTGCAACTATGACATACAACTATCTACTGGGGCTTTGGGGGAAAAAAAAGGAGGAGGATTGGCAATAGATGTTAGCTCAGAGCCGGTCTTCTGCAGCAAAAAGAGGAGGATTAGCATGGATGTTAGCTCAAGGCTGATCTTCCTCACAAAAAAAAAAAAAAAAAAAGAGTAATGCAGAAGAGTCCTAGGATCCACAGTACCTAGGGCTTTAGGATCACAACAGGATCCACAGGAAGCCCAAGATATAACCAAGAATTGTTAATAAGATAGAAATAGAGGAGAAAATATAGCCATTGAAATAATCCCTTCCTTCAAGAAGTTTTCAACATCATCAGGGAGAAAAGGCATACACATGTTAAACAATTTTTATCATGATTGTTTAGGATTAATAACAGTAACTCTAAAAGCAGAGGTGGTAGACATGAGAATGGCAAGAAGAGAAAGAGAAATTAATGCTAAAAATTGGAAAAGCTAATGTTAACATAAAAAAGGAACACTAGCATAATAATAATCAAAACAGCATGGTAATGGTACAAAAACAGACACACAGATCAATGGAACAGAACTGAAAGCCCAGAAATAAAGCCACACATCTACTGACAGCTAATCTTCGACAAAGGAGCCAAGAACATACAACGGAGAAAGGAAATTCTCTTCAATAAATGGTGTTAGGAAAACTGGACAGCCACATGCAAAAGAATGAAGGTAGACCATTATCTTTCACCATACACAAAAATTAACTCAAAATGGATTAAAGACTTAAAGGTAAGACATGAAATCATAAAACTCTCTAGAAGAAAATACAGGCAGTACACAGTCTTAGAAGGATCTTTTCGAACGCCGTATCTACTCAGGCAAAGGAAACAAAAGAAACAAAAACAAACAAATGGGACTTCACCCGACTAAAGAGCTTCTGCAAGGCGAAAGAAACTATGAACAAAACAAAAAGACAACCCACCAACTGGGAGAAAATATTTGCAAATCATATATCTGACAAGGGGTTGAGCTCCAAAATATATAAAGAACTCATACAACTGAACAACAAAAAAACAACAACCTGATCAAAAAATGGGCAGAGGATATGAACATTTTTCCAAAGAAGATATACGGATGGCCAACAGACACGTGAAAAGACGTTCAACATCACTAATCATCAGGGAAATGCAAATCCAAACTACAATGAGATATCATCTTACACCTATGAGAATGGCTATAATTACCATGACAAAAGACAACAAATGTTGGAGAGGATGTGTAGAAAGAGGAACCCTCATACACTGTTGGTGGGAATGCAAACTGGTGCAGCCACTATGGAAAACAGTATGGAGATTTCTCAAAAAACTAAAAATGGAAATATCTTATGACCCAGCTATACCATTACTGGGTATATCCAAAGAACCTGAAATCAACAATACAAAGAGACTTATGCATCCCTATGTTCACTGCAGCATTATTCACAACAGCCAAGACGTGGAAACAACCCAAGTGCCCATTGACTGATGACTGGATAAAGAAGATGTGGGATATACATATATATATATATATATATATATATATATATATGTATATACATACATACATACATATATATATATGTATGTATGTATGTATAATGGAATACTACTCAGCCATAAAACAGACAAAATCATCCCATTCGCAACAATATGGATGGAACTTGAGGGTATTATGTTGAGATAAGCCAGACAGAGAAAGACAAACACTGTATGATTTCACTCATATGTGGAAAATAAATACATGGACAAAGAGAACAAATTAGTGATTATCAGAGGGGTGGGGGTTGGAGGTGGGCATAAGGGGTAAAGGGGCACACATATATGGTGACTGACAAATAATAAGGTACAACTGAAATTTCACCATGTTATAAACTATTACAACACCAATAAAAAAAAAAGGAACACTAGCATAGAGGAGAAACCTAACTCGAAGATGGTGCAAGTAAAGGGGAAAATGAAAACTATTATTTACTACATGTTTACTATATGCCAGTAACTGTCCTAGGATCTTTCAAGTATTTTACCTTATTTAATTCTCCTAATATTCTCATGAGACAAATAGTATCTCCCCATTTTACAAGAGTAGCTTGAGACCTACTAAAGTTAAGTAACTTGCCCCAAGTCTTGCATCCAGTTACATTTTAGGACTGGAACCTACATGGAAGGCCCATAATTTCTCCACCATACTTCCACTTACTAAACTGGCAAAAGTAGGACATGTCAAACGGGGAAGAAAAAAAACAACAATAAAAACTATACTAGAAGAAAACCAGAATTATTCTCACGTCTCTCACTATGTTACCGCCCAGTGTGGGGCCTTCTGCTCGCTGCAAGACATGCCAAAAGTCAAGAGGCAAGGTGGTAGGAGAAAAAGGACTTTTTTATTACAGCTTGCTAGCAAGAGGGAAGATGGCCGACTCATGACCAAAAGAACCATCTTAAGGGGGCATGAAATCTTACAGCAGTTATATAGGCCATTGTGTTATTGGAGGGGGTTAGGAATGTTGACCTTCTGGTGTTACAGACTGGGAATGCCACACCAGATCTTTCAGTTTTCATTGATGATGGCTATCCGCACAGACTCACTGTTCAGGGGTCATCACATTCCCAAGGAACTCAAAAAAAACGAAGTTATCATCTTATCACAGCTGGGAGGTACATGCACAAGCAGGGGTCGTAAACTCTCCAGAGCAGTTAGATCTCCTGGAGTGTGCATATCCAGCTGGGTTAGTTTGTCAGAGGTCATTCAAAGTTACAATAGAGTTTTTCTTTTCGACAATATGGCTTCCCTTATGGCAACCTCGTCTTGAGCTGGTATCAACTACAGTACAGCTATGTTTCCGAGGAAGTATGAAAGGAAAAAAAACGAGTTTTTAAACACCAAAAGTAATCTTTCCCTCTCAGAGAACAGGCAGGATTACATACGTCTCCTTGCTTCCAGTCTCCTCCCTCATGTCTATTCTACTTTGTCACCAAGGTTAGAATTCTGAATGGCACACGTGACCAAGTCACTCCTCCTCTCTTTATAATCTTTCAATAACTCCCTATCACCATCAGGATAAAAAGAAAATCAACAGAACCAAATGGAGAAAGCTATCTAATAAGTCTAGAAATTCCTTAACCTAGAAGGAATAATAGAAAAAAAAGTTAACTTCTAAAAATAAACACTCACTTCTAATTTATAGCCGTACTTTTCTTACTTCAAAACTTTAAAAAAATAAATGAAATTCCAAATGCCAAAGCAACATTGACACCTTGTGGTGAACATCCTAAATTATTAAAGTATCAACTGTAACAAGGAGTAAAGTGGCTCCTAATTAAATGTCTGCTTACATGCGTGGGAGATCAAAATTGGCCACCCTGAAATGTGTCTCTTTACCTTGATTATTTTCTCTGATGGACATCTGACCTCCCCCAAACTGCCTAAAGAATTTAACATAGACGGTCTGTTCCAGGAAGGAGCCACTACCATATGATGGTGGTAATATAATGTAAAAATAGATGTTACAATAGGAAAGGCACCAAGCCCATCTTATCAAAAATTCTGTCTATCCCCGGCCACATTCTCTAGGTGGCCCTGAAAAGAGTTGCCAGATAAACATTTACATTTATAAGAGAAATCTCCATTTGTAAAGGTATCTCCCTCTCTGTACTGGGAAGAGGGAGGGATGACCTCATCTCTAAAAACTTATCAATGTGGAAGGAGAGGCCTTAAATTTGCAATAATAACCTTACTCTTATTTACTGTGCTTTTCTGATAATCTCCTATAACTGACTCCCCCCACCCCCAACACCTTCCTTTGTCTTTAACTGAAGATAGTATTTAAGATGAGAACCTCCGCCATTTTGTTGAGAAACTCAGTTTCCCTGGTTTCTCCCATGTATACATGTTATTAAACTTGGTATTATTTTCTCCTGCTAACCTGTCTTTTAACTACTTGGCCAGCCATAAGAACCTTAAGGGAAATGGCAGAGGGGGATTCTCCCTCTTCCCCAACACATGAAAACTAACCTCAAATCCAGGGATTTCCAAGGGTTAAGAAGCAAAAATTCAATCACCATAACACACACTGAATGTAAATTTGGAAAGAGCTGCTATTACTTTGGCAACATTGAAATTAGCCTAAATTCTTAACTATTGGCGAAATAATCTGAATAAAACCTCAGGTCATTGTTTTCCTACAACACATCCATCTGAAGGAGCTGTAATGCCCTGGTCTTAGGTGCTCCAAAAGCCTTGCCTTTTTCCTATTTTTCCATGACATTCACACATAAAACGTGGAAGAAACATATGCACACTAGTGGCACAACAACACTCCGAAAGTTATTAACTAGCGTACATTCCAAAAACAGAATCAGGAGACCTGGGTTCTAATCCTGACTCCAAATAGCACTGAGAATTTTGTGGAGTTAGGTGATATTAAAGAATTCAGACTCTGTGTGTTTTCACATAAAATTAAGATCAAGAAGTAACAATGTCATAAACCAAGAAAGCATCAGGGAAAAGAAAAGGTTTATTTTTAAAAAGGACTCCATCTAGGAACAATGTTGCCTGAGTTAAAGAGGGGAAACTATGAACAGAATCCATCAGCACAAAATTAAGTTTCCCAGCAAGCACTTTATATACATCACGGCAAAAACTGTGGGAAAAGAAGAGCTTTTGATTGAATAGATAGATGATGGTTACCCTTTACTAACGTCTGAGAGAATTATCAGGAAAAAGTTCCATTTTACTCAATAACTTTGACAAGTACCATTTCAAGTTTCCAGCTCTAGAATAACTCTCTGGGTTCAGGTAATTTGATTGATAGACAGACACTTAATCTGGTTCAGAAAAAGTATATCTGTGTTATCAGCTATAAATGATTTACACAATGGTGATGAGAAGGCCACAGTTAATAAAGCAATTCAAACGGCTGACACACTTGAGGAACCTGGAAGGCACTCCAGAATGAAACCCCCAAGGGCCATATCATTGCAAGATCAATGTTAAATAGTTGAGCACTTCCAAATTAACCTCATGGTTTTCAGAAAATTTTCTCTATGTGCATCTTATAACCACCAGTCTAGGAAAGGAAGAGAGACTGTGAAAAGGATCTGCAAAACTTGTCAGAAAACCTCCATACCAAGCTCCAGTCTGGCTCTTACTTGCTTTGTGCCCCCTCAGATAAATAAATCATTTAATGCCTCTTGGCCTCAGCTTCTACACTGAAAACAAAGGCTGATCCCTGATGTGTGAACACAAAAAGCTTCTAAGTGATTAAGATAACAGATGTGAAAATGCTTGTAAATTACACAAATTTGTAACATCACTGCTTCCACCTTTTGGAAGAATCAGAGAGGTTAGAGGAATTAGGATAAACCAGGGATAATTAAAGTCAAGGTCAGGTTAATCAAAGCATTCTCTATTATACCAAGTTGCTTCCCTACAGTCTTCTTCTCTTTGAATCTCTATTCTCTTAGCTTCTATGATGCTACCTTTCCCAAATCCTCCTCTTCTCACTGACTTTGTATTCCTTTTTCTTTTAATTCTACTAGTTTCTCTAATATGACCACACAATCTCATACTTGGAAAATATCTCTAAAATAATAGTATCTATACTCTCATTTTACAGATCAAGAAATATTAATGGCTTACTCACATTTCCAACTATTTCTGTTCATTCCTCTTTTCAATAATTAAAACTCAATGTAGTGCCAAACTGAATAGGCTCAAAAATATGAGTTACATATTTTGACATCTCCTGCTTTCTATCTCTACCATCCGATTACTAAATCCTGTCCATTTTGTTACGTATCCTAAGAAGTCAAGGCAAAAGCACTTCACTCAGATAAGAATCAAAAGTCATCAAATGTGTGTGGTTACTTTACTTGAAATCATTGTCTCTTAAGAGCAATTTACAGAGTCCATGTGACCAAACTCTCTATCATCATGTATAATAAGATTCAAGATTTGAAAAGGAAAGGTCCATTTCATAATGTTTATAAAATAAACAATCATCCAATTGGATAAGAGTCCAATCATCCTTCTGGACTCTTCCTCTAGTAGATATATAGAGGATGTCTAATGGTCTGAAATTTATGATGTGTTATGTAAACATTAGGGAAATACTGCCAAAATCAAATGTCAATGAACCATCTGTCTGAGTAGGGTGAACATAGGTTGAGTGTCACTATTAACTTTATTTTAAATTGCATTTATTTTGGTAGCCTGCCTCCTGGGAAAATGTCCTTGATGATTACACCACATTGAAAATTAAAACCAAATTTAAAAATCTTTCCAAATTACCCCAGACATTATGAAAATACAGAGCTGAGGCAGTTAAGCCTCTGTGCATGAGATTCACGCAAAGCTCCTTTGCCTTGCCAAACATGATTCTTTTAAGATGAACAGCAGGTCAAAACTCTAAGCCATGTCTGAGGCTATTGCAGGGCTTTTCTAGTAATGCTGTAGTTGTTAAGATTTTCATAAGTCTAAATTTTGTACCTCTGGTTGCTGCTCTTTATAGTGCGGAAGACCGGAAACAGCTCATGTCCCTGTTTTAAAATCGCTGGCTTCCAATCATTCTCTCTCACTGCCCAGAGAAAGGAAATGGCTTTCCAAAGGCTTTGTGAAAGAGATAAACTTAAATCACTGTAGCGACAAAATTTATGAAGCTCTCACTAAAAAATGCTAAGCCTGAATAACAGCTTCTAAAGCTCCCATACATTTCCTCACACCGAAATGTCACCAACTCAAAATGAGGAAGATTCTTTAGAAAATGCAGGAGGACTCTAAGAAGTTTCTTACCGCAGTAAAGAGAAGACATCATAGGAATTGCGAACACAATTCTGATCCACCTGAAGAAGAATATTCTTCTGAGCATTTGAATAACCCTGAAAGACATTAATCAACAAATTAATCAAAGTGAAATAAAATATGTGCACAAATTAATTGTAATGTTTGTCTTTTTAAAATTGTAACTTATAAACACTTCAGTAAATTCAAATCGTTAAGAGATTCCCAAAAGTTAAGTACAACTTTCATATAGCTGAAGTTTAACCTTTTAGGCAAGTGAATTTAAAATACATTTCTTCTAATATTTTCCCACAGAAACAATGTTTCACCTTACAAACTGTGATGAACTTCCCAGGGAAGCCCCAGAAGTCTTTTTAACATATTATGTGACTGAGGAAAAGTATTAACAATAACATTTCAAGTATGCATAGCCATGATATGTAATGTTTTCATGGGGGAAAAGGCATTCCAAGTTCTAATTAGGAATATCAGAAACAAACATATCCACTCAGTGGTATAAAGGTGGTGGGAGCAAGGATGGTTTCTAGAGAGAACACAGCACAATTCCATAAGAACAGAACAGGTATCTGTCATTCAGGAAAGGCAAAGTAAATAGTGGTCAAGAAAAAAGGACTCTGGATCCAGATCATCTGGATTACAATTTAAGCCATTCATTTACTAGCTCTGTCATCTTGAGCAAGGCACTTAAGCTCTCTAAACTTGGTTTCTTCATCTATAATATGGAGATGATAATATTATTTATCTCACAAATTGTTGTTGGAATTAAAAGAGTTAATATTTCTAAAGTGAAGGGTATGTAATAAGCACTATACAAATATTTGCCATAAGACTAGTATTAGCATTTTTTTAAAGTTGCATTGCTACAGACATTAAAAGGTTATTAGGAGAATATTATGAACAACTTTATGCTAAAATATTTGATAACTTAGATGAATTAGACAAACTCCCTGAAAAAATACATGCCAAAATCAACAAACAATGAAACAACAGTATTTGAATAATCCTATAACTATTTTTTAAATGAATAAGTAATTGAAAATCTCCCCACAAAAAAAGTCTAGGTCCAACTGGTTTCACTGATGAATTCTATCAAACATTTAAGAAATAACACCAATTTAACACAAACTCCTTCACAAAACAGAGGAGAAGGGAACAATTTCCAACTCATAATATCAGCATTACTAGTACTAAAATTTGTCAAAGGCATCACACACACACACAATCATAGACAAATATCCCTCATGAACATAGACACAAAAATCCTTAGCAAAATATTAGCAAATTGAACCAGCATTATAAGGAAAAAACAATAACACATCATTATCGACCAAATTTATTCTAAGAATGCAACTAGACAAATACATGAAACAATCAGACACCTATCTTGATGAGCATACAATTATAAAGATGTAACTTGTGACAATAATAACATAACAGCGGGGGAATGGAGCTATATAGAAATAAAGTATAATATTAAAACTAAGTTAGGGGCCCGCCCCAGTGGCCTAGTGGTTAAATTCGGTGTTCTCCGCTTCGGCAGCCTAAGTTCGGTTCCCGGGCACAGACCCATACCACTTCCCTGTCAGTGGCCATGCTGTGGCGGTGGCTCACATATAAAAAGAGGGAGATTGGCAACAGATGTTAGCTCATAGCAAGTCTTCCTCAGCAAAAAAAAATCCTAAATTAGTATTAATTTGAACTAGATTGTTATAAATTAAGACGTTAATTGTAATCCCGAAGGCCACCACTGAGAAAATAACCAGAAGATACACAGTAAAAGAAATGAGAAAGGCGTCAAAATGTTACATGAGAAAATATCTAACACGAACGAAAGTAGTAATGCAGGAAATGCAGAACAAAAAAGATATATGAAAACAAATAGAAAAACAGCGGAAGTCTTGCAACATCTGCAATTACATTAAGTGAAAATGGATTAAGCGCTCCCATTAAAAGTCAGAGATTGGCAGAATGGATTATTTTAAATGATCAACTATATGCTGTCTATAAGAGATGCACTTTAGAACCAGAAACATAAATAAGTTGAAAATGAAAAAATGAAAAGATATTCCATGTAAGCAATAACCAAAAGAGAGCTGGAGTGGTTATACTAATATCAAACAAACAGACTTTGACAAAAAATGCTACAAGAGACAAAGAAGAACATTATAGAATGGAAAAAGAGTCAAGAAGATATAAATGATTATAAACATATATGTACCTAAAACATAACAAAATATATGAAACAAAAACTGACAAAACTAAAGTGAGAAATAGCTGGAGACATCAACATCCCACTTTCAATAATGGATAGCATAACCATACAAAAGATAAACAAGGAAAGAGAAGACATGAACAGTACTATAAATCAGCTAGATCTAACAGATGTATACAAAATGCTCCACCCAACAACAGCCATATACACATTCCATAATTCAAGTTCGCATGGAACATTCTTCAGGATAGACCATATGTTCAGCCACAAAACAAGTCTCAACAAATTTTTAAAAACTGAAATCATACAAAGTATCTTCTCTGACTACAATGGAATGAAACTAGAAATCAATAACAGAAGGAAATTTGGAAAATTCACAGACTCTTAAACAACCAGTGGGTCAAAGAACAAATCACAAGATAAATTATTAAATACTTTGAGATGAATAAAAATGAAAATACAACATATCAAAACATATGGGATGCAATGAAAAAGTGCTTAGAGGGAAATTTACAGCTGTAAACATCTATATTAAAAAAAAAAGAAAGAGCTGAAATGAATAACCTAATATTCCACATTACGGAACTAGAATGAGAGGAATGAACTAAACTCAAAGCAAGGACGAAAGAAATAATAAAGATTAGAGCAGAGATCTATGAAACAGAGAATACAAAAATAGAGAAAAAGCAACAAAACCAAAAGTTAGTTCTTTAAAAAAGGCAACAAAATTGACAAATCTTAAGCTAGACTGACCAAGAGAAAAAGAAAGAAGTCTCAAATCACTACAACCATGAACGAAAACGGGAAGATTATCACCAATCTTGTAGAAATAAAAAGCAGTATAGAAGAACACTATAAACAATTGTATGTCAACAAATTAGACAACCTAGATAAAATGGAAATTCCTAGAAACACACAAACTCCCAAAAATGACTCAAGAAGAAACAGAAAATCTGATAAGACCTACAACAAGCTGTTGAGAGTTTAGCTAAGCTACTCCACGGTATTGCTGCCTTGGATCCATTTTGTTTGGCCAAGCGGCCTGCAGGGACCTTAAACTGACACTAGACCTCTCAGGGAAGTGCATGCCCTAGATAGGTGGCTGCAGAGTCACAAGTAAATATAAGTTCCTGATATGACTTGTGATCAACAGTCTCCCCTGCTTCCCAGCACCTGTATGCCGTGCATGCTCCTTAGATAAAAACCCCCATGGAGCTTACTGAAACCCTGCTCTTTTGGTTTGAATTGACCAATCCAGCCCTAGCCCAGGAACCCCAAAGCACTCTATCAACAGACCCTAATAAAGGCACGTGCCCCAGGTCTTGCCTCTCTCTGTCTGCACTCTGTCTTGACCTTCCTATGTGGTCCCTCAAGGCATACCCTGTAATTCCTCCAGGACCTATGAGTAATAAAGTTCTCTATTTCAATTTCTCTTTGTTGTTGAACCAGAGCTCATCATTTGGCACCTTGTGCTCCACTTAACAAATGTTAATTTAACAAAGTCATAACGCAAGAGGTTGAATGAGTAATCATAAAAATCCCAGCAAAGAAAAGCCCAGAAACATGATTTGACTGGTGAATTCTACCAATCATTTAAAGAAAAAATAACACTAATCCTTCTCAAAGTCTTCCCAAAAAATGGAAGAGGAGGAAATACTTAACTCATTCTATGAGGCCAGTATTACCTTGATACCAAAGCCAGACAATAACATCACAAGAAAATTACAGACCAATATTCCTTAGGAATATAGATGCAAAAATCTCTAACAAAAGACTAGCAAAGCTAATCCAGCAGCAAATTAAAAGACATACAATTTGGTCCAGCAATTCTACTTCTGGGTATATACCCCAAAGAACTGAAAGCAAAATCTCAAAGAGATATTTGTATATCCATGTTCATAGCAGCATTATTCATAATAGTCAAGGGGTGGAATCAACCCAAGTGTCCATCAACAGATGAATGGATAAACAAAACGTGGTATATTGATACAATGGAATATTATCTAGCCTTAAAAAAGGAAGGAAATTCTGACACACGCTATAATATAGGCGACCCTTGAGGACATTAAGTAAAATAAGCCAGTGGCAAAAGGACAAATACTATGATTCCACTTACACAGTCCTGTGCCACATAATGACATTTCATTCAGTGACAGGCCACATATATGACAGTGGTCCCATAAGATTAGTACCATATAGCCTAGGTGTATAGTAGTCTATACCATCTAGGTTTGTGTAAGTACACTCTACAATGTTCACACAATGATGGAATCACCTAACGATGCATTTCTCAGAACATATCCCGATCATTAAGTGGCATATGACTGTATAAGGTACAGTCATTAGAGTAGTCAAATTCATAGAAATAGAGAGTAAAACAATGAGTGTCTGGGGCTAGCCCGGTGGTGTAGTAATTAAGCTTGCGTGCTCCACTTGGGTGGCCCGGGGTTCACAGGTTCAGATCCCAGGCACGGACCTACACACTGCTCATCAAGCCATGCTATGGCGGCGTTCCACATATGAAAAAGAGGAAGATGGGCACAGATGTTAGGTCAGGGCCAATCTTCCTCAGCAAAAAAAAAAAAAAAAAAGAACTCTGACAACTCAACCAAAAAAGACAAACAACCCAATTAAAAAATGGGCAAAGGACTTAAACATTTCTCCAAAAAGGATATACGAATAGCCAACAAGCACAAGAAAAGATACTCAACATCATTAGTCATTAGGGAAATGCAAATCAAAACAAGGAGATACTATTTCATACCCACTAGGATAAGTAATAAATAAACAAAATTTAAAATTAAAAAAAAAAAGATAATAAGTATTGGCAAGGATGTAGAGAAATTAAAACCCTCATGTATTGCTGTTGGGAACATAAAATGGTCAGCCACTGTGGAAAAAAGTTTGGCAATTCCTCAAAAAGCTATTAAACACAGAATTATCATATGACCCAGCAATGCCACTCCTAGGCGTAATACCCAAAAGAACTGAAAACAGGTACTCAAACAAATACTTGTAGACAAATGTTCATAGCAGCACTATTTATAATAGCCAAAAGGTAGAAACCACTCAAATATCCAACAACAGACGAATGGATAAATAAAATGTGGTACATCCATACAATAGGATATTATTCGGCCATAAAGAGGAAAGAAATACAGACACATGCTACACAGGGATGTACCTCAAAAACATTATGCTAAGTGAAAGCAGCCAGACACAAAAGTTTACATATCATATGACTCCATTTATATGAAATACTCAGAATAGGTAAATCCATAGAGACAGAAGCAGACTGGTGTTCACCAGGGGGTTGGGGAGGGCAAAATGGAGAGTGAATGCTTAATGGGTACAAGATTTTCTTTTGGGGTGATGAAAATGTTATGCAACTTGATAGACGTGGTGGTTGCACAACATTGTGAACGTACCCAATGCCACTGAATTGTATGCCTTAAAATGGTTAATTTTATGTTATGGGAATTTCATCTCAATAAAAAAAGAGAGATGGCTTCACAGCCATCTAATCTACATATCATGAAGACAGATGAGGAGAAAGAGGACAGAGATAGGAGACAGTCCTATAAACTAGCTACAAAATCCAAATAATAAAAGACACTAGAAGTACATTTAAGATTAGCAGGAGAGCAGAAAAAATGACTAATGACATTCCACTTAGCTTTTCTTATTTCATGCAAAAAGCTGCCAAACATTTTTTTCTATTAAAAATTCATCCACATCTGCTAACATACAACTAAAAGCCACACATTATAGCAGGGATCCTGGGTTTTAATCCACTCTGCCTGTGATGGAAGTGAGGAAAATCATTTAACTCCTTTAGGCCTCAGTTTCTTTAACTATGAGATGAGACTAGTACTAATAAAAACGATAATAAAAAATGACAGCAACACACACAAGGGTAACATTTATGAGTATTCACAGTATGCCAGGCAGCGCTGTTTCCCACGTTAATACTAACATTTAAACATTAATATGTTAAGGGTTAACATATTTAATACACACACAACCCTGTGAAACAGGCACTATTATTATCCCCACTTTAAAGGTGAGAAAACTGAGACACAGAGAGGATTAAGTAGAAGAGCCACGCAGTCTGGCTGCACAGCTCATGTTCTTAATGACCATTCTATACTTGATCTCTAAGACCTTTTCCTGTTCTAAAATTCTGGGTCCATGTACATTTAAGGCAACTTAAGGACCTTATTAAACCCTTCTGCTTTAGCCACCACTTAGCAATTAACATTCTTGAAATATGCTAAGAGCCTTGTTCTGAATGACATCTAACTTCACCAGATGTGCGATCCCGACAGACCTCTGATGAAGGATTATAATGGAAAGAAATGGCTCATTTGTATCTAGTTATCTGTGTAAGATAATGCCAAGTGCCAAAGAGCCCAGAGGAGATTTACATGTCACTCAAAATTCTTCTGAAACCAGGCCTAACAATTCTTTTTCGAGGAAGGAAATAGGCACTAGTCTGAGCGAGTATCTATTAAACTGTTTAAGGAAACAGATAATTTCACATATTCAATGGCCAGGAGTAATTCCAGGCAGATGATCAAGTGTGTTTCTAGATCAGTGGTCAACAAACTTTCTCAGTCAATGGCCAGATAGCAAATATTTTAGCTTTGCAAGCCACATGTCATCTCCGTAGCATATTAGCTCGCAGGCCATACAAAAACATATGCTGGACTATGGTTTGCTTACCCCTGTACTAGATCATCGGATGTCACCTTTTAAAACATGTTACTGTATATTTTGAGAGTTTTTAGCTGCTCTAACAGTCACAAGACTGTCCTTAACTTTACTAAAACTCTATGTTATACTGCAATAATCCAGTCGACAGGATAACTGATTATGAAACAAACAGCATTATACATATATTTATTCATTTCAGTGTTTACTGAACACTTAATAAATACAGGGTGTCAGGCAATTGCTATCATCCTTATAAAAGTATACAACCCAGTATACTAAAGTATACAACCCAGTTAAGGTTCCAAGTGAAGTAATAAATGCTAAGGTGCCATAAGAAAGGTTAGAAAAAACGGGTTCTCATACGGTAAAGATTCCATCTAGTAGAAGCAGGAACATCAGAGGCTGCAGGGGTGGCAATATTTGGGATAGATTAAGAAGTAGTGCAAAGCTGAATGGCAGTGAAGGAAAGTCCCACACAGACTGAATACCTTTAGCCAAAATATGGCAGTGGGAAAACAGTGCACTTGGAGAAAATTAAATAGTGGTCCAATTAGTTCAGCTTCAATGATGTAGAAATTACTTGGAACCCTGGAGAGGGAAACATGGGAGATATAGCTGAACAGGTCGAGAGGGCCAGAGCACAGAAAGCCTTGAATGCCATGCTAAAAAGCGAAGACAACCTCCAGGCAATAAGGACGCACGAAAGGCTTCTGACAGTGTCAGGTAACGATCAGAGCTGCACTTAGGGGAGGTAACTCTGGTAAGGACAAACAGGATGAATTGGAGGAGCAGAATGTCCAAACACCAGTTAGGAGGCTATTCTAAAAATCCACACATACTAGGTGATGAGAGCTCAAACTGTGAAGAAAAAGAAAAGAGAGAGAGAAAGAGAAAAGAAGACAAAAGCAGAGAAAGAACCAAAAGTACTACACCACTGACTGAATTTAGGCTGATGGCAAAAAGGAAACCAGGTCAGAGAGTTGGACACATCCAGCAGACTGTGAGAAGTTACTCTATACAACCTTTAAGCAAAGGAATAAAAAAGTGAAAGTATGCTTTAGAAGATTAATCAGGCAGTGGTGAATAAGAGAGAGTGGATACAAAGAGACTAGAGTCCATAGGCCCGCCAGGAAACTATTGCAGTAATCCAGCCTTATGTGGGGGCCAGTCTGAGTTTGGATCATGGCAACAGAGATGGAAAAGTAGCCATGGATATTAGTTATTTTAAAGAACTACTCAAAGGAGTCTAGTGGCTGACTGAATCAAGTGGATAACAGAAATTAATCAAAACTAACTACAAGATTTGAGGCCTGGGTAAATGAAAAAATAGTTAATAAAGATGTGGAAAATTGGAAGGGAAAGCAAGCCTGGAGAGAAAAATGAAGAGTTCTATTTAAAGTACAATAATTTGCAAATGTCAAGTGTCTATGCAGAAATGGTCAGAAACTACTTAAACATAGAGAACTAGAATTTTGAGTGACAAACTATACAACTGATGACAACCAAGTAGTATACCCCAATAGAATTTTTAATGATCCGCTGCTACAGAAGCTTCATGCACTTATTCAACAAATATTTACTGAATTATTACTATATGCTAGGCACAGTGCTAAGCACCAGGGATAAACTGGTGATAAAGACAGACATTGTCCCTGCCCTTACACAGCTTCCAATCTAGTAAGAAAGAGAGATGAGTAAACAGGCAATCACAACATAACCGGACAAGGGTCAATGACGAGGAAAATGAAATGCAGGTGCTATGGGAGCATTTATAAGGGGTATCCAAATTAGACTTAGGGGGTATGTCACAAAAAAACCTTTGTATAGAAATGGGATCTAAGCTAAAACTGAGAAGGATAAATTTTAGCATAAGTGAGTGTTATAGGTGGAGTGCTTAGAAATCCAAATCAGGTCACAGCAAGACCTTATAAGCCATTAATTACTCTGAAATGATGTGAATCAAAGAGGGACATGACTGGCATTTTAGAAAAATAAATCTGGCTACGATGTCAAGAACTAGTAAAGAAGTAGATATTTAGCAGATACCATAGTAGTGATTTACAGTAGTGATTCAAGGGGCTGGCCCAGTGGCGTAGTGGTTAAGTTCAATGCTCTGCTTCAGCCACCCGAGGTTCGCAGGTTCAGATCCCCGGCACGGACCTACGCACTGCTTGTCAAGCCATGCTGTGACAGCATCCCATATAAAGTAGAGGAAGATGGGCACGGACATTAGCCCAGCGCCATTCTTCCTCAGCAAAAAGAGGAGGATTGGCAACAGATGTTAGCTCAGGGCTAATCTTCCTCACACACACAAAAAAAGTGACTCAAAAAAAGAGGAAGGGGTTCAGGATTATCATCACTGAAGTAAGGAACACAATAGGAGGAGGTTTTTGAGATGGGGAGGGGAATTGAGCTCAGCTGGGGACTTGAAGAGTCTATGTGTCTCTAAAACATCCAAGCAATATGACACAAGTCTAGATGTATGGAAATACAGACTGGAGATGTAGACTTGGGAGGGACTGAATCACCCAGACACAATGTGTTAATAAAACAACAAAAGGCCCAAGTGGAAGCCTGAGGACAATAGCTTAAGGGCCCCACCAAAACAGTGTTCTACATGGTACTCTTAGAACTATAAGTGAGCTTTGCAAAAAATCCTTTTTCTACTTACTTAGGTAGAATAAGAAATTGAGATGGGCAAGGAAAAAAAATAATGGTTCATTCTACTACTTGAGCACATTTTCAAATGCAATGAGTATACTTTTTTAAAACACAGTATTTATTTGTACAACTCATTCTAAAATAGCTACCTGATGAATGAATAGACAGCCTGTGTTCCTATGTGTCTATGTTCATTTGGACATTAATACACTTTTAAGTGTCAGCCAAGTTTGAGAAAAATTGTGCAAGTATCTCTGTCAAGCATTTTCAAGCCTCACCCTCTGCCTCTCAGCTCTGATGAAGCCCAGACATTGAGCTGTTAAGGAGGGAAAGTGCGACCTCTTCTTTGACACGGAACCAGAGCTGAATATGTGTATTTCTCCAGATTTGGCCTAAGGTCTGAGACAACAGAGGATGTTTTCCTCTCCTTCAAAACAGTGAGAAGCAATGAGAAATAAGAACAGCATTAGTAAGCAAAGGTATACAGATCCTGAAACTAAAATCAATCCTTTTTTTTGTTAATTCAAGTCAACTGAGATGAAGAGATTCTTGGTCACACTTCAGTGTTTTAAACAACCTTCAAAAAATAATCAATCATAGTCACACACTCCGAGTATGAAGTGGACTGAATGTCATCAATGCTACTCCATGACAAGAGGACTGAAAGTGACCCTGCTAAAGCAGCCATCCTTTACATGAAAAGTATATTTTAGAATAGAGATAGGAACCATGTGATCCTAGTAGACTCCATTCACTCATGGAAAAAATATTTACTACGCAAAGTCTACGCTAAACCATGGAACTAAAAAAGTGAGTAAGACAACCTCAAGCCTAAAGGAGTTTACATCCTAACAGGAGGAAAGACGGATCCACAAATTACTCTTAAGTGTGAGAGAAGAGAGAGAGGAGAGAGAAGGCAACAGTGATATCACGTTAACTAGCATTAATAGAAAGATTAAAAAAAAAGAAAGGATTCCCAGCTTTGCAGAAGAACAATTTAAACCAAAACTAACTATCAGAGGGAGAAAAAAAGGTTAAGAATGTCCTCATTACAAATCTAAGAGAGAATAATAACAACAAGTTTTCAAAATTTTAAAGAAAACAAAATTTTAAACTCTCTGAATCCCCTAGTGAGGATGAATCTGGAGCTCTGTTTCTGTTTACTTTTCAAGAATCTAAAACATCTATACGAAGAACCATGCTTGGCTTTGAATTTTCCAATATTAAAATTCTGAAAAGCTCACAAATTGTGCTAAGAAGACAAGATCCTCCAAATTCATAACAGGAAACGTGGCATTTTCCCAGATTATTCTCTGGCTTTGATAAAGACAGAGAATGGGGACCACACTGCAGCAGCAGGATTTATAAATATGAATTATAGGATAAGATGATTTTCCAAACATCTGTCATAAGTTAATTTGATCCAAGAGAAAAGAGAAAAAAAAAGACTCAGAGGGAAGCCAAATACAGTGACTAATACATGGAACTTTTGTGGACCTGGTGAGCTGGTGGCCTCATGGGCATTGCATGCCCACTCTACAATAATAAATACCCAAAGTCTGTACAATAATGCACTTTATACCACTCAAAGCACTTTGCCATGTACTCTCTCATTTGTTTCTCACCATGCACATAGTGGATATCCCTGGTTAAATGTAAAAATAGAGACTTGGTACTTGCACATACTACATAAAGGGGGAAGAAATGTAGAGATGCCACATAGGATAGTGGTTAAAAGAAACAGCCTTTGAATAAATCAGAACTGGTTTTGAATCACGGTTCTGCTACTTACTAGCTATGTAATCTTGGGTTAGTAGTTTAATGTTTTCTTCTAGGGTACTTTACCTATAAAATGAGGATAACTAACTCATGGAGTTGTTACACAGACTAAATAAAAACACATAAAATAGCTGCTATTGTGTCTGATGTATCGTAGGTACTCAGTAAATGAAAATTAGCAATGGTAGTTTTCAAAAGCTCTACACCACTTGGTGTAACACTGTTACTAGCTTATCACACCAGCTTAGATAATTCAGCAACAAAGTTTTACCCTAGACTTAAACTGAGCTCAGACACCTAGATGTTTTATAATAAAGCAGGCAGCCATCAGACACAGCCTCTGAGGATTTGTCCAGTCTTTGTTTCTTGTATTTTGTAACTAGGGGCGGAAAGGGGGTAGTGCACAAGGAAAACTGAATAGAATAGATGTAAGAATGGGCTATTTTTGTGATTTTTCCAACCTTTGCTTGATGATGTACTGAGAGACCTGGACAGAAGTTATACCATATCCCTTTCTCTGTTGTTAACACATAGGCTACTTGGGACACTTAACCCCTACTTCTGAATGTTCTGCTTGCGTTCTGTGTGGGACATGCTTTGGAAACAAATTAGTACCCATTAATTTGACTAATAAGAGGAAATAGCCATCTTTTAAGAGGAAATAGCCATCTTTTTAATGTCTCAGTTCTATAAAGTTAACTAAATGGAAATCTCTTAACATTTCTAGATTTCAGCATCTTCATCCTGAAAATGAAAATACTAATACTTGCCCACCTGGGCTGCTGTAAGTTAAAGAAGATATCTCTAACAGCATTTAATCACAATCACAGTTAATCAAGTAAAACAATGGAAGAAACTCCAAAAAGAAATAAATGATGAAAATCATCTAGCCATCACTTTTACACAGGTAACATGGTATAATGAAGAAAGTGCATTTCTCTAGAAAGAGAGACACGTGTTCTGATCCTAGTTCTGCCACTAACTCATCCTGATATACTGGCCATTCATTTATTTCCAAAATACTTACTATATACCTATTAGATGTCTGCTACTACTACTAAAACTATTAATAATAGTTGCACTGTCTTCCTTGCAGCCTGTTGTAAGGATGGAGTGAAATAATTTATAAGCAAATCCTTAACGGTAAATGAGCTACAAAAGTAAGTATGTAGAGATTTTATTATATGTTACATATATATGATATTATTATAACTATGTCTAAGTTATCATGTATAGCATGAAACTAACTTGCCAAGTCAAGTTCAAGAGGTCACGAAGCTCCCTGAGCCTCAGTTTCTTCATCCGTGAAATAAGAGCGTTGGTTGAGCTGGGTAACTCTAATATTCCCTCCAGCGTCAATCAGCTAATTAGGATTTTCTTACTTTTGAGATGAGGAACCTAAAACTAAGAGAGGTTAAGTGATCTGCTCAAAGAACATAGTACCAGAACAAAATTGGGATTAGAATTCAGGTTTTCTACTTTTCAAAAGTATCATGCCTTGAAAAATATCAAATAAGGAATTTCATCTGTACAAGCTCTTAAAACAGACCCTGAAACTTGCTGTTGTCCGTAAGTCTTCAGTCTCAGCACGACTATGGACTCGAGATGATCATCAAGTTATGTGGCTGCGCTTGTGAAATTAATCACCAAATTGCTATTTCAATCTCCTGAGAGTTTTATTCCAAAAGGATTTGGTCCTTTTTACTTAGATTCTATTTCTGCTCTAATTTTTTTTCCATTAAAATGAGAAAGCATTGCCATCTACTGGACTCTGAAGACATTGCTGCTATACTTTTTAGTCTGAGAAAAGAATTCTTAACAATCTAATGCTTTTTGCACTTCGTCAATAACGCAATCGAGTTCTTACGTCAGTTTGAGTTACATAAAAATAAAACTCCAAAAGTTGGGGCCAGGGGTAAAGGAGGGTGGGAGAGAGAAATACCATCCCCTCAAGACATCTAATCTCAGTTATTGCTATGACAGTCCTAAATACAGCAGGCATGCACCTGCATTCATTAACAAAATTTTATTGAGCACCTCCTACGTGCCAGGCACTGTGCAAGGGACATGATACTGACACAATGGTAAGCATCAGAGATGCAATCCCTCTTATCACAGGGTTTAGAGCCTAGTGAGTAGGAGTTTCCATTTATTATTGAACTCTACTCAGTGTGCCAGGCGTGGAATATACTTTATCATCTTCAATTCTCAAAATAATTTGTGATGAGGTAGAAACTGTCATCTCCATTTACAGATGAGGAAACAAACTCAGAGATGAGTCAATTTGTCTAAGATCTCTCTCATAGGCAAGCGGCACTAGTGCCTGGAATTAAACTCACATCAATCTGACTCTAAAACCACTAGGAGTGTACATTCACCCAGGTAGCTGTCAGCATCCTCCCAACAAGAAGACTGGTTGCCAAAAGGAAATCAGGTCAAGAGAATCTTACATGTCTATATGAAAGGCAAAACTCCTGAACTGGGATCTGAAAGGTTTCCAGCTTACTGGATAAAGAGCTAGGCCAACAGCCTCTCGTTCCCCATGCTCCCCAAAGTGTCATCCTAGCAGTTAAATCCATCCAGAAAACAATTTTCCAGGTCACCTAGCCTTATTGACCAACCTCCATCCACCCCAATTTCAAGGTACAACAGTGCTCCCCTCGAGTTCTCCATAGTCCCCAAACATTAAAAAAAGCACCTCTTCCTAAGGTCCTCTTAAAATTATTTAAGGTTCTGCTAAAATTCACCTGCATTATCCGCAAGACCCAAACAACTCACATCAAAAACAGTTTTTCAAACTATACCCGTCTGTAAACTGGAGCCCTTCTGGAATATATGTTGTTTTATCTCAACTAAAAGAACAGAAGCTTGTGAATCTGTGTCTAATATTTTGTATCCCACAGTACGTAGTTTAATATTGGGCATATAGTAGGTACTTTATATTTACTGACAAAAATAAAATCATGAATCACTTTTACAACTAAAGATGGAAGATTTTCATCATCATTTATTCAATTATCTCTGTCTGCATTGCTGTTAAATATTTAAGAGTTCCACATCTGTATGCCAAATAAATGAAATTTTACCACATAAAATTAACAAGAACCACTGGATTCAAACTCATGGTATATATTTTAGTTGAAGATTTTCAAATGTATTAAATAGTTACCACACTCCTAGTAGTGAGACTGAATTACTTGTCCATTATACTATAGAGTTGAGATTTACTAGTTTCCTAAAAACTCAACAGAAATGAGTAAAGCCTTTTTGAGAAGCAGATAAACAAAAAGGCAAAAGTTCTGAGCAAATAATTTTAGCTTTTAGATTCATAGTGGCTGAAGGTACTTTAAGTAATAGGGACAGAGAGGAGTAACAGCAACATAATCATCAGAAGTAACAATACAAGTGCTTCTGCTTGCACAGCTAATGTTAAAAAACAAGAATGTTGAAGAACTAGTCAACAAAAATTTTAGTCACTATTTTAAAAGTTGCTTTAAAACATGCTGCCTTATTGCCTCACAAGTGTAACTTTTCCTCTTCTGTATGGAACACGCATTCTTAAAATGTAATTCTGTTCCCAAAGTCTTGTTGCTTTAGCATTTTTTGTGCGCGCGCGCGTGTGTGTGTGTGTATGTGTGTGTGTGTGTGTGAGGAAGATCGGCCCTGAGCTAACATCTGCCAATCCTCCTCTTTTTGCTGAGGAAGACTGGCCCTGGGCTAACATCCATGCCATCTTCCTCTACTTTATATGGGATGCCGCCACAGCATGGCTTGACATGTGGTGCGTCGGTGCGCGCCCGGGATACGAACCAGCGAACCCCGGGCCGCCGCAGCGGAGTGCACGCACTTAACCACTTGTGCCACCGGGCCGGCCCCATGCTTTAGCATTTTTTAAATCCTTTATGAAATACTTCCAATGCAGAGATGATATCCATTTGCAATTATTGTGATTACAAATATATTTGGACTTATTTCTACCACTGTGCTACATGTTTCTGTTTTATCACTTGTTCTCCTTTTCTGTCTCCCATCAAAATGACAGTTTTACTCTTTATGTTCCCTTTTTTTCTCTGCTAATTAAAAATCTCTGTTCTCTGTTTCTAGTCTTTACTAGGTATCTTTAAATTTTTAACACGCACCCTTGACCACAAATTTTTCTAAGAAATTCTTAAGTTGGGCCGGCTCCGTGGCTTAGCGGTTAAGTGCGCGCGCTCTGCCACTGGTGGCCCAGGTTCGGATCCCGGGCGCGCACCGACGCACCGTTTCTCCGGCCATGCTGAGGCCACGTCCCACACACAGCAACTAGAAGGATGTGCAACTATGACGTACAACTATCTACTGGGGCTTTGGGGGAAAAAATAAATAAAATTAAAAAAAAAAAAAAAGAAATTCTTAAGTTGTTTACTATCTCTATCCTCTTCCCAAACAAATCAGGACCTCAATGAGTCTTAACTCTCTAAACAGCCTCCCTCACCTTACTGTTATCTAGAGGAGAGCTTCTCAAACTCTCTGTGGGCAAGGACTAGTTGCTTTTCCTTCAATTCACTGTGAACTGATGCTTCAATAAAAAGGCACAATAATTGCTATAAATTGCAATAAAAGTTTTGAAACATTTACTCTCACTTTTTATACTTTGCTCACCAGACAGTTCTTGGACTAGCTCTGGTCTGGAGACTATACTTTGAGTGACAATGGTCTGGTTTGTTTTACCTTAAAATACATAAACTTACTATATATTAGTTTTTGCTTGCTTCTTGGTTTACAGTCAGTAATTAATTAAATTCACTAACGTTTTAACCATTTTTATGTGCCTTGCTGTAACTTGCTGTCACGTCCCACATCTTCCCTTTGGGATCATTTCTCTCTCTGCATCATTCAGTATAGATAAAGGGTCTGTGGGTAGTAAACTCTCAATCTGTGTGTATTTAGAACTGTCTCTCTTTCACCCTCATTCCTGACTGAAAGTTTACTAGAAATAGAATTACACATATAAAGTTAACAGCACTTTCAAGATCTATTTCTTCTAGCATCAACTGTTGCTGATGAGAAGTATGCTATCAGTCTAATTCATAGGTACTATTTCCTTTCTCTCTGCTAGCTTTTAAGATGTCCCCTTTTAGAATTATCCTTAAAGACCTGCAGTTTCTCTAAGCTGTCTTTCATCAGCCTCTTTTTGTAACAGGGAGAGTACCATCTCAGCTATTAGTGCTCATTTAGTGTTCATTTCACCCAGAGGAGCCCATCTCTCAGCCAACTATACCCAAGGCTTCTGCTTCTGTCTACTTCTCTGTGTTTCTATTCCTTTTCTGTTCTGGAGATGTTTATTATCTTGTTTTTTTGTTTCTTTGTTTTAGCAAGATATGTCTCTTTAAATTCCTCTGATTTCATCAATCATTGCTTTTTGTTAGGTGCAGTAGAGGTTCTCCAAGTCTGCACTTACAATGCCATCTTGACTGGAAACGCTGCTTATGGTTCTCTTAAAAAAGAAAAAAAATGCTTTTTAAGGTTCAGCCTATATGTCAGGTGTTCATTTGAAAGCTGGTATAGGGGCAGGATAAGCTGGACTTATAAATTTACAAAACTCATGAGCTGAAGGACTATAGAATAAAATGTACCATTTATTACAATCATATATTTGATAAACATTTATTGACCATTTGGTCCCAGCTCTGCTACTTGGTAGCTGTGTAATCTTAGGAAAGTTACTTAACTTGTCTCTGCCAGCTTCCTCTTCTATAAAAAGACAATTGTGAGGTTTAAATGAGATAAATTATGTAAAGTACTCAGAATAGTGCCTGGCACAAAAGTGCTCACTCAACATTAGCTATTATTATTATTGTCAGGGGAAACACTCTGCACTCCCATGTTTTCACACAGGAGAAAAACCTTCCACTCCATTTCTCAGGAGAGAAGGTCATAAAAAGAACACGTCTAGTTTCTCTGTGGCCTTCACTCACTCCTCCCCAGTACGGGCAGATGACTTATCTGACTGTGGAACTTCTTTCTAGGCTCCCTCCCATTCAGGAACAGCCTGTCTACAGCACACATAAATTCTGCTTTTGGCTTGGAGGATCAGGCTCTGTCACTGTAAGGGGAAGATCTCCGTTTTGCTTGCTTTGTTATTTTTGGGGGAGGTTCAATTTGGGAGAAAGTATATACAACCTCTTTTAGTTACAGAATTGAAGCCCCATTTGTCAATTAGTTTTATTAGTTTTAATAAAGCCAACATTCTGATCTCCATTTATCTATCATCTGTCTTATTCTAAACTTGTTTCAAACTCAGGAGGAGAAGAAAGGGGTATTGGCTACAGGCCTATCTAAAACTTCAACTACTGGGGCCGGCCTGGTGGTGTAGTGGTTAAGTTCGTGTGCTCCGCTTCGGCGGCCCAGGGTTCGCAGGTTCAGATCCCAGGTGCGGACCTACACACCACTTATCAAGCCATGCTGTGGCAGGCATCCCAAATATAAAGTAGAGGAAGATGGGCACGGATGTTAGCCCAGGGCTAAGCTTCCTCAGCAAAAAGAGGAGGATTGGCAACAGAGGGTAGCTCAGGGCTAATCTTCCTCACAAAAAATAAATAAATAAATAAAATAAAACCTCAACTACTAATAGCATCTAGCTCTAGGGTTCTTAGGGAGATTAAATACAATTAATAGATTTAAAGCTCTTAAGTCAGTGTTTGACACATAGCAACATCCAAAAGATATTAACTTTTATTATTATTACTATGTGCCAGACATTGTGCTAGATGGTGAGCTGGTTACCAGTTGCAGGAGTAACTTAATCCTTCAACAGTGTCAGGATGGCTAACTCCATTAATGGGATATTACAAACAAAAGCAGTAGTCCCACAATTCTCTCATTAAATCAATCATTTTTACTAAGCAAATACCATATCTCAAGAAGTGTGACAGATACTGGAAATTCAAAATTACATATGGAAATCTGTCATTAAGAAGCTTACAGGCTAGAAAGGAAGAAAGTTATAATGCGGTATGTCTTATGTCAAAGGTATACACAGGGTGTTGATATCTATAGGAACTCAGAAGACGGGGGCTTTAAAACAAAGAAAGAAAAAAAGCTTATCAGAATTTGAACTGAATTTTGATGAAGTCACCTAGAATAGCTTTCATTTTGCCAAATCCAACGGGCAATTTTCAGTCCTCATCTTATTTAACCAGCCCCTCCCTTTAAAAATCAAAAAGAAAAAAGAAAAAACCAAAAACTCTTTCCTGGTCTCCGAGATTCTACAAGAGACTTCACTCTCTGTTCCTTATACATCTCTCACCACTCCTCCACAGTCACCTTTTCCATTGCCTCCTCCTCTATTTGGCCTTTAAAAGTTAGAGTCCTCAAGGTTGGTTACTAAGGCCCCTTTTTTGCTCGCCATAGTCTATCTTGCCTGTACTCATGATTTCAGTGACTATTTCCATTGGCCTCACATTTATATCTCTAATCCACTTCTCTCCTCTGAACTCCAGACTCATATATCCAAATGCCTATTTAACATCAAAGGGATAGCTCGAAGGCATCTCAAACTCCATATGATCAAAGCTCAACTCACGATCCGCCTCCACCAAATCTGGTCTTCCTCCAGTATCCCTTAGTTCTCTCAGTGCCTGGAACCTTTGTCCATCCAGTTCTTCACCCAAGCCAGAAGCATAAAAGTCATCCTCAGCACGTCCTTTTTTCCTATAACCTAAAATCAAACCATCACCAAGTCCTAACGATTTTACCTCCTAAAACTTTCCTAAATCCATCTTCTCCCTAGTCTACCATAACCCTGCTCCAAAGTATCAGCATTCTTACCTGATATACTGTAAGATCCTTCTTACTGTCTTTCCACATATATTCTTGCCTCTTCTACAGTCTTACTGCAGCCAGAGTGAAATTATTAAAACACAAATCTAACTATATCTCTGCTGTGCTATAATATCCTTCAACACACTCCACTGCTCTTAGGATAAAATCCTTTAAAAGATTCTATATTATGTGGCCTACCAACCTTTCCAGCCTCATCTGGTATCACTCTCCCTTATCACCCTGACCTTCCCTTCAGTCCCTAAAACTTACCATTTCCCCTTCCATTTCATGGCCTTCCAACATGTTACCCTCCTCTGCCTGGAATGCTCTCTCTGTTCAGCCCCCACTCCTTCCACATCGTTCACTTCCACTCATCCTCTGGATTGTAACCTTATAAGTCAAGTCCCCAAAGGCCTTCCTTGAGGCAATAGAGTAGGTAAGGTCCTTATTTCATGCTTTTATAGCATTTATCACCATTTGTGTTTATATATTTATCTGTTAGGCTACTTTATCAGCATATGTCTCTTCCATACACTCCATGACAGCAGGAAAATATCCATTTGCTCACCATTGTGCCCTCAGCACTCAGAGCACAGTGGCTGACATACAGCAAGTGCTCAATGAATTAAGCATTCTAGCAATAGCATTTCAGACAACCAAGAATTATGAAGCAACATGATCACTAAGAGGAAGTAATATAGAAAATTCACCTCATTGGTTTGTGGCTAGTATGAAGTGGGATAAAGAACATGAATCACTATGCACAGCTAATCTTTGACAAAGGAGCCAAGAACATACAATGGAGAAAAGAAAGTCTCTTCAACAAATGGTGTTGGGAAAACTGGATAGCCATATGCAAAAAAATGAAAGTAGACCCTTACCTTACCCCATACACAAAAATTAACTCCAAATGGATTAAAGACTTGAATGTAAGATCAGAAACTATGAAACTTCTAGAAGAAAACATAGGCAGTATGCTCTTCGACATTGGTCTTAGCAACATATTTTCAAGCACCATGTCTAACCGGGCAAGAGAAACAATAGAAAAAATAAACAAATGGGACTACATCAAACTAAAAAGCTTCTGCACAGCAAAGGAAACCATCAACAAAACGAAAAGACAACCTAACAATTGGGAGAAGATATTTGCAAACCATACATCTGATAAGGGGTTAATCTCTAAAATATATAAAGAACTCATGCATCTCAACAACAAAAAAACTAACAACCCAATTAAAAAATGGGCAAAAGACCTGAACAGACATTTCTCCAAAGAAGATATACAGATGGCCAACAGACACATGAAAAGATGTTCAAAATCACTAACTATCAGGGAAATGCAAATCAAAACTACAATGAGATATCACCTCACGCCCGGCAGAATGGCTATAATTAACAAGACAGGAAACAACATGTGTTGGAGAGGATGTGGAGAGAAGGGAACTCTCATACACTGCTGGTGGGAGTGCAAACTGGTCCAGCCACTATGGAAAACAGTATGGAGATTCCTCAAAAAATCAAGGAATAGAACTACCATATGATCCAGCTATTCCACTGCTGGGTATTTACCCAAAGAACGTGAAAACACCATTGCATAAAGATACATGCACCCCTGTGTTCATTGCAGCGTTATTCACAATAGCCAAGACTTGGAAGCAACCTAAGTGCCCATCAAGGGACGAATGGATAAAGAAGATGTGGTATATATACACAATGGAATACTACTCAGCCATAAGAAACGATGAAATCCAGCCATTTGTGACAACATGGATGGACATTGAGGGTATTATGCAAAGTGAAATAAGTCAGAGGGAGAAGGTCAAATACCATATGATTTCCTTCATTAAGTAGTAGATAATAACAATAAACACATAGAGACAGAGATTGGATTGGTGGTTACCAGAGGGGAAGGGGGGAGGGAGGAGGGAGAAAGGGATAATTCAGCACACATGTGTGGTGATGGGTTGTAATTAGTATTTGGGTGGTGAACATGATGTAATCTATGCAGAAATAGAAGCATAATGATATACACCTGAAATTTATGCATTGTAATAAACCAATGTTACTGCAATAAACAAAAAATTAAAAAAAAAAAAAAAAACATGAATCACCTGGCATGGTACCATAGAGAGCAGGTACTGGTAAATACGAATTCTTTTCCCTCTTCTTTCTCTAATCTCCTTTAGATATAGAGACAGCACTGACTATAATATAACTTGACTCAAGGTTTCTTAAATTTATTGAAAGTTGTAAAAGATATCTGAAACATTTAATAAAACTGTATTACACTTAATAAAAATTCACCATTCTTTCTTAACCCCCAAAGAGTTATGTAGAATTAGAGAAAACAGCTAGTTCAGATTTTCTTTTAGGAAAATTAATATAATCTGGATTTAGAAAAGATGAATTGGGGTGGTTATGAAACGAGTTTTCACTTTAAAAAGCATTCACCCTAAGCCACACTCAACAACAGGCTTACAATGATACTTAAAACATGCTTCTATTTACACGGAGCTTTCACCCTATAGGTCAAGGCTCACCTGCACTAAACAAAACTCACCACATTAGGAAAATCCTCTTACCTTATGTTCAAACGGAGCACCATAGTAGCCATCATTCAACCCAAAAATTATTTCATTTTGGTTGCGGGCATGAATCTAAGGAAGGAGGGAAACACACTGTTAGTTCGTCTCATTCCAATCAAGTTTCAGCATGATCAGAGAATGACAGTTACAAAAGGACCTACTTCATGCTGAGAAACAGGCTGGCTACATCTAACAACAGAAAACAAATCATTTATCATAAGACCAGCTAACCAATTTAGAGCTTTCTGCTTTAGTCAAGGGCCTCACAAAATCATCACATGAGATCACAGGCACCATCATTCATACAGGTTTTCCACAAACACTTCTCGAGGATATTATGGAAAGGCTATTCCTGAAATACAGGGGATTCAGAGGCATACTATACATTCTCTGATCTCAGAGAAAACAATATCCAGTTAGTCTATAAGAGTGCATTAAAAAATATGAAGCCCTAGGGGCCAGCCCCATGGCGTAGCAGTTAAATGCATGCGCTCCGCTGCTGGAGGCCCAGGGTTCGGATCCCGGGCGCGCGCTGATGCACCGCTTATCAGGCCATGCTGTGGCGGCCTCCCATATAAAGTGGAGGAAGATGGGCACAGATGTTAGCCCAGGGCCAGTCTTCCTCAGCAAAAAGAGGAGGATTGGCATGGATGTTAGCTCAGTGCTGATCTTCCTCACAAAAAAAAAAAAAAAGAAGCCCTAGAAAAAAACATAAAAGATTAATATTATTTTCTATTTTCAAAACAGACAGTTAAAAAAAATAATATCCAATCCCTAAAGTCGTTAAAGGTTTACTAATTACTGTCTGCCTACAACCCTCTTTCAAATGCAACTGATTTGAGCTTCAGTCAGTGCCACCTCAAATTAAACTTCACCTAAAAGATGGAAGGATTAAAACTTTAAAAACTAAAGAACTAAGATTAAAAAATAACTCAAAGTAGGGGCCGGCCCGGTGGTGTAGTGGTTATGTTCGCGCGCTCTGCTTCGGGGGCCTGGGGTTCACAGGTTTGGATCCCGGGTGCGGATGTAGGAACCGGTTATCAAGCCATGCTGTGGCAGCATCCCATATAAAGTAGAGGAAGACGGGCACGGATGTTAGCCCAGGGCCAATCTTCCTCAGCAAAAAACAGGAGGATTGGCAACAGACGTTAGCTCAGGGCTAATCTTTCTCACAAAAAAAATAAATAAATAACTCAAAGTAGTATAAAGTGTCCAACTGTGAAACATAAAAATAGGTTTAGTTACTTGATCAGAAAGAGCTGTGGCTAAAAAATTTTTTAATTGCTTCTACAGTGAAGGATTAACATGAGGGTTCAAACGGGGGAAAGACAAGGATTACCAGAAGAGAATATTCTATGTCTTCTCTCTCTAGCTAGAGACAGAAAAGACAAAGCCAGCAGCAGCAAATTCCTCTGAACATTTATCTGACTTCCATATGTCCTACATCTGTTACTAAAGCAAAATTAATCACGCGCTCCCTGTTTACCTACATCATTTACTTAAAAGCACTATGAAATCAGTTTCAATATTAGAAGGGACCCAAAATTTTACAATATTTTACATAAAATATTTTATAAACATATATATTAAGGGGGGGGAGATTAAAATCGTATGTATCAAACTATTAACAATGGTTGTAGCTGGGCAAACGAATTACACATAATTTTCTTATTCTCCTCTCTGTGCTTTTCAAAATTTTCCAAAGTGTCCCAAAAGAACATGTATTACTTTTAAAATCAGAAGAAAATATACCACTAAAGAAAGAGGAGGTGGGTGGGCTATGAATAGGAGCAAATCTCACATGAAGGTAAAGTCCTCAAAGCACAAGCCTCATGAAGATGCGCATTGAATTCATTTGTTGAAAAACAAGAGACAACATGATTCTAGGACTTGAAAAGATACTGGGCTAAAAAAAAAAACAAATGATTTGGGTTCTAATTTCAACTTCAGCTGTTTCATAAGGAATTCTGACTTGTTTATCTTTATAGCTCAGGTGACCAGCACTCTACCCAACATATAGTAGTTACTCAATGTGAATGGTCCAGGCTTTAATTCCTTCATCAGCCAAAAGCAGAAAACACTCCTTGCTCTTCCTTACAGGGCTGTCATAGATGAAATGAGATAATTGGATATGAAAAAACTTTTGGAAGTTAGACACAAAAAATATTGGGGAAAAAAAATCTAATAATGTAGCAGAATCAGGCAACCATAAAGCTCAGAAAGATCCCTTTGTTCCTGACTAATCCAGAAAAAGAAAAACACACTTAACAAAACAGGCTGCATGATATTCCATACTACTATTTACATTTCAGAATTGTTGAATTATGCTAATAAGAAGTGTGGATATATACTACCCTCTACTCATTAATTACAGACCCAACAACAATTGTGTTAGAATCCTATTATGGAGACTACAGAACATAGTCTCTATTAATCCAACCACAACCTCATACTTTGATCCCTTTATGAAAAAAAGGTACACTTTTTAAGACAACTGATTAGAGTTAGTGAAATGAATAGTAAATATAGTCTAAGCGATGGAACAAGCAATAGTCGAAAATCCACCAATCAATGGGTGATCTTTAGTAAATTACTTAATCTCTCTGAGCTTGTTTTCTCATTTAAATACTGAGGAAAATAACAATACTTGCTCGCATGATCTTCAAAAGGCCCCAGGTCACTGTGTACCTGTAAAACGATTGTGTAAATGTAAAAAGATACCCAAACACTGAAATGATATACAATTTCTGTTATTAACACAAAAGTTCTAACCACCTAAACGAAGCACAAGAACTTCTGCCACTACACACGCCACATGTAAACAATATCAACAAATTCTCCCTATTCCCACCTTGAATAAAGCTATTTTCAAACCCCTCTGCCTCTGTCATCAATATCCAAGTCAAGACCAGCTTAGTTCATGACTTCTGGGGAAAGATCGTGATTAAATCTATTATCTCTAAAGGCTAGTCAGGAAATTGGGTTGCAACTGTAATTGGAGCTCTGGCACAAGCATGTGACTGGACAAGTTGCATCACCACTCTGGGTCCTTGTTTCCTCAACTAAAAACTAATGGATTAGATCATTCTCTATTATATCATAGTTCTGTGCCTATCCCCATCATTCTCCTCTGGCTAATTCCAACATATCATTCGAAATTCACTCAGGACTATCAACCAACTTAGCCTAATTGACATTTGTAAAACATTCCATTCAATAACAGCAGAATACACATCACGTACATGAAACATTCACCAAGACAGACCACATATTCTAGGCCATAAAATAAATCTCAAAGAAGTTAAAGGACTGAAATTGTACAAACTATTTTCTCTAAACTCAACAAAATTAAAGAAGAAACCAACAAAATAGGGATATCTGAAAAATCCATAAATTTTTGAAAATTAAACAACATACCTCTAAATAACCGTTGGGTCAAGAAGAAATAAAAGGGAAATCAGAAAATATTTTGAATTGAATGAAAATGCAATATCAAAATTTGTGGGTGACAGCTAAAATTAATGCTTAGAGGAAAATTTATTAAATGCTTATTTTAGAAAAAGGAAGTCTCCAATCAGTAATCCAGGATCCTACCTTAACAAGCTAGCAAAGAAGAGCAAATTAAAAACACAAGCAAGCAAAAGAAAAAATACATAAGGAAAAAAGCAGAAATCAACGAAATTGAAAATAATAAGAATCAATGAAACCAAACACTAGTTCTTTGAAAAGCTGATAAAAATTAATAAATCTCTAGTCAGAGTGATCAAGAAAAAAGAGAAGACAGAAATTACCAATAGCAAGAATGAAAGAGGAAAGGATCATTATATATCCTACGTACATTAAAAGGATACTGTAATATTGTGGAAAATTTTATACCAATAAATTTGAAATCTTAGGTGAAATCGACAAATTATTTGGAAGACAAACTATCAAAGCTCACTTAAGAAGACACAGATTACCTGAATAGCCTCATATCTATCTAATAAAGTAATTCAAGTCAGACTTTTAAACTTTCCCACAAAGAAATCTTAACTCCCAGTTGGCTTCACTGAAGAATTCTGTCAAACATCTGTGGAATAAATAATAATAACTCTACATAATTCCTCCAGATAATATAAGAAGAGTCAACACTTCCCAATCCATTTTATGAGCAGCATTACTCTGACACTAAACCAGACAAAGACATCGCAAGAAAAGTACAGACCAATATCCCTCGTGTATATAGATGAAAGACGCCTTAACAAAATACTAGCAAATCGAATCCACTTCGAATGAAAGAAACTTCTTCAACCCGATAAGGTGTCTACAAAATTTACAGCTGATAATACACTTAATGGCGCAAGACTGAATGCTTTCCCCCAAGAATAGCAACAAAACAAGAGTGTCCACTCTACTCACCTCTAGTCAACATTGTACTGAGACTTTATCCAGTGAAATAAGAAAAAGACATACACCTGAGAGAGGAAACATTAAACCACTTGTGTTCATAGACAACATGATTGCCTATACAGCAATCTACAAAAGAAATCCACAAAAAAAACCTAGTAGACCTAATAAGTGAGCTTAACAAGGTCACAGAATACAAGCTCAATACAGAAATGTTTCTATATACTAGGAACAAAAATTGGAAATAGGAATATTTTTTAAAGGACCAGCATTTGAATTAGCATCAAAAAACATGGAATCTGTAGGTACAAATATAACAAAATATGTGCAAGATCTGTATACTGAAAATTACAAACAATTGATGAGTGAGATCAAAGAATATTTTCACAAATGGAGAGATATATCATATCTGCAGACTGAAACACTCAATATTATGTCAATAATATTGACATAATAAGATGTCAATTCTCCCCCAAATTTTCTTAAATTCAACACCTACAAAAATCAAGCAAAACTTTTGTAGAAATTGATAAACTAATTCTACAGTGTACATGCAAAGGCAAAAGACCTAGAATGGCCAGAACAATTTTGGAAAAGAACAAAGTTGGAGGATTCATATTACCTGAATTCCAGACTATATAAAACTATAATAATCAACATAATGTGGTATTGGTATAAGGACAGACATGTAGATCAATGAAACAGAATAGAGTCCAGAAATAGATCCACACAAATGATTTTCAACAACTGATTTTCAACACAGCCGACAAGGTAGCTCAATGGAGAAATACGAGCCTTTACAAGGTCCTAGTACAGGAACAAATGTTCATCCATCTGCAAAACAATGAACCTGGCCCTTCATATAAAAGTTTAATTCAAAATAGATCACAGACATAAATGTAAAACTAAAACCTAAAACTATAAAACTGCTAGAAGAACTTCATAGGAGAAAATCTTTGTGACCTTGGGTTAGACAAAGACATATTGGATAAGACACAAAAAGCATGAAACAAAAATGAAAAAGTGGATATAGTGGACTGATACAGTGGATGTAATCAACATTTAAAAACTTCTGTTCAGGCCGGCCCCAGTGGCCTAGTGGTTAAGTTCGGTGCACTCCACTTCAGCAGCCCAGGGTCAGTTCCTGGGTGCAGACCTACACCACTCGTCTGTCAGTGGCCATGCTGTGGTGGCAGCTCACATACTAAAAAAAAGAGGAAGACTGGCAGCAGATGTTAGCTCAGGGTGAATCTTCCTCAGCAAAAAAATAAAATAAAATAAAATAAAATAAAGTAAAAACTTCTATTCTTTGAATGACACTTAAAAAAATGAAAAGATAAGCCACAGACTGGCAGAAAATACTTATCTTAATAAAGGGCTGACTCATATCCAGAATACATAAAGAAACAATATTAACAATATTAAATTGTTTCTTTAAAAGAAATACACCAGAAAGTATATACTGAATGAATATTAAGAAACATCAAGGATGTTTGTAGCTATGACTGACATTTTAGGGTTACCTTTAACAGTAGTCCCACAGGTATCACAAAACAGAAATGGCATTCATTCCAAGGTGGTGTGAGTGTTTACTAAGGACTACATGTATATACCAGTGTGGTACAGCACAAGAGAATGAATTTTTAAGTCAGCCAGGCCTAGATTTAAATCCTAGGTCCACCTAGTAGTGTGATCTTGAGCAGTTTCTTAAACTCTTGGAGGCTCAATTTTCCCATCTGGAAAATAAGGGCAATAACATCAACCTTCACAAAGTTGCTATAAACATTCATTGCAATAACCTATGTCTGGGGATGGCAAATAGGTCTCATTTCATATACAATTCTGATATATTGCTAGTTGCATCCTGGAACACTGTGTTAAAAAGGATTAGCGGGCTACTTCTGAGCTCAGCTAGAAGAGTGCTATGATCAATGAGCTCCATCACTCATGGGGAATGGGTAGTGGTATATAAGCCAGGCATTTGTCATCCCCGTGCTCAATAAACAGTAGCTCTTCTTATTCCTGCAATAACCCAACTCTACCGGTCATAAGGGAAGCGTTTAAAAGTATGTTCCTTATATTCAACTTAATTTTCAGATTCTAGGGGACAACATCCAAAAGACAGAAGAAGCAGAATGCTATAAGAAAGCATATTCTGCATACAAAAAACAAAAAATCCTCTACAGTTATCAGCTTAGGGTACTTCTTCATAAGTTTCTTCAGTTAAAGGTTATTTTTTAAACTTGGCAATGACTCAAATTTCTATAATTAAGTAAACAATCATAAAAGATCTCTCTTTATAACAGGAAATGTAGAATTAGAAGAATCAACTGAATTTAGAGAAGACAACTACTCAAAACTACATTCTAAAAATTACCTGCTGACCCAAGTATTTCAGCCCATCCAAACAGACTTTCCACTCAATCAACAGCTGGTAGATGTCCTCCCTTCCACCCCATATCTTCACCACGAAACAAGATACAGATGTATCAAGACGGTCCGGCATTATTCCAAAATCGAGACTCCGCCATGTTGGATTCTGTTGATAAAAATGAAAACATGCTTTAGGAAGACTCTAACTTGTTTACATCTATTTCAATTAGGTTGTAAATCACTTTGTTTTTAAAAAACAAAAGACCTCATAAATATATTAAATTATAAACTTAAGTAAACCAAGAAGAAATTCCAATTAACAACACAGGGGTGATAATGGTACTTCTGAATTTCTCTGCTTATTTATTATAGTCATTAGAAGGAGCATAGGTTCTAATCTCTCATTGGTATGGCTTCATACGGTATTTCATTTATCTATTCAACACTTAATACACAATTATTAAGAACCAACACATAAACAATGCCCTCAAAGTACCTTCAACATTATACTGGATTCAAATGTTTATTTAAATAATTACATCATTTTGTGAAAAGTTTGATAACGGAATCATGCAAAAGGTTACACGGTAGGACAAGAGGGAACAATAAACCTTGAAGGAACAGGGAACGGACCACAGAGGCTGTGAAACTTGGCTTTTAAAGGACAAATAGGATTTCACCACCTGTTTAAAATAGCGTTCTGGGCAACGGGAACCTGATAAATAAGGGCTCCGAGGTGTGAAACAGCAAGGTGCGGTCAGGGCACTAAGACAACTGCTGGAGCACCTCACACAAGAGGCAGGACACAAAGCTGCAGAGATCCACAAGGGACTAAACCGAAGGATCTTTCACACCTTCCCAAGGAGGCAGCCCTTTACTCTGTACAGATGCAGGGCCACTGAAAGGTTTGAAGGTTAAGATGACAAGGTTAACTTTATGCTCTGAAAGAACTTTTCATTAAGAGAATCATCCAGATAGTTAAACATTCTCTGAAAATTGAAAATGTTAAGGAGCTTTAATAACATCAACAGACATGAACTACAATGCATCAATTACTTTATTTCCTCTGTATTAAATGTTAGGGCTTTCATGGCTGAATGTAACTATAATCAATCTTATTAACTTGGCAATTTTCATATTATATAAATCAGTAAATCAACGGGTCCTCACATAAGGGTAACTGTTCTTGCCTTTGTGGCAGTTTTTTTCCTGACCAAATGGGAAAGGATAATAGAGTAGTGTGTTTTTGTTTTAGGGGACATATTGATGTATGTGTTTTTGCAGGCTGGTTGTTGACGTTTCAGGAGAAGGGACATGACTACCAGTTTCATAGCACTTACATCTGATATATCTTTTTCACTTATATTTTGATACTTTTATTGTCTGATTTCCTTCCACTAAAATAAAAGCTCTGATAGACAGGAACATTGCCTGATTTGTTTACCACAAGATCCCCAAAGCTTCAAAGCACCTGGTATGCACTCAATAAATATTTGCTGAATGAGTGAATGAATGCCCGATTAACTGATACGGATGTCTGAGGACACTAAAAGACTATCAATAAATAGGATGATAATAACATTCAGTAAGTACATTTATGCAATCAGTTTTATTCTGGATCATAGCAAAACTAAATTCCAGTCATGCAAGAATTTCAACCTAAGATCAATAGAACTCCATTCTTATATGACCCCCAGACTCTGGCCCATTATAACTGTTTTACCGGCCCTGCTAAACAGGGGTAGAGTTTCATTTAAACACAAAGATGAACATTAAGGTCTAGGAATAATTATGCAGACCTGTACTACAAGAAATGCTAAAACAAGTTTTTCAAGCTGAATGGAAATGACACCAGACAGAAACTTGGATCTATAAGAAGGAATGAAGAGCACAGCAATGGTAAGTATTGAGTAAATATAAAAGACTATATCTTTCTTATCCTATTTTCTTTATATCATATATGACTGTTTAAAGCAAAAACTATAACTGTATAGAGGGTTTTATATGTCACATATATGAAATGTCACATATATGAAAGTAATAGCACAAATGACAGAAGGTGGATGACGAACTACACTGTTGCCAGGTTCTTCTATTTTACATGAAACAGTTAAGAGTGAATACAGTAATCCAAGAGGTACAGCTTTGGATTAAAATTAAATTAAATTAAATTTAAAAATTAATGCAAAGAGGTACAGCTAAAAAAGGCAAGGAAAGAATTTAAACTGGAATATTAAAAAATATTCTACATTATATATACATTATAAATACATATATAGTCTAATGATCCGATTTATATGAAGTTCTTCACAAGAGGCAAAACTAATCTGTGGTAAAAAATGGCTTCCTCCTGTAGGGGGAGGGATTGGGAACAAGGGAACTTTCTGGAATGATGGGAAATGTCTACATCTTGACAGGTATGCATGCATTTATCAAAACTCAGCAAGGTGAGTTTTAAAATTTATGCATTTCATTGTATATAACTTTTATTTTTTTTAAAAAAAACCTGTAAACAAATATTGAACTCTGGTGTATAGGTTTGCTTTTTGCAGTGGTTAAGGGTTAGCAATTCTAAAGCCACTTTCTGTGTATTCTAAGCAGGAGTAAATGAGCAAATATTTTAAGGACAGTGGGAGCCAGGTTTTTCACTGCTAGAGAACAGAGTTACAATTGAACTGAAAGTTCAGTTGGACTGAAATTGGATATATCGATATGAACACATAGGTTTTAAAAGATAGAGTAATAGAGACAGGAGTGTGTGTGTGTGTATTTCCTAGCTCAGTCCCCTAAGAAAGTCTAGAAGTAATGAGCACGTTAGCAACAATGAGCATGCTCAGATCTTGCTGTCTATTTAATATTCTCACTAAAAGGAACCACGGTTCCTTGGGGAAAAGGCTTATTCCAGGGCTGTGGCAGGCAAAGTACAAAATGAGTCTGGAACACCTCGTGCCAGAAAGCAAGGAAGTAGTCAGCGAATGACGGGGACATATCAAAAGGACACCAATTTACAGGGATCTCGTTAACCAAATGTGGGATAATTTAAGCATCAAATTAATAATGATAGTAATGGATTATAATCCACTGAATAAAATAAGAATCTATGAGTCCATAATGATATAAATTAATAATTGATTAATTAAATGAGAGATAAAGGAAAATTAGAATGCTAACTAATAAATATAAAAGGAATGATGGGAGCTAGAAAATCATCAATGGATGCTAAAACTGGTGAGCAAGCAGTTGATGAGAAGCAGACTATATACAAAATCTCCAAGTATCTCCCCCACAAATCACTTAATTATAAAAGGAAAAATTATAACGTCACAGTGGAGAAATCTGACAGGCACCACCTTAATCAAGTGAGGCAAGTTAACATCAATATTGGGACAAGCCAACAACAGGTGTCTCCTAAAACAAAGCACTGAAAATGATATAGCATTACTTCTATGGTTTTCCTGCCAAAATGCGTAACTTGAATCCAACCATGAATAAACATCACACAACAAACTGAAGGACAGTCTACAAAATAACTGGGCTGTATAGTTTTAAATGTTGAAAGTCAAAAACACCACCAAAAAAGGCTAAAGAACTATTCTAGACTGAAGGAGAGTAAAGCAACATGACAACTAAAAACAGAGTGATTCTGGATTGGGTTGACAATATCCGAATAAGGGCTATGGATTAGTTCGTAGGAATGTAAATTGCTACAGCCACTATGGAAAACAGTATGGAGGTTCCTCAAAAAATTAAAAATAGAACTACCATATGATCCAGCAATCCCACTTCTATGTACATATTCAAAGGAAATGAAATCAGTATCTCAGAGATATATGCACTCCCATGCTCATTGAAACACTGTTCACAATACCAACATACAGAAACACCTAAGTGTCCATCAACAGATGAATGAATAAAGAAAATATGGCATATATATACAATGGAATATTCAGCCTTAAAAAAGGAAATCTTTTTTGAATTAAACTTGAAGGGTATTATGATAAGCGAAACAAGTCAGACACAGAAAGATAGATACTGCATGATATCACTTACATGTGGAATCTAAAAAAGTCAAACTCACAGAAATAGGGAGTGTAATGGTGGCTGCCAGGGGCTGAAGGTTGGTGGAAATGGGAATATGTTTGCCAAAGGGTACACAGTTTCAGTTATGCAAGATGAATAAGTTCTGGAAATCTAATGTACACCATGGTGACTACAGTTAATAATACTGTATTGTATATTCGAAATTTGCTAAGAGAGTAACATTAAGTGTTCTCACCCCAAAAAAATGATAACTATGTGAGGTGATAGATAACGTTAATTAGCTTGATCTCAGTAATCATTTCACAATATACACATATATCAAAACATTATGTTGTACACCTTAAATATATACAGTTTTTATTTGTCAATTATACCTCAATAAGGCTCGGGAGTAAGGACTATGGATTACAAAAACACAACAGTATTGTGTCAATGTTACACTTCTTGATTTTAATCATTTTAATGTGGTTATATAAGAGATTGTCTTTGTTTGTAGGACATACACACTGAAATATTCAGTGGTAAAGAAATCTACATCTCAGGTGATTCTGATGCAAGAGACTGTGGCTCACACTAAATAGTGACAGCACATCCTGCATATACTTGATAACAGCAAATCTTCCTTTTTTTTTTATAATTTTATTTATTTACTTTTTTCCCCCTCCAAAGCCCCAGTAGATAGTTGTACGTCACAGCTGCACATCCTTCTAGTTGCTGTACGTGGGACGCGGCCTCAGCATGGCCGGAGAAGCTGTGCGTCGGTGCGCGCCTGGGATCCGAACCCGGGCCGCCAGCAGCGGAGCGCCTGCACTTAACCGCTAAGCCACGGGGCCAGCCCCAAATCTTCCTTTGAAGGTAGGCTTTATTTTAAGAAGCCAAAAGTTAGTCTTAGATAAATTTATTGAAAAATATGGGTAAATAAGGATAGCTAATAATGTTTTGGGTAAAACATGAGGGATAACTGTGAAATAGCAAGAGTAGATTTCATACGTGACCCAAGGGATGAATGAAGGGAGCCATCCATTTCTGATAAAAGCAGGCTAGACAACATTCCAGTTGCAAACAACTAAAAATGCTGGCTAAAATATTTTCTAAATAATAATAATCACTATCATCACCAAAGAATTTCCAAGCTAAAAAGGAAAGCTAGGACCCAGAGAGCTAAGTGGAGATGTAGAGGGCTTTTGTCTTGAATGCATTTGCCAACCTATATGAGCCTAGGGCTTTGGTTTTGACAGTTTTAAAGAGAGACAAGGACACAATTCAAAACCCAGGCACCCAGGGCTCTCCCACTTCTAAAAGAAGTCCCTCTCAACATTGAGCTGGGACCACAAAAGGGCTATATACTCACAAGTGAAGTATATATACTCACAGGTGAGTGAAACAACAGGGCCGAGTGCAATTCAACAGATCACCAGCTCCACATATCCTTGAACAGTCAAAAACAGGAAGCACAAAAAAACTCCTTGCACAGGGCCAGCCCCATGGCTTAGCGGTTAAGTGTGCGCGCTCCGCTGCTGGCGGCCCGGGTTCGGATCCCGGGCACGCACCGACGCACCGCTTCTCCGGCCATGCTGAGGCTGCATCCCACATACAGCAACTAGAAGGATGTGCAACTATGACATACAACTATCTACTGGGGCTTTGGGGGAAAAAATAAATAAAATTATAAAAAAAAAAAACAAAACGTCTTGCACAGAATTTATTTATTCTTAATTGGCATTAATCAGCATGTTTTTCCAGAACAGGCACTTGATTAAAAATAAATAAATATATATATATATATAGCCAATAAACACTGGAAAAGGTGCTCAATTAGAACAGTATACGAGGAAGTGTAAAGTAAAATCACAATACAATACCACTATCCCACCAGAATGGCTAAAATTTAAAAAACAGACAATACCAAGTTTGGACAAGGATGTGAAGCAACTAAAAACATCTCTCACACTGCTGGTAGGAATGTAATTGATACAAACACTTTAGAAAACTATTTGGCAATATTTACTAAAGCTGAAAATAACCTATGACCCAGCACTGAATTCCACTCCTAAATATATACCTAAGAGAACTGCATACACATGTTCATCAAAGAACATGTACATGAGAATTAATGAACTACCATATGCAACAACATGGCTGAATCTCACAAATATTATGCTAAGCAAGAGTATATGCCACATAAAAGTTCACAACCAAGCAGAACTAATCTATGGTGCTAGAAAGGATAGCGGTTCTCTTTGGAAGGAGGTAGTGACTAGAGGGAGAATACAAGAGGTGCTGATAATGTTCTATTTCTTGATCTGGTTACAGTGATCTGTTCCCTTTGAAAAGTCATCAGGAGGGCTGGCCCCGTGGCTTAGCGGTTAAGTGCTCGCACTCCGATGCTGGCAGCCTGGGTTCGGATCCCGGGCGCGCACCGACGCACCGCTTCTCCGGCCATGCTGAGGCCGCATCCTACATACAGCAACTAGAAGGATGTGCACCTATGACATACAACTATCTACTGGGGCTTCGGTGGAAAAATAAATAAATAAATAAAATTAAAGAAAAGTCATCAGGCTATTATTTGTGCCCTTTACTGTAATGTAAATGTAATAATAAATGTAATATATCTCAATAAAAAGTAATAAAACTAATTTTCAAAAGACCTAACAATGAAAAAAATACATCTTACAAGGAGGTGCCTGCAGAGATAAATCAAATGAAGGTGTCTCTTCATGATGTAATTTTCGGCCCTAAAGCCTAAAGACTTGGAGGACCTTCCTGGCCTTCAAATTACACGACCTGAAAAGGCAGACATTTATTCCTATGTGTAAGGAACATTTATTTCTATGCCTATGTGTAAGACTACCTCTCAACAAAAGTACATGTACTCTAGAATATGAAATAGTATAGCATAATTGCAAATTCTCACTATCAGAGTAATAAAGCACCATAAAAAGTATGAAATAACCCCCCCTTTTCAAAGTGAAAAAAAGGAAAGGTTTGGTGAATGTATCTGAAGGGCCATATTGCATGGGGGGAGGGATGCTTTTGGGGGCAGTTGTTTTATTAACTATTTGTAAATACTTCATTCTACAATAAATTAAAAGCCTTTGGGGGAAGGTAGTCTTCTGAAGTTATTTCATGTGGTTGAATAGATGACCTGGGCTTCCTTTCTAAGCCAATACAACATTAATACAGTAGAGCTACTATCAACCTTCTCTTACGTTGTAATCTTCAATTACAATGACCTTCCTCTATACTTTTATAAAATAGCTGCCAGACAATGAGCAATAATTCCTGAGTTGGTACATTCAGAAACAGGCAGATAAAGTCTACCACACATTCAAAGACTTTGTTGCCCAATAACATTATTGTAAAAACCCAGATGACTTTTATTTATATTTAACCTATACATACCAGCCCATTCTTTAGATGGAACAAATTATTCAAGCACTAACATCACCTAAGGACCTATACCATATTCACTAAAAGTACAGTGGCAGAATGTCAAGATATTTATAGGTTTGAAAAGTTCACTGCCGAGCCACAAGAGAATCTAAAATTTTTATTTATTACCAGGACAATTTATCTATAACACTGCTCAACAACTGCTCAAATATATCTCTTATTTATTAAACAAACACACATGTATTGAAAAATTTCAAAATGCACACACACTAGCTACCCTTGTTCTTATCACTCAACAACAAATGTACGGTCTAGGGCCGGCCCGGCACCGTAGCAGTTAAATGTGCGCGCTCCGCTTCGGCAGCCCGGGGTTCGCAGGTTCGGATGCCAGGCGCACACCAACGCCATGCTCATCAAGCCATGCTGTGGTGGCAACCCATATAAAGTAGAGGAAGATGGGCATGGATGTTAGCCCAGGGCCAATCTCCCTCAGCAAAAAGAGGAGGATTCGCAAGGGATGTTAGCTCAGGGCTGGTCTTCCTCACAAAAAAAAACAAATGTATGGTCATAAGCAACACAACTAAGAATTCATAAAAGTTGTTCCAACTTTCTCAAAACATACAAGATAACTCTCAGAAACTGCATACTGAATGTATAAGTAGTAGTTATTCCTCAGCCCAATAAACTCTCTTTCCCCTGTGTCATTCACCTCTATTCATCCTTCATGTCTCAACTTAGGAATTACCTGTTAGAAACCTTTCCTAACCACCCTCTCCCAAACTGAGATAAACAATACGCCTACATGTTTTCATAGAATCCTGTTCTTCCCAAGTACTATAAACGCATGTGTTGATTATCTTAGTCTCCCTCCAAATCACGCAGTTGACCAGAGAGAAGTCTGAAAACCTCGAAGGTGATACAGTTTAACACAAGGTAACATAATTTGGCATAAGCAAGAGGAGCCAACTGCCTAATCACATACATACATCCACAGAGATGAAAGGTAATTCAACTGAAACATAAACTTGGTTTGAGAATCACTCAGGCCAGTAACTCATAAATAAGTATTTGTACTGTTCAGTTCAGTTTTTTCCCAAAGATTTAAAAACAACTCAGGCAGTCACAATTCCAACAGAAGTTTATGGTTCTGATAATTATGTCACATGCTTTCCCTAAAAATACATGCTCTAGAACTTTGTTTATTCAATGATAAGGCCCATCATTGACCTATAGTAGACCTCTAGCAGACACTGAATCAGTTGAAGGAAGCGTATACAAGGGAAGCAGCACGATGCTGTGAAAAGCAGGGCTCTCAAACATCAGTTTTACCAGCCATCACCAGCTTTACGGCCTAGAGCAAGTTCCTCAGCCTGTCTTAACCTCAGTTTCCTTAACAATAAAACAGGCCTCTCTTACCTTTGACAAGAAATTTTCACATATTGAAGTACACAGGGTAGCTATTCTGGTTTGAAACTGACTCGGCCTGAACTAAAAAGAAGCCTGACTTACAGTCTATCAAACATTAAAGTAAAGAATGCATTGAACATTGTATCAAAGTAAAAGAATGCACTCTTTGAAGATAAGGATGCATACTTCCTTTCCTACCACAGCAGTACCAGTATCAGTAACACCCATATCAGGACTCCAGAAGATAAGTTTCCTTTCCTGGACATCAGGGTCATGTTGACCTGTTAATCTGCAACTGAATACCTCTTTGAAACTTTGATGAATATGTATCCTGGGTATGTCTGATGTATGTTCTTTGTTCTAAAAAGGTATAAAACTGTACTGAAAACCATGCTTTTCCAGAACATTTTCTTCCTTTGTGGAGACTGCCTTCCCAAATAATAGTCCTCAGCCTGGCTCTAGTGAAATTCACCTTATCTCTCTTTCTACAGAATGGTTATTGCTTATTTGCCTCCACACCTTGCAGCACTGTTATCAGGATGAGAAACAATGTATACAACACATCCAACACACTCACTTGAATCACATGTGGGTACTTAATTGCTATCTCTTATTTATTAAAGAAACACACACGAACTAGCTATCACTGTTCTTATTCTCACTATGAGATTTTTAATTCCTAATAGAAATTTTAAAACTCCCTTTTTGTAAAAATATCTAATGATTAACTTTATAATTGTTAAAGACGGGTACATGTGGGTTCATTACAATTCATCTTTACTTTTGAATATGTACAAAATCAACTTTAGAGAATTTAGTTATTTCCTTTTTCTTTTTTGGTGAGGAAGATTCGCCCCGAGCTAACATCTGTTGCCAATCTTCCTCTTTTTGCTTGAGGATGATGGTCCCTGAGCTAATATCTGTGCCGATCTTCCTCTATTTTGTATATGGGACACTGCCATAGCATGGCTTGATGAGCAGTGTGTAGGTCCGTGGCCAGGATCTGAACCCATGAACCCCAGGCCACTGAAGCAGAGCATGCGAACTTAACCACTACGCCACCGGGCTGGCTCCTAGTTACTTCCATTTTTCTTGCTTCAATCATTTCAGTTAATACCAACAACCCTTCAATCATTAAGACTCTATCCTCTTCCTGAACCAAAAAAAAAAGTTCCCAAAAGTTAACAAGTGGTTTGGAGAGTATGGCTAGCTGAAGCCAGAGACATTAAAGGTGAATTATACATTCACCAATAATTATTCTATGTCAAATATATCTGAGAAGAAACCATGACTCTGACATATAACTTGGAGACACATCTCCATTATCTCGCATGTCAAAGGTAGATTGTTCTTGTTACTCAATGCAACAGACACTTACCAGACTTCTCTGGGTAAAGCATTGTGCTAGGCTCATTAGAAAACAGAAAAATGAGTAAGTTGGGAGCCCTTGTCCACCAGATGCTCCTAACTTTGTGTGACCTGTAACTGTATCCCTTCCAAAATCTTACTCTCATGCTATCCAGCCCTTGAGGGCACAACCTTAAAGGTAGCATCTCCTACCTTTCCAGGTCCTCTGTTGCCCTGATCCTCAATTCCCTTGCCCCTGTCTTTGTCATACTTGCCTAGCAAAATCTCAAACCACCCCTGCTCGTTCCACTCCAGCCATACTAACTTCTTAGCCATTTCTTGAAAACCTCAAGTACACTCCCACCTTTGTATTTTCCTGTTTCTTGGCCTAGAACAGTCTTCCCCAACACAGATGTGTAGTTTGTTCCCTCACTTCTTTCAGGTGTCTGCTCAGATGATATCTTCTATGTGATTACCAGAGAAAAACAAGCAAGCACCCCTGCCAGATATACTTTTGTCCTGCTTTATTTTACTCTATTATATTCATTACCATTTAACAACATATTCTGATTTCTCATCAATTCTAACATGCACTTTTCCTCACATTGTAAGGTGAATTCTGATTTTAGAAATGTTACAATCAATAAGGTCCTACAATCTTTGACCACCAGGTGGCAGTCATCAGGTGTCACTGTCTCTACATGCACAACCTTAAAAATAGCTGGTCTTAATATCAATTCTTTTAAGTCAGATACACTGTTGGCACTACGTGTGCTAAATTTAATTGCCACTTAAAATATCTCTCTTGATTTAGATTGAACAAAAAAAAAAGGCCTGTATATAACAGCTATCAAAAATTTAAATTCAAACGATTAAAAAAATATCAACTATTCACAACAATATGGAGTAACCAGAACTCTCAGACTGCTGGTGAGAGTGTAAATAAAACAACAATTTTGGAGAAGTGTTTAGCAATCTATACTATAGCTGATCATACACATATTCCCAGCAAGTCTACTCCTAAATATACACCCAACAGAAATGGATACATATATGTTCAACCAAAAGATATATACAGGAATGTTCATAGCAGCACTATTCACATTAGCTCAAAACTGGAAACTAACCAAATGCCCATCAACAGAAGAACAGATAAATTCTGGTATATTCAGACAATGGAATACTATAGAGCAAACAAACTACAAATATACCCCGCAATATGAATGACTCTTACAATATAAAGTTGACACAAGGAAGTCAGATTCAAAAGAGTGCATACTGTATGATTTCATTTCTAGAAAGCTCAAAAACAGGTAAAATTAATTTATGGTGTTAAAAGTCAGGAGAGTAGTAGTAACTGAAGAGGGCATGAAGGGCCTTCCAGGGCACTGAAAATATTCTGTTTTTGATCTGGATGCTGGTTACATGGGTGTACTCAATTTGAGAAAATTTACCAAATTGTATACTTAAGATCTATAAACTCTTCTGTTATGTATGGTAAACTTCAATAAAAAGTATTAAGTTTGTATTATGTCTTTGTGTAGGTAGAAAGGCAAAGAAACAGAGCAACAAGGCACGAATTTGGTATTAGAGAAGCAAATATTTGTCAATGGAGAAATAACCTCATCCATCTTCTTTATAGGACTTGAGGAAATCTCCACAAATCGAGGAGGCTGATTAATATTTTATTGCTGAGATACACATGATGCTTCCCCTATCACAGGTTAAGCAATGCATCTGAAGGAAGGAAAAGACACCAAAATAAACACCTTGGAACGGGTGAAATAAATTTCAAAGTAACAAGAGGCTAGTGAGATTGAATTACAACTCACACAGGACTACACTGCCAAGGCCCTGTGTTTCCGTTTAATTAGAAGTGTTTATTTTTTCTTGGTGAACAGAAAGTCTTACAACTGACAACTCGGATTAGGATATATACATACCTGGCTTGGCCAAGTACAAGCCAAGCACAACACGATGCCTATGAAGGTTATAAAGATGAAGCATACAACGTCTCTCCCTTCATGAGTTTTATCCTACATATTAAAGGAGCTAAGACAACCATATGAACAGTAATACACTGATTTAGAATGGTACTAGTGGTATAAGTACAAGGGTTTTTTTTAAAAAAAAAAGCATACAAAATGGGAAATTTCTTCCTAACATTACAGATTATAAGAAAGCTTTTCAAAATCATGTAGAACTAGGCTGTCCAATACAATATCCATTAGCCGCTTGTGGCTATTTAAATTAAAATTAAATGAAATTAAAAATTCAGTTCCTCAGTAGGACATAACCACGATTCAAGTGCTCAACAGCCACATGTGGCTAGCGGCCACTGTACTGGACAGTGCACAGAACACCACCATCATCGCAGAGAGTTCACTGGAGAGCACTAACGTGTAGTATTCAGGAATTAGAAAGAGGCACAGAATAGGCACATGAGAATAGTTTATCTAACCGTTGAGGAAAAACACTCCTTTTAATCTTGTGTCCATTTGTTCATGTCTCCTTTGACATCAGAGTGGCAAAACCAGGCCAGTCTGGCCTGAGGACCAAGCTCAGAACATAATACTAGGGGAAACAGTCGAAGCCTTCAAGTTACATGAGTAAAAAAGAATACTCACAAGCTCACCAGAATCCAGCTTAGCTCACCAGAGTGAAAACTTACCCAAAATTTTAGCTAGAAATAAAGTACTATTTTGCCTAACCCTTTAATAGCTAATTAGAAATCAGTCAATAAATATATTTGTGGAAGACTCCACTCATTAAGAAACATTTGCTGAGGGCTAGCCCCGTGGCCTAGTGGTTAGGTTCAGCATACTCCACTTCAGTGGCCCGGGTGTGGACCTACACCACTCATCAGCGGCCATGCTGTGGTGGTGACCCACATATAAAATAGAGGAAGACTGGCACAGATGTTAACTCAGGGTGAATCTTCCTCAAGCAAAAAGAGGAAGATTGACAACAGATGTTAGCTCAGGGCAAATCTTCCTCAGCAAAAAAAAAGGAAACATTTGCTGAGTGTCTTCTATGTGCCAAGCACAAAGGAAGCCAGTAGAAATAAAAGCATTTAAACCACTAACTATTCAGCAAATATCACAATAGCTTAAGAATCACAAACTCCTAAGCAGGGAAGAAACCAACAAATTCTGCTCATCTGTAGTTCTTCAGAGACAGTAAGAAGGGAGGTAACAATGTGCATATTCTCTGAGGGTTGTTGACTCCTGCAGTGTCCAATACCCATTAATCTGAACCAGTAACAATGATTTAGCAAAAAGCTAAGAAAGCAGAATCCTTTCAAAAAGAAAAGAAGAAATGAATTGAGGTTTATTAAACCTATAAAAGAAACAACAATCCTTGCTAAAAACATAATCTCAAAGAATATTCTAAAAAGAAACATCAAGAAATCAACATTTACCAAACAACTACCAGATAAGAGAAGTACATTGGGAGCTAGGGCGCCATAAAGACATTCGGGCAATCTCTGAGCTCCGGGAGGCTTTCTTCTACTTTGGGAGAGGAAATATTCATAAATAATTACTATGCAAGCAAATGTTTTAAGTGGTATACTCAGGAAATAATTACAGAACAAACTGTAAGTTGAAAGGACCTTGGAAGTCTTTTTGTCCAATCCTCTCCCTTGTCTAGAATCCATTCTAAAAAACATTATTCAGCCTAAGTACATCAGGGATGAAGATATCACAATTCATAGATGGCTCAGAAACAATTGAAGATAGGAGCCAAAAGGAGTTGAAGATAAGAGTTAACATTCAGAGAAATGATGTTTAGAAATATGGATTTGGAAGTCAAGTGAATTATCAAGTAAATACAATACTAATAATGTAGAACAACACAGTACAGTACCACTATCACATAGGGTCCATTATGACACAAATCCAGAGAAAAGGCAATGGGATGTTGTAAAACCATCCCAACTATTGTTTTGATTATAGAAAAGAGGGTAGATAAATCAAAGTGACATTCTCCTCTATCTGCTCCCTAAAATCTCCACTTCCTCAGCTCTCACTTCTGTTTCCACCTGAACCAGGAGAGGAGGAGAAACTAATATTTACCCAATAGCTACTATGTGTCAGGCATGGTGCTACTCCTTTATCATGTATCATTTAATGTATGTAGAACAAGAACTTTACTGGAGACTGGAGCTCTGAAGAGATGGGCCCAAGGAACCTGTCTGGTCTAGGATCCAAACCTATTATGACATTTTAGAGACATTTAGAAGACATCTTGATGAAGAGGAAAGAGTAGCAGCAGAGACTTGAAGACAGAAGGTCTAAGGACTGGGGCTCTGGTTTTGCAGTTGTGTGACTACAAAAGTTGTTAGTCCTCTCTGGACATCAGTTTCTTAAGATCTACCCCATCTACCTTACAGGTTGTTCTAAGGATCAAAGGGGATAATATACGTAAAAGGATTCTGTAAATATAACACATCACTGATATCCATTTATTCATCTAACAAATATTCACTGAGCATCTATACAATTCTAAACTCTAGCATGTAGTGATGAGAAAGACTGGCAAGGTCCCTAGACAGACAATAAACACAAACAAATAAGTGAACAAGAGTTTCCAATAGTGATGAATGCTCTAAAGAAAATAAAACAGGTGATGTAAACAAGAGTGACTAGGGGAAAGGGAACTAGATAGACTAGTCATAGAAAGCCTAGCTGAAGTGACATAGCTGAGAACTCAAAGGATTCTTCAGCCAAATGAAGAACCCGGGGAACAGGTGTGTTAGGCATAATGAACAAGACAAGCTTGGCATGTCTGAAGCACTGAAAAGATGGGGTACGTCTGGAACACAGTGAGTGAGGGAAAATACTAGGAGATGAGGTTGAAAAAGTGAACAGGAGCCAAATCCAGTATGGCCCTGGACCATGAAAAGAGTATTATCATTACCATAAAGCTTTTCTTTTTATCAACATGGCCCAATAAATTGAGCCATTTATGCAATTATCTAGTGTACACATTATCAAAAGCAGGACATTTTCAAATTTCTAACTGAGCAATGGCAATGCCATTGCCAAAAAATAAAAAGTAGAAGGATCCTATATGATGGCCCTAGACATAAAATTCTTAAGAACTTTATCTAAACAAAGATATCATTGATTACCACGTTTGTTAAGTCAAAGAGTCAATAACCTCTACAGCAAATAGAAGGGATAGAATCATAGATTTTGAGTTGAGAAAACACTAAAGTTTTTAACAGAAAAAATATCAGTTCATTCAGCAAATATTTATCAAGCACCTACTTGTGCCAGGCATGTTCTAAGCTCTAGAGATAAAGCAATGAACAAATCAATGAAGATTTAAGCAATAACTGAGCAGAAGATTTAACTATCAGAACTGAACTTGAACTTATTTTATGTCTCAGCATTTTCTGAAACTGGAATTACAGGCTTAGTCATATGTACCTGTCAGAAAGCAAACTTACCAAGGAATTCTTAATCACTTCACTTCTATAAAATTCTGGAAAAAAAGAAAAAGAACAATAAGTGATATGGAAGAAAATAAGCTTATTAACTCTTAATCCTGTAAATTTTTTACATATGTTCCAGCAAAACATTTAAAACATTTTCAAGGGATCTATTCTCCCTATATCTTTATCTGCAAAAAATAAATTAAAATAGAAATAAAGATTAAATAAAAGTGTTTTAAAGAGGAAAACATTAGTAAAGAAAGGCCAAACCCTGTTAAGATTTAATTTAGTTTAACCTTAATTTAGATTTAACTTTACTGGCTGGCTCCTTTTACCCTAGATTCAAATCTGAGTCCTTAAAAACTCCGACTTTCTTCCCCCTTACCTACTGCCACTCTCTACAGCTGATTCCATATGCTCTGTTTTTCTCAAATATCTCCAATGATTTATCCACTGTAGTACTGTGGAACAAATACTGATCTAGTAATCAGGTAACATTAAAGTTCTAGTTCTACCTGTCATTAACATTCTGCTTCTAATTTCCTTGGGCCCATTTTTCATTAGACAACGTAGAGAATTCGACAACTAATCAAAGGTCTTTGTAAGCATTAAAATTTCAGGATTCTACAAACCTTCATATACGTCATAAATGTTACAAAACCTGAAGACATGATCAAAAGAAAGGTGTCAGAGCTTCAGACCGACATCCCCAACAACCTTCCAACATTCCCTCTGCTGACCCAGCTCAAGTCATCTCCATGATGCTTGATTTCTGCAGAGCCTACAAGGCCCCTTGCATCCTTATGTTGCTAGAGGGCAATATTACCCAAGTGTGATGCACGTCCCACTGGTACTTGAGATGATTTCAGGTGACACATGCACGAAGTTTACTTTTTCCTAATGCACTGAAATTTATGCCTCATATATTCAACCCCAACTGTAAGCTCCATAAAGGGCAGCAGTGTTTGTTTTGTGTAACTGCTGTCTCCTCAACAAATAAAACCATTCCAGGCACAGGGAAGACATTTGATAAATATTTTTTTATTGAATGAACAATTTCACAGATTATGCTTAGACATAAGTTTAAAAATAATGAACTTAAAAATATATTAAGTATGTAAAGTACAGGTGAAACTGAGATAAGAGTGAAACTTGTCAAAGTGGTCCACTACTGACTGCGGCTCAGGAATCATCCAGCAATAAAGGAAAAGCAGACCTGGACACAATACTCGTCTGTGCAAACTCTTTTGGCTAAAATGCTTCTTGACAAACATACCATATATATTACTCTATGTCTGTCTTCCTCAAAAAAGAAAAAAAAGATAAGGATAATTATTCTGTTTTGTGCAGAGAGAGACACAATGTATTACGTAAAAAAAACAGGTTCTAAAAGAGAATTTACAACAGGATCCAAATTTTTATAATTATGCTAACAATGTCTATCTTAGCTGATAGAATTAGGCTGCTTACTTTTATTTTTTGGTTGGCAGTTTTCTAATTTTTCTATTTTGAGCAATTATTTTAAATAAGAAAAGGGATAATTCTAATTGTTTTTAAAAGGTATCTCCTACTGATGATCATTTAGATTACTGCTAATTTTTAGATATTTCAAGTAATATTAAAAATAAACAATCTTTTAAAGATATATATCCTAAGACATTTGAATCCATAGGATAAACATTTAGAAGTAAAATTGCAAGATAAAAAGAAAAATACAGGGGCCAGCCCAGTGGTGCAAGCGGTTAAGTGCGTGCACTCTGCTTCGGCGGCCCGGGGTTCGCAGGTTCAGATCCCAGGCGTGCACCGATGCACCGCTTGTTAAGCCATGCTGTGGCGGCGTCCCACATAAAGTAGAGGAAGATGGGCACGGATGTTAGCCCAGGGCCAATCTTCCTCAAGAAAAAAAAAGGGGAGGATTGGCATCGGATGTTAGCTCAGGGCTAGTCCATCTCACAAACAAAGAAAAAATACAGTTTGAATTTGATAGATATTGCCAATTATTCTCTAAAAATATTGTACCAATTTATGATCCCACTTATGAAAATATGTTCTTCCCCAGGCAACCCTAAGTATTATTCTTTTCATTTTTTCCCCTAATGGTTAACCAATTATTCCAACCATAAATTAACTATATAAATGTACGTGTGCATGTATGTATGTATGCGTATCTATACACATATATTCTAATTTATATGTACCATACATATTTTTAGGAAAAAAAAGACTAAAAGGGCTAAAAAAGTATTGTTTTCTATAACAAGGTACTTTCACTTTATTCTTAACACATATTTGTTTTGTTTGAATTTGTTGCAAGTATATATTACTTTTAAAATCCGTGAAAAAAAATAATAAAGATACTCCTTTTTTCTTTTGAAAGAGAATTCCTTAGCTTAACCTGCAAAGTACCTAAATTAAACAGTGCCCAAAGAAATATCTCCAGCTCTACGAAGATGAATAGTATCATTATTTCTTCGAAAACTCTGCTGACTGACTGACTACATATAAATGAAACTAAACAACTTGTGTTCTCCATTTAGACCCTCAAAATGGACTTGCTAATTTAAATGGAGAGAGATCAATAAAGCAGCCATACGATTTGGAAAGAAATCACCAAGTCTGAGGTAATTTCTTACATGCTAAACGTGGGCCTACACTGTCTATCATTCTGTTACATCTAAAATACTGTCAATGAAATTAGTGGCATGGTATAAAACAGAATAGTGAATTTACGAGAATTTAAAGTCAAAAAATAGTTCTAGTCTCCTATTGATCATGTGTAAGCTTGACCCTGGACAAGTCAATTAACCTTTTTGGGCCATAGTTTCTTCACCTTTCAAAGGAGAATGACATCTGGAAAATAACAGGGTTGTTGTGAAGCCCAAATGAAATAGTGAGTTAAAAACACTTTATAAACTATAATTTTTATTAATATAATTCTATTAATTTTTATTAATTCATTCTGAGCAAAACTACTTGACAAGTAAACTTTTAAAAAGATATCATCCAAGACCTATTTCTACTGAAAGAGACCATTAGATACAAATGCTTCTCTACTCATGCTGAGACCTAAAGAAACAAAGCAATCAGAGACTGCAGAGCATGGTTCCACTGGCGTCACATGGCTGTAATGCAGCATTCCACTCATCCAACAAATGTTTTTTTAGTACCTCAATCTCATTCATAATAGAAGAAATACAAACTTAAACTACACTACAAAACTATTTTTCACCTATCAGATTGGCAAAAATTCAACAGTTTGACTGCACAGTTTGTTGGTGAGGCTGTGGGAAGAAGGCACCCACATACAGCAAGTGGGAATGTGAACTAGGACAATTCTGCAATATTTACCAAAACTAGAAGTACACACTCTCTTTGTACTTGCACTTCTTGGAATTTTCCCCTATACTATAGCTATACTAGCAGTCACACAACATAGTGAAAAAAGTTATTCACTGAAGTATTGTGTGTATAGCAAAAGACTAGAACAACCTATAAATGCCTATCAATAGGAGCCAGTTAAATAATTTATGGTACATCTATTCAATGTAGAAGTACACAGAAAATTTGGGAAGCTCTCTATGAACTGATATGGAAAAATATCTAAGATATATTAAGTGAAAAATGCAAGGCACAGAAATATATATAGTTTGGAACTATTTTTACTTCTACTTGCATAAAGAATCTCAGGAAAGATAAACAAGAAATGAGTAACAGCAGTTATCAGGGTGGGGTGGAAAACTAGAGAGATGGGACAGGTGAAAGAAAGACTTTAATATAAACCTTTATATATATATTTTGACCTGTGGACTACATTAGCTTTTGAAAAAATTAAATGAAAAAAAATAAATTTGAGGTCTTAGTATGTGCCAAACATTGTTCCAAGTACTAGAGACAGTACAAGTGAACAAAACTGACTTAAAAATTACTGACCTAAAAATTTCTGCCCTCATGGAGCTTATACTCTAGTGGAGAGAGAGACATACATTAACCAAATAATTAAACATATAGTATGTCAGATGATCTTAAGAATTGTGGAGAAAAATAAAGCACAAAAGACAGGAGGAGAATAGTCACAATTTTTAAAAGGGTTAGTCAGCCATCAAGGAGAGTTTCTCCAAGAAAACGTTCAGCGTAAAGACCTGAAGGAAGGTGGAGGAGCTAGCCATGCAGATATCAGGAGCAAACAGTGCCCAGGCCAAAGAAACAGCAAGTACACAGGCCTTTAAAGTGAAGCAAACTTAATGTATTCAAGGAACAGCCAGAAGGTCAGTGTGGCTGGAACAGACAGAACTAGAAGAGCAGCACGAGATGAGTTCCAAGAGGTAAGAGGGTCAGACCATGAACGGTCTTCTAGGAAACCAAAAGGATTTTAGTTTTGCCTCTGAGTGAGATGGGAAGCCACTGGAGGGTGCCGAGGAGAGGAATAACATGATCTCACTTTCATTTTAATAGGATCTTGGTTGAGAACATAGTAAAGAGGGTGCACGGCCATGCAAACCTGTTAGAAGTCTACTTCAACGATTCAGGCAAGAGATGACAATGGTTCAAAGATAGTAAGAAGTGATTACATTATGGATATACTTTTAATAATAAGAGCCAAAAGTATCTGCTGAAAGATTGGATGTGAGATATGAAAGAGGACAATCCAGGATGACTCCAAGGTTCCTGGCCAAGGAAACAGAAGGGTGGAGCTACCATTTTCTGACAGAAGGAAGAATACAGGAGACAGGTCAGAGCTAGAACATCAGAAACTCAGTTTTGAATATATCAAATTTAATTTACCTACTAAACTCCAAACAGAAAGGGAGAGTAGGCAACTGAACACAGGAGTATGAGTTCAGAAGGGAGATCCAAGCTAAAGATACAATTTGCGAGTTGTTAGAGTGATCAATGATATATATTTTTTTAATTTATTTTATTTATTTCCCCTCAAACCCCCAGTAGGTAGTTGTATGTCATAGCTGCACATCCTTCTAGTTGCCATACGTGGGACGCGGCCTCAGCATGGCCGAAGAAGCGGTGCGTCGGTGCGCGCCCGGGATCCGAACCCCGGGCTGCCAGCAGCGGAGCGCAAGCACTTAACCACTAAGCCACGGGGCCAGCCCAATCAATGATATTTAAAACTATGAGACTTGGATAAGATCACAGATATAGGGTTCGTCTTCTGATGTATTCAAAATAGCTGGTTAGTATTCCAGGAGAGGACAAGCACTCACATTTCATGGGTAAGAAAATAACTATGGCTGAAGAACAAACTTGATTTTATAAAAATTCCAAATTTAAGAGGAAACCAGGATTAGAACCTAGCTCCTCACCCATTAACACAAGGTTTTGTTCTCTGGCAATGTGATAACTGATGTTTGATTTGAACTACCTAAAAAAGTAGACAATCTCCCAAGAACACTAAAAGATGTCAAAAATCAAAAAAACTTCACACATAACTTTTTAGGACTTGCTGTGAATTTAGCTGAAATAAAACAATAACTTAGAAATCAACATTTCAGATATTCTTCCAACAAAAAACCTTTCTTCTAAAACTAAGAAATGATGCCATTAAGCAGGTGGCACAGGTGGTTTTGTGAGAAGAATCAATCGGCCTTCTATCGTGGTCATCCTACACCAAGGGCCACACAACGATCATGAAATGAATATTTGTGTTTGTCATCACAGGTCTAATAAGATAAGGCGGTATTAACTAGGTTTACTAAGGAAAGAGCTTCCAGACTCCTCCTATGGTAGTTAAAAGCTATAGAGTCCAACATATGGGCCCAAAAAAGAAGACTATGAATAGACTTCACTCAACCATGACATTTTAGAGCAGGAGGAAGTCTCAGAAATCATCAGTCCTCTCATTTTAGAGTTAACTAACTAAAGCTCAAAAGAGGAACTAAACGCCCTAGCCAAGGGGCTTGCCAGTTAGTCACAGACTCAATACCACTACCAGACACTAGACTTCCCTTTGGTCTGTCACCAGCTATTCCCTAATTGTGTTAATGATCATTTTATTGAGATAACTTCAAGAAACAGTCCATGATAACTTCTAAGCTCAAGATGCAATCTGAAGACAAAAAACAAAAACAAGAACAAACAAAAAAAAATCACTTTGCTTTCATCATTGTATCTCTCAGACAAGTTTTTACATCATAGTCATCAACCAGTCCCATGACTACTCTCTTTTTAGAAACTACTATTGGGCCAGCCCCCATGGCCTAGTAGTTAAGTCCGGAGCACTCCGCTTCAGCGGCTTGGGTTCAGTGCCCGGGCGCGGACCTACACCACTCATTGGCCAAGCTGTGGTGGCAGCTCACATACAAAATAGAGGAAGACTGGCAACAGATGTTAGCTGAGGGCGAATCTTCCTCAGCAAAAAAAAAAAAAAGAAAAAAGAAACTACTATGATTAGTGATGAATCTAATGAAACTATGAAACTAATGATTATTAACATAACATAACAATTCTAATAGTAATTGCTGTCATTTACCAAATACCTAAAGTATACTAAGTACTATGTTAATTACTATTATCAGAGATAACACTGGAGCAAGCACACAGAAGTTCTATGAAGATAATCCAGGACAGATTATATAGAAACTTATCAAAAATTTCTAATACTCTGGCATTGTCATATACATTGCTAGTGATAAAACCAATTAGTGAGCAGTAGACCAAATGCATTAAGGTCTGCAAAAATGCTTGTACCCTTAGGACAAATAGTGTCCAAACTGTTTTATTTTCCCTCTGGACACACAGAAAGACACACATAAGAAGTCCCCTTTTCATCCACAAAGGACAACACAACTGATTTATGTCTAATGGAATGTGATGGAACTGATGTGGGTCATTTCCATTTAAAAAAATTTCCTCAAATAATTCCTCTCTCTTGCCATGCCAGAGGTCATGTGTTGATGACAGCAGTATTTCAAAATAGAAAGAGCCTGGATACCTGAGTCACCACTTAGAGGACAGCTGCCAAGACAGTACCTGATAAAGACCACCTGCACCGGACTTAGTGTAAGAAATTTATTACGTTAAGCCACTGAGATTTGTGGCATTTGTTATAGTAGCTAGCATTAATAATTCAGATTAATGCAATCGTGTTTTTAAAAAATGCAACAGTTAGAATGAAAAATAAGAATGAAATAAAATTATGTGAAAATGGAAGTATTTAGAGTCCTTTTTTTTTTCATCCTTAAAAATTAATGTAGGGGCCAGCCCCATGGTGTAGCAGTTAAGTTCAGCGTGTTCCACTTCGGCAGCCCAGGTTCACGGGTTCAGATCCTGGGCACAGACCTACACCACTCATCAGCCATGCTGTGGTGCCAACCCACATATAACAGAGAAAGACTGGCACAGACATTAGCTCAGGGCTCACTTTCCTCAAGCAGAAAAGGAGGAAGATTGGCAGCGGATGTTAGCTCGGGGTGAATCTCCTCAGCAAAAAAGAAAAGTTATTTTAATGCTATTTAATTAAATAGTATTATTTAATTTAAATAATAATGGGGGGGATTCTACTCTATATAATTCCTGACTGAATTTTTTAATGAGCATATACTGGTGTTAAAATTAAAAAAAGAAAAAAGTTGTTAAACTACAGATTTAACAACAGTTTTTAAAACCAAAAAGGTAAAATGTCATTTGAATTTTTCAAATAAGTCCTTAGGACCACTTATTATAATAACGCCACCTTTTGTTAACATAAATAGACTTTTAATCACATCTTACCAAATGCTATCACCTTCTCTCAGTTGATCCTCATAAAAACCTGCCTTGCAGACTTCATAAGATTATCTCCGCTTTACAAATGGAAAAAGGGAGGTTCAAAAAGCCATGATCTTTGTCCAAAGTCACACAGCTAGTAAATAGCTGAGCTAGAAACAGTACTGATGTATTTTCAATCCTAATCCAATATTCCTATCATTATACCACGCTTCCTCTCTTATATCATTGGACATAAGTCAATTGATTATATCAAAGTCCCTTTCACCCAATATGCATTCAAAAGATGCTTGTGATTTTGAAACAAATATTTGGGCTATTCTTAGAACTGTCACTTATGAAAGAATCCACATTTCAATATGTGAAACTGAATTCAAAGAAACCATGCAATTCTTCTAAAAATGACCCTATATACACTAGGAATTACAAATACAAGAAGATATGTCCTAGGTCCCAATTTTACCATTATACTAAAGAAATTAACTATATTTTTAAAAAAAAGCAAATTAGTATTGGATACTGGACTCATATAATCTATTTGAAATGACAGCTACTAGATTAAAGATATGAATAGCTAACATTCATAAAGGAATGATAAGTTTATCAATGTAAGGCTCGGTTAATCTGAAAGATCTAAAAGCTACATTTCTTAAATATATATAACAACGGCTCATGAAATATTTTAAGACAGCATGACAATTTAGCTTTCCAGTAAACAATAAAAGCAAGAGGCACTGAGAATCACCCGTGCTACAAAAGAATAAAAATGAGACATAACGATCTGTGGGTAGCAAGTCCACAGATTCCCTTACCTTTATATATCTTCTCAGCATTACACAAGTGAAGTGTGAAGTAGGTATCAAGGAGCTGATGGCCATTTCTATTAACAATGTTCCGGGCAGCAATGTTCCGAAGATGTCTAAGACGCCGCTAAAAAATAACAACAAAAAAGAGGGGCATTCACAGCTTTTTCCTCCTATAAAATTTTCTGAAAGTTACAATTCAAAAATGAAATACAGTAAGCTGTCCCAGTCATTTATTTGTTGAGCCAGCAACCTTAACTCAGTCTCTTATTTATGCCTCAGCATCCCCTCTGTCAAATAGGAATTATTTGCCCTATCTCATTTACAAGGTTGTTGTGAGCATGAAATGACAACAGATATGAAATATTCTTGCAAAGCATAAGTGTTATACAAGTGCTACACACCTTAGAAGAGCATTAATATTTCCTCGAACATAAACTAAGCAGTAATTTGCTTTTTCCCTTCAGAAGGATGCTATAGGACACACAAAGTCCAACACACACCAACAGAAAATCAGCAAGTATTACACACATAGGCCCCTGTTGCTAGCTTAGTCTAGATGCCAGATGATCTGTACAACCAGGAAAAGAAACCAAAGCCAGAAAATAACTCACTGGTCACTCCATCTAGCTAATAACCCAACTGTTGTGAGCTTAAATTAAATTCTCCCTTGACCAGCAGCCAACCAATCTCTATTTCCTATCAGGATTCCTTCCGCAAAATTTCTCCAACTAGGATGCACAAATTATTTGGAGTTACAAGTGTTGAAAGGCAAAAGCTCCATAAGCAACAGCAGAAATCAACAAAAATACAAGATAACTTAAGGGATAACCAAATCATCTCACATCAAAAAGAGAAAATGTTGGCAATGCTGAAGTCTGGCACATCAGATTCATTCCCAAAAGCTAGTTCCTTGTGTTGGATAATTATTTTCAGAAACATAAAAATAGAAACCAAGTGCTCAGTTTTAAAATATGCTTAAAGCTCTCCCTTCAGGCTGAAAGACGGCCCACTCTACTGAGGTAAGTCCGTCTTCAATTACATGTGCAGTCAGCCAGAAAAGAACAGTTCTTTCTTTCCATGCACATACCAACCCAATCCTTTCTCCCAATCTGGAGATTAAGATTCTTTGAGAGAGGAGGTTATTGTCTAATAAATTTGTTTAATCCTTTAAGTATGAAAAGCCCCAAATGTATTTACAAGAAGTTCCTTGGGCTTACTCTAAAAGATTTATTTTTCCACAATCAGCCAATGGTTTCCATGTCACACCCTGAATTAAAGCAACTATCTCCCCCTACTACATATTTTTTGTTAGCCCTCTCAGTCAAAATTTTAAATTGACAGGAACCACTAATTGCCTATACACAATAATCACATCTATTTTGCTGTAAGATTGCAATCTTGGTCCTCTATTCAAAGACCTGAAAATATTACCCAAAGCCTCTAGCATAAAGCACAAACGTCCCATGACTGTTTTCAAAGCCCTGTGCAATCTGACCTCTCCATATCCAATCCTTACTTCCCATTAGATCTTCCACATACCTAACCCCTCATCACACAGGACTGCTTAAAGTTCCATGAAAAACATCACGCACGTTCCGAGCTCCATGCTTTTGCTAATGCTCGCCCCTCAATCTAGAATATTATTCTCTTTAAGGAGATCCTATTTCTACTTCAAAGTTAAGGAGAGAAGATTCCTCCTTCCTGATTCTCTCACTGAAACTAGTTGCCCTTTTATTAGAATAAATAAGAACTTTGCTTCCATCTCTATCTACTATACCACTTACTTCATTCAGCCTTGTATTATACCTAGTTGTTTATAGTTATCTTCCCTACTAATCTAGGACGAAAAGACTTGAGGACAGAGACTATTACCATCACTATACTGTTAGCATGTATTAAATACTTACTGTGTGCCATGTACTATGCTGAACACTTCATACATGTGATCTTATTTAATCTTCATAACAACCCTATGAGGTTATGGTTACTCATTATCATTATTCATTTCTTTACCCCAACATTTCTAAATAACCAAAGATAAACAAAGAAACAAAATAGTAAATAATAAATGAGAGGGACATCTCAAAAGGAAGGAAGGAAAGAGGGGCCAGCCTGGGTGGAGTAGTGGTTAAGTTCGCACACTCCACTTCAGCGGCCCAGGGTTCACAGGATGGGATCCCGGGCACGGACGTGAACACCGCTAAAATAAGCTATGCTGTGGCAGGCGTCCCACATATAAAGTAGAGGAAGATGGGCACAGTTGTTAGCCCAGGGCCAATCTTTCTCAGCAAAAAGAGGAGGATTGGCAACAGATGTTAGCTCAGGGCTAACCTTCCTTACCAGGGGCCAGCCCAGTGGCGCAAGTGGTTAAGTGCGCGCACTCCGTTTCGGGGGCCCGGGGCTCACGGGTTCAGATCCCAGGCGTGTGCCGACGCACCACTTGTCATGCCATGCTGTGGTGGCGTCCCATACAAAGTAGAGGAAGATGGGCACAGATGTTAGCTCAGGGCCAATCTTCCTTGGCAAAAAAAAAAAAAAAAAGAAAGAAAAGAAAAAGAGGAAGATCGGCATCAGATGTTAGCTCAGGGCTGATCTTCCTCAAAAAAAAAGAAGGAAGGAAAGAAAGCAGAAAGCAAGCAAAGGGTTTATACCTATATATGTAGGTATATATACACCTATATCTGTATATACCTAATAGATACAATTTGGTCCTTACACTCCTCTGTTGCTACAGAGGACAGAGCAGTGACCTATCCTTCAACTCAAGAGAATAATTTTACCACAAATACAATGATAATGGAACTGACTGCCTTAAAAGCAGTATGCAGGGCTTGGACAGAGATTGTAATGTGACTGGACAGAGAATGCAATGGATGCATGGATATTGCTGAAGAGATCTTTATATTATGTAGAAAGTTAGCACAACCACCTACAAGGTACCTTCTGACTCCAAGCTCCAGGATTCCAAAATCAGCAGTGGAGTCAAGAAACACTCATCTGGGTGGATTACCAGTGTATCATTATTATTTCTATGCTTCCCTCCACTGATGTGGATAAAACAGAATTGACCACATCAGGGCATTTCATAAAAAGACAAAAACTCCTCCACAAATTAACCAACTATACTTAAAGCACCGACCTTGGGTTGTACGACTTTTTGCCTTTTCCCTTATTTTATTTATTTCAAAAGCATTAGGGTAAGTATTCTCATTACATTATGATTAATTAAAATACAAGATGCTCCCAGCAGCTGGAATGAACAAAGGAAATCAATTCTTTATGGGTAATATACTGATGTAATCTTGGTGAAAGGCAGTAAATGTACATGAGTCCTCTTGTGCCCGGTGTCTTGGCTTCTTCTTTAGTAACATTCATTCCAATTTTATCATAAAGGGGTTTATTATTTTTTAAAAATGCTAAACTTTAATAAAACAGAGTTTAATTAATAATTACGTGCCAATGTTATTTTTTAGTTTTGACAAATGTAAGATGTTAACATTAGGGGAAATTGAATGAAGGGAATTCTCTGTATTATCTTTGCAACTTTTCTGTAAATCTAAAATCATTCAAAAATAAAATGTTTATTTTTTTAATATTGCCTTTTTCAGAGTTAGTAGAAATGGAAATGGGACAAAAAGAGTGCCGATAAAACATTTCACAAACATTAATGAAATAGAACTCTTCTCCATTCCCACCCATGCACCTCCCTCCTTCAGTTTCCCACCTCCTTCCTTCCTTCCCTTCTCGCAAGATTTAATGCAATTAAAAAGAAACACTGGAAAGTTAAAATAGAAACCAGAAAAATGATTACCTATGGAGGTGAGAACAGGTTGGAGGAAATAGAGATAAAAGTAAGACTCCCTAATACTTGTTTACGTAGTTTTGACTTCTGTACCATATAAATGTTTTACATACTCAAAAAATAAAGTTAAATAAATAAGAAAAAGTTTAAATCAAGTAAACCTGGTCCAAAATATAATAGCAATACTAAAAATTACCACCAGTTTTAAGATATATCATCCACCTTCGCTCAAATTATTATCCTATCATCCAAGGAAATATTTTAAAAAATCAAGGTGACCTGAAGGATCCTCTCTGGTTCTCAGCTCCCTAGAGGATCTATACTGGACCCAAACAACATGTAATTATACCTAACATGGAAATATGAGGAGTTTCAGATATTCGTCTATCTTGCCCAACTAGAATATAAGTTCTGTGAGAGAAGAGATTTTATTTTATTTACAGTTGTATCTGCAGCATCTAGATAAGTACCTAGCAACAGCAGGCACACAATAAATGTTTTCGATTGAATTAATAAATCTCCAGTGAATTAACCTAGGCCTTACAATGGTCCTGAGTGGCCTGGAACCCTTAGTGGATTCTGACACCCACCCACCAGACAGTGGGAGAATACGGAGCACTCCAAACCTAAGAACAGACCTAAGCAGTGAAAGTGGGGTAAAGGCTTAGCAGTGCTTCTGGACTACAGCACACCCTCAGGACTCACCCACCTTCAAGTGCTCTGAGGACTACAATCTAGGGGTACCTCATGGCCTGGTGGCACCATCTAGCGTAAAAACACTGCGTTAGACCTTGTCCAAATAGAATTAAATATCAGATTATTTCTTCAAATGGCCCATCTAAAGCCAGTTAAAATCAAATCTGTCTTATTATTTAAATCAGCTCAAATATCTCAGAAAAGTAAAAATATTCTGCGTAATTAAAGTTTATACAGACTTTGGAATTACTATTTAAGATAACATACCATGCAGTTTTCTTTACCAGCAGTCTCCTTAAACTTTCTCAAATGCTCCACACTTTCACAGTCATAAAATGCTCTTTGTACATCATTCTAAGGCAGCAGCTTTAGGCCGCTAAGATGTGCTCTCATAACACCCACCCCCAAAACTAAAGCTGAATAGATCTTAAATTTTTAACTTGGAATCAACATGGCTTTAAAATCTTTGAAGCACTACCTATAAAACATTCTATACAGAGGTCAAAAAACATTCACTAACATATAAAATTGAAACTTCCTATTCAGCTTTGATTTGGAGGATCCATTGATGTAATCAGAGCACAACTCTGCTACCTGAAATGCTGGCAGTGCACAAAAGACCAGAATGACCCTAAATTCTTTAACTTTTTTTTACAAATCTTTCAAGTATAAACTCTAAAACAAGACTTAAGTGGCATGCATTGTAGATTTGAAACATTTGCTTTAGCAAAAAAATAAGAGGGGCCGGCCCAGTGGCGCAAGTGGTTAAGTGTGCACGCTCTGCTGAGGCAGCCCAGGGTTCACCGGTTCAGATCCCGGGCACACACCGACACACCACTTGGCAAGCCATGCTTTGGCGGTGTCCCATATAAAGTAGAGGAAGATGGGCACAGATGTTAGCCCAGGGCCAGTCTTCCTCAGCAAAAAAAAAAAGAAGAAGAAGAAGAAAAGAGGAGGATTGGCAGATGTTAGCTCAGGGCCAATCTTCCTCACAAAAAAAATAAAAAATAAGAATTACTTATTAGTATGATTGTAAATCGGTGCCTCTAAAGAACCTAAAATGGTTGTTTTTCTTGTTAATGCTACTGGGGCTGGCTCTGCGGCCAAGTGGTTCAAGTTCCACGCACTCCACTTCGGCGGCCCGGGTTTGCATGTTTGGATCCCAGGCATGGACCTACACCACTCGCCAGCCATGCTGTGGCAGCAACCCACACATAAAATAGAGGAAGACTGGCACAGATGTTAGTTCAGGGCTAATCTTCCTCAAGCAAAAAAAAAAAGAGGAAGATTGGCAACAGATGTTAGCTCAGGGTGAATCTTCCTCAGCCAAAAAAAAAAAAAAATACTACTAATGTTCTTAGAAAACTGCTTTAAAACATAACATTAGTCTAAAGGAAATTTTTTGTCTTGTTTTTGTATTTTTTGTTTTGTCCTGTTGGCACCTATTTGGGTTAAAAAAAAAAAAAAAACTTAGGTTTTCCTTTGTAGAACTACCCTTCCCTACTATCAATCCATAAAATTCCTCTAGAATTAACTCCACCTCCAACTCAAGGATGTTCATGTGACTCAGATTAGGCCAATCAGCACATTCCATCCCCCGACAATAACCTATGATTTAATTAGGGTCCATGAAAGACCTAGAAATTGTATTAAGTTGTTGAGAGTTCTTTTTTTATTCCCCATTGGCCCTGAACCTGGAAGGACATAGGGCTAGAGATGCTGGCAGCCATCCTTCCATCACAATGAAACCTGAGAATGAAACAAACAAGGAAGAGGGGAGAGATGTGGAACACAGGTCCTGCTGACAGAATTTAAGTCTCTGGATCAAACCACACCTAAAATGAGAACTATAATGACAAACACCAGCCCAGTCCCTATAAAAGTGTCAAAAATTACAAGCCAGGAGAAGACTTATATTGTAACTGTTTATTAAGAATTTATCCCATAACAGGTTAGTAGATGAAGAGTAACATTCTAATTTAGTGGCAAAGTACAAAGAAATGTTTCATTTGTTAAACATCCCCATATTCTAGAAAATGATCATTTTTGGCAGGTCAATCCATTTTTGTTGATACAATTTTGAACCTCAACATGAGTGATAGCAAGGCTTTAAAAATAGTCAAATCACACCCCAGAACTAAAAGAAACCCAAAGCAATTTTCAGTAGTGAAATACAGCATTGGGGTTCTATATTCCTCCCAAGTTTTACCTTTCCCTTGCAGGCACCTAAAATTTTCTGGCTTCTGAGGAATAACAATAACCAAAGAGAAGTGAAGTGTCTTTGATCTTTTCCTCATCACTGTTAGAGAGTGATTTAGGGAGGCTGATGGCCAATAAGGGGAGGAGGAATGCCTATCATTCACCTTCCCTTCCCTGTACCTCCTTGCTTAAAAATAAAAGTACTATGGTTCTTAAATATAATTACTCCACAAATCCCCACCAGCACCAAACTAAACAACCATCCAACACACACCTTTTATGATTTCCAAGGCCACAGTGAGGTATCTTCAAAACAACTTTTGAGTCTAATTTGCTTAGTCTACAAGAGCTATTAAAAGTCAGTAATATAACCCATAATCTATAGCCCAATAGAAGAGGGAGCAAAGGATATAAAAAGGCAAGCTACAGAAAATGAAATGAAAATGGAAACAAACACACATAAAGATTTATAGTCAAACTCATAATTAAAGACAGGCATACCAAAACAAACGTTTCACTTTGTGGCAGACTGTAGTTTCCAAAGAATGGCTGCACCAACACATCCCACCCCACGTGCTCTCTCACAACGTGATGTTGCCACTCCTCCATTATGACAGGGGGCCTTTGTTCCCTCCCCCTTACATGTAGGCAGGCCTGTTGTAACCAGAAACCAGGCAAGGAAAGGGTTAAGGAGCTATCCCCGGGGTTCTCCATTGCTTGTGCAAGCAATAAACCTCTTTCTTCACCCACTTTAGCCTTCGTTGTGCTTTACAGCTCTGCACTCACCGAGACGGACGCATTGAGTTTGGTTACACTGTGACTACGGCAGAAATGACGCTATGTGACTTCTGAGACTAAATCATAAAATCATCTGGTCCTCTCATAGGATGCTCTTCCTTAGAATCCACTCATCCTACCATGAGGATGCCAAGCAGCCACATGCAAAGGACTTTGTAAGTATCATCCACAGCCCCAGCTGAGATCCCAGTTATAGTCAGACATGTAAGTGACCATTTCAGCCCCCAGCCTTTGAGACGCCAGAAATGACACCAAATAAAGCACAGACAAGTTGTTCCCACAAGCCCAAACCAAACTTCACACTCGTGAGCAAAATAAATGATGATGATGTTTTAAGCCACTAATTTTTTTATTTGTTACTCAGCAATAAAAATTAAGAGATCTGATTAAACAATCAAACTATTTTAGTCTCTGTCAGGGTTGATATGAGTAAGGAAAACAATGTTGGGGGAAATATAAAATGGTCCAATTTGGAGGGTGGGCAATTTAGCAACAATTACCAAATTTTAAATTGCATATAACATTTGACCAAGCAATTCCACAAGTCACAAAAATGTATGCAAATATACCTACTTCAATACTAGGTATAAAAGCAAAAACTGAATACCCACTCTTAAATCGTAGTACACTCATACAGTGGAAAACCATAAAACCATTAAATAAACAAAGTGCTAATATGGAACACAAACAAAAGAGCAAGAAATTTTAAATGTTCACATAATTACTATATACCGTGAATGAGGTAGATCAAGGGTTGGTCAACTTATTCTATAAAGGGTCAGAGAGTAAATATTTTAAGCTTTTCAGGGCACATCCAGTCTCTGGATATTCTTTGTTTTTTGGTTTGTTTGTTTATACTCTTTTAACAACGTAAAAACCTTTCTTAGCTCATCAGTTGTTATAAAAACCAGTGACTATTGGCCATAGTCTGCTGACCCCTACCATAGCGAATCACAAATATTATGAGATAATTTTTGAAGTACCATTTGGTTTGGAAATGTAGTCAAACTTGTTCTAGATCCCATCCCCCTTTCCTATTCTCAACTCATTTCTTTTTCAGGTCTGGCATTCTTTCTCAGCCTGGTACCAGGCTAAATCGCATGGAAGAATTAAGGCCCAGGTTGTTTCAGGTAACTCAAATTACTGCTACGTTTTTGAGGGGCAACAAAAGCAAACTGGGAGGAAAATTAGTTTTCCACATTTCCACAGAAGGTAAAAATGTTGAATTACTGAATCAAAAATTTAAGCTTGATAAATTAGGTCAGTCTTTTTAAAAAATACAAAAGCCCCTTCTATATGATAGCACTCTCAATCACCTAACTCTTTTTTCTAATTTTTTTATTCCACCTGAAAGACTCAATGTGAGAAGTTTTGAAAGAACACAAAAATGCTTTAAAACTAGCACTTGGTGCTATTGGATATAAGAAAATGGTGCCAACAGCCAATATTAACAGATTTAAACAAAAAACCTACCAATGCTAATCTCTCACTTTATAGCTCCTGTCTCTAATTGAGAACTGTCTCTGACACAAATTACACAACCTTGTTTAACTGGAACTAAAGCCCTTCTTTTGACATTAACTCTGCTCTCACCCAAGTTCAAATCAGTCCTAGAATTTAATTCAGTCATTTACTAAGCACTACGAAATTATAAAACAGGCTTCTCCACAGGAAAAGACAAAATATATCTCTGAACTTTCTACATATCTTATGAATTTTGGTTCTGGGTTTTTTATCTCTACCCTATTCATCCCCAATCTTGGTGGAAGGTCCGAACCTGTCCTTCTTCCTCCACGTTTCTTCTGAGTAGTTTTGTTCTAAGAAACAGGCCTTTCTGGATCTATGGGCAGATCTATCATAGGGCAGGCCCCCCTGCCCTATGCATATGTATTTTAATATATATTGATATATACAACACACATTTCAATATACATATTTCACTATTCATTGAAATTTCCATAATAAAAAACTTTTAGAGTGATATTAATAGGAACAGATCCAGTATCGTTCTCTGCGTGTCACTCTCATCCTCCCTCTCTTTCCCTTCAGTCTTCTATTTTATCTTGCGTATTTCCTTCACAGACCATGCTAGGAACTGTCAGATACAAACATGGCATTCCCTCATTTCAGAGTATGCGATCTTACTGAAGAACTGGAGTTTGTACACACAAAAAGGCCAATTCGAGGTAAAAGTATACAGCAGTATACTTTCAGTGAGTATTGATTAGAGAACTGTTATTTTAAAAATGTAAGACCAAAGAAGAAAGACACAGAATTACACAGGATGACCTGGAGGATAAAAACTGGAAGACAGAAGACAGCTGTCAATGGTCCAGGTGTTAAGAGTGATATCATGCCTGTAATTTGCTTCAAAATAACTGGGGTGAGGGAGAGAAGACAAGTAGGTATGCATATAGATAAAACAAGATCTGCCATGAGGTGACAGTTACGGAAGCTGAGTAGCAGTACCTGAGAGTTTCCATATGCCCACCCCCCTGCCCTATGCATATGTATTTTAATATATATTGATATATACAACACACATTTCAATATACATATTTCACTATTCATTGAAATTTCCATAATAAAAAACTTTTAGAGTGATATTAACAGGAACAGAAAGAAAGGATAAGACCATACAGGAGCCTAAAGAAAAAATGGGCTTAATGGGGAGACTAATTAGATAATGGACATGGTTGAGAATGAAAAGAAAATTGATAAAAGAAATAAGGAAGTCAAAGGACCCCTAGGGAAATAAGAACTAATCAATAAAGAGGTTAGGGCAACAGAGTAGCTACCAAAAAAAAAGAAAGAAAGAAAATATATATATATTTTCATATATATATATTTTCATATATATATATATTTTCATATATATATTTTCATATATATATTTTTTCATATATATATTTTTTATATATATATTTTCATATATATATTTTCATATATATATTTTTTCATATATATTTTTTTTTCATATATATATATTTTTTCATATATATATATTTTTTAAAATATATTTTTTTAATATATTTTTTTCATATATATATTTTTTCATATATATATGTTACAGAACATACCCTATACCTTATATCAAATTCCAGATGGATTATAAAATATTTAAATGTAAATAATTAAAGCATAAAAGTACCAAAAGAAACCATGAAGAATTATCTTATAACCTCAAAAGGTCTAAGAATGACATAAAACTCAGAAGCTATAAAAAGAAAAAAATTAATAAATTTACTACATAAAATGTTTTTAAATTATGCATGGCAAAAATTATCATATGCAAAGTCAATGAAAAAACCCAACAAAAAAATTTTAATTCACACAACACAGACAATTTCACTAAAACATAAAGAGTTCCTAGAAATCAATAAGAAAAAGTCCAACAACCCAACAGAAAAAAATGGCAAAGAATATTAACAGATAATTCACAGAAAAAGAAATACAAATAGTGTTTAAACATGAGAAGATTCTCAACCTCAGTCATAAGGAAAACACAAATTAAAACTACACTAAAATTGGCACAGATCAAAAAGTCTGAAAATATATTCAGAGGCAAGGCTGTGGCAAAACAGGCACTTTGCTGAAAAAAATATAACTGGTAAAACCTCTGCAGATGGCAATCTGGCAATACCTACCAAAATTACAAAGGCATATATTCTTTGACCCAGCAATTCCACTTCTGCATTTGTTTTAAATATACACTTGCAGATATGTAATACACTATTGTTTGTATTAGCAAAAAACTGGAAATAAGTTAAAGGTCCATCAACAGAGGACTAGCTAACTTATGGTATATCCTATAGTGGGATACTATGTGGCCTTAAAGAATAAGTTATGTAGCAGCACTTTGAGCACTGATATGGAACCATCTGTAGGATACATTATTAGTTTAAAAAAAAAAAGAAAAAACGGTTTATATAGTCTATATATATATTCTACATATACTATATATACTACATATAGTATATATAGTTTACGTAGTCAGTGTTTAACATGTTATCATTTGTTTCACAGGGAAAAAAAGAATAGAATTATGTAATTATTGGAGATGCATAAAATATAACTGATAACACTGGTTGCCCCACGGAAGGGAAAATGGGTATTTGGGACACAGAATGGTATGGAGACTCTTCACTGTATCCTCTTACATACCTTTGAATTGTGATCCATATGAATATATTATTTATTTTTAAAAATAAAACTAAATTTACATTAAAAAAAAAAAAAACAGATGGCAATCAATCTTTAAGCACAGGCATCTGTGATAGCCATTACCAGAAGCACTGTGACCCAGTGGTAAGAGATCAAACGAGAGTCAAGAATCCTGAACTCTACAGTGGTTCTACCACTCTCTAGCAGGCAAATCACTTACTTTCTCTGAGCCTGTTTCCCTTCCATAAAATGGAAATATTTCCTGCATGCCTACCTCTCTGGGTTATTTTAAGGGTCAAATGAAATAATGGATATAAAAGCTCTCTGAAAAATTGTAAAGTACCTTATAAAGTATTAACAGAAATAAGGATGTCAAGAAAGGGATGTGGTTATCAGTGTAAGATGATGAATTGGTTTAGGCATTTCTAATTTGAAGTTAAGACACAGATTTAGAATTCATCTCTCTAAACAGAGGTGATAAAGTCACAGATCTCCAAAGGACAAACATTCAATAAACAGAATTACAGAACTGCAGAACTGGAAAGGATCCTGAGGGTCATTTAAGTCTTTGCTACTCAGTATCATCTGGGAACCTGCTGGAAATGCAGAATCTCAGGTCCCACCACAGATCTACTCAATCAGAATCTGTATGTTTTTTTTAATTTTTTTTTACAAGTTTTTTCTTTTTTGAGGAAGATTGGCCCTGAGATAACATCTGTTGCCAATCTTCCTCTTTTCTTTTTTTCTCCCCAAAGCCGCAGGACATAGTTGTATATCCTAGTTGTAGGTTCTGCTAGTTCTTCTATGTGGGACACCGCCTCTGCATGGCCTGATGAGTGGTGAGTAGGTCCACGCCCAGGATCCAAACCGGTGAACCCTGGGCCGCTGAAGTGGAGCACGGGAACCCAACTGCTACGCCACCAGGCTGTCCCCCAGAATCGATAGTTTAACAAGATCCCCAGGTGATCCGTATGCACATTTTAAGTTTAATAAGCACTAATCTAAGCCACTTGACTCACTTTTCAGATAATAAAATTGAGGCCCTAAGTAAAGGATTTACCCATGCTCACACTGTTAATAAACAGCAAAATCAAGACTTGGACCCAGGCCTGAACTCCTAGGGTATGTGTATGTGTGAGCATGTACACCATGCATTTGCTTCCCAGATACTCTGTTTCAAAACCTTCGGGGGGTCGGCCACCGGGGGGTCAGCCAGGTGGCGTAGCGGTTAAGTTCGAGCGCTCTGCTTCGGCGGCCCAGGGTTTGCAGGTTCGGATCCCAGGCCAAGACCAACGCACCACTTGTCAAGCCATGCTGTGGTGGCGTCCCATATAAAGGAGAGGAAGATGGGCACGGATGTTAGTCCAGGGCCAATCTTCCTCAGCAAAAAGAGGAAGATTGGCATCGGATGTTAGCTCAGTGCTGATCTTCCTCACAAAAAAAAAAAAGTTTGAGACATCTTTGCCTTGCAGATGTCCCATGTCCCCACTCCCATTTCTAATGAGCCACCCTGCCCATCAATTCTTTCTTCACCATATCTCTGGCATATGTTTCTCCTTTACCACATCCTTCATTCATTGCTCTAAACCTACTGCTGTTCATATTATGAAAAACCAGCTTCCTTCTCTGACGCATATATTAACTTCCTCTTCTGCAAATAAGTGCTCTCTTACAAATAGTAAGCTCTATATAATTCCTTAAGAAGGTGCAAGTCATTAAAAAGCATTAAATATTAATGTACTGATTTCAGGCAGAGTCTATGAAACCTACTGAGACTAGCAAACTATAACCTGGTAATTCTAATCCAGAATCTTTATGTCTTCACTTCCATTATTTCTTTCCCATTACCTCCTTCTCTTTGCCCCAGAACTAACCCAGGTTGCCTTTATCTAATAAGGTCCTCCCACTATAATCAAGCTTTACTAAGTACATCCAAAGGCCCTAAATCTACTTTCCAGTACCATCTTCTATCCCAGTCTGTCCCAATAAGCTCTCAACATTCACAAAGATTCTCATATCTTCATAATTCTCTCCCATACACTGTACCCTACAAACCAAAGTACTTCAACATTTCCTGAGTAGCCATGATGTGCCAGGAACTACACAATAAAACAGAAGGCTGAATACCTCTCAATATCTTTCCTACATAAATTCAATAAAATTAAAAGCCCTGGTCTGCCCTGTTTCCATTTCTACACCACGAAGTTTTGACGTTTTTAAGGGCAAATAATATGAGAAGACGTTTATAGATGCTCAGCCACAGAGGAATAGATGAACAGACAGAATAAGCCACCCACAACATGAAGACTAACTCTTGTGCAACAGCCTCTATACTACAGCACTAGGGTAAGAGTTCTAGAGACTCCCATGTACAAATTGAGTTCAATTAAATCAACCTGAAAAACCAAAGGGAGTATGCTTCAGTTCAGAATCAGACTGCGAGCTATTTATTCCAATTATATCAAACACTGGTTTTTTTGTTGTGGTATAAACTTAGCAGACTTGGGTTTGAGTCCCAACTCTGCTATTTCACTTGGGAATGTATTTAACCTCTCTACGCTTCAGAGACCTCACCTGTAAGATGGAGCTAACAACAGTTTCTACCTCACAGAGTCGTAATGAGGAGTAAATGGAGCAACTGCAAAGTGCTTAAACACAGAGCCGGCAGGTATGATAGTTCAATAATGTTACTATTACTATCAATCACCCTACAGTTTCCTCAGTCTTTGGTGGTCAGTTTACTTGTAGCTTCAAAATCTATCCACCTAACTCGAGCTACACAGGTTTGTGAAGGTAGGGGCAAAGATGAAAGTGGAAAACTATATTTTGCAACCAACAAGCAAACAGAGTAAGATAGCAGAAAAAGCTCTGAATTTAGAACCAGAATAGTTGGGTATGAACTCCACCTCTTCCACATTCTTTTCTGGGCCTTGATTTTCTCACCTGTTAAATGGGGGAGATGGTTCTAACTACTGTGGCTAAAAATACTATGAGAACAGTTTTAAAGAGATTAGCTACTAAAAACATAAGGCAGCGTGCAAAAGATAAAAAGCTAAGAGTGGAAAACTCATCATGAATGATTTTTAAAAGATATTTCTGTAACAGAGTGTGACAACGAGCCATGAATCTTGAATGGAGGAAAATACAGCAGCAAATGGTAATCACAAGGTTCAACTACCATGAATACCTACAATTAAGCAAACACCAAGTCATTCTTCATGACCCTGCTCCAGAATCTCCACTTTTGAGACAGCCTTTCTGACCTCCTTGCCCCATCCACCACCCTAAACAAAGATGATAACCCCACCTCTCCATGCCACGACTATATTGCATACATGCCACCATCACAGCACTTACCACGATTATGCTTTATTGACTGTGTTTATATGTCTCTGTCCCCTCAAAAGAGGAGTGATCCTTAAATACGGAAACCAAGTTTTATTCCTCTTTATACCCAGCGCACTTAGCATAGGCCTGGCACAAAGTAGGTACTCAGTAAGTGTTTGATAGATGAACCAACGAGTAAACCACAGACAAGATTAGACGTTTCACTGTGCCATATAAGACAGTACCCTTAAGTATATGGTAACATTTAAAGTTATATTTTATATATAGCCTTTCATAGCACTTATATTTTATCATAACTCTTTGCCCTTCTGTAGCCTCAATAACTATAAGCTCCTTAAGAACCAAAACTGTCTTTTTATCCCAAGTGGCTACTGTGCAGCCACACAGTATTTGATAAATATTTGTTGATAGAAATAAGGGAATGATGAATGAATGAATACCACTGCCTCACAGCTCAGGTCTCAATCCTCCCTTATTTAGAAACTTCATCAGCAGTCTTCCCACCACCATTCTTCTCAATCACTCTTCTCACCACCAGTCTCTCCTCAAAACTATCCTCCCACTCTTGTTTACAGCACAACGTCAAGGACAGACTGGTAAATGTGGAGGGAGTGTTAAGAGCTGGGAAATCATTGTTTTCCCAAGATTAGCTCAAACAAGCTAAGTGGGAATGCAAAATGGTACAGCCATTCTGGAAGTCAGTTTGGCAATTTCTTACAAAACTAAACATATACTCTCACCCTATATTCCAGAAATTGTGCTCCTTGGTATTTAGTCGAAGGAGTTGTATGATTCCAACTATATGACATTCTGGAAAAGGCAAAACTATGGAGACAGTAAAAAGATCAGTGGATAGCTAAACCTACTGTGGTAATCATTTCACAATATATGTAAATCAAACCATCATGCTGTACGCCTTAAACTTAGATAGGGATGTATGTCAATTATTTCTCAATAAAACTGGGGGAAGAAAAAAAAGATCAGTGGTTGCCAGGGGTTAAAAGGGAGGGAGGGATGAACAGGTGTAGCACGAAGGAGTTTTAGGGCAGTCAAACTACTCTGTATGATGCTATATCGGTGAATACACATCATTATACATATGTTCAAAATCAGAGAATGTGTAATACCAAGAGTAAACCCTAATGTAAACTATGGACTTTGGGAGATAATGATGTGTCAATGTAGGTTCATCTATTGTAACAAATGTACCACTGTGGTGGGGGATGTTCAAATGGGAGAGGCTATGCATGTGTGGGGGCAGGAGGCATCTGGAAAATCTCTGTACCTTCTGTTCAACTTTGCTATGAATCTAAACTGCTCTAAAAACTAAAATCTACTTAAAAAAAAAAAAAAGACTCCTATCCTACAGGATACTGTCCAAATTCCAAAGCACAGCATACAAGGCCCTTTATCCCAAAGTATACCTCTGCAACTCACTTGTTTCCACCACCCTCCTCCAAGTTCCTTAAACTCTGGCCTCAATTATCTGCCATTCTCTTTTATACCGTCTTACCTTTTTGCTCAAGCTGATCCCTCTGCTAGAATCCTTTTCCTCCTCTTTTTCACCTCAGCAGTTTGTTCAAACCATCTCTTATATAACACTAAAATGGTTTGCTGATGTAGTTGCCTTAACCATTAGATTATGAGTCCCTTCTGGGCAAGGACACTCCTTATTTATTCTGTACCCCTCAACAGCTAACATTTCTTGAGCACTTACTATGTACCTAGCACCTTTTTTAAGCAAATTTATGACTCATTTAATCCTTTCAACAACCTACAGGGTAGGTGCTATTATGCCCATTTGATCTGAGCCTCCCTGAGGCATAGGGAGATCAAGTAACTTCCAAATTGCTCAGCTAGGAAACGGTGGGACCAGGATTTGAACCTAAGCAGTCAGGCTCTGGAATCAATATTCTTCACCACTGTGGGATACACGGTAGAAACTCAAAAAAATAACTGTTGAACAAATGATAGTGTAGAACAGGGTTGAGCACAAGATTTGTGCAATGAAAATATTAGGGACAAAAGTAAAACAACTGGCAATTGAGGAAATGGAGGCACACAGAGGTTTAAAATGTGCACAGAGATACAGATAACCCAGTCTTCTCACCGTAAAAGTTAAGAACCAAAGACCAAACAAAGTGCTTTTCCCAAAGTTACCATAGTTACACCCAGAATCAGCCTTACAAGTCTTCGTACCACACCCTATTAAAGGAATAATTATTTGCGTTTAAGAAATTATAAAACCATATTCAAAGATATTCCGGTATTCCAACAATAGGAGAAGTTGGAGAAACAAGTACACCAGAGTCTAATGCAGTATTTGGCACACAGCAGGAATTGAATATCAATTAATTAAATTTTCCATTTTTTAACAGATTTTACATTTACTTCTAATATCAATTTATTTCATTCTTTATTTTTGATATAACATCTAAAATGCGCTGTATATTTTGCTACCTCATTAAAGAAGTTATTGATAATGTAACCTTTTCTTGAAAATACAAGGTAATAATAGCAAACAATAATTTTTAATAATTTTCAGGTAGTTTTAAAATAGCCAAGTTTGTAAAATAGCAAAAATGCAGCTAGCGTGCAATTAAGAAATTCTGCAATTCAAGTGTCCCTATCTAATAATCCGACTGATGTCTTTTTTTTTTTTTTTTGGTGAGGAAGATGGGCCCTGAGCTAACAGCAGCCAATCCTCCTCTTTTTGCTGAGGAAGACTGGCCCTGGGCTAACACCCATGCCCATCTTCCTCCACTTTATATGGGATGCCGCCACAGTATGGCTTGACAAGCAGTGCGTCGGTACAGGCCCAGGATCCGAACCAGCGAACCCCGGGCCGTGGCAGCAGAGTGCATGCACTTAACCGCTTGCACCACCAGGCCAGCCCCCAGACTGATGTCTTTTGATAGAAATATATGAATATCAAAAGTAAACCAGTCATTCCAGAACACTGGGATAACAGTTCTTTATTTTTATATTTATATTAAATACCTCCCATGTAGAATAAACTCCATTAAGTCATTCCATGAAAACAAGCCTGAAGTACCTACTATATATACAATCCTATAATCCTATAATGGGACCAACTCTCTCTTGTAAAGAGTATAATCCTGTAAAATATCCTACATCTGTACAGTACACTCTTTGACATGGGTCTTAGAAGTATCTTTCCAAATACCATGTCTACTCAGGCAGGGGAAACAAAAGAAAAAATAAACAAACGGGACCACATCAGACTAAAGAGCTTCTGCAAGGCAAAGGAAACCTTGAACAAAACGAAAAGACAACCCACCAATTGGGAGAAAATACTTGCAAATCATATATCCGACAAGAGGTTAATCTCCAAAATATATAAAGAACTCATACAACACAACAACGCAAAAACAAACAACCCGATCAAAAAATGGGCAGAGGATATGAACAGGCATTTTTCCAAAGAAGATATACAGATGGCCAACAGGCACACGAAAAGATGTTCAATATGACTAATCATCAGGGAAACGCAAATCAAAACTACAATGAGATATCACCTTACACCTGTCAGAATGGCTGTAATTACCAAGACAAAAAATAACAAATGTTGAAGAGGATGTGGAGAAAAGGGAACCCTCATACACTGTTGGCGGGAATGCAAACTAGTGCAGCCACTATGGAAAACAGTATGGAGATTTCTCAAAAAATTGAAAATAGAAATACCATACAACCCAGCTATCCCACTACTGGGTATTTATCCAAAGAAATCAAAATCAACAATTCAAAGAGACTTATGGGCCCCTATGTTCACTGCAGCATTATTCACAATAGCCAAGACGTTGAAGCAACCCAAGTGCCCATCAAGTGACGAATGGATAAAGAAGATGTGGTATACATATACAATGGAATACTACTCAGCCATAAAAAAAAAAAGACAAAATGGTCCCATTTGCAACAACATGGATGGACTTTGAGGGTATTATGTTAATCGAAATAAGCCAGACAGAGAAAGACAAAGACCATATGATTTCACTCATATATGGAAGATAAACAAACACATGGACAAAGAGAACAGATTAGTGGTTACCAGAGGGGAAGGGAGTTGGGGGGACGGCATAAGGAGTAAAGGGGAACATACATATGGTGACTGACAATAATGTACAACTGAAATTTCACTATGTTATAAACTATTATGACCTCAATAAAAAAAAAAATCCTAGACCTGTAATGAGCACCCCACAGCCTACCTGCCTATTTTGCTTTGTGATCTATTTTCAGACTGAAAAATCAGAAAGTCTTCATATTGCTGCTTTTCATACATACCTAGATATTAACATTTTGTGGATAAAAGCAGTACCCATTTTCTCAATGACATTATTCTATTAATTAAGGTAGACAATCAAAGTTAAAAAACATAGGTTTTTTCATAGTCCTAAATTATTTTCACGCCGTATTAAAAAAAGTTTAGGGGCTAAGTTCACGCATTCCACTTTGGGCAGCCCAACGTTCGCCAGTTCAGATCCTGGGCACAGACCTACTCGCTGCTCATCAAGCCATGCTGAGGTGATGTCCCACACAGAAGAGCTAGAGCTCTACAACTATGATACACAACTGTGTACTGGGGCTTTGGGGAGAAAAAAGAAAAAAGAGGAAGATTGGCAACAGATGTTAGCGCAGGGCCAATCTTCCTCAAAAAAACAAAAATTTAGTTTTCCTGTATTACCTCTCATACAAAAAAATAACTGGAATTGTGACGGGAAATAATTCATATCCTCTGAGAGACCTAAGTAGGCTGGAGGAAACAAGACATACAGTTCCTAATCCTGTGCCTAACATAATTCAAAGAAGGTACTTTATAAATATCTGAATAAATGGATGACTCAGTCAGTTTCTTCCAGTCCTGCACTTAGAATTAGTTTTAACATAAGCTAACATGAACACACGAATTAAAGTTCAGAGTTAAACCCTTATTCAAAAGAGTATAGTCACGTTAAAGAGCACCAAGTTTTCTTGGAAAAAATACATCATAAAAGTGTGATTTCCATTTTCACTTATTTGTGTCTTCTCTTTTTTCTTACCCAGGAGTCTACTGACAAAAGCCAAAGGTAGTCGCCAGTTTCAGCTTCCTGGTTTTCCTCATAATTTTCAAATCATTTTTTATGACAATCTCAAAACCACGGTGGGAAAAGTGCCAGATACTTGAATGCACTACAAACACACTGAGACTCCCAAGCCTCAGCTTTAGCATCCTGTGTCTCAGCCTCTTCACCAGTACACTCACTTGTAGAGCGTTTCATGCCTAATAACATTACTACGGCAATCAGTGTCAAATGTTACACAGAATAAAATTCCTGATATCAAAACACCCACAAATCACCAGATGGTTGCTGTTTCAGAAATTTATGGAAGTAAAGAATCAGGACTTCTTAAGCGGAATATTCACAAAAAGACAGGCATGGTAAGCACCCAGCGATCAAACAGGAAGACTGTTCACTTCAACTACAGAGGGGCATTCCAAAGTTTCACTCTAATTCACACCATAAAAGAGGGCAAGGGGTGGAGTTTGAGTGTTCTGCCTGTAAACAGAAGTTTAAAATACAGCCTCTCCCCCATTTTAATTCTAGCCTAAAAGTTTAAAATACAGCCTCTCCCCCATTTTAATTCTAGCCTAAAATCTCCAAAGCTGTGGCGATGATGTGTCAAGGCACAGAGTTAAATTTAAAAAACAAGTTCTCAAAACACCCAGCCAAACCCAGTAGAACTGCGCACAAGGGACCCAGAATCCGGTCGTCGGCCTGGAGCAGGAACAGCAGGACACTCAATTCAGATTCGTTAAACTGACGCGCTTTCCTAACTCCTCGAGGGCAGGAATAAACAGACGGACCAAGTCTATGGCCAGGGGAACAGTCTCACCTCTGAGGGCTTCAGATTTTGGATCTATAAAATTCTATGATTCAAAATTCATGTTTCCATCTTAAGATGGAAAACAAGGTTATATAATACTAAACCAGGAAGGTATACTATGAATTATGTTTTTAAAAATTCCAATGTCAAGTTTTCCATTCTCCGTGTGCCCCTCTACCTGTATAATCTAAGGATGCAACTGCTAAAATACAAGGCATTAAGAAAATTTAACTCTGGCTGAGACATTACTCATGTCATTAAAGCTAAAACAAAGTATAAAACCTAAAATGCTTCAACTCCTCTCTTAACATAGATCTGTCTTTAATTTTTCTAAAACACCCCTAGTTTGTAGCTACACTTATTCGAATGACCCATTTGTCATTAAAAATCACAAATATTTCTTTTTCCCCTGAGTAGTAATATGTCTGACAGGTAAAACTACACAGATTATCAAAAATACACATTTGGAAACTATGAAAATCTAATTTTTTTTTCATTTTACCACACACTTCAGGCCTAACTTATTAGTTTCAATTCTGCTCTTGCTCTATTTCCAGTCAGTTTCACTTCTGAATTTTTTGCCACAAAGTTAAGAATTGTGACCTTATGAAGAAATTTTAAAGTAAATACTAAATAAGAATATAGCTTTTCCTTTCAAAGGAAAACTAAACATTTTTACAAGAAAAACAAAGAAACCAAAAAAAAAAAAATCTTAAATTTCTGACGGCATTTTATCACTTACATAAAAATAATGATTTTAGGATGCTGATGTTTCCTTTAAGTTTCTGAAGCTTCTTCATATACTTTTGTTTACAAGAACCAAACAGCTCAAAAATTGCCATCATTTTATTTTATAGATATACAATAAGTATATAGTTGTCGGCATATTTTTTTAATTTGAGTCACAATGAAGGGACCTAAAAAATATCTGTGGGAGGAATAAATGTACATAACATGGTACTGCCCGCATGGGGCATATGTTCCCAATAAGATACAGCTTTCTCACTGCCTTCAGTGGCCTTACCAACAAAACAGATTTTCTGAAAACAAAATAAAAAGATGATTAAATTAGACTGACAAAAGTAAGATGTCTAATAAACATAAATATTTAAGGGGAAGATATATATCCTGCACAGCTAAATTAAGCTTTATAAAGCTTTTCTACTTCTATCATTTTTTTCTTGTATGTGTTTCAAGCCCAATTCCTTCCTCTCTTTAGTCTGTAAAGTTCTTTAAAGGAAAGACTCATACACAAATAAGTAAAAATATAAAAATATATCGAGTTCCTACTATGCAATCAACACAGTGCTAGGTATAGGTGCTGTGGGAAATACAATATAAAGCATGATGGTCCCAAACCTTGAAGTAACTTAAAACTTTTGTTTTTCACCAAAATCCTGCAAAGAGTGGGCGTCTCTGGCCACTGAGAACCAAAGATCTAGACTGCAGTCCCTGTGTGGACAATCAGTGACTTTTGGGAAGTTACCCAGACCTTAGATTCCTCAACTGTCAAAGGAAGTGGTTACTGACATAAATCTCCTGTGCAGAAGAAGGAGATACTCTGCCCTCCAGGAGGGAGAGCACAAATCCCCGCTCCTTAAGTGTGGACTGTGCATGGTGACTTCCAGCGGGAAAGAGTAACCTTACAGCAGAGAACCTGCCAGACACTACCTGAGCTGGTGATGATGAAGGCTAACATCAATAGGGATAAGTCATGCTAATAGTATGTACACTTGATATGATATGATGAAAATGCTACTTTACCTCTCTGGCCTTCCTCCCAAAAACCCATAACCCCAATCTAATTGTGAGGAAAAAAAAAAAATCAGACCAATTCCAATAGAGGGGCTCCTACAAAATACGTGACCAGTACTCACAACTGTCAAGGTCATCAAAAAGAAGGTACTTTCACAGCCAAGAGAAGGCTAAGGAGATAGGACAATTAAATATAATGTGGTATTCAGGACGGGATCCTGGCACATAAAAAGGTCATTAGGTAAACCTAAGGATCCACCAACAGATGAAGAGATGAACAAAATGTACTGTATACATAAAATGGAATATTATTCAGCCTTAAAAAGGAATGAAATTCTGATACACGCTACAACATGGATAAATGTCAAAAATATTATGCTGAATGAAATAAGCCAGACATAAAAGGGCAAACATTGTATGATTCCATTTATATGAAGTACCTAGAATAAGCAAATTCATAGAGACAGAAAGTAGAACAGAGTTTACCAGGGGCTGGGGGGAGGGGAGAATGGGGAGTTGTTTAATGGGTACAGCATCTGTTTGGGATGATGAAAAATTCTGGAAATGGATAGTGGTAATGATTGCACAACATCAGAATGTACTTAATGCCAATGAACTGTAGACTTAAAAACGATTAAAATGGGAAATTTTATGTCATGCATATTTTACCACAATTTTTTTTAAAAAACTAAGGAAATTTGAATAAACTATGGACTTTAGTTAATAATAATGTATCAATATTGAATCAGTAATTGTAACAAAGATACGACACTAATGGAAGATGTTAAGAACAGAGGAAAAAGGATACAGGGTAAATGGGAACTTTCTGTACTTTCTTCTCTATTTTTCTGTAAATCTACAACCGTTCTTAAAAAATAAAGTCTATTTAAAAAAATTCAAGAGAGCTAAAGGATAAAAGCATTAATATACCCCACCTCCTTCCAAAAAAAAAGACAAGAAAAACACTCTTTAAATCAATGAAAAACATGAGCAACCAATCAGAAAAATGCCAAAGACATGAACAAGTAATTCACAAAAGAAATTAAAATGTTACATAAATCTATGCAAAGATATTGAAACTCATAGGGTTGTGTAAAGATAAATGAGGTCACGTACCTAGCATGGTATTTGGTAAACAATAAATGAAGCTATTAAAATATAACTAATAATTAAAGAAATGCAAATTTAAGTAACAAAAAAATACATATCTGTACATGTGTACGTAGGTTATATATCTATCTCCTTTGAGTGAGTGATTTCACTGTTGAAAATTCATCCTACAGAAATATTAGTACAAATGTACAAAGACACCTGTATATGAATATTCACTGCAACAATGTAACAGAGAAAAACTTTTGGAAATAGTCCAAAAGTTCTACCAATGGGAGTTAAACATAAACGAACATTATTATGCAAAAATGTGGTAGATGTATATAACTGACATGGACAACTGTCTTAAGAAAAATAATAATGAATTGCAAAATTTTTTAAATTGTTTAAAAAGAAGAGATTAAACCAAGTTAGGACTATTTAATCTGGGGTCTTCTTCCATTTATACTTCAAGGGAAACAAACTTGCATGCAAAACTGTGTTTATGTGTGTATGCAAGTGTATTTTCTAAGGAAAGAGTCTTCAGCTTTTACCAAATTCTTAAAGGAATATGTGACCCCCAAAACTGGTCTCTAAACAATCACTAAAAAGCCTCCCCAGGGCCCACCCCATGGCTTAGCGGTTAAGTGTGCGCGCTCCGCTACTGGCAGCCCGGGTTCGGATCCCAGGCGCGCCCCCGAGGCACCGCTTCTCCGGCCATGCAGGCCGTGTCCCACATACCACAACTAGAAGGATGTGCAACTATGACATACAACTATCTACTGGGGCTTTGGGGGGAAAAAAAAGGAGGAGGATTGGCAATAGATGTTAGCTCAGAGCCAGTCTTCCTCAGCAAAAAGAGGAGGATTAGCATGGATGTTAGCTCAGGGCTGATCTTCCTCACGAAAAAAAAAAAAACTCCTCTAAAAAGCCTCCCCAGCTTGGAGGATCTGAGAAACATAGCTAGGTTATACTCAAGTGAGGAAGCCTCTGGGGAGGAAAGAAATGCTCTCAATTAAACTTTTAATGACATATTAAATGCCTCTACCACAAAACACAAAGTTTTATTTCAAGACTCCTAAATCTAAGGATGTGAAGGAAGTTATCCTCAGATGAGCTTACATTCACTAGTTAATTACAAGCCTCAACCAAAAATTAAAGAGCAAAACAGTCTTCAAAATGTGTAACTGGTTCATGCTTAAATTACAGTTAAAGTAAAACCATGCAGAAGCAAAAGGAGACAAAGATTAAGTAATTGTCCCATTCGACAAAGCCACGTAGCGTACTCACACATGCAAAGGTTCAGGAGTTATGTAGTCTTAACTAAACTTTCTTAAATTAAGTGGATTAAAATAAGACAAAAATAAGTTAGGTCTTATACATAATTTTGTTAGTTTTCTTTGAGCGAAAACAAAATAAGTCTTTTTCTGGAGGCAGAGGGAGGGGGGAGTCCAATACTTGTGGAACTAATATATAGTAAATTATTATTTTAAACATTACAGCCACTAGAACCAATAGGACTTAATGAAGACTGGAATAAATGAGTAGATAATAGCAGGGACTTCCTCTATCCTAAAATGAAAATATACCTTATAACAGTGGTTCTCAACCAGGAGTAATGTTGCCCCTTAAGGGACATTTGGCAACATCTGAAGTCATTTTTGATTGCCAGACCGGCAGGTACTGCTGGTATATTGTGGGTAGAGGCCATGCATGTGGCTAAACATCTTATAGATCCACTTACCCACCCAAAACATCAACAGTGCTGAGATTAAGAAACCCTACCTTAGAAATAGGCTGGGGGAACCACTGAACCTATACTTTGAAATAATCAACTTTATCATAGAAATCCTAAATCAAAAGGGTTTATTTGTTTAGAAACATTGAACCTTATCAAATAGCATGGGATCTATTGAAATAACACAATTTTCAAAGTGTTATTTAAAAGACAGTTATTAATGGGATTTCCAATTTCGCTAAACCTTTGAAATTTTGCAAATGACAAAGGCAAAAAAAAGACAATGAATTAATGCTAAAAGAAAAAAGTTTTATACACACACACATTCTATGACTCTCACAAATCATATTGAGCAAAAGAAACCCAACACAAAAGAATACATTTTGCATGATTTCATTTATATACAGTTCAAGAACAAGCAAAAACTGATCTTTTATGTTACAAGTCAGAATAGTGGTTCCTTTGGAGAGAAAGGAAAGGTAGAGATGGGAGAGAACATAAGGGGGACTTCTGGGATGCTAATAATTTTGTATTTCTTAATCAGAGTAGCAGTTATATAACTGTGTTCACTTGGTGAAAATTCATCAAGCTGTGTACTAATAATCAGTACACTTTACTGTATACAGATAACACTAACAAAACTGTTTATTTTTTTAAATGTTATATATTTATATCCTAAAAACCTGAGCATTTTCACTCAGAAAGCTAAATTAATGTCAACAGCAAAAGTAAAAGTGCTTTTGTCATATAGGCTGCCTGCCTTCCAAGAATTCAAGAAAGATGACACCCCCAGAAAGCTGTAAATAACATACTCAGTGCTCATACACCATTCAGCCGTACACTTAAGCCACTATATATCCCTCGGCACAAATCCAAAAATTTGACAAACGCTTACAAATGCAGTGGAATTTATTCCACGGACAGTTTGTTTGGATTATTTCCCCCAATGTTAAACTGTGAACTGTTATCAGAGAACAGGCTCTATGAAACAAATTACGCTTTCTCTTATCTAATCCCACATTGTCCCACAGCTTGCCCAAACTAAACCCCTCTTGGCTCTTGACTCCTTAAGATTTCTCCAGGATGCTTGTTAACAGTGCCCACTATTGCCTCTCCCAGTATCCACCCTCACAATCCACCTACATACATACATACATACACACACACACACACACACACACACACACACACACACCAGGAAAAATCACATTAAGGCTCATTCCAGAGGCTAGTCTCCCCCACCAGACTTTTTACTCTCTCCCAGCACATCATAAATACAACCCAAACCTCACTACCCTCAAACTCCTAATATTTTCCGCAAACTCCCTTCCCAACAGCACCACAAAACCGGGGCACATGCTATCCCAGTCTTTTAAATCCTTCTCTACCACACAAAAAGCCCTTGCTTCTGCAAACAATTCAGCTCAATGGCCACCATTGTAGCTATCCTCTCCAACTCCCCTCTTCCCTTTAGCACCCTCCCTACTTGCCTGTATTCAAATCCATCCCATTTCCCATCCACCTCTGCCCCCAACCTCTGCTTTCTTCTTTATGAATCTTCCCTAAGTACTAGGCAGGGATCGAAAGTCGGAGGAAGGGTATGAAGGAACGTGCTCTGTCCTGTGTGAAGGCAGTTGCTCAAGTCTCAAGTACACAACCACGTGCAGGGGCTACAGAGTCAGACGCTGGATTCTGAAACCCAGCCGCATCACTTACTAACTGGCAAGGCTATGGATGAGTGATTTTACATCTTGAAGCCTCAGTTTCCTGAACTACGAAATGGGGAATAATAAAAATAGCTATCTCATAGAGTTGTGAGGATTAAATGAACTACCGGCCCTTGAGCACTTCCCACAAACCTAACGTGGTAAACTCTCCGTAACTGACAGTTTTTCCTAGGTCCTCTTCTTGGAAGGAGGAATAAAGAAAGGGTGAAAGGTTCTTTAATGCTCACGTTGCTGCAAAGTCTCCTCTTGGGGGAGAGAAGGAGGGCAAGGGAGAGAAAGAGGGAAGAAGTACTCTACGTTCTCTCTTTATTACCCCCCAACATCGTGGATCCAAGAAGCCCTCAAAGCCGTTGCTGAAGGATGGGGCAAGACATGAATACATACATCAAATCCTCCTTCCACAGATAGTCATTTGAGGGAATGAAGCAGAAAAGCACCTCCTAACTTGCTGAAATTAGGAGGTCCTTGGGGGTCTGAGAATTAGAAAGGAAATCCCAAGTCCCCAAGGATTTCTCTTGAGAAGTCGAGGGGAATACTTCATAATAAGGAGAGATTACAAGGAAATGCTAGAAACCCTGAAGACTCCTCACTTCTCCCGGAGGAAAGAGGACCAAGTGGCTTCTCCGCAAGTGGGCTGAGAAAGGACAAGCGCTTTCCCTGTCTCTCGTGGGACACCAGGGCTTGCCCGGGTCCCTTCCCCGGAGGGATGGGGGGAAGGGAGAGGGGTCTGTGCAAGGGAATCCCCAGCTCCCTACAGGGGGCGAAGCGGACTCGGCCCGGCCCCCGTGAGTTTCACTGGGTCTCTCCGTGTCTCCTTACAGCCCATCTCCAGTAACGGGATTTCTCCAGGGACTCGGGGACCTCCCAGAGGCTCGGCCATCACTGGCTCCCTCCCCTCACAAGACCCGCGGACCGCCCTCCTCAGTGCCCCGAGCTCCCCCTGGCCACTTGTCCGCGTCTCCCGGCTGGCACCGGGTCAGCCCGCCGCCCACGGCTCTCCTCCCGGGCCTCCTCCCGGCCCCTCCGAGCGCCCCGAGCCCGCGGGCTTACCTGCTGAGACGGCAGCTCCACATGCAGGGCCCGCGCGGCAGAGCCGGGAGGCAGCGCGGCGGCCGGGCCCGGGGGCGGCGCGGGGACCGGGCCCCCGACCGACCCTGAGGCGCTCATCCTGACCCAGGAGCCGCCACGCGGCGGAGCCGGCGCTCCTCCGGCATCCGCCACCACCGCCTAGCCGCGACCCGCCGAGCCCCTGCAGCCCAGACACCCGCCACCCGAGGGGCACGACTGCTCTACCCCACCTCCGCCCGCCGCCGCCGCCGCCGCCGCCGCCGCCGCCGCCGCCGCCGCCGCCGCCGCCGCCGCCGCCGCCGCCGCCGCCGCCGCTGGCTAAGGAAGAGCCATATTACCGCAGTGCAACCCCCACCGGCCCGCCGAGACCTGGCTTGCTCATTGGTTCAGCTCCCACAGGGGCGGGACCCAACCACAGATGACGGACGCGCTATTGGGTAGAAGGTCTGTCCATCGCCGGCCGGAATGGGCTGGGGGCGGAGGAACCGGGGGATGGCCTAAATTGCGTCTGTCAAGCCGGGTGACACCTGGGGCGTTGCTTCTTTTTTTCCTAGTCTAATTGGTTCTTTCACTACCACGGGGCGGGTCTCCTGGTGGAGCCGCAAGGGCCATTGCTCTAGGTCGCTGTCAGTTGTCAGTAAAGGGAAAGAGGGGCGGGGTCTGATTAGGTAGAGAGCGCGCTTGGGCTCTGGTGTCACGTGCAGGAGGCAGGCGAGTCACCTGATTAGTGAGAGTCAGTCGGAGCCACTTCCGCCCTAACCTAGTTGCCGTGGTAACCGGCCTCCAGAGGAGGGCGGGGACCCTCAGCGCCAGCTGGGTCGCGATGGCTGGTGTGCAGTTGCTGGCTCCCTGAGCAGTCTTTTCCTGAGGTGTTCCCGTCAACGTGCCGAGATTGGAAAGGAATCCTTTATGGTTCGGCAGAAAGCCACCACACAGGACGCACTGAGACCAGAAATCTGTCGGGCAGTCCCACCAGCTCTTCCACGGCCAACTCCGACCCACAACTCCACGCCCCTCGTCTCACTCCACTAACTAGTATGCTGAGCTCCACGGTATGTCAGGCAGCCAGGACGCTCTCTACGAGTGGGTTCCTTCTGCTGTCCCTAGAAAGCCTTTGCTACTTTTCTCCTCCTGGCTAATGCTTACTTACTCATCAAATCTCATCTGGGGCTGGGGTCCCGTCTTCCAAAATATTTCTCGGATTCACTCTGGGAATCTGAGTTAGGAACCTTGCCTCTACCATATTCCTGATTATTCTATTGCTTTGTCTTTTAATAAGTGTATCACACACACATGCAGGCACACACACTCCTCCCATAAACACACACACACATACATACTGTGAATTCCTCAAGCAAAAGGATCTTGTCTGATTCGTTTCTGGATTCCCAGTGCCTGACAGAGAATTGGGATATGTCTTTTTGAAGTGAAGGCCCAGCTCAAATGCCACCTCTTCCATGAAAACTTCCTTGATCATAATGATAGATAGCATCTATAGCAATTGCTTCTGTAATAAACAGCACTGAGTCATTCTGCAGGGTAATGTTGTCTCCCCCAGACAGTGAATTTCTCCACCACCTGGACTGATGTAGCAGAGACAACACAGTGTTTTAGAGTCAGACACAACAGGAATTGGGCCCTTTTGGAATCTTGGCTCTGCCACCTTCTAGTTACGTGTTCCTGGGCAAGCCAGTTTCCCTCTCTCAGCTTTAGTGTCCCCATCTGTAAAATAGTGATAGAGTTGTTGCAGGGATTAAGTCAGTCAGCATTTGTAAAGTGCCCAGTGCAGGACCTGGCACATAATAATTGCACTAAAAATATATATATTTTTTTGGTGAGGAAGATTAGCCCTGAGCTGACATCCATTGCCAATCCTCCTCTTTTAGCTGAGGAAGATTGGCTCTGGGCTAACATCCGTGCTGATCATCCTCTACTTTATATGTGGGACGCCTGTCATAGCATGGCTTGATAAGTGGTGCATAGGTCTGCACCCAGGATCTGAACCTGTAAACCCTGGGCTGCCGCAGCAGAGCACACGAACTTAACCACTATGCCTCCGGGCTGGTTCCTAAAAGTATTTTTTTTTAAGGTAAATATACTATCTTTCCAGGGTGTCCAGAAGCCTGAAGATACTTTGGATCTGACCCCAGTGCTGGCTAACGGAGATGTCACACTGTCTCCTATTCTGAAACACTGAGTGGTTCCTCATGGCTAGAGCCTAGGGTGTGTGGTCAGGTGTTTGTTGAGAAGGGAGTAGTTGGGAAATCCCAAATCTCATCTGGTTCAACTTGTATAGTGCCAAGATCTGGGGGAATTTCACAGAAAACACTTTTCTGTTTCTAAGCTATATTAGTCTCCTGAGGCTGCTGTATCAAATTACCACCAACTGGGCAGCTCAAAACAAGAGAAATTTATTCTTTCACAGTTCTAGAGGCCAGAAGCCCAAAATCAAGGTTTCGGTAGGGCTGCACTCTCAGAGGACTCTAAGGGAGAATCCTTCCTTGCCTTGGTCATCTTCTGGTGGCTCCAGGCATTTCTCGGTTTGTGACTGTGTAGCTTTAATCTCTGCCTCCATCGTCACACGGCCTTCTCTTCCTCCTGCGTCTTCTCTTCTTTCTTATATAGGGACAGTTGTCATTGGATTTAGGGCCTACCCAGCTAATCCAGATCTCATTTTGAGATTCTTAATTGCAAAGACCCTTTTTCCAAACAAGGTCATGTTCATAGGTTCCCGGGGTTAGAGCATGGGCTCATTTTGGGGGGACCGTCATTCAACCAACTACACACATTAAGAAAATGGGCCTATAGAGACAACGCAGAATCAGTTCTTCTTTGGGGGGTCAGCTCTGAATATTAACTAAGTTTATTAGTTCATTCACTCAACAAATGTTCATTGAGGGCTTCTCTGTGTCAAGCCGTCTGCTGGATGCTGGGAAATCAAACCCAGACTTAGCACCAAAGGAGCTGCCAACTCCTTATGGGGGAGTCCAGTAAGTAAACAAAGAGTGATAATGCAGTTGCTCAGTGCTAGGTCTGAGGGAAGTCCAGGGGCTGGTGGAGCCAGAGAAGATAGTCAAATTTCACAGTGGAGGTGACAGTTAACTTGGGTACTGAAGGACCAATAAGAGTTCACCAGGCAGGGAAAAAGAAAGGATATTCCAGCAGAGAGAGCAGGGTCAATTCTTTCCACAAGCCTTTACTGAGGTTCACGTCTGCAGCAGGCAGATTACTAGGCACTGGAAATACAGACCTGAAGTAAACAACGCTTCTCAGACTTTTCCACCCACCTGCCACAAATGCTAGGAAAACTGGAACACTCACCCGTAGGCATGTGGCAGAGAACTGAAATAGCCTGCTGCTTGCAAAATATTCAAAGTCAGGCATGTGAAGTGTTTAGCATAGTGCCTTGGGTATAGTGAGCCATCAATAAAAGCTACCTATCATTACTTTTATATGTCCTATTTCATTCTAAAAATTTTTGTATTATTTTGGATTCTATCCCATAATATGGCTGTATTTGTTTCAACATAAAAATATTTTTAATCACTTAAATTATTATAATATTTATATAGTGTTATATATCCCCTAGAGAAACATGTATCTAAATTTAAGGAACATGGATTATAAATTGGTCAAATACAGTATAGTGCAATGACAGAAGAAAGATGGAGGTCAACTGGTAACAGAGTGACCAACTCTGCAGGGCCTAGTGGACAAGGTCAGAGCGGGCTTCACAAAAGTCCTAAAGGATTATTAGGAGTTGGAGAGATGAACAGCAGGGACTTAGATCTGTTTGGTTCAGGGATGGCTGGTGTTTTAACAGCTAGGGATGGCATGGTGTTTTAGCACCATGTTGGGTACTGTAATCAGAATTTCAGTTTGCACGACCAAAAAGCCAAACCTGCCCCCAATCCGTTTTGCCTCCTCTTCCTCCTCCCTCCTCATTCTCCAGATCTCATGGGTGTGATGCATTGGGTAAATAAGAGCAATGTTGGGCAGATTGGTCTTTCTAGGCCTCAAACTTAACTAAATTAAATCTATTCCCTTCCTTTTAACAGAGTCCACTTTCTTCCATTCACTTACTCGTTAAGTCAAACACCCATCAAACCTGATGCCCAGTCTGGACACTACATTTACTGAAGTCATGCAGATAGAATCCCTGACTGCAAGGAGTTCACGGATAATTTCAGTACCAAGTGGTAAGTGCAGTCATTGAGATGATATATAAAGTATAATGGAAGCACAGAAGAGGAAGTTGCTAACTACAGCATGTTGAGCAGGAAGGCTTTCTAGACGAGAAAGAGTATTCTAGGCAGAAGGAACAGTATTAGCAAAGGCACCAATGCAGAGGACATGGCATTCGCATAGTTTGACATGGCTGAAACAAACGTGGCGTTGCGTAGGGGAGCAACAGGCAAAGAAGCTGGAAGAGGAAGATGAGGCCGGGTGAGAAGAACCTGACTACCAACCTGAAGCACTTGAGCTTAATCTTAGGCAACAGGAAGTCATTTAGAAAGATCCTCAGGCAGCCCCGGAGATGCAGCTTTGAAGGGGCAGGACTAGAAGAACAAGACTTGCTGAAGGCCAGGTGAGAATTGTGGAACTAAGAGGCAGTTCCCCAAAAAGCCTGCAGACACCCAACAAACCTGAAAGGCAGGTCCCTGGTCAGCATTTCTCTTTCTCTATTCTCAACCCTTCAAGGTCACTTTCTCTGAAAAGGCTTCCTAGATCTGAGTAATTGCTACCTCCTCTGGACTCCCACAGCGGCTGCTGACCTCTTTAGTGCACGTATACATGTGCCTGGACATATACTGAGTGGCATATGTTTGTCTCGCCCACTCTGCTATGAACTCTTGCTTTTGATTTCGTTCTGAATCCCCAGCGTCCTGACACAAAGGACAGGCTCCATAAGCTTCAATGAGCAAATGACTGACTGAATGAATAAAATCAGTGAATGAATGGATGAATGCCTGAGTAAGTGAATGCTTGGATGACACGGGGCCTCCATACCTCTCCCACTGGACACAGTCCAGAGAGGGGAAATGAGCTTGCCCAAGGTCACACAAAGTTTGTAGCAAAGCTGAGACAAAGGCTTGGGCTTCTTCCCCCCCATCAGCGCTCCATCCTCAATTCCAGTGGTTTTCACTCTGTCATGGACTATAAATGTGCCAACGTGAGCACATGAGCTTGTGAATTTATGGGCTAGCAGGGGTGACACACATTGGATACAAGCAAGTGCATCTAACCCAGGGGGCTGATTTAGTTGGGGTCAACCAGAGAGAGCTTTCCCTGGGAACTGACTTTTACAGTGAGGTCTGAAGGATGAGTAGGAGTTGACTGGACAAGGGAGGCTGGTGAGAGCAAGAGGAGCAATTTGGGCAGAAAGAACAGCCTAAAGAAGGAGCATGGAGCATTGAAGGAACTAGAAGGGAAGGCCAGGCAGGAGGAGGCAGAGAGAGGCAGCTAGTGAGGAGAAGAAGGAGGCGGAGGAGGAGGTGGGGTAGGAGGAGCCGGAGGGGGGGGAGGGGGAGGGGAAGAGAGGGGGAGGGGGAAGAGGAGGAGGAGAACACTTTGTGAAAGAAATTGATAGTTCAAAAATCAAATCAAATCAAAGACCTCCTTCAGTTTCTTTTTACAGTTTAGTATCGCTTTTATTTGTAATTTCATATGGCAGAAGCAGCATTATCTTTTCAGTGCTTAGGGCTTCTGAAGTTGTAATCCAGCCCTGATGGCACAGAGTGAGTTGGAGACTCTGGTAGGGGCCAGATCCTGCCAGGTGTCGTAGCCCCAGTGGAGTTTGACTTTGTTTGAGGCGCGTGGACAACTATTGAAGGGTTTAAGCAGGAGAGTGACATGATCTGATTTACGTTTTAGAAATATCACTCTGGCTGCTGGGTTAGGAGCGGGTTCAAGGATGGGGGCCTAGTGAAAATGGTAATAATAAATTGTGACATTCCTTCATTGAGTTAGAAGACAATTAGAACAATGGATGTGGCTGAGTTCCTGGGGATAAAGGGTCTCAAAGGATACCCAGTTTCCCTTGTTCACTCCCCCAGGCAGGCATGGCTTCACAGGGTCCCTAAGAATGAGCATCCTGGATGTAAAGCGGTGTGACAGAAAGAGCTCCAAACCAGCGGTCAGAAAAAACGGGATCTGTCTGGGCCTGCACCTTATGGGCTGCGTGATTTTAGGCAAATTGATTCCCCTCCCTGACAGGTTTCCCTGGGGGCTAGAGAGAACTAACATTCGCTCAGGACTTTACATACATTACTATGGTCAATCCCCACAGGATCCTGTGAAGTGGGTATTATTGCCCCAGTTTCACAGAAGGCTAAAAAGAAGCTCTGAAAATGGAAATGAGCTGTCCAAAGTCACATCGTTCGTAGTGGCTGATTGACATGTGGACCCAGGTCTCTTGCTGCCTGGGCCAGGGCTCTGTCCCTCATACCACACCACCTGCATTAATTAGGATATTCTATTTAGGACTGAATTTTACCAAAAGAATGAGAATCTTACTCCCATCAACAGCAAAGTATAGAAAAATCCAAAGGATAAAACTCCCTCTGCAGTTCTTCTTTCTCTTTCTCTTCCTAAATAATTTAATCCAAAAGCCCTTTGGATGGGGCTGACAAAACTGTCAGGGTAAGCCCCTTGGGTGGGGGCAGGGAGTCAGAACCAGAGCCAGGCGAGAAGGGTGTCCACACAGGGCCAGAAGTGGGTGGAGGGGAGGATCCTGGCACAAGGTTGGGAACTGGAGTGGGTGAATAGGATGTCCATGTGGAAGGGTAGCCTGGAGCAAGATGTCCAAGTCCAAGCAGGAGAAAGAGAGGACTGGCTCCATAATTTATGGGGCCCGGGGCAAAATGAAAATGCGGAATCCCTTGTTCAAAAATTATTAAGAATTCCAAGAAGGCAATAGCATTAAATCAAGCATGGGGTCCTTCTAAGCACAGGGCCTGGTGCAACTGTATAGGTTGCATCCCGTGAAGCTGGTCCTGATGAGGAGAGCATTAGAACTGGGGTCAGGATGGAGGACAACAGCAGCAATGGGAGATGGGTTACTTATAGACAGATTGGTCAAATAAATAAATATATTAAGAATAATGGGAGCCAGTTTTCTCCCTATCAGAAAAAGGTGTTACAAATATAGAAAGAGAGAGAACTAGGATGAACCCTGTGGTGACAGACCAAAATTGCCCAGATCTTGGTTTCTAAATATCATCCTCCACTACGAGGAACCAAGATCTTTGGAGACGTGGTTGATTCCCAGGATTGGGCCAGAAAAAGTACAAGATGATCCTAAGACATCTAGTTGTGCCAGAAAGTAAGGAACCACTCAAAAAAAAAACAAAAAAAAAAACCATGGAAACATGCCAAAATGACACAGAAGCCAGTTTGAAGGGGCTCCTCCTGGCCAAATATGGGGGCAGTTTGAGCATCAAAATAAATAATTGTTAAAAAAGAGACAACAGGCCCAAAATGGAGTCACTTGTGCTAAGCCCAAGTCACCAAACCAAGACTTAATACCTAACCTTATTGCAGTTTCAGCCTCTCCCAGGAATGTAATCTTAACCAGTCAGTCTGGAATTACCTGGTCAGCAATAGTGAGGCAATCTGCCTGATAGACCCCTGCTGCCCCCCAAAGGAAGGTGACTCTGCCTGTAACAATCCACTCTTGCTAATAACTTCCTTGTCCCGCCTCCTTCTGCCTATAAAAGTCTTCCATTTGTACAGTTCCTCAGAACTCCTTTCCATTTGCTAGATGGGATGCTGCCTGATTCCTGTATCATCAAATAAAGCCAATTAGATCTTTAAATTTACTCAGTTGAATTTTTGCTTTCTTAATATAATGATAAAACTGTTTATAGCCCATTGAATAAAATAGGGATCCACGAATCTATTGATATAAATAATAAACTAAATGCTTCATAAGAAAAAAGATATTTACATAGTCTCAAAGTATGGAAAAACTTTTACAGTGTAAAAGCCTGACAGTCGCCACCTTAATCAAGTGGTCCAAGTGAACATCCCCCAATAGGACAGATTGAAGTCATGCACCACCTGGTGGGATGTGGTGAGAAGAGTTCATCATCACTTTTGTGATATTTCTGCTAAAGATGGAGAATCTGAATCAATCATGAGGAAAGACTAGATATAACAAAACTAAATGGTGTTCTACAGAATACCTGGCCTGTAATCATCAAGATTGTCAAGATCATGATAGTCAAGGAGAGAGTGAGGAACTGTTGCAGATAAAAGGAGCATGATATTGTGATTTATAATAGAAATATATATTTGGTTTTTGTTCACTGTTCCTGGCACAAAGCTCCTAAATCTCTTGTAATTTCCTATATAAGAGCCACAGGGGCATGTTTTGTTATAATATTTAGCTCTGTCCTGAGTTCCTGAAATAGTTATAGAGCAACAAAAGTGAAATGGATGTCTTTTGTTTTCATAACAAGCCCCTTTCAACCATGCCTGAGTTTATGTTAATGGGGTGACTTTTTGAAAGCCCCTAGATAACCTAAGGTTGGGGGCTGATTGCCAGGAGAACCAACCCTGATTAGAGGGTTGGAACTTTCAGCCCCACCCCCTGATCTCTGGGGAGGTGAGAGGGGCTGGAAATTGAATTCAATCACCAATGGCCAATGATCTAATCAATCGTGCCTATGTAATGAAACCTCCATAAAAACCCAAAAGGATGGAGTTCAGAGAGCTTTGAGGTTGATGAACATGTGGAACTGCTGGGATAGCGGCCTGCCCAGAGAGGGCATGGAAGTTCCTAGTCCCTTGCCCTACGCATCTCTTCCATCTCTGGCTGTGCCTGAGTTTCTGAGTTCTGTGAGCTGCTCTAGCAGATTAATGGAACCAAGGAGGGAATTGTGGGAACCTCCAATTCATAGCTGGTTGGTCAGAAGCACAGGTAACAACCTGCACCTGAGATTGGCATCTAAAGAGTATGTGTGGGGAGGATGCAGTCTTGTGGGACTGAGCCCTTAACCTATGGGATCTGACGCTATCTCCAAGTAGTGTCAGAATTGAGTTAACTTGTAGGACACACTGCTGGTGTCAGATTATTGTTTGATGTGTGGGAAAAAAAACCCATACATCTGGTGTCTGACCTGAAGTAGTGTTGTAGTATTGAGAGTAGAGGAGAAACGCCGGATTGTGTTTTTCCTTTAGAAAGAGACTTAAGTAGCATGTGACTCTGTACTTGATCATTTTGCTAAAGTGGACACTATTAAGATGAATGGTGGGGCCGGCCCTGTGGCTTAGCGGTTAAGTGCGCGCACTCTGCTGCTGGCGGCCGGGGTTCAGATCCCGGCAGTGCACCGACGTACCGCTTCTCCGGCCATGCTGAGGCTGTGTCCCACATACCGCAACTAGAAGGATGTGCAACTATGACATACAACTACCTACTGGGGCTTTGGGGGAAAAAAAAGGAGGAGGATTGGCAATAGATGTTAGCTCAGAGCTGGTCTTCCTCAGCAAAAAGAGGAGAATTAGCATGGATATTAGCTCAGGGCTGATCTTCCTCACCAAAAAAAAAAAAAAAAAAAAGATGAATGGTGAAACTTGACTAGAGTCTGAGGTAGTAACGGTAGTAATGTTTCTATGTTAATTTAGTGATCTTCATGGTTTTATTGTGGTTATGTAGGATAATGTTCTTGTTTGCTGGGTTTAATGGGGCATCATGTCTGCAACTTACTCTCAAATAGTTTAGGGGAAAAAAATTATTTGTATTGTATTTGCAGCTTTTTTGTAAGTGAGATTGTTTCCCAAAAAATGATAAAGAAAAATCTTGTAATGTCCATTGTATAATAATCTATTTCCTATAAACAAATTGAAAATGTATTTATATTTTACTTTTTTCATAACATTTTGCTCATTAAAGCTTATATTTTTAAAAAAGGTAATAACTTATGGAGGGCTTGGTATGTGCCAGGCATTGTTGTAAGCGGGATATGTGTCTCCTCACAACAGAGCTATGAGGTTGGAAAGCTAAGGCAAGAGTTGTGTCACTTGTCCAAGGTCACATGTTTCACCGAATATTGCGTTGGGATCTGAAAGCAGTCTAATTCCAAGGTTATTATGAAATAACCAGCCTCTAATGAAAGTGTTACAGCATATATTTTAAATTTTATTTATACAGTGAAGTCATACTTATTTTCAGAATACATTTTTATATCATATACATTAAAAATATATCATTTGTGTTTAATTACAGGAAAAATACTTTGTATCAGTTTTCATCAAAAGTAATTAGAAATCTCAAAAGTCATTTGAAAATTTAGAACTGAGAAAAGGAACTTTTTGAATCTGTGCAAGTGCCATTGAATGTTATGTAAAAAATGTAGGAGATACAATTGTGTGTAGGCATGATAAAAATATTAGATGCAAATACACAAACCAAAACTCCCCAAGCAGTAAGTGGTGAAAAATATGCTGAAAAAGAGTTTACAAGGAAGGGAAACAGGATCATGAAAAAGAAGTTTGGAATAGATATGGGGCAGAGGTTTGTTACAAAAATTGTGGTTGAAGCCCAGGGGTGAGGGAAATTCCTATTTTTCTCCTCCTAGTGATCCTACTATAACACATTAAATGGGAATTTCTTGTACTTTCTCAGAAGTATTAGGAATGAGTGCCTTCTCAACTTGCAGCCCATCCCATGTAAAGAAAAGTGAAATCTTTCATTGATGAGAAGACCAGACTCTACCATCCACTGGTACAACTTCTCTATTAGGTGATATATAAATATATTGAAGGTCACTCTTTGTATTAGTTTAAGCTATAAACTGTCTGGCTTAAATTCTTAAAACAATAGAAATGTATTTTCTCACAGTTCTGGATCCCAGGAGTCCAAAATCAAGGTGTTGGGAGGGCTGAGCTCCCTCAAAGACTCTAGGGGGAAATCCTTCCTTGCCTCTTCCAGCTTCTGGTGGTGCCAGGTGCTCCTTGGCTTGTGGCAGCATCACCACAATCTCTGCCTCCTTTACATGGCCTTCTCCCCTTTAACCTGTGACTTCTCCTCTCTTTTTCCTATAAGGACACTTGTCATTGGATTCAGGGCCCACTCAGATAATCTAGGATCATCTCATCTTGAGATCCTTAACCTAATTACATCTGCAAAGAACGTTTTTCCAAATAAAGTCACATTCTCAGGTTCCAGAGATTAGAACATATCTTGTGGGCCACTATTCAACCCATTATATCATTCCTATGTGTGGCCTTTCTTTTTTTTTAATAATTTTATTTATTTATTTATTTTTTCCCCAAAAGCCCCAGTAGATAGTTGTATGTCACAGCTGCACATCCTTCTAGTTGCTGTATGTGGGATGCGGCCTCAGCATGGCCAGAGAAGCGGCGCGTCGGTGCGCGCCCGGGATCCGAACCCAGGCCACCAGCAGTGGAGCGTGTGCACTTAACCGCTAAGCCATGGTGCCAGCCCCTGTCCTTCTTTTCTATCAGGCCAGACTGCCTAAAAGAGAAATTAAGTTGGTATTAATCTGAACTAGACTGTTTTAAATTAAGATGTTAATTGTAATCTCCAGATTACCACTAGAAAAATAACTTAAAAACATATAGTAGAAGAAACAACAGAAGAATTAAAATAGTATATAAGAAAATACATATTTAACACAAAAGAAGGCAGAAATGGAGGGAGAGAGGAACAAAAAAGACATAAGACACACAGAAAACAAATAGCAACATGGCCGATGTAAATCCTGCTTTATCAACAATTACATTAAATGTAAACAGACAATACTCCAATCAGAAGGCAGAAAGTAGAAGTATGCATTTAAAAGAAAGATCCAACACTATGTCTACAAAAGATAGACTCATATTCAAAGACACAAATAGGTTGAAAGAGAAAGGACGGAAGAAGATATTCTAGGCAAACAGTAACCAAAAGAGAGCTGGAGTGGCTATACTAATATAGGCTACACAAAATAGATTTTAAGACAAAAATTGTTACTAGAGACAAAAAAGAACATTTTATAATGATACAAGGGGAATCCATCAGGAAGACAAAACAATTATAAACATATATGCACATAACAGCAGAGTCCCCAAATATATGAAGCAAAATTTACATAATTGAAGGGAAAAATAAAAAATTCAACAACAATAGTTGGAGACTTCAATACCCTACTTTCAATAATGGATAGAACAACTAGGCAGAAGATTAACAAAGAAATAGAAGACTTGAACAACACTATAAACTAACTTGACCTAATAGGCATCTGTATCTATAAAACACTCCAACAATAAGAGCAGAATACACATTTTTTCAAATGCACATGGAACATTCTCTAGGACAGACTACATATTAGGTCATAAAAGAAGCCTCAATAAATTAAAAGAGATTGAAATCATATGTTCTATGACCACAATGAAATGAAATTAGAAATAAATGACAAAAGGAAATTGGGGAAAATAGGAAATATGTGGAAATTAAGCAACATACTCTTAAATAATCAAAGGGTCAATGAAGAAATCAGAAGAGAAATTAGGAAAAACTTTGAGATGAATGAAACCAACACAACACAACATAGCAAAACCTATGGGATGCAGCTAAAGCAGTTCTTAGATGGAATCTTATAGATACCAACATCTATATTAAAAAAGAAAAAAAATCTCAAATTAATAAGCTAAACTTCCACCTTAAGACACCGGAAAAAAAAGAGCAAACTAGCCCAAAGCAAGAAGGACATTTAAAGACTAAATCACAAATAAATGAAAAAGAGAATAGAAAAATAACAGAGAAAATTAGTGAAACCCAAGTTGGCTCTTTGAAAAGATCGATTAAATTGACAAATCTTTAGCTAGACTTATTAAGAAAAAAATCCTCAAAATACTAAAATCAGGACTGAAAGAGGGGACATCACTACCAGCCTTTCAGAAATAACAAAGATTATAAGGGAGTTCTGTGAATAATTGTATACCAACAAATTAGATTATCAAACAAAATGCACACATTCTTAGAAACACACAAACTACCAAAACTGATTCAAGAACAACTAGAAAATCTAAATAGACCTATAACAAGGAGAGTTTGAATTAGTTATCAAAAACTTTCCACAAAGAAAAGCCCAGGCCCAGATGGCTTCACGGGTGAATTTTACCACATATTTAAAGAAAAGTTAACACCAATTCTTCACAAACTCTTCCAGGAATAGAAGGAAACACTTCCTAAATCATTCTATGGGGCCAGCATTACCCTGATACCAAAACCAGGCAAAGACAAGAAAACTACAGACCAATATCCCCTACCCATTATGAATATTGACACAAAGATCCTCAACAAAGTACTACTGAACCATTACCAGTGAACCAAATCCAAAAATATAAAAAGGATAATACACCATAACCAACTGGGATGTTATCAAGAATGCCAAGTTAGTTTGGAATACACAAATCCATTAATGTAATAACACCATATTAATAGAATAAAGGACAGGAAACCACATGATCATCTTGGTAGATACAGAAAAGCATTTGACAAAATCTAACATTCTTTCATGATAAAAATGATTAAAAAACTAAGAATGTAAGAAAACTTCAATGACCTCATAAAGGACATTTACAAAAAACCCACAGGTAACACACTTAATGGTGAAAGACTGAAAGCTTTCCCCCTTCAGATCAGTAACAAGACAAGGATTATCTGCCCCACCAATTCTATTCAACATTGTACTGGAAGTTACAGCCAAGACAATGAGGCAAGAAAAAGAAATAAAGGCATCCAGATGGAAAGTAAGAAGTAAAACTATTTCTATTCATACGTGACATGATTTTGTATACAGAAAACTCTAAGTAATCCATACAGAAACAATCAGAACTAATAAGCGAGTTCATTAGGTTGCAAGATACAAGATCAATATGCAAAAACCAGTTGTATTTCTATACACTAACATGACAATCTGAAAATGAAATTAAGAAACAATTCCATTTACAATATCATCAAAAGAATAAAATGCTTCAGAATAAATTTAACAGAAGTGCAAGACTTGTATACTGAAGACTACAAAACACTACTGAAAGAAATTAAAGAAAACCTAAATAAATAGAAAGATATCCAGAAGACTTAATATTGTTAAAAAGGCAATATTCACCAAATTGTTCTATAGATTCAAATGTAATCCTTATCAAAATCCTGGCTGCCTTTTTTTGCAAACATTAACAAGCTGATCCGAAAATTCATATGGAAATGCAGGGGAATAACCAAATACAATAACAAAATTAATCTCCAAAACAATCGCAAAAAAGAATGAAGTTAGGACTCACACTTCCCAATTTCAAAATTTATTAAAAAGCTAATCAAGACAGTGTGGTACTGGAGTAAGTATACAAATATAGATCAATGGAATAGAATTGAGAATCAAGAAATAAACCCTGACATTTAAGGTCAAGTGATTTTTGACAATGGTGTTGAGACAATTCAATGAGGAAAGAATAGTCTTTCCATCAAATGGTGCTGGGATAGCTGATATGCACATGAAGAAGAACGAAGTTGGACCCTACCTCAACCATATACAAAAATTAGCTCAAAATAGTTCAGAGATCTAAATGTAACAGCTAAAATCTCTAAAACTTTTAGAAGAAAGCATAGGAGTAAATCTTTGTGACCTTGGATTGGTCTATGGCTTCTCAGATATAAAAGCACGTAGGAAAAAAATAGATAAATTTGATTTCATCAAAATTAAAAACTTTTGTGCCTCAAAAGACAAATGATACATTTGATTCATGACACATGCTACATCATGGATGCACCTCAAAAACATTATGCTAAGTGAAAGAAGCCAGACAAAAAAGGCCCCATATTGCATGATCCCATTTATATGAAATGTTGAGAATAGGCAAATTCACAGAGACAGAAAAGCAGATTAGAGATGTGCCAGGGGCTGAGAGGTAGGGGGTAATGAGGATAAACTGCTAATGGGTATGGGGTTTCTTTAGGGGCTAGGAAATTGTTCTGGAATTAGAGAGTGGTCATTGATGCACAACTTTGTGAATATACTAAAAACCACTGAATTGTATACTTTAAAAGGGTGAACTTTATGATATGTGAATTATATCTCAATAAAACTTTTATTTAAGAAAAAGTAAGGAAGGCTGGCCACTTTGGCTGCTGCAGGTATAGTGAACTGGAGAGGGGCCTGGAAACAGAGAACTCAGTTCAATAGGTCAGGGAGACCCAGTAAAGGAGTGGTGATGATAATGATGCTGGTGATGATGACAGTGATGGTGATGATCACAGCTACCATTTACTGTTGCAGGATTATAGGTCAAGTCCTGGGATGAATACTTTCTATATATGGCATATATTTAGATACACATTATCTCATTTACTCAAGAATATAGATTATTCCCATTTTACAGATGAAGAAGCTAAGGCTCAGAGTTCAGTGACATGGTAATGCAGCTGGTAATGGCAGCGTCAGAGTGTCATTAGTACATGCTATTAGGGATGAGACAGGAGCGAACGGTTTGAGAGATGAAAATCTCAACAGTAGCACTGGCAGGCAGGGACTGGAGTGGGGGTGGGAAGGAGGACAGAACAGGCCACTGTGACTGGATGGAAGGTTCTGCTCAGGAGTGGGCAGTAGTGACATCTAGAACCTAGACAGGGAATATAAAAGGAGGCAAAGGTTTTTAAAAAGATGAGTGCTTTACATTTCTGCCTCCCTAATTACATTACAAACACCTAAGAACAAGGGACATTCAATTTGGAAGCCAGCCCTTCATTCCCTGTCATGTGATTAGAGGCAAGTCCCTCGGCCTCTCTGCCAAGGTTTCCAAATTAGGAGGAGTTGTTCTAGATGAATTCTTAGTTCCTGTCTAGCTCTGAGCTTTGGTGAGTCTCTGACTTGACTATCTCTAGCTTCTAGCCCAGGGAGCTGCATAAATGTCAAAATGTGAAAAGAAAGCTTAGGAAGCTGTGCCCCATTTGCCTCGGAACTATCCTCAGTGCCCCCTAGTGGCCATATCTGGGAACAACAGCAGAATCATGGAATTGATGACCTTCTGGCTGAGACTGCAGCCCCACTCTCACTGTCCAAAGGCAGAGGGTCTTCTGCAAAAGGAGGTTCCAGTTCCTTCTCCCAAGATAACAACTCCCAACCCAAGGAAATGTTCACAGCACTTACCTAGAGTGTCGTGCCGTGCCCCGCCCCCGTCCCTCCCCCCACTTAGAGCTGGGCTGCCCTCTGCTCTGCACAGGCTACTGCTAGACATGACTGCCCTGGGTGAAGTGGCCCCTCTGGGATGTGGGGCCTGGGTATTGTCGCTGTTCTTAGGCAGAGATGGCTGAGATCTCTAGTTCACAGTAAATGTTCAATCTTCACAAAATTAATGCTGAGAGTAATGGCCTACCTTTGTGGGTAGCCTAGATTAGCGCCAGGGCTTAAACTGTAGCCAGAGGCTGAGGGTCACTGCTAACCCCAGGTGGGGCTAGGGTGGGGCCGAGACTGTCATCAGAAAATAGGCCTTTCCTCCAACCTAAAGGAAATGTCTGTCCGCTGACCTGAGCTGTGTGGCTTGAGGCCTTCCTGGTGCTACAGAATCCAGCCTCTGTCGGCCCCTCCAGGGCACCTCCTCTCTCTGCCCTGCCCTCTTGCCCACCTAGAAACTCAGGAGAAGCCAACTCCCCCAGCCTAAGTGAAGCCCCACTGCAGACCTCTCTACTGCCACCTCCGTCGTTCAAATCAACAATGCTGTCTGCCCCATCGGCACTTGCTGATCTGACCTTTAACTCCTTCCTGGCAAATTTCCAGTCACCCTTTGAGTCCCAGCTCAGGCAGTGGGGTCTCAGGTCAATGAGGCACCCTAGGTTGGGTTAGCAGCATCTGTCACAGCTTTGACCACCTTATGTATCCTCAGCTGTTTCTTTTTTTTTTTTTTTTAAAGATTTTATTTATTCATTTTTTTCCCCCCAAAGCCCCAGTAGATAGTTGTATGTCATAGGTTCACATCCTTCTAGTTGCTGTACGTGGGACTCAGCCTCGCGTTGGACGGAGAAGTGGTGCCTCGGGGCGCGCCCGGGATCCGAACCCGGGCCGCCAGCATCAGAGCGCGTGCACTTAACCGCTAAGCCACGGAGCCGGCCATCCTCAGCTGTTTCTAATGTTTGTTTCAGCTCCCAAGCAGCCTGTTCACAGCTTCTGGCACAGAGGAACAACTGGGGTGGATAAATGGCAAGGACAGGCATTCAGGCAGTGGGAAAGTTGGAATGAAGTCCTTCAGTCTCAGCTGGGAAGGGTTCCCAGGTGCTTAATACTCACCGAACTGAATGGAATTAGAACAGAGAGAGGTGGCATCTTGTGAGAGCTGGGTGTGGCAGGACGTCACTAGAGTGACAGCAAGCCAGGTCTCCCCCTTCGTGGTATAACTGAGGCCAGGGGCAAGGAACACGGTTTGAGCAATAAGGACCCTTCCAGCTGCACAGTAGCTCTTTACCACACGTGGGAGGCAGCTGTGAAGGGGCTCCAAGGACCCCTGCCTCCTGGTAGTCACTCCATGTGTAATCCTCGAGTGTGCGCTGGACCTAGTGACTTGCATCTAATGAACAGAATATGGCAAAAGTGATAGGATAACACTTCTTCGACTAGGTTATAAAAGCCTGGGACTTCCGTCTTGCACACTCGCTCTCTGGCTCTTCTTGCTTACCCTCTCTGATGAAGCCAGCTGCTATGTGCGAGCTAGTCTACGGAAAGGCCCATGTGGCAGGGAACTGAGAGTGGCCTCCGGGAAACAGCCAGTGAGGAAGCGAATCCTGCCAACAACCACGTGAATGACCTTGGAGGTGGATCCTCTCCCAGTCAAGCCTTGAGATGACGGCAGCCCAGCCGACACCTTGATTGCAGCCTGAGAGAGACCCTGGAGCAGAGGGCCCAGCTAAGCCATACCTCGACCACTGACCCTCAGAAACTGGACACAATGTTTTTTGAAGCCACTAAGTTCTGGAGTAGTTTGTGACACAGCAATAGATAACTAATATGCCACACGGGGCCGTGTGGGCCAACGGAGTGAGAGGGAGAGGGCTCGGCAGGCAGCTCAGATGGGGCCGTGGTCTCCCCAAGTGTCAGGGGCAAGACGCAGACGCAACCCCAGCAATAACTCATAGAGGACTCTCGTTTTCATTTATTCATTTAGGAATATACAAACGTCTGACATGTATAATGATCAAGAAAAAACAGAACTCTGAGGAGGGGCTGGCCCCCGCCCTCTCAGAAAGGCACAAATATGTGAGACATGGGTTGAGGGGCCTTCTGTCCTGGAACCAATCTGCTGCTCAGAAGACCAGGCCCCTCTGTGCACTGGAAGAGCACCCTCTTCCTCACACCACACTTGGGGTGTGGGTTAAACAAACCAAGGCCACTGGGAAGTATGTGATCCAGGCCAAGGCTAAGTCAGGGCTGGGTCCACGGCGTCAGCCCCCTGATGAAAATCAGTGACTCCAAGGAGAATGGGGTGGCTGGATAATTCAAAAGATGCTGCATCTGAGACAGCTCTGCTCCCCAGCACGGGATCACTGCCACTCCCCTTCTTGCTCTCAAGGCCAGTCCAGGCTCAGGTTTGAAAGACGGGCGGGAGGGGGGTTGGTGACAGAAAAGAGACTAAGCTGGAGCATTCCAGCTGTTCATCCCTGCACTCTTCAACATGGGAAAACTGTACCCTCCGAGTCTTCACCTTGGTAAGAGGAACTAGTCCTGCAGTCAAGGCTGGGGGAGCTGCGAATAGAGGTGTTTGTATTACCAGTGGCTTCTGCCCCTCATCCCAGGGGCAAAGAGCAAATAATCTAACCGGTTTGAGTCACTAATGGCTGTCCTTCTTCCCCAGTTAACAGGACGGAGCTTTTTCTGCATTTTTGGGAAGGGAAGTAGAGGGGTTGGTTGAGCAACCATAAAGGACCCAGATGTGTTGGCCACCACCTAGAACAGGACAACTGGAAGTGAAAGACTGTGAAATATTCACTTTTTCCATCTTAAAAAAGACCTAACATTATAATGGTTTAACAAAATTATTATAATTTCTTTTAAATAACCCACAGACACCCATGACGCTTCTAAATTTACAGAACAAAAGCACTCGAGAACTTGGTAGAAAATGATTTGCAGCTGGTTCCTCCGGGGACTGGTCCCTGAGGGCTGGCTCAGTTCACCTCCAGGACCTCAGTCTCCGGGAGGCCGACCTTGGTCTTGTGCCTGTCGAAGAGCTTCACCAGGGCCTCCATGTACATGGCGTGGTAGAGGTCGATATCCTGCTGGGTTGGGTGCTCCAGCTTGGGGATGGTGATGGGCTCACCCACTGCAGGGATGGGGCAAATGCTTCTGGTTAGTCAATCCACTCGGCCCACCCTCCCTGGGCATGTACCATGATGTTGATGGCAGCAACCCTGTGCTATGTGCCAACCATGTGCCAGGAACTGTGCTGAATGTGCTCCATCTTAGGGTGTCCCTTTTATAGATGAGAAGACTGAGGCCTAAGGGCACACAGGCCCCACCCAAGGCCACACAGCCACTAAGTAGTGGGTGGGATCAAGACTGGCTGCCCCCACTGCACTCAGCTGGCAACTCCTCTGAAAGTTATGGGACGGAGTAATGGCTTTGCTTTTGTCCTGCTCTGGGCAAGTCACTTTGCCTCTCTGTGCCTCAGTTTCCTCATCTATCACATGGGCATCCTTCCTCATAGGGCTTTGCTGAGAATTCTGTGAAATAACGTGACATGCTTTGAAAAATGTAGTAAGGGTGGGAGAGGGTGGAGGAGACCAACATTCATCCATCTGTGCATTGTTTCATTTTCTCATCCTGCTTTACCTCCATACCCACTCATCCTGAAGTCCTGTCAAAGACTTTTCTGAAATCTCTCCCAAGTTCATGCACTTCTCTTCCATCTCCATTGCTATTCCCTCGGTCCAAGACACCTGCTACCATAAAAGCCTCTGGACTGGTCTTGTGGCTTCCACTCTTGCCCTTTCTAACCCACTTTCTATCCAGCAGCCCCAAGGATCACTTTATTTATTTATTTTTTTGTGTGAGGAAGACCAGCCATCAGCTAACATCCGATGCCAATCCTCCTCTTTTTGCTGAGGAAGACTGGCCCTGGGCTAACATCCGTGCCCATCTTCCTCTACTTTATATGGGACGCCGCCACAGCATGGCTTGACAAGCAGTGCGTCGCTGTGCGCCCAGGATCTGAACCAGTGAACCCCGAGCCACCGCAGCAGAGCGCGTGCACTTAACCGCTGCGCCACTGGGCCGGACCCAAGGATCACTTTAAAACGCAAATCTGAACCTCCCCTCCCTAAAAACCTCAAGTAGCTTTCCTTTCTTAAGGTGAAGAGCAAACTCCTTCACACGGCCCACAGGACCCACCCTCTCCAGCCACCCCTGTGCATGGAAAGATCCCTGATGCCTCACACAGATCAGACCTGCTAGGAGATTTGTGTAGAATGAGAGTCAAGTGTGAGTCTGGGTCATGTGACCTAAAATGCAGGAAGTCTCTATGTATAAATACAAAGCAGAACTGCTGGCTCTGATAACTCGAAGTGCCTATGTGAGCTTTGTCCCCTAAAGTCCATGGCTCGTGACCCACATGCTCCTGTGTGATCTCCAGCTTGTGAATCGTTAACACACACACCTCCAATGGGTAATGTTTTGGAATCCTCTCAACTGTCCCAAATAAACCCAAAACAGCTGAGGGCCAAGCGCAGCCAAGTTTTTGCCACACTTCTCACAGGCCTCTGCTCTAGTCCTGTTGATTCTTTTCTTTCTGTTCCTCAAAAATCTACAAAATCTTGCTGCTGGAACTCCACTTAGGCTATTGTTTCTTTTCTTTTTTATTTTTTGTGAGGAAGATCAGCCCTGAGCTAACATCTGCCAATCCTCCTCTTTTTTTGCTGAGGAAGACTGGTCCTGGGCTAACATCCATGGCCGTCTTCCTCCACTTTATATGGGACGCCGCCACAGCATGGCCTGACAAGCGGTGCGTTGGTGTGTGCCTGGGATCCGAACCAGCGAACCCCGGGCCGCCGCCGCGGAGCGGGCGCACTTAACCACTTGCGCCACCGGGCCGGCCCCTAGGCTATTGTTTCCGATAAAAACTCTCTTCCTCCCCTCTTTTGCCAGATAATTCCTATTCAGCTGATAATGTAAGAGTCACCTCCTCCCTGGGGCCCACCATGACCCCCCAGAACCCCCTGCACATCCCCCTCACACCTGTGGGTCTTTGCTGCACGAGGGTCTTCCCTGATAGACTGCTCTGCACACACAGAACTGCTGGTCTTGTTCTCTCGCCTAGCACAGCTGGGCTCATAGTAATGGAACGATCCCCCACGGCCCGCCCCCACCAATCATTCCCATCAGCACCCAAACATGTCCTCATGGTTTAGAGCATGGACATCAGAGCCAGGCGGCCTGGATTTGAATCCTAACCCCCCACTAAGTAGCTGTGTGGCACCCCAAGTCCAGGGTCTGCAGGCAGGGAGGCTCACCCACGGTGGTGATGGGCTTGGGGTAGGGCATCAGCCCCCAGGTGTCGGAGGAGAAGAGGCCTCGGCCGTGGAAAATGCATGGGGCAAAGCCGATGTACTTCTGGAACTTCTTCTGGACCCATCGGCCCCAGGAGCCCTCCTCAAAGATCACCTGCTTGTACACCTCATTCTCCCCGAAGGAGTAGATGGGAACCAGGTCGGCTCTGGAAGGGAGAAGCCAGGATGTGTCACACTCCCATCACCGGCTTCAGTTCCTCCTGTCAGCCTAGAGGCCCTGGACACCAGCCAAGTTCCCCTCCCCCAGGGGTGTAGCAGAATCACCCAGGGATCCCAAACCACAAGTTCCCTCACCATACATTCGGGTGGGCCCTCTGTGTCCATTAGAGACTGGAGAGCACGTTGGGGTTTTGGGACCACTAAGCAAAGGGAAGGGTGAGAGCCCTGTTCTAGAATGCCTGTTCTCTCCCATCCTTTGGGGCCTGCCTCTGCTGGGAAGTTCTCCTTGTCCCACTCCGAACCCAGGTCTCTCTCAGTCCTGTGTCACAGCCCTCAGTACACTGTATTGTCGCTGTCTGTCTCTCCCCACTTCCCCCACCCTGAAGACAGGGACTGGATCTGATTTGATTGTGTCGCCAGGGCCTGGCACAGGGCAGGCCCTGAAGAGCAGCCTCTTCTGAAGCCCAAGGTAAGGCCCTGAGGAGACAGAGAAGGGCTGGGGGGAGCCTAGACGTTGTAGTTAGCACCACCCCTAACTTGTGTGTGACTGCAGGCCGCACCCTCTCCCACCCCAGCCACGTTACTGTTGGAGGTCCTCACCCCAGGGCCTTTCCTCCTGGGGTCCCCCAGATATGGGAGGGAGTCTGAAGAGCTTGGCTCTGCGTTTTACAGTGTGGCCCTGCCCAGGTCACGTAGCCTCCTCACTTTTCTCAAATGGAGAATGGGGATGTCATCACCTGCAGGGGCATCAAAGGGGCCCACAGAAGCGAACGTGCTCTGTCAGATGAAACGTGCCCCACAGGTGGCTACACAGGATGTGCCTCTGATTTTCTAGAACAGGTCACAGAAATCCAAGCTGCCCAGCTCCTGTCTGCCTGTCCTCAGTGTCACCCCTCCAGGAAGCCTTCCTTGATGTTTCCAGCCATCCTCCTTCCTGGCCTCTTGCTCTCCCAGCGGCATGACACATTTTGGCCCCAGGGCACAGTCCTGCGTATGAGCCTGACCTCTTAACCCACCTGCAAGGGCCCAGGGGACAGAGGCTGCATTTTTCCCCCAGACACCCAGGCTATACTTGGACAAACTTGGCCTGAACCTCTGGGCTCCAACCTCCCCTCTCCATAGGATGGCAAACTCCCTTCAATGCCTTCCTGGGGTCTGGGCCTTGCCTCCAGGAGCCAAGGAGCTGCTGCCCTGGGCCAAGCAAGCTCTGGAGGGCTGTGTGTGTATGTACACGCTTATGTGCATGCGTGTGTGTGTAGGGAGGCACCTACCCGTGGCGCAGGGCCAGTTTCACAAAGCCCTTGCGGTTGCGCAAGGTGACCGTGTTCTTGCCGGGCCTGGAGCTCAGGGACTCGGCTGCGCCCCCCACAACGATGATGATGGCATTGCCACTCCCATTCTTGGAAAGCAAGTAGTCTATGGTATCCCGGTTCACAGGGCAGATGCCTGGGGACAAGGAGGGGACACACAGTCAGGCTGCCCACGGATGCACTCCCTACCCCCTGCACACAGTTAAGTATAATGAGAAAGAGCCCTGGACTTGAGCCCCAGACCAAACCCAGCCACTCAGGAGTTGCGTGGCCCTGCATTAGCTATTCGCTTTTCTGAGCCTCAGCTTATCTATAAAATGGGGATAACGATACAAGGTTGTTTAGGGAACTCATTCATTTGGCAAACATTCCGAGGTCCTAACTCTGCCAGGCTGGTGCCCAGTGCCGGGGATCCCAGTGAATCAGGCCGCGGGGGTCAAAGGCGGGTGGATAATGACAGAGCCAAGGACAATGATCAGGTTGTGCAGAGGGCAGCACAGGGGCTGGGGGTGCCCAGAAAAGGGGCCAGAGAAGGCTTCCTAGAAAGACGTTATCCAAGTTGAATCCTGAAGACCGTATGAACAGCTCTCCTGCTCAGCCCCGACCCGCTGAGCCTGCAGCAGGCTGCACCTCTCCACACAGGACTGGCCACCGGGGCACGGAGTACTGGCTTCCTGGCCTCTCTATCACTTTGCTCAATGGAGAGGCTCAGGCCTCACAATGCAGCCCCGCAGGGGCCGGCAGAGGTGGATTCTCACCTCCGGACATCAGGTATTCCCTCAGCACTGGTATCCGGAAGTTGCCGGCCAGTGTCGCCAGGTAGGGCCTTATGCCAGGGAACTTCTTGCTCACTTCCGTGGCCTCTGTGCTGAAGTTGCAGAAGGCACCCAGGCCCATGATGCCATGGGGGTGGTATCCAAAGATGTAGTTCCTGGTGGTCAGCAGGTTGTGCGTCTTCACCAGCTGCAGGGAAGACCTTGGGTCAGAGGAACCTGGCCAGGAGAGGGGTACTGGGGCACCCCTAGAAGGTAGGGGAGGGACTGGTGTGCCATGCTCCCTGGGGCTCTGGGCCCGAAGGACTGCAGTGACTCTCTATACCTGACCTCAGACTCTCACCACTGAGGCCACAGTGCCAGGTGCTCGGCACGGGAAGGGGATGGGAAACTCTCTCTCTCTTCCTTCCCTTGTTTCTCCAGCCAAACACACCAGGTCTTCTTATGCACACTCTGCTGGCCTCCTGCCTTCCCCCTCTCTGGGCCCATCCTCCTCACCACAGCCTGAGAGACTGTTCTAAATCCCAAATCCAACCCCTGTCACTCTCAGATAAGGGGGGATGTCCAGCCCTCTTTATCAGGGTAAAGTCCAAGTCCCTTAGTTTGGCCAGAGAAGGGACAGTGCAGCTGGCCTGAATGGAAACTTCCTTCCAGGCAGCCAGGCTCAGCCCGGCCTCTGATGCAGGAAGGACAAGGGCACGCAACAGTCACAGGGGGCGGGGAGGGCAGCTGTACAGCCGGGGCAGCTGACCCGTGCTACTATCAGCAGAGCTGTCCCGGGATGCTCTAAACAACGATTGGCTTCCTCGGGGCCCACCCCCTGCCCTGGGGCCCGTGGCTCGGAGGGTGGGGTGGGTGATGCAAAGTTTCCCTAAGTTCTGGGCAATGAGAGGCACCTACCCAGCGTTACGGAACACAATGCGGGTGAGGGTGCTGAGAAGGATGGAGAGCAAGGGTATTTTGTTCAGAAAATATCACTTTTTTTAAATTAGAAAAATAACGAATAATCATAGAGAATTTTAAAAATACAGGAAAGTAAAAAAAATCAAAAGCACCTGTCATATCTCCATCCGGATAAACCACTGATGAGTTATTTTCCTACTCAAATAGACACGTTCTTTTTTAAAAAACCACCAAAATTCAGGTGCTATGGTTGATATCATTCGTATATAATTTTCTACCAAGCATTTCATAGCTATTTTTCCTTACCAAAATCCCTCAATAACATGTCTTCTCACGGCTGTTTTATTCTCTCACACAGCTATGCCACATGTCATAGAACTGTCATCAAACCCTGATTGATGGACCTTTGAAAAGCTTCCAGAATTTCCCCCAGAAAAAATCCTTCCCTAAATATCTTACGTGCATCCACAAATCGTATTGTTTTCTTGATACCAACTTCTAGAAATACAATTCCTGGGTCAAAGGGAATGAACATTTTGGTCTGGTGGGCTGCTCTGCTTCTAAAAAGGTGACACTAATGACATTCCCACCTGCAGTGCTCGAAGGTGCCCACTTCCCTGCACTGGTGCCAGCTGGAGGCAGAGCTGCCGGCCACTGGCAGAGTATCAAGAGCCTGGGTTTTCCACAACTCCAGATTTGGGAACCTCCTGGCTGAGGGAAGGACCTTGTGCTTAGTTTTGGGGGAGGGAGTGCCAGTAGCTGGCCTCTGGGAAACTGAAATCTGAATCTTCAGGTGACGGAGGCCCGAAGGGGATGGAACCAAGGGTGGCTGGCACCACTCCCAGCTCTGTAACTGCCAGTACGTGTGTGAGCAAGACCCTGAGTTTTACCCCCTGTTGCTTAGGACATTCTACTCTTTCTCCCACTTTGCCTTTGGCAAGCAGATTAAAGCTGCTCAAAAACCCTTCCAACTCCTAGGCTGACCACATGAATGGGGAACAGCAGCAGCCTGACGATGGCTAGTGGGAGGTGTAGCGAGGGGGCTGAAAGGAGCATGGCTGTACACGAGCTTTGCGTGGCAGTTGTTCTGAGGTTTTGGCCCCTAAAGAGCAGATGTGCCCACCACATGAGCTCTCAGTAAAGCTGGAATGAAAACACATCTCGTGCCAGCTTCCCAGGAAGAGGCAAGTACTGCGGTAAGAGCTGAGACAGCCAGTACCAGACTGGAAACCTGCTCCTGAGCTGACGGCTGGGCCTGCGAGCCCAAAGCATAGAATGGGCTGGAAGAGCCCTGATCTGGGCCATTCCTTTGGTTATGAGGTGGAGACTGAGGCCCAGAGAAAGGAGTTGCTGCTTCCCCGGAGGTCAGAGCGCATCATCTTCCACCTCTAGATTAGGCCACCCATCTGTGCTTGTCCCTGGGCCTGGGATGTAGATATGTTACTGGGTGGAACCCTGGCTGGCACTTTAAATCATTTCCTCCCTCCACCAAGTCTCTATCTGGTGGGACCTCTGGTTAAATGAGGAGCCCGGGGCACAGTGCAGATGAACGGCCCTCTGCACGGTACCCAGAGGAATGCAGGCATCTGACACAGCTTTGCTCTGTCTTCATGCCACGCTCCCCTCCCCCAGAGCTGGAGAGAGTGTCCGTCCTGGACACAGGAGGAAGGATACTGCTGATGAAGGCTCTGTTGACATGCCTGCTTTCATGTCTCCTGTCTTCCATGGCAAAGTGTCAGCACAAGAGAGTGCCAGGCCTGCTGGCTAGCACGAGCCTGGGACACATCTCTGGCAAGTCACTCCTCACATCCTGCCTCCCAGGGCAGGAATGGTATTCAGACAGACTTGTCCCACTCTGGCATCATATAAAGGAAGGAACTCAGGCCCAGAGAAGAACAGAGACTTGCCTAAACTTACACAGCAGGGCACAGTGGCAGAGGATCGCAGAAGAGAGAACGTGGGCCCTGAAGCAGACAGCCCCGGTTCCTATCCCAGACCTGCTACTGACTTGCTTTGTGACCCTGGGACAGTCTCTCCTCTCTGGCCTCAGTAGGCACATCTGTGAAATGAGGCAGATGGACAGACAGATGATTCTAAGCTCAGCGAGTCTTTCCTAGTCCCCTCTTCAAAGATCCCGCCTAGACTTCAGGGAGAGGTGACCTGGGCACTGCCCACCCTCTTCCAGGTAGCCAGTGGTCCCCATGGCTGATGCTAATACACGAGCCCCACCTCTGCTGGGAGAAGGGATGCTTTCTGGGTGAGCTGAGCTGCTCTGGTGGCAGAGAGCAAAGAGCTTCACCAAGAAGGGAGTGCGGAGAGGCAGGCGGGTGGGTACAGCTGGAGGTCATTACACAACCATTGACAAGAGGCTGGGAAAGGGGGTGGGGGACAGGGGATCACACAACTCCACAGAGTGTCAGCCCTGACATCAGGTCACCAAGGCCAAACCCTCCCTGAACAGAAGGGGAGCCTGAGGCCTGAGGGGTAGGGTAGGGGCCTCGGCTCGGCTGAGGTCACCAGCAAGTTAAGAGCAGAGCCCGCGCTGAGGCTCAGCGCCCTGGCCTGCCTCAGGCCCAGCTTGGCTTTCGTTCTGGTGCCCAACAGCCCTCAGCGGGCCAGCTCACATGTGCCCTACGGCTCCAACTCGTAGCTGACTTCTTGGAATAGAAGTGTGATAAGGGACATGGGGTTTTGTTCTGGATTTTTGGAAGGGCACCTGCCCATCACAGCTCTGACCAACAGTCACCAGGTCATCCTGTTCTAGGTGGAGGGGGCTATCAGCCTCGAGGAAGCTTCCTGAAGGGCAGGCCACTCTGAACACTGGGGCCTGGCCCCAAAAGGGCCCCAGTAGAGAGAACAGAGTCCATAATCCCTCACACTCAACCATAATTTACCACTTTTTATCACGTGAACAGCTCCGTTTTGCAGATGTGGCAAGTGAGACTCAGCGAGCTTGAGAAAGTATGTCTGTGGTCCCACAGGCAGAAGGGGACCAAGTCTAGCAGGATCCATCAGGTGGTGAACCCACCCAAGAGCAGGGACCAGGGCTGAGTCTTCTGTGTCCCCATGCCCAGCAGAGCCCAGCTCTGTACAGGGAGCAGCTACAGAGTCAGTGAATGGAGTGACAGAGCAGGAACTCAACCCCAGTCTCCACCAGCAAAGCAGAGAGGCGGAGACTCAGGAGGTGGGACTTGATGCAGTGTGGAAATCAGGGACTGAATCACTCCCAGAGGAACAGGCAGTAGGAATTCGGTGGGAAAGAACCTGAGGCCCGGATTCAGGAAGCCCGGATTCTAGTACTAACACTGGCAAGGACTCGCTGTGCAACCTGGACCAATCCTTGCCCCTCTTTGGGACGCAGTTTCCTCACCTCCAAAATGAGACAGCTGGGTCCTCTGATGCAACATCCTCCCAGCAACAAGAGCCTTGCATTCCTTGCAGCTGGAGATGGGGTCAGGAAAAGGGAGGAGCAGGAACCCTGACCCAAAGGTCCTGGGAAAACTGGGCTCAGGCTGGGGTGGGCAGAGGGAACCAGGCCTGGGGCCGCCCCCACAATACCGAGTGCAGAGGAGGAATGCAGGGTTACCCAGCCACCTCCCCTAGGCAGCACGCCAGCATGTCTCGGTCGCTGACTCACAACAGCAAACATACGCCACCCTGCATGGTGCACAAGAACTTCACCCTCACACACGCTGCCTCCTGCTGGGTTACCTCAGCACCTAGGGTGTGCCGGGGCTGGGTGCTCAGTGAGCTGGCCAGACAGGTCTTGCTCCTACAGGGAAAACCTTTAGGATTCTGCCAGAGTTACCCACAATCCACCAGCATTGCCCATGTGCACCAGGGCCCAGAGGCCTCTGCCTTGCCAAGCTAGCTTGCAGACCACAGGCACGGGGCCAGACAGAGACGAGACTGAAAGCCAGACCAAGGCACCATTTACTCTGTCAGGAGCTCGAGGTTGGCCCTAGGGAAGATGGGCACTCTGAAGACCAGTGTGGGGGTCCCAGAGCAGCCAATGGTGCAGCAGGAAGGAAACCCAGAGACCAACTTGGTCTAAACTTGCTTCATAAGGGAAGACTGCACCCTGGAAGGGACAATGCTTTGCCCAGGGTCATGGTGAACTTTTCCTGCCTCCGTCCTCCAAGGCTGACGGACGCCTGAGTATCTGTCCAAGCTTATTTCCCACAGCTCTGCTGCACAGAGAGGCAGCGCACTGTGGTGGGAGGAGCCCAGACTTTGAGGCAAGACAGTAACTGGAATCTCCGCTAAGCCCCTTACTAGCCTCATTTAGCTTTGCTACTCTTGACTCCACGTTTCATCTGTAAAAAGGGGATAAAGTGAATATCTGCCTTACAGGGGTGCTGTGAGGGTTAAAGGAGACTCCGTGGGCACAGGTGCTGGCTCCTAGAAGGCTCCCAATAAATAAACACGCTCCCCCTTCATTCCACCTGCTCACCACTTCCCACACGCCAGGCTTCTTCTCCAACTCAGGTGCTTCTACTCTCATTGTTTTCCTTGCCTCTTCAGTGCTACTTATCTTTAAGACGGAGTTCTAGGAGCATCTCCTCCAGAAGCCTTCCCCAGGCACTTCTTTCACTGCACATCAAATTTCCTGGGCCCTATTTCCCGTGGCCATGACCCCCAGCAACCCACCCGTGACTGTCTGAGAGAAGTGATATTTCTGTAAGAGCTTCAGAAGGAAAGCAAGCCCCTCACATCTATTGCTTTAAGTTCTATCCTTGGTTCAGGCCAGATGGACTTGGGACTACCTTAGTATTGCTCTTGATAAATCACCTCCACTTTAAGTTATGCCTTTAATATTCACTGAAAGGCAGACAAGCAATGGCCATAATATCTGCTGTTATAACTGCTCCTCACATCACTCAGGATCTCAGTGTCTGAAACATCTTTTAGATCCAAATGCTAGAACAAGTCTTGTTTTCCTAAGGAACTAGCAACCTTCTTCCTTTCCCAAAACTAGAACCAATAACTATCATGTTTCCCTTTTGGCCTTGGTTGCCAGGAAGCTCAGAGCTGACCATGAAGCTCAACCACTGCAACTTTGCTGACCCTTGTGGCTAAAATACTAGTATTTTTTCACCCTAAGTTTTGATTTTTCTTTTTACTTTGTATGGCATTATAAGGATCCTAAATTGCCTCAAATCCTGCATAAAGTGGGGCAGAGCATGAACGGTGAGAGGTGTCACATGGTTCAACTCAGCACACGTGGTCACTGTGGACGAGGGGCAGTTAAGGTCTGAGTTCGGACTTCCCATCCATTCCCACCCTCCCAAGATAACACCCACAAGTCTTTACCTGGATGGGAAAGTAGTCTCGAAAGTAGCGCCACACAGCCCAGTTTCGGACCCACTGTGACCTCCTGCCACCTTCCAGGGAACAAAATACAGTGTTGGGAAGGAGCAGGGGCCAGGCAACATTTGGGCGAGGGAGATGAGACAGAGCCAGTGTGAGCCCTGAGGTTGGTGACTGTTGCCCTCAGCAGCATCTTCCCCCTTCCCAAGCTCATTCCCTCATGTTCTGCAATCCCTTGATTGAACCACCCCCCACAGCCACACCCTGGCTTAGCCCAGTGCTCTTCACACAGCAGGTGGTAACAACAGGGCAGCTTGTGCAGGGGAGTGTCCAAGGGCAAGGGCGTGGGGCAAGGGCCCCGTGCTCCTACCTTTCTTGGGCGTGTTCCAGTCAAACACGAGCCAGGTGAAGTAGAGAACGGCGAGGAGCCAGCAATCGGTGCAGAACGTGTATATGAGGGTGACGCTGCAGGCCACTCCTGGGGGGGCAGAGGGCCACGGGTCAGGCCCCGTCCTTCCTGGGTGGGCCTCAGTCTCCCCTCTGGGCAAAGCCTCACTGAGTGACTGAGTGAGCGTTTACTGTGGCACTAAGCTAGGCACAGCCAGGGCCATGGGCAGGGGGACCCCCAGCCCCAGCCTGGGGAGGAGAGAGCTCCCAGGGACCAGAACCTCAGCTCCTACACACTCATAGGCTGTCCTGGTGCTGAGGGGCATGCAGGCTCCCTGTTGTCTGGGCAGGAGTGCCAGAGGAGTGGACTTGAGCCTCTTGTGAAGCTGTCCTCGGAGCTGTTCCTTCCACCCCCTCCTCGCATGCTCTCCCCACCCCAGTGCCCCACACAGTTACTGTGGATGAGGAACAACTGGCTGAATCACCGTTTCAAGTGTGCGGCATGGTGACTTCTACCCCATCTTAGAGACGAGAACACTGAGGCTCTAGGGGCAGGTAACTTCCCCAAGGTCACCCTGCAGGGCAGTGGCAGAGCCAGGATTCAAACACGAGTCTGACTATTAAGTCCATAATCTGCCCCAGGCTTTAGAAATTCACCAAGCATTAAAAGCCCCATTCTGCCACTGGAGGCACCTGAGATGTGAGATTCCCGCCCAGGAGGAGGGCTAGCCCCTTCCAACATAATAGAGCGCCAGGCAGTCCCAGGCCAAAGCCCAGAGCCCATGAGCCTCCCTCTCAAAAAACCCAGCAGAGGGCCAGCCCGGTGACATAGTGGTTAAGTTCGGCGCACTCCGCTTTGGCGGTCCGGGTTTGCAGGTTTGATTCCCAGGCCCCAACCTGCACCACTTGTCAGTGGCCAGGCTGTGGCAGCGACCCACACACAAAACAGAGGAAGACTGGCACGGACGTTAGCTCAGGGTGAATCTTCCTCAAAAAAAACAAACCAGCAGGACCCTCAGAAGACTCCTTGGGGCCAGCTTCCATGTGGTCACTTTGTTCCGGGCACAGAAAAGAAGTCCATGCCAAGCCTGCTTTACCTTGTAGCTACCCCCTAGATGCCCTCATCAGGGTGTCTACCTTTCCAGTTTTTACCCAGTCTTCCAGGCCTAACTCAGACCTCACCTCTTCAAGAACTGTTCTCCAATATCAAACTATCCTCCCACATGGATCTCTCACCTCTGAGCTCTCCACACTAGGGGAGCCACACCTTCTTTGCCCCCCGGTACTCAGCACAGGGCCAGGGGCAGAAGGTACTCATGCTTGGTAGAAGCATGGCCTCCATCCAGCACCCTCTCCACTGCCCAGGGAGAAAAGCCAACCCCTGCTGTGTGCCCACCCTCTGCTGGGCATTGTGCTGGTCATGGGCGCTGTAGGGCTGCCTAGCTCTGGATTCTACACCCCCTTCTTTTCACCAGCCTCCTGTGGTGTCCCGAGGGAGAGGTGAGGATCAGACACAGACTCTCCATGAGCCTAAGGACAGCAAAATGGTGGTCGCCTGTCATCCTCAATCCAGTCCTGTTCTAGCCTCTCCCCAAGGAAGCTAAAGATGGCACAACTATCTTGGGAGGGGCCGGGAACAGTGAATGACCAGGTGCCCAGTTGTTCAGGACCAGCTTAGGAGTGTCACATCATAGAGAGGGAAGACGAGTCTCTAGGGAAGCAGTTGCAGCCTACAAAACCCTGTTCAAGGCAAACTGTGAAGTACTATAGGCACCTTGGTGAATGGCTATGTCTAAACTAAGGCCACTTACAAAGTCCCTCACATTGTTGAGCAGTTTGCCTCTGGTCCCCCTTCTTAGGCCTGGAAAAAAGGCCACTCTAGCTGCCTAGACTCCACAAGTTTCCAAGCTCCTTCGGAGGCTAGGTGGAAGCTCGGGGTGGGCCTGGCGGGCCACCAAGGTTCAGGCTTGGGGCTGAGCAGCCCAGAAACCTAGCTGCCATCAAACCCCTAACTTAAGAAAGTTAGATGATGGGTAGAGCAACCAGAGCGGGCTGAGCCCCAGGCCCCACTGCCTAGATGTCTGGGCTCTCTGGGAAGGTGGGAACCCCCCACCCACTGTCCTCACTCTGCCACTAAGCAGCCTGGATGGAGGAAAAGAGAACAGACTGCGAGTCCAGAGACTGCATTCTAGTCCGGGACTTTCTCAGCTGGGGGGCCACGCCCCTACCCCTCATGTGTTCACAGCCCTCACCATCTGTCTCAGCATTACCTGCCTCTCCCACGAGACCCCTTCCAGAAGAGACCCCTTCAGCCCCGAGCTCCTTGGGAGCTGGAACCCGGTCAGATTAACCCCTCCAGCCCCAGCAACCAACACAGGAAAGGTTTATTGAGCAAAAAATGAACTAAACCCATCAAACACCTTCCTTTCTCAGAGCCTAATCCGGGTCCTCTGAACAATGGGCGCCTGCTCCACCTTCGTAGGTCCTGGGGCTGCAGCAGGAACTACAGCCACGGGTCCATGAGATGTAAACAGCTGCTTCAAGACCGGGTTGGCTCCCCACGCGGAAGGCTCAGGACCTCCTTCACAATCATGTGCCCCCCACACATCACAGTGAAGCTCGTGACTCAAAACTCTGGTCCCCGAGGCCCGTCAGCAGGGCGGCAGCCGCAGACCTGTGAAGAGCATGGATGCGCTCTTCCAGGAAGCTGTGGCCCTGCCGCTCCCCGGCCAGATCCACCCCTGAGCCTCCACTTCCCCACAGGGTATTGGAAGATGACACGAGATGATGTGTGAAGAGGACCTAACACACAGTAAGTGTCCAATCTGGAGATCTGGGGACTCGGACGGGGGAAAAAATGACATCTTAATCTTCACCCATCTCTTCCGGAAATTTATAAGTATTTCCTCCCTTTATGAATGGAACGGAGCACAGCAGCGCAGAGAACCTGATGGTGACACCGAGAGAAAACAAAGGTGTTTTCACATCACCTTTACAGCAGCTGCAGAGCCTGAAAAATCACTTATTCTAACCACTACTGGAGAATTATAATAATGATTATGCCTGCTGCTGGAACTTTTTATTTAATGTAATAATAAAGCACATGTGTTACTATATATCTAACTCGCTTTCTTAATGTGTGCATATTTGTGTCAATATCATTGGTTTCCTTTAGAATCCAGTCTTTTTTTTTTTTTTGTGAGGCAGATCGGCCCTGAGCTAACATCTGCCAATCCTCCTCTTTTTTTGCTGAGGAAGACTGGCCCTGGGCTAACATCCATGCCCATCTTCCTCTACTTTATATGGGACGCCGCCACAGCATGACTTGACAAGCGGTGCATTGGTGCACGCCTGGGATCCGAACCGGCGAACCCCGGGCCGGCACAGCGGGGCGCGTGCACTTAACAGCTTGCGCCACCGGGCCGGCCCTCCAGTGTACTTTTCATTACACATTAAAAACACTGAGAAACATTCATAGCCTTTACCAAAATGCCAGAGGGGCCCATGGCACAGAAATGGTGAAGGTCACTCTGTTCCAGGGGGAGGCTGACTGGGCCACAGCAGCCTTTGCCGCACCAGGCAAGCCCCCGACAGCCGATTTGGGCAGCGGTGGGAGGGAGTGGCTGGGGCTGCACAGGGCAATAATCAGCAGCAGCAGAGCAGACCTGCAGGCCCAGCCAGGCTTGGCTCCCCCTACGCAAGGGCGTTGGGAAGACGCTGGGCCAGTTTCAGGGCTGTGGTTAGGCTGGATCGATTGTTAACCTAGAGCTCGGGGCCAGACCCTGTCACGTGCAGCATGGCTTGCAGTTCTACCAGCTGCTCAGCTCCCCAACAGCCAAGCTCCAACCCCCTAAGACAGGGATAGTGGTGTTTCTCAGTGCAAACGGGGACTCAGGGAGCTGGTGCAGCAGACTAGCAGGGGTCTGGGAGGCTGGAGTCCATGGGGTCTTGTCCTGGTCCTAGTACTTCCTTCTTATGTGATTCTGAGCAAGGCTCTGCCCCGACTGCTTCCTATCTGACCATGGAGGGGGTTACACTGTGCTTTCTACTCCAGGATGTTAATAAGTGGCTGAATGCAGGCCAAGTTGGGGGTTTGATCCGAGGGAGCCAGTTTAATTTGCTCTGTTCCCCAGACCAATGTTTTTTCATCTTTTTGAGGCCATATGTCCCTGTAAGAATCTGAGGACAGCAATTGCCCTTCACCCCAGAAAAATGTGCATACTCTCACCTATAATTTTGCACCTAGTTGTAGGGGTTGATTTTAGGGGCTCCCCTAGAGCCCTCTCTTGGGCCTAAAGGTGAAGACTGGCTGTTTCAGACTAGGTCTATTAATTCTGGGCTACCCAGTAAGTGCTCTGGGCTTCTGCTCAATTCCCAATTCTGCCACTTAACGAGCGGCACAGTCTCAGAGTCACTGAACCTCTGTGAGTTTCCATTTCCTCACCTGGGAAGTGGGAAGTCAAGGAAAGACATGTCAAGTGCCTGGTACACTGTGGGGGCTGGATAAATGGCAGCTCTGGCCACGCCTCTGCCCTGCAAAGGGAGGGAGGGGCAGCACGGAGCTGCCCTGGCAATGTGGTCTCAGAGGCCCCCAGGCCTACTGGAAGGACAGCTGCTCAGCAGGGGCACAGTAACTCCTGGTAATCCCCATCAGCCTCGACAATCCTGAGGAAGGGGCCGCCCACAGCACTGGAATGTACTCTACGATGCTCTGCAGGTCTGTCTGCCCTAACACACTGGGGAAACCACTTACTATGCTGAAGACAGGGGCCTGGGGAAGAAAAGAGGCTGCTAGGGGAGCCACTGTGCAGGGGTGGGGCCAGGCCCAGGCCCTTCCCTCCTCCCAGCAGATCCACAACATCCTGACTGTGGTCTGGACAGCAACCCAGGGGATGAGACAGCAACCGGGACCCGTCAGCAGGTACTGCTAACACTACTGTGCTCTGTTACATTTGTAAAGAAGGAAATGCTAAATTTTCAGACGAGATGGGTCAAGATTAAGATGTCGTTTTTTCCCCATCCAAGTCCAACCAGAGCACTGACGTGGGAGGTGCTGAGAGAGAGAGGGGAGCAAGCATTAAACGGGCCATGGGAAGCAGCTGGGGCCTGTGTTCAGCAGATGGTGGGTGAAGGCCGGGAGTGGAGTCTGAGGGCACTTCCCACCAGCAGCCCCCATATCACGGGGGCCCACCACGACCAGGCCCTGTGCTTCCTTATCTTCAATCCCCCCAAAAGCCAGGTGAAGTGGGCAGCATTGTCCTCACATTCGAAATGAGGAAACTAAGTTTCAGAGAGCTCAAGGAAGCCACAGAAGGTCACAGAGCCTGTCTGTGGTAGAGCTGGGCATCACACCACCCTAAGGCGAAGCAGCACACCTGCTGAAAAATCTTTGTTTTGGTAGGCATGGGAACCACACCACCAGCTCCCACTGAATCTCACCGAGCCCTCACACACGCCTAGGAGCAGAGCACTCGATCGGGGACCCTACTCTCACCCCACAGCCCTGAAGAGCAGAGCTCCTGCTCTAACCCTGCTTGGGAGGTGGCCCCTACCTGCCCTTGCCCTTGGAGCCCCGGCTTACCCATCACGAGGAAGGTCAGGACCCATTGCAGCACCGAGATGACCTGCAGCTGCTTTTCCACCTTGGACCTGTTGAGCCAAGTGACGGAGAAGAGGTCCTGGAGGGCAGAGAGGATGCTGGAGCCAGTGCCTGCAGCAGAGGGGCGCGTGAGCCTGCTGCCACCCTTCCGTCCAGCCTTACAGTCCCCAATACCGACCCACCTCCCACAGGCACCTTCCCAGGTGTGAGAGGAGCCTGGGCCACAACATCAGGCAGACTTGGGTTCAAATCCTAGCCTGGCCACCCAATAGCTTTGTAATTCTGGGCTGTTCATGTGCTTCCCTGTGCCCCAGTTTCTATACACATACCCAATGGGAATGGTGTCCCCCCCCAGGGTCATTTGGAGCCCAAATGAGGTATCCAAAGAGGCCAGGGGGAGCTCTCCATAATCGCCAGCTATCTTCCCTTCCTTCCACCCCAATCAAACTCCTGTCCTTATGCTTTATCTGGACCTAGTACAAATATTTAATCTTTGCTATCTGTGCCTGTGAGGCCAAGGACAGAGGTTCAACATCCCATGTGCAATGTTTTTTCCTCCAAGTGTACTTTGAGCACCCCCAATCCCTGCCCCACCCCCTTGTCCCCAGGGCTGACACCCTTCCCCAGGGAGCTGAGCCCTCCTGCCTCCACCCCACCACCACCACCGTCACCACCACTACCACCTTCAGAGGGACTGACACTTTCAGCTTCATCTCAGTGCCCTAAGCTTAGGGCCCAGAGAGGAATCAGGCAGGAGCCTTTGCTTCCTCAAAGGACCCAGTGACCAGTGAGCTTTGGGCAGCCTGGGGCAGGGAGGCTGCAATTATGGTCGCTACCAAGCAAGCTCCAAGCCTAGAAGTTAGGACAAGATGTGCCCATTTAATTGGCTCTGTGGCTGTGCCCCCAGGATGACGCCCTGGACTCCAGCGGCTGATGAGCAGCGGGACCAGAAAGCCTGGTGAGGCAGGAGAGGCAGCACTGGGGACAAGCACGGGCGAGGTCCCTAATCCATACCACGTTCCTTCTGGCAGCTGGACCAAAGGATGGGCTGCTCCAAACGCCCACGTCTGCTGAGCCCTAACTGCATGCTCCTTGCTCAACACATCTTCACTAAGTGCCCAGTGTGTGCTGGCAAACACTTCTTTACACCACCCACTCTGCAAGGCCCGAGCACTCAGTCACAATCTTGTCCTTGAGGGTCTCATGATCTTTCACCCTGGCCTATGGCTGGGAGGGGGAGGGGCTTGGGGGCTTACACTCAAGCCTTTGCATTTCTCCAAAATCTGCAGAGCCACAAGGTCACAGCAGTTTAGAAAGGGACATAACCCACATCACCTGGAAGTTAACAATTGCTTTGACTTTGAGAGTCACATAGATCACGCCAGGCCTCAAGGCAGGCAGGCCAGTCCTGTCCTGTTTAGCTAGTCTAATGGATCAGAGGGAATGGGCTTGGAACAGCAGAGCAGTCAGACTCAGGTTCAAACCTTGGTTCCACTCACTATGTGACTCCAGGCAAGACGGCGAGGGCTCACTGCCATGTCCCCAGTGGCCTGCCAGGGCCTGGCCTAGAGCGAACACTCAGAAAGGCTTGCTGAGCAAGAGGAAGAGCAGGTCGCTGCTTGGGCAGTTCCTCAGGCCCCCGGGCTTCCTCCCTGCAGGGCTGGGCGACAGGCACGCTGCCCACATGCCCGTGCAGCCTTGGGGCCTCCAAAGCACTGCCATAGGCGCTCCAATTCCTCACCAGGCCTGTAAGTTTGGCATCGTCACTCTCATTTTGATGGTGACAAAGGTGGCTCAGGGAAGTGACATGACCAAGGTCACTCAGCCAGAGAGAGGCAGAGTTGGACTCAACACAGGGCCAAATTCCAGGCCTGCATTCTGTCCCTACGTTGCAGGTCCCCCCAAGTTTCTTCTCTCTTCTCCCCACAACAGAGTGGGGGAAGGCTGGGAGGTGACAGGGAAATGAATGACCCATTCTCCTTCAGAGTGGTGGGCTAGGAGCAGGCATCCTGTGTAGTGAGTAGCAGTAGGCCTTGGGCTCCAGTCCCAGTTCTGCCACTGACTCCTGTGTTACCCTGGCCAACTGAGGATACACCTAGAGACTTGCCATCTTGCAACAGCCCTGGTTCAGGGGTCGGCAGATGGTAACTGAAGGTTCGGTTGGGCACCCTAGGCTGCTGCCAGCCCTCACTACCCAGCTGTCAGCACCTTCTCTGCCCGGCTGTGGCTGGGAGGGGTCCAGCAGAAGTTGGTGTGGATGCCAATGCTGCAATCAGATGCCACCATTGCCACCACCATCACACGCAGCCTCTTTCCAAATCCTGGGTGGTGCCACCAGGGAGCCGCAGCATCTAGCCAAGTCTCAGCTCCAATCTGCTCCCTTGCCACCCTTCCTGCAGCCTTCCTCAGCACCCTGCTCCCTCTGCACCAGTCCCCCTGCAGCCGGTGTCTATTTACTTGGTCATCCTCCTCTGCCAGTCACTCCTAGGTGCTAGGGCTGGTACCTGATTCACCTCTGTGCCCAGAGCCCTGCAGAGCCTGGCAAGAGAAGGAGCTCACAGAGGTTACTGCATGAATGAACACACTCATAAGCCCCAGAGGCAGGTGAAGGCCTGGATGCCCAAGTTAGACTGAGCTGCCCAACAGGAAGGCCCCCTGCCCCATCACTGAGGACACCGGAGATGTGGTGGGGGAGAGCCTGTCTTGCCCTCCCTGAGCGTGAGTTTCCCCAGCTGTGATGAGACCAACCAGCTACCTATAGATGTCTTGTTTTTATGGAGGGAAAGAAGACAGGCCATAGAGTAACTTCACTGGTCCTGTGAAGAAAAGATCCCAATAGCCAATTCAATTAGCTGCTCCCGCGCACCATTTAATTTACACAGCTCATTTGCTCCTAGATTTGGGGAGGGCAGAGGGAGTGGAGCTGCTGGAGAGGCCCAGAGCAGCTCTCTTACTCCCAGAAAGAAACCCCCTCCTTTCGCTGTCCCACAGCACTCCCGGGGAAGGTAGACAAGGCAGGCATGTGCAAGCCCATTCCACAGAGACGGAAACTGAGGTGAGGTGAAACCACTAGCCTGAGGTCAGGATGTAGGGGAGCCAGGACTCAAGGCAGGTATTTGGGCTCTGAGTCCCTCATCATTTCCATGATGCCACGCTACTGAGGGCTGGCCCCCACCACACAAGCCAGTCCACACACAGACTTCAGGAACACACCCCCGGCTGGGGGAGGGCTGCCCGCTCTGCCCTAAACCACACTTCAGGTCTGGTGGGGTCATCTTCCTGTAGACTGGCTGTGCGAGGAATGTGAACCTCCACCCACAGGCTCCCATAAGTCCAGCTCCTGCTGCAAGGGCTAACCCAGAGCTGCCCGCAGCAATGGGCCAAACACCCCTGAGCCCCAGAGCCCAGCTCGGGGTGAAGGTGGGGACGGGTGTGTCCCAACACCTGCCTGCCCAACAGCTGATAGCAGAGTGACCAGTGAGGTCGCACCCAGGGCTGACAACACCAGCCCAGTTTCCTGGGCTTCCTCTGAGGAAGGAAGTCCTTCCTGGACTCCCCCCTTAATCTGAGAAAGGGCCCTGGGCCAGCTCTGCCCCTATGTGGCTCTGTGACCTTGGGCAAGTCACTTGGCCTCTCAGCTTCAGTTTTCTCATCTGCAAAGTGAGAACAGTCCCCACCTCACAGGGTTCTTTGGAAGATTAAGTGAAATGCGTGTCAGGTGCATTTGGCAACTGTTAGGTGATTAAATGGTACCTACTGCCATTGATTCTAGTGTCAACAGGAGTGGGAAGGGGTCTAAATAAGGAGCAGACAGTGTTGTGTGTCAGGAAAAGAGCGAGCAGAGCGAGGGTGGTGGCAGGGGGACTCTAAGGAGGCGATGAGGCCCTGAAGACAAGATATGGGAGGCGACGGGGAGGAGAGTGGGCACGGTGCCTGGGGGCAAGTGCCAGCACAAAGACTCAGAAGGAGTTAGAAAGGGGCAGGCCCCAACACAGAATGCTCATCAACCCAGCAGTGCAGGTTCACACTCACTCAAAACAGAAGCTGAGAACATAGGAGTTGGAAAGGGCTCAAAAAGTGGCCTTCTGGAGGAGGTGGGTAGGATGGAGGTAAGACTTGAAGCATGGGGCACTTACGAGGGGCCACACACTGCACTAGGAACTGGGGCAATAGCATGAACACAGCAGATTGAGCCTCACCTGTTGGGGACTTAGATTCTGCTGAGGGTGAGAGAAAGCACCTACAGGTAAAGGGAGGATGTGACACCAGGCAGTGATGAGCACGAATAACAACTTGGGGTAATGAGCCAGAGAGGGGAGAAAGAGGGCACTCTGCCCTGTGGAGAGGAGGCATGAGCAAGGCCGGCCTCCATAGGGAGGCAGGGGCTTATGTGGACAGCCATGGGTCATGCCTCCCAATGGCCCACACTGCTTCCTCCACCCACCTTCACCACTGGCATCGCGAGGAGGGCGCGCACCTGCCTGCAGAAGGCACAGAGGACAGGAGGCTGGGCATCGGGAGAACCTGGCTCCTAACTCACAGGAAGTATAGCCGTGGTGAGTCACTTCCTGTGCAAGCCTCAGTTTCCTCATCTGTAGAGTGGAGCTAATACCTACCTCGCCAGATTGTTGTGAGAATTAAATGAGATTACAGGCAAGAGCTTCATAAAGACCCACGTGAATGCCGGCTAATTATCGAGTGGGCCTCGGTGTTCTCTAATGGGTACAACACTGCCTGCCCTGCCTTGGAGCAGAGGCGTTGGCGTCAGCAGACTCGGGATTCAAGCACTGGCTCTGACTCTTACCTGCTGTGAGACCCTGAAAGTCACCTCCCCTGTCTGCGACTCAGTGTCCTCCTTAGCTATGATCCAGGACTGTTGTGAGAAATCTAAACAACTTATGGGAGATGGACAGAGTGTCTGGCATATCTCTTGGGGAGCCAGAAAGAAGCCAGTGAGGTTGCAGAGATGTGGACAGCCTCTAGGGGCTCCTTGAGTGGGGAAGTCATCACGTCCCCAGCCCCTAGGGTGGTGCCACACCTGGGCTCACCTGGACCTAAGTTCTGCCCTGGGCCACCAGATGCCAAGTGGACAGTGAGGAGGTCACCCCAAGCTACTCCAAAGGGCTGGGTAGAAGTCTGCATAGAGGCAGAGAGATCAAGATACTGACCCCTAGCAGACCCTTTCAGCCCCAGGGAGGTCCAAGAAGTGAGGCAAGTGCTGAACAGATGCCAATTCTTCAAGGCCAGATGGAAGCTCTCTCCCAGGTCCCCCCAAGCACCTTTCAGTGGGAGTCCACACGTGTGATGATGAGAGGGCCAGTCGTGGCTCTGGAGGGTCATGCCTGTTGATTTTAGAGTCCCAGTCCAGGGCTGGGCTCCTGCAGGTCTTGCACACGAAGCTGTCCCCATTCTGCACGTCCCCACATGCTCAGCCAGACACTCCTTCCCTCCAGGAAGTCTCCCCACACTCTTGGCCCTGCCTGCAGTCTCCCCAGGTAGTCCTGTCGCCTCCAGGTCCAGTCTGGTCAGTTGTTGAGCTCACACTGGGCACCTACCAGGCACTGAGCACTGACCCCTGAGACCCTCCTCGCCCTTCCTGGCTCCCTCCTCCTCGGGGAAGCCTTCCTCCCGGCACCCCACGTGACCCCACCTCACCCCTACACTCAGCCTTTCTCACTACGGCAAAGAGTGTGCGTTTGTGTGCAGGGACCACGTCCTGTTCATCTGGGTCCCCGTGCCCAGCACAGGGTCAGGCACAGAGCAGGTGCGCAGTCAACGTTTGCTGAATGACTGGATGCTCAAGGGGATGGCGATGAACAAACAGGGCCTGGACAAGAATAAGCCCAGTCCACGGCTGACTCACCTGTGCCACGACAGAGGGTCAAACGGAGCTTTCTAGGGAATCAGGAAGGAAAGGTCTCCTCCAGCTGGAGGGGTTGGGGTTAAAGGCAGGGGCAATGGTGGAAGGCTCCAGAAGGAGGAGAAAAGGGTAGAGCCCAGATATTAACATTCATTCGACAAGTGTGGGAGACTCTGGTCCTTGGGCACCTACTAGAGGCTGAACTCTGTTCCTGGGCCACCCACCCCAGCTATGGCTGGGGAGACTGGGTTGTGAACAATTAGGCAAGTCAGGGCCAGGGAATGCAGGAGAGGCCCCCAACCCCGTCTGGAGGATGTTCTCAGGAATGCCTTCCTGGAGGAAGGAATGGGTGGAGTTAGGTCAGATGTAAAGGATGAGTCCGAGTTTGCCAGGCTGAAGGCAGGCAGGTACGGGTACTGAGTCCTGCAAACGGCATTTGCAAAGGCCTGGAAGGGAGAGGGAGTACAAGCTCGGGGAATCAACTGTAAGTAGTTCAGCCAGGCTGGAGCATAGCGACTGTGTGTGTGGGTGAGTCTAGTTGAGAAAGTGGGAGGGAGTCATGAAGGGCCAGGAATGCCAGGCCAAGGAGTCCTGGACTCCACCCTGAGGCTCAGGAAGATTGCTGCCCACTCCTCCCATTCCCTCCGCCAACTTCAGACGGTGCCTAAGGGCCCCGAGGCAACTAGCCAGCCATTCACCTGGTCCCAACACACTAGTGAGTTCTTCTCTAGAAAGACTAGCAGTCTCCCTTTTAAGGGTTAGGTGTTCTTAAAGCAAATTAGGTGTCCTTAAAGCAGGGCCCATTGCGACACCTGGTCCAAAGCGGAAGCCAAACCATTGGGAGCCAACACATAGCTGTGGTGGGTGTGCTGGCTAGGAAGCTTCTGGCTTGGCCATCAGGACACTGCACGGGCTTGGCAGATTCCTGCTTGTTGGTCCTCAGGACCTCCTGTGTAGGATCCTGGCAGAGAGCCAGGCGTCCTGAGTATCCACAGACATGCTGGGACCTCCTCCTCCCCCTTCTGGGTCTGTTTCCCCAACAGCGCTAAATTAGGGGTTCAGGTTAAGTCAGCTGAAATCTGGGGTCCTGACAACTTGGGTTTTCTGTGCTGTGCTAGAATCTACTAATGAATTTTTATCCACAAAAGATTACCCTAAAGAGACTAAAAGCCCCTCCTTGGGCTATTCCAGGGGCCTGGATTTTCAGGTATTTGGTTTCCATGAAGTAGGGTAGAGTCCTGGCAGGTGCGGTCAAGGAGGTGAGGCTCTTAGGATGCCATGTCCCTGAGACTCTGGAACTGCAACCAGGACCCTGGAGGTGACCGCTGAGGACCCCAATGGCCCATTTTCCCCACCCCCACCTTTTGACACATTAAAAAAACAGCTACTGAAGTGGGAGGGGTTGTCATGGCAACACCACCAGCTTGAGGGGTACATCACCAAGGAGTCTTCAAATTAGGCCCCTGTCACAATACATCGTGAGCAAATGTGGGGAGCTAGGTTCTTCTGGGGCACTCACCTGGGCCCCAAGCAGGACGTGAGTCCATTTTCACAGGGATAGCTTGACGACAAGAATGAAGAGGATGTTGACCCCCAGGGTCCCATGGCAGTCAGGGGCGGGGTTGGAACCACAGCTCTGCAGCAGAGCTGGAATGCACCAAAGGGGCCGTGTCATCCAGCCCTCCTCACCGTACAGATGAGGCAGCTGAGGGTCCAAAAGAGCAGGGTCTGGCCCAAGGTCACACGGGAAGCAGATGCAGAGTTAGGCTCCCGGCCCTTTGCTCAGGACTGTTAAACCTGCTCCAATAATAAGAGCAATTCACGTTTCCTGCTTCTGCTGATTTGCCCAAAGAGTTCCTGGGCTCAGCTTCCTCGGGTCTGCACCATAACCTGGGCAGATACTCTTATCACGCACTTGCTCGTTTTACAGATGTGGAGACTGAGAGTCAGGAAGAGGCAGTGGCTTGCTGAGGCTGCACAGCAGTTCAGCAGCTGAGCAGGGGCTGGAAAGACCCCAGGCCTGACTCCTAGCCCCAGGCCCTCAAACCTGCCAGCAGGCGCTCCATAGCCTGCAAGCCCCAGAAGTGGTGGAGGCCAAGAAACTCTGAGTACACCAGGCTCCTTTCCCAGGAGCTCTCAAATCTTGCCCCCAAGATGGGCGTAGGTAGCCACCCCAGGCCTGGATACAGCATCCTCTGCCTCCCTTGTTCCTGGCAAGACCTCAGCCCAGGTTAGTTTCCTGGAGGCCCTACAGTGAGACTGCCCCTCCCACCCAAACCTCATGCCTCCATTTACACTGTTCCCTGTACCTGAATGTTCTTGCCTGCCTTGCGAACACCTGTTCATTTTTCAACATGCAGACCAAATGTGACCTCTTCCGGGAAGAGTTCCCTGACCCCAGGATGATTCAGCTGCCACAACCTCCCCTCCAGGCCTCCACAGTTCCCCGTGTTCCTTCCCTACCAGTGCGTCCATCACTGTGCACTGTCATCTTGTATACTTCCCCCTAATCTCACTTCCTCAAAGGCAGGGGCCAGCGCTGATGGACCTGTGTGCAGCAGAGTCTGACACACAGAAGGTGCTCCATTAATAAACCGACAGGCCCACATTCCATGTCCCCACCACGGTGAAGCCTTCCTGGATGCCCCAGAGCAGAGTCTACCACTCTCCACAATGTTGGGAGCCTGCTGCACGTGTCACACAGGATAATGACAAGAACTAACTTGAGTGTCACGTTAGTTTACAAAATACTTTCCATTCATGTTCAACCAAACCCTCACATTCTTGCGAGTCTGAGATTTCTGATCCTGTTTTCCCGATAGGGGGAGTGAGCCGCCCAGCCACGTCCCAGAGGGAAGCCAGGGCTGGAATCCTGGCTCTCTGGCTTCTAGGTCCTTGAAGCCATAAGGGGGACCATGATGAGCTGGGCTCCACCCACTTGGCACCCCACTCCGCAGCTGGCTCCTCACGAGATTGCGGGCATGTCCAGGGCAGGGAGTTGCAGCCCCAGCACCGGCAGGCACAGAGGAGGCCTGAGGAAGGATCGAGGAATCACACTGAAGCTAAAAGCAGGGCTTCCTGCCTAGAGGACGGGGTAACTCTTGGGAGGGCTGAGGTCCCATTAATGAGTCATTCACTCAACAAATATTGACTGAGTGCTGGAAGTCCGGAGACATAACACTAAGACGGATCAGGTCCCCGTTCCCAAGGGGCCAACATTCTTATGGAGGAGACGATGACCTAAACAGATAACTATACATGATAACTGAGGTAATGATAAGGGCTATAAAAAATAAAACAAGATGTGGCAACCAGGAGGCGGTTCTCCGGACGGCACGGTCAGAAAAGGCCGTTGAGGCAAGACTGAAAGATCAGAACCAGCCATGAAAAGATCTGGGCAGAGGGCAGCACCCACCACGGCCCTAAGGTAGGACTGACTCAGCGGGAATGCTGGGGGAACAGGAAGACCACCAGCACTTCTGGAGCAAAACATGGTGGGAGATGAGGTTGTGAGGCGGTGGAGGCTGCTCACAGGGGGCTTCAGGGCCACAAGGAGTCTGGAAGGTTTGAAGTATGATGAGGGGAATGGCAGTTCACCTGGCTTTAAAGCTCTGGGGGCTCATGGTATCCCTATCCACCAGCACAAGCTGAGGGTGCTTCCTCAAAAAGCTTGGGAAGGGGCAATGCGCCACCCCCATCATGGAGACTGGGGGCAACCTTCACTCATTCAGAAAACTGCTGAGCAACTACAATGGCCAGAGCCCTGTGCCCAGCCCTTCACCGCCTCCTCACACTTCTCTCTTGGTTAAGGAGGCAAGTCACCGACTGGGAGATGGATCTGGGTTCTAACCCCAGTTTGGATAACCCTGGACCAGTCCCTTCTCTCTGGGGCCCTCAGCATCCCATCTGTAACACGAGGGCTGGGCCAGATCCAGTGCTAATAGATAGCTATGATTTTATGACTCAAGGACTTGCTGCTGAATTTGGGGGTGGGGCAGGATTTCCACATTGGCCACTGAGTCACGCAGTATGCTAATAAAATATTACTCGTGGCCCTCCCTTCCCAGCCCTTCCCAGCCCAGAAGAGCCCTTGGTAGCACAGATAACCCCCAAGTGCCTCTGTGCAGGTGGGGAAGTGGTGTAGGGGAGGGGGAAAGCTACAAAGAACTGGGGGAGATGGAGCATGAGAGTGATGTTCTCATCCTGTGATTTAGGACTGAGTTAGTGACTGTCGACCCTCAGTTCCAGAGTCATCTTCCAACAATCTAGTCTGTTAGTTTCACTCCCTACCAAGCTCCTGCTTGCATACCCCCAACGATAGGAAGCTCCATACCCGCCCACATGGAGCCTGTTGCAGTCCTCAACAGATGTTAGAAAGGATTCCTCCATGACATCAAAACTTGCCCCTCTACAATCCCACACCTGTTCCTGGCTCTGCTCTTTGGAACCACACAGAACAAATCAGCTCCGAATTTTACTGGGGCTGCCACCATTTTGGGCTGCGTCCTGTGCTGAACCCTGGGGACACGGGCAGGTGTCAGAGGGCTCTGACCTGAAGAGCCTCCTGTCCAAGGGCAAAGGCAGGGATGTAAATGTGACTAACTCTGCAGCCTCCACCCCGTCACAGGATAGTCCTTCAGACATTAGAAAATATCCATATAGACTCCCGCCTCCCCCAACAGACACCCACCTACCCGTGCTCCCACAGCTGGCCGTTTCTTTTGGCCAAGACACCAGACACCAAGAATCAACCTCTCACCCATTACAGGCCTTCCCTTCACAGAATCCCTGGTCTCTCCTTGAATACCGCCACTGACAGGGTGTTTACCACCTCACTACAGTGGAACCTCATCCACAGAGGCAAACCAGGCCACTGGGGAGTGTCTTCAAACACCGAGGATGTACACAGCAGGTTTAACGGAGATGTCTAGATAACACAAAATTTGCTTCCACACCCTCCTCCACCCCACCCAGTCTTTCACCAAAGTGGATCCCAGAGAGCTCAAGTGACTAGCTTGCATTTCATACCAGCCCTTGCTACATCTCATGATGGAATTCCTTGCAGCCAGTAAAAAAACAAAAAAGGTTTTCAAGATCTGATAACAACACAGGGAAATGCTCCTGATATGATATTAAGTAACCCGGTCAAAATCATTCACTAGAAGTCCTCGGGGATAACAAAGTTTAGGTCAAAAACGTGCGAGTCAGGGTCACTGGCTCCTGGAAGATTCCACTTGCAGCCTGTGGGCCACAGAGGTGAGGGAAGGGGGTCTCTGGGAAGGAGCAGCACAGATTGCACCCCTATCCCATCACCTGGAGACAACAGCATCTTTAAAAGCATGAACGTGGGTGAGACCCTTCCTTCCTCTGTCAGGGGCATCAAAGGGCACAGCGAACGAAGAGTACTCTTAAGTGAGAGAAGGGTCCGCCAGAGGCTACTGGACCAGGTGCATGGGGCAGCTCAGGATGCTTGTTCCCAAGATGGTGACAGCAGCTTGGTACCTCCCCAAGGGCAATGAGCAGCACCCAGACCAAGAAGGGCAGATAATCACAGCGACAGTAACACAGGGACCACTGCCAGTGCCCGGGACATGGTAAACTGCGTGACAGCTCCAGGGTGGCTTACCTTGCAGCCACTAGAATACTATAAGTGATTTTGTTAACAGAAGGAAATACTCATGATGTACCACTAAGAGGGAGAAAACAGGACCCAGAACGATATCTATGGCATGCCTTCAACTTCATCTACATAATGTGCATAAATAAAATTATAAAGAAATATACTAAAATGCTAATAGGAAGCTATCTTTAGATAGTTGATTTACTAGCAATTTTTATTTTCTTCCTGTTTTGCTATATTTTTCAAAATTCTGACAATTGTTATGTTTTATTTTTATAATGAGGTGGGTGGAGTAGGCGATGTTAGTTACTAAAGAAAAATCCTAAGTAGGCGAGGTTCAGCAGGAAGAATAAAGACTTAAGAGGAAGAATAAAGACTTAAGAGGAGGGAAAGAGGCTTTAAGCAAGACAGACACACAGACCAGGACAGCTGTGATGACTTCCCAGGGTCTTGGAGATTGTATTTAATCCCCCGGCCAAGGCATCTGTTAAGGAAACCTTGGGCAGGTCATGCCTCCTCCCGTCTGTTTCTCCGACTGTAGGTGTGGGGTGTGGAAGGGATGCTCTTCCTTGCGTGGGAAAAGCTCTGGAGTTGGATCTCAGCTCTGCCTCTGATTCCCTGAGAGCCTCAGTTTCACACAGGGTGGTACCCAGGGTCCTGTGCCCCACCTTCTAAGTGTGCCAGGCTCACAGTTGCTGCTGCATGGGCTCCCCAGCCCGGGTTGGAAGACTGGCATGGGCAGAGGACAGCGTGGGCACACCTGCCCCAGCCAGGCATGTGCCCCGTCTGGCGGCTGTTTCATGGGATTGCAAAACCCTTGCCACTCCGCCCCATCCAGTCTCTCACAGCCTGCTCCACCTGGCGAGGAGAGACGGGAGGGAACTGCCAGGGGGCCAGAACAATGGTGGGGGCTGGAGAGGAGTTCTCAGAATAGCCCCAATTACCGAGAAGGGTGGGGGGTATCACCCTCATTTCATAGATGAGGAAAACAAGCTGGGGCAAGGGAAGTGATGTAACAGAGGTCGCAAAAATTGACGACAGCCAGAGTGCAGAATGAGCCCAGACTTGACTACCGTGCCAGGCTCCCTGGATCAAACTAGGTAACGATTATTTTTCCCTCATCCCAGACCCAGATTTCGGGGGTCGGGGGGTGGGGGGTGGGGTGGCGCAGGGGGCAAGCTTCCCCAAAAGAAAAGGGGCTGGGACCTCAACTTGCACGGTGGCCAGTCCTCCAGCAACTACTCTCGTAAGAACACACTCCTGCCTGCCTTTGAGCCCTTCATCACATCCTTTCCTGAAAACCTTCTTGCAGCTTCAAAACACCAGAATGAAAGCCCCTAAGCCTGCAGATCCCTCAGCGGTGACAGCTCATCTCCCAGACCCCTCACGTGATAGCCCAGATCCTCCATCAGACCTCTCTCTCCGTGCGGCCTGGGCCCGATGCTCACCTCGTAAGACCCCGGAGTAGGCGGCTATGAGGGTCTTCATGCTGAAGCCGCTGCACTCACGCCCCTGCGGGAAGCCGCCTTACCCCGCGCCCCTGCCCATGCCCCGGCCGCCGGGCCAGGGCTTCGCCCGGAGCACGGAAGCCCAGGGACGGCGCCGATGCGGGGGAGGCTACCGCGCGGTGAGCCGGAGGCGCGCGGCCCGGAGAGGCCAGAGCAGCAGCCGGGAGCACAGCCTTGGCGGCGACCAAGGCACTCCGCGCTCGCAGCGCGGCACTTTATAACCTCACAACGGGGCGGGTCCCGACGCGGGCGGGGGCGGGCCGGCCATTCCAAGCCGCCGGCCACCGCGCCTCCTCCGGGGGGAGAGCGCCCGGGGCTCGGCTCGGCGCGGGCCGGGGCGCCGCCGGGGGCCCTGCTCTGCGCGGGTCGGGCGGCGTGCGGGAGGCCTGTGAGCTCGAGTCCTCATTCCCGGAGGCGCGCCTCGTAATTCCTGCGGCTCCCTCTGTCCCCCCTCTGCGCTCCCCCGCGGAGATTGGTACGGCCCGGCAGCTGGAACGTGGGCCGGGAAACTGAGCACGTGCAGGGCAGGCCGAGGACGTGCAGGGCGCATGGGGGGAGGGTTGTGTTTTCGTTTTGGCAGAACCTTACGTTGGCTACAGACGCTAAGGTACGTCCTCCGGTTGGTGGTATCCGGCTTAACTGGGTTATGGCTGGGCGCCTAAACCCCCCTACCCACCTCTGCCTTTCCCACCTGTTTATCAAGAAACCTCACAGAGCATCTCTACGCTGCCGAGTACTGGGGACCCTGCCAGGTCAGCCCAGGCCTTGCCTTTGGGATGCTCACGTTAGTGAGAGTTGGGGGCGTCAGAGACACCACACACCTGCTGGGACAAGAGAGAAGCCAGGGAGCTATTTTGGAACCAGAGGAGAGAGGCCCCTGCCTCGGGCTGGGGGCGGGGTGCACTTTCCAGAGCAGCTTTGGAATCAGACCTAGAGTCCATTCTGGCCCTGCCTTTCTTGAACCTCAGTTTCCATATCTGTAAAACGGAAATAACTATGATTTTGTGAGGTACTTTGAGAACTGAGTGAGGTCAAGTATGAAAAAAGCCTAGCATAGTGCCAGGCACACAGAAAGTGTTCCAAAATTATTTTTATTGCCCATTGATGAGTAGTTTTGCAGATGGAGGGTGTGGGGGCAAGGCAGAAGGACACACGTAAAGTCTCAGAAAACTCAGCATGTTTGGGGCAGGACTAGGGTGCTTGGAGTGGCGGGACCCCAGGCAGCTGTGGGAAATGAGGCTGGCACTTGATCTTATGAACGTCCTTGAGTGCCACTCTTGAGACATTGAGGTGGGAGTGGGATTCTTGGGATAGCTTTAAGTAAGGAAATGACAGTGGTCAGATTAGTTTTTAGAGCTCTCTAGCCATAGCGTGGGGAATGGACAGGAGAGGCTGGAGGCCCCTGAGAAGGCTGCAGGAGGGACCCAGGTGAAAGAGAATGAGCCCTAAGCTAGGGGCAGTGGTGGAGGGAATGGAGAGAAGGCCTGGTCTAGAGAAAATTGAGGAGGAGGTGAGATCTGCTGGAATGTAGGGGAGTCACTGTTGGATGTGGAGCATGAGGGAAAGGGTGCGGGTACAAGCATGTCAGTGAGAAGACAGATTTCTTGGGCACAGCTTGAATAAGCTGCTGGTGGGGTCACAGCATAAGAGGAGAGGGAGTCTCTGCTGTTCAGGTCTTGACCATCTATTGTGGGGGGATGGGAGGGGGAGTTGGTAGAAGTCACGGTGCCAGGCAGCTTGTGACAGATGCCATTGATGGGACCTAGAAACACTTCCATTTGTTCAATCCTCTCAAGGCCACAGGAGTAAACCTCATTGAGAAAGTGTCATTATGCCCTAAGGCATGAGTTGACAAAGAGTAGAAGGAAAAGCTTTCCAGGTAGAGGGACCAGCATGTGGTGAGACTGTGAGGCTGCAAAGAGCTTGGTGCCTTTTGGAAACCGAGGGAAAGCTAGTGGCCTACCAGGTGAGTGGGGGACCTAGGGAGCTAGTATGTGCAAGGGCTGGGAGGTAGGAACAGGTGTGGCGTATTTCTGGGGAAAGAGGAATGCAGCCAGGTGGACACTGAAGGTGTTAGTGAAATCTTGAGTCCTCTCCCCAGAGGTGTTTTGGGTCCTCTTGGAGGCAAGACTCCCGCTGGCCTGGAAGGACCCCAGGTCAGTATGTGGCTTGTGCCTGCTCCAGAAGGGTCTCCTGTGGAGGAGGCCTTGGGCTAGAACCCATGGCCCACCCACGCACCTCAGTAAGATCTCTGGGGCAGAGCTTGGACTGGGAGTCAGGAGGCCTGGATTCTGGGGGTTCCGCTACCACTGACTTGCCAAGTGTCCTTGGACAAGTCACTAACCCTGCCTAGGTTTCAGTTTCTGCATCATGAAATGGAGATGACACTTCCTATCTTGCTGACTTCATTTGAATATTTGAGGATCAAATGAAATCATAGTGTTACCACTATGCTATGAAAAGTAAGATATATTATTATCTTAAATGGCAAGACTTTAGGTCACCAAGGCCTCTTTGAAACATTCAGATCCCAATCTCATCTACTTCGCATTTTTCTTGTTCACCTTCCTGGACCAGGCTCTCTTTGGGACACAGAAGGTAATCAGACATAGAACTTGCCTTCGAGGAGACCCAACCCAGAGATGGTGTCCCAAAGCCAGGGGTTGCAGCAAGACGGCCAGGCTGCCGTGCAGGGAAACGTGTGAGGCTGTGCTGAGGTCAGCCCTTCCCTCCGTCTGTCTGCATTGTCTGCCTCTCTGCTGGGCCAGGAGCTTCCCAGGGCCAGGAACGTCTTCACTAGGCTCCAGCGCGGGCCTGGCTCAGCATAGCAGCTCGTACAGTGGAGTCATGGACGAAGTGCCGTGGCAGCACAGAGGAGGGAGTGGTAAACTGGGAAGGTTGAGAGGAGATGACATTGCCTCTGGACCTGAGATGATGGGTACGATTCTGGCAGGCAGAGAGGAAAGAGAAGGGCATTCAGGCAGAAGCTACAGCCTGGGTGAAGGCCTGGAGGGGGAAACCGTGAGCGTTCTGGTGTGCCTGGGAGAGGGAGGCAGGCAGAGGAGGAGTAAGAGATGAAGTTGGAGAGGTCGACAGGGACCAGATCTGAAGGACCTTGTAATCCCGCCAAGAAGCTGGGGCTTCATCCTGTGGGAATCAGATCAAACAAGGGGTGTGAGCAGCAGAGTGCCTTCATTAGATTGGAGGGTTCGAGAGATCAGGTGGGTTGGCGGTGTGCAGATGGGGGCTTGGGGAATGGGGCAATAAACTCTGGTCCCAATTTGGGCTTTGCACACACAGGTGGGTACATCCACCAAGGCTGCAGAGGCAAGTCCAAGGGCTGGGAGGACAGCTGCCTGCTTCTGGGCCACTTCACGGAGTGACAGCTCCCTCTCGTTGGCTGCCAGCTGCCACACCCATGTCTACTGCTTAAGCAGCTTGGTCCAGATTGGCTTTGGATGGAAGATCAATCCCAGCATTAGAGCAGCCCAGAGAGGAAGTTTTTCGGCAGCTTTCTGTGTCCTGGACCTGTTCTCCCCTGCTCGAGGTGGGCATGGGGGCACACCAGGCACTGACTTCTCCGGCCCCTTTCCTAGATGCTCTGACATCCCTCCATTCCTGTCTGTCATGGCCTCTCCTGCCCCTCCTGCTGGTGGGAGAGCAGGATGGCTCTGGGACCTGGGTCACCTTTCCTTCATCATCTCCCAGCCAAGCCCACGGTGCTTTGGCCAAACCAGAGATAGAGAGGTCAAGTCTGGCCACCCAGCGGGGCTTGACCAGGGTGGCTTCACCAAGGGTGGCACGTCCCACCACCCCCTTCAGTCACCAGTATTGTGGTGCCGTTAGGCATTATGAGTGGAGCTCTGTGGTTTGTGAGGGGCTGGACACTTGCCCTTCTGAGACTCCTCACAGGGACGGCAGCCTCGGCCCCTCCATTGCACGGATGAGGAGGGTAAGTGGCCGGCCTGCGTGTCAGAGGGATGCCTGCCCTGAGAGAGGCCCAGGACGAAAGGCAGAAACAAACATTTTCCAGCTCCATGCTCCATGCTAGACCCTGGTCTGTGAGCTTACCCAGTCCTCAGCCACCCTGCAAGGGGAGGTTAGCACCCCACTTTGCGAATGAGGTATGGAGACGTATGTTGTCCAGGATAGTAGTGGGTGAGTAGTTAAGCTGGATTCACATTTAAGCCTTCCTGAACCTCAGGATCACATGCTTTCCTGCCTCACAAGGTTGGGAGAGGGACCACCCTGTCACTGGAACCACCTGACAAGAGCAAATTCCCGTCCGTTCCCTCCTTTGAGCTCCCCCATAGCTCTGTGAGGTTACTCCTGTTTTGCAGTTGGGAAAACTGAAGCTTGGGGAATTGAAGAGCTTCTCAGATGTCAGTGTTGGGGCTGGGGTGGAACCACTTCTCATGCTCCAGACAAGGGCTTGTGGGTCAAACACATTCACAGTGCTCAGCTCACCGAGCACTGTGGGAGGGTGGGAGGACAGAGGTTGTGGCATGGCTCTGTGGTCCGGAAACTCACCCGCCTCCTCCTTCCCCATCCAGGACTTTGCCAGCCAGGGCTGCTTCATGGCACGGCTGCACCCCTCCTGGGACTCCTTCACTCCCCTTCCAAGCCCCCCACTGTCCCCCTTCTGAGTGACTTTACCACATGCTGCTTGGTCATCAGGGGCTAGATGGTGTATAGTCTTGGGTGCTCAGGCTAAGGAATCTGGACTTTATCCACAGAGCAATGGGGAGCCATGAAGGGTTTTAGGAGAAGTGACGTGTGGTCAGTTTGTGGTTTAGAAAGATCATTGTCCAGGCAAGAACACCTTCAGCTGTCACCTCCCTGACACCCTTCCTGATCACCTTTGCCTTATATTAGTCAGTGTCCCTGCAGGAAACGGCTCACTTGTAATTGGGTAATTGAGGAAATTTTAGTACAAAGACTGTTTGCGAAGATCTGGGCAGGGTAAAGGGAAAATTCAAGGGATGGTGCAGTACCCCAAAGCTAGTGACATTGTGGGAGTGTGGCCTGAGAACCAAAGGGAGGAAGCCAGGTGGAGAGGAAGCTGAGTGGAGAGGGCTGCCTGATAGAAGCGGTGCCTTTCGTTGAAGGGGCACAGACAACCCACAGTGACCTGGCAGAGTCACTCTCTGTCCCTCCCTCCAGTCTTCTGCCAGGCTTCCCCCTGGCCAGAGGGTAAGGGAGCCCATCAACACAGTCCATACAGAGAATCCAGGAGGAGCACAGGGTAGAGAAAGGTGGAGAGTGCGTCTGGGGGTAAATGGAAGGTAAGCAGCACATCTCCCACCTCTGTACCCCCATCAGACCCCTCGCTTCTGCCTGTCAGAGAACGTGTAGCTCTTCATGTTTATACATCTGTCTTGCCCAGGAGAGGCTCCTTGAGGACAAAGGTGGAATCAGCGTGCTCCCTGTGTCCCAGTGCCCAGCACTGGCCTGGCCCACAGGAGGGACTTGGGTAATGTTGGATGGAAGAAGGGAGGGAGGGAGGGGAGAGATGATGATGATGATGATGATGCAGGGTGAACTAAAGGGGTGGCAGGGCAAAAGGTAAGAAGGGAAGGTTGGAGAGATCTTGAGGCCTTAGAATCTCTAGGAATTGGTGACGTGGACATAGAGCAGAAGGCACAAAGGAATGATTGAAGATAACTGTAGGTTTCAAACCAGAACCCAGAAGCATTGACCTCCCAGCTGTTAAGGCCAGGCCTTAGGGGGATTCGGTAGTGGCCTTTAGCCCTATCTTGTGTGACATGTCTGGCCAGCTAGAGAGGAGTGTGGCTGAGACCCTTGGGAACCAGCCATCAAAGCAGCCCCATTTTAGAATGCTCTGTTGCAATACGTACAGAAAGTTCCCCTTGCATCATTCTTTTTGCAAGTTTCTTACTCAACTCTCCTAAGACCTTTCCCGTACAGAGAAAGGGGTAACCTTACTTTGCACAGAGAGCTCCTCATACATTCATTTTCACTTTCTTTCCATCTGGCCCACTTTTCCTGAGACCCTCCTAGCCCTGTGCTGGTCTGCAAGTGCAGACTGTGCTCTCCAGGAGCCTACATTCTGGGAGAAACAGATGCAAAAAAGACAATTACTATGTGTGGTGGGGGGTGTTAACTAGACTTATTATGGTGATCATTTTGCAATATATACATATACGAATCGTTATACACTGGAAACTGTTACACGTCAATTATATATATATATATAAAAAGACAATTACTGTTCAGCAGTAGTCTTCCCAGCTTTTTTGAGCAGTGCAACCTTTTCTTCAAATGCAGCCTTGTTCGTCAGCCCACAAGGTGACATGGATGCTGGGAGCTGCCCTGGTTCGGCAGGGGTGGTCTCAGGGTTCCACATGGTCAGCCTCTCACTTGTCCAGCCCCCACACCCCGGTCTCCAGACTCTGGGAACACAGTGAAACTCGCGAAGTACAGAATAGTAAGTGCTGGGGCAGGGCCTCACTGAAGATGGATGGTGAGACCGATGCTCCCCACGCAAGGGGGAAAGTGCAGCCCCTAGTGGGCTGGGACCTGGTCAGATGCTTCTTCCTGAGCAGGGGCTCAGGACAGGTTGTCAATGGATCTTTTTTATACTAATTATAATGAGTATGCCTAGACAAAGCACTTCTCCTAATCTGTGGGCACCCAGACTGGGTGAGCCCTAACCCTGCCACGTGTGAACGTTGCTTCTGTGTTCAAGCCTCACTTTCCCTATGCTCCTTCCAAATGGGAATAAGTAAAGTACCTCCTTCCTAGAGTAGTTGTAAGGACTAAAATAATGAGCGTAAAGTGCCCAGCACAGGGCCTGGTTTATAGTACTTGACAAGTGTTATCAATAAAAGTATTATGATTGAAAATAAGAATTGGGAGGACAGGTTTACCTGGAGAGGGGCCAACCTGTCCAGAGGGCTTTAGAGAAACATAATGGGGGAGGGAAGAGTGAAAGTGAACCTGGAGGACACGAGAAATGACGGAGAAACAGGCCTCTCAGCACAGAGATGACCACAACCCCCAGAGGGAAACCACAAGGTGAGTGAGTGTCCAGGAAGGAGTGGAGGCCCTGTGAGAGGAAGCTGGAAATGTTGGGTGCTTGACTCAGCGTCTCTTTCCTACGCGAAGCCCCTGGGCTGCCCAGTGCGGATGCAGACATGGGTATACCTCAACCGTGCTCTCAGGGAACTTGCAGTCCAGGGAGGCACTTCTGGGAGGAAGTGGGAGGAGGCACAATAAAGAGAGGAGGTTGGAGAGGTCAGGAAAAGGGGGCTCTGGGGGGAATCAGGGACACTTCTTGGAGGAGGAGACAATGACACTGGACCATGTCTACGTAAATCAACCACTGCTATACCATGCTGCAGTGGTTCTCAAACTTTCATGTGCATTAGAATCGCCAGGAGGACTTGTAAAGCACAGCTTGCTGGGCCCCACCCCCAGAGTTTCTGATTCAGTAGGTGTGGAGTGGGGCAGAGAATTTGCATGTCTTACAAATTCCCTGGGGATGCTGATGCTGCTGGTTTGAAGCCCACTCCTTGAGAGCCACTGCTGAACGACTTTGTAGTGAGGAGATTACAATGCAGCACTGGTATGCCCTGTTGTATTAAATCGCTCAAACTGCATCTCAGAGAACCTGCAGGAGAAATCTGTGATTTCTGGGGGCTGGTGTGTTCAGCTGGAGAAGCGTTGGGAAGCCAGAGGTCTCGAGCAATCCTGATTTTTTTTGTGTGTGTGTGAGGAAGATTAGCCCTGAGCTAACATCTGTCGCCAATCCTCCTCTTTTTGCTGAGCAAGATTGGCCTTGGACTAACATCCGTGACCATCTTCTTCCACTTTATATGTGGGACACCTGCCACAGCATGGCTTGATGAGTGGTGCATCGGTCCGCGCCCGGGACCCGAACCTGCGAACCCTGGGCCGCTGAAGCAGAGCGTGCAAACTTAACCACTACGCCACTGGGCCAGCCCCTAGAGCAGTCCTGATTTTTCCAAAAGGAGAAGCAGTAAGTTTCATGAAATAGAGCAAAGAGCAACAGGTGCTAAACTTCAGTGAGTATTTACTGTCGGCCAGTTACTGTTCTAGATACTTCACATGTGTGGATTTATTTAAGTCTTACAACAACCCTATGGAGTAGAGGCTGCAGTTAGTCCCATTTTACAGATGAAGAAATTGAGGCACAAAGAAGTTAAGAAATTTGCCCAGGGTCACATAGCTAGTAAGTGGCAGAACCAGGATTTAAACCCAGTGGTCTGGTTCCAGAGCCCATGCTCTACAATAGCTACAAAATCCTAGCTGATTCTGAGGTCAGTGGTATAAACTGCATACTTTAAAGGATGTTCTTTGGCCCTCGAGAGAAGGAAGCATTGGTTGTCAGGAGCTGAGATTGAGTCGCCAAGAGGGAGTGGTATTAATACCCCAGTTCCCTGTTCAGTGGCTTCACTAGATTCCCAAGCTGGGCTAGGCCTGTGGATGTCAGCATGGTTCCTGAGCATGGAGGGTAACCAGCAGGCCAGTGTGGGCCCTGCCAGAGAGGAACAGCTGTCCCAGATGGGACCCAATCTTAGAGTTGAGGTTTCCTGGTGATTCCAGCCTCCATCTCAGCCTGGCCTTGTAGGTTTTTTTTTTGAATCAGCAACCTGCACGAGGATTTTGACACAAAGCATGCAAGAGATGCAAAGAAGGGTGGGAAAGCAAATATTTTACGTGGGCTAACCTGAAAGTCCGCAGAAGAGTGTTGAATCTGACAGGATGATGTTGAAGAGGAAGAAATATAAAGTCACGTATTGGCTAAATGTGTCTCAGCCTCTTTCTTTGGTAACGTTGGCCTCCCCCAGGCTTCTGGGTATGGTGGGTCGTGAAACTAAGTTGGGATTTCTGATTAGGCTGACCCTCTGTGAAATGATGCATCTTTAGAAACATACACAGTGATGCCTCCACCATCAACAAGCAGTTCTCTCCATCCCTGCCGCCCTAACCATGCCACCTTCCCTCACAGAGACAGCTATACTAGCCTCTTCACTGGTCTCCTGTCTCCAGCCTTGACCTCCACACTGACCCCCAGAATGATTTTTGGAACACACAATCCAACCATTCTCTCCCTTGGCTCTCTTAGCTCTAGGATGTGGCTCAATCTCTTTAACTTGGCATTCAAGGCCTCACATGATCCTGCTCCTGCCTCTCTCTCCAGCCTCCCTCCACTGCTTCTCTCTGATATGGATCCAGCTCTCTGGTTGCATCAGGTCGTTTGCTGTGTCCTTGAATGTGCTTTCCACCTCTGGGTCTTTGCTTGCACTGTGCTCATGAGCTGAAGTGCCCTTACCCCAGCCTCTCTTTTTCCACACCGTGCCCATCCTTCCTGTCTCTGTGCATCTTCCTCCAACAAGCCTTCTTTATAACCAAACCCACTTTTATTTGTTTTTATTTTTTATTTATTTTTTTTGGTGAGGAATATTGTCTCTGAGCTAACATCTGTGCCAGTCTTCCTCTACTTTGTATGTGGGACACTGCCACAGCATGGCTTGATGAGTGATGTAGCAGGTCCCTCCCCAGGATCTGAACACGTGAACTGCAGGACACCAAAGCAGAGTGCTCGAACTTAACCACTGTGCCACTGGGCCAGCCCCAAAACCCACTTTAAAAAACAACTTTCATTTAAGCTTTAACACTGGGACTTGGGCTGGGAATTTGAAGGTATATAGGGCGGGGCCTCTGCCTTCTGGAAGTTCACAGCTTGTAGAAGTACATAGTTTGGGGGAGCACATATTTTGGAGAGACAGTTTGTATAACAATTTGTCTAGATTCCTCCCTCTCCCATCTGACCCTAGGCAGAGACAAGGCTGGTTCAAGGGTCCCAGAACCTAACACGAGACCTGGTACCAGGAAGACATCAGAAAAAATGTATTACTTCCTCAAAAGTAAGGACTGTATCTTATTCATCTCCCTGCCCCTGCAGTCGTGTGCACTCGAGGGACTTGGAAAATACAGTGTGGGATCCAATATTACATCTCATGTTACTGTTGTCGTCATTCTGTCAACAATAACTGTTGTCATCATTCATCCATTCATTCATTTATTCACTCATTCAATACGTTTATCATGGACATGCTCCTTGCCAAGACCTGTGTAGGTACTGCAGATATAATAGTGAGGAGAAAACAGACTGAGTCCCTGCCCTCCTGGAGCTTTTCAAGTTCGAGGTCAAATTAAAAAGCAGGAGTACACTCCTCACTAGAGTTTTGAGGGAAGGGGTCCTTTAGGGAAGAGACCGGAGACTGATATGAATTTAGCCCTGAGCTTGTGCATTACATTGTACATGCATGCTGTTATTTAACCTTCACAACCCTGGAGGTAAGCATTCACAGCAACCTTAAAATGAGATGAAGAAACTGAGCTTGGAGAGGTGGTAGCTAGTTAGAAGAAGAGCTGGGACTGGAATCCTAGTTGGTCTGGTGCCAAAGCCCTTGATTGTTCTAATTCACCTGGGCCTGGACACGAGGGAGAATGGGAGAGTGAGGGACAGAGGGAGGGAGAGAGGGGAAGAGGGAGGGAGAGAGAGACAACCTGAACCCAGGTTTTTAACTATCTCCTCAGTCCTGTATTGTTATTATGGTGCTGTGGAAGTGGCTTGGGCGGGAAGGATAGCCTAAATCTGGGGATTTTCCAACACTGCCCTTGGACAATCTCCAGAATTAAGTCAAGGTTGTCACTTCTTATGCACCTGGTGTTGAGAAAGAGGCTCAGACCTGAGCTCAACTCAGTGGAATTTGAACCCAGGCAACTAGCCCAGTGTGGTCTCTGCCAGGCTAATCCCCTTGCACCTGGAGGCTTGCTCTTGACAACAGTCTGGAGATTCTGTGGCCTACATCTCCCCTCTTGTCTGCCCAAACTCAGTATTATACCAGGTGCAGATGGGGAAGAAATGGCCTGGCCTCTCTGAGAGCCCTCTGTTAGGACATTTCAACTAAGATATCAAATATGTATCAGCACAAAGTTGTTCATAATATTCACTCGTTATCCTTTTAATATCTGTAGGATCTGTAGTGATGTCTCTTTTTCATTCCTGATATTGGTAATTTTTGTCTTCATTCTTTTTCTCTTGTCCACATAATATTCACTCGTTATCCTTTTAATGTCTGTAGGATCTGTAGTGATGTCTCCTTTTCATTCTTGATATTGGTAATTTTTGTCTTCATTCTTTTTCTCTTGACCAGTCGGACAAAAGGTTTATCAATTTTATTTATTTTTCCAATGACAATCTTTGGTTTCAATGATTTTCTCTATTTATCTGTTTTCAATTTTATTTACTTCTGCTCTTTATTATTTCCTTCCTTTGTTTTGCTTTGAATATAATTTTTCTTAAGCCTAGATTACTGATTCCAAGCCATATTTTCTAAATATAATAAACATTATCATAAATAAATATAATCTTTTCTAAATATAAGCCTTTAATGCTATCAATTTCCCTCTACAAACTGCTCTAGCAGTGTCCCATACATTTTGATGTGTTGTGTTTTCATTTTCATTCAGTTCAAAATATTTTAAAATTTCCTTTGTAATTTCTTCTTTGACCTGTTGTTTATTTACAAGTATATTGTTTCCAAATATTTGAGGATTTTTCAGGTATCTTTTTGTTATTCATTTCTGGTTTGATTTTATTTTGATTAGAAAACATACTTTGTGGTTTCAGTTCTTTTAAATTTGTTGAGGTTTGTTTCATGGGCAGGATATGGTAATATGATGTGCCTTGGCAAATCTTTTTTTTTTTTTCCCCTTTGATGTGCACTTGAAAAGAGTGTTTATTCTGTTGATGTTGTGTATAAGTGTTCTATAAATGTCAGGTCAAGTTTGATATTCTTATTTGAGTCTTCTGTATCCTTGTGATTTTCTGTCTACTTGTTCCATCATATAGTGAATGGAGAGAGGAAAATTGAAGTCTCCAACTATAATTGCGGATTTATCTACTTTTCCTTTCTATTCTGTCAGGTTTTGCTTCATATACTTTGGAGATCTATTATTAGGCTTTGTATATTTAGGATTTTTATGTCTTCTTGATAAATTGGCCCCTTTATCATTATATAATATTCCTCTCTATTCCTGGTAATATTCCTCATTCTGAAATCTACTTTGTCTAATATTAATATAGCCAGCCTAAGTTTCTTTTGATTAGTGTTTGATTAGTGCTTATGTGGTGTAACTTTTTCCATCCCTTTTTAACTTGTCTATGTTTTTATATTTAAAGTGAGGTTCCTATAGACAGCATTAGTTGGGTCTTTTTTAAAATCTAGTTTGACGATCTCTGCGTTTTAATTGGGTGTTGAGATTTTTCACCATTAATATAATTATTGATATGGCTGGATTGAAATCTACCACCTTGCTAGTTGTTTTCTGTTTTTGCTATCTGGTCTTGTGTCCTCTTTTCCTCTTTTCATGCTTTGTTTTGGATTAATTCAGTATTTTATTATGATTCCATTTTATTCTACTACTGAGTTATTGATTATACCTCTTTAAAAAATTTTTAGTGGTTGATCTAGGGTTTACAATATATGTCTTAAACTTATCACTGTCTACTTTTGAATAATAAAGTACCATTTCATGTACAGGATAAGAATCTTATAAGAGTATACTTCCATTTGCTCACCCCTATCGTTTGTGCTATTTTTGTTATACATTTTACTTTTACAGATGTTGTAAACTCTATCATATATTATTACTACCTTTGCTTTGAACCATCAATTATTTTTTAAAGTGATTAAAAATAAGAATAAAATCTTTATATTTACCTTATTTTTTTGTTGTTTTCATTTACAGTTTCCAGCACTCTTCATTTCTTTGTGTAAATCCAGATTTCCACCCGGTGTCATATGCATTCCATCTAAAGGACTTCCTGTTACATTTCTTGTTGTGTAAGTCTGCTGACAATGATTTCTATCAGTCTTTATTTTTAAAAAGTCTTTATTTTACCTTCGTTTTTGAAAGATATTTTCACTGGAATTGATTTCTGAGATGACAGTTCTTCCTTTTGGTGGTTTAAAGATGTCACTCCATTGTCTGCTGGCTTGCATAAATTCTGATAAGAATTTGCAGTGATTATTATCTTTGTCTTTTTTGGATTTATTTTTTCTCTGGCTTCCTTTAACATTTATTTTTTATTTTGGATTTTTGGCAGTTTGACTGAGTGTCTAGGAGTGTATGTGTTTTGTATTTATCCTGCGTGGGGTTCTCTGGAATTCTTGGGTCTGTGATTTGATGTCTTTCATTAAATTTGGAACATTCTCAGTGATTATCTCTTTAAATATTTTCTCTTCCTTCTCTCTCTCTCTTTTTTTTTCCTTCTGAGACTCCAATTATGTATGTGTTTTGACCATTTGATATTGTCCCAGTTCTTGGATGCTCTGTTCTCCTCTCCCCACCCACACTCTTTTTTCTCTTTGTGTTTCAGTGTGGATAATTTCTACTTATCTAGATTCAAGTTTACTGGTTCTTTCCTGGCTGTTTCCAGTTTGCTGGTGAGTGCATCAAGGGACTTCTTCATCTCTGTTATGTTGTATTTCATTTCTAGTATTTCATTTGTCTCTCTCTCTCTTTTTTTTTTTTATAGTTTTCCTCTCTCTGCTAAAATTCCCCATCTGTTTATACAGGTTGTCTAGTTTCTGCTAGAGTCTTTTACTTATTAATCGTAATTATTTTAAAATCTCTGTTTTATAGTTCCAACCTCTTATAGCTCCAGTCATATCTCTCTCAGTCTCTTTCTTTCTAACAGCTTTATTGAGATATAATTCACATACCATACAAGTCACCATTTAAAGTTCACAATTCAATGAATTTTAGTATATTCACAGAGTTGTGCGACCATCACCAGAGTCAATTTTAGAAAAAATCATCATCTCAAACAAACAAACAAACCAGAAAGAAACAAAAAACTAAAACCCTGTAGTTACCAGGGCAACTGGAGGGAAGGGAGAATAGATACAGAGTTTCTGTTTGGGGGAAGAGAAAGTTCTGGAACTAGATAGTGATGTGGTTGTGCAATGTTGTGAATGTGCTTAATGCCACTGAATTTTTACACTTTAAGATGATTACAATGGTACATTTTATTTTATGTGTTTTTTACCACAATTATGTAAAAAAAGAAATGCTGTACCCTTTAGCTGTCACTCCCCAATTCCCCATCCCATGCAACCCTAAGGAACCACTCCTCTACTTTCCATCTCTATATATTTGCCTGTTCTGGACATTTCGTATAAATGGAACCATATAACATGTGATCTTTTGTGTTTGACTTCTTTCACTTAGCAGGTTTTCAGGGTTCATGCTTGCTATAGATTGAATGTTTGTGTCCCAGCCAAAATTCATATGTTGAAAACCTAATGCCCAAAGCGATAGTATTAGAAGGTGGGGCCTTTGAGAGGTGATTAGGTCATGAGGGTGGAGCCCTCATGATTGGGATTGGAGTCCTTATGAAAGAGATCCCAGAGAACTAGCTCATCCATTGCACCAAGTGAGGTGACAATGAGAAGTTTGCAGCCTAGAAGACGGCTCTCACCAGAACCCGACCGTGCTGGCACTCTGATCTTGGACTTTCAGCTTCCAGAACTGTGAGAAAGTTTTATAAACTTTTGTCATTTATAAGCTACCTAGTCTGTGGTATTTTGTTATAGTACCCTAAATGAACTAAGACAATCCTTTTGCACCATGTGTCAGTATCTTTTTATGGTTAAATAATATTCCATTGTATGAGTACTACATTTTGTTTATCCATTCATCAGTTGATGGACGAATGGGTTGTTTCTACTTTTTGGCTGTTATGAATAATGCAGCTATCAACATTCATGTACAAATTTTTGCATAAACATATGTTTTCATTTTTCTTGGTATATACCTATGACTGGAATTGCTGAGTCAAATGGTAACTCTATGTTTAACTCTTTGAAGAATTGCCAGACTGTTTTTCAAAGTGCCTGCACAATTTTACATTCCTGCCAGCAGCATTTGAGGGTTCCAGTTTCTCTACATCCTCACCAACACTTGTTATTATCTGACTTTTTGATTCTAGCCTATCCTAGTGGGTGTGAAGTGGTATCTTGTGGTTTTGATTTGCATTTCCCTGATGACTAATGATGTTGAGCATCTTTTCATCTGCTTATTGGCCATTTGTATATCTTATTTGGAGAAATGTCTATTCAGATCCTTTGCCCATTTTTAATTAGGTTACTTTTTATTATTGAGTTGTAGGAGTTCTTTAGAGATATTATGTATTATAGATACCAGTCTCTTATCAAATACATGCTTTGCAAATATTTTTTCCCATTCTCTGGGTTGTCTTTTCAATTTCTTGATGGTGTCCTTTCAAGCACAAATTTTCAAATTTTGGTGAAGTCTTGCCCAGTGCTCTTGCTGCACCCTCAGTTTTCCATAGTCCCTGTACTCCTGTGTCACAGAGGGCATCTCTCCCAGTGCTCTTCCCTTCCTGTGCGGTAGACTGCTGTCAGCTTGTTACTCTGTGCTAGGGTCATGGTGGGCATGGTGGGTTCTCTATTCTGCAGGTTCAGCTGGGTCTTGAACAGGCCCTGTACACCTTGGTCTTGGAGGTAGGGCTTTCTCAGCATTCCTGAGCCTCTTCCGCATGGTGAGTATCTGCTGCCTTGTGCCTGTGGTTCATCTTGGGTGGGGAAGAGTTTCCGGTCCCTCTCCCAGTGGTCCCCACCTCTGCTTGGTATCAGTGCAGGACCCTAGGCTGGAGACAATTTCCTGTCTTGCCCCCAGGGGCAGAGAGTTGTCTATCCTTTGTATATTAACAATGGATCTTGGCCTGTGTCCAAGGGGTGACCAGAGGGTTTCCTACCGCTCCCCCAAGAAACCATGAATTTTGCTTCTACTCCCCTCGAGAGGCAATGTACTTTTGCGTGGGCCCTGGGAACAAAATGATTTTCTGTCCCTCACTTAGAGACTTAGACTTTTGCTTTGTAGAGAGAAGGGTCAGAGCAAGAGGTTAGGGTTTCTTGACTGCCCAAAGCAGTGGAGGGCTGTTCTCTGCAGTGCCCCACTCACTCTTTCTTGGGAGTGCTTGGTGGAGGCCTGTGGAGGAGAGCTCGTGGGTCAGTCTGAGCTCCTTGTATCTGAGGCTCTCAGTGCTTTCCAGCTGATGTGCTGGGCCACACTAGACCTTTAAGAATCCGTTAAGATTTTATCTTTCTTCTTATCCACTTGTATGGTGGCCACCTTTCTTCTGTGCACTGCCAGGAGTGAAAGGGTTCATGTGTGCTGTCATGGAGGGCTTGTCACATGGGCCCTAAGCAGGAGAACTCCAAGCATGACCTCTTGAGCAGAAGCAGAACAGCGCTCCACTGGGACTCATTCCTGACTGTCTACAGGGGCTGTGTGTCAGGGCCTGAGGGTCAAGTACCCCTCTGTGATGACCTTGAGCAAATTCCCTCAGTCTCCCCTGCTATACAATGCAGCCCCATCGAGAGGGGTAAGGGTGGGGCCTCCGGATCAGAATACCTGGGTCTGAGTCTCAGCCCCGCCCATGCAGCAGTGTGACCCCAGGCAAGTTACTCAGCCTTTCTGTGTCTCAGATACCTCATCCGTCCAATGAGGGTAATAGTAAAACCTACAACATAGGGATGATGTGAAGCTTGAGTGAGGCCATATAAAGCTCCCACTACAACACCTGCCAGGTAACATCAGCTGCTGTTATCGTTAATGGTAGCAATAGTAGTAGCAGTGGTAGTACCATACTAATAGCAGTATTACTGTTACTGTTACTCTTGATGGTCTCCAAGGTTCCTTCCAGTGCTAACTATTTGGGATAATATCAAGTATTTATTAATTTATTTTGGTACGGGGATCTGGGTAGGCCAGGTAATAAACCAACTTGCTTGGGAAGGGGAGGGCAGGCCTCTGTTTGCTGTGTGGCCTTTGCTCGGTCCCTGGCCGACTCTGGACTATAATGTGCCTCTGTAGAGGGCAGGCTGAACTGACATGCTGGGGCTGCTTTGAATCTGTGTTAGGGCCCAGAGTGGGAGGGAATAGGGGCTGCTTTAGAGCCATCAGCCCACAGAGATGGTGATGCCTATTTCTCTAAAATACAAATCACAGAAGGTGGGTAATCAGAGCCCTCATTTCACAGAGCCTTTTAGTCATCAAAGTTCACTCATGTTCATGATCTCGTTTAGCCATGACAAGAGCTGTCTGGGGTGTGCATGTCAGGGATTCTTGGTTCCAATTTGACAGCAGAGTGGGATCCAAAAAGAGGAGAGGTTTCGGCAAAGGTCACCCAGTGAGATCGGGGTAGAGCTGGGCTGGAACCCAGGATCCAGACTCCCTGTTCAGTGCTCCTCCACAAGCTCCAGGCAGTGGGGTACCTGCTCCCTCGCATTTCTGCAGCAGCTTGTGCCTCCCTCTGTGGGTTGCTGGGTAGGATCTAGCGAAGCAGAGAGGCCTGGGGAAGGGAAGCCTGGATGGCTGCTGGTTGGAGCTGCTCCTTTTCCCTGGCATCGGAGGTGAGCACCTCCATCACTGCTTCCTGGCCCAGGGGGCCTGACAGGGGCAGGAGAGTTGTGTTGAATGAAGAAATGAAAAATTTTCCCTTCCTTTTTTGTTCAGGCTTGTTGAATCCTAAACCTCCAGTTTGGTGATGAGTTCCTCCTGTGTTTTGGGCCTAGCACAGAGCCGGGCACATAAGAAACCACTATTAAATATTTATTAAAGGGATCATACCACCACAGCCAGTTCTTGCACAGATTGAAGAAAACACAGACAAGGGGAAGGGAGAATGAGGATAGTGTTTCATAGGTACAGAGGTTCAGTTTTGCAAGATGAAGAGAGTTCTGGAGATGGAAGGTGGTGTTGGTTGCACAACAATGTGAATGTACTTTATGCCACTGAAGTGTACACTTAAAAATGGCTAAGATGATAAATTTTTTTACTTATATTTTACCATAATTTAAAAAATTTAAAAGGAAATTTGACAAAATAAATACATTTTCTAACCTGAAGAAACAAAGCAAGGCGAAGTCTGCATTTTTTCTATCCACTTCACCAAGTGGAGAGGGAACGGGGTCTGGCTGTGCCCTTCAGCGTCTCCTGTCAGATACACAAACACACACCTGTCCCACCTGGGTTAGCGCACCTGTCCTGAGGACCCTCTCCAGCCCTGGCCGGGAGCCCCTGGGGAATTGGCTTCTTCTTTCTCAAGCCAAGGGAGGCATTAGAGACAGGGCAGGTGGGGCAGGGAGGAGGGAAGCCCTTGAAACTCGCCCTCCCCCACTCGCCCTCCCCCAGATAGTCTCCTTTGTGTGATGTCCTCTGGCATTTACAAAGCATGGGAGTTGTGTCAAGTCAATGTGGCCACAGGGCCAAGCCGGTTATACAACCCTGGGATGGTACATAACACAAGCAGAAATAGCCGCCCACTACCCAAAGCTCACTGTGTGCCGGGGACCTGCCAAGTGCTCTATGTGTGTTATCCCATTTAATCCTCACAACAAGCCCTGAGGTCAGTCCTGTGGTCATCTCTGTTGACAAATGAGGAAACTAAGGTGCAGATGAGGTAAGTAGCTGATTCATTCATTCCAAGAGGGCCAGGTGCAGAAGAAGTGGGTTTGTGGCTTGAATCTTGTGCTCTGAATGCCATGCTTCACTGGGCTCCATTGCTGGCATTTTCCCAGATGGGGAAATGGAGTCCCTCAGAGTGTCACGTGACTCCCCTAATGTCACTCAGCCAGGCAATGGCAGAGTTTCAGTTGGGATCCAGGTCTCCCAGTTCCCAGGAGAGTGCCTTTTTTACCCTACGAGGCTTCATCGGAGAAAGAGAAGGTCTGGATTTTGTCAGCTGGAGCCCCATCTGCCTCCTAGTCGTGCACCCTTGAAGGCAGTGTGGCGAGGGGTATTAGCAGAACACTTCTTGCCTTGCTGACCTCCACCTTGAAAGGTTTCCCTTTTCCTGTTTCTGACCCTGACTACTTCATTTTCCAAGGAGAGATAATGGTTTAAGGGAACGCCTCCAGGCACGGTGGACCCAAGCAGAATCAGAAAACCTTCCTAGCCCAGGGCTGTTGAGGGTGTTGCAGAGAGGGCCTCCGGCCTGCAGAGGAGGTGGGGAGTATGGTGGCAAGGCGGGGCTACAGAGACAGATCGTTGGAGTACGGCATGCCAAAGAGGGAGCCTCTGGAGACACAGGTACCTGTCTGGGCCTTAGCATACTCTTTGTTCAGTGGGATTGGAGGTACATAGTTGGGGTAAGTGGTTTCTTTTTTTTTTTTTTTGTGAGGAGATCAGCCCTGTGCTAACATCTGCCAATCCTCTTTTTTTTGCTGAGGAAGACTGGCCCTGGGCTAACATCCATGCCCATCTTCCTCCACTTTATATGGGACGCCGCCACAGCATGGCTTGCCAAGCAGTGTGTCGGTGTGCGCCCAGGATCCAAATTGGCGAATCCTGGGCTGCCGCAGCAGAGTGTGCGCACACTTAACCGCTTGTGCCACCGGGCCGGCCCTCTTTTTTTTTTTTTTTTTTTAATGAGGTAGATTTTATTACTCTCCCAATTTTATTTATTTTTTAAAATTGAGATATAATTGACACATAACTTCATATTGGTTTCAAGTGTACAACATAATGATTTGATATATGTGTATATTGCAAAATGATCACCTATTCAATAAGTTTAGTTAACATCTGACACCACACATAGTTACAAATTTTTTTCCTGTGATGAGAATTTTTAAGATCTACTCTCTTACTATTTTTCAAATATACAATACAGTTTTATTGTTATTAACTATAGTCACCATGCTGTACATTACATCGCCAGGACTTTTTTTTTTTAAAAGGATGCTTCTAATTTTTTTTTCTTTTTTCTTTTTGTGAGGAAAATCAGTCCAGAGCTAACATCCAGCCCAACCCTCCTCTTTTTTTTTGCTGAGGAAGACTGGCCCTGGGCTAACATCTGTGCCCATCTTCCTCCACTTTATATGGGACGCCGGCACAGCATGGCCTGACAAGCAGTGCATTGGTACATGCCCGGGATCCGAACCTGGGCCGCCAGCAGTGGAGTGCGCGCACTTAGCTGCTACGCTATGGGGCCGGCCCCTCCCCAGGACTTATTCATCTTACAACTGGAAGTTGGTAACTTTTGACCACCTTCACCCATTTCCCCCACCCCCCACCTCTAGCTCTGGAAGCCATCAATCTGTTCTCTATATCTATGAGTTCAGGTTTTTTTTTTTTTTCAGATTACAGATATAAGTGATATTATACAGTATTTGTCTTTCCCTGTTTCACTTATTTCTCTTAGCTTAATGCCCTTAAGGTCCATCCATGATGTCACATATGGCAGAATTTCCTTTTTTATGGCTGAATAGTATTCCATTGGGGTGTGTGTGTGTGTGTGTGTGTGTGTGTGTGTGTGCGTGTGTGTGTATTTTCTTTATCTGTTCATCCACTGATGGACACTTTGTTTCCATGTCTTGGCTACTGTCAATAATGCTGCAATGAACATGGGCATGCAAATATCTTTTCATATTTGTGGTTTTGTTTCCTTCGGGTATATTCCCAGAAGTGAAATTGCTGGATCATATGGTAGTTCTGTTGGAGTAAGTGGTTTCTAAGCCCATCTCCCTGTTGTAGGTCAGGTTTCCTAGAAGCTGACCCTGAGCTGAGGAGCCCTGATGAGACTGGTGTCCTGAGGAAATGCCCTCAGGAGAAACTGGAGAGGGAGTTGAAGCAGCCAGGCAAAGAAGGGGAAGAAACTAAGCAGGGTGTGATTCCAGACCGGGAGCAGCCTCAGCTGGACCCCACAGGGAGCTCTGGAGTGGAAATTACGCCCCAAGTTTGTTCCAGCCTAGAGCAAGGCAGCTGGGTCATCATCAGTGAGTCTTGGCTAAGGATCACCTGGGGTGGGGGCAGGGGCGGGGGCGGGGAGATGTAAACACCCAGGTGTTTACCATACTCTGCACATGCGGAAAAGTGTCTTTAGTAGTCCCAGGCAAGCCCAGGAGAGTTGCAGGGGCAGGTGGTTAGAAGGAAAAGTCAACAGAAGCACGGAATGGGTCCAGAGCAGTGATCAGAGGGAATCTGGTGGATCACTGACAATGTCCCCTGCACCACCCTCAGGATTCATCCTGTTATTTCAGGATTCTGGGTCTTTCCCAACAGCACTGGATCAATGGGAGAAGGGGGGAGGGCCATGATAGACTGGGAGCCTGGGGTTCAAGTGGGAGCTTTGCGTGAGAATGGAGGGTACAGGGTCAGGGGAGCCTCAAAGAACCAGATGTCACAGTTTGGCAGGGCTGAGAGAGCTCGACTCTCCTCCACCCTCTCCTGCTTTACACATGCACACAGCCATGCACACTCGGACACATGGGGCACAGGAACACCCTTCTGTGAATATGCGTGGAAGTACACACTGGCGCACACACATGCACATACAGCCTCATGCACAGGTGTGTACATGCTTTCACACAAACCCGTATACACACAAGGGTACTCTTGCAGAAACATATCCATAGACATGCACGGGCCTACTGCTGAGCTCGCACCAGAAGCGTGGCCAGCCAAGGTCCTTTTTCTTCCTGGCTCTCAGGGGAGGGAAACGTAGCGGGGTAGGCAGGGCCCAGGGCCAGGCCAGTTGCAGCTGGCCACTGAGGATTGACCTTTGGCTGGAACGGCCCAGGTCACGCCCGTCCCAGAGTGCAGACTCATGTCTGTCTGGGGTTGCTTGTGGAGGACTGATACAGGTGTTCCGGAAGCTGAGCTACCACCTCCCCACCCTCTCCATGTCCCCCAAAGTTCTACTCCCACCTTTGACCCAGGCCTTAGTCCATCAGCAGGCCAGAGGCCCCCTGCCCCCATTGTACAGATGAAGATCTGAAATCCAGGGAAAGAATGAATCGGGGCCCCAGCCCTGGCCTGCTTCCTCCCCAAACAGCAGGAGTGAGCAGGAGCAGTGCCGCTGGGAAGCAGGGAGCATCAGGAGAGTCAGACTGATCCTGGCTCTGAGGGGTCCCCGGTCTGGTGGGGGTTATAGACATTTAAAAAGTGTGATTAGGGGCCGGCCTGGTGGTGTCGTGGTTAAGTTCACACACTGCTTCGGCGGCCTGGGGTTCGTGGGTTCGGATCACCAGCGTGGACTTACTCACCACTCATCAAGCCATGCTGTGGCGGCATCCCACATAAAATAGAGGAAGATGGGCACGGATGTTAGCCCAGGGCCAATCTTCCTCAGTGAAAAGAGGAGGATTGGCAACAGATGTTAGCTCAGGGCTAATCTTCCTCTCTCACACACACACACACACACACACAAAATGTGTGGTTAATGCTGGGCTGGAAGGAAGAAGGTGACTGTGGAAGCCCAGAGAAAGCACCTAACAGCCTGGAGGGGGTGGGATCGGGGAAGGCTTTCGGGGAGGTGATGTCTGAAATGACTCTTAAAAGACCAAGAGGAATTGGATTTGGGTGGAAGGGAGTAGAGTAAAAGGCATTTTAGGCAGAGAGAACAGCTTGTGCAAAATGCTGGCGCTGGGAAAGCAAGGTGCTGTCGGGAACTGGCAGAAATTCCACAAGGCTGCAGGAGGGTAAGGAGCAGCTGGGAAGGAAGGCAGAAGCCACAGTGTGAAAGGCTGTAAGCCAGTCAAGGGGCTAGAGGAAACCAGAGGCCACAGAGAAACCAGTGGCAAGTTTTAATCAGGGGAATGATTTTGTCAGACCTACACTGGGAGGATCTTTCTGGTTCCAAAGTGCAGGGTGGATCTGGGGATGGCTTAAGATGGATTTGGGATGGAACGCAGGGCATCTGATTAAGTGGGGGCTGGTAGGCTTTGCACGCCAAGAGGCAAATCGAGGATATTAGGTAGCTACTTATATAACAAGAGAGGAAACAAATTTCCACAAAATTTTAATCGACAAAATTCAAAGTAAATAATTGAGTACAATTTTTTGTAATATAGGTTTACTAATGAGAAGAATGGGATTTTTAGGAGGATGAAATTCACTTAACTGGGGCTTGAAGTTAATGTTCCCTACCATCAAATTGATTGCAAATGGCCATCTGTAAAAATCATTCTTAGCTCACAGCTCATTCAACATAGGCTGTAGTTTGCTGACCCCTGGTTTAGACTAATGAGTCCCGGGTGGAAGCAAGTGAGAAACAAAGGAGAATCTCTCCTCCCCACCTCCCCACTACCCACAAGCCACAGTGCCTAGACCTCCACCATTGCTGCTGCTCCTTTGAGTGAGGTGATTGCTTCCAAAGGGCTCCAGTTAAAATGTACCCTTCTTAGTAGGAGGGACCAAGGTCCTTTAGCCAATAGGAAGACACCAGGGATATGAACACCTGTAATCATAACATCTCAGGGACAGAGGGACCTCAGAGGTCCCTGCCCAACTCTCTCCCAGGGGAGGACTAACATATATGTGTTTTTTGGAATTGCTCTATATCCCAGATGTGGAAAGTGACTTGCTTGAGGTCACACTGCAAGTTGCTGACAGAGCTGGGATTTGAACCCAGGTCTTAGGATTCCCAGGTGAAGTTCGTTTCCTCTACCACCATGTCCTCGCCATGGTACGCCGGCTAGCTTGGAGGAGAGGAGCACAGGGGAGGGGTGTCAGGACTCATCTCTCCAGGACGTGATGCTCTTGAGGCTCCTGCCTTCCCCCGCTAGCAGTCCGGCAGCAGATTACATCTCCTCATTTACATACATTTGCAAAAATAGCTTCCAGATGAGGAATCTGAGGCTCCAGAGAATGAACTTGCTTGGCATCTGTGCTAGGCTAAAAATATCGCCCCCACAAAAGATATCCACATTACAGTCCCTAGAACCTGTGAATGTTATCTTATATGGGAAAAAAGGTCTTTGCAGGTGTGATTAAATTAAGGACTCTGCGATGAGGAGATTATCCTGGATTATCTGGATGAACTCTAAATGTACTCACATGTATTGTTATAAGAGAGAGGCAGAGAGAGATTTTACTACATGCAGAAAGCAGAAGGTGATGTGACAATGGAAACAGAGAAAAAGTTTTGAAGATGGAGGAAGGTCCCCGAGCCCATAGCTCTACATGCTGGAAAAAGCAAGGAACAGATTCTCCCCTAGAGCCTCCAAGGAAGCAGGGCCCTGCCGACCCCTTGTAAAACTGGCACCAGGGCAACTGATTTCAAGCTTCTGGCCTCCAGAACTGTGAGAGAATAAATTTCTGTTGTTTCAAGTGGCCAAGTTTGTGGTAATTCGTTACAGCAGCCTCAGAAAACTAATACGGCATCCCATGGTAAGTTTTCTTAATTTAAATAAACTTTTAATTTTAAAATAGTTTTATTTTTTTTATTTTTTGTTTTTTTAGAAAGATTGGCCGTAAGCTAACATCTGTTGCCAACCTTCGTCTTTTTCTTTTGTCTCCCCAAAGCCGCAGTACATAATTGTATCTCCTAGTTGTAGGTCCTTCTAGTTCTTCTTTATGGGACGCTGCCTCAGCATGGCTTAATGAGCGGTGACTACGTTCGCACCCTGGATCCCACGTGCGAACATGCGAACTCACCCGCTATGCCACCAGGCCAGCCCCTAGAATAGTTTTACATTTACAGAAAAGTTGCACAGACAGTACAGAGTTCTTATATACCCCTCACCCAGTTTCCTCTATTGTTAATGTCTTATGTTACTATGGTACGTTTGTCACAGCTAAAGAGCCAAGACTGGTACCTTACTATTAACTAAACTCGACAACTTTATTCAAATGTCACTGGTTTTTCCTAATGACCTTTATCTGTTCTAGGATCCCATCCAAGATAACACATTACATTTAGTTGTCACGTCTTCTGGACTTCCTCTGGTTTGTGACAGTTTCTCAGACTTTCCTTGTTTTTTAGTGAACTTTAGTTCTGAGGAGTGCTGCTCAGATATTTTGTAGAAGGTCACCAAACTTGGATTTATCTGATGTTCTTCTCCTGGTTAGACTGGGGTTATGGGGTTTGGGGAGGAAGACCACAGAAGTGAAGTGCCCTTCTCATCCACATGTCAAGGGTACATACTATCAACATGACTTTTCACTAATGATGTTGACCTTGATCACTTGGCTGAAGTAGTGTTTGCCAGGTTTTTCCACTGTAGAATTACTCCCTTTCCCTCCTCTGCCCCCAGATTTTCTGTACTCTACTATTGGAAGCAAGCCACTAAGCATATCCCAAGTCAAGTGGGAGAGGGTTATGCGCCACCTGCTTGAGGGGACAGTATCTAAATAAATTATTTGGGATTCTTCTGTAAGGGAGATTTGTCTCTTCTCCCCATTTATTGATTATTCAATTATTTATATCAGTATGCACTCGTGGACATTTATTTTATACTTCGGATTATAATCCAAATGCTATGTCATTTGTTTAGTTGCTCAAGTTGTTCCAGCAATGGCCATTGGGAGCTTTTTCAGTTTGTCATCTGTGTTCCTTTGTGATGCCCCCATCATTTTGTTTTTTGAGCACTGCCTTACTTTCTGGCACTAAAGATGCTTCAGGCTCGTCTTGTATTTTCCCTGTCCTAGCCCTAGAGTCAGTCATTTCTCCACATATCTCAGGAATCCTTTCAGTAGAGAATGGTCTTAGAAACCAAGATCTGGGCTCTATGCATGCTACTTGCTACTGGGGTGCCATTGCTTCTAGGCTCTCTCAGAAGACAGAGCTAGGAAATACATGTATGTCAACTAACCCATGTGTACGGACCTATTTATAATTATTTTTCTATCCATCTGTGTCTGTATTAAATTAAACATGAATTCATACTGATGTCTCCCACTCTAATCTCTTACCACGTGGATCGTTCTAGACTTCCCTCCTTGCTTATCTGTAACCTCCCTCTCCAACAATGAGAAAACTGGCTCCCACCACCCGCTTACTTGTTTGTGCAATCTCAGTATATAAGGACAGCAGTTTCCAAATCATTAATCCATAATCCCATGAGAAATCCAACTTTACCAACCAGGGTGTGGTGTTTATATACATTTTGTTTTGGCATTAGTCTCACAGTTTCCAGTCAAAAGACTATTTTCCAAAGTTACATAGGTCAGCCCTTTTTCCCCACTCCTGTCAGTGAGGTTTCCTCATACATGTGTAATATAGTGTGCATTCCATCCTGGGATTTCCCGACTTCTTGGTTGATTTTTAGAATTTAATTTCTGTACATTGAGATTCACTATTTGTGGGTTTTGACAAATGCATGGTGTCACATATACATGACTACAATACCATACAGATTGGTTCCACCACCCTAAAGAATTCCCTGTGCTTCCTCTAGTCAAAGGCTCTCCCTCCTTAAATCCCTGACAACTGCTGATCTGTTTTCCATTCCTATATTTTATCCTTTTCTATGAATGGAATCATATAGAGTATGGCCTTTTTGCTCTGGCTTTTTTCCATTAACAAAATTCATTCATGTTGTGTGTGAATTAAAAGCTCATTTCTCTCTTTCTCTTTTTTTTATTTTTTGTGAGGCAGATTAGCCCTGAGCTAACATCTGTTGCCAATCCTCCTCTTTTGCTGAGGAAGACTGGCCCTGGGCTAACATCCGTGCCCATCTTCCTCTACTTATATGGGATGCCGCCACAGCGTGGCTTGATAAGCGTGGCTTGTGCGTCGGTCTGTGCCCAGGATGTGAACCCACAAACCCTGGGCTGCCGAAACAGAGCGCTCAAACTTAACCACTATGCCACCGGGCCAGCCCCGACAGCTCATTTCTCTTCATCTCTAAATAATATTATCCAAAGTAGTATCCGTTGTATGGACGTACCACAGTTTGTCCGTTCACCTACTGAAGGTAATTTATATTGTATCTTACAAATGGATAGGTCCCTCGTGGATTAGGGAAAAAACAACCCCATAAGAATCTGACCCTTGGGCCGGCTCTGTGGCTTAGCGGTTAAGTGCGCGCGCTCTGATGCTGGCGACCCGGGTTCGGATCCCGGGAGCGCCCCGAGGCACCACTTCTCCGTCCAACGCGAGGCCGAGTCCCACGTACAGCAACTAGAAGGATGTGAATCTATGACATACAACTATCTACTGGGGCTTTGGGGGGAAAAAACTGAATAAATAAAATCTTTAAAAAAAAAAAGAATCTGACCCTTTACAAGAGACATTTTGAGAAGCATTGATCTAGGGCATGTCCAAATGCAGGCTTCTTTGTTTTTTTTAAGGAGGGGCCTCTTTTGGTCCTTAATCATTGACATTTTATTGACAGGGCCAGGGTTTGTTGCTGTTTTTTAAAGGGGCTCCTAGAAAGAGTCTGCCTGCCTATCTAGTTCTCTTCATTCTCTCACTGAAGATGTAACTGGATGTACATGGCATCAGTTCAACTAGAGAAAAAGGGAAGCACTCAGGCCAGTTTCCTGGCAAGGAGTGAGGGGGAAGATATAGAATCTAAGAAACGCCCCAACCTAGTTTATGATCTCACAGGTTTCCTAAACACCATTTCCTGGCATTTCTACAGGGAAGGAGCAAGGAAGAGCCAGTATTGATTGACATTCACTTGTGGATGAACCATTTACAGGTGGAGAAACCGAGACTCAGCGAGGGGACATGACTTGTGTGGGGCCACACAGCCAAGCAGGTGGGGTGGGGATGCCATGTGCTTGCTGGCTCTAGGCCTCTGCCATTTCTAGCATGCTGCTCTGCAGGCCGGAACTGTTTGAGGCCAGAACTAGGCAGGTGGGAGCAGTGTGTGATAGCTGTCTGGGCAGGCAGCCTTCATGTTGGGACCAGGATTCTGGAAAGTCCTTTAACCTCTCTGACAAATGAATCTCCTTTATTGTAGAGAGGTCACTGTGGTCATTGTAAAGAGGTCACGTCATTGAGAATATGTGTGTAGAGCATCCCACCTGGAGCTGAGCACATAGTAGGTTCTCAGTAAGTGGCCTAAGGTGCTGACTCTGCCCTGTTGTGGGGTCATTAAGACAGATGCCAAGGCGTCTTATGTTAAGATGTTAAGGCCAAGGCATCCTCTGGCCTGGCTCATGGCCCACTCCAGCTCCAGGACCTCCCAGGGCTCCTCCCTACCTGGGGATAAATTGCCCACTCCTTGACTGGACGTTTGAGTTCCACCAGACAGTAGGCAAGGCAAAGTCACGGACTCTGTCTGCCTTGTTCACCACTCTATCTCAATAAAAGTTTGCTGCACAAAGGCCTGAAGCTCCAGCCTCCTGTTCCTACACCTCACCCTTGCACCCTGAACCACGCCGGTAACTATCGCTGACGTGGGCCCTGTACTTTCCCTCCTCTCTGCCTTTGCTCGCTTGGCGGCTTCCACCCTCCACGCCTCTGCCTCCTTCTGAACCCTAGAGAAGCATGGTCTCCTTGGGAGGTTGAGCCCTGGCCCAGGCCTCATGGCTGCTGGCTGTGCTGAGCTGGCTGACCCCTGTCCCACTATAAAGCAGTGCCAGGCAGGCTGGGCCCCAACAGGCCCTTTGTCCCTTGTGGGAAATGCTATCTGAGAACTTCTCCCCGGGTCAAAGGGCAGCCTGATTTCTAGAGGAGATCCAGCTGTGCTCATCACTTGAGGGCCTCTGACCCTCTCTATCACGCCTGACAAATCCTGTTGTCCTCTGGATGTCTGAATCTGTGTTTGTGGGAGTGGGGGAGACCGTCTTCCCACACAATTGAGAGCCACGAGGTGGGCCCTGGGGGTCCTGAGGAGGTGTCAGTTGGAAGGGGCCAGATTAATAACCAAACCCTCATATGTGCAGCTCCTGGCACGCTGCCTTGGTTGGGAAGGCCAACTGCTGTAACACACCCCCCCAATCTCGGTGGCTTATCATGATAAAAGGACATTTATTGCTCAAAATCCACTGTGGATATTCTTATTTGGGTAACTCTCTTGGGCAGCCCTCCTCTGAGATCAGGGCTCTCTGCTCCCATCTTGTGCTACTGATGTCTTCAACGTGGGCTTCCATAGTTCCTGTGAAAGAGGGAGCATCCTCTTCCCTCTGACCCCTCAAATCTCTCCCCATCCCCCCATCTCCCATCCTGGCACCCTCAAGTCTAATGGCCACCTGTACTCCATCCCAGCCAGGCCAGGTGTCACGGCCATCATTCCCACCTCTGATCTTTGCTTAAACTGTTGCCCCACCCATCTGGGGATCCTCCATAGGGCCAGCCTCTGTCCTCCATGCGAGCTACCTGGTGCAGCAGTACACAGTGTTGGTGTAGCCCCATCTAGTCTCTAAGGGCTGTGGCTCTGGTAGTCAGCCTCCAAGATGGCCCCCAGTGATCTTACCTCTTGGTATTCACACCCTTGTATGGAGTGTGACCTAGATTTAGTGACTCACATCTGATCAGTAGAATAAGGCAGAATCGATGACGTGTGACTCAGAGGCTAGATCACACAGGGTGGTGTGGCGGCTCTCTCTACTTGCTCTGGGAGAAGCCGTGTCATTGGCAGCCCTGTGGAGAGGCCCACGTAGTGAGGGACAGAAGCCTCCTGCCAACAACCACATGGGTGAACCTGGAAGGGGATCCTCCAGCCCCACTCAAGTCTTCTGGCCAACAGCTGGGCTGCAACCTCATGAGAGACCTGAACCAGGACCTCTCAGCAAAGCTACTTGCAGATTCCTGACCCTCAGAAACTAGGAGACAATAAATCTTTGGTGTTAGAAGTAGCTAAGTTTTGGAGTATTTGTTATATAGCAATAGAGAACTAGTTTAATCACCTCCAAAGGCAAGGTCTGGGTCTCCTCCCCCTCACCCCTGCCCCAGGCCTAGTGTGTGCTGGACCGTGTGAGAGTTCATTTATGCAAACAATCCCATTCCCTGGGATGCTGAGGTGTACCACATCCTGTGCTGGGGGCTGGAATGGGGCTGAGAGCAACAAGGATATGGTCTTGGCCCTCAGGAGGTTCCCAGTCCACTGGGAGACAGAGGAGTCACTCACCCATTAATGACCATAGCCCTTTCACCCCCAAAGCTAGCCCAAAAGACGGGTAACTAACTCTAATTCAGGGCAGTGGGGTGGGAGAGCAGAGTTTGAGGGTGGGTGGGGTGTGCTGAGGTTTCACAAAGGAGGTGACCTTTGGGGGTCAGTGACGTGGACCAAGTCGAGGAGAAAGAACTTTCCGGGAAAAGGGAAGAGCATGCCTCAGAACACAGCAGGTGCCAGAGCAGCATGTGCTCAGCAATCAGTGAAGGGTGCAGGCGGCGATGGGGTGCACGGGAGAAGGTCTAGAAGGTGAGGCTGGTGAGGTCGACTGCGCAGATGAGAAAGGGCCTTGAATGCCAGGCTGAGGAGGAGTTTAGGCATTATCCTGAGGCATTGGAGACTATTTTAGGGAGCTGGGTTTTGTTGGAGAGAGAGGACACAGGTGCTATATGAGGGTGGGCTGGAGGAGGGAGCCTCAGTGCATGGTATTGTGACCACCAGGGTGCTGAGAGCTATGGTGGAGGGAGGGCAAGTCTGAGGAACCCAGCGGAAACCCCTGTCTCAGCCAAGGGCATTAAAGAATGCTTCCTTGAGTAGGTGAAACCCGTCTTGAAGGAGGAGTAGGAATTACCCAGACAAAGAGGGAGGCGGGGTGGGGGAGTTGGCATTCCAGGCAGAGGGAACAGCATGGGCAACAGCCCAGAGATGAGAGAGAACGTGGCTGATACAAGGAACTGCAAGCGGTTCAGTATAACAAACGGGATGGGGAGAGATGAGGACGGAGAAAACTGGGCCGGATGGTGGAGAGTGGGGAACGGTACGCTAAGAAGCTGGGGCTTTGAGGTGGACATCTTCTGTCTTCCGTTGACCCCTCCAGATCCACCCTCCACCCTGCTCTTCCCTGGGAGACCCACCTGTGTGGACTGCAGCCGCAGGCCCTCGTGCCCTCTAGCTTCCAACTGGGTTCAGGCAATAGGGAGCCTTGGCAGGAGATGGAGGGATGAGTGGGGGGGGGGGTGCTCATTCCTGGCCCCTTCCCTGCAGCGTCACCTGGCCCTGCCTGTGCTCCTCGGCCAATGATGGCCCCTGCACACGACTCTCTCCAGGTTCAGGTGACTGCTGCCTCCACCTGTCCTTCCAGGCCTCAGGGGGGTAGCAGTACTTTGCGGCTGCCCCAGCCCTGGGTTACTGTGCCATCCTGTGTGGCACACCCTGCACACACCTCGGAAAATTGCTCTTTTATTAGACCCTCCTCAAATTATCCTAATTTCAGTATGCCATCTGGTCCCTGCTGGGATCCAGGCTGATACAAACTCTAGGAGCAATGGAGAGCCATAGGATTGTGAGTAGGGGTGACAGGGTTTCTGTTTTGGACAGCTCACTGTGGCTGCATGTGAAGGATGGATTGGGGAGAGCTAGGTGGGGACGGCAGTGATGCAGAGGCTGAGCCATGGGATAAACCACGGCTTTTATCACAGTCACACAGGGAATTCCAGGGTGTGTGGAGAGGGGGTGGCTTGGCTGCAGGCTTTCATTTGTAACTTTTTGTGGGCTTATTTGCAAAGACGGCCTCAAGCATCCCTCCACGTGTCCCCAGCCTTTCGTACTGTGACGTTGCCGCTCCTCCCGTGCAGAGGGGGAGTCCGTTCCTCACTCCCGAATCTGGGCGGGCCTCGTGACTTTCTTTGACCAACAGAATGCAGCGAAGTGACACTCTGCAAGTTGTGCAGCCTAGGACTTAAGAGACCTTGCAGCCTTGCTCTCGTTCTTTTGAAATCCAGCCACCATTGAATGCTAAAAGACCAGGCAGTGTAGAGAAGGGCCCAGCGGGTCCAGCCCCCAGCGCCCCAGCCCCAGCCCACCCACCAGCTTTGAGGTGGACATCTTCTGTCTTCCATTGACAGAAGGCAGCTGCAAGAGCCCAGGCAAGACCTAGGACCACCCAGCCAACCCTCAGGCTTGTGAGAGAATCTTTGCTGTCTTCAGCCATTAAGTTGTGGAATGTTTATTACACAGCAACGGGTAACTACAATCCTTTGCAAATCTTGCCCTTCCTTCACGGCCCTGCCCACCTGTCACTTCCTGCAAGTCTTCCCCTGGCTGGAAATCATCACTCCCTCCTCTGAACCCCACTGCTCTGTATTCTCACTTCTCTTGTGACCCTTAGAACATGCTGCCTCATAGGATAACAGGCACCTCCCTGAGACACTGGGTACATTTGTCACCTGACTCCTAGTTTACACGTCCTCCACATCATTTCAGACAGGACGCGGAGTCAGGCTTAGTATCTAGCGGAGTCAGGCTTAGTATCTCGTAATATTATCTTACTCTGCTCACAGCCCTGGAGGTGGATATTGTAATCCTTCTCTCTCAGGTGACAAAATTGAAGTTTGGAGGTGATAAGACTTGTCCAGGGTCACTGAAAAGGGGTGTGCCAGGATTTGAACCCAAATTGACACTTCTCAAAATGCCCCCCACATTGTGGTTATTGGTGTGATCTGCTCCCAGAGGGAAAAGAACCTGCTTCCCCGCTGGAAGGTGAGGGGATTCACAAGTATGGTCCTACCCAGCCATTCTGTCCTCTCACTATTTTTTTTTAAAGATTTTATTTTTTTATTTTTTTCCCCCCAAAGCCCCAGTAGATAGTTATATGTCATAGCTGCACATCCTTCTAGTTGCTGTATGTGGGACGCGGCCTCAGCATGGCCGGAGAAGCGGTGCGTCGGTGCACGCCCGGGATCCGAACCCGGGCTGCCAGCAGCGGAGTGCGCGCACTTAACCGCTAAGCCATGGGGCCGGCCCTGTCCCCTCACTATTGATGCAGGTCCCAAACCCGGGAATCCAGAATTCTCATCAGGGCATCTGTCCCCATCTTGCCTACCGTGCAGACACACACACATGCACGCCTCACGTCTGGTCTTCGTTCTCTGGACTGGTCTGCAGTCTGTCTTTATGTATCCTTGCCCCTTCTTTCCCAGCAGAACAGGGCCAGACATGGTAAGCATGGTGGACAGATCAGGAAGGAAGGGGTAACTTGGCATTCCCTGGCCCACTCTGATCCACCTTCTGGAAAGGTAAGACAGGGCCAGGCTGGGGGTCAAAGGCAAGGCTTTGACCAGCCCTCTTGGTTGGGGGGTGGGGAGGAAGAGGAGAAGGCTAAAATAGAATCCTTTCATTTACTGAACTGACTTTTACGGAGCTGCCTTTTTGTGCCAAGATCAGGGGCTGACGTTATGAAGGACGAATAAGAGGTGCCCTTGTGACCTCTCAGCCTATGAGATATCAGAGCTGAGACTCAGACATCATCATAGTCAGTCGGGGAAACTGAGGTGCAGAGGGAAAGTGAAGAGGCCTGCTCACAGTCATACGGCCAGTGACAGAGTGTAATTCTCCTTACCCACCTCCAGTCCCCTCTGGCTGCCACTCCAGAGCTCAGAGGACCCAGAAACTCGAAGCTCCCTAGGGGGAATGCAGGGCCTTCATGGCCATCCTCTCCTCTCCAGCTCAGGCAGGGAGGAGCTGGGACATCCAGGGTGAGGATGAGGGAGCTCGTAGGAGAAGCGGGTGGGGCTGGTGGCTTCTTCTGTGCTGTCACTCAAGGTAGAGGAAGAAAAATCTGGTAATTGGTTGCTGCTCTTTTTTTCCTGCCCGTTGAGTGACATTACAACAGAGGACAGAGACCTCAGAAATCATTCTCTTCCAGCCCTCTCTCCCGTTTCACATATGAGCAGACCAAGAAGAGGAAGAATCGCAGAGGTTTCATAGCAGGAATGCAAATCACCAGTGCCGGAGTCTGGTCTCCTCGGCCACGTTGCTGACTGTGACTTGGGGCCTGGCACGGGTCGGATTCATAGGAGTCTGGGAAGGCTCTGGAGATACGCTCAACAGATGCCTCCAGGAAGCCTTCCCAGATCACGGCACCTCCCGCTGGGCTCCCTAATGCCAGCCCTACCCTTTGGGCAGCCCCTCCTCTGGGGAGGCGCTCAGCAGAACTCCAGGTGTTGGTCGATGGGGACATTGTACTTGAGCTTGTGGGCTTCAAAGAGGTCGCACAGCTCCTTGATGTAGCGCTGGTGCAGCCTGTCCACCTCCTCCTTTGAGGGCTCCAGTGTCTTCTGCACCGCGATGGGCTTCCCCACTGCAAGACACAACGGTGGGCGGTGGCTCAGAGCAGGAACCACCAGGGTCGCAGGGGCCCTTGGGGAAGGTGCCCACCCCGGGGTGATTCCCGCAGAAAAGTGCTCTTACTGCCATCCCTTTCCACACAATTTCAGGTGACAGATTCTAAGATGTTAGAGAAACTCCAAGATTCTGATATAACAACAGCAACATACCAGGCAATGTGCTGAGTGCTTTACATGCATTATCTCCTTCTATCCTCATAACAATCCTATAGGGACAGAACCTGTTATTATTCCCATTTGACGGGTGAGGCAGTGGGGCTCAGAGAGGTTAAGTAACTTTTCAAGGTCACATGGCCAAGAAGAGTCAGTGCCTGCTTTCAAACTCTGGGGGTATGCTCTTAATCTCCAGGCCGTATAGTTCTGGGAGTGTAAGATGCCACGATTCGAAGTGTCTGTATTTCTGGGATGAGGTGCGCCCACCGCCCAGACAGCTCTTCCCCTCTCTCCCTCCATGCTGGCCTGCAGCGCCCCCCTCATTCTAGGGAGGAGTCAGGAAGGCCCTAACCTCCTTCCTCTGGCTCTGCCTGGCTGAGAAGACAGCTCCTCTGCCTTCTCGTGGGAATAGCTCTGGAGGCAGCAGCAGTATGAACATTCATAAAAATATTGTCACACAACACAGGGAAGGTCATGATTTAGGGGTTTCACCAAGTCTGTGCTCAACTAACAAATAAATGGGTGGATGGAGATGAATGGACCTCTCTCTACAGGCTTTGTCAGAGGAACCTAGTTGGAATCCAAGAAGAAAGCAAACGAGGGATCCAAATAACCGAAAAAGATGGTGCTAAGTCCATGCACTAAGGCTCATGCCCATTATTTATAGGAAAATCCCTCAGATGCTAATTCATAGCCTGTTGATTGCTACTTTACACACAATTCTAACAGACTGGGAATGCCCTTCCCTTGTATCCACCTTCTTCAAGCCTTATTAGATCCTCTGGGTCAGAATTAAACCCTTCTTCTCTGGCATAATAAAAAGTCAACTAGATCCTAATTCAAACCTCAACTTTGTTACTCAAAGGCAGCGTGATCTTTTGGAAGTTGCTTAACTTCTCTGAGCCTCAGTTTGCCATCAATGAAATAGAGAGAATTGTCCTGCCTTGAAGGTTGTTGGATAAACTGAGCTGCTGCATGTAAGGGAGCCAGTACAGAGCCTGGCACACACCAGGGGCTCAGTAACCAGTAGTGACTATTGTTTTTTGCACCTCTGCTATGGTTCTCATCCCACACTGCCTTGTATAGGGGTTATCTGCTTGTGTGTCTGTTTCCCAGTCTAGAATGTGAGCTCTATGAGGGCCCATCTCCATGTCCCCTTGCAGCACACAGACCAGGCCCCTTTCCCTGTAGCCTACTCCCTCCCAGCTGGGGTCTTGGCTCACCCACAGTGGTGATGGGCCGGCGGTAGGGCATAAAACCAAAGCTGTACTGGAAGACACCACGGCCACGGATGAGCGGGAGGGAGAAACCCATGATCTTCTGCAGCTTGTTCTGGATTCTGCGCAACCAGGAGCCAGGCAAGTTCTCAACCTGGTGAAATAGGTCATTCTCCCCAAAGGAGAAGATCGGCACCAGAGCTGCCCTGAAGGGAAAGAGGAGAGAGGGCATGTGGGAGGCCCTGAGGAAGGCCCAAACTGGTCACCTACTACCTGCAGGGACCCATTGACCAGGAAGTGGAGGTGAGGACAGAGCCCTGGGCCAGAAGTAGGAGGCCTGAGTTCTCTCCCAGAGCTGTCATGGCCTCACTCTCCGACCTTGGGCAGTTCCTGGCCCCTCTTAGGGCCACAGCCTCCTGGTTCCACCATGACAAGTAGAGCAGAATGCTTCAGAGTGCTCCCAGATATGAAACATCCTCAAAATTTCTTGAAAAAAATCTCTCCTGCTCCAGCTGGCTTATATTCCACAAAGATGCTTCAAAGTGGGAGAACAGCTCTGCGATACACCCCAAACTCCATTCTCCCAGATCCCAGAGGTCTCAGATCAAGTGCCAGCTTTGGGCAATATGTCCCGTCCCACCTAGTCCCTTTGATCACCAAGTGTCCCTTCTGGAATCTTTTCTGGGTATTTGGGCATGAGACAGTACATCTCTCATCAAAATATAATCTTCATTGTGAACGGACTGAGAATCTCCCTGCCAAAATAGAATCTGTAGTAGTCTCTGCTGTCTTCCCACCAAAATATAATCCTTGCCAATCTCTAGCTGAACTGAGAGTGCCCTTCCCAGATACCCGTGCAGCAGGGCAAGCTTCACGAAGCCCTTGCGGTTCCGCAGCAATAGCTTGTAGGCTCCAGGCCTCGCGTTCAGTGCCTCCTGGGCACCCCCTACAACAATAGCCAGCAGGTTGCCACCATCCTTCCTGTTCAGAATGTAATCAGCGCTCTCCTTGTCTGATGTGACCAGCCCTGGGGAGAGAGGAAGGTGGTGAGGTATGGGGTGAGGGGCAGGGACTGTGGGGGTGGATGTAGCTCAAGAAAGAGATCACCAGCAGTGTCCACCGAGGCCTGGGTCCCACACCCCACCCACTCTAGCTGGGACTTCCCTGAGGACTGGAAGTGAGTCCTTTGCCTCTTCTTCACCCTCTCACCGAGCTCATTGGCCTAGCACAGCACTGTAGGAAGCACTTCCTTGGGTCTAGCCTCCTTCTCTCACTGCACATGCTCTTCGAAGAAGTATAGAACAGCCCTTCTCCCCAGATCCCTCCTCCAGTGCCTCCAGCCTCATCTTCCTGGGCTATTCAGGGGTGGGAAGACTCACCTGCCGACATGATGTAGTCCCTGAAGAAGGGGGTCCGGAACCACAAGGGCAGCATCATCAGATGAGGACGGATGCCCGGGAAGAGCGAAGGGAAGCCCGTGCTCTCAGTGCACAGATTGACAAAGGCTCCAGTGACCAGGACCCCGTGGGGGTGGAAGCCAGCAAGGTAGTTCTGGGAGGGGTCCAGCTCCGCGGTCTTGACCAGCTGCAGGGACAGCAACCTGGTGAGCCAGGCCTGGACCTGCGCGCCAGCCCTGACTCTGCCACTCACTTTTGTGCTCTTGGACGAGTTGCTCCCTCTTTCTGAGCCTCAGGTTCTTAGGAAGATTGAGACGTGGTGTGTGAATGTGCCTGGTGATGACGCGCTGCTGGCTCTGCTGCCGGCTGTGGACAAACTGCTCCCCTCTCGGGCTCTTCGTCTGTAAAATGGAGACGTGGGCCCTCTCCCGCCTACCTCAAACAGGACTGCTGAAAAGCTCAGGTCTGAGCATGCCCTGGAATTACCAAGGCTACAATATGACAGGATATAATTTGAAGGCACCAAAGAGCCACACAGGGGCACCACCGTGCTGGAAGAGCCCCATTTTAACAAAACTCCATATAAGAAAAATTCACACTTAAGACCTGGGAGCCAGCATTCACAAGATCTGTCAGGAGCGGCATCCTGCTAGGTTGAAAGAGCATGCAGACCAGGAGGGCGGCTCTAGTCCTGTTTACCCTGCTGTACAACGCAAGTGTCTCCCCTGTGGCTCTCTGCTTCCCCCACGCCAGACCTTCATTGCCCACTCTTTCCCCGGCCACGGGCAGCTCTGCTGGCACAGCGACTTGCCTGGGTCTGGTCAGGCTTGCATCATGGAAGGTGTCGCAGGGAACACTAGACATTGTCGACTGAGTGGGAGAGGAGAGCCGTTTGTCATTAGCAGCTTCTGTGAAGTGGAGTGAGGGTGGAGGGGGCAGGAACTGCATCAACAGATGCTGTTCCCTGCTGGTTACTGGACAGGCTGCGATGTAGCCAAGTCAGCAATTATTGCTGTGGGCAGTGACTGTGTGTGTGTGTGTGTGTGTGTGTGTGTGTCTGTAGTGGGGAACTGATCCCTTCCCCACCCTGCCAGGAACCACAGGGCCCACCCTTTACAGTGCCCTGCTCTCTGGGAGCCACAGCCACCAGAGTTTGAAGGCCCCAGGGCCTCTGTCCCAAGTCCCAAGCCCCTTGCAGGAGGCTCCCTGATAGGACTGCCCAGGCCGTGTAACCTGCACTCCCAGGCTGGGGTGGCCCTTTCCACTGTGGCTCAGCTTTGCCAGGGTGTAAGTTCATCCTGTCATCAAGCTGCAACTTTCAGTGGGTGACTCCCTAAGGACTCTTATTGCTGTTTTAGGGGCCACAGAGGCCTGGCTGCTTGCCCTCAGAAAAGCCTCGAGGGTCCTGGGGGACAGCAGTGGAGCTCTTAGCCTGTCTGCCCCATCTGGGCTGAACAGCCCAGACTATCCTGTCCTTGACTTCGACTTGGTCTCTGCAAACTGCCACACCCCATACGCCCTCCTGGTTATCCACTGAATCTTTGCAGAAAGGCTGCAGGGGCCACAGGTGGAAGGGCCATTGTCTCCTAGACAATGACAAACCTCTTCCAGTCATGCAGTGGGGGATTTATTGATGTGGAAAAAAAAAAAAAAAAACACAGAGCAGAGAAATCTCTGGTTATTCTCATTGGGAAAGGTGCTTTCTCGGGAGCCCATCCGGTGGTTTCTTTAAAAACATACCTGGCTCCCTGCTCTGCAGCACTTGCTTATGATTCCTCTTTGTCAGCCAGTGGGAAGGTAATGTTGTACAACCTCCATAAAGGTGATTTGGCAATATGTATCACAACCAAAAAAGGTAACGGACGTTTTAACCCAGCAACTCGCTGCTGAGGAATTTAGCTACAGAATTTCTCACTCTTGTGCAAGATGACGTCTGAACAAGATTACTAACCGCAGCGTCATTTTTGGGTAATATCAAAAACTTAGCATCCACTCAAATGTCCGTTCACAAGACCTGTTTAAAGAAATTATGAAACATTCACACGAGGGATGACTGTGCAGCCATAGAGAAGCATGACACAGCTCTTCCCGTCCTGATGCGGGAAGGTGGCCACAGTCGCTTGTTAGGTGGAAAAGCAAAGGGCACGATGATGCCTGTAGAAGGTCACCAGCTGTGCCGAGAGGGAAACCCACATTTGCTGTGTGTGGATTCACCAGACACTGGCCGTCAGGGTGGCCTCTGGGGAAGCAACTGGGGAGATGGCAGGTGAAATGGGATGGGGCTTTTTTACTACACACCCTTTTGTCCCTTTTGAATTTTGAACAAGATTGTATTACCCATTTTAAATAAACAATGAATGAATGAATGAATGAAACGGATAAAATAAATGAACAAATGAATGAAGTAATGATTATCCCCTTAATAAAGAAGGCTTTGTGTGTAGAGAAATATCCTGGTGAGGGTGAGGGCCTGTGTCGAGGCAAGTGTGCCAATACTGGCACATGCATCTACATGGGTGTGTCCAAGTGTGCACACTGGTGGGGCCATCGCTGTCTCACTGAGGCCCAGTCTGCGCCTCCCCAGACATGGTCTCTACTGCTGTCTTTCTGTGCTGACCTCCTCTATCTGTCCCCTGTGGTATCACACCATCACCGTGAGGGCCTTGAGAATAGAGACCACCTGCCTGATGCACGTCTTGTCCCCTTGCAGGCCTGGAGCAGAGGAGATGCTCTGGAAAGACTGTGGAGTGAAGGAAGGAAAGCATGACCTCATGGGTGGAGAGGCTGATCAGCCTGCCTTGGAAGGAAGGCCCCCTGCCCTTGATCCTGTCCTGATGTGTCACCTCAGTTCTACTAGCAGGGAAAAGGACTCTGAGCTGGGAGTCAGGAGATCCAGGTTCTGCCACTGGCTCATCACATGACCTTTGCCAGGCCCCTGCCCTCTCTGTGCCTCAGTTTCTCCTCTGTCCCACAGGACAGTGATAATGCCTCTCTGGCAGGGTTGCTACTGGGTTCAGGGAGGTTCAGGGAGGTAAACAGAGGGGAAGGTTTGTAAAGTTCTGTGCTCTCTGTCTTGCTCCCTCAGTTCTCTTAGAGGAGGGGTGTGTGACTGCACAAAGATGGATGCTGTCTGGGGAAAGCCTTCTCTAGGGGCATGGCCTTGAGGGCTGGGCTGGGCACCAGGCAGGGGGGGCTGGCAAAGGGGACGGCCAGGCTAGGCTAAGCTCTGGGGTTGCTATTTTTTTATTGATAAAATTCATACACCACCAAATTCACCCTTTTAAAGTGTGTAATTCAGTGGTTTTAGTATATTTAAAAGATGTGCAATCACCACCACTATTTAATTCCAGAGCATTTTCAACACCCCGAAAAGAAACCCATATCCATTAGCAGTCTCACCTCTTTCCCCCAGCCCCTGGCAACCACTAATCTATTTTCTGCCTCTATGGACTTGCCTATTCTGGACATTTGATATGAACGGAGTCACAAAATATGTGGCCTTTTGTGTCTCTTCTTTAACTTAGCAGAATGTTTTCAAGGTTCAGCCACGTTGCAGCATGGATTGGTACTTCATTCCATTGGTTCGGTGGAATACTATTCCATTGTGTGGATAGACCACATTTTGTTCGTCTGTCTATCAGTCGATGGACATTGGCGTTATTTCCACCCTTTGGCCATTACAAATAATGTGGCCATGAATACTTGAGTACAAGTCTTTGTGAGGACATGTTTTCAGTTTTAAGGGCATTGCTACTTTGAACCCCAAGACCCTTGCCTAGAAGACCACAGGCCTGCAGCAGGCCCTCCGTGAGAGGGCATCTGGACCTTGGGTGGGAGGGAGGACAGCGAGGGGCTATGTCTCTACCATGTCTGCCCAGTCCCATCTCTTGACAAAGGCCCGTGTGCCCTCTCACACCCCTGGGGCGACCCAAATGCCTCAAGAGCCCACTGTCCTGATGGCTCCTTTATGGTTCATGAAGCACCCACACCACTAGCCTCTTTAACCACGGCCCTCGGGAGGCTGGCTGCAGTGTGAGAGCCCCCATTTGACGGCTGAGTGAACTGAGATGCAGAGGGGTAAGTGACCTGCCCAAAGCCACACAGAGGACCCGAATCTGAGTTCCGCCATCTCCTGTGGAGAGCACCAGGGAGAGCCAGGAAGCCTTTGTTCCAGACCAAGGGAGATACCCCGAGACTCAGGACTATCTCTGGGGCCTTTTCATTTCTTGTCAAACTTGGAAAGTCCGGGACTCTCAGACTTCCTCTTCCAGTAGAAGGCGATTCTTGCATCAGCAGCCTGCCTCTCCCTGCTCCGGGGTCTGGCCCTGGAGAAACAGTTCATGACCTATTTACGTATTTCTGTTACTTGGCGGGTCAAAGTGTGGGGCAAGCAGGGTCTGATGCAGTAGGTCCAGATCTGGCCTTAGGCATCTGGTTTGTGACAAATTTCCCAGGGGATTTCGATATACACCAATGTCACTGTAAAGCATAGGAGTCCCCTTCCAGGTTCAGGCGGTTGGCTGTGTGTGTGTTTGTGGGGGTGTGTGTGTGTGTGTTTGTGGGGACTGGGGTCCTTCCCCGTCTCCTCCCATCACAACCAGATGGAAGGAAAGGCTCCTCAGTGGATAAGCTCTCAGCCCTGCCCTCTCACTATTCCACAGTCGTACACTCGTTGAACAGACACTCATTGACATCTGTGGATATATTCCCTTGATTCTAAGATGCACCTTTTTTTCACATCTTAAGATTTTGTTATTAAGATGCATTTGACAATTCTAATTGGAAAAACCTTTTTCTTAGTGGTACACAAAATACTGGTACATTTTACCATTGAGGGTATCTTAAAATTGAAGAAACCCAGTCTGTGCAGGCACTGAGAGCTGCACAGATGCCCGAGGTGGTGAACATTCCCAGCACCCACTGTGTGCCAGGCACCTTACGTACACCACCTCGCTCCATCCCCTGTTAACCTGCGAGGGAGGTATTGCTATCAATGCCCCATTTTACAGATGAGGAAACTAAGACACAAGGTTAATTAACCTCTCTAGGTCACATAGCCAGTAAAACGGTAGAGGCAGGATTGAACACAGGCAGCCTGTCTCCGTGTGTAGTTCTGCCGCCTTGTAGGAGTCCCCAAATGAAAGGTGCTGGGGGTTAATGGGGTGAAGGGTGCACTTCAAGTAAAGGAGCCAGCACATGTGACAGGGCTCACGCCTGGAGGACTCGGAAGCAGTGGGGGAAGGAGAAGCAGGCAAGGCGTGGGCAGAGGGCCAGAGTGCAGGGATCTGCAGGCCATGGCAAAAATTAGAGTTTATTCTAGCTGTGGTGAGAGTCACTGCTGTGTTCTAACACTGTATGAGGATTATTCTGGCCTCCATGTGGAGGATGGAGTGGAGCCGGTGTTGGCGGAAGTGGAGGTCAGATAAAGACGTGACTGTGGGCAGGACTAGGGAGTAGGGAGGAGAGAAGGTGAGACCTGGGAGGAGTCTGGGAGACAGGCCCCAGGCTCTAGAGCAGTGGTTCTCACCCAGGCTAGTTTGTCCCCCTCGCCCCCTCAGGGGACATTTGGTAGTCTGCAGACATTTTTGGTTGTCACCACTGGTAAAGGGCGGTGCTACTGGCATCTAGTGGGTAGAGGCTAAGGTAGACCCCCCCACACACAAGGAATCACTCAGCCTGAAAATGGCGATGGTGCTGAGGTGGAGAAAGCTACCTGGCTGGGAGAGGGAGGGGCAGGAAGGGCTGTGGAAGTGCACAGGAAGGGAGGCCCCCTGATCTCTGCTTGGCAGCCCCAGGGCGGAGGGGACCTCTGTGCCCAAGGCAGAGGTAGGACTCCCGGGAGGGTCACAGGAGACAGGCCCCAGCTCCACATGAAGGAAGACCTTCTCATAGGCAGAGCCCTCCCATAATGGAAGGGGCCATCGCAGGAGGAAGCGAGCACCCCGTCCAAGGGCTGTGTAAGCTGGAGTTCTGTCCTGGGTGGGTGGCTGGCCACCTGAGTCCCTCTGACTCAGGTTAAGAGATCTCAGTGTGCTGGGAGGTGGCCGGGCTGGGAGGGGTGACACAAAGTCCCTACAGCCTGCAGGCTGCAGAGGAACCAAGAGATGGTCCCAGGTGTGAGTGGGCAGGGTCAGGAAGGGGTCCCATGCTGCCCTGAGCCTGCAGCGCTGCCTGACACCAGGTCACAGGCCTGGCCACAGCACTTCGCCCCTCCTCAGGCCTTGGCCAGTAGAGACAGTGTTGGCTTCGGAATGATGAAATCTGAAACATTGCCTGATTCTCCACCCTCAGCTCTGTAGGAAGCCTATAGGATGAGTTTAGAAAGCTCCAAGACCTGGAAACAGGTTCCTAACTTTGCTTAAAATTCCACCACTAGACGCTAGCTTATAAAATCACAGTGAGAACCAATAGCAGCTCAGAAAAGCACACCCCTTTGACAGGAGAGCTCCAGTACAGCTGGGACTGCTGGCCTGGGCGTCCCTGCCTCTTGCCCACCCCAAGATCCCTGCAGGGCCCACACTGTAAAGGTGTGTGGAAGAGTTGGAGGGTCTCCTGGGAGACTGTGGGGAAGGGAACCTGCAGGCCACAGCACCCCCCCACCCCCGACAGGCTCCGGGCCTAAGTCAGGCAACTCAAAGTGCACATCATCTTGCCCTCTGCAGGTGGTAATGCAACAGGCCTGCTGTGGGCAACAATCCTGATACATTGTGCACATAGAATTTCTGCAGATCAAGTTCAGGGTCAATAGTGCAGAGGTTGAGAAACCCTCATTGAGAGGCACCTGGCGAGGGGAGGAGTAGGAAGGGCCGTGGGTAGGACAGGTGCAGAGCTGCCTCAGCACCATTTTTCTGGCAGCAGCTCCAGATGCAAAGAGACCAGATGCCGACCTTTGGAGGCCCTCGGCTGACTGGAAAACAGCCCCCTGGAGAACTTGCAGTTGAAGAGCCCCAGTTCTGTGGAATCGCCTTAGTGGCCTGGATACCTTATCCCTGAAAACCTCTCCAGCCTCATCCCAGGTGTGCCCTCTGCTGAGACACACTGAGCATCAGGTCTATTGCCCCAAAACCATATGGTGGCAGGCTCTGGGCCCGCACCTGTGCTGTTCCCTTCACAGGGCACCTTTCCTTCCCTGGTGAACTCAGGACTCAGCTTGCAGTGGGAGGTGAGACCACAGAGCCAGAATCCACAAAACTCGATCAGAGGCCAGAACCTGCTTCAGGTTTTCTTTGGCTTGGTGGCTGATGTCACACACACTCCCAGGCTAAGGCCACACTTTCCCATGGGAACTCTGACCTTCCTGGCACAGAAGAGCGAGCCCTGGCCTGGGAAGAGGAAGGGGAGGGAAGGGAGCTCAGAATCTCAAAGCTCAGAGGTCCTGGGATGGAGATGAGGGACTCTGCCCATGACATGCCCATGGCTCCTCTCGGGACCCAGCAAGCCCTGCTCGTGTTTGCTGACAAGACCCTGGGAGGGCGCCCTGCAGAGGAAGCAGATGTGGGGGGTTGGGAAGACTGCCCCCAACCTGGGTCCCTCGGGCTAGCTCAGCACTGCCCACTCGCTCTGCCCTTCAACATCTACCACCCATCATGAGCATGGAAGTCTCTGCTGGCCAACTTCCTGCCCTCTGCCCAGCCCCTGCCCCTGCCCCCCAATCTCACCCTTGCCCTTTTCCCAAGAGGCCCTGCTCACTGGGGTGCAATGGGCTCCTGCACCCCAGCTGTTGCTCAGCCTGTGCTAGTCCCTGCTGGGCCTCAGGACTCTCAGAAGAGAGCAAGGCGGAGCCCTGACTCTGCTGCTGAATGCCCATGACTTGGGTGAATTATTTAACGTCTATGAACCTGTTTCCTCCACTCTCTCCCCCTTTACCAGCTGGGGACCTAATTCCTGGACGGGCAGAAAGAGATGGGGCTCCTGGAAGGGGTGGGAGAAGCCATGCAGGCGTGAAGGTCAGAGCAGCACGGCTCTGGCTATCAGAGTCCTCCCAGACCCACAGCCATGCCCAGGTCCCCCCAGAGTCCCCACTGACTCAGTAAAATCATACCAGCTACTAGTTTACTGAGAACCTGTGGGTACTTGATCTGCTGTCTCATTGCATCCACATAACCCAGTGACGTATTTGACATCGTCTCCACTTTACATATGTGGAAATAGGCTCAGAGAGACTGCGTAATTCACCCCAAGTCACACAGCTGGTATTAGAACCTAGTCTGTCTAGCTCCAGAGGCCACACTCTATACTTTCTTCTCTCCTGTTTCCAGAGGAGGGCCAGCTGCCCCTGGCTGGCACCTCTGTGTCCCTACTGTCTTCCCCATCCTGTCCCATCTGGCCAGTAAACCATCCCTGCCCAGCTGCTTACCTCCAAAGGTTTAGTCTGCCTGGGATTCAGTGAAGCAGCCGAAGGGTCTGTTCACTCAAATTCAGGGCTCTGCTTCACTCAGGACCAATCTTTGGGTCCAGGGTTAAGAGTCCACATGGCCCTGAGGTGCCCTGAGTCAGAGTCAGAGATTCAATGACACTCAGAGTAGGAAGGATCAGTGTGTTTACTGGATACATGGGGAAACTGAGGTTCAGAATGAGGCAAGGCCTTGCCCAAGACACATAACATACCAGAGTCAGGGGCAGGATAGAACCTGAGAACCAGTTCTGACCCTTTACCCACAGTTAATATGCAAACTGTAAAACCAGTAAAAGAACTTACTGTGTGACCTTAGTCACACCTTTGTCTCTCTCTGGGTGTCAGTCTCCTCATCTGATGGAGGGTGGGGCCAGATGGTCTCTTAGGACCTTGAGTTTATTACCTTCACCCCCAAACTTGGGCTGCTGAAGGGTTTACGCCTGTAAGATACATCCATGTGCCAGATTATATGCCCCACAGAGCTCCTGCAAATCCTATACATTCATCAGTCCTCATATGGCCCCACATCCCTGCAGGTGGGAAACCACAGCCAGAGAGAAGCTGGACCCTTTCCCAGGCCACACAGTGGTGGAAGCCCCGCGCCTACCTCCCAGCCCAGTGTTCTGCTCACTGCACACAGGGCCACACTTCCCCCATGGCGATGTGGGGCACTACAGCCCTGGCCATGCCACAGCCAGACCCAGTACTCACCGAGATGGGGAAATAGTCCCTCATGTGCTTCCAGATGACCCAGCGCCTTATGGCCTGGCTTCGCCTGCCCCCCTGCCATGGCTTGTCTCGGTCCAGGTACCACCAGATAGCATACAGGACACTGAATAACCAGAATCTTGTGAACAGGAGGCCTATGAAGACCACAGTGCAGATCTGGGCTGGGGAGGGAAGCAGGAGCTGTCAGTGGTCAGAGGTGTGAGAAGAAGGGGGTGAGACTGCCCGGACCAAGCTCTCCCCATGTGCCCAGCACTGGCACTGTCCTGTCCAGCCCTCAGCCCCAGGAGGAAGAGATGAGCTTTCCATGCCTTCAAGGAGGAAGGAAGGCAGCCAGCCCAATGTCACACAGGAGCATGGATTTGAACCTAAGTAGGCCTAACTCCAAAACTCATTTTTGCCCCCTGCATCAGGCTGCCTTAGTCACTCCAATCCCCGCCCCCACCCCCACCCCCAGTATAGTAGTCTGCATTCACCAAGTGCTCAATAAGTGCCTGATGGACAACTGATTGTATTAACTGTTTCTAGTTTCCATCTTTTGGGACCTCAGAGAAAAAGGACACTCTTTCTGCCCAGCCTGCTTTCTGTCCACCCTCTGCCCCATCTTTCCAGAGATGAATCTGGCTAGATTCCTCCTCTAATTAAAGCCCTTCCATGGCTTTCCCATAACTTCAAGGCACAGCCCAGCAGCTCAGCCTGGCAGCCAAGCTTCCCAGGAGCTGGCCCAACCCCCTCCTGCTGCAGCCTCGCCTCCCCACCTCACACCCAATGCTCTGGCCAGAGTAAACTGCTCAGTGGTCCTACAACTCACTGAGCCCCTTCAATCTCTTAGCTTTTGCTCATTGTTTCCTCTGCCTGCAATGCCCTTTCCTGGTGAAGGAGGGAGGAAGAAAGAAATTAATCCCCGGCTGGCCCCCAGATCAGGGGTGCAGCAGGGCTAGGACCTGGCCCAGTGAGGAATTTCCCTCTAACCTATGATTCTGAATCCCTTGCTGCAGGCTAAGCCCAGCTTCATCTCAGGATCAGACGGTCTGTGGGTCGTCCCTGATCTGATCCCGATGGAGCATCCTTCCCTTAGAATATTGCTCCCTCCCCATCCTATTCCCTCTACTCAACACCATGCACTTATGCTCTTAAAGGTCAGCCTCCAGATGCGTATTCCATTTGAAAGTAGGGTGGACTGGGTCTGTCATTCCTGGCAGGTTTCCTGGAGGAGGAGACTTTTGACTCAGTCTGAACAGTAGTAAAATTCACCAGCCACATGATGTAGGTTGGGGCTCACAAATGTTCGCTTTACACACAGCACCTATGATGTGCCAGGTGCTGGTGGGACAGCAATGAACAACAGACAGAAACTCCTGCCCTTGTAGAGCTGACTTTCCAGTGTTGTGTTTGGGGCACTTTGTTTTTTAAATTTTTATTGTGGTAAAATATACATAACATAAATTTATCATCGTAACAATTTTTAAGTGTACAGTTCAGTGGCATTAAGTTCATTCACATTGTTGTGTAACTATCACTACCATCCATCTCCATAACTCTTTGCATCTTCCCAAACTGAACCTCTGTACTCATTAAACAATAACTCCCCATAACCACCTCCCCCAGTCCCTGCCAACCACATTCTATTTTCGGTCTCTGTGAATTTAAATATTTTAGGAACCTCATATAAGAGAAATTATCAAGTATTTGTTTTTTTGCAACTGGCTTATTTCACTAAGGATAATGTCCCGAAGGTTCATGCATGTTGTAGCACGTGTCAGAATCTCCTTCCTTTTCATGGCTGAATAATATTCCATTGTAGGTATATACCACTTTTTGTTTATCCATTCATCCATTGACGGAACAATGGACACTTGGGTTGCTTCCATCTTTGCACTTTATTTTAAAATACTATTGAATTAGTTATTAATAATGAAAAATGGGGAGGCTTCGCATACAAACCCCGACATCTGATGTCTCTTGGAAAACTGGAAGGAAGGGTAGCCCTGAGTCTCTATTCTCACGGGCAGCTCCTCCCGCCAGGCATTTCCCCCTCGATCCCAGACCCTCCGGTCAGTCAGTCACTGCTGTAACCAATGCTTAATCCTCACATCAGCTTTGCGGTTCCTGGAGGGGGCAGGAGAGGACCACCAACTGCTTGTGGCTTGGTCACCTTTGTGTTTGTCTTAAATGTTTTTTAATAAAAATTTTGAAAGAGTTGTAGAAGAGTGGGAATAAAATGCCACTATTTGTATGAAAAAGATCATTTGCACATATATGGTTGCACATGCATAGAGGATGGAAGGAGTCCCATGGATCTGGAGGAAGGAGACAGGATGGCAGGCAGATTGACTTAAGTCTTATTTGTTTTTTTCTATATTAAAAAATTTTAATGTGAAAAAAACAATAAAGAACTGCAGTGAGGGCCCTCTCCCCTTGGGCAAAATCAAGTCTGTGTGGGTGGTTCCCACTTTAAGAAAACCAGCTCTAGAGAATAAAAACAAATTGTTAATAGTGGCTACCTGGAGGGTAGGATTTTGAGAAGTCTTTTGCTTTTGGGATACACATTTTGTTTGAGTGTTTTACAGTAGTATGGATTAGTTTTGCAGTCAGAAAAAAAACGTTAGGAATAGAACACTGGGCATTTGCACCTGACCATAAAGACCTCTCCCCAACCTCACCATCCCTCTCACTCTGAGCTCCCCCTTCAACTCAGTCGGTCATTTAAAAAGGGAGACATTTTCTTTCACTTTATCCTCACAACTCTGAGAGGGAAAAATTTAAAACCCTATTTTATAAAGGTCTAGAGAGTGTATGCGATTTGGCTAAGGTCACACAGCAAGCTAGTAGGATGGGACCTGGGATTCAATCCTACTATTTTGGCTACATCATGCTCCCGTTCACTCATTCAACAAATATTTATCAACTCCAACTCTTCTAGGAGCTGGAGATGCAGCTGAGAACAAGACAAAATGTTTGAATGGAACTTAACTTGCTGCCGTAAGTGTGTGAGTTGCAGAGAAGAGGAAAGGAAACAGACGGTAAACAAGTAACCCATTTGGGAAGTATTTGGCTCTCAGCTCTGAGTCCTGGGGACAGGCCCTAGTTGACTTCTCTGGCCACTTCTTTGCTACTGCCCAAAATGCCTCCTCTAACTCCTGCGTGAACCAGCTCTTCAATCAATGTGCATCATCTTTATTCCTCCACTGGAAGCCCTTTCAATCCCGCCCTGTGGACCCCATCTCCTAAATCTCTCTTTTTCGGGGCTACTTCTCTCCACCTGCTGCCAGCCTCCCTAGACCAGGGAGGCAATCTTTTTCTTAAAGGGCCAGATTGTAAATATTTTAGACTTTGAGGCTCAAGACACAACTTGGAGGATATTACATTATGTGGGCACGTAATCATTTTAAATGCAACCATTTAAAAATGTAAAAAACGTTCTTAGCTCATGGACTGTACAAATACGAAAACAAACAGTGGGCTGGGTTTGGCCCATGGGCCATAATTTGGTGACCCCTGATCTAGATGGTGACTGCTCCCTGCCATCGGTCTATTCCCCACACCCCAAACACAGTAGATAGCTTGACTGCAGCCGCAGGGACCTTTAACACGCATATTGAACCCTGTCACGCCCCCATCTAAAGCCTTCTGGGGCTCCCTTCGCCCTCAGGATAAGGGATCAGGTAAAACCTCCTCCTACTGGCACCCCCTGGCCCAGATTCCTTTTCTCCATTGGCCTCCCTCTAGCCTTCCAGGCCCTGGGCTACTTTGACTTCTCTGTGCTGCTCCCGACATCCCCAGGCTCCCGGGCCAGGAGCCTGCAGGGCTGTGGGTGGGCACGGCCAGTCAGACACACTCCTGCTCACAAAGCTCACACGAGGCAAGCTGCACATGATGCCCTTCACTCCCTGTGACCCCTAGGCCACAGCCTGCCTGGCTCTGGGCCCCTAGTGCCCTTTGTCCAGGAGCCAGCCGACTTGCAGCCTGCCCTGGGCATAGAGCTCCCTCCTGTGCTCTCGCTGCCGGCCTCTACTTTGTAGTCCACACCTCCTCCACTCCCTCTGTCCTCTCTCCTCCCTCCTCCGTCCGTCTCCTTCCCTTTCCTCCTTGGCAATAGGAGGAGCCCAGGACTGGGGTCTACAGCCTGGGGCATTTAAGGCACTTAGTGTCTCTGCTCATCTGTGTAATGGGGATAACCAGGGATATTTAAAATGTTTAACGACCTTAGCATGGAGACGCAGATCAATCAGAAGGGATGCTGGGGGCAGAGTACTGGAGGGCCTGCTCTGCTGGGGGTGAATCCTTTAGCTGCAAAATAGTGGGGAGCTTCTGAGGGAGCACCTGGTGTATATGGTACGTAGTGTGTGTGTGTGCGTGTGTGTGTGTGCGCGTGCGAGCGCGCGTGACATGGCTGTTGACCAACCTGTCTGCCCATATTTTATGTATGTCCGTATTTTATCACGAGGATAGTGGCATCTGTGTACAGGCTAACACCAGCCCTGGGGTAGCAGTTCCCACTCAGTCTGGTGCCGGCAGATGAGATGCAGAATCCCACTGCTCCCAGTCCCTCTCTCTTCCCACGGTCCTGGGCCCTCCTCACAGACGTCCCCTTCAGCAGAGCTGGAGTTTGGGCCAGTGTGGGCTCCCTGGCCATGATGGATGTGTTCACCGTGGGGGGTGGGGTGGGCAAGAGGACCTAACCCTCCCGTGTGATCCCAGCCCCGGGCTAGGCCGAGTGGAGTAAGCACATTTCCTCATCTCATCCCACAGCAGCCCTGTGAGGTCAGCATGGTTACTCCCCTTCTGCAGATGATGAGATCGAGATATCAGGTGTGGGCCCACGAAGCTCGCACAGCTGGTCAGCTGCCCAGCCGGAGTCTGACCCAGTTTTGCCTGGTACCCCCTTTGCTCCCCAGTCCACTTTCAGCCCGCACCTCCTCTCCCCCTCCATTTCTTTCCCTGTTCCCCTCTTTCCCCACCCCCAAGTCTCAGTTTCCTCCTCTCTGAAAGGGAAAAAGGAAATCCATCCCCTCTGAGCAGGCTGAGAAGCCTGGAACTTTCCCACAGTTGCCTAGATCCTTCCCCATGCCACCAGGCAGCCTAAGGCAGGCTCTCTGTTCTAGTACTAAGGTGGAACCCACAGCCCAGGAAAGGTAAGTAACCTGGCCAAAGCCACAGATGATAGCTTCTACCCCACCCTACCCCCACCCTCCCACACCCTCCCAAGGCCTCTCGGCAGGCCCAAAAGGCTCTCTGGGCAGAGTTTCTGAGTGCAGCAAAGCCCCCTTCAGGATGAATGTCTTTTCGCCATCAATGCACTATGTGCACCCGGAGTGGCAGGTGCCCATGGTCTCCTGTCCCCAAGCCCAGCCCTCCTTACCCAGGACAAAGAAGGAGAAGACCCACTGCAGGACCGCAAAAGTCTGCAGCCTGCGCTCCCATGGCACAGACAAGGGCGCGATCTCCACCATGCTGGCTCCTCTGCCGGCTCCAGCTCCGGAGGCTTCTCTGAACCCTGGTGTGGTCCAAGGCACCCAGTGGTGTTTGTTGCTGCTGAAGGTTGTGTAAGCATTTGTGGGATGGGAGGAGGGTGCCCCGCCCAGCCTAGTCCAGCCCCAAGGCCGCCCTGCCCCACCCTGGTGGAGACCTGTTTTCTAGGAGAAACCTTTGAATCTCCCTGCCCTGGGCCCAGCTAAAGGAAGGAGGAAGAAAAGGAAATGTACAGCTCTTATCCAGGGGCAGTGGCCTCCTCAGGCAATGTCTTATCTGCTGGATCACCTTTCTCTCTGATTGCTCAAATGTTGCCCTCTACTTGGCAAATGAAGCCCCAAGTATAATTCAGTCCTGTCCTCTTCCCACCCAGTGATCTGGCTCCAATAACTGCCTCCTCTCTCCTGCCTGTCCTGTCTACTGCTTCCCCTCCACAAATAGGCGTAATAGCTCCCATCCAAAAATCCTTTGGCCCCACCCTCTCCTCTACCTCCTGCCCCATTTCTCAGCTCACCTACACAGCAAAACTCTTAGACGAGCTATCTGCATTCCACGCGTTCACCTCCCATTCTGTCCTCCCCTACTCCATACTTCAGATGCCGCTACTCCATGCAACTGCCCTTGACAAGTTCACCAACGGCCTCCGGGGCACTGAATCCAGGGGTCAAGTCTCAGATATCATCTTGACCTATCAGCAGCCTTAGACACGGTTGATCACTCCCTCTTCCTTGAGACACTTGGGACACCACACTCTCCTGGTTTCCTTCCTACCTCTCTGGCTGCTTCTTGGTCTCCTTTATGGCCCTTATCCTTCACCAGACTAAATGTATGAGCACCCTCCTGCTCCCCCAGTCCGTGGACCTTCTCTCTTCTCCCCACACTCACCCCCTTGGAGATCTCACCCAGGCTCACGGCCTTGTATTCTATCTACACAATTAGGCTTCCAAATCTGCATCTCCAGCTCTGACTTCCCCCTGGGGCTCCAGACTTGAATATCTAGGTGGCTACTTGGCATCTTCACTTGAAAGCCCGCTAGGTACCTCCATGAGAGCATGTCTAAAACTGAACTTGATTCCTCCTCACCTGCCCACAATGGCCTTTCCTCTGCTCTTTGCCATCTCAGTAAAGGGTGACTCCATTGACTTGGTTCCTCAGGCCAAAACCTTAGAGTCACAATAGACTCTTTCTGTCCCTCTCCATCCACATCTATCAGTTGGTTCTCCTAAATCCTTTTAAATGTGCACCTTGAATTGAAGTATAGCAAACATACAGTAAAACACACAAGTCCTGAGTGTGCAGAGTGATGCATTTTCACAAAGTGAACACACTCATGTAACTACCACTCTGATCAACAAATACAACAAGACAGCACCCCTGTGTCCTCGTCACTCCTCTGCTCCCTGGAGGTCATCACCATCCTCATCTGTTTTTGAACTTTATAAAAAGTGAATCTTACAATATATACTCTCTTGGGACTGGCTTCTTTGGCTCAAGATTATATTTTTGAGAGTCAGCCAAATTGTGTGTATTTCTAGTACATTTGTTTTCATTGCCATATGGGATTTCATTGTTTGACTATGTCACAATTAGTCCATTTTACTGCTGATGGGCATTTGAGTTGTTGCCTGATCCTGGCTAGTATGAGTTGTGCTGCTATGGGCATTCTTTTTTTTTTTTTCCAGCTTTCTTGAGAAATAACTGATATAAATCACTGTATAAAGTTTAAGGCATACAGGATGATGATTTGATTTATATATCTAGTGAAATGATTACCATAATAGGTTTAGTTAACACCCATCATCTCATATAGATATGACAAAAAGAAAAGAAAAGTAAATGTCTCCTTATGGTGAGAACTCGTAGGATCTACTCTCTTAGTAGCTTTCCTCTACATCACACAGCAGGATGGGTATTCTGTACACGTTTTGGTGCACATTTGTATATATTTCTGTTGAGTATGTGCCTGGGAATAGAATTGCTGGGTTTCCTGGTATAAAGCCATAGTTTTCCAAAGTGGTTGTGTCACCAGCTAGTGCCCCTATGTTCATTGCCACATTATTCACTATAGCCGAGAAGTGGAAGCAACCCAAGTGCCCATTGACTGATGATTGGATAAAGAAGATGTGGTGTGTGTGTATATATATATATATATATACACACACATATATATACATACACATACAATGGAATACTACTCAGCCATAAAAAAAGACAAAAATCGTCCCATTTGCAACAACATGGGTGGACCTGGAGGCTATTATGTTAAGTGAAAGAGAAAGACAAAGCCAGAGAGAGAAAGACAAACACTGCATGATTTCATTCATAAGTGGAAGATGAACTAACACATGGACAGAGAGAACTGTTCGGTGGTTACCAGGGGCCAGGTGGTTGGGGGGGTGGGCATAAGGGGGGAAGGATGAATTTATACAGTGACTCACAAACAATAACGTACAACTAAAATTTCACAATGTTATAAACTATTATGACATCAATAAAAAAATCAAAAGAAACTAGTTCGCAAACTTCAATGCAAATAAATTTGCATTCTTAGATGAAATTGAGATTTTCCTAGGGAAATACAATTTACTATATTGACTCAATTAAAGATAGAAAACTTAAGCAGATTAATTTCTATAGAAGAAATAGAGAAAATTATCAAGGAATTTCCCCACCAAAAAAAAGCACCAGGCCTGGATGGTTTCACAGGAGAATTTTACCAAATCTGTGAAGACTATATAGCCCCGATGCGCCATAAATTGTTTCAAAGCTTCTAGTTTCTTCCTTATCTAGCAAGTATAGCGTTGATATTTAAACTCAATTTTTTAGAAAGCAGCACAAAAAGAACTATAGACTTATTGAATTGCTTATGAATATTAATGAAAAATATTTAAATAAAATATTAGAAAACAATCCAACATCAATTACTATATACCATTAACAAGTGGGATTAGGGAAAACAGTAATATAATACATCAGATTAATAGATTTAAGAAGAAAATCATATGATTATCTCCATAGATGCTGAAAAAGCCCTTGACAAAACTCACCACAGAGTGAAATTGATGAGTGTCTCCTTAATATAATAAAATATATATACTTTGCTCCTAAAGCTAGAATCTTACTTAATAGGGAAATACTAGAAGCATTTCCACTAAGAATCAGCAATAAACCAAAGAGGCCCTCTACTATTCAACGTTGTACTTGGGTGTTAGGCAAAGCAGTTAGAGAAGAGAAATCAATAAGAGGCATAAGAATTGGGGAGAAAAAGAGTAAATCTACCCCTTGCAGATGATAAGATTGTGTACCTGGAAAGCCCTAAAAGTGTTTTATATTTGTCTTCATTTTTACTGTTTCTGGAGTTTTTCATTTCTTGGTGTAAATCCAAGTTTTTGTCTGGTATCATATTCCTTCTACCTAAAGAACTTCCTTTAAAGTTTCTTATGGCATAAGTCTGCTGGGAATTAATTCTCTTGGCTTTTGTTTGTCTAAAAATATGTATATTTTTGCCTTAAATTTTGAGCAATATTTTCACTGGGTATAGATTTTTGGTTTGACAACTTTTTTTCTTTCAGCTCTTTAAAGATACAATTCTTTGTTCTTCTGTGTGTAATGTATCTTTTTCTCTGGCTGCCTTGAAGATTTTCACTTTACCTTTGGTTTTTAACAGTTTTATTTTTATTTTATTTATTTATTTATTTATTTTTTTATTTATTCATTTTTTTCCCCCCAAAGCCCCAGTAGATAGTTGTATGTCGTAGGTTCACATCCTTCTAGTTGCTGTACGTGGGACTCGGCCTCGGGTTGGACGGAGAAGTGGTGCCCTGGGGTGCGCCCGGGATCCGAACCCAGGCCGCCAGCATCAGAGCGCGCGCACCTAACCGCTAAGCCACGGAGCCTGCCCAATTAACAGTTTTAATATAATGTGTCTGGAATAAAAAAAAAATTATCCTGTTGAGATTCTCCATGTTCTTGGATCTATGGTTTCATAGCTTTCATTATTTTTGGAAAATGTTCAGCCTATCTCCTTAAATATTTCTTCGGCTCTGTTATTTCTTCTCCTTCTGAGGTTTTAATTATGTGGATGTTAGACTGTTTAAAATTGTACCACGGCTTTTGAATGCTCTGTTCTGTGTGTTTATTTTCAGTGCTTTATCTCTTTGTGTTTCAGTTTGGGTAATTTTTATTGACCTATCTTCAAGTTCACTGCTCCTTTTTTTTTGGATGCGTTGAGTCTACTGACGAGCCCAGAGAAATTCTTGTCTCTGTTTTTTAGTTCTAGCGTTTCCATTTGACTCTTTCTTACTACTTTCATCTCTGTTCATTTCAACACTAGGTTCTCAGCACAGCAACCTGCCTATCTTTGAGACACACACACACACACACTCCCTTGGTCCTATGTTCGCCTATGTTCCTCATCAGCAAAGCAGCTTCCTCTACTCCCGCCCTTCTCCATGGGTCTCCATGGTTTGGCTGCACAGCTCCTGTCAAGTGGCTGTCTCCATACAGCCACTCCCCCAGGCTCCAGTGATAGGTCCCTCCTCTTGCCCTTTCAAGCCCACAAGTGGCAAGACCTCCCTGGTCTGGCACATAGTAGACACTCAAATATTTATCAAATAAATGAACGACTTAATTAAAGTATCAGAGCATAAAGTGCTCGGAAAATTGAGGGAGCTAAGCATGGATTGGGAATTAAATTAGGGCCAGTTGGTAAAGGCCTTGAATGCCTCAGAGCTCCCAGCCAACAGGCTGAATTGTCCAACGAGAAATAACCAAATGGACCTAAGACCCAAGCCAAGTGCTGCAGGTGGGTGCTGTGCAGAGGCCTCCATCAGCTGCTGGGTGCTGAGCCCCCACCTCTGTGGGAAAGGCCCTGCCTGCTCTGCCGACCTGGTGGCCTCTTGCCTTTAGTAAAAGATGAAGGGAACCTTTTTTGACAGTTTGGGCCTAAGAGCCAAGGATTTCTGTCTGTGCTGCTGGCACAGAAGAAAGACATGGAGTGGTCCCTGCTCTGCTCCTCATTCCCTGGGTGACCTTGAGGAAGCACAGATCCTCTCTGGGCCTCAGTTTCTACAGGTGTAGAATGGAGGTGGGGTTAGAGCTACAGGGGAAAGAATTGACATTAAGGACCTACTCTGAGTTGTCTTTTATACTAATACCCATTAAAGAGCTGGCATTTTTGAGTGACTACTCTGAAGTAGACAATCTCTGTGCATATTTCACTTAATTCCCAAAGCGGCCCTATGAGGTAGGTGCTGTTGGTATCTCAACTTACACACATGAAAACTGGCATCTCATGTAATCCTCACAACAACCCTCCAAAGTAGAGGTGGGTCCCATCACAGCTCTGAGGGTGCAGTGACCTCTCTGGGATCTCACAGTTCACAGGAGGCAGAGCGAAGGTTCAGTTTGGGTCCTTCTTACTCCAGAGCCTTGTTTCCCCTATGCCACACTCTCCATTCCATGATTATAACTGGTTTCCTTTCTCGAACAGTCCGTGAAATCTTCAAGCTCAGGAATTCTGTGTCTTCGTATGAGAGAGAGAGTCTAGCGCGGAGAAGATGAGGGGAAAGTTTTGATGAAAGATACAGAAGAGGGGAAAAGTGAACTGTGAGATCCCAGAGAGGTCACTGCACCCTCAGAGCTGTGATGGGACCCACCTCTACTTTGGAGGGTTGTTGTGAGGATTACATGAGATGCCAGTTTTCATGTGTGTAAGTTGAGATACCAACAGCACCTACCTCATAGGGCCGCTTTGGGAATTAAGTGAAATATGCACAGAGATTGTCTACTTCAGAGTAGTCACTCAAAAATGCCAGCTCTTTAATGGGTATTAGTATAGAAAGATACAGAAGAGGGGAAAAGAGGGAAAGAGAAAGAGGAGAGCCAGCAAACACCAGCCGTGAGGAGGCGCTCCCTCTGCTGGTCATTCTGAGAAGCTGCGGGCAGGATGGACTTCCTTTCTAGGGCGGAGCGGCGAGAGATCGGAGGAGTCTGGGTGATAGGCAAAGCTGTTGAGGGGGATACACTCACTTACAGAGGTGGCTGAGGGATCGCTTGCCACTGGCTTTGGCTGGAGAAGAGCTAGTCTGTCCCTTTGCGGCCTTGTCAGGATGGAGAATTCTGAGCCCTCTTAGGGCTGTGTCATCTGCTGAGTCCCTGCTTGTGTGTCCTGTGCGTTGCAGTCTGGTCCTCTGAGGAAGAAGTATCATCTCAGTTCACGTAGGAGGAAACAAACTTGGAGAGGTTAATCAGGTTTCCCCAGCTCGCCACATGAACATGACCTTTTCTGTCTGTTTTTGTTTGTTTTAAGACCATTTTGAACCCACCTAAGTCCTGGCCTCTTTCTCCCTTCATCCACACTCTCTCCCTGGGTGATCTCGCTCTTGGCGTGGTGTTTATTTTTTACTGAGGTCACATTGGTTTATAACATCATGTAAATTTCAGGTGTACATCATTATATTTAGACTTCTCTATAGACATCGTCTTCACCGCTAAAAGTCTAATTTCCATCAGTCACCGTACACGTGTCCCCCTTTACCCTCTTCACCATCCCCCACCCCCTTCCCCTCTGGTAACCACCAATCTGTTCTCTGTATCTCTGTGTTTTTTGTTTATCTTCCACATATGGGTGAAATCCTACGGTATTTGTCATGACATGGTTTTAACCCTCATCTGTGCGTGATGAGTCCTTAGTTTATCATTCCAACCTTTACCTCTCTTCTGGGTTCCAGATTGCCAGCCTGATATTTGCACTTGGATATCTCAAAGGCATCTTACACCTACCATGTTCAAAGGTGGACTCTCGGTCTCTTTCTCACCCCCAGTACTATATTCCTTAAGCTCTCTCAATCTTCTCCCTCAGAGAAAATGGCACCATCATCTACCCTGAGGCAGAAACCCAGGAGACATTCTAGATTCCTCCCTCACCTATCCCTTTACCTTTAGCCCATGAGCAACTCCTGTCACTTCTAGTTCCAAAATCCATCTTGAACACCCCCACTTCTTCCTGTCTCCATTCTCCGTCTCCAAGACACCATGCCCTGCAGGGACTACTGTAGTAGCCTCCGTACTAATGGTCCTATTTCTCTTTAGATTTATTCACTCAACAAATAGTTGTCAAATGAGCACGTACTATTTACCAGGCACGGCTCTGGACCCTGGGAACACAGTGGAAGCAAGACTTGCCCTCTGGCTTCTTACAGTCTATTCTCCAAACAATATTGTTGTTGTTTTTAATTATGCAAATTCCCTGCTTAACACTTACACTTCTAAACTCTTCACCTTGGCCCACAAGCATCCTCCCACCTCAGGGCCTTTGCTCACGCTGTCCCCTCTGCCTGGAGTGTTCTTTCCCCAGCCTTTGTATTGCTGTCTCCTCCTCCTTCAGGTCTTGGTTGAAATGACACCTTCTCTGAACACCCTTTTATTCCCTCTCCTTGCACCCTGGACATTTCCTCCACAGCCCTGTATCCAAGGGTAGTATTAAAATCAATACGTTTGTACTTATACCTATCACATAGATGGTAAGTTCCTTTAGGGCAGGAAATGTGATTATATAATTTACCAAATCATACCCAGCGCCTAGCACCCAAAAGGTGCCCTTTATTGAATAAAGGAATGTGGGGCTAAGGCTTTCTCCTTCCCACTGTTGTCCTTCTGAGAGCTGAAGGAAGCACCTACTTCTCTGAGGTTACTTTTCTTCAGGCTAAACACCCCACAAAGTAGCATGGTCTATACAGCGCTGCCCAGACAGTGTTCTGTGGAAGGTGCTATCTCAGAAAGGTTTCATGTTGAGTAAAGTTTGGAGTGTCCCCGTACACAGCGTGATAAAGGCTCTGAGAAGTCCTGGTGTAAAGACCCCATTTAGCTCTCTTCTGCCCCGCTGTTCCCAACCTCTTTTGCCTAATTATTTGAATAAAATTTAATGAGAGACTAGGCAATCTCTGAGCTCAGGGGCAGTGCCAGGTTCCTGGAGTAGGGACTGACAGCCTGGGCCTTGGACCAGACAGGCTCCCAGGCTCTGAGTGTGGCTCTCCATGCCCTGGAGATGATGAATGTGCTGGGCACCTGTGGCAGGCTAAATAGTGGCCCTCAAAGATGAACACATCCTAACCCCCGGAACCTGTGAATGCTACCTTACATGACAAAAGGGACTTTGCAGATGTGATTAAATTAAGGAGTTTGAGATTATTCTGGATTAGTCTGTGTGATCCAGATGGGCCTGATATAATGACAGTAGTCCTCATAAGAGGGCTACAGGGGGGTCAGAGTCACAGGAGAAGGTGAAGTGATGCTGGAAGCAGAGATTGGAGTGATGCACCTTGAACACTAAGGAAGGGGCCACAAGCCAAGAATACGGACAGCCACTAGAAGCTGAAAAAAGCAACATAACAGATCCTTCCCTCAGAACCTCCAGAAAGAACCAGTCTTGCCAACACCCTGACTTTAGCCTAATGAAACTGATTTCAGACTTCTGACCTCCGGAACTGTAAGAGCATAAATGTGCGTTGTTTTAAGCCACTAAGTTTGTGATCATTTGTTACAGCAGCGATAGGAAAGGAATACAGCGCCCTGTGGGGAGCCAGTACTTCTTAGTGGTGAACTTTTTCTTTTTTCTTACTCTCCATGGCAGAACCTTTAGCCAATAATCTGTGTTCCGTGAGCTAGCCCGCCCCTCTCTCTCTGCCTAGACTGACTTTCTCCCATATGTACCCCACCCAACCTTCCAGATCCAGTTCAAACACCATCTCCTCCACGAGGCTTGCTGTGACCCCGTCACACCCTGCCAGGTAAAAGTGGAGACCCACAGCTCTCAAAGTGGGGAACCCTTTCAACCTCATGGCACAGCTGCCCTCATTCATGTCTCATTCCCCAGCAGACTGAATAGCAGTAGAGGTTTTGTGGCTGGAATGAGTGAGTGCTGTATAAGGTGAGAGCCCCCGGTGGAAGAGGGCTCTACCCTATGGTCCTCCAGTGAAATAAATGTGTGCTCTGTCTGACCGGGGGTGGGGGGGGGGTGCCCTCATCTGTGTCTGCACCTTGGGCCCACCTTGTGAAGCCGGTCCATCACTTTGCATCCTGTACAGTTTCCTTTGGGCAGCCCACCAACCCTTTAAGCCTGCCATGTCGCAAGTGTGACATCAGCATATACCACACCCTTGTTCCTTCTGCATTCCCTGGCTGCCGTGGGCCCCGCCGCCCAATCCCTCCTCCAACCCGGGACTCGGGAGTGGTCCAGGACTCTTCCTTCTCCTTCAGTCTCCACATTCGGTTATTTAGAAAGTCCTGTCATTTCTTAGGCACATCTCTCAAATCCATCTTCTTTCCTCTGTCTTCACTGCCTCTACTGCAGGCCAGACCACCACCACCTCTTCCCTGGACCCTGCTGCCACCTCCTCTCTGGTCTCTCTGCCTCCGGGCTGGCCCCAGCCAGCCCCTCCTCCACACAGCAGCAGCCAGAGGGAGTTGCCGGAACCCACATGTGGACATGTTGCTCTCCTTCCCAGTAGCCAACGGGCTGCCTTTCTCCTTGCCCTTTTCCAGTATTTCCCGAGACACCACAGCTGCTGATGGCAGATGGTGCCTGGCCATGTCCCTACCTACTGAACTGTGATACCCAGTTCCACCAGGAAACCAGCTGTAGCTTCTTTCCTCTGTGGTCACTGCTGTGACCAGAAGGGACCCTGCACTACAAGGCCAACAGAGTCTTCCTAAGGCCTTCATAGGCTGGAGACCCACACTCGTCATGACGAGCGTAATAAACTGCTCCCGCATCAAATACCATTTACTGCAGTAAAAGTTTCGAAAAGGATTTCCATAATTTTAAGTTTTGTAAAGAGTAAATTATTCATTTTGCTTTGTAATTTGAACTTAACTATATTTATTGTAACTAAATATGAATTGGTTTGGGTTGCCTGTGACTAGTTGGCATAATACTGCATCTGTAGACATTTAATTAAACTTGTATTAATTTTGATGTTGCTCCTTTTCTGCTCACATTTTTGAGCCCATGTATTTTTATTCTCAGGCGTAAATATTTGTGTAAGTTCTGGAAAAGCTCATGGGGGGCCGGCCCTGTGGCCTAGTGGTTAAGTTCAGCACACTCCGCTTCAGTGGCCCAGGTTCGGATCCTGGGTGCGGACCTACACCACTTGTCAGTGGCCATGCTGTGCTGGTGACCCACATGCAAAAAGAGAAAGATTGGCACAGATGTTAGCTCAAGGTGAATCTTCCTCAGCAAAAGAAAAAAAGAAGAAGAAAGAAAAGCTCATGGGCCCCAAGCCATGAGGCCATAAGACTATTAAAAGGTCCCTGGGGGGCTGGCCCAGTGGCATAGTGGTTAAGTTTGTGCACTCTACTTCTGCAGCCCGGGGTTTGAAGGTTCGAACCCCAGGCATGGACTGATACACTGTTCATCAAGCCATGCTGAGGCAGCAGTGTCCCACATACAAAATAGAGGAAGATGGGCACAGATGTTAGCTCAGGGCCAGTCTTCCTCACCAAAAAACAAAAACAAAAACAAAAACAAACCCAGGTCCCTGGGTCTCTGCGAAGAGGCCTGGCCCCCCAGAGAGCTTAGGGCTGAGCTCCCACCAGAGCTGTGTGGCTGGAGTGGGTGGGTTCCCACTCCTCACATGCCCAGGCGTCAAGGCCACCCCTTCTGTGCCATAGAGGGCTTGGGGGTGAGAACAAGGGGAGAAAAGGCTTTAGGTGGGGGGAGGATCCAGGAAATTGCAAGCACCCCCTACCCTACCTTGTACCCTCCTGCTGTCCTCTTGCCCACCCTGCCCCCACCCCACATGTTGCTGGCTCAGACGTAACTTTCTTAAAGTTTGGCTCCTCGAAGAACTCAAGGCCCTGAGCTGACTAAGTGGAGAGAGACAGAGTCATTGGCTCTCCCACACCTCAATCTCATATCCAACACCCCATTTCCCCAGCATGCCAACCTCACAGGGCTGTATACTGGAAAGAGTAGAGGCTTTGGGTTCAGAAAGGCCTGGACTCATATGCTGGCTCAACCTTGAGTTAGTTCCATGGATTGGGGCAAGTCACTTCCCCTCTCTGAGCCCTGATTTCCTCATCTGCAAAATGAGGTGAATAATATCAACTCATAGATTATTATCAGGATCAAATAGGAAGCCACTAACACAACGCTTGGCAGTCTGTAGGCACTTGATAAAGAGTAGTTTCCTTCCCTCCAGCCATTTCTGAACCCACAATCTCACCAGTCACTGAATCTGGCCAATCACGTCCTGGCTTCCTTCCCTTTTTAGGTGGTCCTTGCCATCAGGGCCCCAGGATGCCAATCCTACGTGGGAAAGGGGATGAGAGGTCCATTTGCCGCATAGCTGACATGTCTGGGCATGGTGCCAGGTGCTTTAAGCAGGTGACACTCACTCTTTAAAGCCTGCCTGACAGAAATATTTATCCTTTCCCAACAGGCTCTGCTCCCCCTTCCCCATCCTCAGTATCCCCAGTACTCTGCCAATCTGCAGAGGGGCAGAAGGCAAAATTTGGGTCCTCTTGGCCAGGTTCCAAGCCATAGTTGCCTATATTTATGAAGAGAAAATGGATTCTAACTAAAAACGACATCCCTGACCATTGCACTTGACCCTGCTATTTAAGTCCAGCAGAAAGGCATATCTTTTCAAATAGAAAAAAATGTAATCACTTAATTTCAGCATTCATCATGAGAGACTTTGAGTAAGCAAACCAGTATGATGGAGTGTGGCTAATGATTTTCCTTGCAGAAAGTGGATGGCTGGTGTCCAGCTTCCATCAAAACTGCAGTCGTCCTGCAAAAGATGGCAGCACAAACTTGACCCACCTTTCTGCTCTTCACCAGAACTTCAGGCGGCATTCTCATATCCAGGGGCAATGCCTCAAGAAATCTGAGTCAAATACTGCTCAAAAAGCAAGGAGTAATGTCTCTAAATTGTCTTCTAGTTACTATCACCACCATCTTCATCACAACACCACCACCACCATTGTCATTACTACCACCACCTCCATCATCACCACCACCATCATCACCACCACCACTATGATCACTACCACCATCATCATCACCACCACCATCATCACCACCACCACTATGATCAGCAATAGCATCGCTACCACTATCACCACCATTACCACTATCATCACCACCATCCAGCAACCACCATCATCATCATCACCACCATCATTACCACCCTAACTACTATCTATGAGCATCTACTATGTATCAGGCAGGATCTATTCTACAACATTGCTATGAGATTAGTACTGTTATCTCTATTTTCTAGGGAGAAAACTGAGGCTCAGAGAGGATAAATCATTTCTCCAAATTACCTAGCTGGTAAGAAGCAGCACTGGGATTCAAAGTGCTCTTCAATTCAAATTGGGCTCTTACTCTAAAGCCCAAGTTTTTCTACTGTGATATGATTTGTCTCCTGTTTCTCTTTTTATCACCCTGACCCACCTCTTCCTTTGCTTGTCAGGTCCTCCTCTTCAATGCTCCCTAATTAAATTGCCCTCAAGATTAAATTCTTTATTTTCACCCATGTGTTTTCAACTAGCTCCGTGGCTACCTCATAGCAGTGCTTACTACAATCTGGTATAGCTTTATGTCCACTGCTTTCCATCCCCTCCAGACTTATACTCCTTGAGGGCAGAGACTGTCTATTGGTCAATGTATCTCCAGTGCCCAAGGCTTGACTCATGATTTACTCAAAAGTTTGTGGTCTGAATCCATGAATGAATACGTACAGGGATGCCTGGACAGATGAGTGAAGAGACAGATGGATTAATGGATGAGTGGACGGGTGATTAAGCGCATTAATAGATGATTAAGGATAACTCACAAATCTACATTCATAACCCTCTCCAATTCACTCCATTATTATATCTCCAAATGGCCATCAGAACTTTCTACTTGGCTCCTTTGCTGTTGTCTAGAACTGAACCTATACAAACCTGAACTCCTCCCTAACTGATTCCTTATCTCCGTTCTGACAATGGTACCATGATTTCTCCCAGCGTCCCCTTCACTGGTCCTCTGATTGGTTCATTCAGTCAACAAGATTTTTTTTGCTTGTTTGTTTGTTTTCTTTTTTTGGCTGTCTGCTATGTGCCAAACACAGTTCTAGGGAATGGAAACAGAGTAAATAAGACAGGAAACGTCCTGGGGACCTCAAAGCGGTTCACAGTCAACAGTGGGGTGGAAGGTGGTGTATCAAACAATGAGCAAGTCAAAAGCTGACAAGATAATTACAGAGCATAACAAGTGACACGTTAAGGAAATAAACAGAATGATGAAAGAGAACTAAGGGACCTCACACTAGATAAGATGATGGGGGAGGCCTTGTTTGAAGATGTGATATTAAGCAAGACCTGAAGGATGAGAATAAACCGTTCAATATAAGGGCTGAAATAAGAACATTCCAGGCAGGGGAACCAGCCAGTGCACAGGCTCCTGGGCTGCAAAGAACCTGGTGTGTTTCAGGAACAGAAAGGAGGCCAACGCGGCAGTAGTGCAGAGAACAGTGGAATACTGTATGAAAGCAAGTTGTTAATAGAACTTAGTCGGGTCATGTAGGGCCTTGGTAAGGAGTCAGATTTTATTCTAAGAGCAGTGGGAAGCCAATGAAGAATCTTAAACAGGGGAATGACATGAGCCCTCTGGCAGGTAGGCAAGGAGCTGCCCCCCAAGAGCCCAGGTGCAGATGATTCATAGGTGAGTTTTCTCCAGTCATTAAGGAAGGGGTAACTCCAACTCCATTTAAACTGTTACAGTGCCCAGAAAAGAAAAGCACCCAAATGCTTTCTGTAAAGTCATCATAACACTGTTGGCCACCCTGACACAAAGGTGCAGCAAAAAGAAAACAGACCAAGCCTATTTATAAGTATTAATATAAAAAATCCTTAAAATTTTAGTAAATAGAATTCTGAAGCACGTTAAAAGAAAAACACACCACAACCAAATTGGCGTTATAGCAAAAGGGAAGAATGGTTTAATGTTAATAACCTGTGTTATAATTAAATATGTTGAAAGATCAAAGTGGAAAAGACATGATCGTCTCTGAAGAGACTGAAAAGACATTTGAGAAATCCAACATATATTCTTGATTTTGAAAATATTTCTTCGTAAAACTGGAGTAGATGGATAGTTTCTAAATATTTTAAGCCAAAAATCAACATCACGCTAATGGTGAGATACTGGAAACATTCCCATTAAATTCAGGAACGATAATTCTAGAGGTACCTTAGGAGCAGTTGGAAAAGAGAAAGAAATGAGAAGTATAAATAAGGAAGGAGGCAAAACTGTCATTTTTGTGAACAAATTCAAGAGCATCCATAAACTACTAAAACTAATTAGAGAGTTTAGTATGGTTGCTGAATAGAGATCAATACATGTACAAATCCAACAATTCAGTTGTTTATAATTAAAATAAAAGATGTAATTTAGAAATATGTCACTTCAAAGAAGCACATGAAAAGATGTTCAACATCACTAGCCATTAGGGAAATGCAAATTAAAAGCATGATGAGATACCACTACACACTTATCAGAATGGCTAAAATAAAAAAGAATGATAGTACCAAATGCTGGCAAGGACGTAGAGAACTGGATCTCTCATCTGCTGCTGGTGGGAATGTAAAATGGTTCAGCCACTCTGGAAAACAGGTGGAAGTTTCTTAAAAAGTTAAACATGCACTTACCATACAACCTGTAAACACACTCCTGAGCACTTATCCTGGAGAAATGAAAACATGTTCACAGTAAAACTTGTGCATGAATGTTCATGCGGCTCTATTTGTAATATTCCCAAACTGGAAACAACCCAGATGTCCTTCCATGGGGTGAGCGGTTAAACAAAATGTAGTATATCTATACAATGGAATACTACTCAGCAATAAAAAGGAACAAGCTATTGATACACGCAACAACCTGGGTGGATCTTAAGGGAATTATGCTGAGTGAAAAAGGCAACCTCTAAAAGTTACATATGATATGATTCCATCTATGTAACATTCTCAAATGTCAAAAACTTAGAGATGGAGAACAGGTCAGTGGCTACCAAGGAAACCAAGGAAATCAGGGAAGGGTATGACTATGGAGGAGTGGCAAGAGGGAGATCCTTTATGGTGATAGAACAGTCTAGTATCTTGGTTGTGGTGGTGTTTATACAAATCTACACATGTGATACAATGTCACAGAATTATACACAAAGACGTATTTAAAAAATATTTGTGTGCAAAATTGGTGAAATCCAAGTACGGTCTGTAATCTAGTTAATTGTATGGTACCAATGTCAGTTTCCTTGTTTTGATAATGTACTATGGTTATCTAGGATGTTATCATTGGGAGAAGCTAGGTGAGGGGAACAGGGGGGCCTCTCTGTAGTACTATTACAACTTCTTGTAAGTTCATAATTATTTTAAAATAAAAAAGAAAAGAAAATGCCATTTCCAATTACAACAAAAACCATTACAGAAGAACATAGAGAACTGAATAAACAGAGAGCTTTGCCATCTTTAGGAGCAGAAAGTCTCAAAGTTATAAAATGGAAAGTCTTCTTAAATATTTGATAAATACATTGCAATTCCATAAAACTTTCAGTTTTCATAAAAGTGTTCAAAGAATTTGACAAGCTGATTCTGAGATTGATATGGAAGGAGTAAGGGCAAGACTTCCAACGCAATATAAGCACCATGAGAGCAGACGTTTGTCTGTTTTGTTTGGTTCCATATCCCAGAGTCTAGAACAGTGCCTGGGACCTACTAGGTGCTCCAAAAATATTTGTGAACAAATGAATGACAACTTAGAAGAAGAAGGAGAAGAAAAGGAGGGGGAGAGATTCACTCTACCAAATATTAAGACCTGCAATAATTTTAGACTATAATATAGGCACAGGGGTAAATAAATAGACCAGTAAAACAGAATATAGAGTTTAGGAACAGATCCACATCTATATGAAAACTTGTTATACACTAAAGGAAGCATTATCAGTCAGTGAGGAAAGGATAGACTACTCAAATAACTGTGCTTAAAGAATTGGCTGTTTATATGGGGAAAAAAACTAGATCCTTATCTACATCAATTAGGATTTACATTCTGCTACAAGCCACATGAAAGTGGCCTAACCAAAAATGGATTTATTTTCTCTCATAAACAGAATTCTAAAAATGAAAAATAGAAAAGAATTACAAAAATAAACATAAAAGTCCAGAGGTAGGCTGATACAGCAGCCCCGCAGTGTCATTAATGTTCCAGGTTCCTTGGGTCTGTCCCTCCACAATCCTTAGTTTGCACCTTCTGTCCTCAAGCTTGTCAATTCATGGTGGCAAAAGGGTGATTCACCTCTAGCCCACGTCCATTTTTCAGAAAAGAAGAAGTAGAAGGAAAGAAGGGAGGTAGAAGGGAAAACACCCTTATCAGGAAAGCCAGTATGCCCCCGGAAAACTCTAGCAGTCTTCTGCTCATGCCTCAGTGGGCAGAACCATGTCACATGACCACTTCTGGCTACAAGGATTTCCAGAAAGGTAAGTAAGTACACTGTTGACCTGACTTGAAATAACTTGGGGTACTGTAAGTAAAGAAGAAGTGTAGTATGCCACACAACTTCACGTCATACACAAAAGATAGATTAAAAATATAAAGACAAAAGCTTTTAAAAGACAATATAGGAGAATATCTTTATGACATCAGAGTAGGGAAGAGTTCTTAAAGATGCAAAAAGTACAACCCACAAAGTTTGAAAAATTTTGATTTGATTAATAAATTTGACTACATTAAAATTTTAAACCTCTATCTGTAAAAATATACTATAAACAAGGTTAAAAGATAAGCCACACAATGGGAGAAGGTATTGGCAATACATTTATGCCATGGGTGGTTAGTATGCAGGCTCTATAAAGAACTCATATAGAATAATTGTTTAAAGTTAAACAACCTAATAGAAAAATAGGCAAAGGATATGTACAGGCAATACACAGCAACATTAATAGGCAATAAGCACATGAAAGGATGCTTAACCTCACTAGTATTCAAATTTAAACTCCCATAATATAACATTTCACACCTATCAGATTGACAAAAGTTAAAAAGTCTAGTAATACCAAATATTGGTGAGGATATTGAGAAACACGAGCTCTCACATATCACATGTGGGAGTGTACATTGGTATAACCTCTTTGGAGACCGAGTTGTCCCTCATACATTCCAAGAGGTATATACTGTATGGCCCAGAAATTTTACTTCTGGATTATCAACCCTAGAGAAATGCTCTCACATGGGCAATGGAGACATACATAAGGAAAAATATATTGTTCCATTTGTAACAGCTAAAAAGTGGAAACACTCTAACTATTCCTCAGTGGAGGAATATATTTTTTTAAAATGGTTTACCACAAGCAGACTACTAGAGAGCAGTTAAAACGGCCCAACTAGATCTAGATGTATCAGTATGGATGAATCTCAATTCCTATTGAGTGAAAATAGTGAAAGTGAAAAAGGCACGTTGTAAAGTCTTCACAAAGCATGGTACCATTCAGGAAAAAATGTTAAGTACACAAAGAATACACATTTATTATAGGTACATGTACATGTAATAAAAAGACAAAACTATGCCTCCCCATCATCTTCCCTATGGTGGTAACACTGGAGGAAGGAAGACAGGGAATGTGTTCACTATGGAACTTAAGATGTGTCATTTTATTAAGGGAGCTGCAGAGCCATCACCAAGGGGCTCCCACTGCAAAAATATGGAACAATTTGAGCATCAACATAAAAAGTGATAGCAATGGATTAAACCCATTGAAACAAACAAGAATTCGTGAATCCATACTAGCATAAACAAAGATGCCAAGCAATAAATACAGAAGGAACAATGGAGTTAGAAAATCACTGTTTGGCAAACACCATAGTAATAATTGTTTCAGGCAAGAGCCATCAATAGTTGTTAAAACCAGTGGATAAAAGTTTGATGAGTAACAGATCTACAGTCTCAAAGTATCTGGCTTTAGTATAATACTTGGATTTCATACTAAATGAAAGAATTGGGAATATTTAGCCCGAGAAGAGAAGATCAAGGGATATAACAGTTGTTTTCAAAGATGACTTTAGAGGCCGGCCTGGTGGTGCAATGGTTAAGTTCACGCATTCCACTTTGGTGGCCCAGGGTTTGCTGGTTCAGATCCTGGGCTCAGACCTACACACCACTCATCAAACCATGCTGAGGCAGCATCCCACATAGAAGAACTAGAAGGACCTACAACTACGTACTGGGGTCTTTGGTGAGAAAAAACAAGAAGAAAAGAGGAAGATTGGCAACAGATGTTAGCTCAGGGCCAATCTTCCTAAAAAAGAAAAAAAAGATGACTTAATATGCTGTCATAATGTGGTCTCAAGGAAAGATGGAAACTGCAAGAGTTCCTATTTTGGCTCAATAAAAGGAAGAATTTTTTAGCATGCAACAACAAGTAAAAAAAAAGGTTTAGAAAAATATTCAATTATTCTCAGATTATTCTCAGATTCTAGGAATTTTAACATTTATTTATTCTAGGATTCTAAGCCTGTATCATCCTATTGTGAGATCCTAGGACTCCAAATAAATATTTTATCATTCTAAGATTCTATAATTCTTTTATTCCAATTCCAGGATTCAAATATTTCACGATTTTGCTATAATTCCTGTTTCTGTGGTCATAGCATAGCAAAAGTACTGAAGTATTTGACTGTAATCCTCACCCAGTTTCATAACTGGAAATCCAAATCCACCGGACCCTCCTACCCACCTCTTGTGACTGGGATCAACTCTCCCTTGGTTGTATTCCTGAAGACAGAGGGAAGGCCTCCAGCGTTTCACCATAAAATATACTATTTTTGGCAGGTTTTTGTTAGATATCCTTTGACATATTAGGAAGTTCTAACTTGCTAAGATTTTTTTAAATCAATTAATGGGTGTCAACCTTTATCATGTTTTTCAAAATACATCTTTGAGATGGTTGTGTGATGTTTCTCTTTAACCTGTTAGCATGTAATACTATATCTACCAATTTTCTGTTATTCAACCAGTCTTGATTCTTGGGATAAACAATACTTAATATTGATAAATTATTATTTTTATGTATAATTCTGAATGGTTTGCTAATGTTTCATTTAGGATTTTTATATCTGTGATTGGCCTATAGTCTTTCTTCCTTATATTATCCTTGTCTATTTTGGTACAATTATTATACTGGCTTTTTAAACTGGGCTGGGAAGTTTCACCTTTTCTTCTGTGTTATGGAATAATTTACATAACATAGAGATGATCTGTTCCATGAAAATTTTGTGAGACTTACCTGTAAAGTCAAATGGATCAGATATTTTGTTTTGTTTTTATTTATGGGTAGATTTTTAACTACTGATTCAATTCATTGAACAGTTCAGGCTTTCCATTCCTTCTTAAATCAGTTTTAGTAAGATATATTTTTTCCTAAGAAAATTATCCATTTTCCCTAAGTGTTTTAGTTGTCTATTGCTACATAAAAAAATTACCCCCAAACTGCAATGTAATCTCAATCAAAATCCAGCAAGTTATTTCGTGGCTATCAATAAGCTAATTCTAAAGTTTATATGGAGAGGCAAAAAACCCAGAATAGCCAACACAATATTAAAAGAGAACAAAGTTGGAGGACTGACACCACCCAACTTCAAAGCTCACTATAAAGAAAGCTACAGTAATCAAGACAGTGTGGTATTGGTGAAAGAATGGGTAAACGGATCAATGGAACAGAACAGAGAACCCAAAAATAGACCCACATAAATATAGTCAACTGATCTTTGACAAAGGAGCAAAGGCAATGCAATGGAGAGAAGATAGTCTTTTCAACCAATGGTGTTGGAACAACTGGACATCCACATACAAAAAAAATGAATCCAGACACAGACTTTACACCGTTCACAAATATTAACTTGAAATATATCATAGACCTAAATGTAATGCAAAACTATAAAACTCCTGGAAGATAACATAGGTGAAAATCTAGGTGACCTTGGGTATGGTGATGATTTTTTAGGTACAACACCAAATGCACAATCCGTGAAAGAAAAAATTGATAAGCTAGACTTCCTTAAAATTAAACACTTCTGCTCTGCAAAAGACATTGTCAAGAGAATGAGAAGACAAACCACAGACTGGAAGAAAACATTTGCAAAAGGCATATCTGATAAAGGACTGTTATCCAAAATATACAAAGAACTCTTAAAACTCAACAATAAGAAAATGAACAACCCAATTGAAAAATAGGCAAAAGCCCTGAACAGACATCTCACTGAAGAAGATGTATAGATGGTAAACCAGCATATGAAAAGATGCTTCACATCGTATGTCGTCAGGGAAATGCAAATTAAAACAACAGTGAGATCCCACTATACGCTGATTAGAATGGCCAAAATCCAGAACGTTGACATCACCAAATGCTGACAGGGATGTGGAGCAACAGAAACTCCCATTCATTGCAGTGGGAATGCAAAATGGCACAGCCACTAGGCAATACAGTTTGACGGTTTCTTGCAAAACTAAACATCCTCTTATCATATGATGCAGTCAGTAATCATGTTCCTTCGTATTTCCTCAAATGAGTTGGAAACGTATGTCCATACAAAAATTTGCAGACGGATGTTTATAGCAGTTTTATTTATACTTGCCAAAACTCGGAGGCAACCGAGATATCCTTCAGTAGGTGAATGGATAAATTAACTCTGGTACATCCAGACAATTAAATATTATTTGGTGCTAAACAGAAATGAGCTGTTGAGCCATGCAAAGATATGGAAGAATCTTAAATGCACATTACTACGTAAAAGAAGCTAATCTGAAAAGGCTACATACTGTATGATTCCAACTGTACAATATTCTGGAAAAGGTAAAACCATGGAGACAGTAAAAAGATCAGTGGTTAGTGGGGAGGGAGGGATGAATGTGCAGAGCACAGTGGATTTTTAAGGCAGTGAAACTATTCTGTATGATACTATAATGGTAGATATATGTTTGTCATATACATGACATTTGTCAAAACCCGTAGAATGTAAAACACCAAGAGTGAACCCTAACATAGACTATGGACTTTGAGTGATGATGTGTCAATGTAGGTTCATCAATCATAATAAATGCACCACTCTGGTAAGAGATGTTGATAGTGGAGGTGACTGTGTGGGTGTGGAGGCAGGAGGTATATAAGAACTCTGTGTACTTTATGCTCTATTTTGCTCTAAAAAATAAAGTCTATTAAAAATAAATAAATACATAAAGTCTATTTAAAATTTTAAAAAATATCCCTAAACTTAGCATTTTAAATAACAATAAATATTTATTATTCCACACAGTTTCTATGGGTCAGGAATTCGGGAACAACCAGCTGGGTGCTTCTGTCTCACGGTCTCTCATGAAGTTGCAGTCAAGATGTGAGCCAGGGTTGCAGTCATTGGAAGGTTTGACTGGGGCTGGAGGATCCACTTCTAATTTGGGCCACTCATATGGCTGACAGCAAGAGGCCTCAGTCTCTCATCATTTGGAGCTCTAATGGGGTTGCTTGCTACCCTCACAATATGGTGGCTGGCTTCCCCAGAGAGAGCAAGATGGTGGCCACGATATCTTTTCTGACCTAGCTTCAAAAGTCACGTACCCTCATTTTCATAATATCCTATTGGTTAGTCAGGTCAGCTATAGTTAGTGTGGGAGAGGACTACACAAGGCTGTCAACACCAGGAAGTCAAGATTATTGTGGGCCATGCTGGAGGCTGGCTACTACACATGGATTTTCAATCAGCAGAAAGTAATTCTTAGTATTTGCCAATGATTCTTTAAATCTCTGCTATATGTATAATTGGCCCTCTTCACAATCCTAAAATTGTTGATGTGTGATTTCTTTTTGTATCTCTGTTTCTGGATGAACGTGTCAGAGATTTGTCTATTTTAAAGAAGTTTCTGGATTCTTTGACAGTCTCTAATGTATGGTTGTTTTATATGTAATTGCCTTGTTATTTTCTCTATTTTTTTCCCTTCTACTTTCTTTGAGTTTGCTCTGTATTATTTTTAAGTTCTTGAATCTAATCACTATTTTTAATCCTTCTTTATTTCTAAAGTATGTATTTAGGTTATACATTTCCCTGTGAATATTGTTTTTAGCTGCATCCCATAAACTTTGATATGCAATGTTTTCATTTTCTCTCAGCTCTGAATATTTTCTGGTATCCACTGAAATTTCTTTTGAAGCCTATGAATTAATTTAGAAGTATTTTTTCTTTATTTAATTTCTAAATATGTGGAGGTTTGTGATTATCTTGTTATTGGTTCCTAATATCATTGTACTTTCATCAGAAAAAAATGATTTTTATGAGTCCTTATGATTATTATGAGTCTTTGGTACTTGTTTGTATTTGTTTTGTGGCCTAGTATATGGTCATTTTGTATATATTCCATGTAAGTTTGAAAAGAATATGTATTTTCTAATTGTTGGATGCTAGGTTTATTAGATCAAGCTTATCAATTGTTTAAATCTTCTACTTCCCTAACAATATTTTATGTGTTTGTTTTATCAGTAAACTTAGATGTGTTAAAAAATTTTTTCTCTTTCTGATGGTGATGGATTTGTGCATTTCCTCTTAAAAATCTACCAAGTTTTGCATTATATATTTTGAAGTTATATTGTTAGAAGCAAACCACGTTATATATTTCTGGTGAATTGTTTCTTCTATTTTTGTGTGATGACCATGTTTATCCCTAATAATGCTTTCTGCTTTAAGTCCAATTTTGTCTGACATTAATGTAATGGTACCAGCTTTCTTTTGGTTAGTGTTTACCCACTATGTCTATTTCTGTCCCTTTGTTTCCCATATTTATGTATCATTATGTTTTAAATATGTCTCTTGCAAACAATGTATAGTTGCATTTGTTTTGTGTTTTTCTCTAATGTGACATTCTCTGTCTTCTAAATGGAAATTTTTTTTTTTTTTTTTTGGTGAGGAAGATGAGCCCTGTGCTAACATCTGCCAATCTTCCTCTTTTTTTTGCTGAGGAAGACTGGCCCTGGGCTAACATCCGTGCCTATCTTCCTCCACTTTATATGGACGCCGCCATAGCATGGCTTGCCAAGCGGTGTGTTGGTGCACGCCTGAGATCTGAACTGGCGAACCCCGGGCTGCCGCAGCGGGGCACGCGCACTTAACCACTTGCGCCACTGGGCCGGCCCCTAAATAGAAAATTTTGATCGTTTACATTTACCCCAATCACTAATATATTGGAAGTATTCCTACCATATTATATGGTATTTGCTGTTTGCCTTTTTTTGTGTGTGCTTATTTTTACCCCTTTTCTGGCCTTAATAAAGTTTTCTATATTCCCTTTTCTTTCTTTCAATGTGCATTTTTAAATTAATAAACATTTTAGGTTAAAAAGTTAATCAATATCTCTACTCTCCTCACAAACAAATAAGGACTTTAGAATACTTTAACTCTGATCATTTCCTCCCATCTTACATGATATTATTCTCCAGTATTTTAGTTCCATGCTGTTTTCACACACTTCAAATTAGTTCAAGCATGGCCCCGTCCAAATGCTCAAATGACTAAAATACTAAAACAGAGACCCCCAAAGCAGTGGTTCAAACAAGAGAGAAGTATATTTCTTTCTCATGGAACGGTCCAGAAGCAGGTAGGTGGTCCAAGGCTGCTAGGGAGCTCCATCCCGTGAGGTCATCCAAGACAGGCTTCTTCCAACTTGTTCTTTTACCCTCCCCTAACCAGGGTTAAATCATGGCACCAGAATGTTCTTAACCACCACCTCATAGTCATCTTAACCACCCAGATGATAACTCACCTCTACCATGACCACATTCTACTCTACGGGAAGGGAGAAAGATGACGTTGAACACAAGCAACTTCTTTTAAGGAAGTGACCTAGAAGTACATATGATCTCTTTTTGCTGCAAAGGAGGTTGGGAAATGTAGTCTCTGCATGGGTGAGCAAGAGCCCAACTAAAATTTGGAGGCTTCTGTTACTAAAGGGAAGAAGGGAAGAGGGGGTGTTGGGGAACAAATTGCTGTCTTCCATAGACATCATCAGAATCCTGAGTCCTCTGTGTTTTCTCTGTGTTTGCTTCAACCTTAGGCAGCCGCCCCTCAGTGATGGCAAAGGTGGTCACTAACAACAATAGCCTCATTGTCTCCCATTTTAGCAATTCTAGTAAAAAATGAGAGTGGCTCTTTACAAATAGTTGCAGCTAAAGTCTAGGATTTCCTCTTATTGGTCCAATGTGGATCACGTGCCTATCACTAAACTAGTTGCTTTGGCCAGGGGGATGCAATGCCATAGTAAACAGGTATGGGTCACATACTCATCCCTGGAAAGTGGATTGAGTAGACTTAACTCCACCCAAACCATATGGACAGAAAGTAGGAAAGGAATGGTTCCCAAAAGTCACCTAATGAGGTGCTATTATCCTCAGAATGGGTGCTGAAGAAGCCACATAACAGGTAACCATTAGACTTGTCTATCCCATCAGGTCAGAATGGTTCAAGGAGGTTGTATGACTGAATGTCTTTTAAAAATCCAAATGAATGAAGGTGGAAGGTGATATTGATGATGAAGTTGCCTGGAACACTCTCTCTTACCCTTCTGCTAGGAGAGCTCCTACTCATCTCTTATTAGTCATTCATTCAGCACCCTGTGAATGAACTTCTGCTATGCTGACCACATTGTTTGCTAATTATTTATGTGTCTGTCTCTCAGTCCTCCCATAACACATTCCTCTGACTGAGGGCTCCCCCAGAGCTAGAATCCATCTGTGGTCCATGGTGCCCAAGGCACAGAGGGAGCATCAGGAGACTAGACTTGCTAAATGAAAGAAGAGTCAAGTTTCAATGACTCTCAGTCCCCCTCCCTCCAATTTCTGGTCCCTCTTTTCACCTTTGTAAATCATTATTGGAAAGACATCAGCCAAATCCCGGGGAGCTCTGCAGAATTTGGGGGAGGAAGGATCAGACCAGATTATGTTGTTTATAGAAATGTACCTCCTAATGACTGGAAAACAGTGCCAGGCATCATTTTATTTGTGGAACTCAAATCAAATCACCAAGAGGCAGACTCAACTAGGAGGAAGTTCAGCAGATAATTGACTAATCAGAGCTGTCTTCTCATCCTGTTTGATCCTAAGGTTAGGGGAAAAAAAAAAAAAAAACAACCCAGCTGTGTTTTGCAATCAATTCCCAATCTAAACACATAAATAATTTTCTCCCCCAGAAACACCGATGCCCCCAGCTTAACTGATGCTGAAAACTCTGCCTATATTGTAGAAAAACAGAGCTGAAGGCCAGCATCTGGGGCAGGGAGTGGAGGACAGTGCAGGAGACATAAACGGAGGGATATCAAGGAGACACCAAAAGGTACTTCGAAGAACAAGAGGTCTTTCTGGAGAAGGTGTCCGCGTGGCTGGTCTGCTTGGGAAGCTCCACCTATGGGTTTCCTGGGTAGGTCCTTTGAATACTAATAGCTATCATTTATTGAGCCATTGCAATATGCCAGATGTTGCAGTAAGTGCTTTTAGTGCATTATCTTGTTTTAATTCTCAGAAAAACCTTGCAAGTTGAGAATTGGTACCCCCATTCATAGATGAAACTAAAGGTCAGAAAGTTGCAGTGATGTGCCCATGGTCATATAGCTAAGGAGTGCAAAGGCAGGAATTTGAATCCTTGCAGATCTGTTTTGACTCAAAGCTTCTGCTCTGAGTCCTTAACTATCTTCACAAAACCACTTTGAGGTAGCTATTATTTCCTTCATTCTACAGATGAGGAGACTAAGTCCCAGGAATGGCCCAACTTGCTCAAGCATCAGAGCCAAATCGGGTCTGCCTGACTCCAAAATCTATTCTGCCTCCCAGGTAGAGGAAGAGCAAAAGCCAGGGGGGCAGGGACACGTCAGAAAGTCGCTGCATATCAGGCCCTACCCTTTCCTTAGGACACTGTCTGCCTGTTTCCCACTCACCCCCCACTTCCCCCACTTAGGCCCATTTCAAGCATCTTCTTTTCACTGCCTCTCTCCCAGTGTAGCCCCTCGGCTGAACAGGGACTGAGTGGTTCTTGGGAGGCTCTAAGACACCCCTTTCCTCCCAAGGGTGTCCTAGGAAAGGAACAGCCAGGGAACCACCAGCCTGGAGGCTCCCATCCCCACACATCTGAGCAAGGCCTGTGCATAAGACTCGCAAGTGCTTGGATCGGGAGCCAGCCAACCCTGGTTCAAATCCAGCCCAGTGACTTTCACCAATAACAGTCGCTCCCTTTTTAAAAAGCATCTACTCTAGGACAGACATTTCACTAGGGGTTTCCTCCATATTTTTTGTTTAATCCCCTCCACTCCCCATGATTGACCCTATCTTACAAACGGGGAGCCTGAGGCTCCCGGACAGGAAGCAACCAGCAAGTCTTCAAGAGCCTGGGACTCGAACCCACCTAGGCCCCAGATTCTGCTGTTGCCTAGGAGCGGAGGAGGGAGGAGCAGCCAGAGCGGAGGGAGGAGGGGAAAAAGAGACGGCGAGCTCCCGGCAGCGCGCGCTGACGACAGCAGGTGATTTTTTTTTGCAGCGCGCTTTCTCTCGGCATCTTTCCTGGATTTTTTTTTTTTTCCTGCTGAGCGGCAGAAAAGGGTGGGGCCGCTTCCCTGCAGTAGAGACGGCGGCAGCAGCGGCTGCAGCATCATTAGGAGCAGCGGCGGCGGCAGCAATGCTCCGTCTCCGCTGGAGGTGATCGCCTCCAAGCCCTGCTAGGTGGCCGGCTGCGACGGGACGCCAGCGGGAAGGAGAATAGAGCTTCGTCCACGGACTCTGCGGCCACACTGCCTGGCCCTGCCTCTGCGCCATGGCTTAAGCCCGCAGCCACCTCGCCTCGCGTCGCCTCGCTCGGCCGGGGTCTGCGCGCCGCCGCAGCCGCAGAGAGGGGCGCGTCCCAGACGCCCTCGCCTGGGGACTTGGAGACGCGGTGTCTCTTACCCTTCGGTGCCCGCAGCAGACTGCGCTCCCAAGACCTTCGCAGGCGGCTCCCGGAGGCATTTGCAGCCGGTAATTGAGGGACTTAATAGACTTTATTTTAGTGATAGCTTTCCCTGCCCGACCTTCCCTGTGCTCTCTGAGGGAGGAAGGCGAGGTAGCTCAGGCTACCAAAGTGAAAACGGTGGGAAACAGATTGGCTGGTCGAGGGCCAGAGGACTGAAGGAAGATTAGAGACTTGCTTTAGAACCACAAAAAGAAAGAACTAGCAGCTAGCATCATGGCGTGGCCGTGCATCACACGGGCCTGCTGTATTGCTCGCTTCTGGAACCAGCTGGACAAGGCAGACATCGCCGTGCCGCTGGTTTTCACCAAGTACTCGGAGGCCACCGAGCACCCGGGGGCCCCGCCGCAGCCGCCACCGCCGCAACAGCAGCCGGCGCAGCCGGCGCGCGCGGTCGCCATAGAGACGCAGCCGGCCCAGGGCGAGTTGGATGCAGTTGCCCGGGCAACAGGGCCGGCGCCTGGGCCTAGCGGGGAACGTGAGGCGGCGGCCGCCCCAGGCCGGAGCGTGCCGGGCCCGGGCCCGGGCTCCGGCTCCGCGTCCGGCGCGGGTCCCGCGGACTCGGTGATGCGGCAGGACTACCGCGCCTGGAAGGTGCAGCGGCCCGAGCCGAGCTGCCGGCCGCGCAGCGAGTACCAGCCTTCCGACGCGCCCTTCGAGCGCGAGACCCAGTACCAGAAGGACTTCCGCGCCTGGCCGCTGCCGCGCCGCGGGGACCACCCGTGGATCCCTAAGCCCGTGCAGATCGCCACGTCCTCCCAGGCGTCGGCGCCCATTCTCGGGGCGCCCAAGCGCCGGCCGCAGAGCCAGGAGCGCTGGCCGGTGCAGGCCCCCGCTGAGGCCCTGGAGCAGGAGGCGGCCCCTGGAGGAGCAGGTGGCCTTGCGGCCGGAAAGGCTTCCGGTGCGGAGGAGCGCGACACACGCAGGAAGCCCGGGCCCGCCTGGATGCTGCGTCGCGCCGAGGGGCTGGGACTCGAGCAGTCGCCGCTGCCCGCAGCCCAGGCCCAGGTCCAGGCCGCAGGCCCCGAGGGTGGCAAGGGGCGTGCAGTGGCGGACGCCCTCAACAGGCAGATCCGCGAGGAGGTGGCGAGTGCAGTGAGCAGCTCCTACAGGTGAGACGCGGGCCGCAGCTCACGCGATGGGGCTGGCCACCCTTACCCTCTCCCACAGACTGCCCAGGGCTCCTTCTCCCCATCACAGGCTTCACACTCAGTCTTCCGCTTCCATCCCAGACCACACCCTCGCCCCAGCCCCATCCCCGACAACCTCCCATGGCCGACTTCTCTTTTGCTCTTTCGCCTGTGAAAGCTGTATTATCCACCCCAGCTGGCCCAGGTCTTTCATTTTACCGCTTCAGCCACCTTTCCCCCATTCCCGCCCCACCTCAAATCCCTGCCTGCTCAACAGAGACTCTTTGCAATGTCTTCACAGGCTGTGCTTCCATTCTGCCCCACCCAACTCACCATCTGCGTTAGCCTGGATGCTGCCCCTTGCTGGCTCAGCTGCCGCCCTAGGGCCTTGGTGTCTTCCGGCAGGGCCCCAGAAAGAAGAGTGACCTCTCCGCCTCCTCCCTAGCCCAGTTCGCTCGGCTTTTCATTCTCCCCTGTCCTCTCTCAGTCCCTGGGAGACACCCAAGCACCACACCCTTTTCTAGATTCCCTGCAGGAGCCTTATAGATCACCCTCCTCCTTCAACCACTCAGGCTTGGAAGTCAGATTCTTTATGCTTCTTACTAGCTCTGACACATTGGGCAAGTTTCTTAACCTTTCTGGGCCTCAGGTTCTTATCTGTGAGATGTGATTGATAATAGATTCTTCTCTTAGAATTGTTCACCCATGGGCCGGCCCCGTGGCTTGGTGGTTAAGTGAGCGCGCTCCACTGCTGGCGACCCGGGTTCGGATCCCGGGCTCGCACCGACGCACTGCTTCTCAGGCCATGCTGAGGCCGCGTCCCACATACAGCAACTAGAAGGATGTGCAGCTATGACACACAACTATCTACTGGGGCTTTGGGGGGAAAAATAAATAAATAAAAATCTTTAAAAAAAAAAAAAAGAAAGAAAATTGTTCACCCATTTGTCGATTTAATATTAAATATTCAACATAGTTTTGAGCACTGTGCTAGACATCGTGAAGATGAAATGAGATGATTCAGGAGGAGAATTGTGCCTGGCACGTAGTAGGTGATTAGTACGTCTTGGTTCCCTTCGGACCTTCTACGTGTTGCCTCATTATTCTGATTTCCACTTCCTGGATACCTCCAGCCTTCTCCTCTATTGATGCATCTCTTTTCTCCTTCCCTTCTTGTTTTCCAGATGTGTTTCTCCTTCTCTTACCACCAAGAACCTCCTCTTTAGCACATTTAAATCCCTTGTAAATAAATGCCTTTTAGCAAGAGCATATTCATTCTCTCTTTCTCTCTCTCTCTCCTTCTAGAATTCTCCCTCTGCTGAAGCCTCCAGCTTGCTTTCTCATCCTTCATCCATCCAGTATATATTTCTGAATGCTTAGCTTTCAGTCCTGCCCTTATGTTTCAAACCAAATCAATCAGCTAACAGATCACAGTTGACTCTGAACATGTACATTGGGCTTGGGGTCTCTGGGGAAGCAGATGGACATGATGAATAACTGGGCTAGAGGTGTTCAAAACGTGGCTTGTGGGGCCCTTCATCAATGCCACAGCCAATTGCCTTTTTCCTGCAGGAGGGTGTGGCCTGGAGGACTGCAGAGTTAGTGTCTTTTGCCAAGACCCTATATGTAGCCTCATGTCACAGTGATGTCCTTCTCCAGTGAACATGACAAACACTCTCCGATATGCTGAGGAAGGAATGGCATAGATAGACATCCTCTCTTGTTAAGACAAAATCTGCCCCCCACCCGGGATTTTAACTCTGGAAAGCGTTTCCCAGTGAGAGGCAGCAGCTAATCAATTGGCCCCTACTCCTTCTTCCTGAATTCCACCTCCCACTTGGCATTTCTGCCTTGGTTTATTGTTATCATGACCACACTGGTCCCCCAGGAATACACCACTTCCTTTTAAAGCTCTGGGTCAGGCAAGAGCACAGATCCTTTTCCTTGGTTCCTGGCGATGAGGAGGTGGAATTTTCACAGTATCTTTATGCTGCTACCAAGGGAGGATCAAAAAGAAAAGAAAGGAAGCAAACAAGCAAGAAGCATAAAAAACAAAGCCAAGATATAGTTTTGTGATTCTGCCATAGCTTTCTTGTTATCCAGGCCCTACTTCGTTCCCGAGAACCCTAAGGTTGGCCCAACCTCACAGACTCCTGGCCTGGCATCTTCATCTTCCTACTCCCATTCTATTACCCTGTGGCAGGTGGACCCTGACCTACCAGCAGAATCTACCTCTCCTCACCTCCATACGGTCAATGCCAATCCAGGAGATCTCAAATCTCCTTTGGTGAGCCTACTCAATTTATGTATCCAAGTTGGTAGGACTTGCTTTGTCCATGGATGATTGGCCAGACAGTCCAGGAATAACCCACCCTTCAGATACAACTCACTCCAAATATTTTGGGTTGTACCTTTGTTATATATAGCCTCTTCCCCCCAAACAACACTTTGTGCAGTAAGCATGTTCTGCTTTACAGTTAGAATCACACACGTACTACAAGTGATTGGGTTAAATGGGGGGAGGCTATGCTCTCGCAGCTGGTGAGAATGATTATTTTTAGTGGCTCTCAGACCTCCATCAACCTGTCAAGAAAAAATCTCTGAGTACCTCAAAAAAATTTTTTTTCTAATTTGGGTCTTCTGTAAAATTTAATTATGGATATGACTTTGGGGCCAGCAATTCCATTTTGCTGTATAATCAGAAGGGTTTTGAAACATTAAGAGAATGAGTGTTGCTAAGAGACATCAATTTCTTTGATGGACAATTTAAGTGCATGCCAAATTTGATATGAAATTTAACATTATTTTTGTCCCAGAAGAAAAATTAACCATTAATAGGGAAATGCACTTTGGGTGAAAGTAGATACGAAGAAATAAGATAATCAATTAATCAAATATATTATAAAGAAAAATGCCTGGAAATTATAGGCTTATCTGGAACGTTGATTTTCCTTCTCTATTGTCTCACATTCTTTTCCTTGCTATGATTCTAAATATCTCCTGAATTTAAGTATGCTCCATGTCTGCTGTAGATGAGCCTTATAGGCCTTAGAAGCCAAGTTGGGCTCCATTTCAATGATAATTTGATTTACAAACCCTTTTCTTCTGCCACTCTACATAAATCATGGTGATTTACACTATGGTGACTGGTTTATCTCATGAGCTTTCCAAATGACATCTGTCACATGACATCAGTGTGAGCAGTTTGCTTAAATAGAGAAAGGACACATAATCCATCAGCTTAATGTATTGATATATGTAAAAATGTAAAATATTCTTTCAGCATCCGGAGTCATACACATGCTAATTGGTTTTCCCTACAATATACAGTCAGTAGATAACATCAAATGTCCTTTGACACTGTGGCTTTGAGAAACCTTCCTTTTTCAACAGTTCATCTAATTCATAACCTATTCACACTAGCCTGGGATTTTTGCATTCAAGTGGTATCTGAGGTATCTCTAGAATTATTCACAATCATGAAGTTGATTAATTTTTAATATATTCATATTACATAGATGATATTATAAAATTGAGGAGCATGTCTTTGTTATCATTTTTAATATTAAGTATGAATTTCACTGGGCAGCCATTTGTGACTTTAGAGCTAGCATTCTCAATTAGAAAATAGATGAGTCATAGGGAGGGGATTAAAATTCCTCCCTCAGTCAACCCCATTGCCCTAGCCCTCAGTTAATAGGGATAGATGGGGTAGCAGGTGCTCCCCATAGAAATGCTAATGAGAAACTTTTCCTGGAAGAAATCAGCTGAGGCACCAGGAGGTAGAATTAATAAACCAGAGGTAAAATATTTGAAAAATGAGAGCAGTAACAAGGAAATCAGACAGAAAAGGGGCCTTTAATATCTTCTGTACACTCTTCCGTGAAGGTTAGAGAAAGGCCCCTCGGACTTGGCTTATGCTGTGCAGAACTGCCCTCTGCCCATAGGGCAACTGCACATTTCCCTAATTTCTTCCTGGGTAGGTCCCAGCAATTTCAAGACCAATCTCAGATACTGAAGCTTCAACGATGCCTTCCTAGGTCTTGCCATTCAGAATTAATTTTTCTTTTATTTCCTTTTTACATTCTGTACACTTCTCATTGTCTGCTTGACTGTAAGATACTGTGTCTGTATCTGCCTCCCTCATCAGATCGTGAACACTTGGAGAGAAGGGCTGTGTTTTGTTCATCCCTATACCTCTCACAGTGCAACATTATGCCTAGGTGCCATAGGGGTATGTTGAATCCAATGGAATTTTTAGAGTTTGATGAAAATTTTATTCACCTACATATCGATTCATTTCATTCAGTCTCATTTAGTTGAATTTATTTCAGAAAATGACCACCAAGTGCCTGCTTTTTATCAGACAGGATGCTGGGGACAGAAAATGAATAAGTTATAACCCTTATGTAAGGAAATGTCATCCTTAATCAAGATAAGTCCAAATCCTACTAGGTTAGCACTAGAAGTAAATGTTCAAATGGGGAGGGGCACAGACCTTACAGACCTGACTCTAGGTGCACCCTCATCCAGGGCAGTGGTCCTCAGCCTCACCTGCACATTGGAATCACTGGAGAACATTAAAAATGCTGATGCTAGGGGCCTTGCCCAGAAATTCTGATTTAATTGGTCTGGGCTGTGGCCTAGGATCTGAATTTTTAAAAACTGTCCCAGGTAATTCTTCTGTGCAATTCAGGTTATGACCTACTTCCCTAAGGCAAAGCTTTCAAAATTTAGTACACAAAAGAATCACTGGGAGAGCTTTCCAAAATGCAGGTTCCTGGGCCTCATCCTCAGATCCTGATTCAGCAGGTTTAAAATGGAGCCTTAGAATTTACATTTTAACAAGCACTCAGGTATTTTGATGCAGGTGAGCTTCAGGCTTTACTTGGGAAACATTACTTGAAGAGATTTGCTATCTTTAAGGTATTGAGTTTTCCCATATACAAACATGGTATCACTTGCCATCTATTTAAGTCTTTTATGTCCTTCACTTACATTTTTTACTTTTCTCCACAAAAATCATACACACACACATAATAGTTTTTAAGTTTTATTTTTCTGTATTTAAGACTTTAATAATCTAACTGGATTTTAACTTTATGTGTGAAATGAGATAGGGAATCTAATTTTCTTTTTTCCAGTATGGAAAGTCATTTATCTCAATACCTTTTTTAAAAGTTCAACTTTTTCACACTAATATCCCCATTAATCTCTCCTCTGTCACATACGGGTCGCATATGTTTGGATATATTTCTGGGCTTTCTGTTCTGTTCCGTTAGTCTGAGCTAATGCCACACTATCATTTTCTTTTCTAAGCTATTTTTAATTATTCTTCCTATTCTGAAGAGTATATTTTATTACATTTTCTAATTTGTTATCACTCATATGCATTGACTTTTTATATGTTAATCTTTGCATTCAGCAAACTTATCACACTCTAATTACAGTTAGACAAAACTCTACAGTTTTGTCTGTGGAGTCTCTTGGACTGTCTGTGAAGACACTATATGTTTTTAGCAAAAACCAATTTATTGTCTTCGTTTTTAATATTTAAATATCTTGTTTTTTTGTGTGTGTGTTGCTGCATTGGTTAGGACATCCAGTGTGGTTTTTGATAGGAGATGATAACAGGCATCTTTGTCTTGGGACTTGGGAATGCTTCTAAAGTTTTATCATTCTGTAGGAGGTTTGCTCTGTGTTTTTATGCGATAGCTTCACATCAGGATAAGAGACTTTTCTTTATCCTAGTTTACTAGGGGTTTCTAAAAATGTAGAAGTGTGTTGAATTTTATTGAATGCTTTTTCCACATCAACTGGGATGATCATATGGTTTTTCTTTTTTAATTTGTTAATAGATTTTTCTGCTAGTAAATCATCTTTGCATTCCTGAGATAAACCTTGCTTAGAAAAAAATATATTTTATGATGCTGAATTTGGTTTGCTATTTTTTATTTGAAATGTTTGCATACAGATTCATAAGTGAAATTAGTCTACAATTTTTTCCTTTTTTATATTGGTCTTGTACAATATTGGGATCAAGGTTATGTCTATAAAATTAGGTAGGTAAATTTCCCTCCTTTTCAGTTATTTGGGACAATTTATATAACAAAAACTGCTCCTTAAATATCTAATAAGATTCTCCTGTAAAGCTTTTTGTGCCTGGTATAGGCACATAGGTAGATAGATTATTTTTTTACTACCAATTTGATGTCTTCAATAGTGATTCATTTGTTGAGATTTTGTATTTCTTCTTGAGTCAATTTTAGTAATATTTTTCTGGAAAATTTTACATTTCTTCTAATTTTTATTACATTTCTTCTAATATGAAATTGATTATAGCATTATCTTGTCGATTTAAAAATAATCTCTACTCATCTTTAGTTATGTCCCCTTTTCATACCTAATATGAATTCGTGCCTTCTGTCTTTTTTTATGGTTAGTCTTATTGAGGTTTGTTTAGGTTTTTAGTCTTTTCAAGTAATCAAATTTGGTTTTGTTGATCATCTCTTTTTTCAGTAAATTTTGCTCTTATTTACTATTCCTTTTCTTTTTATGCTCTGAGAGGAAGGTGTAGGCCGAGCTAGGAACAGCCTGTATCCCTAGCTCGGGAGTTTGGATTTTCTGATAAGAAAATAGTCACTGAAGGAATCTAAGCAGGGGAACAACATAATTTTATTGAAATTTTATAAAGTTCCCACTGGTTGGCTGACCTGGGTTAGGTTTGAGAAAGGGAGGCCAATAAGGAGGCTGTTGAAATAATCCGGAGAGAATGATAAAGCCTGGACTGGGGTATGGGATTGGAGATTTATAACATAGTATAGACGCAAAACAACAGATCTTAATGACCAATTGAGATGCATGGGAGAGGATAATCCAGGGTGACTCTTGTGTTTCTGGTTTGGGTAACTGGTATTGGTGCTAGTCACTGGGACAGGCTTTTATTTAGACTTCTATAATGAATATAGAGGAGAAAAAAGTCAGCAGTGGAAGTTGAACTTTTTTAGTTATCTAGAATTTGTCTAGACCTGTCTATGAGATATCTGACAAGAAGTGTTCAAGGGGCAGTTGAGTCAATGGATCTGACGCATAGGAGAGAGATCTGGGCTGTAAATACAGATTTGAAAGACCCCGTGGAAGTTATAAAAGTAACCGGGGGGAGGTAAAATCCTCCCTGGAGAGGGTGTAGAGAAAATTAGCCATCAGAGAATGGAGGCCTGAGGAATACAAGTATTTTGGGGTACTGACAGCAGAAGGAATAGCCATGAAAAAGACAAAGAAGGAGTGATTGGAGGGGAGGGAAGAAAACCAGGAGAGAGGCCTACTATGGAGACCACGTCGATTACCTAACTCAGCAATGCCTTATGCCTATTTGTAAATTTTTCCTGAGGAATTACTGTGTGCAAAGCATTTTGCTATATCATTGGTTGACTTTGTGAACTCTCCGAGATAGTGTTGACTGAGACTAACCTACAAAGAGGCGAGGAGATAAAATGCACACAGTTAATTCTTGGTTGCTCTCCTAGGAAAAAATAGCATCAATGCATATACGAAATTAAAGAAAAAGTCAAGCTAGTGATAGTTCTAAATCTGTAGTCACTAAGAATCACTCAATGTCCCAGACACAGAACTAAAATAATCCAACAAATGTCCACTGGGATTAAGTAGCCATCTCTATAATCAATGCAGCTTTGACTTTACAAATTTTGTCAGTCGTGTAAATGTAGACAGGTGAGCTTCTAATTCTCTACTAAATGAAGAAAACTGCAAGATGGGCCTCAACTGGCAAACTAAAAATTTCTTGATGTTCACTGAAGATGCTAGATTTCACCATTAGAAATAATAATAGTGGCTAATTGAGTGCCTACTATGTGCCTGGCAGACTGTTAGAAACCTTGGATGCATTTTCTCCTGTAATCTTTATAGTGGACCTGCAGAAATGGTACTGTTATTTCCCTGATAGAACTTAGGACCCACCAGGTCCCTTGTCTGCCTTTAGGTTTTAAGGCTGTTGAAGGCACAGACTTTGTCTGCTAGTCTTTCTCTTCACTGGGCACTTTCTCCATGTTATATTTACATGTATAGTTTCAACTCAGTTCAATCCAGTAAACATTGCATAGTGTCTATTATATATCAGGCTAAGTTGTTAGGATGACTTATGTTTATTAGGCAGAGACAAGTGTGCTGAAAAGTTATAGGTGCCCTGATAAAAAGTCTGTGTGGGGTACAGTGGGGCACAGAGGAGAAGAGGGGTTAAATCTACTTGATTTGAAGATTATCAGGGAGAGGGTTCAGTAGAGAAGGGACTGGTAGGCTGAATATTCAAAGACGAGTGGGCATTAAATAGGGAAGGATCAATTTGAGTAAAAGTACAGGAAGAGCAGTTGTAAACAGTTCTGTGTAGGTAGAACTTAGAGGTCTCTTTGGGTGAGGATAGAATGGTGAGAGGTAGACTGGGTAGGTAGCCTGGGGCCAGCTCTCTTATCCTATAAGCAAAGAGAAGAAAGATTAAGTTTGGATTTTAGAAAAGGTGACTTTGACAGCAGTGGGAAGGATGGATTGGAGGGGATTAGGCTGGGAGCATGGGATCCAGGGAGGAAGCTGTAGTCTAGGTGAGAGATGATGAAGACCTCCAGCAGGAAATGATGTAAACAAGCACTGATGGTGTAGAATAAAATACTGTAGTGGCTGATTGAAAGTAGGCAAAAAGAGAAAGGGAAGAGTCTAGGATGTTTCCCAGGTTTCATGCTTTGGATGTCTGGGGAAACAGTCATTCAGTGAGCTAGACAGCACAGTTTTGGACAAGTTGAATATGAAGTGTCTTTGAAAGGTCTACATGGAGATGTTCAGTTGAAAATGCAAACAGAAACCCACACTGATTGTAAGGGTGTAAATTGGTACAATCACTTTATGAAACTCTTTAGCATTATCTATTCAAGTTAAACATGTTTCCTCTATGACCCAGCAGTTGTACCCTTGAGTACATACTTAATAGAAACAGTGCAGAAGACTTGTACAAGAATGTGTATAGCAGCCTCATTAATAATAGTTAAAAGGTGAAAACAACCCAAATGTCCATCAACAATAGGAGAGATAAATTGTGGTATATTCTTACAGAGGAATATCATATAGCAGGGTGTGGTGGGCAGACTAATGCTCCCCTCCCCACCCAAAGATATCCACATCTTAATTTCTGGAAACTGTGAATATGTTATATTACAAAGCAAAAGGGACTTTGCACATGCCATTAAGTTAAGGATCTTGAGGTGGGGTGAGTATCCTGGATTATCCGGATGGGCCCACTGTAATCACAGAGGTCCTTATAAGTGAAAGAGCCCGTGTCAGAGTGATAAGTCTACTTGATTTGAAGGCAATGTGATAAAGACTTGGTCAACCATTGTTGGCTTTGAAGATGGAAAGGGGACATGAGCCAAAGCATGAAAGCAGCCTCTAAGAAGCTAGAAAAGGCAAGGAAATGGATTCTCCCCTAGAGCCTTCAGAAGGAATGCCTTGCTTCTGCTGACACCTTGATTTTAGACAGTGAGACCAATTTCAGACTTCTTAACTACAGAATTATAAGATAATGCATTTGTTTTAAGCCATTCAGTTTGTGGTAATTTATTACAGCAGCTGTAGAAAACTAATACACAGGATTTCTCAATATTGGCAATATTGACATTTTGGACCAGATAATTCTTTGTGGTGAGGGGCTGTCCAGTGCACTGTAGGATGTTCGGCAGCATCCCTGGCCTCTATCTACTCAATGCCAGCAACATTCCCCACCGCGCCCCCCCAGAGTTGTGACAATCAAAAATGTTTCCAGACATTGCCAAAAGCCCCCTGCTGGGGGGTGGTATAAAATTTCCCCTTGTTGAGAACCACTGTTATATAGCAATGAAAAAGAAAATTACTACAATACTCAATAATATAGAGAGATCTCACAGACATAATGGTGAGTGAAAGAAACCAAATATGAGGGCACTTACTGAACGATTCCATTTATATGAATTTCAAAACCAGGCAGAAGTAATTGATGGGGATGGAAGTCAAATAGTGGTGATCTCTGGGGGTGGGGTGGGCAATTGGCTGAGAAGGAGCACGAGGGAACCTTCTGAGATGTTGGAAATGTTCTTTATGTTGATCCTGGTGATTGTTATCTGGGTCTATACATACGAACAATTAAGATTTATGGGCTTTATTTATGTATGTTATACCTCAACAAAAAATAAAAACCGAATTACAAACTAAGTAAATGGAGATATAGGTTTAATGCTCAGGAGAAAGGGCAGAACAGAAAAGAAAGATCTGGACATCAAGCTGTCAGTGAGGACCAAACTCATAGGCGTCAGGGTGGGTAGGGAATAAAGAGGGTGAGAAGAAGAGAATGCTGAGGCCAGAGCCCAGCAAACACCGACATATCAGGGATGGGCAGAAGAAGAGTCAGTCAAGGATGACTGTGTGTCGTCCCTGTCTGAGAGCGAGAGTACAGGCCCCACTGTTGTCCCAACCTCCCACCTCCCCTGCCTCTGGCCTCACGTGTTACCTGCAGGAGCCACCCCATGCGTATATTATGTAAGAGTACTCCTCTCTATCCTCCCTCGTCAGAGCATAGTCCATTGTCAATATGTATTTGTTCTCAAACTGAATGAAGAGCCTTTTGCAGGACCAAGCCTGGCGTAATCTCTTTTGGTGGGAAACTTGGGCCCAGGCCTCAAGCCACAAAACCCACCAGAAGTGCCTCCCTGAAGCAGTCTCCTCCACTGTGTTGTTCTCTGTGGTCACTGTCTGTTTTGTGTGGTGACTTCAAAAAGTTGGCCCAGCTGTGGTATATCCTAGAGTGCATTTTTACAACCTTCTTAGCCCCTGCAAATTGTTCTCTATTAAACCATAGTAATAGGTGAAAGACAGACAATGGCAGATTGCAAAAGAGCAGCATATTAGGGAGAACAGAGACACCGTTGGGTTGCAGCCTCATTTGCTGAGTGCTTACTCAGTGCCAATTGCTATAACGTATATTTTTATTTATACTTCCTAGTGACCTTTTAAGGTCAACATCTCTATCTTTAAAGATGAAGAATAGAGTCAGGGAGGTCTGGGGACTGAGGTCACACGGCTAGTCAGTGGCTGAGCTGGCTCAGGAACATGGTTCTCCTCATTCCCGCTTACAGCCGTGTCTTGCTTGTGCAGCTTATGCAGACCCCTGCCGTGTCCCCCCAGTTCGACATGCCATTCCTGGGAGGGCTGCTGTGTCCCCCCAACCTTCATGCTCTCTTTTTGGCCCCCACTTTCCTAAGCCCGTGCCGTCCTCTTTCACCAACCTGTTTCAGCAGTGGAGAGGGGTGGGTGGTCTCACTACTCCTTATCCTGAACTCTCCATGGATCCCCTTCCTCCCCTTGGCCTGCAGTCCAGGCCTTCCAGGATCTGACCTATCTGGAGCTTCCAGCATTTTTGCCCCCTGCTCCTGCCACACACCTGATGCTTTTTCCTGGGAGTTCTCAGTTCTGGTTGTGCATTAAAATCACGGAGGCCCCAGCAGGTGATCTAGACAGATTACCGCCTGAGCTGGGCCTTGACAAGCCCCACGTGTAACTGCTGCTGGATTTTGCTCACAATTTTCCCTCCTGCCCTCCTCTCATCTTCTTTCTAAATCCTTCCTATCCTTCAGGGCTTTCAGTCCGTTGTGAAAGAGGCTTATACTATAAAAGCAGGGAATTAGGTTGGATTTGTTTGATCATAATATCATGATAATAATGCCGTGGGCTTAATATTATTTTTATTCCAAGTTCAATGCAGCATCTAAGAGCATGCAAAGCTGGGGCTATGGGCTGTGAGGACTTGAGGTGCAGAGCACAGGGTCCCTGCTTGCAGAGGATTGCCATCTTGTGAGGGAGATAACAGGGATGCAAGTATCTAAATTACCAGGCAGGCCCTGGTGTGGGTTAGAATCCGGGGCCAGGGTTCTCTAGGGCTACAAGAAGTTCTGGTTAATTCTGTTGGAAGATTCATGCAAGGGGTTGTGTGACTCCTGGGAGATGTCCTTGTGTCCTGTGAAGGATTTGGTGACCATTAAAACTGGGTTTGAATCATGTTGCTATAATTTAAAATCTCTGTGACCTTGGGAAAGCCTCATCTTTCTCATCAGTGAAATGGGAATAATTACACAGTGGTGACTTCACAGAGTCATGAGGAAGATGGAGGGACATAATGCTTGTTCACAGTGCATGCCTGTCACAGTTTAGTGCTGGCAGCTTTTATTATCATCATTGAGAAAGTGGAACAGAGTGGGTTACCAATGAAAGTCTTTCATTTATTCATTCAGCAAACATCTGTCACATCTTGTATCAGGCACTGTGCTAGGACCTGGGATATAGAAATGAATTACACGTAGTACCTGTCCTAAAGTAGCTCCTGGTCTAGTGAGAGAAACACTTATTAAGAAAACTGTAGTAGTGGTAGTAAGTGCAACAGTAGAAATGTACACAGGTATTGAGGGGGTGTAGAGGAAAGAGAGGTCTGACTCAGTCTGAATCAGGGGCCACTTCCCGGAGGAGGTGTACCTGTGCAGTGTGTCAAAAGCATGGAGTTAGTTTCATTGGGAAGGCAAAAGGTTAGGACCTATATATTCCTTCCTAGAGGTCTTTAACAATGAGATAAGAATGAAGAAGGCTATTTGAGAGTACAGTACTTACTAGTAAGTCCAGCTCCTCTCAGATGTCTAGCTTTATTTGGAGCTTTTGGGTTAAATTCTACTCACCACTTATTAACTGTATGACTTTGGGAAAGTTACTTAACCTCTTTTCTCTGATCTTGTTTCCTTGTTAGTAAACAGAACCATTAATAACTACTTTGCAAGGTTATTGAAAGATTTAACATTCCATTAAGTCTTGATTCTCTTACCTGTCTTATTTACCATTGCATCTCAGCACCAAGCTTAGTCCATGGTATTTAGGAGATGTAAACAAATGAATGGATGATGTATGTACAGCACTTAGCATTGTGCCTAGCCCATAGTAAGCACTCAATGCATGACAACTATCCTCATCATCATTATCCCCAGTGGATTGAGTACCACTTGGCTAATAGAAAGACATACTTTTGCTCTTCTGTGGACACACATTCTGAATTTCTGGGAAAAGAACCATGAAAAGATTTTCTATGAATATTTTTCAGTCCAGCAAGCATCTCTGAGTCACTATGTTATAACCTATCTGTGAAAATATGCATTGTGTAGAGAGGTTGGGCTCTTAATTTTGTATACGCAGAAACATTGCATGCATAAAACAAGAAACATAAAATTAGAATCTTAATGAAAGCAATTAGAAAAGAATGATGGTTAAGAGTTTAAATTTGCTCTGAAAATGAATTTGGAGATGTTTCTATGCTTAAGTAAAGTGATGTTACCTAATTTTTACCCAGGTCTGGATTTTTAACTACCTAGGTGCCACCAGTCAGAGAACGAGTTGATTGTGTACAATCTCTGGATAGAATTTTCCCTTTTGGACTGTGACTGTGCCTCTTTCACAGCATTATGCTGATATCTCCTCAAAAGCCCAGGGGCCTCAGGGACTTCTCCCAAGGATCTGGCATATTTCATGTGAGTTTTCAGGGTGTTCTTGTAGAGGAAAGTCCAGTTAGCCTGAGTTCCTGTGGACAGCGCCTGGGCCTTGCCCTTTCATCCCTTTCTCTGGGCCCGGCACGGAGGAGAGCTCAACCAGTGTTGGCAGGACAACTCTAGCAAGTGCACAGGCCCATTACCATTCTTCTCAGACCTCTGCCCTGTGGATTTAGTGAGCCATTGGCTTAACTATGCAAGTTGAGATGTTGAGATTCTGTTTAGGGGCCACAGGAAGAGGGAAAATGAGGAGTCGTGGATGTCAGATCAGTGGGGGAGAAGTATAAGTGGAGGATAAGGAGTAGCAATGGCGACGGGAGTATTTCTGCGCATACCTAGCATGTATGTCCAACAGCCTGATGGTTTGAGAAGACAGTATTGTCAAGGTTTCTAAGGATGGATTGCAGTATTACTTCTAAATAGTACTCACTACTGTAGTATGTGTGTCAGTAGACAATTTTCCATCCTTTTACTTTACCATATCTGTGCTGTGAAGAGGGCACTCCTTCCTGTGGGCAGGCACATACTAAGTCACTGGCAAGAATAAAAGCCAGACAATTGTTTGGAGTTTAGATCTCCCTTCCAACAGGAGTCAGGTTAGTTTTTCATTATTTATTCCTTCATTTCCAGTCAGTACTTCAGTCAATTATTCATCCATTAGACAAACATTTGTCAATCTCCTACTGTGTATATGTGGCTACCTGCCCAGGAGGGAGGACGGCCACGGATGAGAACTCCTAACTATAACAAAGTGAATTAAGTTCTATAGAATGTCATGTGCTTTTTGAACAGAGGAACATTATCAGTTCTGACTGGAAGGATCAGGGAAGACTTCAGAAAGGAGAAGTAGCGTCCAAGCTGGACCTGGAAGGGTCAGTCTGATTTCATAGACAACACAATCAGGCGGGCAGGGGAGTGGCACACCCCAGGCAGAAGGGACAACTAGAGCATGGAGAGCTAGACGTGCATTTGGGGAACCCCAGATATTCAGATATGACAAGCGTTCCAAGTGTGAGGAATGACATGGCAGGAAATGATTCTGGAAAGATCTAGGCCCGTGGTTGGCACACTTTCTGTAAAGGGATAGATAGTAAATACTTTAGGCTTTGCAGGCCCTTATATATTACATAACAAGAGATAACAAATTTCCCCAAAATTTTGTTGCTGAAATTCAAAATATAATAATAATAATAATTGAATACAATCTTTTCTAATACAGGTCTACTAATGAGAAGAATGGATTTTTTTAGGGAATAACAATTGTTGAAATGGGTTCAAAATTAGTGTTCCTTTTCATAATTTGATTGCAAATATTTAACTACAAAAGCCATTCTTAGCTGACAGCTGAACAAAAACAGGTAGAGGGCCAGATTTGGCTCATGGGCCATAGTGTGCCAATCTCTGATCTATATTATTGAGGACAGAATATTGTGCTACCAGATTTCAGACTCTGTATTTAAGTAGAACCTCCTGCACAGAGTGCCCGAGAATACTTGGTTTGGCTGTGCCTTATTAAGCACATCACTTATTCTTCCCAAGTGACATAGTTGCTCTCTTGTTTCCTTACAACTGAAAGGCAACAGGGCACTAATGTATGTGTGAGAGTGTCTTTGTCTTCATATATAATGGGTAACCAACGCATCTCTCATAGCAACCAAGGATACAAGGTACAGGAGTCACCATTGTCAATAATATTAGTCTCTGGCTGCTATGACCATTTTGTGTGAGGTTCACCTGGGAGTTGACACAAGGATTTTTTAAAAAATAGGCAAGGAATAAATGATATTAAAAGGTGCATGGGCACGTAATCCACTTGCCTAGGATCCAGCACCCAAGAATAGCGCAGAAGAGAGCTCTACTGTGAGAGGATTGTTATGACTCCTCAAAGAAGTCCTGATGCAGCATATCTCCAGAGTCGGCCAAAGCCTGGCTGTGAATTGAAGCAAGGCCTTGCTGATTCTAGCTAAGAGTCTAATCTAACAACATCATTCTCTGGGGAGCCCTTTAGCACATCATAATAGTCATAGTCCAAACTACATTTGTGAGAATGTGACGCTTGATAAGCGCTACTATGATCTTTATCTAGCTGGAGGAATTTTGCTAGAGAGTATTACTTTGTGAATGAATGAATTTTTCACGTTTAGGTTTGTAATACACCTGGAATTAGTTTTTGTGTATGGTGTGAGATAGGGATACATTTTCACGTTCTTTCATGTAGAAAGCCAGTGATCCAAATCCACTTGTTTGACAGTTCATTCTTTTCCCCCGATTTAAAAAGTTCCCTCTATCTTATAGCTAGTTCCCTCTTTTATGTGCATCTGTTTCTGGGCTCTCTGTTTTGTTGCATTGACCTGCTTGTCTATTCTGAACAAATACCACACTTACCTAATTATTATCGCCTAGTAATATGTTTTGATTTTTAACAGGGCAGGTCTCCTTCTTGCTTGTTCTTTTTCAGAATTGTCTTAGTCTTTCCTAGACATTTGCCCTTCCATATTTATTTTGGACTCAGTTTTTAACTAACATAAAAATTACTATTGAGATTTTGATGGACTGGGGTTAAAGTTATAGATTAATCTGAAAATTGACATCTCTGTAATAGAGTCTTTCTATGTATGAAAAGTTATGTCATTCTCTTTACTCAGGTCTTCTTTTATATCTTTCGAAAAGGTCTTTTATTCTTTGTTTTTTCCGAGATGTTTTCTAGATTTTGTTGCTAGGGTAAATGAGATTTTTCTTCTGTCATCTTTTCTCATTGGTTTTTGGTGATGTATAGGAACAGTGTTGATTGCTGCATATTCATCTTGTGTCTGTAAACTTGCTGAATTCTCCTTACTTGTGATATTCTGATTTTCTATTTACCGTGATTTTCCTTTGCTCCTTCTTTGACTCATTCCTGCCTTTTATTGAATTGATTACATTTTTTCTGTCTTCCCTTCTGTGTAGAAGTTACACATTCCATTTCTGGTTTGTTTTTTGGTGGCTAGCCTATTTTTAATCTGCATATCTGACTTAAAGTTTCAAGTTAGTCAAAGTTTACCTCTGATCACTTCTCCCAACTTACATGTTCGTGTTGTCCTATATTTTAGCTCATCTTTGCTTTATAAGTCCTCTAATTTAGAAGTAATTAGTAAAGAAATTTTTATATCCAATGCTTATTTAGACTTTCCCCAATATTCAGTAATATTTTGCTACCATTGCTTTTTGAATCTCACTCTTGCCTTCTGGAAGTGTGTCCTTTGTCTGAAATATCTTTATCTTGCCCTCGTGCTTTAGTGGTAATTAGCTGAGTGAAGAATTCTAAGTAGACAACAGTTTTCTCTTAGCACTTCGAGGATACCGTTCCTCTGTGTGTTGACCTCTGTTGTTGCCTCTGAGGAGGTATCTGCTATCACTCTAATAGTCACTGCTTTCTGTGAAATCTCTCCTCCCAGTTTTATTTAAAGGTTTCTCTCTTTGTCTTCGCTGTTCTGCAGTTTACTATAATGCATCTAGGCATGGATTTATTTCTATGTGTTATGCTTGAGATTCATTGTTTTCCTGAATTTGAAGATGCATTACTTTTCAGTTCCATGAATTTCTCAGCCTGTATCTCTGAATTAGGCCTCTCTCCGTTTTCTGTATTCTCTCCCCCGGAACTTATACTAGACGTATGTTGTTTCTTCTCATAATATCCTCCATGTCTTCTAATCACTCCTTCTTATTTTTCATATATCTTATCTCTTTGTGCTTTGTTCTGGATAATTTTTTCAATTTATTACTAATTTTCACAAATATGATTTTACCTCATCCACTGAGTTTCAAATTTCTATGATATTTCATTTCTAGAAGTTCTATTTGATTTTTTTCAAACATGCTCTTCTTTTTTCATAGTTGTCTGGTTTCATAGTTTTCATTGTTGTGCCCTATTGTCTCATTATGATTTCTTTTTCTTTCCTTTGTCTTTAAACATTTATTTTATAGTCTCTTTCAGGTCATGATGTTATTTCAAGTTCTTAGGATGCTAATCATTTCCTCATATGGTTTTAAGTTTTTATGGTGGGTTGTAAAAGTGGCCGTCTGGAGCAGTGTTCCTGAACACGTGAGAGGTGTTTCAGGGTTTCACTGTACTGTGTGGGTACTGCAAACAGGGACTCCTCACCAGGCTTAGGGTATTGACTGATTGTGGTAGATCCCCACCCCAACACACACACATCCGTCTCCACCCCCACCCAGAACCCGAAACAGAAAGGGGCTTCCTTGTTACTTCCCTGGGCTGGTGACCCCCTTACACAGCAGGGCAGCCTTTGCGGCCCTGCTTCGTGTAGGAGTTTCAGCTCCCACTCCCCAGCCTCCAGCAGTCCTGGGCTCCTCCCCCTGCCTTGCCCTTAGAGCTGATCCTGGGGTCCAAGGGTCCCCCTTGGCCACAGTGGAGTCACTTCAGGCTTACTGCTCTGACTTGAGGGCGCCTTTGCTCATGGCACCTGAGGTTTCCCTTTTATTTCTTTTGGGCTCATCTCTGAATGTAAAAAACATTTTGATTATGTTTTACTATGTTTTATCCAGCATTTCTGTGTGTTTTTAGGGGGAGAGGGGACCTTAGCTCTCTTAACCAAATTTGCTTTCTTGGATTTTCTATGTAAATGATCATATTATCTACAAATAATGACAATATTGTCTCTACCTTTACAATCTTTTTGCCTCTTATTTCTTCACTTTTGTCTTATATCACTGTCTAGGAATAACAGTACAACATTGCAAAGCTTCTCCATAGACTAGTAGAGTGGAGGAGAAAGTATAATGTAGTGGTTAACTTTGGTATCCGGCAAGTCCAACTGAGTTCAAGCTCTGTGACCTAATACCTCTGGTTTTGTGCAGGTTGCTAACTTATTCAAACCTAGTTTTCTTCTTTATAAAATGGAGATAATAATAGTATTTACCTTGAAGAATTATTTTTAGGATTAAATGAGTTGCTATATGTAAACCACTTGAGTTAGTACCTGACACATAATAAAAGTATCATAAGTATTAACTATTAGCAGTAGTAGTTACTGTAGTAGTAGAAATAATAGTAACAGCTGTGTGTATGTTATATCTAGTCTTCCCAACTCTGTTATATAGGTATTGTTATATGAGGCTCAGAGAGGTTGAATGCCTTTCCCAGTGTCACACAGCTAATAACTGAAGGCATAATTTATACCCCTGAACAGGTCCTCTGAAGCCTGTATCTTCCCCTCCCTAGATCATGCTGCCCCTATTATATTAGTGGTTTGTACACTGTTGCAAAATCAGGCCCTTGGAGGAGTATTTGCCAAGGCCATCAGTGGGAACCTGGAGGACAAGGGTCCTGGTACTGATGCTCAGTACTTCCAGAGTAAGCAAGGTCCCTTGAGAGGAACCTCAAAGAAAGAAAGTAAGTTTATAGGCATGTACCTCTAAGAATAAGAATCTTTGTTTTCCAGGGCGTTGAAAATATAAACTGCAATATATAGAATTAGAAGCTACCTAGGAGAGCTGCTTTTCAGATCACCCATCCATTCATTCATTCACTGACTCCTAGAGCCAGACTACCTGGGTTCTAGTTCTGGCTCTGCTCCTTAACCTGGGACAAGCTCTTTGACTTCTCTAGGCCTCACATTCCTCATCTGTAAAATGAGAATAATCATAACAGCACCTACCTCATAGGAGTGGAGATTAAATGAGTTAATGTGTGTAAAGCACTTGGAAAAGTCTGGCACACAACGTGTACTCAGGTAATGTTAGCTTTATTATTATTACTTTGTTCAACATACAGTTAAGGGCCTACTCTGAGCTGCATTTCTGAGGCTGTCAGGATGGACTTGTGAGATACATGGAAATTGCTGTGGTTGCCCAGAAGTGGCTAGTTCTGCAATTGTGGGTGTCAGGAAAGACGTTACAGTGAGATTTGCCTTCAGCACTTACCAAGGTCTTCCTCTGTGCTAAGCACCTTACTCATCAGTGGGGTTATGAAGATAGAGAGTCTGGGGTCCCTGCTGTCAAGGAGCCTTCATTCTGGATGGGAAAACAAATATCTAAGTCAGGGATTTATAGTACAGGCTCATAGGTGTACAAAAAAAGGCAAGATTGGGCTGCTGTAAAAAAACAAGGAGGGGCATCTGCAGTGGTGTGCTGAAAAATGTTTAACAAATGGCTCACCACGAAAAAAAATACATAAATTTTACTGATATAAAGAATGTGAACACACAATTGACAAATAATAATAAAATACACTATTCTTTATTCTAAATTCCAAACACCTATAACTTCCGTATGACTTTGTATTTCTTGCACAATCCATCATCATTTTTATAATTCTATTGCCAACAAATAGTGTCACAAAACCGGACTATGACTACATGCTTGATTGCTGTGTGAGTCAGCAAAGAAGTTACTCACATTCCTGAGAAACAAGTGTAGTTCTGCCATAAATGTTGGCTGATATGTGTGTTTATATTGAGAAGGTGACAGGAAAGCAGCGATGATGCACCAAGACATGTCAGAATCTCACTCATTAGTTGGTGCTGAGCTTCTTTGCTCAATCAGATAATGGTTTTGAATTCTGGAAAAATATTTCCTCAATTTTTTTGTGCTGTTCACAATGTTACAGCCACGGATATTAGCACACTTTTACATTTAATCTGCATTGTTAACATTTACTCCATCACTTTCTTAAGTCTAGACCAAACCAAATAGTAAACCTAGTGCTGATTTGTAGCATTTGCTAACTTCTGTAGTGTCAATACTCCTGCCAAGGCTAATGTCAAGCTGCCTACATGACATTACCTACCACGGAGCTGGGAAGATCTGCGCAGGAGCACACCAGCATGTAGCATTTCCATCCAATGGATACAATAGACCTAAACCATCTCAAGAGCATAGCACAGTAGTCCTCCCTTATCTGCAGGAGATACACTCCAAGACCCCCAGTGGATGCCTGAAACCACAGATAGTATCGAATCCTATATATATACTTTGTTTCTCCTATACATACATACCTATGATAAAGTTTAATTTATAAATTAGGCACAGTAAGAGATTAATAACAATAATAATAAAATGGAAAATTATAACAACATAGTGTAACAAAAGTTATGTGAATGTGGTCTCTCTCTCTCTCAAAACATCTTATTGTACTGTACTCACGCTTTTCTTTTGATGATGTGAGATGATATAGTGCCTATGTGATGAGATGAAGTGAGGTGAATGACGTAGGCACTGTGACGTAGCGTTAGGCTACTATTGACCCTCTGATGATAGAAGGAGGATCATCGAGCCATGACAGTGTCGATGGTTGGATGTCAGGAGCAGACCATGTCAATGGTTGAGGACCCAGTAAAGGGATGATTCATGTCCTGGGCGGGATGGAGTGAGACAGTGGGAGATTTCATCACGCTGCTTAGAATGGCACACAGTTTAAAACTTATGAATTATTTACTTCTGCAATTTTCCATTTAATATTTTTAGAACGCGGTTGACCACGAGTAGCTGAAACTGCAGAAAGCGAAACTGCGGATAAGGGAGGACTACTGTAATAGTAAAATGTGGAAAATAATTAGAAAGTGATGCGTTTTGAGCATTCGTTACCTTTATTTTTAATATAAATTTGTTTAATTGTATGTTTATATAATTAAATTTTTTATAATGGCTGTGCTTAACAACTGGCTCAGAAAATTGAGCAGTTGGCGCTCTCAAGAGAGTATGAGCTGGCTCCAGCACACCGTCTGAATTAGACATGGAAAGCAGAGAAAGCTTCTGAAGACTGATGTTTGAGCGAGGTTCTGAGGGTTGAGTAGACGTCTACTGGGTAAAGTGGAGGGAGGCATCTCAGGCAGAGGTAACAGAATGAGGGAAGGCACATCCCAGGGCTTCTGAGGAACATGAATGGAAAGTGGGAGGCAGCCAGAGAAGTAGGGTAGAGCTAATTCATGAAGGGTCTTGTGGACCCCTTATCTTGAAAGCTCTGGGGAACCATTGACGGATATTAAACAAGAGAGTGAGTGACTGCATTTGCATTCTCAAGGAGCTGTCTGGGAGCTATGTGGTGAGAGATTTGGAGAGGGCCGAGGCTGGAAGCAAGCGTGCCGTGATGCTGTGGTGCGGTCAGCAAGGTGCCAGGTAGTGGAGGTCAAGCGCTAAGGGAAATAAAATCCAGACACCCCAAACAGCATGTGCAAAATCTTGAGGAGTGAGCACCCAGCACACAAAACCGGGATAGTACGAGAGGCCGGGGTATACGTCCTGCTGGGCAGTGGTGGGGATGTGACTGGAAATCTGGACACTGTTGGTGCAGTGTCAAGGACTCTTGTGCCAGTAGATGTGTGGGATATAATCCTGCTCGTGGAGTGCACTGGGAGGAAGTGGGGTCAGTGTTCTGCACTCTCGCTGAACCAAACTATTGAATAATTGCTAAGTCCTTTGGCATACGCAATTGGGTTTTTGGCAGGTGAGTGCTGTATGAACCAGATCTGGGAGGCTGACCATCTAGGTTCTTGTTACGTGGACCTGCGGCATCCACCTCACCTTGGAGCTAATCAAGAAATAATGCAGAATCTCAGACACTACTCTGGACATACTGAGTCAGACTGCATTTTAACAAGACCCCCTGGGCACTCTGAAGTCTAGGACTCCCTGAGCGAGGGCAGGCTTTCTGTCAAGTGGTCCAGACCACCTGCATTGGACTCACACAGAGTGCTTATTTACAGTGTGGTTTCCCAGGCCCCATCCCAGGCCCCTAGCTCCTACTCCAGCCCTTCTGAATCTGAATTTCTAGGCTTGGGCCCAGGAACCTGGAATTTCAGTATGCTTCTGAGATTGTTCTTATGCACATCAACAGTCCACACTAATCCCCAAAAGACTTGGCCCAAACAGTCATGTTTGAATTGGGTCAGAAAAACTGAACTCCTTAAACTGTCCTGGTAAATTATTTCCTTCCCTTTGTATGCAAAGCACTTTGTAGGTCATTGTCTGGCAGACAGTAGGTGCTCAATAATGTTAAGCAATTGTTGTTGCAGTCTTTGTGGTATTTTAAACATCCTGAGTTCCTTGTCAAGGCCAGAACCAAGCAGGATCTAGGGAAAGGTGTGTGTGTGTGTGTGTATGTGTGTGTGTGTGTGTGTGTGCAGGGAGTGTGTTGGGGAGGGGTGAACAGAAGGATGCAGGGTGCTGGATAACTCAGACGTCCCCTCAGCTTGTTCCCTGCCCAGTGCCGGCGACCATCTGCTCTGAGCAGCCGCCTGTCTGGGAGTCGAGCGTATCCATGGGAACCAGTATGGAGGCTGCCAAGAGGACTCCATGGACACCAACCAGAGGGAAGAGTGGAAATCAAGTGGAACCGAAAGTGACAGACTCTTGTGTGTTCAGTGGAGTGGGAGGCGGTCAGCTGTGAGAGCCGGGGTGGGGCCTGAGCACAGCCAGCCTAGCGCCAGAGGAAACCTCTAGACAACACTGACTGCACAGCTGGGCCCAGGAGGATTGCTCAAGGCGATCGGAGCTGTAGTGTTCTTTCTCTTCCTCCTTCCCTCTTCCCCCCTTTCTTCTCCTCTTCTCCTCCTCCTCTCTCTCCCTCTCTCCTTTATAGCAAATTTATTATTTTTTTTAAAAAGTGCAACTTAATAGAAATGTAAACAACGAGAATTTTAGTGACCTCAAATCCCACCATTCATAAGCACTCAGTGCTTTAATTTTGTTGTTAGTTCATCTTTTTCTCTATGCTTATTTTTAGAAGGTTGAAATAGTGCATTTCCAGCTCTGTACTCTGCTTTCTAGAAAGTTCTTTTGAGCTGGGCATTTAGCTTTGAGAAAAGAGCATGGGATTGGGAGTGAAATGCCCTCCCAGCATCTGCATCCCAGGTCTGCCTGGTTAAAAATTAATGGCTGAAGCCAAAATGATCCTCAGACTGATCCAAAATGGATATTCCTAAGTGAGTGCTATTGTGCCATCTTAGCCAGCGGTGCCCACTTTAGTCCTTTCACAGTTTTTGACTTGGGTATTTCTTGTGTATTTAAACAACTTTGATAAAGCCTGTGCATAAAGAAAAGAAGCGCTTCCAACAGGGAGAAAAGAATGGGGAATTGTTTTGCTTAGATATTTCTAAAAAGAGCGTTAAGATTTAAAATGCTGTATGGACCTAGCATGTGACATAATGGGGTAAGAAATGTATATCTGGATGATTTCTCCTTAATTTACTGGCACAACCAGAGGCCTCATGGTTTGTCTTACCCCACGAGCACTTATGCCCCATGGTGAGTGCTGCATCCCCGAGTGACCAGTCATGTTCGAGGGAAAAGTGGGCTCACTGGCTGAAATGGTCAAACCTGCTGGTGAGACCCAGGCACCATTTCAATCAGAATCTTTCTCATTTTGATTCATTGTTTAGGCCGGTTCTTCTTCTGATCAATTCATCCAGTTGTGTATGATCTTGAGCAGGACCTTTCTCGAGATGATCACCACCAGGAGAGCTGTAATAAGGGCCATCAGTGACACTCCTTACTTACATCATTTAAATGATGGCATACTGTTCCATCATGTGACTGTAGCACAGTTTATTTAACAGTGCTCCTATTACTGGACCTTTCACTTGCCTTCAGTTTTTTACCACTGTTAATTCAAAACATCATGATGAACATCTTTTCCCCCTCCCTCCCTCCCTCCCTCCCTTCCTTCCTTCCTTCCTTCCTTCCTTCCTTCAACAGCTCCATTTCAAAGCCTTAATTTTTATCCACTGGCAGTTTGGTGACCAGAAGGAGTTAGAAGTAATCTGTCCTGACCTCCCATTTTACAGATGTGACAGCTGAGGCTGACAGCTGGGTGTGTAATTTGCCCAGTGACACACAGAGTTGGGCATCACAGTAGGGAATTGAATCTAAATCTTCCTGGACTCCTGGTCCAGTGCTCTCTTCTCTCTCACCAAGTAACCTGCAGCTCCATCTTTTTGTTTTGCTTGCTCATATATTTCACATCCCATCGCACAGAAATACTCCAATTAGACCATTCAAGACACTATAAATAAAATAGCTGAGTTTATTTTATTAGATGTGTTTCTGCTCTTTTAAATATTTTTGTCCTTTTAAATGTTTATTTATGAGTCAATACTGTCTGTCTTCATGGCAAACTAGAAAGCAGGAACTGTGTCTTTTTCAACTTAGTATCAGTAAATACTTTCCTTGCATGACTGAAGGGAGCCTACGGTAACCCAACCATTCCATATGGTCTGCCATTCACTTTTACATTTTTGCTTGAGAAAAACAACATAAGTTTGGGAGCAGCTTAAAAATTAACTTAAAATTCTAACCCTCACAGTGAACAAAATCACTGATAAAAGGCTTCATTTAAGGGGCCGGCCCGGTGGCGCAAGCAGTTGGGTGCGTGCGCTCTGCTGCAGCGGCCCGGGGTTCGCTGGTTCGGATCCCGGGCGCGCACCGACGCACTGCTTTGGCAAGCCATGCTGTGGCGGCGTCCCATATAAAGTGGAGGAGGATGGGCACGGAGGGCCGTCTTCCTCGGCAAAAAAAGAGGAGGATTGGCGGATGTTAGCACAGGGCTGATCTCCTCACAAAAAAAAAAAAAAAAGGCTTCATTTAAGCTTCTTGACTGGCTTTTAAAATTAATTCAACAAATATTTTTTGTACACAGTGGATAAGACACTGAGTTAATCTAATAGCTGTTCAGAGAGAGAAAGAGCTTGTCCTCAAATTGTTTCTAGTTTAGCGTGGGAGGCTGCCTTAAAACGTAGGCTTTAGTATTATTCGGATGTGGTAAGCCAACAGATCAGGAGATGACTGCCACTGAAAAGCCAGTTTATTCTCAAGAGGAGGGGGCAGGCCACACCATGCCACACAGGGCCACATGGGGCAGCAGCACCAGGGTTACTCAGGAGGCAGAAGGAGGGAGGGAAAACATGGGCAAGAGCCTGTATTGTGGTTTTCACAGCGAGACATGGGTGAGGGAGGAGGGTGAGCAAGCTAAGCAGGTTGAGGTTGGCTAGTTTGGATAATTTCAGTGGGCTCTAGGGTACGAGGGCTGTCCACAGTCACCTGGTGCCTGGCCCTGGGGTGATTAGGGCAGGAGGATAGTGGCCCAGGTGGGAGAGCCTAATAACGGATGTGGGTGGGGTGTGGGCATTGGATTGGTTGGTTTGCATATGAAAGGCATGCTTGGAACAAGTTGTTTACTGTCTCTTGCAATTGGCTATCGCTTGGGTGGAATGGGGGGCAGTTTCCCAGGGGTCAGTAAGGCCCCAGATGCCAGAATGTTAGAATAAAAAGACACCCTTAGTACAGAGGCAATGCAGGTGCTTAATTCTAGCGTTGTGTAAGGTGGAAACAAAAGAGAAGCACAGTTTAAGAGGAAGAGATTATTTCAGGAATACTTGTTTTGACAAAGGCTTAGTGGAAGAAATGGCTTTTCAGCAGGAGGGCGGGGTGAGGGGAGGGAGTCCCAGCTCCCACCACTCCTTGGCAAGTTGCCCATCTTGGGCAAATTACTTAAACTCTCTGAGTAATGTTTATTCTGTTTATATCCCACAGCTGTTGCAGATCAAGTAAATACCTCAGTGTTTCTCTCACTGTGCCCAGTCCATGGACCTGCATCAGAAGGACCGGCATGGAGTGTATGTTTAAAATGCAGCTTCGTGGGACCCAGAGTCAGACTATGAGCATGAGCCCCAGGAGTCTGCATTTTAACAAGCCCCTCACTCCCACCCTAGGTGATTCTCAGGAACACTCAAGTTGGAGACCAGCCCGGAGAAAATAATGCTAGGCACATTCTAGAATCCAAAGGCTAAAATACATATGTAAGGAGGTACTTAGGTACTTACTACAACCGCAGCCTTCACCATGCTTGAGTATCTTATACGCGCCAGCTCCTTAAACAAGAGTTCTGTTTGGGTTGCCTGCCTCACGCAGCATCTGCTGGGCTGGGTATTAAACACACAGACAATAAAAAGATGCCCCCAGAAGCCCTGCCTCCTGCGGCTCTGGCTGTCTTAGGCCAGCTGCTGGGGGAGGCTAACGTTACAGATGTTCTGAGAGGCTCGGGAAGGAACGCAGCCAAGGAACCAAGTCTTCAGCCTGGATCAGGCTCCACTCTGTGTGGCCTCCGATGCAGCTGTGTGATTTCACATTCCATGTTTATCCGCATGGGCTTCTATTTTTACCTCAAATTTTTAAAAATATCAACTGACAGACTAACCAAAAGTGATTTTGGCACTTTCGAGGGAAAATATATGGGTAAGAATTATTGGATAATTGCTAAGTCCTCTGGCCTCGCCTAATTGGGATTTTGGCAGATAGGCGCTGTATGAACCAGTGGTGACTGAAAGGGATCAAGGAGAGTAACACTTAGTAAGCACCACTTGTTTGACCTCGGTATTAAAGTTTCTAATCCTCACAGAAGACCTGTGAGGTACACTTTTCTCATTTTAGTCTGATGAGGTGAGGCTCGAGCATATTCCGTCACTTGTACCAGGTTTCCCTGGAAGGAAGGTGCAGAGATGTCAGGCGGGCTCTGTTTGCTTACGGAGGCCCCTTGCTTTCCCCGCCAGACTGCCTCTGAGAAGATGCTGGATCCCCAGGAGTGGTTAAGAGGCACACTTCTAACTCGTTACTCTCATAAAGCCTGGTGAGATCTCTCTCATTTTATGAGCTGAAAAACTTGCAGTGTACTGACTTGCACAGAGGTCGTTCTTACCTGATCTCTGACATAACAACCCAGATCCTGGCTGCTTACTTTGCTCCACATCTTCTTTCCCACTCCCATAGTAATTATGCGGTAATTATTATGTTGATAATTACCTCATTAGTAATTTGGCATGAGAAAACCCAGTGAAAGAATAATAAAAGAGCCTCTCTTTATAGCTACAAGATTACAAATGACAAATACAGTTTTAATAGCCCTAAACCCTCATTAAAAGAAAAGGGAGAATTTTTCCTGCACAATATTTTGAAAAGTGTCAGCATATCTGTTAATCAACACTACACGTTTCTGTAAAGAACCCAAGTTTTCCTTGTGGTCTGAGGAGCCCATTTCTACGTAAGTGAAGGCTCTCTGAAAGTTCTGGTACAGAAGAGCAGCAGCAACAACCATGAGCAGCCTCACCTGGCCCACTGCTCCCCTGCCCATGGTGGAGCGGGGAGACACATGAGGGAGGGCTGCATAAAAATTGGGAAAGACACACCCTGACAAAGGAACTAGTATCCTGGTCGTTGGTCCCCAGCACCTCAAAGTCCCTTCTACTGAAACCAGGTCAAAAGCCCCTGGAGGCAGAGCCTCTGTCCTGCTCGGGCACACCTGGCGTGGCTCTAGGCCTGAGAAATGGAGAAACGTGAGTCCGGCTCCTCGGAGCAGCAGGCCTGGCTCCCCATTGTCTGGCCTCATGGACTGCCAGGCACCCCCGTGTTCCCTGCCCTCCAGGGCCCCCACCACAGCCACACCTTGGGGTCTTTGTGGAATTTGTTTTCGCCATTTGGCCATGGAAAGCCCTGTGTCTCACATCTTTGGTTAATTCTTAATCATCAAGATTCAACTCATGTCTTTTTCAACATTTCTGCCCTCTCTCCCATAAGGTAGAATAAATCTTCTCATTTATTTGTCATTAGTACTTTTTACATACTTTCTGTATAATATTATTCATTCATTCAGCAAATGGCTACAGCTACTGTAGCCAACTCCACTGTAAACTCTCATCAGGATCACGGAAGCAGCCTTCAACTGGGCTCCCTGCTTCCTCCTTGCACACGCAGTGTCTGTTCTTAACCTCCTAGAAGGAAAGGCAAATCATGCCACTCAGCGCTGGCTGGGGTCTGCTCAAATCTTCCATTGGTTCCCCATCTCACATAGAATAAAATCAAATCCCTCACTCCAATGTGCCAAAAACCCCATCTGCCGTTCCTTCTCTGATCTTGTCTGCCACTCCTCCCCCTTTGCCCCTGGTGAGCTCCATCCAGTGACCCCGGCCGCCTGGGTTCCTCACACCGGCCTCTCGCTTCAGAGTCTTAGCATTCTGCCTGCAGCACTCTTCCCCCACTTCCTTCAGGTCTCGGCTCAAATGTCACTTCATTCAAGAGGCTGTCCTTGACCCTAGGTGACACAGCGCGCGCGCACACACACACACACACAAAAGCACATGTGATGCTCTATCACCTTTATTAGTCTTGTTAGAACTTACCACCACCTGACATATTATGTAACTGCTTATTGGTTTATTGTCCATCTCCCCTCACTGGAATGTAAGTCACTGCTCTCCAAGACAGCTAGGACTTTGTCTGTTCTGTCCCCTATTGTGTCCCAATCTCCTATCTGAACCTAGGTTAATAGATGTTGAATAAATGAGTGAGTGAATTATTGAGCATCACTCAGTGATCCCTCAATAAATGCTTTTTGATGGAAAATTCTAAGTTTGCTCAGAGTATCTGTCAAATTTAACCTTCTAGGAGGTTAAATTCAAGTTATATGTGGATTAACCTAAAGAACAACAGGCAGGTGGACCTGTTGGGAAGATCATTTGCCTTCACAAGTCCTGTGGGATGGGGATTTATGAGCAAACACCAAGAAACTTGGAGAACAAAATGGAATAATTTCGAATGCCCTCTAAATAGTAACTCAAATGAAATTCTTATGTAAAGGTACTTTGCAAGCTTTTAGGTTTTGTGCAGATATTACCTACTATTGTTTTTAATGACAATATAATTAGCAATTTTAAAATAATCAGTCTTTTCTGGTGCAAAAAAAAAAAAGACTAGGCAATGAGAGGCCCAAGTGCTGGTTCAAGCTCTGCCCTGGGTTTGCTCTGTGCCCTAACAAAGTTCTTTCCCTCTCTCCACTTCATTTTCCCAATCTGTAAAATTAACATACTGGACTAAAGTATCTCTGGAATGTCTACCGGCTCTAAAATTCCAGGCTCGAGGAATTGCTGGCTGGCTGGAGGGATGGATAGAGGACTCTAATTTCCATGACACTTCCCCAGTTTTAACTCCTCCGGTTGGTTCTGGTTTCTTCTTCCCACTCTTTCCTAGTCTAGAAGAGCCCTACTCTTGATGTGAAAATTTGCTATGTACACCTCTGAGGTCCTTACATCTTCTCTGAGTAGTAGATAGTTAGAAACCAGTAGATTATAGAATCATAAAAAGCAGAAATGATGGTAACTGAAGCATATTTATTCCGTGAGAAAGGAAGAGGAGGAAGAGATATATTGACTTACATCTAAGAATCGGGGCATATAAAGTTCATGGAGCCTGCTTCACTTGGGACTGTCTGTTTTTGAAATGGCATTTCTTTATACACTTTTGCACAAGAATTACAGAGAATTACACATTGAATCTTCCCCCTGGCAGATTATAATCTCAGATGGTTGGACATGGAAAGACCCAGAAGAACATCTGAAAGAGATGTTGCCCATGTAACTTGGTGTCCTTGGGCAAGTGCTCAGAGCTGGAATGGATGAGAAAACAGAGGAAGCCTGCCCAGGTTCAGGTCTACCACTCACTAGGTAGGTGACCTTGGGTCACCCCCTGTACCTCATTTTTCTGGGAATAGAATACAGTTAATAGAGTTGAAGTGAGAATTAAATAAGAAAGCTCAGTGAGGTAAACTAACTTCCCCCCAAAGTCACAGAACTAATTTGAACCCCAAAGCGCTAGTAGAAAATGGATATAAAAGCAATCAAAAGAGACCGTCATAATTTTAGACAATTTGTTGATTAAATTATTGGATTTAAGGTAAAAAATATCTATATGGTACTCACAGAGGTAATTTCACCATTGCTAAAGATTTACTCACTCACACACTTAGTGTCCATTGCAGCAAAACATACCCGAAATGCCTTTGCAGGTGGTATTTGCTGGATGGAATTGTGTTGTTCTGTCTAAGTAACATAATTGGATACCCAGAGCCTGTCTCCTGGGACAGCAGAAATAATCACTTTTCATTGATCTCCTTTTAGACCTGACCTTGAGATTCCTCCCTGTCTCCCCCTAAATATATCAAAGCACCCGAGGATATTCGTATGTTCTCCTTCAATTGAATTTCACTGGTCTCATGTTGAGGTTTGTGTTCAGAAGCAAGCCCATGATCTTCTAGTCTCCAGCCTTTGAATCTGCCTCTTTTTTCCCCCTTTTCATGTCTGAGTTTTGTGAGCTACGACAGCCACCTGGCCGCCATCCGTCCTCATAGTTGTGAGAGTGCATCTGCACTATGTCCTGCTGGACCAGTGTTCAATGATCCCATCTGGAGGAGGGGCATGGGGAGGCAGTTAGGCAGAGAGCAAAGTTAAGAGAGCAAAGCTGTCAGTTAAGACAAATGCTTCTCCTGTATTTATTTATTTATTTTTGTGAGGAAGATTAGCCTTGAGCTAACATCCAATGCCAATCCTTCTCTTTTTGCTGAGGAAGATTGGCCCTGATCTAACATTCATGCCCATCTTCCTCTACTTTATATGGGACGCCGCCACAGCATGGCTTGACAAGCTGTGCATCGACGTGTGCCCGGGATCAGAACCTGTGAACCCCGGGCAGCCGAGTGGAGCACGTGCACTTAACCTTTGCACCACTGGGCCGGCCCAGCTTCTACTGTATTTTATTAAATCCTCACATTACCACAGCACGGTAGGTGACATTATCCCTGTTTTACAGATGAGAAAACTGAGGCTTAGAAAGGGCAGGTGAGTTCTTGAAGTTACACAGCTGGTAATGGCATATTTGGGATTCCAAACTCAAACTCTTTCTGATAGGCTGTGCTTTGTTATTGTTGAGAATGAATGGAGATTGTGGAAGAGTGACCAAAAATACCTGGGTATGGCCTACAATCCTACCAACAATTGAGTTTTTACCCCGGTGTAACCGTCTTCAAGGTAGTTCAAGTTACACCTGAACTAGTCATCCAGGCGCCCACGGCATGCTGCCTGAGCCAGGTGCCGGGCCAGGCCCTTACCGACATGTTTCCTTTATTCATCACCCTTTATCCACATGGTCATGATCACTTTACAGTGACGTCTCTCAAAGTGTGTTCCTCTGACCGACTATATTAGAATCGCCCAAGGAACCTGTTAAAATACAGATTCCAGGGCTTTACCCCCAGGGATGGGAACAGTGGAACTTTATTAAAAAATTCTCTGGTAATGTTTGGCACTCAAAGTTTGAGAACAGCTGTTCTTAAAAGGTAATAAATCCTTGTAATTAATGAAACACTTAAAATCACTACCTAGAGACCCGCCCAGTGGCATAGTGGTTAAATTTGCACACTCAGCTTTGGCGGCCTGGGGTTCATGGGTTCGGATCCTGGGCATGGACCTACATACCAGTCATCAAGCCATGCTGTGGCAGCATCCCATATATAAAATAGAGGAAGATGGGCATAGATGTTAGCTCAGGGCCAATCTTCCTCACCAAAAAAAGAAAAGAGAAAAGAAAATCACTACCTATTTTGAAGCCTTCCTAAGTTAAGCATTTTGTATTTAAAACGCAGTTATGGGTTCTCTTAATGAATAGTGAGTTTGGGAAGGATCAAGTAGTAGGAAGCTGGAACTCAGTGTAGGGCTTAGTTGGGTGAATTTACTGGACACCCAGAGGGATTTGAGGGAATTTATTTTTAGGACTGATTAGTAGGTCGCAACTATAAAATTCAAGGCCTGGCATAAATAGTCTGAAATTTGGCCTTCAGTCTGGTCTTTTGTAATATTCTCTGAGATATCAAGTAGCCTCTTTTAAATATTCAAGTAAAATATTCGTAATAAATTATCAGATAAGATACAAAATTATAGAAACAGATTCATTTCAACTCAGTATCCTTTAATGAACATCAGCTATGCACTAGGTGCAATGGGTTACAAAAACAAGCTGGTGAACTCTACCAAACATTTAAAGAATAACTAATACTGATGCTTCACAAACGCTTCCAGAAAATAGAAGAGGAGCAAATGCTTCACAACTCATTCTGTTAGGCCAGTATTACCCTGATACCCAAACCAGACAAAGACACAAGATTCCCCAGTGAAAGTGGGAGGTGTTTAAGTCCGCGCCACCTGCTGGTCCTCTCACTCTGGCAGGCGGATTTCAGAGAGAAGGTAGAGACGGAAGGTCAGTTACAAGACCGTGCTGAGGACAGTGATGATGTAGAGGTGATGATGGTGGAAGTGATTTTAATTACAGCAGCACATGCACACACATGTACACACAGATTTGAAATCCAACAGTGTGTTTTTGTCAAGCATTCTTCTCTAAGGTAGGTCCTGGTCTTTTCCTTGCTCTAGATATTTCATTGCTGTGAATTTTTAAAATGTATTCACAGAAGACATTATTATTAAATATATATCTTATGAACAAGAATTGGGACTTTTGCTCCTGTGTCAACAAGATTTACTCTCACTGACTTCTTATTTTCACCTTTCCCCGTCCTTCTCCCCACCCAGCTGGCACGCCCCTCCATTATTCTCCTGCTGTCCTGTAGTGAGAGCTGCCTCCATATAACCCACCATCACCCCTGCCACTGTTTCTCCAGCCGTGCTTCACAAACTTGAATTCCGATCTAGAGCTAGCCTCTTTCATCATTCTATTTGGTTATGACTACTGCAGTTTAATCCTTCGACAGTGAAGTGATGGCTGCTGTGGAATAAACTGTTTTCTTTCCAATCCCTTTGGTCTCAAAATAAAAAAATACATTTTGTGTCACTTAGTATTTAGAGAAAAGCCTTTTATCCTTTGTAGTGAAATCTTTATTAAATGCTTGAGAGCAGAATTAATTCAGAATAAGTGTACTCTTGATTCCGGGTGCCAGAAAAGCTCCCATCCCGGGAACTGCTCTCTCTGGCACAGTTGACCTGCTGGAGTCTGCAGCAGAGACGCGATAGAGAGGTCCATCCTTGGGGTCATGTGAGTCCTGGCACTGCCACCTGCCACCTCTGTGACTTTAGACAGCCTCTGTGTTCCAATCTGTAAAATAGAAAGGATAACTTCTATCTTGAAGAGTTGGTTTGATACTAAATTAGACCAAGTGTGTAGATCAATTCTTAATGCTTCTAGCACACAGTAAGTTTTCACTAATAGTAAAGGTATAACTTTTACATTGAACAAATGCAACTCCTAGGACGTAATTGTAAGGTGACTTGATTTTTGCCTCCCACTATCCCTGTAAATTTATTCTGTGGGGCAAGTTCTTCTCCTACCCTTGCATGAAATTTTGGGCAAGTTCCATAACTTGTACGGCAAATTTCAGTGAATAAAAGTCCTCCAGTCTTTAAAATGTCCAGTCCCGTGCTATAGTCAAGATGTCAGTCTATTTGAAGTTCACCCTTTCTCCCTCCTGCAGCTCTGGTCTGCTCCAGAGCAGAAGCCTACAGTGGAGCTCCTACCTGTCCACTCACCTGCCCCACGTCTAACCTGCCCAGCGCTGGGTTCAGGGAGCAAGAGTGGGAGGCGAGGGGAGCAGCAGGGTCCTGCGTGTCTCTTGACCGGCAGGTGTTTTGGGTGGACTCTCTCTCGTGGGCGCTTGGCCGGGTTCTCCAGAGGCCCCCACTCATCGCTGCGGATCTTGCCCTGCAGGTCCCTGGATAAAAGTGAATCCCTCTGGCTGGTCCCATACTCCTTCCTCCACCCTGGGCATCCTCCACCCTGGACGGTCCCTCCAGCTTCTTTCTGAGATCTCTTTGCCCCTTGAGGTAACCCTCTTGACCCCATCTGGTCCGGGGAGACTGCACCATGTGTTCTTTCCTCTAACCAACAGACAGTGCAGGTCGCCTCCAACACAGCCGTCTCTCCTTCTCTCTGTCCCTGGACAGACCAGCCAGCTGTCCCTGACCCCTTGGGTTTCTCGGGAGAGCCACCGTTGGTTCAGCACATCCCCGAGGTCCAGGTGTCCTTGATCCTCCGTCTTGATTTCAGTTGAAGGGACAGCGGCCCCTTCACGGCATGCAGAGCTCTCACCAATATCCTCTCCATCCACTACTCTCAGCCTTTTCCTCGAAAATCCTACATTGTGATCTCATGTCTTACTTTGGAATATGGTACTGTCTTGGTGCCTCAGCTGAATTTTCCACTTCAGTCCTGGGACACAGCCATTAATTATATTATTCTAGTATTATCCCAGCATGTCCACTTACTGCTGTTCAAGGTCACGACACTTAGCCACCTCAGCTCCTGTTTCCTTGTCTGTAAAATGAGAGTGATGATAACAGTGCCTCCCTCATAGGGTCTCTGTGAGGATTAAATGAAACAGTGCAGGAAATGTCCTTCGTACAGTTCCTGGCGCTGAGAAGCTTCTGTGTAATGTAAGCTGCTTTCACAGTCATCACCATTATCAGGATTAATCTCAAAGCAGATCCGTTTCTAACACTGGGAAGGACTCCTTAGTTTCATGTCCTTTTCTTACCAACCCTCCCTCCTCTCACTGTTTGGCCAGAGCGCACACACAGACACACGCACAGACACAGACACACTCGGGACATACGTGCAAGCACAGCTGTATGTGCAGAGGAGTGGCTGTTTGGGGGCGTCTCAGTCCATGACATTTGATGCTGGCTCTCCTCCAGCCCACACCCTTGGGCCCTGTCCCCCCACCTATTCATTTATCTCTTCACAGCGTCCCTCACAGCAGCCTAATTAAGCGGTGGGCCTGTGCGGGGCCATCTGCTGCTGGATGGTCAGCTGTCTCTCTCCCAGGACCCCTGGGCCTCCCCTAATGGCCCCAGAGTTTCCTGAAGCGGAAAGATGGGGCCGATCTCATTGTTGGGAAGTCACATGCCGGAACCTCTGTGTTAAATGATTATAAGCGTGAAGATGACTTTTGAATCCCATGCAGTGATGCTCTGCATGTTTTTCCTTCTGCTTTCAGTCATTTCTTCTTAGATTTTGCATAGTCTGATTTTGCCCCCAAAAGAGAAAAGATAAGCAATAGGATGGTAGCCCTGTTTCCAACTTGCAATGCATTTTTTCTGTCACCTGTCCCAATAAGACTTCATCCATCAACCCCTAAGAGTGGTCAGAGGTGGGAGTCCTCCACCTGTCTGGGGGATTAAAGGCGGGAGCATGTTTTTGTGAAACATCTGGCACACTGTAGCCCCTGACACATCTCTTCTCTTCTCTCCCTTCTCCGTCACCGAGTTACCAGCCACTAGGATGCCAGCCTGATGACCGGCACAGTGTGACAGAGAAAGAATGGAGAGCACTGATCTGAAGGAGGTTTTCCATGAAATATTAATTACCTCCCCCAAGAGTAGCTGTCTGGAAGGCTTTGTTTGCCCAGCTGGAAGCTCATGCCCTCACGGACCAGTACCTGCCATTCCAGGCTGCCTGGGGGAGGAATGTCACTAGGATGACTCCAAGCGCTGAGGCTGCCTTCACGAGTTTGTGGATGTGACCTTCTTTCTGTGAATAGCCCTGGAAAGCTCAGAGGATTGCAGGAATTTCAGTGCTTCTTCCAGAAATTTCAGTGCCTCCCTTCTCTGCCTGAAAACCCCTACTTATCTTCTAAAACCCCCTCAGATCCCTCTGTGAGGCCCCTGAACTCCCAGAGCACTCGCTCTCTTCAGGCCTGTTGGTCACCTTTGTTTTCTTGTGCTGGGTGTGGCTTACTGCCCCACTCAGCTGAAAGGTCCTTGACACAAATCTTTGTGTTACTCAAGGATGTCTCATAAATGCTTTTTGAACATTATAGCCGGCAGAGGCTCAGAGGCATGAAACAGTGTTTAGAGTATTGGTTGAGCATCTACTGTGTGCAGGGTCTCGTGTTCAAGATGTGTTTGCTGACCTGTGGGATATGGGCCGGGAGAGTCAGCAGGGACCTAGTGTACAGAGTGATGCTTGCCTCCTCAGGACCACAGATCTTTTCCTGAGGTCCCTGTACATTATGCTGACTTGTGTCTTTAACCTCTTTCTCTCTACTGCCTTTTTTGCCTTTGTTTGAGTTGAAGTAGTGGTTTCCCCAGTAGAAAAGGAAAAGAAAAAAAATTCAAGGTAAGGACAGGCCCATGCAAAGACACAGACTAAAGAAAGTTTTTTTTTTCTTTTTTTTTTGTGAGGAAGATCAGCCCTGAGCTAACATCCACACCAGTCTTTCTCTTTTTGCTGAGGAAGACTGGCCCTGGGCTAACATCTGTGCCCATCTTCCTCCACTTTATATGGGACGCCGCCATAGCGTGGCCTGACAAGTGGTGTATCGGTGCGCGCCCGGGATCCGAACCCAGGCCGCCAGCCGCGGAGCACGCACACTTAACCGCTACGCCACGGTGCCAGCCCCTAAGGAAAGTATTTTAGGCTTTCGCAGGACAGCTTATGGAGCTTGAAATGTGGAGTTGAACAGACCTGGGTTCAAATCTGGTCCTGACTGATGGAGACACCTAAGTAAGTTCTTGCACCAATCTGGGGCTCAGGGGACCTCCAGCCTTACAGGGCCGCACACTGAAGGTTAAAGTGTGAATGTGTGTAAGTGCCTTCCACCCACCCCGCTCGGTAGGGAAAGGAAATAAGGAAGTGATGCAGCCATGCCTTCTGTTGCCTCTTGGCAATTGGCCTCTAGAGGTGTCAGCCACACCAAACCACTGTCACCCTGCCTGCTGGCCCAGGCAGGTGACTAACAAGACAGAGTTTTACGCTGCAGCTTCATGAAGAGATTCTAGATCCCATTTTTGAGGAAACCCCTCCGGATTTCGTGGCCTGAAAAACAGTCTCACATTTTTCAGACTCTGATGCCTCTGAGCATGTCTATTACTTCTCTTAGAGTTGGCAGGTTGCTGAAAGGCTTGCTGGAAGTAAAATTACAATGTAAAAAGAAAGAAAGGTATTGAAACTGTGAAAGGTTAGTCGTGCCTGAGTAAATGAAGCCATAATTCACTCAGCAGACCGCCACCCTTTCCTGCCAGGCTGCACTTCCCCTGCTGCGCCCCAGAGCTCCCGGTACCTCAGATGGGTTAGAGCGTGGGCAGCCGGAGGCACAGTCTAGTGGGTATCACCCTCAGTGAATCATTAGCTACAAGAAACAAACGTGACATTAAATGCAACAAAAGTGGCATCATGGGGATCACCTATTTAATATTTTTATGCTCAGTATTATTTAATAATTTCTGAGATTCAGTCATGCTCCAGCACTGTCAGACTCAGAATCTATCACATTTCCAAACAAAGGAATGATTTGCAGCCTTCGCACACGATGATAATCAAGAGTTTGTAATACATGAAAAAATACTTTCTTGTTCAGTTGTTTTTTTATGACAACTTCCTAGAAACGCAATTGCTAGAGCAAAAGATAGCAATTTTAAAGGCTTCGTTCGTTAGTTCATATATTCAACAAATGTGCACTGAGCACTTATGATGGACCAGGCACCCTGCTGGGCCCTGGCACTACAATGGTGCCCTGTTGTGTTGGAGCAGGTACACCTTCGCCACGTCCTTGCCAGTAGTGGGTACTGTTACACTTTTTCCACTTTGGCAGTCTACATGAAAATAGTAAGATATTCCCAATGGCTTAAATATTTAAATGTAACATGTAAGTACATAAATGTGCAAAGAAGAAATTACAGATAAATATGTGATTGTGGCATAGGGAAAGACTTTTAAAGCATAATCTCAAGAGTAAACAGGATAAAGGAAAAGATTGATAGATTAGGCCATGTGCAAATTTAAAGCCTATATATGGATATATGGATATATAGATAGAGATATCTCTATGGACATATATATATATATATCCTATGATATAGATATCTCTATGGATACATATAAGGCAGAAGACAAACTGTGAAATATAGTTGCAAAGAATTATTATCTTTTATTTTTATCTCTAATACTTACAGAGAATTCTTACAAATTAATAGGAAAAAGAAAAATGGAAAACAAACTGTAATTGCTGTGTGTTACTTTTACAATTAAAAAAATAAAAAGAGTGTTTATTTGTTCAGCAACGCTGACTGAGCATGTGCTGAAATCTTCCAGCCTCCAAACCAGGCCCCAGGGACACAGAGAGTGCGCGGAAGCCACCTTTGTCTTCTGAGGCCTCACAGGTGGGCTTGGAGACGAGTAACCAGGAACACAGTGTGAGAAATCAGACAAAGAAGCCAGTACAGGGAAGTCCCAGGGCACCAGCAGAGGCAGTGTCACCTCCCTGCAGGACGGGGACGGTTGTCAGGGAAGAGGACGTTCCAGCTGGATTTTTTAACAGCTTTTTTGAGGGATAATTTACATAACATAAAATTCACCCCGTTTAAGTTGTAGGATCCCAAAAAGGAAACCCCAACTCCAGTCTCGGGAAGGCGCGGACCCACAGACACAGAAGACCGAGCTTGATGCAAACGCAAGAGGTTTATTAAGCGGAGCTCCGGGTCGACACGTATCTCTCGCAGGAGACAGAGGAGTCGACCCCGGACCTTAAAGGGCAAATTCTTATATAGGGTTTGGAAGCACAAAGCGGGAAAAGGTTGGCGCGGTCTTACATGATTGGCTAATTTAAAACATTTAAACAGTTACATTTTATGGCGCGAATTGCTATGGCGCGAAGCGATTATCAGGTTACACACACGCGTCCCCATCTGGACCCCCTCCACCCCGACCCTCCCAAACTTATCCCTCTGGAGCACTCTCTTGTTCTCAATTCTTCCCCGAACAGTTTAGGGTGGGTCTTTCATGAATAGAGTCAGTCAGGATCGATAAACATTCCCTCCTATACCAGGAATCCTTAGGGCGTGGAGGTGCCTGTCTCTAAGGTAGTAACTTTTTAATTTTTAATACAATTTTACTTCCTTCATTCCCCACTTCTTCTTTTGTCCCTAGTTCTAATCTTAGTACTTAGTTTTCAGTGTCTACTATCAGTGGCTCATTGCGTGGGAGAGCTTGGTAATGGCGTTGGAGCATCATAGCATGCACTGCATTGACCCTTTTTCTTATGAAAGCAGTAATTCTATTGAAAACACACGGTCCGAAAACTAAAAGTAGATAAAGAATCAGCAAGGGTCCTGCTAGGGAGGATAGTAAGGTCGTCATCCAGGGGGACTTAGTGAACCAGGATTCAAACCAGCTCTGTTGCGCCTCCCTGCTTTGCTGTCTCATGTCTAATCTTTTCTTTAATCTTTGCATTGAATCTCGGACTACCCCTGTGTGATCTGCATAGAAACAGCAGTCTTCTTTAAGGGCCGCACAAAGTCCTCCCTCTCTTAAAAACAGCAGGTCCAATCCTCTTCTATTCTGGAGCACTATTTCAGACAGGGAGGTGAGGGACTCTTCTAATTTAGAGATGGACTGTTCTAAAGTCCTGAGGTCTTCATCTATAGCATTGCTCAAGGCAGTTAATCCCCTTTTTCCTGTGACTAAGGCCGTAGTGCCAGTCCCTATGCCCGCGGCAACTCCCAGTCCCAGGAGTACAGCCAGGGTGAGGGATACTGGTTCTCTTTTCCATAATCTGGATCTCTGGTCAAATTCATCCTCGAAACTATTGGCAGTATGATAATAAATTTTAGGCACCAACTGCACAAGCACGCAAAAATCTTGTGACGAATTGAATACGCCAGTTGAGATGCAGGGGGTCAGGCCTGTGGAGCAAGCCCACCACCTATTGGGCCCTGGTATCAAAAAATAACCAGGAGTGGTCGGAAGGCTGACTTCAGTCTTATTATATAGAGCCTGGTAGCCCGGGGGAATTTTTCCTAAGCATAGTCCTGAACCGGTCCCTGATACATCCGTTAGGGTTATCCGCCCTTCTTTGCCCCAAAGACAAGTCGTGTGGTCCGTGGTGTTATTATAGACCCCCATGGTGGCAATTTCTTCATAATAAGGGGGGGGCTGACCGCTAGGCATAGCCAGCATGCTTCAGTCATTTCAGGGTTGGAGCCATTTAAGGTGTAGTAAGCTCCCCGTACTAAGTTAAACAGTCTGTGCCATCTTTGCCCAGTAGGTACTGCGGGAGGTCAAATGTCCTTCAGAGAAAACAATCAAGGTAAAGAGATATATTTCAGGGTGGCCAAATCTTGATCTCCCACAGTCCCGCCTTTGAAACTAAAAGCTTCATAGTCCTTTTGAAACTTAAAGAAGTTTTATAGTCCAGAAGCTGAGTTGGTAGATTGTTTCATCTCACTGAACACATTTCATAGTCCTGATGATAGATCAGTTCAATTGAGTTCCTTTTGGAAGGTGGTGATGCAGGTGGGCTCTCAAGGTTACGCCTATATTATGGAAGCAAGTCTATCAGCTTCAGTTTGTAAGGCTTCAGGAAAAAGGGCAGGTTCAGTTCTCAGTGATTCCAAATGAAAATGATGGAAAAAATCAAAAACGTTAGTTTGGAGATCTGTAGCCAGATTTTTCAGGAGACTGGAAGAAATCAGGATCCAGTCTAGTCAACAGATATAAAATAAAAACCTCAAAAGACAATTAACAAAACTAGGATCTAATATCTGCAAATGTATACTATAGTTTTTATTGAAATATAATTTTTTTCTCTAAAATCACCCTCATTTTTATTAAGATAGCAAAATTAAAACTAACTAGTTTGCAAAATAAGTCTAGTTCTAATAGAGTTGGCCCAATTATTAACATAAGTACAGCAAGAATAGCAATTGATCACATAGGCTCTTTTAAATCTGCTTTGCTGGAACTTTTTATAAGGAATCTCACATTGAACTTTAAAGGCCTCTCGAGGCCAGGAAAGCCAAGCCAAGGATTTTGTCACCAGACTTTGCCTGCAATACCTATAAATTTGGGTGAATTCCTCTATTCCGAGGTTTCCCCAAAATATTTCAAGGTTCCTTGTACCTGCCAGATAAGTGACATTCTTTACTTATCCTGGTAAGTGCTGCTTGGAACACAAGGTACCAGGCCAATATTTCTACGTGGCTTTATTCCATAAAGTCCAATCTTCATTTTTCAAAAGCTGTATGGTTATATCGCAAATATGATGTTCCAGTCATAACCTTGGTAATATAACCAGTGTTTTCAATTGTGTCCTGTTACAAGGAGAACAGATTTTTATTGAACTTATGCAAATAACTATATTGCCATGAAAACAACAATACTCACTAAGAGTTTCCAAATTCGAGGGATCAGATAGAGAGAAAAAGATAAATATTTCAATTTTACTTACAAAAGTATTATTTACCAAATTGCTATAAGTCATAGCTAGCTCAGGAGAAAAGAGAAAAAGTTTTCTTTAAATCTGAAAAAACAATACATTAAAAATTCAGCAATACTTCAAATGAAAAATCATAAAAATTATAATCAGTTCATTCAGTCCTGTGTAATCCATTTTTGATCCCAATCTTTTTGTTAGCAGCTTCATGAAGTTATCAGTCTCTCCAACAGATTTCTGTAATTTCTTATCAAGTTCAGTTTTATGATCAGAAAGTTTATCAGAAGCCTGTACTTCAGTGTAAATGTCAGAGTCCTTTCTATGAATTTTTCTGAAGTTGAAACATTTTGCAAAAGCATTAGAGCAAAGAAATAAGTCTGTAAAGAACAAGACCTCAAAATGGCAATTGACAGAGAAATTTGGTTAATTTTGTGACATACAACACTTTAAAATAATAATAACCAGAATTATGACTGATAATCAGGACAGATCAGCATTTCAGTAATGTTGTACAATTTTAAAACACCTATATCAATAACATTTACCCACATAATAGCACCTAAGCAGACTTATCATCACTTGTCTGACAATCTTTTCCATGTAATTTAACATACTGAATCAGCCTAATAAGTTTAGTATCTTTCTCCTTATAGGAAGAGAGCAAATTTTTTTGAGAAGTTCCAGGGCCCTTTGAAAATTCCCAAAGAAAAAAGTAAAAAAAAAGACTTTAAGATATGAATTTTGGGGGAGCTTGTCAAAAATATAAACAGTCAAAGCAAACATAGCATTAACAGTCCGAAAAGCCTTAATAGAGAGACCTCAGTCTTTTGAACACAGGAAATTATTTTAACAAAACATAGATTTTTTGTCTTTTAGGTAGACTTACTCAAAGGTAAAGAAAAATCTTTTGTAACCTCTTTATCAAGTTTAAGAAAATTATCCTTTTAAGAGAAATAAGACCAAATTATAATTTTGTACCAGCTTACTTTTGATACTAAAACTCATTTACTTAATTAAATTTATTTTAATCTTAGCCAACTTGACCATGTAAAAATTCTTTTTCCAGAATTCTTCTTTCACAAACTTATAACTTTCTTTTTACATTCAGAATTTGTCCCATGTCTTTCTTTTCCCTTCTAGTACTTGAGGACAAATTTATCTTTTTTAATTGACCAAACAAAACATTTCCATTCTTTGTTTTTTCTTTATACATCTTACTTTTTTTGTACACAGACATATTTTTCTTAATTTTTTAGTAGCTTCAATCACATATATTAATTAGAAATTTTAACCCTTATAGACTTTGACTTCTAAGTAAAAACTAAGTAAGCAGTTATAAACTTTTTTACATTAGCATTTTGTGGATTGGAAAATTTATGAACACTTCATAACTTCTAGAAATATGTTATTTTATAGTACAATCTTTTAATAAAACACATGTTTACCAATAGACCTAAAACACCTTTTAGTTTTCCTGTAATGAAAAGCCAAAAGTAGACAAATGTACATTTAGCAATCAATGTCTAATATCTTTTCTTATTTGGAAATGATGATACTCAGAGAATTTTTATCATAAAATTTAGCAAAACTCTAAAGTTTTAAGTTACCAGAAAGAGTTTGGAAGCTGTAACCACCATAACACATAATTATTGTGTAAAGTTCATCCAACGTTCATCTTTTTCACAACTATTTAGTTACTTATTCCCAATTATTATTTAGATTGCCTACAAGACTTCATAAGACTTCAGATAAAATTAGCCATCATTTAAATTACTATTTTTGTTAACCAGTTCTGTAATAGAAATAACATCAGTTTTTTCCTACAAAATTTCATGCAGTTTTCATCACTTCTTATACCTTTAAACACAGTCATCACTAAGATTTTTATCAATAGGTCTTGGTCTTATAATCTTGGACCAGGGGAGCATTCCCAGTCAGACATTTTAAAACATACTCAGGCAAGGTTGAAGTAACCTCTTTATATAAAATTAGCTCAAACATTCCAACCTTTATAATCTTATCAACACTTATACTTTTACATGTTCTCAATTCAATTGTAACCTGAGTCAAGGTCTTAAGACTAGTCAAATTTTTTCCTTCCTTTTTTAGCCTTAATTCTTAGGTACCAATTAAGCAATTATGTGAGAGCTCTCAAAACATTTTTTTTTTTTCCAATTTAGAAGTTTTTCTAATTCAAAGGATCTGTCGTCTGGCCATTGACGAGTAGGATCTTCACTTGTATATTTATTCCAATAGTGACTCGAACCAATAAGCCTTTTTAAGGAAAGACCCGGAGGTAACTTTCCACGCTTAGAATAAATCTTTCCCATGGACGCAAGAGGTGTCCCTGGTGAGGGCGCAGATGATGTAGCCCCCATGATCCACAGAATTCACTCCCAAAGATATTCAGACTCCCCTGAGAGCTTGGCACAGCCAGACAGAGACAGTTCGGAACCCCAGTGTACTCGACTGGCCACCAAGGTGCACCCCGGTAAATGCACCTTCCGTATGGTGGAGACCAAGGAGAATATTCTCACTGGTCACAAAGCCAAGTTTTCTCAGGACACAGAATAAGACAGAAGGAAAAACCTCATCCAGTTTTTTTTTTTTTTTTTTTTTCTGTGCACAATGACAGCTTTAGCCACGCCTTAGGTCTCTTGGAGCCAGAATAATACCTGGGGGGGAGGTGCCGCGGGGTCGGGGACTGTGTGCTTTACAGAGTACCTCGTCGTTGCACGGACATTTTCTTGCAGTTGGCGGGGGACCTGTGTCATCTACCCCGTTCCGTGACCCAACTTATCCTGTCACGGGAGTCTTCTGAAAGTGGCGAGCGCCCTAATGGCTCTTAACTGCTCGACCCGCGCCCACTTAAATTTGCGGCCTTTTGGCTTCCAAGATGCCCTCGGCAATGACCTTCACTTCATGTGCATAATAACCCACAGCAAAGTTTGTAGACGCCGGTCTGGTGAGACCCGCAAACTCACCAGTCTGTGGGGCCGGCCCGGACAGCAGGCTAATAGGGCCTATGCCTGCGTCCTACCCTATGGTATTTCCTTCTTATGACAAAAGACACAGACAAAAGAGAAAAACAGAGACTACCTTTGGGAGGAAAAGGGATCAAGATCAAAAACCAAGAGTACTCTACCAAATTTAAACCAAGAGTCACTAAAAGCCCAAGAAACTAGTTTCCCAAATATTTTCTCCTGCCAATCTAAATTTAGAAAGAGAAAAAATTCTCACCATTTCCTTCCGCCGGACTCCGCAGATAGAGATTCCGGGAGGCTGACGTGGTAAGAAGTCTTACCTTTTTGCCGGCTTTTGTCAGGCGTTCCCGTATCTCACCATCTGCAGTAGTCCAGGGAGAAGGCAGGTCCTCCAGCTGTAGGATCCCATCCCGTCAAATGAGGTCCACGTGACGAACAAAAACAGAACAACGAACACCAAAGACACACCAAAACATAAACAATCTTGCCCGGTTGGCGTCTCTACAAGCCAACCGAAGGCGGCTTCAGACGGGAGGGGTTTTCGTCCTCCCTGGGAAAAGGAGTGCCGTTTCTTTTCCCACCTGAAAGGGGGTGGTCAGGCTTTCCCGACTCCCCTTGTCCCTTGGGGCGTCCCCCAGGGTTGCAGCCTGCAGTTCCCAGCACGTCTGCCACTGCAGCCGCTCAGACCTCACGGCCCGAAGTGGCGGCTGCCCAGATACGGAAACCAAAACAATGCTTCGCGGCGCCGCACACACTCACACACCCAGTCACTCAGGCTTACCTCCAAGGGGTCTTCGGAGTCTGGGGTGACCGCACAGATCCCGGACGAGCCCCCAAATGTAGGATCCCAAAAAGGAAACCCCAACTCCAGTCTCGGGAAGGCGCGGACCCACAGACACAGAAGACCGAGCTTGATGCAAACGCAAGAGGTTTATTAAGCGGAGCTCCGGGTCGACACGTATCTCTACTTGGGAGACAGAGGAGTCGACCCCGGACCTTAAAGGGCAAATTCTTATATAGGGTTTGGAAGCACAAAGCGGGAAAAGGTTGGCGCGGTCTTACATGATTGGCTAATTTAAAACATTTAAACAGTTACATTTTATGGCGCGAATTGCTATGGCGCGAAGCGATTATCAGGTTACACACACGCGTCCCCATCTGGACCCCCTCCACCCCGACCCTCCCAAACTTATCCCTCTGGAGCACTCTCTTGTTCTCAATTCTTCCCCGAACAGTTTAGGGTGGGTCTTTCATGAATAGAGTCAGTCAGGATCGATAAACGTTCCCTCCTATACCAGGAATCCTTAGGGCGTGGAGGTGCCTGTCTCTAAGGTAGTAACTTTTTAATTTTTAATACAATTTTACTTCCTTCAAAGTGTGCAGTTTGTGTGAGACTTGGTAAATTTATACAGTGGTGCGACCATGCCTGAAAGGAGGTTTTAGGATACTGCCATCTCTCCTGCTCATTTACAATCGATCTTCCCTCCCACCCCCAGGCTGGGTCAGCCACCAATCTTCTTTCTGTTTCTATAGTTTGCCTTTTCTAGAAATTCCACATAAATGGAATCCTACACTATGTAGTATTTTCCATCTGGCTTCTTTCGTGTAGCCTGGTATTTTTGAGATTCATCTGTATTGGTTCATTCCTTTTTATTGCTGACTATTATTCTGTTGTATGAATTGACCCATTTTGTTTATTCATTCCTTAGTTGATGAACATTTAGGTTGTTTCTGGCTTTTTGGCTACTGTGAATGATGTTGTTATTAACACTTGTGTACAAGTTGTTTGTAGACGTGCGTTTTCATTTCTCTTTGGTAATCAGGAATAGACTTGCTGGGTCATGTGGTCAGTGTATGGTTAACTTAAAAACAACTTTTTTTCCAAAGCAGCGGTGCCATTTTGCATTCCCATTAGCAATGGATGAGAGATCCAGTTGCTCCACGTTCTTGCCAGCATTTTTGTGGAGCAACGGGATCTCTTGTCAGTGTTCTTTATTTTAGCCATTTTAGTGAGTATGTGTTGATGTCTCACTGTGGTTTTAATTTGTTTCCCTAGTGACTAGTGGTGCTGACTATCTTTTCATGTGCTTATTTGCTATTTGTATATCTTCTTTGGTGAAGTGTCTATTGATATTTTTCCCATTTTCAAACTGGGTTGTTTGTCTTCTTGTTATTGAGTTTTAAGAGATCTTTATATATTCTGGATACAAATCCTTTTTCAGATAAATGTTTTGCAAATATTTTCTCTCAGACTATGGCTTGTCTTTTCTTTTTCTTAATGGTCCCTTTTGAAGAGTAAAATGTTTAATTTTATTGAACTCGAATTTATGATTTTTTTCTTTTATTTTTTTGGATTTTGCATCATATCTAAGAGATTTTTTCCTACTCCAAGGTCACAAAGATTTTCTTCCCTGTGTTCTTCTAGAAGTTTTATGGTTTTAGGGTTTACACTTAGGCCTATAGTCCATTCTAAGTAATTTTTGTGTATGGGATAAGGTAATGGTTGAGATTCATCTTTTCATATGGATATCCAGTTTTCCTAGCACCGTTTGTTGAAAAGACTATCTTCCCCTCATTGAGTTACCTTAGCACTTTTGTCAAAAATAAATAGACCGTATACGTGAGAAGTGGTATTATGGTAAATGTTCAACAACTAGCTCTCTGGAAAAAAGAAGGTGCCTGATTTACAGTGTTGGCCAGATTCCTGATATGAATACTCTCACATGGCTGATTTCAAGCTACCAATAATTTAACAATCAGCTCACCAAATTCCTGAAAATTTAACAATCATCTCTGTACGCCAGTACGAGCCAGCTTCAGCATACTACTGTATGCAAAGATCTGCTTCTGAACTCCCTATTTTGTTCATACATCTATGGGTCTCTCTCTATGCCAGTAACACACTTGATTACTGTAGCTTTATAATCAGTTTCAAAGTCAGGTAGTGTAAATCTTCAGACGTTGTTTCTCTTTGTCAAAGTTGTTTTGTCAATTCTAGGTCTTTTGTATTTCCATATGAATTTAGGATTAGCTTGTCATTTTCTACAAAAAAGTCCTGCTGGGATTTTGATAAAGACTGCTTTGAATTTATAGGTCAGTTTCTAGAATTGCCATCTTAACAGTATTGAATCTTTCAGTTTATGAACATGGCATATCTATTTATTTAGGACAATTTCTCTCAGCAATATTATGTAGTTTTCAGTGTACAGGGACTGCAGTTCTTTTGTTAAATTTATTACTAAGTATTTTATTCTTTCTGATGCTATTGGGAATGGATTTAAAAAATTTTTATTTTCCCATTGTCTGTTATGAGTCTATAGAAATATAATTAATTTTTGTATATTGATTGGGTATCCAGCAACCTTGCTAAATTGACTCATTTGTTCTAGTATTTTTTGTAGAATCCTGGGATTTTTTGAAGGCAAGATCATGTTATATGCAAATAATGATAATTTTACTTCTTCTTTTCTAATCTTTAGGCCTTTAATTTGTTTTTCTTGCTTTCTTATACTGGCTGTGACCTCCAGTACAATGTTGAATAGAAGTGAGAAGAGTGGACATCCTTGCCTTGTTCCTGATCTTAGGGGGAAAGCATTTAGTCTTTTACCATTGAGTATGAGTTAGTTGTAGGGTTTTTGTAGATGTCCTCTATTAGGTTGAGGAAGTTCCATTCTATTCCTAGTTTGCTGAAATTTTTTATCATGAAAAGGTGTTAGATTTTATCAAATACTTTTTCTATATCCATCAAGATGATCCTACAGTTTCTGTTCTTTATTCTATTAATGTGGTATATTACATTAATTGATTTTTGGATGTTAAACCAACCTTGCATTCCTGGAATAAATCTCATTTGTTCATGGTGTTTAGGTCTTTTTATATGTTGCTGAATTTGATTTACTAACATTTTATTATAGGTTTTCATATCTATATTTCTGAGGAATAAATGGCCTGGAGTTGTCTTTTCTTGTGGTGTCTTGGACTGGCTTGGTATCAGGGTAATACCTGACATTATCTCTCTTAAAGTGAGATGGGACGTGTTCTCTTTTCCTTTATTTCCTAAAAGAGATTGTTAGGATTGGTGTTTATTTTTTCCTTAATATTTGATAGAATTCACCAATGAAGCCACCTGGGGCTGGACTTTTGTTGAAGAAAGATTTTAAATTACTGATTCAATTTCTTTACTTGATATACATTTATTCAGATTTTCTATTTCTTTTTGAGTCAGTTTTTGTAATTTGCATCTTTCTAAGAATTTCATCTAGGGGCTGGCCTGGTGGCATAGCAGTTAAGTGTGCACGCTCCACTTTGGCGGCCTGGGGTTCACAGGTTCAGATCCCAGGCACGCACCAACACAGTGCTTGTCAAGCCATGCTGTGGCAGTGTCCCATATAAAGTGGAGGAAGATGGGCATGAATGTGAGCCCAGGGCCAATCTTCCTCAGCAAAAAGAGGAGGATTGGCATCAGGTGTTAGCTCAGGGCTAATCTTCCTCACACAAAAAAATAAGAATTTCATCTATATTGTCAAATTTATTGACATAAAGTTGATCCTAGTATTCCCTTATAATTGAGCTACATTTTAGAATAAATTAGCATGGGTCTCAAGAAGTCATAAAATGATGTTACTTTCAGCACCAGCTTTATTTGTTTAAAAAATATTTATTAAGTACTTCCTATGCCCAGAACAAAGAATGAGGAAATTTAGATTTATTGAGCGCTTCACTAGATTTATCATACAATGTTCTTCTTATAGATTATCTCATAGGAGTGTGCTCCCAGAATCCCAGGTTTACCCCCAGAAGGAGGCAGCACTCTTTCCCACCTTTCAGGGTACACTGTCGGTGTTCCCCTCTCCTGTCTTAGGGACCGTCTTTCTGCAAATAATGGACGCAGATCCTTGGGGACCCAGCTAACCAGAAGAGTGGAGCCTTCCCTCCTCACCCTCAACCAGACTACCACCTCAGCCTTCCTATGACAATGACGAGGAAATGAGGGAGATGGCAGAGCGAGGAGGAAGTAATTGTAATTTTCTAGGAACCTCTCACCTAGCTCTGATTTTTTCCTACTTGAGGTATATTTGTATGTGTTCTTACCTTAACCACTATCCTCCCCTACTCTTGTCCTCCACTTCTGCCAGCTATAGATTTCTTATTTTGTGCCCTTTTACTTCCCTACAGTTCCTGGCATAGTGCCTAGTAAATACTGCAACCTAAATCAATTTGTGTAGGATCAAATTGACCCCTAGTTTGAGCAGTTTTTATTTTTAACTGTCTGTCCTCATTATTCTATACGTACTGTGCACATGGGCTTTCTCTGTATGAGACACTGTTTCCCAGGTGCACGGGGGCCTGTGAGCCACATGCAGCCTACGGCAGGACTTAGACAGCAGTTACCTGCAGAATGAGCCATTTACCTAATCAGGGGACCGAGCCCTGACACTCATTATTGCCAACTGTTACCCATGCTGGATCTTTCCATGTAAGGGAAAGGGAGGATTCTTTTCCACTCTGTCTCTCTATTCACATTAGATTAGCTTCAAACTTTTCTTTACATACGGACATTTTTTGCTCAAGTGTGCGCTTTCCTCCTTTTAGAAAACCATTCTGCATGGCGTGCATGTGTCTGTTGGATATTAATGGATGAGAGCAATCCTCAGTGATTAGAATGTCGGCATTCTCTGTAAGATCCCCTTTTCTCCCTTTCACACAAAAGAAGCTGAAAGATGCATGCAAGCATGTACCCATGCATCGATCTTGACTCGTCATTTCTGCCTGGAAGAAGCCGTATTCGGCTCTGTTCTCAAAGGAGAGAGAAGCCTCTCTAAGCCCCCTGCAACCTTCTAGCTCTGGAATGTTCTTCTCTTTTTAGTCTACAGATCCTGCTTCCTTTAACCAACTCCTGACAATAGCTTGGCAACCGACAGCGTTCGCTGACTGCCTTCATCAGAGGTCATGAAGGAGCCTGCTTCCCTTCCTCGAGAATGCTTTAATAACAAATGCAGACAAGACTTTTGAACAGAGACTTAATATGTTTCCATGACAACGTAAATTACCTATGAGAATCTGTAGGAAGATTTTAGACCGTTAAGACTTAAAAGCACAGTTTTCTTCCTTCATAAAGCAGTCGAGGAATGTTGTTGAAAATTTTGTTGTCAAGCGGATGGGGAAAGAATTTTATTTCCCCAGGACTTAGATACATAATAAGTAAATCTGGGGCTTATGGGTAGAGAAATGGAATTTATATATGATCATAGTTGACAGTAATCCATTACTCGAAGTCTCCACTTTTGTCAAGAAGTGATTTGTACCAATTAACGCATGTAGATATTCTTCAGAGCAGTAAAATTGTTCCTTGTATAATTCTATTTCATTATGTCTTGTAAATGTCAGGCTTTTTCAAATTAGAAATGAAAGAACAGCCTCTATTCTCTTCTTTTACGACACTTTCTCTCCAAGGCCAAACCCTCTTGCCGATCTCCTGATGCCTCCGCTCCCCGCCTCCTGGGACCTGGCTTCATCAGTCACCAGGCTCTCGCCTTTCTTCAGGCTCTCCCTCTATAATTGCTCTTTCAATGTCTCCCCTTGAAGCACTGCAAGAAAATGTGCTTAAGTGGGACAAGGCCTTAAGATGCAAACATCTGTTTATAGTAGACTCTCTGTATTGGAGATTCAATTAATCAGGCATTCATTGAATGCTACTTTGTTCAAGTCTAATGTGAAATGCATTCAGAAATAAACCTGGCGTTGGGAGCTGCTGCCCAAATTTTGCCCTCTCCAGGCACCAGAATGTTGACCGCAGTGGTCAGAACTATAACAGTAGCTGGACAGACGTTTAATTGTGTAATTGTTTAAATCTCCCCACCTGACTACAAGGACCGCGGAGGCAGTGGCTGCCTCTGCCGGCTCACACTGTATTTCTAGCTCTGTGCCTGGAATGCAGAAGATATTCAGTAATGTTTCTTGAACAAACGACTCTGTAGTGAAAACTAAATACATTACTATAGAGTTACCCTCCACCGACTTTGTAATTCTGACACACATGTCCGGGTCCTCTTCGCCTGATCCCTTCTCATTTAACCCCCTGCATCAGTCCTGTGAAGTAGGCCTCGTGAAATCCTTTCCAGACGAGCTCACTGAAGTCCAGAGCAGGTGAGGGACTGGCCCAAAGGTTAGAGGCAAGGTCGAGCCCAGCGTTATCTCCCTCCAGAGCCCTGCTCTTGCCAGTGGAGCACCCTCTGTTCTGGCTGGGGCTCTGTGTTTTTCTCACCTTGTCAACCTCTGCCTGCACCTCCCTGAGCCCTGTATGAACTGTGCCCTGAGACATCATTTCCTCCTAGGAGGGCCTGTGTTTCTTTGTTTCTGCTTATGACCTGGCCTCAAGGCAGCTGCATCTTTACCAGCTTTGTGGATAGGAGGCTTTGCTACCTTCTAGTTGGAGCTGCAAAATGTTCCCCCTCAGGTTCTTACGACCAGAGCATGACCCTCTCTGTTCACTCGATGCCGCAGCTCTGCTGGGACCTTGAGCTTTCTGTGCTCTGCTCATACCAGTGCTTTCTGTTTTGCTGACATGAAGCCTGGGTGTTTTAAATCCCTTTTGATGGGAAGAATAGTTTATGATTGGGGTCTGTATTAGAATCTGTGTCACAAATTACTCCAAAACTTAGCAGCTTAAGCCAACAAACATTTATTTTCTCATATAGTTTCTAGGAACAGCTTAGCTGGGTGGTTCTAGCTCCAGGTCACTCATGAGGTCATCTGAACGCTTGCCTGGGGCTGAGGATCCACTTCTGAGATGGCTCGCTCACATGGCTTTTGGCAAGAGGCCTCAGTTCCTTGACACATGGGTCTCTCCTTAGGGGCTATTTGAGTGTTCTTATGTCATGGCAACCTGCTGTCCCCAGAGTGAGTGATCTGAGACAGAGAGCAAGAAGGAGGCTGCAATGGGGTCCAGTCTCAGAAGCCACATAGTATCACTTCCACCATATTCTGTCTGTTGGAAGTGTGTCAGTAAATCCAGTCACATTCAGGGGGAGGGGAATTAAGCGCCACCTAAGGGAGGAGTGTCAGAGAATTTGTGGACATGTTGTGAGAAGTGATCTAGATGCCAGATGCCATGAGATGCTTGTGTCGCAACTTTCTGCCCTCTCCCTGGGGTGGGGGTGGGGGGGCGGCCCAGAGACTTCCCATTTAGCTGTTCACATGGGTGAGGTGGAGGCTGCATTCTGAATCCCTGTCCTCGGCATGGTGAGGATTACACAGACGCAAAAGGACGGTCCTAATCCTCAGCAATTGCACAGTCTGGGAGAGAAGACAGATACCTGCACAGGTAGCCACTATAAGATAGAGCATGGTGAGTCTACAGAGAGAAGGTCAGAGAAGGACAAGCTCGAGTCAGCGGTGGGACTGGGGAAGGCTCCCTAGAGGGGAGAGCACTTGAGCCTGGCACAGAAGGTCATGTAGTATTTCAGAAGCTGGAGGTGTGGAGGGAAGAGCGTGCCAGGAACGGGAATAGCATGGGCAAACACGCAGCAGTAGAAAGTACAGTATGTGTTTGGGGAAGGCAGCATGGTGCTCTCATTGGCAAAATCGGTGATGGCACCTATGGCACAAGGTGATTGTGAGGATTACATCAGATAATGCACTTAAAGAGCTTTGCACAGTGCCTGGCACACAGAAAATGCTCACTAAATGATGTGAATGACTGGTGAAGATAAAGAAATAAGGCTGGAAAGGTAACTTGGGGCCAAGTCACAGGGCCCTGCCTGTCATCCTGAGGAATCATAACATGTGGGAACTAGAAGGGAACTCAGTTTGGACTACAGTTGGTGCTATAGGAAACGGGGATCTGTTGAGGTGTTTTAGTAGGAGCGTAGTGTGCTCACAGTCCCGCTGGAGGAAGACTTACCTGGTAGCATGTGCCCGATGAATCAGAGTGAGGAGATGGGGACCAGGATTCTGATGCCGTGATCTGATGCCATGGTCCAGGGAGAGGAGGTATTGAGGGCCCAGGTGAGATGGGGCAGAGAGACTAGACAGCAGGAGATGGAGGTAGAGTGTTTGTTGATTGCTTTATAAACTTGGCCTGGTCAGGGAGATCCAGAAGTCCTGCCGTAGCAGCTGCTCTGAACATGACTGTACAGCTGTTAAAGGTCACAAAGGAGCAGCCCAGGAACATCTGGTCCACCAAGTCTCCATGAGATGGCTCACACTGGGCCTGCTCCTGCCGGTCCTTGGTGGGGTTTGGACCCTGCAGAGGGTCCCACTGCAGAAGTGGGACCCTCCCAGTATGCCCAGAGCCTCACTATGGTGTGCACTCACACTGGCTGAAGGGAAGTGCTCTCTTGTGATTGCTGCCGTGAGCCTGAAGGTGGGTTACACACCCACCCCCGAGTGTGGGATGGCAGAAGGGACAGGGGCTTTGAGTCAGGCAGACTCATGGTCCAATAACTACCTCCCCACTTACTGGCTTGGCAAGTCTCTTCACTCTGCTCAGGTTCCTCATGTATAACGTGAGGCTAATAACAGTGACCTCACAGAGATGTTAAAGGGGTCAAATAAGGTTAGATTCATAAAGGGCTCAGCCTAAAGGAAGTAGGTGTTGGGCGAGTGTTAATTAACTTTTCCTCTCCTTATCTGCCCCCTGATTCTCAGTGCTTCTTCCCACCCCCAGCCCCTTACCACCATGGCAGCTTCACTCAGCAGGGGGCTGGGCTGCCTCCTGTCAATCTAGGGAGGATGGATTTTATGAAAGCTTGGGAGACTACAAGCACTTAAAGACTTGGGGTGCATGGGCTTTAGGGGGTGGTTTTAGCAATAAGACAAGGCCAAGTGTGAGCAGCTTTCAATAGTGTCTGAAGTAGAATGGAATGCTTTATTTTCCTTAAGTCTCCAAATGTTTCCTGAGCATTTTGCTCTGTGCTGTGCAGGGCACCAGGGAAACACAGATAAACAGAGCTCAGTCCCTGATGAAAAGGGACACCATCTTGGACAGGAGCCAAGCTTGTGAGCACATGCCCATTTCAGCATGAGCGGTACTAGACTAGAAGTACATACATGCAGGGCGTTTTCATGTTTCCAAGGAGCAAGCGCCTGCCCCATCTGAGCAGGGCAAGAAGGGCTCAGGAGGAGGGCCATGAGCTGACTAGAAATGAAATCCAATAATAGCTACTTCATTAAATGCTCACACAATGCCAAGCCCTTAAATCCTGTGAAGAATGTCAGAAAGATATAAAGCGTGGCTCTGAGTGGTGGCCTGGGCGAGGGAAGGGCCCTGATGGGGCAGGTAGAGACGGGTCCTCGCCCAGCTCTGCCCCTAACCTGCAGCCTGACACAGGATAAGTTAAAAGATACCCCTTCACAGCCACGCAGATGAGATTAGGCTTGAAGGTAGGGTTCTGTCATGAATTTTCTATTAAGTATCTTGTCCCTCAAGAGAGATGAAATGAACTCATGAAAGAATTAAAGAACAACATGAAACTGTGTGGGTAACCACAACATTGGACAGTACAGTAAAGGGTCCAGGAGCCAAGAGATGGGAAACTTTGAGCTGAGAAGTCCAGAAGGGGTTCCTAGAAGAGGAGAACCCCGAGCTGGGCCTTGAAGAATAGTTAAAATTGGGGCAGTCTGAGAGGAGGTGGACACCGTCAATGGAGGAATCGTGCTGCCTCGCCCAGAAACGTTCAGCGGCTCCCCAGGCCTACACAAGCATCCAAACATGGCATTCAAGGCTCTGTACAGCTTGGCCCGGCTCCTACCCAGCCCGGTCACCTTGACATCCGTCCAAGAACCCCACCCTCTTGCACCCTGAGCCGTTCACCTGCTCTGAACCTGCTACACAAACGCAGACTGCTGCCTGAATTCCCTTCATCCACTTCTCTATCTGCATCCTTCAGTGCTCCCTTCCCTCCTTCAGAATTAAGCATCTTTTTCCCTCCTTCCCTCTGAACTCTGTCCCATTTGCTTAGGGTCATACATGGACAGATCATGACCCACTAAACTATAGACATCTCAAACGTGGCTTACTCCTCCCTGTGGGCCACGTGCCATGCCCATGGCTGCTGTTTGGCAAATGCTGAATGAATGATCAAGCTGAAATCTGGTTGCACAGAAAGGGGATTTCATGGTTACAGGGAACCATGAACTTGTGGCAAGAGGCACTGGACATGACTGACCTGAGAGTGTGGTCCATACTGCTCTGGAAGGAGCATCTCAGGGCTGGAGGAGCTCAGGTATCATCTAGTCCAGTCTATGTCGTATAAAACCTCCATGGCATTGCAGACAGCAGGCCAGACCCCACACAGGCACCTCCAATGAGGGCAGGCTGAGCACGCTGCAGCTCGGGGAAGGATGTGGGCTGTGGAGCCTGACTGACCTGGGCTGCTATTTGCCAGCTGTGTGACTTAAGGAAGCCATTTAACCTCTCTGAGCCCTGATTACCCTCTTTTGTTAAAGGGATCTAATATTACCTCCTTTCGCAGTTGTAAGGATTATAGAAAATATACCAAAAACCAAAAACAACCTTCCAGCTTATAAAAGGTGACTAATTAATGGTAGCTAATTCTATTTTTATGACATATGATTAGTTGTTGCATGTGGCTGGGGAAGGTTTTGTGGAGAGTTCAAAGAAAGTTCTAAGTAACAGAATTTGGGTTTAAACCTAACAGTCTGTCATAATTATAGTGAACTCATTGTGGGTCTCATTAACATGGTCTCATAAGGAGATGATGGACCAAAGTTGTTCAAGATCATGAGTTACCAAGCTTTTCCCACAAGGACACATCTCATGGATGATGCTCACTGCAAGACACTTGCCATTCCACAGGGGCCGCTGCAGAGTTGCAGAATGCTGCAGAGGCTGGCCTGGGAGAGGTGACCCAGAAACAGTGCTTGGGGCCGGTGTCTACCTCTCTCAGTCCTAATTCTGGAGGCAGGCAAGGGTGGGAGCAGAGAATCCAGGTTTCTGCCATCATATATTCGGGAGCCAGCGTGTTACTGGTTTGTCTATTGGGAGGTCCAGGCCGAGTATCAGAGGCTCCGGCAGGGCTTGGGTCCTGAAGGGCGGGAGGAAGGAGGGAAGGCCTGGAGCTTTAGGCAGGAGATGGTGGCCAGAGCCCCACATGTAACCCGGGCCGGCCCGAGGCCTGTGTGTAGAGCCAAAATGGCTCAGAAGTCAGGTCATCATACCTGGTTGAACCTATGGAAGTGGAGAAGGGAGAAGTGGAGGGGAGAAAAGGCTCAAAAGGCAGCTTGATGCTGGAGTGGATGGGTGCCATTACAGAGTCAGGAGGGTCTCAACCCTCCTCCCAAACCCCCTTCTTCCCCCATTTTCACCATCTCAGTGGGTAGCACTACCACCCACAAACCAGAATCCTCGAGGCTCCCCAGACTCCTCTCTGACCCTGGCGTCCCACAGCTCAGCTGTTTTCAAGTCCTGCCCATTTCCCTCTTGACTCGGTGCCCTGTTCTCTGTCCCCACTGCCACTCCCCTGGTTCAAGCCTCTGCTTTCCTTCTGGCTCCCTGCACAGTCTCCAGCCTGGCCTCCCCCCTCACCTCTCCCCTTCCGTCCACCATTCACACTGCTGCCGAAGTTCTCTTCCCCAAAACTAACCTGGCCACACTCGTCCTTGGCTTGAAATCATTTCACAACTCTTCGTTACGGTACAGGCCGTCCCCTTAGCGTGGCTGCAGGACCTTCATGATCTGTCCAGCTTCTCCTGCCCTTCCCGAGCAACCTTCAGCCCAGCCACCTGAACTGCCTGCAGGTCCTCACAGGGAACTGTGCCTCTCATGAGCCTCTTCACGTACGCCTCATTTGCTGGAACCCACTCCCCACTCTTCTGGCCAACTCCTGGGCTGGCTTGGGAGCTCCTCCTCTGTGCTCCCCACTCCCTCCTCCTTCCTGACTCTTATCTTATCATCCTGGAGTAACCTCAACTCCCTCTGCCTCCCACACCTTGAGCCCAGGGCCTGTTCTTACTCAGTTTGGACTTCACAGAGCTCAGCATCCTGCCTGGCAGACCTTAAGCACTCAGTAAATATTTTGTGAATGAATGAATGAATGGGTGACATTGAGCAATGAGGGAATCCAAGAAGAGAAGACAATCTGGAAGGGGAAACAAGATGATTTGGTTCTAGGAACGTTGAATTTGAGTTGGGGGGACACCTAGGTGGAGGTCCAAGCTACACTGGAACGGCGAGTCTGAAGCTTGGGGGAAGGTCTCTTAGGAAACTTTGCTTTCGTGTTCTTTGGAATACGAAACCATGGAATAGCCGTGGAATAGCTGGACCGTGTGGTATTCTATTTTTAATTTTTTGAGGAATCTCCATACTGTTTTCCATAGTGGCTGCACCAGTTTGCGTTCCCACCAGCAGTGTACGAGGGTTCCCTTTTCTCCACATCCTCTCCAGCACTTGTTATTTCTTGTCTTTTTAATTATAGCCATTCTGACTGGCATGAGGTGATATCTCATTGTGGTTTTGATTTGCATTTCCCTAATAATTAGTGATGTTGAACATCCTTTCATGTGCCTATTGGCCATCTGTATATCTTCTTTGGAAAAATGTCTGCTTAGATTCTCTGCCCATTTATTTGATCGGGTTCTTTATTTTTGTTGTTGTTGAGTGGTATGAGTTCTTTATATATTTTATATATGGGGGAAGTGAAAGGGCTAACGGGGCAGATGTATACAATAACGGATGGCAACTAGACTTTTAGTGGTGAACACAATGTAGTCTATACAGAAGTCGAACTATAATGATGTACACCTGAAATTTATATAAACCAATTTATTATAAACCAATGTTACCTCAATAAAAAAGAAAAGAAAAGAAACTGTGATCTGTCTGCTCGCGTATGAGCCAATTCCCCTCAGGAGATCAAATGACCAGCAAGTGGCTCGGTGTCACCAAACTGGCTTTATTGACTCAGAGAGCATCAGAGCTAGAAGGACATTATAAGGACATTGTCTGGTCTAATTCTTTTGACAAATGAGGAAACTAAGGCTTCGAGAAGGGAGAGGCCAGCTCAACAGCTAGCTAGAGGCAGTGCTGGGGCTAGAACCTGTGTGTCTCTGTCGCAGTCTAAACTCTTTCTTCCCTCCATCCCCTGTGGCCTCCTGTTGGTGGCACTTGTCTCTGAGTGCTGAAGGAGGGAGTTATCAATGAGGGTGAAAAAGGGCACTGGAAGAACCTACCTCCACAGGTGTTCACACACTGACTTCCTTTCCCACAACACAGCTTCTCGTGGCCCCAAATGAGAACAGACCTGATCAAGTCCTCAGGAGCAACAGAGCTTATGCATTGAATGTCATGCACTCAATGAACAGAATAGACCCTGTGGCCTCCATCAGCGGCTACCTTTTTTTACTCTATTTTGAACACTGTCACCATCTACTCTCCAGTCCTATAACAGATCAGAAACAGCTGATTAGAAACCACGAGAGAGATTGCTGTGAACAAGAAAACTGACACCCTGACTCAAAAAAAGCAGCAGATGGGGGTCATTTAGGGTAAGGACCAATGGCTATTCACACCGAAGCACATGAAGTCTTTCCTACCTGTTCATATCCCAATGCAAGTCCTAATAGTGATATCTGAATTATGTTCAGTACATTTTGCTTATTTATGATCTGCAAGCATTCAGACATTTCATAATGATTTTCGTCTAATGTGATTAAGATTGTCAAGGTTCTGGCAGTATAAGAAGTAGGCCTTCTGCTATCAAAGGGAGGAATTATCCCTAAGGATTCTGGATAACAAAGGATCTTCATCATGACAAAGGGGAGAAGGAACTGGCACTTGTCATTTGGCCATAACATGCCAGGAACGTTGTCTAACGCATGGTCTCATCGTGTAACTTTCACAGCTCTAATCTCACACACAGCGGGCACTCAATCATATATGTTGGACCCATGAATGACTGAATGGATTGAGTTGTTTCAGCCTCATTTAGATATTGTGAAAATGAGGCCCAAAGATTAGAATTGCCTATCCATGATCACCCAGTGGGAGCTGGGGGCCTGAGCTCTTGCCACAGCCTGCATTAGCTTGGCAGGAAGGACAGCTCGCACTTACCCATAGGAAGCAGTGAAGTTAATCTGCAGCCACACTTCCTCAGCACCGCGAGCACCAGTGGAGAGCTTGCTGTGTGTGCAGCCCTGTTTGAGGAGCACCACTTCTGGGCATACGATGTTTCCTATCACTTATGCTTTCTTTGATTCACAGGAATGAGTTCAGAGCATGGACGGACATCAAGCCTGTGAAACCGATAAAAGCCAAGCCCCAGTACAAGCCCCCAGATGACAAGATGGCTCATGAGACTAGCTACAGCGCCCAGTTCAAAGGGGAGGCCAATAAGCCAACACCAGCTGACAATAAGGTCATTGATCGCAGAAGAATACGCAGCCTCTACAGCGAACCTTTCAAGGAACCCCCGAAGGTGAGACAGATCCTGTGGAGAACCCATCAGCCCAGCCTGGAAAGGAGGGGTTAACTGCAGCAGAGCATGGGGGCGGGGCCACTGCCCACTCTGGCCCAGCCCCCAAAGCTCTTTAAAATCCCTCCATTTCTCTTTAGTACACTGAAACAGAGGGGCTTTTTAGCAGGAGCCTTTGTTCAATTCAAAGGGAATGTTAAAAAGGAATAGTACTTAAAATAAAAACAGCTTGAAGTCTAGCACATTTCCAGAGAACTAGCTTCTGATTTTGAGAATCCCAGGAAAAAAGTGAGAGAAATCTCACCTGAGCCCTAAATCCCCTTGTCTTAAAATAAGTGTGCTTTTGCCCCGGAAGAGCTGGCCTGGTGTTAGAGGCATCCTTGCCTGGCTGCGTTCCCACCCGGCCCCTGCCTCATCCTCAGCTCCAATCACAGACATTTCCTTACCTCCTGAGTCCCTGAAAACCGCCTGCCCTTTCTTATCCTTTCCCTCGATAAACACCATCTGTCGAAACACACCTGTTGCATCAGCTGCAAGGTGTGTTCTGAGTAATTTGTGACTATAACGAACAGTTTGTGAATGAATTACGTTTCTAAGTAACTTACGGTAGATGCAGGGATTTTCCTATAATAACACTTTGTTGTCTCATTTGCATCCCAATATGCGTTCACGAAAGGGAGAAGCATGTTGGAGATTTGGCTGCTGAAGCCGGAATCATACACGCCATAGCTTATTCTAGGACGTCAAGCCACACGGAATTGTGCAAATGTCAGCTCTCCTATCAGTAATAGCAGAAAAAGTCTGAGAACGTGAATAGCCTTTTCTCTGCTTTTGCCCTAAAGTCTTGCACTCAAGTGGAGTTTTGTATTTGGTCCAGGACTGGTTTAGAGGTAAGGTAACTAACCGACCCAGTTTGGCTGGACTCCTCCAGTTGTAGTACTGGAAGTTCCATGCTCCATGAAAGCCCTCCGTGTTGGGCAAACCAGGACAATTGGTTACCTCATGTACAGGTCAGGGGTGGATGAAAACGCCTGGACCTCACTGAGTGAATGACCTAGCCTGTGAGGCTCAATGTCGTCTCCGTCAACCTTCCACAGATGAGGTGGGACCCAGGACATGGGGTTGGCTTTGGATGAAAGAAGATTCAAGGGGAGGAAAGAGGGAAGATTGGGGAAAGTAAATCTAGAGAGGGATGGGAGGTGGGTGACATATTGAGGGATCATACCCAGTGGCCCCAGAGTTCTTGAGAAGGAAAAGGCAAGGCCATCTCCTAGGAATGAGGGGGCAGAGCTAGAGGAGGCAGCGTGGGGAGAGTGGAGTGGGCTTGAACAGCTGCTCTGGGGAAAGCGGCCCAAGGTTCCAGCCAGAGAGGAGGAGCGGATGGCTGGGCAGTGCTGAAGGCCTCGCTGAGCCGAGCCCGCCTGGGCCAAGCATCTCAGCGAGGACACTTCTCCACATGAGCTCACCATCCTAGAGACAGACACAGAGTTGTGGCCGGCTGAGGCTGTGGTATAAACCACCCAGAGTTTCTCCGTCTTCCACCAACAGAGGTTTCTTTTCTTATTAATACATGTCCATTGTGGGTTGGCTCTCACTCTCTTCCTCATCACCTCTTCAGTCTGGGACTCGGGGTGATGGAGCAGCCTCTGTCTGTGGCAGAGGAAAAGAGAGCATTGGGAAGCACAGGCTGACTCTTGATCTTCTGTCTGGAGGTGACCTATGTCACTTCTGCTCACATTTCATTGACTAAAGCAAATCATTTGCCTGCCTGAGTTGAACATGGCGATGAGGTGTAATCTTCCTACAGGGAAGGGCAGCAGATACTGCAAAATAGTAACATAGTCCACTGCCTGGGGTGGTCCAGGGGTGAGAGCTCCCAGGCCAGGGAGCCAATGTGGCCAGCGAGAGTGTTGCCAAGATGACTGACAACAGGGTTCAGTCAGGAGAAGCCAAATGACGTAAGGTCACTGACGATACTTTATACACTGTGCTCCCTCAGTGTCAAATGTTATCACTACCGTTATCCTTTAGTTAACCATGTCTTCTCTCTAAATTCTGTCTCTATTCCCTCCCCTTTTCTGTTTCTGTATTTGCGGTCTGTCTGTCTGTCTCCTCGTGCAGGTGGAGAAACCTAGTGTTCAGAGTTCCAAACCAAAAAAGACCTCAGCGAGCCACAAGCCCCCGAGGAAGGCCAAAGACAAGCAGGCGGCGTCAGGCCGGGCCTCCAAGAAAAAGAGCACGGAGGGCGCCAGCGCCGCCCCGCCCGATGACCAGGAGCACAGTAAAGAGATGAACAATAAGCTGGCTGAGGCGAAAGAGTAAATGTCACTGCACTTTCCTTTCATTCTTCTCTGCTTTTTTTTTTTTTAAACCAACCAACAAAAAAGGCCACAAAATTGATTAGAGGCTTCTCATCTGCCTGTGTCCTGAGTGTTCCAGGAGCTCTCTGGTTTGGTTTCTTTGAATGGAGGAATCCTGTTTCAAAGACCATGTGGCATGCCTCCTCTCCAAACCAGACCAACCGGCCGAGCGTGGCCATGGGGTCCACGCCACCGGGCCCCTGGAACACCGGGCAGCGTAGCTCACCGGCCGTGCCTCCCATGGCAGGTGAGCCCGCATGCTGGGGGGAGGGCAGGGCTTAGCACAGAGGCAGTTCTGACATGGCTGCAAAGGAGACCTCCTGGTAGTGCTTAGAAATGTCTGTGGGGTGTCCTCCTCCTATTCCCCCCGAAGTCTGTCCGTGATCAATTTTGAACTTTAGATAAATGTGTTCTTTTTCAAAATTCAGAGAGTTGTCACGTGCTATAGAAGCTCAACTTGGGCTTCAGCAATTGACAAAATCTGTGGAAATATTTAAAAAACAAAAAACAAAACCTCAGCCTTAATAAAATGAGTTGTGTCTGTTAAGTAATTTTTTCATAGAATCTTCTGTCAGAAACGTGTGACTGCCTTTCGTTTCCTATCAGTGGGCTTTAAATTGTATACCAAGTAATAGAAATGCCACTGGTGACGAAAACTAGGCCAGAGTGAAAAGGTTAGGTGTTTTAGATACATTCTCGACATTATAGGAAGATGACGAAAATGAGGAGACTGTTTTCCTCTGTTCACCCTCAGCCTCTCCAGTGCTGCTGATTTTGTGGAGCAACTGGTTACAGATGACTGAGGAAGAAAGTTCGAGGTTTAGGGGTAGTGTATTTAGAACGTGGCTTTCTTGCTTCTGAGAAACACGAGGTGGGAGGTAGACGTAGTGGCCAGCGTGGCGGTGTTTACTTTCCCTTCCTGAACTGTTCTTGCTCTGGTCCTCAGAGAGGACGGAGGATGCTGAGCTTCAGGTTATGGGAAATTTCTGTGACTTAGCTAAAGACTAGGAGAGTTCCCTGCTAAGTGCTTAGCAAGGATTTTTGACCTCATTAATGAATGAAAGCAGCTCTCACTGTATTATGTGTCACGTGTCTGTGTGGCCAAAGCCCCCAGTGGTGGCAAGTGCCGCCTTAGCTGTGCTAGAATTGTGTTGTAGGCATTAGTCAGAGAGTTGTGAGAAGACCCCCAGTGCCCGTGAGGGAACCCAAAATACCCACCAGAAAAATTACATTTGCAAACCCTGTGACGTGTACTGCCCAGCCCGCTTTATTTCTCCTGTCCTTAAAGTGCTTACCGTTGCCAGCATTCTGGAATCGCTGGGCTGCTGTATGATGCAAAGTCTCTGCTCAGGCTGACTTTTCTTTTGTAATGAAAGACGTATAGAGTGAAGTTCTCACAGTTCCTTACCTCAAAACTCCCTTCAGGTCCTTCCAGTCTGGAGGAAGTGGAGCCTCCACAAGCTCTCTGTATTCTGACCATTCAAGCAGAAAGTCTCTGTTTACGCCATCTTGGTTGTCACCTTGGGGCTGATTGAGAAGTCTTTTGCAAATTAACTGAGCATGTGCTACGTGGGCCATATTACTTAAGAGAACAGGACTGGAAGGACTGAAGCGCTCGTCCAGGCCCACTGCCATCTTGCTTTCCATCTCGGGGTATGGAACTGTGAGGAAGGAGAAGTACTGAAGAAGGTAGAAAATGCTAGTGAGTTTCAGTGTTTATGAATCACAGATTTTGATGCCTATCTGGAAATGACTAGAGTGGATCTCAGTACTGATTCCAGCTATTTGCTAGCTCATCTTAACATTAACCAGAGAGCTCTACCAACAGGATCTTAACTTTATCCAGAGAATTTGCCAATGTATGTTCATTCCCTCAAGATCTGGCATTAGTCAGACGAGTTGATATTAGCCACAATTTGGATTTCTCCATAGAATAGTCATATATTTTTTGCAGATCAGGGAAATCAGACTTTACAACGCATGGGGGAACACTCATTCACTTGTTGAATGCCTTTGTTCCAGATACTGTGCTAGACAGGGTGGGTGGTGTAAATAAGTCTGTCTCCACAGCAGCACAGCCAGAAGGAGATGTCTGACTCGATCCCTGTGTCTGATTCAAGCTTGTGTTGCCCAAATCATAGAGTTTCCCACCCACCTCGCAGCCCCAGGGATGTTTCCCACCCTGCCCCACCTGAGGCTTTAGATGACCTGTCTAATGTCTTTTCAACCCTTCAGTGCCCCCATCTTTTTAACACCTCCACCTGAGAGAAGCCTGTCTATAGTTCACTTGGACTCTTGAATGTGCCGCTTAACTGGCAAGAAAGCTCCTTTGATTTCTACTGTTTACAAATAAAACTCAGCCAGTCTCGTTCTACATCCCAAATATACTGATAGAAACTGATTTTCGTTTGACAAGCAGTGTTTTGGTTCTGCCTTTCTGAAGGTGACCAAGCTCCCAATGCCTGTTCCGCCCAGTTTTGTACCTTTCCCCGTGGGTCCCTGATCTCCCGTGGCGAAAGAGCGAGGACCGAAGCTTTCCCATTGTCTGCTTCGCTCGCCTGCAAAGATAACCCCTAAGGCTGTGCATTGGCTCTGAAGCTTTCTTTACCCGCTGGTGCTCCCATTCGGTCCGTTATACCTGTGCCTCTCTGAGGCAGACAGGAAGTGTCTAAACACGATTTTGTGGCCTGGGTTTTGTTGCATACCACAGATTGTCTATGTAACGTGTAGCGCACACCTCTCTTGGTGCTATTTCATTCCTGCTGTTAGTAAGAAAATGACAAAAATACTCATGTATAGCCAATTGATTGTGACGTGCTTGTGGTCTGTGCTTGCTCAGAAAAAACAAACAAACAAACAAACAGCTTTTCCAATTATGAATAAATGCTAAAGACAAACACCACTTTCTTGATCTTATTTCCTTGGTAAGGCCCAGCTGAGTAGGTGAAGGAACCAACCTTTGCCATTTGAGCCACTCTCCACGAGATGAGCTGTGCCCTGCATTTTGTCGGGGGTCTCCATAATGCAGCTTGACTCTTTTAGATTGCCTCTCAGATACTAATTGCAAGCAGTCAGAGCTAAGTGTTGGGAAAGGCGAAGATGGACCAGGAGACCCACTGGCCGACAAGGTAGTGTAACGTTTTGATCCCATATTGCTGGGGGTGAGACTGCCTGTGCCCAGCACCGCCTTGCCACGCTGGGAGGCTGGGCCCTGACTCTCCAGCCCTTTCCTGTCCACCCGCAGGACTGTCACTTCTGGCTTTTTCTCCTCCCAGGGGATGGCAGAGATGCCTTCATATACTCATAAATCTGGTCATTGTGAAGGTTCCACCCTCTGGGGGCTGACTCACTGTGTGGGTTATGGGGGTGACAGTCTTGGTGTGTGTGCCTTACGTGGGGGTGCAGAAACAGCCATAAGAGAGGTCCAAATAAGGTAGCCGGGAGCTCAGATGAAGGACAGGTTTCTTCCCCTGGTGGTGGGGCATCAGAAGGCTTCATGGGGGAGGGAGCCTTGGAGAGCGGGCGGGAGGCGGGCATGCAGGGCATGTAGGGGCAGGCCTAGAGGAGGAGAGCAGGTCTGGGAGGGAACCTCAGAGCTAGGGCCAAGTTTGTCCGCTTTGATTTCCTTCTGCTAAAGTGGGAGACAAAAAATTCTCTACTTTCGTATGGGATCCCTCTTCCTTTTTCCAACATGTGTTGATTGAATACCTATTGTGTGCCAGGCACTGTGCTGGGCGCTAGGGAAACCAGGATGACTGAGACCCCACCTCTGATCACAGTGGGGCACGAAGGAGGAGTCTGTTCTAGCTGGTTCCGTGGATCAGGGAGGACCTCAGTATTTGGGCAGGTTATGACCAGGTGAACAGAGCCTGGGGTGGTGAAGGCATGCCAGAGGGAGGGAGCTGCACAAGCACAGGTGTGGAGGGGTGCAGCCGCAGGTGAGCTCAGGTCCTGGGGGTAGTTCACTCAAGGAGGGTCAAGGCAAAACCTGGAGAGTGGCAGAGCCCGTCCTGGAAAGGCCCGATGTCTGAGAATGGGCGGTTGCCAGCTGGGATCTCCATCCATACACCCACCTCTGCATGCTCCCTGCCGTCATGCTGCTCGCCCTCACCCACATGTCGGGCAACAAGCCCAGGTCCTCTCTTGCTCTAGGGTAGGAGCTCTGGGCTGGGACTTGCGTTCGATTGCTGGTCCCCAATTTCTGGGTTTTGGGAGGAGCTGTGGTAGGAATCAATCCAGGGTCATACATATGCAACTCCACTATCTATTTGTCTTCCAGATGGACAGAAAATACTCCACCCACCTGCCTGCCTTTGTATGAGGTGGAAAACACAAAATACCGTTCAATAAATAAAACAAACACACAAAAGTATATTATTCAGCTCTCTTTTGATCAGTTCAAGATTGTTTTGATCAAAACCAGAGAGTGAGAGAGAGAGAAAGAAAGACAGGGGAGACACAGAGAGGTAGAAATAGAGGCAGAGAGAGAAAAAGACATATATGAAGAAATAACCCGCGAGAAGGTGAGAGACACTCAGAACCAGAGAGAGGGCAAGGATTGGGCGGCGGCGAAGGTGGGAAGGTGGGGAGCCCGGCCAGCTTTCTCTGTGGCGCCCAGTGGGTCAGAGCTCAGCCGGGGCCTCAGCCTACAGTTCCCACCATGCTCCCCGTTGCTGCCCACAGCCCAGGAGGCAAACCTATAACCCATTACTGGTGTCACCCCCCTAAAACAGCAAACAAACCAAATCAAAACCAGCCCTCTAGTTTTAAAATAGGTCATCATTGCTAAATGAGTTCTGTGTATTTTAATTCTTCCTTAGAGTTTGTGTGTTCTTAGTGAAATTCTTTCCTCCTTTTTTTCCACTAAGGTTTAAAATTTATAACCTGCTTCTCGTAGATTTGAGGAGTGTCAAGTCCCATTTCACAAGGGCTATGAACTCCCTTAGCATGTCATTGTGATTTCAAGGTCCTTTTACTGGTAAAATGTCTTAAAGCAGTTTACATTTTCAGGACCACAGGTATAAAAAGCTTCTTTCAGGATGTAGCCTGTGGACCATCTCCCGTTAAGCCAAGGCCCGACCCCAGCCCCACCTGAGGCCAGCAGGGCTGGGTCAGCGGCTGGAGTAGCCAAGGCCACCAAGAGAGGAGAGGCAGCTGTTTCAAACGAATGGAAGCAGCCCTCTCTTAGTGGACTCTTGCAGAACCAGCCACATCGTGCAAACCTGCTCCATCCCACTGCCATTTGATGCATAGATCCACATAGCACCTAGAACATCCTAGAGTACCTATAATAGAATTGACATCATCCCATATTTTGTTCTTTATCGTGTGAATGCTGGTTAACACTGGCAGTGCACTTAGGCGTTTACAAGGTTCATGGGTGGAAATCAGTGCCAGCTGTGCAACCCTGTGTCATTCACTGACCCCTTTGAGTCTTGGTGTCCTCCTCTGAAAATGGGGACACCAATACCCACCTCAAAGGAGAGGAGTGAGGCTGAAATGACGTGATGGCTGTAGGGAACCCATAGTGGACGCTAGATACAGGTCATTTCAGGCCCCTTCCCCTTCCCTTCACTATCTTGAAGGGCTGTGTTCACTATCTTTCTGATAGATTGTGAACTATGAGTAATCTCTGACATTACGAGAAGTTGATTAAGGCAAACACTCTGATTAAGAAGATCGCTTTTAAAGAATTCCAACTACTGAATTACCTTGAGTCCACAGACCTAAACAATAATATTCTCACAACTTGTATTTATTGATTGCTTACCCAGCATTTCTTTCTGTGCTGCTTCACTGGCCCCTCCTAATGTGGGGTAACAGACAGGTAACAGACAGGAGGGAAGCTCAAAGTGGTGGGGCGCCTGCCAGCTCGGTCCAGCTCAGAAAGATGAAGGAAGCATGGAGCCCAGGTCTGCTCCACACCCCGGGCTGTTTCTCCCCTTCACCTGAGGGAGGCTGGGGCTGGCCTGGAGTGAATCAGGTTTCAGACAGGTTGGACTCTTAACTAAAACTACACCCACGCCTCACAGTGCCACGGTCCGGTCAGGCCATTGCAGGCCTTCCAGCAGGCTTACCTAGTATCCCCTTTAAATCTTGGGACCCAGATACAAGCCAGGGGACATAAGAATTGGACCAGGTCTTCACACACAACTGACTGAATTGACCAATTGTCTCAGCCAAATATACAGGTTTTCTCGTTTGGGTACTAAATTAACTGACTGGGTAACTGAAATGCATGGCTATTGAATACAGAATGATCCATCAGATTTTTCATTAATAAGAAATACTCTTGGTACTAGAGATGCCGAGATACAACTTGTGTCTGTTCCTTGAGGCAGTGGATCAGAGACCACCATTTTGTGCATTTTATTTCAAACAGAGGAACTGAGCTTAAATTTCTGTCCCTTGTCCTCAAATAAGTGGCCCTTAATCGCTGTTAACTCGGCATTGTGTATAACTGTCTCAACCTAGACATCTTATCTGGGGCCAAGGGAGCTTCGGATGCTGAGATAAATAACTTAACGCCACTGCTTCTGGTTTAAGCTGCCGGAGGGATCTTTAGAACATGCCAGTCTGCCCATGTCACACCCTGCTTTAAGCCACCCGTGGGCTCCTGGGGGCCTACAGAAGCGTATCGTCCCCTCAGCGCACCATGCTGCTTCTCACCTCCATGCCTTTACCCACGCTGCCCCGCCTGCTCAGATTGCCCTCTCCTGCTTCTCCACCCGGCTAACTCATCCTTCAAGACTCCGCTCAGGGGACAGCTCCAGGAGGCCTTTCCCGCACTTCCCAGGCTGGGTAAGATGCTCCGTGTGTGTCTTCATCATGGAACGTACCACATGTACCGTGTCATCCACTCGTGCGTGTGTCCCCCCACTGGACTATGTTCCCCTGGGCAAAGGCCAGGCCCTTCTGTTCATCTTTGTAGCCCTAACTCCTGGCCCAATGCCTACCACAGAGAATGTCTTCTAAAGTGTTTGTTGAATGAATAATGAGTGAGTGAATGAATGACAATATTCACCATCTGCGTCCGTATTCACCATGGTGCCTCCACAAGGCTTTATTCTGCTCACATGAAAGTGGTGCTTTCAAGAGAGGTCACGGCAACAGCAGAGCACAGAGCAGTCAGCGGCTAGTTTATTTTTTTTTATTTTTATTTTTTTTTTAAGATGATATTTGTGAATACAATTTGAGGATTGTTTTTTATCTCTGGCTCTCAGCATGTACTGTCAACACAGAGTAATTATAAATTATTTACATTCTGGGTGCTACACATTTGGATCAGATTCATAGATGTTCTTTTTTTTTTTTTTTAAGATTTTATTTATTTATTTGTTTACCCCCCAAAGCCCCAGTAGATAGTTGTATGTCGTAGTTGCACATCCTTCTAGTTGCTGTATGTGGGACGCGGCCTCAGCATGGCCGGAGAAGCGGTGTGTCAGTGCGCGCCCGGGATCCGAACCTGGGCCGCCAACAGCGGAGCGCGCGCACTTAACCGCTAAGCCACGGGGCCGGCCCCAGCGGCTAGTTTATAATGGCCAGCCTCCAGGCCAGCCTACTTTTTGTAGTCACTTTTTCTAAACTGTCCTGATTTCCAAAAATCATAGACTCTTGGTTTGAGGGTAATCTTCAGAGGTTGGTTAATCCCACCCCCTACCCAGTGCAGAGCTCCTAACTCCACGATGGCAGAGGCATCCCTCTGGGGCATGTCTTAGGAAGAAGGGCTGGGAATTAGAGCCAACAGGCCTGGCTCTAAATCCAGGCTCTCCTGTTTACTGGCTGTGTGACCTTGGCTGAGTCTCTTAATTTCTTTGAGCCTCAAAGAGATAACAACAATACAAGTATCCATCACTATCCAAATCTATTTGGTTCCCAAATTCAGAAAGCAGGAGTTTGGTCAGCAAGGGATACAGTGTTACCCGACTCTGTTTGGTTCCAGGGTTTGGGATAGCAGTGGTCAGAGTTCTCATAGCAGGGGGACCTGTTTCTGCTTCCACAGGAATCATGAGGACCCAATGAGGATGCATGCGAAAGTCCTCTGGAAACTGTAAAGTGGAACGCCCTTGTCAGTGGTGATTTGTGGGTAGTTTTGCCGACCACCGCTTCCCAGTCACTTACCACCCTTGGCCCCAGCAGTGTGGTCGCTGGAGCTACATGTGGTAAATCCACTCTCGCCGCCACATGACAGCCTGAGTGCAAGCCCATGGAGTGCTGGCTCTCGCTGCCTCCCCCAACCCCGCCCTTTCCTCCCCTCCACTCTGAGCACACCCTATAAATCACCAGTGCAGTCCATTCCTGCAATTACACGCTCATTTTAATCGAGCCCTTCTGGACACATGAAACCAGTTTTGATTAATTGCTCAAAATCTCATCCTTTGCTCTAGATGGAGTGGGGGAAAGGACAAAAATCGATTTGCCAGTTTCCAGGAGCACAGAGCTGGACAAGGACTGAGCCATTGCTGTCTGGTTGCCTAGTCCAGCACTTTGCATTCTAAAAGGGTCATTAGCAGGATTAGCAGATTCTTAGCAGCCCTTTGAGACAGTCAACGTATGCCCTTGACTTTACCTTCTTGGTGTTAAAACAACCAAGGATACTTTTTAAAATATTTATTATGCAACTGAGAATTTATTTAGTTCTTCTTAGCAGGTTATAGCTAGAAAATGTGTTTAACAGAAAAAAGGAAAACGACAACTCAGGGCAGAAAACATGCCGTCTAGCCACCTAGTGCAACCACTTCCTGGCACTTGAGAGGAACACACCTGCCTGCAGGAGCCTGGAGAGGTGGAGAAAAATCTGACTAGGATTCTGCCCTGGGTCTCTGGTTCCGCTTTTGTAAAAGGCAGAGTTGCACAGCCTAGGGGAAGGGAATGAACATTGATGTGGCCTTTACACACTTGTTCTCATTTAGTCTTCACAATGGGGCCAGAGAGTCTGCACGTATCACCCCCATTTACAGAGAAAGAAATCCAGACCCAGTGATTCAGTAAGAGAGTCATACAGTGTGTAAGTGGTGAGCCAGGATTTGAAGCCAGGTTTGGGTGATTAAAACCCATTCTTCGTCCAGTACTTGGGACCATCGCTAGGATTCCCGTGGTAAAGATGATGTGCATCCTCCTGAAATGGCAGTCTCTTCATCCTGTCCCTGTCCCTTCCTTCTCCAAAGCTTTCAGTGACTCTCAATACTCTCGTCGTCTATGGAAAATGAGTCAGATGAAGGTCACAGATGCTGAGTTTGGTCAGCACGGTTACTACCCCCTAAGCATCCCCCAGCTCCCCGCCCGGAATTAAGCCTTGTGGTGGCAGCATCTTTCCTAGCTGTGGTCCTAGACGCTCTTTCTGTGCTGATGAGCCACATCTTGGTGGACTCTGTGTGGCCCTGGCTGGTAGCCCGAGGGGCAGCCGTGCAGGTAGGGCTTATAGGTATGGGTGTAGATGGGCACTCAGACCAGGATCCCACTGCTTTCTGGGACTCTCTTCTTTGCCAGGGTCTGCTGAATGGCAGGAGGTAAAACTCAAGGTGGGGTGAGGGTGGAGGGTCCTTGTGTAGTGGATGGAGGAAGGGCCGAGGGGAAGGGGGACTGGTTGTTGGGGGCCTGGCCCCCAGAGGGGCAACTCTCTCAGGACATGCTGTTGGGAGCTTGGAGTTGGGGACCTACAGAGGTCAATGGCTCCAGCCTCCTGCACCAGGCAGACCCAGTTCAGACATCTGCAGATAAATTTGGAATCTCTATAGTTGAAGTCCCATACATGAGGGATATTGTTGTAGAGAGGAAAGAGCTTGACTGGAAGTCTGTTATCCTCGGTTAAGTCTTAATATTGCTACAAATTTACTATATGACCATGGGCAACTTACTTCCCATTTCTGAGCCTGGGTTTCCTTCTGGAAAATGGGGTATGTGTGACCCCTGACTGCCTGGCCGACAGGGCTGCTGTGAGACTGTGATGTGCCACATTGTATGTAGAGTCCTCTTAGAAAACCATAAAGAGAGATGACAGTCTGGGAGGACCAAAAAGGTGCTAAGGCAGTTGAAAATAGGAAATCATTTGTGTCTCATGTAAATGTGGTTGTTAGAATTTGATCTCGTGTGAGTTATTTTTAAAACTTCTTATTGAGGATGGAGGTCCCCTACCAGGTGCCAGCCCTGGGCGAGAGCTCCCTGGTTTCCACTCTGTTCAGTGGCCTAGCACATAGTAGGCATTTATTAAATGTTTGTGGAAGGAAGGGGGGAAGAAGGAGGGGGGAGGGAGAGAGGGAGGGCGAAGAGAGAGAGGGAGGGAAAGAGAGATGAAGTAGACACGGTCCCCACCCTCCGAGAGCCCCAGTCTGGAGAGGCAGCCGCAAAACAGTTGGCAACTGTCTGATGGGGCTGCTGTGAGGGGTGGAGGGGTGGGGGTGGGAAGAGGTGCTGTGGGCACATAGAAGGAGGAGGACGTGACCGCTGGATGTGGAGGGTCAGGGTGATTTCACTGAGGAAGTGACCCTGGAACTGAATTTTTAGTTGCCGAGGAGGGAGTGACTAGGCAGAGGCGGGGCTGGTGTTGGGCAGCAGCACTGGCGTGCCTGAGAGAAAGCTAAAGCAGCGAGGCTGTATCAGTGGAGGCATAGACTCCAGGGCAGAGGCCATGTGTCCCGCTTGGAGACCACGCCTGAATATCACTTTCAGTTCTGGGGGCCACACTTTCCAATGATGGGGAGCCACCTGAGATGTGTCGTGAGGAGAGCAGTCGGGACAGCGAGGGCTTCGGAAACCAAATGTCTGAGCTGTCATGGGGCGTGTGTTGCCCGGAGAAGCCAGGAATAAGTTCACGCCTGCTGCCCCTTCAGATATCTTCAAATAGCTAGAAGGCTGTCCTGGGGCAGGCAGCATGGCGTTCTCTGAAAGAGTGGCCCCAGAGTTCAAGACCCGGATCAGGGCAGGGATAGGAGGGAGCAGAGCTAACAGAAATACAGGTTTCTGCTCAGGGTCTAGACACTGGGCCACCAAGAGGTGGGCTGCCTCACTGGGGTGTGTGCCCCAACTTGGGCAGGGTGGGCAGTGGCTGGGGTCAGCTGGGAGGGAGACGCAGCCCAAGTTCAGGATACCCGATGACCCTCAGGTCTGTCCTTCCAGCCCTGGACGCCTTTGATTTGGCTCTGTGGAGCTGGGCCTTCACAGAACAGAGAAGGAGGACTTCTCCAGCTAAGTGACCCGCGGCCCTCTCTAGTGGAAGGGACACAGGCTGATGTAGGCTTAGGGCCAGGGCCAGGGCACTGGTGACTTTACGGTGCCCGTGGTGTGTGCTCACAGGTCTGGCTCCTGCTCCACACTTGGGGCTCCCCAAGTCAGGGCTCGAGTCTCATTCCCTCACAAGCCCCCAACACAGGGCCTAACACAGAGCGGGGACTCAGCAGGCTGTCTAATGAATGGATAAATAGAATAAAGAGAAGAAGCTAGCACCAGCCATCCATTACTCCCACAGATATCTGCCAGGTACTCCTATGAGCCAGACACCAGATACCGGTGATGCAAAGATGAACACAACACAGCTCACGGGCTAGTAGGAGAGGCGGGTAATTACAGTCACCACGACAAGCGCTGAAACAGAGGTGGCCGTGGAGTCCTGCGGGGGAGGGGGCGGGCAGGAGAGCTCGTGTGTTGAGAACGCCTTGTCTCCTGCAGACTCTTCAAAGAATAATGAGCCTTTCAAAGCTGGTTTCTTTGGCACGCCCTCGGGCAGCCGCATTTCCCATAACTGCGTTGGGAGCTTCGTTTGTGTCTGGGAAATGTGGGCGCCTGTATGGGGCACATGGAGGCAGACAGGAGGAGAACAAAGCTGTGAAATTGCCCTGTCCGCTGTCCCCCCACCTCCTGCCAGAGCCCTTGTGGTGCAGTCGGCCTGGGCCCTGGCTCAGCCCCTCCTGCCCATCTTTGCTTCAAATGAGTTTGCTCCATCCCTTCTACCCCCCACTGAGATGTTGAGAGGCCTATGTTTTAGTCCTGTACCTCCTACCCGTTAGCTGTGTGACTATGGGAGTGTTGCTTACCCTCTCCGGGCCTAGTTTCCCATCTGTCGAGTAACACGATTAGACGAGATCACTAAATGCCTCTTTGGAACTAAACATCACCCATATTCCAGGGATCACGCCATGAGCGTTCACATAAACTAATCTTCCCTGGAAGGTGGACAATGTCATCCCTACTTTATAGATTAAGGAAACTGAGGCTTGGAGACTGGCATGCCCACGATGACATCCTATGACTAGGAAGGAGTAGGGTCAGCACTCTAACCCAGCTCTTCTGGCCTCCAGCTCAGTCGGTGCACTTTCTCCTCCAGCAGGCTGCTCTTTACGTTATAAGAAATGATCTATGATTCTAGCACCGAGCTTGGCACATGGTTATCGCTCAGGAAATATGAGTTTCTTTCTTCCTTGGGGCTTTTCCAAGCTGTGGAGGCAGGAGATTCAAGGACAGGGTCCCCAGGTCCCTATTTCTGAACAGGGCCCTACACCAGGAGCACTGCCCAGCTCTGGGCTGCATTGATGATGCATCAGGAGACAGTCTGGGGGGAAAAAAAACACATGGATGGATTATGGGCTTAAAATTGTCTACATGGGCAGGAATCAGCCCTTTGTCCAGGTAGTCTCGGGTGGAGTTCGATAATCCTGCTTCCAGACTCTGATAAAGCACGGATCCAAGGTCGGTGTGTGTGTACCCAGGAGGCATTGCCCATCTCCATGGAAACAGGAAGAAGGGCAGAAAATTAAGTTCCTAAGACTTAGGATGTCTTGTGCAATCTTGGGACATTAAATTTTGCAAATAGGACAGAGCCTGGCACAGAAAAGGCTCTCATTTATTCATTCATTCAACAAGTGTTTAGTCAGGGCCTTCCCTGGGTCAGGTGCAATTTTAGGTACAGAGGATACAGTGATGTGCAAAATTGACATGGTCCTGCCCTGTGAATGCTTCAGTCTAGTAGGAGAAACATTAATCCAAAAGAATGCAAGTAGTTAGCTGTAATAATGGGTAGGAAAGAAAGTGCCAGGGACTAGGAGAGCCTGTAGCAGGGGACCTGGTCACACTGTGGGTCAGGGAAGGCTTCCCTGGGAAAGTGCTCCAGTGAGCTGAGAGATGGAGGCTGAGTAAGCACTAACCAGTAGAAGAGGGAGCAAGAGAACGTTCCAGGAGGAGACAACAGTGTGTGCAAAGCCGTACATGGAAAGGAGCAGGGCACACTGCAGAACAGAACAAAGTCCTGGGAGGCTGGGGCACAAAGAGCCGGGGAGGCCGTGGGAGCAGGCTGGTGAGCTAGGCGGGGCCCCCTAACAGGTTTTCGTCTTTATTCTGAGTGCAAACAGAAGCCATTGAAGAGTTGTAAGCAGGGAAGGGATTTGCTTTTTTGAAAGATGGTTCTGATTTCTGTGTGAAGAATAGATTGGAGGAGGAGCAGGGAGAACCATTAGGAGGCTGTGACAGCCAGCGGTCCAGAGAGATGATGGCACAGCTGGTGGGGGAAGGGAGGAGGGAAAGAAGTGGGAATATTCAAGAGAGAAATGCTGGGAGCCGGGAGAGATGGCTCTTGATGGATCCGGTGAAGGTTTTGAGGGAGAGGGAGGTATCAGGGATGACTCTGGCTCTGGCTGGGGCCTGGGGATAGATGATGAATCAGGTTTCAGCAACAATAATTTGTAAATCTTTCCGTATGACCTTCTTTGTTCCAGATACTGTCCTGGGCACTGGGGCTGCAGGCGAGGAGGGTGGCCCCTAACTTCAGGGAGCTCACAGTCTAATGGCGGAAAGCTGACGTGTGATTGGGGTATCTGTGAATGCGGGGAGAGACTGTGAAACGGTGCCACAGGGAAGATACGGACAAAACGAATTTGGAGAGACACGTCCAGGAAGACCTTGTGAGGAGCGAGATCTGAGCCGAGCCATCAAGGACAGACAGGGAAAAGTGGGTGAAAGAGGGCAATCCAGGCAGCAGAAATAAAGAAACAAAACACTGGGAGTATGTAAACAGCGTGGAGCAGCCCAGGACAGTGCGAGGAGGGTGAGGCTGCAGGGCTGGCACCACCTCCCCTGCTTCCTCCAGGGCTGCCGTGGGGTCTGGTGAGCTCAATAACGAGTGTGTGAGCATTTAGCAAACTGTTACTGCAGTTATTCTAGTAATGGACTTATTTGTGTGATGCACCCAGGCACTCTACAAGTATCAAGAACTATGATTTCAGATCCCTGCCTAACAGGATCATCTGATCCTCTGTTGTAATAAGTCCCTGACATTTGTGTTGTTATCCCCATTTTACAGGTGGGGAAACTGAGGTCTATTGTGGTTGAGTAATTGCCCAAGATCTTGCAGGCGATAAGCAGCACAGAGGCCAAGATTAACCTAGCAGGTCGTTCTAGTTTCTGAGGGGGTACACAGGCTGAGGGGTAGAAGGGGCCTGTGTCATCTGCTGTCTGGAGAAGATCTGCAGCTGGCTCAGGGCACCAGATTTGGTTGTGCAGGTTGGGCCATGCCGAAGGACAGCTGGCCTGTGGGCTGAGTGGGGCTGAATCCAGCCCATCTCCACTTACCGATCATGCGCCGGGCTTCCACCCTGGGGGTGTGGCTTTGTCTCATTCCACAGAGGGCTCTGTGAGTGCGGCTCCTGCCAGCCTTACTGGGAGTGGGGCAGCTTACAGATGGGGAGACTGGCTGGCACTGTGGAACCAACTGGCGGCCAGTCAGTGTCAATGAGAGTTTCATGTTGCCCTTGAGGGCAACCAACCCAGGCTGCTTTGGTTTTAAAATGAATGCTTAATTTATAAAAGTAACAAATTAAAAAATCTAGTAAAATTTAACTATCTCTTTTAAGGAGGATTTTATAACTTAATTCAATTCTCCTAAATAATTTAAATTATAAATAATTTTAAATAAAATAAACTTAAAAGTATGATAACTATTGGGTTGTCATAGTAGTTCCATCATTGTTTACAAAATTTATAAAATTATATTTTTCAACTTAAAATCACATCTAAATTATTCCATTACACATTTTATATTGGAATCACAAAGCTAATCTGTTAGATAGTCTAATATGCCAAATTATTTTAAACATTACAAATACTTTCAAACTAAATCTACACAGATTTTCCTAAACTTAATACCAAAGAAGAAGTAATATTGTAGATTTGATTTATCATTTCTAATCTAATTCTAAATCTTCCCATGATTAAAGACACTTACTAAGGAAACAAGTTTACTAACCAAAGCAATACAGGGTTATATTATATATCCAAGCAGATTTGAGGTTAGCTCACAGCTGCCTGAGAGTGCTCATTAAACAGAAATTTGGGGCGCAGCGTGGGAGCCAATACTGCAAACTTCCAGAGAAATGTATTTTGCCACCCATGCTGTGGGGCTGGCCCTCTTGTTAATCTCCATGCCGGCAGGGACGCTGAGTCCATGTCCTGCCAGTGGGATAGATTTTGTAACCCCAGCCCCTGAGATCAAGTGAAGCTCAGGTCAGCTTTTTGGTCTCCTGTCTCAGCTTCATCACCATTCAGGATGACCCCACCCAGGTCGTTCACTAATCAGTTTCCTGCTTGATTCTATTCTCAGTTGGGTTTTTGTTTTCCCTCTCTGGCCAGCCAGCAAGTGTTAGAGGTATTTTCATGCCATCCTTGGATCCTGCACGCTTCTCGTGGCCTTGCCTGGCTCTCTCCACAAACACTAAGGTCCTACTGATGGCAGCCAGCTGTGTCCATCTGGCCAGAGCAGCTGTGCTCTGTGTCGTGCAGGGAGCTGCCCTGGCCCTCTCTGTCCCCTGTGATGGTCAGAGACCTCAGAGGGACTGGATGGAGCCTGCGCCACTGTGTACTCTGCTAAGAGATGTCAGTCCCCAGGTAGCTTAAGACGCTAAATACAATAAGAAGCTTCTGGATCAGGATGACATGTCAGACTAAAAATAGTCCAAATATGTGTAATTTTACTTCTTAGTAAATAGAACAATAATTGTAATATTACATAGTAATAACATGGTCCAAGGTGCTCTATGTACATGATCTCTAATCAACAAAAATTTCTGAGTAAATATCATTATGCCCAATGAAATAGACACCAAACTAAGGCCCAGAGAGATGAAACCATAATGAGCTAGGAAAGTGTGCCCAGTAGAGGTCTTACTGGACCAGCTTTAATAAGCAGGTAAGACATAGTCCTGAGAGGCAATAGGAGCTGTTAAAATGCTGATGAGGTTTGATTGGCTACAATGTAAAAGGGTAATAACAGCTCCCCTGTACCAAGCACCTACTGTGTGCCAGGTGCTGTGGGGGAGAGAGCGCAGGCTCCAGGAGGGGAGACCCAGACTCCAGAGTCCATGCAGGGGCCCTCACCGTCCACATCACTCGCCCTCTCTGGACCTCAGTTTCTTCATCTGACAAGCAGGGGTAATAGAATCCTCCCTGCGTGCTTCACAGGGTTGCTGGGTCACTGAAGTGAGCTATGAAAAGCAGTGATTTGGAAAGTGGAATGTGCTGTATGTGTGCAAGGGCTTGTGACACTGGCTGGCCACTCTTGAGTGGTGACTTTAGTCTGGCCTGCAAGAAAGGAGTGTGCATTCTAACCTAGACTGGCGGGGTCTGAGTGTGGTAATGTTTGTCTCGGTGTCAGTGATCGCCTGTTCTCCACGATGTGGGCGGGCCAAGGGATGGGGCCGGTGTCCGCAGTGAGGCAGATGGAGCATCCCGTGAGGATTCTGGGGAGAGGCTTGGACTCTCGGCTGCAGCGAAATCAGCCCCGGAGCCTTGGAGTAAGTGAGGGCCAGGGCCCAGGGAGAGGAGAGGGAGCCGCAGTGGGGATGGAGCGAGAGGCGCAGGGCCTCTTCACTGCCTGAATGGGGAGATCCAGCCATTCACCTACCAAATGAGGGGGTAATGGCAGCGGTGCAGGCAACAATGGGGTGCATTGAATATAGATAATTTAAAAGCAATAATAAAGCCAATTAAAAGCCGGTCTGCTTTTTATCATCACTGTGTGCTGGCTGTTCTAAACATCAGTGATAAAATACTTTTCCCCTTGAGGGGAGAGGGGAAGAGGGACATTTCCACTGCCCTCTTTCTTGGCATGCCATGGACCCATTGCCCCACCCCACAGTGAGCCCTTAACAAGGGGGAGGGGGAGGGGAAGGAGCCTTGGAAGGCCCTGAGATCAAGGAAAGAGCCCTCTGCCTGTGGGGTCCTCTGAGTGGATGGGCCCAACTATCGCAGAGGAAGAGCGGCCTGGGCGGAGTGTGGGGTGGACGAGCTGCTGGGATGCCCACTGGGGGACTCTAAGTCCTGCTGCAGTACTGCCCTTGTCACATGGGCACGTGCCTCTGTGCCACGTGCAGGTTATAATCAATTGGCAAGCACATTGAATGACTGATCCCTGAGCCTGCCCCTCACCCCACCCCACGTTCTGTGCTAAGAACATGGAAATCAGATTCTCCTCCTGGCTCTCCAGCAACAGCTGCCCTGCCCAGGCTCCACTAGGCCAAGACTCATCAGGCAATCTGTGCTCTGCCCTGTCCCTGACCTGAGCTCTGGCCCTCACAGTGACCACCTCTCTCTCCTCTGCAGGAGCCTGGTTGAACCTGCCAGTGATTCACGTAAGAATCAAGGTCCCGTAGCCACAGAGCCAGACAAGGATCAAGGGCCCGTGGGCCTGGGGCCTCTGAAAGATCAAGGTCCTGTGATCCAAGAGTCTCCGAAGGATCAAGTTCCTGTGGTCCCAGGGCCTCTGAAGGATCAAGCTCCTGTGGTCCCAGGGCCTCTGAAGGATCAAGCTCCTGTGGTCCCAGGGCCTCGGAAGGATCAAGCTCCTGTGGTCCCAGAGCCAATGAAGGATCAAGCTCCTGTGGTCCCAGGGCCTCGGAAGGATCAAGCTCCTGTGGTCCCAGAGCCTCTGAAGGATCAAGCTCCTGTCGTCCCAGAGCCAATGAAGGATCAAGCTCCTGTGGTCCCAGAGCCAATGAAGGATCAAGCTCCTGTGGTCCCAGAGCCAATGAAGGATCAAGCTCCTGTGGTCCCAGGGCCTCTGATGGATCAAGCTCCTGTGGCCCCAGAGCCAATGAAGGATCAAGCTCCTGTGGTCCCAGAGCCAATGAAGGATCAAGCTCTTGTGGTCCCAGAGCCAATGAAGGATCAAGCTCCTGTGGTCCCAGGGCCTCTGATGGATCAAGCTCCTGTGGTCCCAGAGCCAATGAAGGATCAAGCTCCTGTGGTCCCAGAGCCAATGAAGGATCAAGCTCCTGTGGTCCCACAGCCAATGAAGGATCAAGCTCCTGTGGTCCCAGGGCCTCTGATGGATCAAGCTCCTGTGGTCCCAGAGCCAATGAAGGATCAAGCTCCTGTGGTCCCAGAGCCAATGAAGGATCAAGCTCCTGTGGTCCCACAGCCAATGAAGGATCAAGCTCCTGTGGTCCCAGGGCCTCTGATGGATCAAGCTCCTGTGGTCCCAGAGCCAATGAAGGATCAAGCTCCTGTGGTCCCAGAGCCAATGAAGGATCAAGCTCCTGTGGTTCCAGAGCCAATGAAGGATCAAGCTCCTGTGGTCCCAGAGCCAATGAAGGATCAAGCTCCTGTGGTCCCAGGGCCTCTGAAGGATCAAGCTCCTGTGGTTCCAGGGCCTCTGAAGGATCTAGGTCCCATGGTCCCTGCACCAGTTAAGGATCAAGATCACGTGGTCCCTGACCCTTTACAGAATGAAGGTTCTGTGATCTCAGCACCAGTCAAGGACCAAGGTTCTTTGGTCCCAGTGCCTCTAAAAGATCAAAGTCCTATGTTTCCAGCAAGAGTTGAGGATCCAGGTTCCATGGTACCAGAGCCTCTGAGGGATCAAGGTCCTGTGGTCCCAGAACCTGCCAAAGATCAAGGCCCCACAGTCCCTAAGCCTGTGGATCAAGGTCCTGAGGTCCCAGCACCTGTCAAAGATCAAGGTCCTTTGGTCCCAGAGCATCTGAAGGATCAAAGTGCCATGATCAGAGCACCTATAAAAAGTGAAGGTCCTGTGGTCTCTGAGCCTGTGAAAAGTCAAGGTTTAGTGGTCCCAGAGCCAGTCAAGGATCAAGGTGGGGTGGTCCCAGAGCTTCTGAAGGATCATGATTCTGTGGTTGTGGCACCTGTAAGGAGTCAAGGTCCTGTGGTCCCAGCCCTAGTCAAGGAACAAGGGCCTGTAGTCCCAGAACCTCCAAAGAGTCAAGGTCCTGTGGTCCCAGCACTAGTCAAGGATCAAGGTCCTGTTGCCCCTGAGCCTGTGAAGAATCAAGTTCCTACAATCCCGGTGCCTCTGAAAGATGATGATCCTCTGGTGCCACCACCAGCAAAGGACCAAGGTCCTGTGGTCCCTGAACATCTGAAGACTCAAGGTCCCAGGGGCCCTCAGCTGCTCACTGTCTCACCTCCAGCCCCAATCGTGATCCCAACTGTCCCCCATGCGGAATATATTGAGGGTTCCCCTTGATGCTCACCCCTTGACGTGCCGAGGAAGGAGCTGGCAGGGAAAGTGCTACCTCCCAGGGCAACGAAGACACATATTTAATTTGCATGAAACACGTACCGTATAGTCTCGCTGGAATCTAATAAATCTGGTCCCTCTGGCTCAGCAGTGACTCTCTCTGGCTCTGTTTGAGCGTGAGTGTGAGTGTGTGTGCGTGCGCGCGTGTACGTCTGTGTGCTTGCCATGCACATTTGAAAGTGGGCCTGCAGGACTCTGCATTCACCCATTTAGGAGAAATCCCCAGCTCCTGTGAGTTGTCAGCATTAGACAGAAGTGGGGGGAGATGCTAGGAGATGGAGGACAGGACCCCATGGTGAGGGTGTGGGGCAGGACAAGGCTAAGGTCATGTGAAGGAAAACCTCCCGTGTTTCTCCTTGATGCTCACACTCCTCTCACATGGCACTTCTGACACCAGACATGTGGTAGTTTCCACCCATCAAGCAATTCTCTGACTCCAGCTGGGTGTCCTACGATTTCACTCACTTCTGACACTATCTACCTAAAGATAAGTCAGGTCTCACAGGTTAAGGGCTCAGTCCTTCAAGACTGTCCCCCCTCACCCCTCACTTCAGACATCAATCAAAAGTCCAGGTTGTCACTTGTCTTTCTGACTGACTGGATGTAAATCGGGGTTCCCACCACGCCCTCCTTGGGTTCGATAATTTGCTAGAATGGCTCACAGAACTCAGGGAAACACTTATGTTTACCAGTTTATCATAAAAGGATATGATAAAGGATACAGATGAACATCCAGATGGAAGAGATGCATAGGGCAAGGTGTGGGGGAAGGGGCGCAGAGCTTCCAAGCCCTTGCCGGGCATGCTGCCCTCCCAGTACCGCCATGTGTTCAGCAACCTGGAAGCTCTCCAGACCCTGTACTTTGGGGATTTTTATGGAGGCTTCATCACAGAGGATGATGCATTATTCACTCAATCTCCAGCCCCTCTCCTCCTCCCAGAACATGAGGGGGTGGGGGTCTGAAAATTCCAAGCTTTTCATCATGGCTTGTCTTTCTGATGACCAGTACCCATCCAGGAGCCCACCAAGAGTTGCCTCATTAGAACAAAAGACATTCTTATCACCCAGGAAATTACAAGGGTTTTAGGAGCTCTGTGCCAGAAACTGGGGGCAGAGACCAATACCTATATTTTCTATTATTTCCCAAGTCAGGTCCCACGAAAGCCCAGGAACAGGTACCAAACTGCAGCAGGCTGAGCCCTGGATGGGTCAGAGCTGAAGCCTGCAGAGGAAACAGGAGCAGGGCCCCAGCTGGCCCAGGGTAACTCTGGGTGACAGTTGTTTGCCAAGGGCTAGGTCTTAAAGTTCATCCAGAGGTCACGCTTCTTGAGAAAACCAGGCCTCTGATCAGAAGTCCCAGGGTACTCAGGATAGAACCTAACATCGCTGATCCTCATCCAGTATCCAGGACAGCTCAGCCAGGGCTTCTAAAACAATGCACACAGCAGACTTGTCCTTAGCACCCACTGTGTGCCACACCCAGTGCTGGGCATCAGAGTCACTGGGGTAAAGAAGTCCCAGTCGTATGATAACACAAGGTGGCGTGGGATGAGGCCCTAGGACAAGTAAAGGCCGGGCCTCAAGAGGACAGTAAAGAGACAACACCTGGTGGGGGCAGCCAGGAAGGCTTCTCAGAGAAAGTGACTATGGAATTCAGAAAGCGCAGGCAAGGGTAGAAAGGGGCATCATGGGTGTGGCTGGAGGGCCAGCTAAGCCCCCCTCTGGATGTCCTTGAACAAAACGAATCTGGTTTGCACGAGGGCTTGACCAAGGGGTGTGGCAGGTCTCTGGGGCAGAAAACTGGGACCAGGCAGGGGTGACCAGTTTTCTGAATCCCAGGGCCCCAGGGAGGGAGTCGGGGTCTGTCCTGTGTGCTGTGTGCTGCTGGCAGGCTGGGCAAGAATACTGGGGGGCTGCCAGTGGGAGTGAAGCTCAGCCTTGGTCAGAGATGGGTCCTGCTAGGATCCCACTGGTGTGGGCCACAATAGCCTCGCCTTTAAAGCCCAGAGCCCTCAGGGACCTGGGAGCAGAGGGTGAGCTCCACCTGCTGCCCCCACCAAAGCTGGCTCCCAAGGAACACTCCTGCCCCATAAGACCTGGGGCCCCATTATGGACACTAACTGCTTTAAAAGGTCTCTTTTTTCCTTTAAGGGCTCCTTTTAAAGTTCAGCTTGGTTCTTACAGAGAAATCATCACAGGAAGTACTGATGACTTCCAGACAGTCCAGTTTTCTGAACAACTGGCCCCAAGCCTGCCTTGTCACCCCTCTCTCAACAGCACCAGGGTTTTCTGCGCCCAGAAGCCCCCTCTATAAACACACACACATTGTGAGGATTCTTCCTGGCCCAACACAGAGCTTGATGCCATATGAATTCTAATAGTCAAGGCCCTGCAGACAAAAAAAGGCCACACTGAGACTAGAGAAGTATTGTGTATGGACATCTCCCTCCTCCTCTCAGTTCTCCCTCTGACCCACACACCTGGTCCCACGACACACATTCCCACCAGCCAGGCAGATGATGGTGCTATCTCTGAGATGCCCAACATCCGGGGCAGATGTCCAGGAGGCTGTTGGCTACCGGGGCTCCATCTCTGAAGCAAGAGTTGCTGGAAACAAGGTCTGGGGGTCGGCCCCACATGGGGAGGTGGAGCTCCTCCAGTGTCAGAATGGAAAGAGGAGGGGTCCCTTCAAAGCTCTGGAGACTTTTAAAAGGTGGGAAGAAATGTGCACAAAGGATGCTGAGAAGGGATCGGCCAAAGCTGTAAGGAGAAACCAGGGGCCTGTGGTGCCAGGTGTGACTCAGTAAGGAGAGTGATGCCCAGTGTCAAAAGCTGAGAATGGGGACCAAGAGGTGGCTGTCGGATCTGGCAGCTTCCGCCTGGGAGCAGGCCGACCTGGGCTCCAGCCCAGCGCCAGCCACCTCAACTTCCTCATTTGTAAAATGGTCCTGAGGATCCTGAGGCGGAAAACCTCCATCCAGCTCTGGTGAGCGCAGGCCGCCGCCCCACCGGCATCCGGTGCAGCTCTCCACCGCATACAAAGAAGGCCCAGGGAGGGAGGTGATGCGCTCAAGGCCGCAGCCCTGGGCTGGGCCGGGGGAAGGCGGGAAATGAACTAGAGTTTCTCGGCCCTTCTCAGATGCAGACTTCATTCCGCCTGGTTCTTCCCAGCTGCAGCCATTTCCCAGCCCTTCCCCAGTATCCATCATTACCACCCCCTCCCACTGCCCCTCCCTCCTCTTGGCGTCCAAGCGAATCCAGATAAAGGAGCCCGGCCGGCCTCCGCCCGCAATTCCGCCTGCCCAGACGCTGCCCGTAGGGTTGAGGGGAGAGGGCGGCGCCCCTTCCCCGCCTCGGGCGAGCAGCTTCCGAAGGGGCTGGGGCGCGCACGGGGGCGGCCGAGAGCGGGTGGGGAAGGCGGCGGGGGCCGGCTCTGCAAGGGGAGGTCCCGGCTCCTGGCCCAGGGCCAAACCCGGTGGGTCTGCGTCCGAGCCTTGATGCAAGACTCCGAGGCTGAAGATGCCCAGACTCCGCCAAGAGCTCTGAACCTGGCTCTCGGCTCGGAATCATCCAGCTGGGGGTCTGACCCTGCCCAGGGCGGGAGTCGCCGCGCCCGCAGCTCCAGCCCCGGCCGTCCGTCCGCGCCCTCGAGCGCCGCCACGCCCGTGGGCTCAGCCCCTGCCCGACCCCCGAGCCGCGCGGACGGCGGGGTTCCCCGGGCCTGGGCTCCGGGGCCGCTGCCTGGGCAGCTTGCGCCCGCGGGGCCTCGGGACGCTGGGGCGGGGGTGGGCGAGAGAAACCTGTGGACCTGCGGGCGCCGGCTCGGGGAGGCGCCCCCTGAAGGCGGGTCTTGGAGACCCTCTAGGAGCCGGGCCGAGGGCTCGCCGGAGCCCCTGGTGGCTGATCGGGGAAAGGCCACGATTTTATTCCTTTTCTCACACACACATCTCCACTTAACGCCTGCCTGGTGCCCCGCACCGCCTCGGCACCTTATGACATTTTGGGGGAGCGAGGAGACAGTCCGTGTGGATTGAGAGCAGGCGACAGGGGGTCAGGTCGCACTGGAGCGATGCCTTCGGGAGTTTTTGTCGTGGCGTGGATGGATCATCTACAGGAAGGGGATGCGGAGTGCACTCTGGTTGACCCAGTTCTCAGAAACATGGAAAATTTTTTTCTTTTTTGCATCAGTCTCCACCCCTCCACTTCCAATCCATCACTAAGACCTGTCCCCGCTACTTGCTAAATAAATAATGAATCTACTCTCTTCTCTCTGTCTCTATGACCACCTCCTCTCCCCTCACACATATCACAATTTGTAATTCTATATGTGAATTACGTCATGGCACTAAGAAGCACAGCATTTCTTTATTGTGATAAATTGTCTAGTGGGAACCCCCTCCTCTCATTGCCAGAGTTGGCAGGGACTCTAACAGTAGCCATTTTCCCGGAGCCTCACCCTCTCTCTGGGGCTAGTCACAATTCTAGGAGGCTTAGGCCATCCTGAGAAGAAGGCACACAGGTCATCACTATGGCTGCCCCAGCCCAAGCCATGGGGGCACTGGCGGCCCCACTCTCCCCGCACCATGCTTGGCTGGGGGCTCCCCAAGTCTGCCCAGGTTGTGCAGTGTTTATGCCATTTTTCCAGACACCCCTGGAGCCATCCACACAGAGGCCCCATAATCCATTCCCACCAGCAATGTATGAGGGTTCCAATTTCTCCACGTTCTTGTCCACACTAGTTATTGCCCATCTTTTTGATTATAGCAGTGATTTCTTTGTTTATTCCAAATTCTTCCATTTTTCCTTACACACACAATAGGTATGTAAGAACCCCGTGTGAGTGGATGAATGGGAATGCAGGAAACAGTGGGTTTGAGCAGGATGAACTCAGTTTGGTACATGTTGAGCAGGAGATGCCCATGGGAGAGTCAGGGAGCGGTGTGTAGGAGACTTTTGGATATGGTGGTCTCAGCCTAGGACAGGGGTCTGGGCTGAAGGCAGAGATGGGGACCTCATTGAAATGTGGGCCTCACCAGCCCTGGGAAGGTATTTGAGGCCATGAGAGAGGGTGCGTTTACCCAGGAAGACTGTGGAAAGTGAGAGGAGAAGGGTCCAAGACAGAGCCCTGGGACAGAGCCCAACACCTAGGGGACAGGAAAGGGAGAAGGCCCCAGGTGGAGCCCGCTACGGAGCAGCAGAGAGGTCAGAGAAGAACAGAAAAGAATGCCGCCTTGGGGAGAGCATCAAGGAGGAAGGGGTCAACAGGCTCAGAAACCATGAACGCTTCCCTACGATGTGGATTAAAACGTGTCTATTCAACAAAATGGGTAAAATGTCCACACATATTGAAGTTTTGTGATGGGTACATGAAGTTCATTACACTCTTCTCTCAACTTGCATGTATGTTTGAAATTTTCCATATTTCCAAAATAATTTTTTAAAGTATCCATTGCACTAGCAATAAAGAGATCACTGGTAAACTTGGCAATTGCAGAGTCTCTGGAGTGGCGGCAAGAGACGCCTGATTCCAGTAAATGGAGGATGGAAAAGGGAGAAGGAGAGTGTTTTCATACCTGCTGCATGATTCACTGATATCTCAGTTAGCAATCCCTGGGCACATACACCCCAAGTATTCCTGAGAAAAGAGAAGATACGTTCATAGTCGCTGGTGCCTCCCACACAGGGACCGTTCTCAGCGAGGCCTAGCAGCAAGCCAAGAGCTCTTCCTCAAAACGAGGAATATTGCTTGCCAAGAAGTGCCGGCTTTGCTCCTAAATCCTAGATATTCCATTGTGGTTCTTCTACCAGGGTTTGCCATGGGCTCCAACATCATCCTCATCTGCTGCAGACATCTGAATCACTTTGGATCTGCTGGGTCATCAGGGCTGTGTGGAAGGGCTGCCTGCCTTCAGCCTGGACCACTTGGAAGCCTTCTCTTGCTCTGGGCTCCACACAAAGCTGGCAGCCTTACAGGTTACTCAGTAAATGAGTCAGAGCAGCACACCAAAATGTGATATATATTGCCTCCAAAATACACAGAAGCCCAACAAGTGTGCTGCTTTCTTACGACAACTAAGGGGATAGAAAGCACAGCAAGTTCTTTCACTTTGCAAGATGTGATGGTTAATTTTATGTCAACTTGACTGGGCCACAGAGGTGCTAAGATGTTTGGTCAAACATTATTCTGGGTGTGCCTGTGAGGGATGAGATTTAACATTTGAATCTGTAGACTGTCCTCTATAGTCTACAGATTGTAGACTGGGCCTCATCTAATCTATTGAAGGCCTAAATAGAACAAAATGCTGAGTAAGGGAGAATTTGTTCTCTGCCTGACTATCTTCAAACTGGGGCATTGGCCTTCTCCTGCCTTCAGACTGGAATTTACACCATCAGCTTTCCTGCTTCTCAGGCCTCCGAACTTGGACTAGAACTATACTATCAGCTCTCTTGGGTCTCCAGCTTGGTGACTGCAGATCTTGGGACTTCTCAGCTTCCATAATCATGTGAGCCAATTCCTTATAATAAATCTCTTTGTATCTATATCTATCTATCTATACACATGATATCCATATCTTCTATTGATTCTGTTTCTCTGGAGAACCCTCACTAGTACACATCTTTCCCGGCGAGATTCAGACCACTGAACACCCAGAAACTTCACTCAGATGGCAGGCCTCTATGTTCTTATGGAATTTATCTTCCAGTCTCAGTACATCTGCATCTCATGTATCTAAAGTAGCCTCTACTTTCCAGTCTCCGAATCCTAGGAACATGATGTAATTGATGTAGTGGACAAGTACGACGTCCTGTGATATGGGGGGATGATGGAAATTCCCATAGATTAAATTGTAAGGGAGCCAGAGACTTGACAAGTTTCAAGACAAGATGAGAAAGCTGTACTGCTGTCCCTGCCAAAAGAAAGAAACCTGTTTCTGGTGTTCTCTATAGAGGAAGAGAAAAAAATTTTTTTTCAGATGAATCGTTTCACATCAAGTGACAAAAAATATATATATTTGCTCCCATAAAAAGACCACACCTGGAATACCAACTGCAGCTAGAACCACCACCTGAGTGAGCTTAGGACAAGTCCCTGTCATTCTCTAAGGCCTGTGCCTTCTGCACAGACCAAACAGGTGAGTCCAGTGGGATGTGATAGAAACCACCCCTGTGTCTTTCAAGTCTTTGATGATGGCGCCATTTCTGTGATTCTCCTGGAGTTGCTCCATTCCATCAGTTTATTGATTAGTAAGAAGGGGAAGTTCCAGGGGCTTCCACTTGGCCCTTTCTACCATAATCGCCCTATTCCACAGGTCTGGAGGCTCGTGTGTAAATTCTCCTGTAAAGTCCAATTATACACCCTGAGAGTAAAAAAATAACTGCAGGATGAGTCCAGAGTCCCAGTGGGTGCACCGCCTGGACTTGGGTCAAAACTCCAGTTGTCACCTGACCCACCTGAGCCTCTGCACAGTGGCTTTCTGTGTCCTTAGGAATTAGCCTTTGATAGACTCAAGGTCTGCTAATCCCTCAAAAGTCTCTGTATTTTCCTTTCAGGGAGCACATGTCTCTGACAAAAGGCCCAGGACCCTTTGTGGAAAGCAGGCTAAAAGGAAGATTACAGTGTGGATCTCGGGTGCTATTGAAAGGTCCGCTCTGAAGGGTACTGGCCTCTCTACCATTCCAAGGGCTCCTTCCATGGTGGCTCAAGTCAGGCTTCCACTGCCTGACCTGGAGTCTTGTCTGTTTATTGTTTTGTTGTTTCTATAATACAGATTAAGGAGAACTCAGAGGCTGCCTATCTGTTTGGTCCCATTGGTCCTATTTGGCCCTTGAACAATTCACTTTTGCTCAAGACATCTGTGGGTTAGACCTTTTTTTCTTAAATTTTTTATTTTATTTTATTTTGTGAGGAAGATTAGCCCTGAGCTAACGTCTACTGCCAATCCTCTTCTTTTTGCTGAGGAAGACTGGCCCTGTGCTAACATCCGTGCCCATCTTCCTCTACTTTATCTGGGACGCCGCCACAGCATGGCTTGACAAGCGGTGCATAGGTTCACGCGCGGGATCCAAACCTGCGAACCCCGGGCGGCTGAAGCAGAACTCCCGCACTTCGCTACGCCACTGGGCTGGCCCCTGTGGGTTAGACCGTTCTGAGTGCCACTTGACATCTGGTGTCCCGGGTGGCCACGTGCTGCGGCGTGTGCTCTGCTCCCCTGGGAGCCCATCATTTCCACTCAAGTCGTGGAGCCCATTTCCGTGGCAGCATCTTCCACTAGCATCCCTAGCCTGCGGAGAACAAGTACAACATCGTGTCCCCCTCATGACTGTATTTCTCGATGCCTTGGAGCAGGGAGTCTCCTCCAGGTTCTATAAGAGGAAGTAGGAGTGTGGAACTTGGTTAGGAGTATATGAGGGGTCACACAGGGTAAAGCCACCTCAGCATTCTTCCCTCCCTTAGTCTTTGGACTCCTTCCTCTATATTAAAGCAAGGAATTTCTGACATTTCAACATCAATTAAGCATAGGCCTCGGTTCAACCCGGGTTTCAGTCAACCAGCTAAGCAAACAATGAAAAGTACTCCTCACTGCTCACACTGGCACACTCAATCAAGAATCTCAGGTAAAAGTACCCATATTAATAAAATCAGCCCAGTGAAAATTATATTCTTCCCTCCATGGACTAGCCCCCACAGAAAACATTCCCACATGTGTTATCCAGATTAGCAAAATCTTGCAATTCTTTTGATGTGTATGCTGCTTCTTCCCAGATTTGACTCTGGAACTAGTCCTCTGAGGCAGGAAAACACTAAGTCCAGTTACGGGACTGGAGACAATGGGAGTGGGGCAGGAAGAGGACTGGCCTCCCCCTGGGTGGGAGACTGAAAACATGCCCATGACATTTTACTGCTCCTTCCATCCAGAGCCAGTCTATTCCTCATCCCTCAGATCTGGGCTGTCCTCATGATTGCTTTGACCAACAGAATGTGGTAGAAGGTGACACGATGCAAGTTGCAGAGCCCAGGCCTCAGAGGCTTAGCTCCTGCCTTCATCCTCTCAGAACCCTGAGCCACCGGGCCTGGAAGAAGCCAGGGATGCAGGACCACGGGAGAGAGAGGCTCAGCGCTCAGCCATCCCCGCCATCCCAGCCGAGCCCAGCATCCAGTGAATGCAGTCGCTGAGCGAACTCAGACAAGACCCATGGAAGGATGGCCCAGCCAACCTGCAGAACTGTGAAAGAGAATGAACTGTTTTAAGCTGGTAAGTTAGTTTTTACTCCACAAGAAACAACTAAACACTTTGCAGGGTAACTTCCAAGGGAAGGGAGTTTCAAGGTCTTCAGGCAAGACAGCTTTGGCTGCAACGGGGTTCAGTGGAGCTAGGGGTGCTCTAATCCATCCAAATCCTCCATGTCCCCTAATTCCCTGAGATCAGCGCCCTCAATTTCACCTGAGACCTAGCAATGCTGTGAATTCAACTAACCGACAATGTAATCTGGTGACTCCCGCATCAAACTCACATCTTGATAAATTATGTAAGGCAGCTTAGCGCTCCCCCCTGTGCTCAGGCCTCCTCTCCTCTCCCCTGCGAGGTCTGTGATCTCTGGCTCATACCAAGAGTGGGTTAATGGAGGAATGACGTGGAAAAAAAGAATGTGAGAGCTGACTGCTTCTCTGTGTATTTTAAGCATCAGAATTCTTGCTGGAACAGCCAGGCGGGTCAGCCCGTGCCTGGGCATGTGAACTCCGTGCTCCCCCACAAATGAGACACTGGAGATGGGAGTGAGGGGGAGCTGAGCAGACATGTCCATGTCACACGAGAGAAAGGGAGAAAGGTGACAGTAAGATGTAGTGAAGGATCAAGTGCCCCCAAGAGCAGCCGGAGGGAAGAAGCAGAGTGTGCTGTCAGAGATGCTTTGACAGAGCACTGGGAGCACGGAGGAAGCCACGCTTCTGACTGGGGGCTGGGAAGGGTCCCTGGGTCCCTTTGACCTAAGCTTGGAAGGATGAGGAGGGGCTCCTCTGGCGGAGATGGGGCATGATACCAGCAGAGGAGACAGCGTGAGTGAAAGGGAAGAGGGAGGCACGTCCAGGGGAGGTGGTGAGAAGTCAAGTGGGGCTGTGCGGAGAGGAGGCGAGGGGTGGGAGGGGCACAGCCATCCACTCTGCTCCTACAGGAACGTTCACTGACCCTTCACTCACCTTGGGGCCCAGCGGACAACCCCCTCCCCCCAGCCTCTCTGAGCGTTCAACCTACCACCTGGCACCCAGACCTCCCCTCCATCTCTCACCCCCACCTCCCACAGGCCCCCTCACTGTGTCCCAAGCTCGCCATGCTGGTTCCAGTTGCTGTGCCTCTGTTCATGCTGTTCCTCTCTTCTAGAATGCCTCCTTCCCTCTTTCCTATCCAGCTCTAGCACCTCTTCCAGAGAGTCTCCCCTGACCACTTCAGCTCAGCCTGGCCCCCAGGTAGTATGGCATAGTGGAAAGAATCGGGCTTTCAAGTCATAGAGATATGGGTTTAAATCCCAGCTCTGCCGTATGATCTTGAGTGACTTACCTTCTCTTATTAATAGCTAATATTTCCTGGGCATGTATTATTTGCTAAGTACCATGGGTTACCTCATTTAATTCTCACTACAACTTTATGAGGTAAGTACTGTTATTACCATCTTACTGGTGAGGAAATTGAAGCTCAGAGAGGTTAAGTAACTGGCCCAAGGTCACACAGCTGGAATTGGCAGAGCTGGGATTCTCGTCAGGTCTGTCAGGCTCCAAGGCCTCTGCCACTAAGCACCAGAGCACCCACTGGACCACTTCGTTTGCATGTGCATTGATTAGGCACCACCTATGCACCAGGCGTTGTGGTAGGTGTGGGGATGTGGCAGGACATGGGCAGAGAAGGGCCCACTCTTGAGGTTTCAGCTGGAGTCAGTCTCCTCATCCATAAGATGCGGGATAATAAGCCCCAGGCTGCAGGGACTGGGGTAAAGATTACACAGAATCCCACTGGTGATCACCCTCTATGAACTGTGCAGTGTGGAGCGCACGCGTATTGACAACTTCTCTCCTGCACAGCCAGGAGACCTGGGTTCCCATAGAGGCCAGGCTCTGTCGTTGACCTGCTGGGTGGCCTTGGGCTGGTCACTTCACCTCTCTGAGCCCGTTCCCTCATCTAAACATGGGGCAGTGATAGCTCCCCTTAGGAAGCTCTGAGGATTAAATGAGATCATACACAGCACTGCGGGGTACATAGTTGGCGCTCAGGGGAAAGTTCATCCACATCTCCTCACGCTTGTGTCCCATCCGGGACCCTCACCATGTAGCAGGGTCATTGTCTCTCTGGGACTTTAACCAGCACCGTGGTGGGAATAACAGGGAGGTCCCTCCAATAGCCTTCAGGTGGCAGGAATGCTCCGCACAGCTGTGATGGGCCCCTGGGGGTGCCGACATGGTCCTCCGAGCCCAGCCCAACCCTGACCAACCCTGACCTAGCCACCTCCGCCGCCACCCAGCCACCCTCCACAGCAGCAACTCCACCCCTCCCCGCGAGATGGGAGCGCAGACCTCTCCCCACCCTCCTCACCTGGCCCCGGGTGGAGACGTGGTCTCAGGGCCTCCCTTGTGTCGTCTGCGCAGCCCCCACACCCAGGCCGGGCTTCTTTTGCTGCCCACTCCCACCTGGTGGGGGAGCTGTCGCAGGATGAACTTTGGGTCCAGCAGTCCTGGGTTCTAGTCCCATCTCTGAGCCGCACCCTATGATTAGGATGACTCCCCATCTAGCTGGGCTACTGTGGGGATTAGCGGGACGACATCTAGAGACCACAGCAGGTTATGTAGCTTTATTATTAGAATCTGGCCAGTTCCTCTCCTGCCCTTCCTGTGTGGCATGGAGGAAGAACAACTATCCAGCTGACAAGGAGCAATTCCTAGCTCAGCCCACTACTGTGGGGCCTCAGGCAGGTCACTTAACCTCTCTCAGCCTCGGTTACCTCACCTGTAAAATGGGGATAATCCCTCCCTAGCCAAGCTGTTAGGAGGCTTGGATAAAATTATATGTGTCAGGTGACTGACATGGTGTTTGGTACATAGTAGGGGCAAATCACAAAGGTAGTACCAGCTAGTATTCTTAAAATCATTATTCTGATCAAGAAATGCCAACTCACCCTTCAAGGGAGCCCACCTGTCACCTCCTCCAGGGAGTCTTCCTTGATCTGCTCATGTAGTCCTGGCTTCCACTTCTGGCCTCTTATGGCCCTGGTGCCCTTCTGGACAGCCCTTTCACTTACTCAGCCGATATGTTTTGAGTGCCTTATATGTGTGTGACACTGAATCTAGGTCAGGACACACAGTGATGAACAAGACATGGTCCCTATCTTCATGAAGCTTCCATTCTCGTAGTGGCGATAGACAGTGAATGTGTCAATAGGTAGATAATTCATAGCGCTGAGTCAATAAAATGAGAAAACATGGCAGAGAGACTGAGGTGGAAGAGCATCATAATTATATTGGGTGGTCGGGGCAGGCCTCGTTGAGCAGATGCTACTCAAGCTGAGCTCTGAATGACAAAAAAGTAGCCCTGCAAAGATCTAGAAGAACCACTTGCCAGGCAGAAAGAACAGCTAGTGCAAAGGCCCTGAGGCAGGGGATTAAGAGTGGCAAATCTGGGAACAGAATGACCCAGGGGACTGGAACAGTGAGCACTGAGCACACTTGTCACTGTCCCTAAGTCTCCATCTCTAGAGGAAGCCCTTGAGGGCTGAGATCGAATTTACTGGGTCCATAGGACAGACCTGGAGCTCTGGACAGTTGTGTTGAAATTCCGTGTGGTAATAACAGGAATGAATCAGGTGGCCACTCTGCAGCCCCAGTCACATCTTGGAGGACTCCAACTGGGTTGCCCTGCCAGGCAGGGGCTCCCTCCATGGACCAACAACCTCCAGGGCAGAGTTGCTGGCGGAGGGAAGCCAGAGAGGTGCCCAGTGAGAGGGAGTGACTTATCCAAGCTCACACAGTCAGCAAGCAGCAGAGATGGGCTCAAATCCAGTTTCCTCTGCTCCTCTGCCTCCCCAGCCCCTCCTTCTGTCCTGTGCATCCCACTCACCCTCTCCCTCCCTGAGGTGTGGTGACAGGGGCTCCCGAAGAGGCCAACGTGAGGGAACCAACGGGAGGAGGGCTGTCAGGTCCCTCCTCCTGTCCTGTTACAAACCCAAGCACAAACCGAGGATCCCACAAGCTCCTTCCTTCTGAAGCCCTGCCCGGTCAGATCGCCTGGGCTTGTACCCTCTGGCCCTGGATATGGACGGGTCTGCTTGAACTGAAAGGCTCAGGGGCTGAAGACTGGGACCCTCACAGCAGGATCGGATGCCCTGGGCTCCAAGTCCAGCGCTGTCACTCGGGCCCTGCAGTCACTGGCTCTCTGGGGCAGCAGAGCTGAAACAATTCCCGAGTCAGCACGCAGTGGGCCTTCCACGCGTATCATCTGCCAGCATTTCAGGGCCTGAAATGGGCTGTTAGTAGCAACCCTGGCTTATCAGGAGCCCTTGTCCTCTGAGAAGAATGACATGGGAATCCCCTGACCCAATCATTTTCATGCTCTAACAAAATTTCACTGGAAAAGTTTTATTGAAAAAAAAAATTGTACAAATAAGTTCTTGGTTTAACAGCAACAAGGGCTCATTTTCTCTCCTTCCCTCCCCATCTTTGAAAATCTATAAAAGGAAAAAAAAGTTCATCCCCATGATGCCTGACCAGAGTCTGCCCAGGAGCCCCACTGTGAGCTATTTCCCGACCCCTCACTGGGGCCATGGCCACTGTGGGGGTGCCCGTCTCAGGGGCTGCAGCACCGAGTTTTGTAGTTGAGGGAAGTTGGGAGAAGACTGGGACAGAGCTGGGGAGGGGGTGGAGGTGGGGGCAGTGTCGGAAGAGAGGGCTCCCATGCCACGAGGGCTGGGCCGGACCCCCAGCTCAACTCCTCTCACAGATAAGAAAGCGCTTGGCTATAAATACGAACACCGATTGAGGCAGGCGTGATCCTAGTTCTCTGAGGGCAGGGCACCACAAATACCGCCCAGGACCCACAGGACAGGGGCTCTCTGGGCTCAGCATCATGGCACCTGGGGCCCCACATCCAAGCGGAGTGAATGCTGGCCAGGAAGGTCTGCTTGGACACAGGAGCCTGCTGTTTCCCACCCCCACCCCGTGGAACATCCAAGGCCGATAACCTCAGCCCCCCCACCCCCATAGCACCCATGTGTCTCAGGAGCCTTCAGCTGCCTCCTGCCATCCTGTGCCCACCCTGGGGCCCTACAACTCATCTCGCATCTTGTCGCCCTTGGGTCGGACCAGGCGCCCAATGAACAGCAGGGAGCCGCTCTGGGTGTCTCGAACCAGGAAGATGAAGGGGTGGTCGGCGTAGAAGAGCTTGGGGTTGCGCAGCTCCTCGCGCCCGTAGATGTCCTGGTCAAAGGGGTTGCCCTCTGTGTCCCACTCGAAGGCAGCGGCGTGGAACACACTAGCCAGGTACAGGTCCTTCTTGCCAGACATGCGCGACAGGTCTGCCTTGTTCTTGTCGATGGCCTCCGTCAGGCCCAGCCCAGCCAGGTGTTTCTGTGGGATCGGGTGGGTGTCAGGTAAGGCCACGGTGGGCAAGGCTCCTCGACTCTCCCCCTCCACCCACACTGCCCGCCCTCTCCTCCCCTGTCGTTCCTCAGAGCCACTCTCTGGCCACTCTCTGTGTGCCACATATGGCGTGGGCACTTCAAACCACTGCTTCCTTAACTCCCAGGACAACCCTGCAAGAGCCTCTGGCCGCCACTTCACAGACGAGCAAACTGAGACTTGGGGGAAAAAGGCAGAATTTACCCCTGGCTCTGCCGAGCAGTTCTGACCAGAGCTTCTCCAGGTGTGGGTCACAGACAGCCAGCATCAGCACCACCAGGAGCTTAGATGAAAGGCACCACCCCTGACCCCAGCCCAGAGCCACTGTGTCACAGTCCCGCGGGGACCTGGAACCCTTTTAACAAACTCTCCAGGTAATTCCCGGCACGCTCGAGTCTGAGAAAGACTGATCTAAGGACAGCTACGGGACTAAAACCTTCCCAGGCTGTTAGGATGTCTGGGATTTGCTTCAAAACAATCTGATGGGGGAGGAATGGGTGTGTATAGATGAATTCTCATTGGTCAGGAGTTGATAATGGTTGAAGCTTCGTGATGGATACACTAGGGTTCATTACACTAATCTATTTTTATTATATTTTTTTACATTTCCATAGTAAAAAGTTAAAACACACCCCCCTCACACACACATCCTTTTCCATGGCTCTGCACAGCCCCTGAAGGCCAAGTACAAGCTCTTTCACATGTAGACTGTGCTTGCGTAGGAGCCTCACCCTTAGCACGCCCCAGCCTGCTCTCCCCGTCACAGCCGCACTGAACAGCCTGCGTCTGAGATGGCTGCGTCTCTCCCTGGGGGCCTCTTTAGACACCTCGTCTTCCAGGAGGCCCCCCTCTCCTACAGGACTGCAGCTGTGCCTCCGGGGCCTCCGCACCACTGGCCTCCACTGTCTGTCAGGTCTGGTCCTGTCTGTCTCTCCCGCTGCCTCAGAGCTCCCCCGGGGCGAGGCCCATATCCAGGGCTCTCCCTGGCTCTCAGTGCCGAAGAGGCAGCGGTAAGGGACTGTTGGCTGAGTGAACAGCAGCCGCCAGGACCGAGACTCCTGTAGGACAATCCACTTCCCCAGCAGGGCCAAACAGGCACTAGACCTGGGGTCCTGAGAGGCAGGGGGTCCTGAGACAGGTGTTCTTGTCTCTACCAGTCCCAATGACCTTGCACAAGTCGCCCACTTCAAATTTCCCAACTCAGTCTACCCCATGGACTGGCGGGTAGTGTGTGCCCCCCAGGGTTCCAGGAAGACACGGGAGAAAGAAGGGGAGAAGGGGGTCATGTAACAGCCACTGCAGAAGGGGCTGGGGAAGAGTCAGGACAGGCCCAGGAGGGAGACAGCGACAGCTCCTCACCGGAAACCTCAGTGCCACTGACGGTACAGACTGTACCGGCTCCACTAGCGTCTGGCTCGGAACCTAAGCCCCATTGCATCTCACGCTCTCGCTCCACGCTCTCAGCAGCAAGTCTGAATCAACTCTGTGGGTGAGAAGCCTCCCAAGAAACCACTTCTGGCAGCCAATACGAGAACGAGATGAAAGTTTTCCCCTTTGAGTAGGTCAAAAATCTCTCTCTCCTCATTGACAAAAATGCCTCCCTGAGTTTTCACCTGGAGGACTAATTGTGACTCCACTTACTAGCCAGGGTGACCTCAGCCGGTCACTGCTTCTCTCCGACCTGCTGCCCACTACCCAGGGTGGTCACGACGGGTAAATGACATTGAGTGGGTGGGTTAAGTTTCCACTCATCCCAAGTGACCCAGAGCTGAGAGTCTTATTACTGCAGGCAGGATGAGCCTCCAGCTGGAACCATCTGTAACTGGGGCACTTCAGACTCTCAGAGGCAGCACAGCACAGGACTGAGGGCATGCCTGGTGCCAGATGTCTGAGTTACTCGCTGTGTGACTTTGGATACAATATTTAACCTTTCTGAGCCTCAGTCTCCTCCTCTGTAAATAAGGTTGATAGTCCCACCTAATAAAGTTGTTTTGAGGATTAAGAATTTAATACATATAAAGTGCTTAAAAGAGTGCCTGGCATACAACAAGTGCTCAACTATATTTAGCTAGCGATGTTATCACCATCTTCCCAAGGGCAGGGCCCCTGCCTCCTCCCCAGCCTCCCCCACAGCAGAGCCCAGTACTGCCTGGACACCCAGGGGGGCTCAGGATAGACCTGCTGAGCTGGTGAATGGGTGCCCCGAGCACCCCCCTCCTCCAAGCCCTGCAGGCCCCCGGGTTGGGCTGCCCCTCACCTGCAGGTCGTGGGTCACCTCCACCACCCCCTTGGGCAGGGAGATGGCGACAGCCTTCTTCTGCATCTTCCCCATCCAGGTCTTCAGCTGCTCTTTGGTCAGCAGCTTTTCCAGGCGCTCGAGGGGCTCCACGTGGTGGGGCATGACGATGATGAGGCTGGAGAGCTTGTGGGCCAGGGGCATCTCCACAATTTGCAGCTTCTCCTTCTCATCGTCATAGTAGTTGTAGAGGCCTGGGAGAGCACAGAGAGGGCCCTGGGCACGTGGGGCAGGGGCGGGCCAGGCCCCAAGTACCCTCGGAGCCCCACCTTGGCCCCCGCTCTGCGAGGCACCTACCTGTCCGGTGCATCATCGTGACACCCACGGTGTAGGAACGGGTCACCATGAAGCCACGGTTGTCCACCATCTTGTGGTGGAATTTCTCGTCCCAGTGGGCTGCAGTGGCAGGTAGAACACCAGGTCAGAAACACATGCCCCCACCTCAAAACACTATCACAGCCCCTACCCCCAGATGCACACCCTGATTTATCCTGCCATAGGCCTCTGTTCCAGGCTTTGGGGCTCTGCTGCAGCCCGCCTGAGCACCCACTCGACGGAGTACATGTTCCCTGCTTTGGGGGCAGGAGTCTTGGCCCCAGGGCACGCTGTCTAAAGATATGGCTCTCTACAGTCAGGACCTGGCTGTTTCCAGAGGACAGGGAATTCCCTCAGAAAAAGGACCCTCTGCCCCGGTGCCAGTCAGGCATTTGGGGAACGTGTGCTGGGCCAGACTCCCCAACCCACCTGCTACCTGAGAGGTCTGTGCCCTGGGCAGGGAACACCCCAACACCACCCTTAATTCTTGTCTGCAAGTCTTGTCCCTGTGGCCAGAAAAATGACCCAAAAAACCACGCATGGGTAACAGTGGCCCGAACCCCACCCTAAGTCACAACCAGACCTCTGTTCAAATCCAGACTCAGCCGTTGACTGGGTGCGAGACCTTCCACCCTCCTAGGTAAGGGGTGAAGGGGTCACCTCATCCTCACACACACCCTGAGAGGACCAGTGCTGTCCACACAGGTACAGTCAGCCCTCTGGATCTGCGGATGGGGAACCTGCAGATACAGAGCGCCAACTAAGGGCCAGGAGCATCCTCGAGTTTTGCTATCCGCAGGGGCCCTGGAACCAGTCCCCTGTGGATACTGAGGGACGACTGTACTCAAATATACTCAGTAACCCCAAATCGAACCTTCAAATCAACACAGATGCGCCCGGGCCTGAGTCCCGGCTCTGCCACCTCCAAGCTGAGCCTGTGTTCTCACCTGTGAAATGGAGGTAGCCCTGCCTGCCCCCAGGTTGCTTTAGGATTAGGGACGATCACAGGTGTGGGGTCTCTCTCCTGCTCACTCCTGAGGCAGAGCTGATGATCGAATTTTATTGATTCCAAGACAAGCAATAGCACGTCCACATGATGAAACACAGCAGGAGCAACTCCCCCGGAGTCCCTCCGTGGGCCCGAATCTCTGCCCCGTTCTTGTAGGCACACCCTACACCTCCCCAACTGAGTTTCTTGTACTAGAAAGGGTTTACACCAGTGCCTGCCTCCACGGGTTGCTCTGAGGATTGAAGGAGGATACTGATGTAAGTGCCAGGGGCTGGGGAGGAGGGGGTCCCGCCCCACCCAGCCCGACTCACGTTTGAAGAACATGGCGTTGACCAGCAGCGCGCCGTCGGTGCGCTCCACGTCCTTGGTGACCTCGGGCAGCTTGCCGTCGGTGGTCTGCGCGGCCCACTCGTTGATGGACTGCAGGGCGCTGCGCTTGTCGCGGAAGTTGATCTTGGAGTGCTCGCAGTTGTAGTGCTGCTTGCTGCTGCGCACGAAGTCGTCGGCGAAGCTCACCGAGCTGGGCCCGTACAGGCGGCTGCCCAGCTTCCAGGTCACGTTGCGTGCCGTGCTGTTGCTGAGCGAGCGCAGCAGCTCGCCCAGGCCCGCGTGCACCTCCTCATCGCGCAGCTGCTCAGCGCTCAGCACCGCCTTGGCCTGCGATGCCGTGGCCGCCTTGCCGCCCAGTGACACAAGCCCCAGCGACGACGCCACCACCACCGGCGACAGCAGGATGTTCTCCACCGCCTGGTCCTTGGCCATGGCCTGGTACAGGCTGAAGGCCAGGCCGGCGCTGCGCTCAGCCAGTGTGGCCGCCTTGGGGCTCAGCTTCTCCGCCGTGCCGGGGGCTGCTGTGGCCGCGGGTTTCTTCACCTCGGCGGCCAGGGCCGCGGCCAGGAGGCAGAAGGTGCCGATGAGCAGGAGGGAGTGCATAGCTGGGAGGCGGGCTGTGCGCACCATGGAGGACCTGTGCGGGCTGCAGAGAGAGGGCGGCCCTGAAGCCCTAGGCGTTCCTCCCCAACAACCACCCTCAGCATTCTGGCTGCCACCAAGTCCCCTGGAGATGGGAGCAAGAGAGCCCAGAGTTCTGGTGAGCCAGAAAACTCAGGGTTGCCCAGATCGGGGATCTCAGTCTGCCCACTCTCTGAGGCCTTCTGTGACCTCCCTATCCAAAGCAGGGGTCCTAGCAAGTCACCACCTCCACCCTATTGATTTCTTGCACTGATCTTACAACACTTAGACTTAGGTGTTTATTATGTATTATTTCCATCCCTAACTAGTCTGTGACCTCCAGAGGACAGGAAACCTAGCCAGTCTGGTTTCCCGCTACACCCCCAGTGCCTAGTACAATAGGCCTCAGCTGCTCCTGAACGAGCAGAAACCAGGGCCACTCAGAAACCAGGGCCACTCGGCTAGACGTGGGGTCCTCAGAGTGCATGAAGGTTAGCTCTGATCTCATACAACCCTGGGGCCCTTTTCCAGTGGAAAAAAGTGGCAGACAAAGTGAGGGTCTGCGAAGGATGTCACGTGGGACAGAGCTGCAGGCCTGCTCCTCCCCCATGCCTTTCATTCCGCCCTGGGATGTTAATGAGTCACTGGTTGGTTCACTCATTAAATGGGGGAGCCCAGATGCTCCACTCTGCTGCCCCACGGGGTGACCTTGAGTGTGCCTGTGCTTGTGTGTCCACCCCTCTCTGAGCCTCAGTCTCCACGTCCCAAGTCGTAAGGGTCTAGGCCTCCATGCCGGAGGCCTCTGTCTTGGCAGGGACCTGCCTATCCGCCCACAGCCCCGGGAGCGGATGGGAAATCCCCAGGACAAAAGCTGGCGGAGGGGGGGGTTTCCTGAGAGGAAAGATACTGGGGGAGGGGGTCAGTCACAGTTCAATGGAGCAGCGACATCCCTCCACTTCACCAGAGGCTGGCCAGACGTGTTCAGCCTCCCAGGAAGCTGGAGCCACCTTAGATTCCATCCTGCCCTCCCAACTGACAGCTCCTGCCACACAGGCCACGTGCTCTGTGGCCACAGGGTTGCCCTCAGGCCCCCTCCCCCAACCACAGCGGTAGCAGGGGCCCCAGAACAAGGTTCACTCCCCTCGCTGGGGCCTGCAACCAGGACAGTCTCTCCTTGGGGGATATGTCCACACTCTCCTCCCTCAGGCCATTTCCTCTCCACTTCACGCAGTGGGATGGAAGAGGGGTGACAGAGCAAAGGGAAGGATTGGAAGGAATCCTGGTGGAGGCAGGGATCCCCCTGCTCAGGCAGACCCCATCTCGTGGTCCTCCTCAAGGAAGACCAAAAATTCAGAATCCCGGTAGAAGACCCTCGGGACTTGGGCCTGCCTGCGGGAGCACTGCTGCAACCGACTCCACTGCTGCAACTGTTCTGTGAACCAGCCAGGGCCCCCCTCCCTGGGCCACACCTCCTTGAAGGTGCGGAGCAAAGGAGAAGCAAAGGGGACATGGGGAGAAAGGCGGGGGAGGAGGGAAGGCCACTGAGATGCACAACTGCCTGGGGAGAGGTACAAGAGAGACCCGTGCCCTGGAGTGCAGACTGCAGAGGTAAGAGAGGCGACCCTAAAGAACAGACTGGGGAGGGGTAGCGCAGGGCCCAGGCCACCTCCTCCCACTCTAGCACCTTCCCCACCAGCCCTGAAGCCTCAAAGGGCAGGCAGGCCATATAATTATTGTACAAAGACACTTAAGAGAGTAAAACGGGGCACTACTAATTATTACGCCAGGACAACAGGCATACGGTCACCCTATTCAAAGGCCACCTCTAGTCCAGACAGCTGATGCCAGAGCTCAGACTGCTGCAGAGGCCACCAGCATCCCCTGGGGAGAGAGTGAAGGAGCCCAGCTCACGGCCCTGCCACGTGGCAGACACCATCTTGACAGCCCCCACCCCCAGCCAACCAGACCTCAAAGGGCTGGGAGGGGCTTTTCAAGAAAGTTCCAAATGACTAGTTTGGGATTCCTCAGGCAGCCACACAGCTGCGCTCCTGCTTCTGCTCCGGGTGACGTGGCAGGCTGGAAACTGAATTATCTCCATCCGCCGGCAGAGGGGGGCTTCCAGCCTGGGAAGCAGGAGGCCTGGGTTCAGGTCCCAGGGGTGCCATGCAGCCTCCCTGGCCTTAGATTCAGGTCTGCACATGGGTCTCTGCAGGGAGATGTGCGGCTGTGGAGAAGGGCTGTTAACTGAGCCGCAGGAACGGAGGAAGGCAAGTCACTGCAAGCACGCCAGACGCCTGCAGCTGAGCCCATGTTGCCACAGAGAAATCCCAGCCCTCGGGCCAAGGTTAGATGATTTACAGTCCCACAAAGAAAAATACCCAATCAGAGAGCCGAGGGTTGTGCCCGCAGCTAGCCAGACTGAGTTGAGACTGGATTCCCGGTTTTTTTAAGGAGGGAAGAGAAGCAGATGCTAGGGGGGCCACCAGGGAGGGTCTCAAACACTTGAGGAGGTCTAAAGTACCTTGAAACTGCCTCAGGGGGAGGTCAATCCCTGCCTTTTTCATTCTGAAAGAAAACAGAAGAGTGAGGAGGATGGATAGGGCAGAGCTGGGGTGGTGGTGAGGAGGGGCGTGGAAGGCCCAGCCCCCAAATGGGACCCCGTCTACACTGCCCCTTGCACAAAGTAAGGCAAAACCAGTCCCAGATCTACAGGGACCTTGGAGGTCATCTAGCTCATTGTACAGTGTGAGAAACTGAGGCCAGAGGGGCAGGGAGCCACCCCAAATCCCACAGGGATCAGTCGGGGGTCAGGCATCCTGGCACAGGGCTCCTTCCTCCCTGAGCACCCAGAGAGCCCCTCTTGAGGCTGGATGTGGTGTCCTGTTCCATAGCCAGTAAAAAACATTTCTGCTACGCCTGCCAGTGACCAGAGACAAAAGGAGGGGACCCACAGGCCTCAGGAAGGGGGATGGGCAGATGAACCATCTGAGGACAGGAGGGTGTGGTCCCAGCCAGACTTCCAGGGAATCAAAGCCCCCTAATTTTCGTCTCCATCCGGGCCCCGCAGCCCAGAGGGACCAGCCGGAAACCGGGGAAGAGGCGGGGCCAGGCCTTCTGGCCATGCTGGAAGCCAATTCGTTCTTCTTCCTCCACTCCAGCTCCTCAGGAATGTCCCTAAGCTGGGGGCAGGGAACCCCGGCCTCTTGAAGTAGCCTTAACCCTGCAGTTACTCCAGGAAGCCAGTGGCAGTGGACAGAATTAGCGTGGGTGACTCAAGGCCTTCCAGTGGGGGGATGCAGACCCCGCGACTCCTCACCCCCTTTGTGGAGGGAGATGGGGGAGACGGGTACTAGTTAAGTCCCTCCTTGAGCTGCCCTCACCTACACACACAGGCTGCTGATCAGAAATGGAGCCACCACTGGCGACTCCTCCCAAACCATGGGGACCCCAAGAGCCAAGACCCCCTACCCCCGCCAGGAAAAGCCAAGACTATTTCACCTCCTTTCCCCAAACCCCTACCTTCAGGAGGCTCAGATGTCGCCCAACGAGCCTGTGAGGAGGCTGGTCCACCAGTCCCTGCTGGCCCCTGGGCCTCAACCCCAGAACTGGAGGCACCCCAAACTGCAAAGCAGGCCAGACCTCCCTGTCCCTGCTGGAAGGGGCCCCAGACCCCATCTCCTGCCTCCTTGTTCCTGCAGAGGGTCAGCATCCCGGCCCCCTGCCCCGCTGTTCTTCTCCGCCATCGCCACCCCTGCCCCAGACTTCTGGGGAACCTGGCACTCTTTCCAGGTTCTCCGGTTCTGACCTCTGCCCCAGCCGGGTTCTCTATCCCCAAGCCTCCAGCTGCCCCGGAGTGCGGCTCTGGGTTGGCCCCAGCCCCTCCCGGGGGCACCCCCACGGCGGGCGCCCGCTCCCCGCCGCCCAGGCCGCCCCCCCTCACCTGGGCCGGGCCGGGACTCCTGCAGTCGAGCCGCGGGCGGATTCCGCTCTCCGCCGCTCCCCCGCTCCCCAGATCTATATATGGCGTCCCCTCCTCCCGCCCGTCCCGAGAAACTTCTGGAAAGTTAGAAAGGCTTCCGGAGGGCGCCCCGGCTCCACCAAAAAAAGCCAAAGACCTCCCCCAAACCGCCCGGCTCCCGCCCCCTCCCTCTGCGGGCTCTCCCGGCCCCTGGGTCCTACTGCCCACCTCGTCGGACGGGGCGGGGGAGCGGGGGACCCCCGCCGGGAGGCCGGCCCGGGACAGCACGACCTTCAAAGGGCCGCGTCCTGGGCTCAGCGGAGTCTCCAGACCCTTGTGGTCCTGGGGTGGGTGGGGGGAGTGCGGACCACTGGGCTGGAGGGGGACTCGGGGCTTCAGGGTCCCGCTCCCGGGAGAGGAGCCCCCTCCCACCCCCAGGCTCTGGCACATGCCACATTGCTTCCAGCCCCCTTTCCCTGCAGGGGCTCTGCCCCCATGGATCCGCTCCCCCGAGCTGAAACTTAATTGGGTCCCCCTGCAAGCCCCTCCTCAGTCAGGGCCCCTTTCCTTTGTCTCAGGGGAGGCGGTCAGAGGTTGTGAGGCAGCGCCCTTCTCCATCTGCAGTTTATCCTGAACACCTTGTCGGAAGCTCAGCCTCAACCCCAGTGACCGCCCAGAGGGGGAGAGGGGTGGACTAGACTCAGTACCTGACCCTCACCTCGGCAAGTCGGAGTGATAGAGGTGGAGACACTCGGGAACATCAGGTGATCTGGCTGGGCCTGGAGGGGTGCACAGGAAGGAAAACCTTGGCTGTCCACTAAGTAATATGCTGTGTGACCCTAAGCAAGTCACTTTCCTTTTCTGGGCCTCTGTTTCTTTGGCTGTGACATGTGGTGCTAACTCATTCCTTGCTTCCTTTTCCTCTCTGTCTCCTGTCTCTGTCTCTGTCTGCTTGGTCATCCCTGCCCCCTCCCTGTCTGGGTCCCCTCCCACAGGCTCCAGGTCTCACTATCAACTCCTCTCACCTCACACTCCCACCACTGATAGCCCTTTGAGGTCTGAGCTAAGCTGGGGTATTCATTTCTGTTGTAGGTGCTGAAGACACAGCTGGGAACAGGACAAAGTCCTTGCCCTCAAGGATGTACGTTTGAGGGGCGTGTGTGCATGTTAGTAGGGAACTCAGGAAGACAGATTATTTAGGACACCCCTGCCCTCCCCCTAATTTTCTTTAATAGTGAAATGACAACAGATGTGCACAGTATGGAGAGCAAGGGCCAGGGTAGAGAGACACTTCATTCACTCATTCATTTATTCAGTCAACAAACTGTGTTGAGTATTTTCTTTCTTCCAGGTGCATCTCTGGATCTTGGGGAACAAATGAATCCCAGCACCCAAGAGATGAGTCAGCTGGGTCCCTGGCAGCAGGGGCAGGGGGTGGGCCCTTTCTGGCCCCCCAGCCTGGTGGTGGTGACCGACTTATCAGACTGGGTTAGGCTATGTTGCTTCAAGTTGGACTACAAGGGCTGTGGGAAATCGTAGGTGCCAAGAGCTTCAGACTCTTTGAATCAGGGTCAAAGAATCGGAGATTACTTGAATTCTAAGGTGATCATCATAGAATATGGTATCTTACTCGAAGCCCTGTGGAATCTTTGAATCCATCTAAGGAATCTTACAGTGTGAAATCTCAGAGTCAAAGAATCTTATAATAAAAGTACTAATGACCCTGGGCTGCAAGGCATCTCAGAGGTCATGGATTCCCATCTGCAGCCCCAAGGGGAGTCGTCTCTGCAGCGTCCCAAGAAGGTGAGCACCCAGGCAGGCGTCTCTCAGAACAGGGAGCTCCCCTCCCTCCGAAGCAGCCCCTCATTCTTTCCCGAGGACAGGTCTGATCGTTAACAAAATCTTTCTGCCTCAGGGTGGTGTCCGTCTCTTTGGGGTGGCTGTCCTGGGTTTCCGTGTCCTGCTGCCTGAACTGTGTATGGCTTTTCAGGATAAGTCCTTGCTGTCCAAGGAAACCGCCTGGGTCCCAGGCCAGACCCCACCCTCTGCCCCACCCCCCACCCCAGCTTGGCCCTCTGATGGTCATTCGCCAGTGAGCTAAGGGTCCATCAATGCTGGCGGAATGAAGGGGAGGTTTGCCTTGGTTTCCAGCAGGTCCAGATGTCAAAATCCCAGAGATTTCCTTTTTTCACACTCTTCCGTCTCTTAGGTCTCTGAGGCCTCGCCGATGCTTTAGGGGGGAGCTGAGTGCTATGACTGTCAGTGACTACCCTGAGGGGGAGGGGTAATCTGAGGCTCATGCTGTTAGATAAACCCGGTTTCCCAGAAGGTTGGAGTAGAAAGGATCAATGCCCTCCATTTGCAGATGGGCAAGCTGAGGCCTAGGGAGAGGGCTGAGTCTGAAGACCCTCTGCCAGGCTGGCCAGACCACTACTGCAGCTCAGACTGGGTCAGAAGCCTCCTGTGTGGTGTCAGTGCTGCATTCTCTTTGTGTCATCGCCCTGTGTTGTCACTGGAGACCTTGGATGCACAGGTCCTTCTCCTTCTCACTCTGAGTCATCCCTGGCACAGGGCATGCCCAGGAGAGGCCCTGGGTAAACATGGCCAGTGAGTGGTGGGAAGTGGCTGCCTGCGTCCTCTGGGCTCCAAGCTCAGCCTCCTTGCAGACGGAACGGCAACGGCTCCTTTAAATTTCCAAGATCAGCAAAAAATTTTAAGAGCCTTTGCCACTTTATTCTTAGCTCTGAGCCCAGCCCAGGCCCTGCTGACTGTGGCCCTTCCCCCACACTCCCAGGCTGTACTTCGTGAAAAAAGCACTCTTTCTGTTGGGGGAAAGAGTCTGAAATGCAGAGAACCTCTCCAGCATTTCGTGTCTGGGATCCTCCAGTGCCTAAGGCTTCTTGAAGGAGCTGTTCTTGCCCCGCCCCCCCAGCCTCCCATAGGGGCTCAGCTGGAAATCTCTAGGTCCCAAGAGGTGTGGGCAGCAGGCAGTAGAAAACCATGGAGTCCAACTGCATCCACACTGTACAGAGAGGAAAACTGAGTCCCAGAGAGGGGCAGGAATTTGCCCAAGGTAACACAGCAAGTCAGAGGTGGAGCTGGGCCCCAGCCCATGCCCTGGACCCCCAGCCCTCTTTCCCCGACACCATCTGCTAACTGACCTGGCCAGGTAGCAGGCCCAGCTCTGCCAAGTATTGCAGAAACAGCTTTCTTTGGCCCCAGAGCCTAGATTCATGCAATCCTCGCCCTAAAGACTCCTAGGACAAAAACTGACATGTTATTTAAGTGCCTACCATGCTCACATTATCATATTTAATACTTTCAGGTTAAGTAAGAATGTCCCCATTTTCAGCATGAGGAAACAGGCTCAGGAAGGCTAGGCGGCATGTTCAAGGGCCTAGAGCAAGTTGCTGTCAGAACTGGGATTTGAACTAGGTCTGTTGGTCCACAGGAAGAGAGGGGAAGGGAGGAGAGGGGAGGGAAGGGACACTTATGGGGCATTCTGCTTCGGCCAGGCCCTGTGCTGGGCACCGAAACAGTACCTCACTTTTAATTACGGGCACTAATTGGAAGGAAGTGTGAGCCCTTCTGCTTTTTACACGGGATAAAACCGGGGCCCAGAAAGGCTCTGATAACTAGTTCATGGCAGGCCCCTTCCTGAGGAGCCTGGGCCGCCACAGGCCCTTCTTCTTTGCGATGCTTTCCGGGAGCCAAGAATGTGCTCGCAGCCAGAAGCATGAGTCAGGGAAACGCAATTTCTGCAATCTCCAACTCTCTCTCAAGGAGCGGGGCCTTCTGACGGAAAGGGCGGTCCTGCCAACTGCCACGTCGGAGGGTGGGCGGTGTGGGGTGGACGGGCTCGCGATGCCTCCCCTTCTCCTCCCAGGTCAGAGGGAAGTCACACGGGAACTCCAGTGCCTGCACCCACACGCCTGTCACCACACCCGGAGACGCACGACGCTGCGGACACATGTGTCACCCACCCTCTGCGGCCCCTTCATGCAATCCATGTACACACGTGTCTGCGTAACTCTCTAGCAGCACACCGCACATGCACCACGCGTGTTACACACGCCTAATAGGTACCTTTACACAGGCGCAGACTCGAGGTCACGGGAGGAAGGGCAGAGCCCAGAAGTCAGACGATCCCCTCTCATCTCTTTACCTCTTATTAGCGTGAAGCCTTGAGGGAGTCACTTCCCCTCTCTGTGCCTCAGTCTCCTGTGTGAAATGAGAGGGTGTGACTTCTCCTTGCCACCCCACTCCCTGCCGGTTGACATTTCCCCTTGCCTTCACCTTAAAACCTGCAGGCTTTTCTTGAGCATCTCTCATGTGTGGGCTGCCACAACCCCACAAGGCAAAGATAGAGTTCCCACTGGGAAAGGAAATGAGCCTGGTGCATAACACAGGGACAGGGTCCCTGACCCCAGCCCAGGGCTCCACCCACCACACCAGCTCAGAACGCTCGTGTGGCTCCCAGTGAGGACGTCCAAGCCCCTTCGTTGCCCTCGGCACCTCGCCTCGGGCATGCCAGTGTGTAAGGGCAGGTTCTTGGTGTCCCGGGCAGAGACTCTGCCTTTTGAGGGCCAGAGCAAGAGAGGATGCTCGCTCTTGAGAAAGCTCGGCTTCTGGGGGAGGGAGCACATTTTTTGGGGGTAGACTGGGAGCTCCCTTTCTTCTCCCTGTCTCCCTCTCCCAGGCCTCCTCTGGCAGCCCATGGAAATGGCTCCAGCCGCCTGCAAGGCCAGGCCTGGAGGGCTGGTAGGGGCAGGATGGTTGTTAAATACTGCCTTGCCCTTCCCCTTCCCCTGCTGCCTCTCCTTCCGCCCCCTCGCCCAGCGCCCAGCTCTTCTCCTCTCCCCCAAGTGACACCAACAGCTGTATTAATAGTGAGGCCCTCCCTGTCTCAGTGTCTCTGACACTCAGAAAAGGGATCCCTGAGCTCTGACCCCCACCCCTCCAGCCCTAATCTGTTACAGCCCAGTGCAGCCTCCCCAGTGTTAGGAAGTGCAAGAAGCCCCCACTTGGGGGTCAGGAGCCCTGGGATCCTGTCCTAGCTCTGTGATGTTTTAGCTTTGTACCCAGGACTTAGTTTCCCCCTCTGTAAAATACGAATGATAATCTCGAGGATGATGAGAAGCACAGACGAAAGAACGAATTGGAGAGCACTTTGAGAACTCTGAATGATGTTAGGATCTCTGCACCACTCTCTGCTCACCTCTTCATCGTCTGGGCAAATCCCACCTAACCTTGAGAAGCCACCTCTGACCATCCTGCTCTGTCCTCTGAGCACCATCCTGTCAGTCCCACTCACACCTGGCCTTGCACATACATGTGAGGACAGCAAAGGGCTGTGACTGGAGTGGAGACTTCCCTGGGGAGGCATAGCCAGAGGAGGGCAGCCTGGCAAAGGGGGAAGAACCCAGCCTGGGGGTCAGGAAGCCTGGGCACCACCACTCATTGAGTGACCTTGCAAAGTCACTGCCCTCTCTGTGCCTCGGTTTCCTCATCTATAACGTGGGGGTAGGAGCAGGATCTGGAAGGATCTGAGGGATTTCATTTTGAACAGGAAGAAGTGTTCATCCACACTGCTGGCAGGAGGGGAAATTGGCACACCCTTTCTAGAAGGCAGTTGGCACTGGGAGCTTTAAACATGTGTTACTGAGTAAGTCCCTGCAACATTGTTTGTAATAGCAACAATTGGAAACAAGCTAACTGTCCATCGGTGGAGGGTGGGAATACCAAGAAACTGGGAAACACACAAAGTGAGGAAATTCTTCCTGCCCTGATAGTGACTGGATCTTAGAGTGGAAGGGCAGTGAGGGAATGTGGGTATGGTCTGCTGCCATTGCTGAGATCTGCACAGACCGTCCCTGGAGCCCCAGAGGTCAGCGAGAAGCCGGTAACCCTCCTTGCTGGCAGGGGAAGAACTGGTTGGAAGGGAGAGGAGGAGTGAGACTTATCTTTCATCCCTCACAAATTTTTGGACTATGTGAATGCATTACCGATTCACACATTTTTTAAATTTAAAATTATTTGTGTTCTTTTTGGAAAAAATCCATTTTTAGGAATTTAGCCTAAGGAAATGATTTTTGAAAATACAAGCATAGATACATGTACAAGGATGTTCATTACAGCCTTGTTTGAAAGGGCCAAATGTTGGAGACAAGGTCAGTAAGGGACGGACTACTGGCAGCATCATAAAGGGGGAAGCCGTTTTCATCCTCAGGCAGAGAAAGAAAGCTCAATAAAGCTCTCTTTGGTGGTGGATAAAACATAAAGCAGTTTAGTGGAGCACACCGAACTAGTGGTTAAGTTTGGTGTGCTCCACTTTGGCAGTCTAGGTTCGGTTCCTGGGCGCGGACCTACACCACTCGCATGTCAGTGGCCACACTGTGGTGGCGGCTCACATACAAAAAGCAGAGATGTTAGCTCAGGGTGAATCTTCCTCAGCAAAAAAAAATAAATAAATAAAGCAGTTTATAAAATAGTCTGTTTATAAAAACTCTTAACACAGAGATGTGGAAGAGTGTTCACATTTCACCAAAAAGTCAACGCTTGCTATTAGATGATTTCCACTTAATTTTTAAAACATTTCTGCTGTGTGGAAGTTTTTTCTTAATCAATGAATCTGTATTAACAAAAAAATAGAGATATGTATAATATTCATAGGAAAAGGCTACAAGGAAATACTCTCAAGTGGATTAATACTGTTGATCTTTAGAGATGGAAATACATTTTACTCTATTTTCTCCTCTCTGCTTCTCTAAATTTTTTCAATATTACCTTTATAATCAGTTTAAAAAATCAATAAAGTGAATAGGAAAGAAACTTCAGCTGTGGGGAGGCTGGGAGGCTGGGCTGGGGCCCCTCTGCCAGGTGGGGCACTTCCCACCACCACAGGCCTGCGAGCTTTAGGCCTCAGGCTAAACTGAGCTAGATTCTGAGGATTTCATGGGAAGCGGCCGGGGCAGCGCAGTGAAGAGTCCCCACAAAGGTCACTGAGTGAGGGGGCAGGAGTATGTGGGGGTAAAGGTGCAGAAGGTGGGTCTCGAAGGAGCTTGGAGGCTGGGGATCTCGGAGCTTCCTCCTGAAGGCAATTTAGCAGAGAAGTGACAAGGTCACACTGATGTTTTTAAAGTTCTCTGCCTATGGAGTAGAGAGTGACACTCAGAGAGGAGAATGTCACAATAACCCAGAGCGAGATGCTGGTGCCTGGACCCGGGCAGGAGCCGTGGGGCTCGGAGGGCTGGCGGTGGGCTGGGCACGGAAGGCCGGGCAGGAGGAGGAAGGAGGACTCTTGTGTGTCCAGCTTGGGTGAATGGGCGGCAAATGGTCCCCTTCCTGAGATGGAGACTCTAGGGGAAGATGGTATGCTCTGTTGTCTGTAGACTGGAGACGTCCAGGAGGCTGTGGCATCTGTGAGTCTGGCACTCAGGGGAGAAGGCAGGCTGGAGAGGACAGTTTGGAAGTCATGACACAGGAGAGTAATAGGATGGAAGGTGTGGGTGGGAGCAGGTACAGAGGGTAAGAAGAACAGAGGCTGGGGAGAAACAGACCATGTCAGACAGAGGGGGGACCTCTGCCTCTTCCAGGAAGGAGAGTTAAGGCAGAGCTGGCAGGGCCACTGGGGGGGCCGGGGGCAGAGGGAGGAAGGCCATGTGGGATGCAATGGAGCAACCGTGCCCTATGCCCCTCCTCCCTGGCTGAGAATGCTGAGGGAGGACCAGGCTGCCGCGTGGTGATTCCGTGGCGGGTGGGGTGGGCCAGAACCGGGATCTGTACACTCGGCCAGGCCCCATTGGCTGGCGGGTGGGAGCCAGCGCAGAGACAGGCCGAGCTGATGCAACGTGGGCCTATCATTGCAGGCCCTGCTGAGGGGATGCAGCTGTGCTGGCCGCTGCCCAGAGGTTCTAGCAGGGAGGGGGACCGGCTCTCAGGGCAGGCTGGAGCTCTGGGCCTGCAGCCCAGCCGGGCCCCAAAGCTATCTGTTCTGGGTCTGCTCTGACTCAGGAGGGAAACACGCCTTTCATGGAAGTACCCAGAGCCCTCAGCTCTGTGGGGAGGGGCCCACAGCTGATGCTGCACGCACAGCTGTCCCTCTCGGGTTCAGCATTCCCAAGGCCAGATGGGGAAACAGGAGGGGAGGAGCTGGGCACCTGCAGAGCCCAGGCTGAGTCAGGTCCTGGGTGCCAGTCTGTGTTCAACATCTGACTCTGTGTCTGCCTACAGGCAAGTCCCTGACCCCTCTGAGCCTCAGTTTCCCCATCTCTTTAGCTGGGACAGAGAGTTGTGAAAAAGAACTCAGAGGTTGGGAGCTAGAGTGGGAAGGGGGTCGCCAGGGGCACAGCTGACCAGTCCGAGCACCAAACCAGGCATAGGAGAAAGAGAACTAGCATTTATTGATTCCCGCTGTGTGCCAGGAGCTCCCCCACTCTCTGTTAACTCCCATAACCCTGCTGTGAGGTAGCCATTGTAATTCCAATTTGCAGACAAGGAAACAGCCTCAAATAGCCCAGGAATGACAGAGCCTGGGTTTGGAGCCAGGCTTCCCTGCTTGGGGTCCGGGGTTCTGACCCCTGCAGCCCACTGGGCCATATCTGGGGGCATCGGGAGGCTCACTGATGCCCGGAACTCAGAGTTGCCCAAATCTTGGGCACTGTCTACAAGTCGATTCTTTGTTAACCCTGCCTGGGACGCAGTGTTCTGGCAGTGCAGATGGAGAGCCGGGTCTGACGGAGTCGCAGGATACGGGGTGGTGAGGATCTAATGGGATCAGCATAGGCTGAGGCTAGGGACCCATGAGCAGCCTCCTTGACACAGGGTCCAGGCCATGGAAGACCAGCGAGAGTGCGGCTGAGTGCCAGGAAGGGTCTCAGAAGCAAATCTAGACATCAAGCCCTGGTCCCAGGAACAAGGCAGGAGGCCTGGCTATTGGAGCAAGACCGTGAGTCCTTGAGGCCAGGAGCATCCAGCAGGGGGCTTGGCTCAGAGAGACAGCTCAGCACAGTTTGTGCAGTGAGCGGCTCAGCGACAGGCCACGGGCCGGCACAGCACAGCACAGACACGAGGCTGCCTTGAGACGACAGTCCCAACAGCGTGCCCACTCTGCCCCCATCCACACCCGCAGCACTGTCCCCCCCCCCACCTCCCGCATCCTGCCAGAGGTCTGCCACTTGGAGTGGGGCCGGGTCTGCCATGGTGTCCTGGGGAGGGGGTGAGGGATGAGCAGGTGTCCCCAGAGCTGCCGCTGCCACCGCTGGGCATTTTCAGAGATGGGTTCTTGCTACCGGGTTACCCTATAGAGGTTTTCCAAGCACCTTCTGGAGACAGAAGGACTTGACCCAAAGGCATCATGTTGACATAGAATTCCAAACACTGGCAGGCCACTCATTTTCACTCAAAGCCAACTTTTCCTGAGCAGCTGTTTCAAGCCAGGCCCTGTGCTGGGAACACAGAAACAAACCAAATCTGCTCCCTGTCCCTAAGCAACAGGGCTCACAGGGTGCTCGGGGGTGTGACAGAGGGGAGGAGGCCGAGGTCTTCAGAGTACCTGACCCCACGCAGGGATGGGGGATGGAAGACTTCCTGGAGGAGGCTGCCTGGGGTTCCGAAGGACCTCTCATAGGCAGAGAAGGCCTGGGGAGGGTGAGGACAGTAAGGTGCTCTCCTTGGGTGCGGAACTAATGGGAGCACCCAAACCACAGTCATCAAGAGTAGTCATATTTTCAAAAGCCAAAATCAAGGCAGGGCCGGCCCGGTGGCACAGTGGTTAAGTGCGCACGCTCTGCTTCTGCGGCCTGGGGTTCGCAGGTTCAGATCCCAGGCGCGCACCGTCGCACTGCTTGTCAGGCCATGCTGTGGCGGCATCCTATATGAAGCAGAGGAAAATGGGCATGGATGTTAGCCCAGGGTCAGTCTTCCTCAGCAAAAAAGAGGAGGATTGGCATGGATGTTAGCTCAGGACTGATCTTCCTCACCAAAAAACAAACAAAAAAATCAATGCAAAAAATACCCACGATGAACAAAATATCAAAATGTTAAAGGGAGACAGGATCAGGGCCGACTTCACAGGCGTACGACCTGTGCAGTCTCACAGGGCCCTGCACGTGGTTAAACGTGCTGCTGTTGCCATCTTGAAATTCTGAATAATTTTTGGAGAAGGGGCCCCACACATCATATACCCAGTCCTGACAAGATCAATAACACAGTCTTATGTCAAGCTGTGTTGGAGCCTGAGCCAAAAGAGAAAAAAAGGGTTTATTTAAAATTTTGATATTTTGTTCATCATGGAATTTTTTTTGCATTAACTTTTATTTTTAGAAAAGATTGCGTGAAAGTGTTGTTTCTCTTGATTACTGAGGTTTTGGTGCCCCTTTTAATTTGCAGGCAGGGTGGATGCCCCACTCGCCTCCCCCTCGTCCCAGCCCTGAGAGACGGTGAGGAGAGGAAGGGCAGCCCAGGCAGAGGGAACAGCAGGGCTGTAGAGGAAGCCTGTGCGAATAGAACTGGCCTGCGAGGCACTGGGAAGGCCCAGAGGAGAAGGTGAGCCTTCAGGCAACTCCCGAATCCCCCTGAGTCCTTGCTGGGCACCTGGATGGCCCCCCACGCTCAAGTCACCATCCAGAGCCTCAGTGCCCCCGTCTGCAAGGTGATAATGATGGTTCCTCTCAGCCTGTCTTCCAGTTTGTTCTGAGGGACAAAAGGGAAAAAAAACGTGCTGAGTTTGAAACTGGAAAGCCCTGTAAACTGGAAAATGTGTGCACAAGTTGTGCACAGGTGCTGTCCAGCTCCCATGGGCACACTCATGATCACCTCCCCACCCCTCCAGGCCTCCCCCAACCAGCCAAAGCTCCTCCCATCCCTTGCCCTCAGTGTGCATGTGAGACAGATCATGTTAAGTCCTTTATTCCTTCTTTTATGCAACGAATATTTATTGAGAACCCGCTATGTACCAGGTGCTGTTCTAGATACTGGGATATGAGAGTGAACAAAACAAGGCCTTTGCTCTCCAGGAGCCTCACATGTGCGCTCGGGGAGATAGGCCATAAACCAATAAACAGATGTGATAATTTCTGATGATGATAAGAGCTAAGAAGAAATGAACACAGGTGGTGGAGGAGGGGACAGCTACTTTGCGCGGGGTAGCGTGAGACCGGATGATGACAAGCTGTGTTCGTTTCCTATTGCTGCTGGAACAAATGGCCATAACCTTAGCAGCTTAAAACAACCTAAGTTCATTCTCTTATAGTTGTGATGTCAGAAGACTAAAGTGGGTCAGCAGGGCTGCATTCCTTCTGGAGGCTCTGGGCGATCTGTTTCCTTGCCTTTTCCGGCTGTTAGAGGCCACCTGCATTCCTTGACCCGAGGCCCCTTCCTCCATCTTCAAAGCCAGCTGTGTAGCATCTTCAAACCTCCCCCCCTCTGACCTCTGCTTCTGTCATCACATCTCTTTCTCTAACTCTGAACACCCCCCGCCCCCTGCCTCCCTCTAATAAGAACCCTGGTGATTACATTGGGCCACCAAGGTAATCTCCCCATCTCAAGATCCCTAATTTAGTCACATCTGCAAAGTCCCCTTTACCATGTAAGTTAACATATCCAGGGATTAGAACATGGACATCTTTGGGGGGCCATCATTCTGCAAACCACAGAAGCCAACCCTGAGAAGGCCTTGGAGTGGAAGAGAGCATCCAAGCAGAGGCCCCAAGGCTAGAATGAACTGGGCATGTTCAGGGAATGGCAAGAAGGTCACCCTTCTAGAAAGTAATGCTCCTGTTAGCGTAATTTTAATCAACTTCCTCCATGGGGCCAATCCCACTTCTATAGATGAAGGTGGTCTCCTTCAGGAACCCTGAGCATCCAGGACAACCCCTACAAAGCAACCCCTTGGCACTTCAGGTCGTCTCCTCCATCCTCTGCTTCTAGCTGGCCCACCCTTCACACGCTTAGAAGGAGAGTCCTGGGTGTCTGATGACGGTGCCTGCCTGGGTGCTCACCTGGAGCTAGGGGCCAGAACAACTCTGGTCGAGGAGTGGGCCCAGACCCTGGTACCTGCATATAATCCTGCTCTTTCTTCCCCGCTGAAGGCCAGGATTGTGTGGCTGAGGGAGGCTGGGGGCAGGAAGGGCTGGACCTTGAGCGGTGGCATAGCCTTCAATGGCCATATTGTTAGCTCTGGGCTGCGGTGCGAGGGCGCCAGGGTCTGGCTGAATGAGGCATCTGTGCTCGCTAGGTCAGGATGCCCAGGTCAGGGGCTCTCCTGGGAGAGGCCTCCCACCCCCCACCTCTGCCCAGACCCTGCCATTTGGCTTCCTTAGCATCCCTGGTCCTGGTCCCTCAGGGACCACAGCTGTCCCTGGCTGGCTCCCAGTGCCATTGGCTGTTGGATGGTGGCCTTTCCTGTTGGAATGTAAGCTCTCTGAGAAAGCCAGGAACTGACTGTCATGATCACCATCGAGTCCCAGCACCCAGCCCAGGGCTTGACTAAGAGAAGTTGTTCCATGAATGTGTGCAATGAATGGAGGAATGAATGAACGATTGAATGAATGAGAGATTGCCGCCACCCTTGCTTCATCTAGTCCCCTCTTCCCTGGACCATTGCCCCAGCCTCCTCACTAGCTTCCCTGCTTCTGGCCTCTCCTCCTCCACATTCTAACACACTATCCAGTTAAAACCCTCCTGGGGCTCCCTGAGACCCTCGGGATCCAGCCAAGCCCCTGCCAGCCTCGCCAGGTACTCACACTGCCCTACTCCCTGAGCACACCTGACACTTCCCAGCCTGTGTGCCCTGCGCTCGTGGATTCCAATGCTCAGAATGCCCTTCCTCCTCTTCTCCCCATCTGGGTGACTCCTCCTGGTGGTTCAGGCGACAGGCTCCTCCTGGAAGCCTGCCTGACTACCCCCAGCCTCCTCCGGGCTTGCACAGCCTCCCCGCCCCAGCCCACTCAGCACCACCTCAGCACCAACTGTAATTGCCAGTTAACACCTCTGTCTCCCTCTCCAGACCCGGAGCTCCTCAAGGGCAGCACTGAGTCTGACCCATGTTTTTGTCACAGCCAGGGCCCTGGACATGGTCAGGCACAGAGCAACGCTGAACAAAGGTGTAAGCTGTCCCAAGACGATGGACGGGGCCCGAGGCCTGACTAGTGGGCGCTTTGCCCTCTGGTGGCCATTTTGGGTCACTGCATGTTTCTGGGTCTTATGGGCTTCACGAGGGTAATGAACCTCTGGAACAGTGGTTCCCAGAATGTGGCCCCATGGCCAGCAGCATCAGCGTCACCATGGAACTTGTTACAAATGAAAATTTGGGGGCTCCACGCCAGACCTATGAATCAGAAACTCTGGGGGTGGGGCCCAGCAATCTGTGTTTTACAAGCCCTGCAGGTGCTTCTGACGCAGGCTGAAGTTTGAGAGCCCTTCTCCCGGGAGCCCCAGGTAATCAGGAGACAGCAGGACCCACCTGAGAGGGTCGCCAGCTAAATTACAGGACTCCCAGTTAAAGCTGAATATCTGATAAACAATGAAGGATTTTTATTGCAAATATTGCACCAGACACATTTATACTAAAAAATTATTTGTTGTTTATCTGAAATTCAGCTTTAACTGGGTGTCCTATTTTTTTACCCCTTCTACATCTGGCAGCCCTAAGCAAAGAAATCTGCTCTTGGCTTAATGATCTGGTGTCACCATCTTGAAATTTTAAATAATTTTTGGACACAGAGACCTGCATTTTTATCTTGCCCAGCTAGTCAGTTCTAGGAAGGACGCTTACAAAGCTTCCTCCAGAACATTCAGGACCCCAAGCTCAAAGGCGGGAGGGGTCGGACCTCCAGCAGCTGAGCTGTGCTCTGTGTTCCCAGATACCCCATCTTCCGCATCCCCCATTACTCCTTTCCCTGATGGGTCAAACCTTCATCCCTTCTCCCCAGGTTTGGTACCCGTCTCCTCACTGTCCTGCTGCCTCTGTTCTCACCCCTTCTAGTCCACCTTCCATGCAGTGGAGTCCCCAAAATGTCTACCCATGTCACCCTCCTGCTCAGAACTTTTCTGTGGTGTCTCCTTACCACTGCTTTATTATAACAGCCATCCGCCATTACAGAGCGCTGAGCTGGGCACTGGACCACACCATCTCCTGTGTTCTGTGCGGTGATCTTGCCTCTGGCCACTGCCGGGGGTGGGGGTGCTGTGGGCAGGACCTGCCTGCAGCCCTGGGTGGAGAGCTGGGTGTTAGCTCCAGCTGGTGCCCGACAGGGACGAGCTGCTTCCCCGGGTCGGCAGGGGAGCAGCGGGTGGAGGAGAGGCCCCAGAATGATTGACTGGCACCTGCCGTGTGCCTGGCACCGGCCCAAGTAGTGAGGACACAGTGGTGGGAGAAGAAGGTATGGACCCCTCCTTCGGTGAATGACTCAGTGGGTCCTGCTGGTTTACCCCCTAAACTTAGTATCCTAATCAAACAGGGGATGCTGGCTTTTTATTATTAATTTTTCAGAGGCAAGCAGGAAGCTGTTCTATTCTTTCTCGTAGATTTGATTCAAAATTACATTAGAGGGAGTGGGCCCGGGGCCAGGATAAAACAAGATCGGTATGATCTGATGATTGTTGAAGCTGAATGACAGGGACACAAGGGTTCATTATACTCATCTCTCTAACTTCATGTATCTTTGAAATCATCCACACATTCGTTTCTTAAAAACATAGTTCAAAGTAATAGTAAAACTGGAAAATCTCTCCAGTCCAGAATGAGACATTTCTTTCAGGTGGGGCCTGCCTCAGAAATCGCAAACCTGGAGAGAGCGCTGACAACCTCCTCGCTCTCCCTCCGTGACCGTCTCTGGCTGCTGCGTGTGGCTCCTCGGGGTAGAGTGCAGAGGGAGAGAGAGGGCAGAAAAAGCCCTCCTCATCTGACACAGGTGTGACCTGGCCTGGCGACCCTCTGGCCATGGCAGATGTCCGGAGTTGATACTTTAGCTCATGGATTCTCCTGGATGCGTTTCAGGGAACCTCCTCCTCCGGGACCCCTCACCTGGATTTCCCCTGACAGAAGCAGGGCCTCCTCTGGTCTGCAGCATCTCCATGGATTTCCAGTAGATCCCCCTCTGCTGGGGTCTCCTCATCTCCCCCCAGGTGGTCCTCAGGCAGCGGGACACGGTGTAGGCAGGCAGGCCCTGTCTGGTCCACCCCAGCAGTGAGCCATTCCCGGTGGGGCCCTGGCCCTCCCCATGCTGCCCCCACACGCAGCCCCTCGCTGTTAGATGCTGTGATGTGTGAGAACAGTTCTGGTCCCCGTGTCCCCAAAGTCGAGGTGCACAAGTCCAGCTCTCTGAACAGTTGTCTTAAAGCCTCCTCCTCACCTGGCTTGAAGGAGGGAGGGGAAGCAGAGCAGAACAACAGTTCTCTCCAAAAACCCCTTCTAACAGGGCTGGGTGATGGCAGAGACTGGCGGGACTGGAGAGGTCGGGGAGCACGCCCTCTGCAGGTCCTGCAGGATGGTCTGATGCTCCATCTAGGACTTGAGATGCTTGGATTCTCTTGTCTGCAGCTTCTGGAACACTTGCTGACAGCCAGACAGCAGGAGGAGCCTCCTTCCCACCCCACCCCCCTCCCATGACTAGAGAACTGTAGACTTAGAGAGTTTCAAGAGGCTCCTTCGTCCCCTGGATCTGCCTGGCAAAAATCTGCTCCTCTGCAAGCCTCTATTCAAGCGCTGCCTCCTCCAGGACTACCTCCCTGATTGCCCCACAGGGCACATTAAGACTCTCCTCCTCCTTGATGCTCCCACCACACCTGTTCACTCCTCCATCAGAATAATTATTTTATTTTAAAAATTGTCTCGTGTCACATTTCCCCATCAGACTGTGAGTTCCTTGAGGAGTCGCTGGTTGGCTTCTGGTTTATCATTGAGTCTCTGGGATCCAGCACAAGGGCTGCCTGGCACAGAGGAGTGACAGTGTGGTAACAGCGACATGATAACCTTTACTGAGTGATAACTGTGTGCCAGGCCCTGGGCCAAGTTTCATGGTGCGTGATCTCATTAATCCCTGTTACGGCCTTGGCAGGTTGGTACTATTATCCCTGTCCTACAGATGAGAAGACTGAGGCTCAAAAGGTGAAATCACCGGCCAAGGTCACACGGGTGGAATTAGGAGAGCCACCCTTCTGAGCGCAGAGCCCCTTTGCTATACCGCGTCGGGGCTCAGCCACACTTGATGGGGCCTGGATGGAGGCAGGGATGGGGCACCCTCAGGTCAGCCCACTGCCTCAGACCCCAGAGGGCTGGGACCCGGTGCTTTCTTGGGGGGTCACAGGATAGGCAGAAAGTCAGGGGAGAAGGAAGGGTCAAGACGGGCATGGGGGCTGCTGTCTTCTGAGGCCAGTGGAAGGTCAAGTCGAGATGCAATTGGGGCCATTCCTTCTTGCCCGCACTGACCCCTGCCCCTGCCCCTGCCCCTAGGCAGACCCCAGAGGCCCACAGCAAGGCCCCAGCTCAGGAAGCTGCCAGGGCCCCGGGAGGGGAGGGGACGAATGCCTGGAAGTTGGCAGGTTGTAATGGCTCAGGGTCTGGGTGCCCACAGGGCAGCAACGGGTCCTGGCTGGACCGCAGCTCTAGGGTGACCACCTGTCCGGGTTTGCGCAGGACTGAGGGCTGTGGGGCCTCCGGGGCAAACCGGGGCAGTTGTCGCCCTGCGGCAGGCCCTGCAGTGGTCCCTCCTGCTCACTAGATGCTTCTGGGCCCTGGATGAGGACCCGGGAAGACCAGCGGGTGTTAGTCACTCCAGGCCCGTGCCCACAGGTGGGTCAGCCTGGGGGTGGCCCCGAGGGCTGGTGGAGAGAAGCAGGCCCAGGAGTCAGAGCAACCAGGCTTGAGCCCGCTTCAGCCTTACACAGCCTCCTTTCCTCTGCTCTGAAACGAGGTCACATCCACATCCACAGGGCTGTCTGAGGATGCAAAGGAGACAACTCAGGAAGAGGGAGGTATCATCACAGGGTTAGGTCTGTGAGGAACAGAACCCCAGAATTGTTCCGGCTTAAACAAGAGAGTGTGTTTCTCTCCCAGATAAAAGTCTGGAGCTAGATGGTCCAGGGTGGTGTGGGGGCTCGGCTTTGTTAAGGCCTCCGGCATGCAGGCTCCTTCCAGCTTGTGGCTCCTCCATCCCTAGGCTTTGGCCTTTGTCTTCAAAGACCAAGATGGCAGCCAGAGCCTCAGCCATCACACCCATGTTCCAGGCAGCAGATGGAAGAAGGACTGAACAAGTACATGCCCCTCCCTTTAAGGGCACTTCCCAGAAGTCGTACACAGCAATTCCGCTTACATTCCACTGGTTGTAACTTAGTCCCAGGGCCACAGAGAGCTGCGAGTCTATGACATGTAATTTTTATTCCAAGGGGCCACGAGCCCAGGTAAAAATAAGGAGTGTGGTTACTATGGAAGAAGGAGGGCACAGATCGTGGGGAACGAGCAGAGGGGCTGGCCACCTGTGCCTCGCACAGTGCCCGACATACATCAGGAGAGTTTGCACATGTGGGCTCCTTCTATCCAGCCTGAGGAGGGCGATGGTTCCAGCCCCAGAGCCAGCACAGGGCCTCCCGGGTGCCTTGAGGGGGCGTGGAGGGAGAAGGGAGCTGGGACCAGCTGGGAGGTAAGAGGCAGGGACGTCCCTGGATGGGCCTGGCCAGCTGGTCCTAACACCCCAAGGCTCGGCACGTGCCACCCCAAATCTGAAGGTCGGTACCCCGGGAGCTCAGCAGTGGAGCAGGGAGTCCTCAGGAGCCAGGCCCGGAGTGGGAGGCAGGAAAGGATCCAGTGCCCTGGGGTCAGGATGGGAAGGCACTGGGCAGGGCCCCTGACAGCCAGGTCTTTACTGATGACCAACACAGAGAAAAAGAAAACACCAAAGTCGAACCTGTCCAGTTTTGTCTTAGAAGCAAGCAAACAGATAATAAGAATCTAGGAGAAGCAGCCTCTGCAGAAACACAGCCACAGAAGTACAAGGACGATGAAACAGACAGGGCAGCACAACACAGCTCTTGTCGGGGAGACGGGGTCCCTGTTCCTAATGACATGACGGTGACAGCATCTGCCTTACGGGCACATTAGGGTCCTGGGCATAGGAGGTATTGTAAGACCACCCCAAAGGGGTGCTGCTAAGCGCCCCTCTCCACACCCACACTGTCTGAAAAAGGAACAGAGCGGGTGGCTTTGCTTAAATATGTAAATCCAGTCCTGGAAGTTTGAGCCTTCCTAGGCATGTTCCCTTTCCCAGATCCCGGTCTGCAGCGTGTGTACTAAGTCCTGTATTTGCACATCCACACGGCTGTGCCTGGCCTGCTAACCAATATGAAAGAAGTCGTGCTCCCGTGAAGGGCCTGGGATCGGGGCCCTCCAGGCCGCCTGTTGCTTGATCCATGTCCACCGTCCCCAGGTGCCCAGGTTTCCAGGCAACCGTACCAGGTTCCCCATCCTGCCCTCTTAGGCAACAGCGCACGGCGTCTCCTCTGCCCTCCCATCTCCAAGACCCCTTCCCCACCCTCTTCCCGGCTGATGGTCTTGCTTCCTGACTCACTGAGAAAATTGAAGCAAACGAAAAGAACCCCCACCGGCTCCCACCACAGCATCGTCTACCCACCTGCACCTGCGCCCCAGGAGTCAGCCTCCTCTCCTGCTCCTGTGGGCCAAGCTGTCCCTGCCCCCAGCTCAAGCCAGCCTCTCCTCTTGTGGGCTCGACCCCACCCCTCACCTGCTCTCTCCTGCACCTTCATTTCTCTCTCTCATCTACACTGTTCCCGTCAGCTGGCACACTTTCCACCCCCTCTGTTTTTCTCTTCATCCCTTTTCTTTCCTTTCTTTTACATCAAACTCCTCAGAAGAGTGGTCCCTATCTCTGTCTCCAGTTCCTTCCTCCTAGTCTCCCTCATGCCCGCTCTAGCCAGTGTTTCACCCCTATCACTCCACTGGAGCCGTTCCTTCCAAGGTCGCCGCAACCTCGCTGGTGCTAAATCCAGGGGTTGATTCCACCCCCTCACTTGCCCCTCAGCAGGTTTGACTCTGCCGGCTGTTCCTCCTTGGGCAGGCTTTCCTCCTCTGACTTCCAGGACCCCACACACCCCGGATTCCTCCTGCCTCCCTGGACGCTCCTTCTCAGTCTCTGTTGCTGGTTGCCCCTCTTCCCCTGGACTGGGAGCCCTGGAGCTCAGTTGTGGTCTTCTCTTCTCCAGCAGCCACTGTTTCCTTGTCCATCTCATCCAGTCGCAGGGCTTTAAATACATTCTCTCTGCCTTCCGCTCCCAGGTTTCTGGACTCTCCCAGACTCCAGCCTCGTACACCCAACTGTGCACCTGACTCTCCACTTGGACGTCTAAGACATCTCAAAATTAGCAGGTCCAAACCCGAATTCTGATCTGCCCCCAAAAACCTGCTCCCCCTGTCATCTTCCTCGTGTCAGATCATGGTAGCGCCATCCCTCTAGGTGCTCAGGCCAAAACCCTGGGGTCATCCTTGATTCCTCTCTTTCTCTCACAACCTCCATGCAATCCATCAGAGAATCCTGTGGCTCTACCTCCCCAACACATTCCAGAATCTGATTACTTCTCCCCACCCCTGCTGTCGCCCTGAGCTGAGCCACCATCGCCTCTTGTCTAACTGCTGCATTCTGCTCTCCCTGCTTCTACCCTATCCCCCTTGGCCTGTTTAACTCATAAGCAAATGATGACACCCCTCTGCTTAGCACTGTGCAGGGCCTTGCCATTTCAACTGGAGTAAAAGTCAAATTCCTGACCGTGGGCTCTGGGCCCTCCGTAATCTGATCTCTGTGACCTTGTAGACCAGCTTTTACCTCCCCCCCACCCCACCACTCCCTCCATTCCAGCCATGTTGGCCTCCAGGCTTGAACACACCAGGCACGCCCCCCTCAGGGCCTTTGCACCTGTCGTCTGCTACAGGTTTTTACTCAAATGCCGCCTTCTCTGACTATTTAAAATGATAACTCCCTCCTTGACACTCCCTGCTCTCTGTCTATGCTGCTCTTTCTTTTCTCCATAGTATGGATCTCATCTAATGTACCATTCTTTTGTTTGTTTGTTTGTTTATTGCCTACCTCCCTCCACTAGAAAGTAAATTTCATGAAGGCGGAGATTTTCCCTGCTGCATCCCCAGCATCAGAACAATGCTGAGCACAAAGTCATCACTCGATACACATTTATTTAAGGAATGAAGAAAGGAAGGAAGCAGTGAATGAGTGAAGGATGCTCTGCCTGCCTAGGAGGGTTGGGCGGCCCAGAGAGGGCAGTAGAACTGGGCAACAATGACCACTGTCGTGTGCACCACGGTGTAGCAGGCCCCGAGCCAGGTGCTGGGGGTGTGGCTGGTGGAAGCAGACACAGGAGCTGACATTCAGAAGCCGCTGGTAAAGGGGTGGGCAGAGGGAAGCACAGGGGCCTGTGGGAGCCCAGAGGCGAGCTGATGACCCCTGGGCCCTGCCTGAAGTCATACCTCGCCACTCTCCACCGGCTGTACTCAGTCCAGCAGAGACTTGGAGGCAGCGGCGAGATGAAGAGCACGGATGTGGGATCAGAACAACCTGGGTTTGCATACTGGTTTACCGGCTGGGTGACTGGGCAAATCACTTCCCCTCGCTAAGTCTCAGTTTCCTCATATGGATAAGCTGCCAGCTGCTGGCCTAGAGCTTCTCTCAAATTCCTTCCAACTTTAGGCCTCAATCAGGCCCGGGAGGCCTGCCGCTCAGAGCTCCCTTCCAGAGAGAATGTACAGCAAGGAGTGTCCTTAGCAACAGCCTCCAACTGCAGCCCCTTTGGGATCTACTGCAGGGTCTTGCCGAGGTCACGCTCCCCCTGGCAGCTCTAGTCAATGACTCAGCGCGGTGGGAGAACAAGGGCCTGGCCATTTCTGCCCACTGGGAGTCTCCTCTAACGGGCAGTTTGTGCTCGGGGGCTCCTCACTGCTGAGACCCTCAGAGCTGCCCTGTAGTCTGAGGCTCTTCCCACCTAATTCTTCCTTCCCTCTCTCCTTTCACAGACGGCAGACCTCCCTCACAGTCTGAGGGAGGCTCCCTAGAGGAGGAGAAACTGGAGTTGGATCTTCCAGGCTGGCCGAGGAGAAAGGCATTCCGTGTAGAGGGTCCAGCACGTGCTGCGGGGGGCCCAGGAGCGAGGAGCCACAGACGAGTTTTCATCTGACCATCGGTGTGGTCAGATGTGAGCTGGGAGGAGTGGGAGGTGGGCTGGAGAGGGCAAGAGAAGAGGTGGGGAGAGCAGGGAGGAGGCTGCGATGATGGCGCCCAGCCTGGGGAGGTGATTATGGGAGCCACAGGGTCAGGGAGCGGTTGGAAAGACGTTTAGATGTTTGAGAGACAGAAACTCCAGAGTTGGAAGCATGGGGACCCCAGTAGTTCTAGAATTCCTGTCTCTGAGTCTCCATGACTGACTGGCTTTAGGGAGTGAAGTCTAGGATGACCCCAGGCCCTGGGCTGGGTGACCAGGTGGAGGCTAGGGCTTGTTGCAGAGACGGAGAACGCAGGAGGAAGAGTGGCTTTGGGGAGGAAGCAATGGGTTCAGTTTTGGACATGGTAAGTTTCAGAGGCCTGGGGATCATCCAGAAGGAAGCTGGAAACATGGGTCCGGAATTAGGAGGGCGGTCTGGGCTAGAGGAAGAGTAATTAAAGTCACGGCAGTAGCGGATAGCACCCATGAGACTGAATGACCATTCACAAGTTTTGATGTTTACAGTTGAAGAAAGTGTCATAGGGTATATCATTTGTCCTCAATTCTTCCTTCTCCCATTGCCATGGTCCATGATGGTAGAGTATGTTTCCTTTCTCTATCGAGATTGGACTTGGTCTTTGTGACTCACTTTGGCCAATGGAATGTGGGCAGAAGAAATTGTGTGACTGCTCGGAGCCTAGGCCCTACGAGGGGTTGTGTGTTTCCATTCGCCCCTCTTAAGTTTCTGCCATCCACCACGAGAAAAGCACGCCCTGGGTAGCCATTGATCCCAGAATGAGAGCATGTGGAGCAGACCTGAGCCTGAGAAACAGCCTGAAGCAGAGCCTTCTCTGCCACCCCAGCCCACCTGCAGACCATGAACAAGAAAAATAAACATTGTTTATAAGCCACTAAGGTTTTGGGGTTGCCTGTTATGCAGCATTATCACTGCAACATCTGACCAATGCACCAAGGTAAGAGAAGTGATCCCAAAAGGTCACATTAGAAGCCATAAATGTGTGAATCTTATTGTTGCTATACATATGAAATCATGTTTAGTAAAACAAGGCAAGTCCACAATGTTACAAACAAGCCTCATTGTGACCGTACAAAAGACATGTTTGTGCACTGGTCAGTACAGGGACACTGGGCAGGTTGTCCGCCAAGCACCTTTTTTCCAAGAATTGCTTCTACTCCCTCCATCCACGTTTGCAAACACAGGTACCATGTTCCTTCACTCTTGACCTCCATGATGGGGAAAGTCCAGCACCAATCTGGGCCAAGTATCTTGTTTCCAGGAATTTTGGAACTAGGACAGACATAGAAAACTGAGTTTCTCTGGGTGGGTGGACCATAATAATATTAATCTTACGCCCGTTTGATGGCCCTGTTTTTTCCCTCATCCTGAGGCCCGACTGCACCCCTGCCCTGAGAGCTCTGGGCACTGCCCCATATCCCTCCATTGAATTCTCCCTTATGCTGAAACTAGTGCACTCAGGTTTCTGTTTACAGAAACAGAGTCAGAAAAGAACTCTGTGGGAAGCAATAGGGAGCATTTTGAGTTTATGAAATTCTCTTTGGTGAAGTTATTATTAGGATGTGGCATATCTCTGTCCCTCCACTAACTGAACTCTCTCCTCAAGGGCAGAGGACGGGGTCTGGCTGCATTTTTGTCTCTGGCGCCAGCCTCGGGTCTGGTATGGACTGGGCGCTCAGCAAAGATGCCTTGAATTATCAGAGGAGCCACCATCACTATCACCTTTCCTGTGGGGTCGGCTGGTTGGGGTATTTCTCATTTTCTGCCCTGAAGAACAGTGCCCACGATTGCCTCTTAAGCCCACAACATTAGAGACAAGATGTCCCCCCTCAACTCTCCTCTTCCTTTCCCCTCCCCGGCTGCTCCTGGAGATAAAGGACGCCCCTCTGTTCTTGGGGGAAAACGGCATAGTGAAAAAGAACCCCAGATATCTGAGTCCTGGGTCTACCTCTTCCTAGCTGTGTGACTTTGGGTAATCCACTCAGCATCTGTGCCTGTTTCCTTGTCTATAAGTGGGAATAATAATGGTCCTGACCCCACAGGGCTCTGATGAAGTTTAACAGTAAAATGCTTGTCAACGACAACAAAAAACAACCAACCTGATTCAAAAATGGGCAAAGGAATCCACATTTCTTCAAAGAAGATATACAGATGACCAATAAGTACATGAAATGTTGCTCACACTCACTAATCATCAGCGAAATGCAAATCAAAACCACAATGAGATAACATTTCACACCCATTAAAATGGCAATTATCAAAAAACATAAAATGACAAGTGTTGGTGAGGATGTGGAAAAACTGGAACCCTTGTGCATTGTTGGTAGGGATGTAAAATGGTGCAGTTACTGTGGAAAACTCAAAAAATATGGTGATCCCTCAAAAAATTAAAAATAGAACTACCTTATGATCCAGCAATTCCACTTCTGGGATATACCCAAAACAATTAAAAGCAAGGACTCAAATAGATACTTTTACACCCGTGTTCATAATAGCATTATTCACAACAGCAAGGGGTGGAAGCAACCCAAGTGTCCATCAAGAGATGAATGGATAAACAAAATGTATATTCATACAGTGGAATATTATTCAGCCTTAAAAATGAAGGAAATTCTGACACATGCTATGACATGGATGAACCTTGAAGACATTAAGTGAAATAAGCCTGTATGGTTCCACTTATATGAGGTACCGAGAGGAGACAAATCCATAGAGACAGAAAGTAGACTGGTGGTTCCCAGGGGCTGGGGGATGAGGGAATGGAGAGTTATTTAATGGGCAGAGTTGCAGTTTTGCAAGATGAAAAAAGTTCTGGAGAGGGATGGTGGTGAGGGTAGCACAACACTGTGAATGTATTTAATGCCACTGAACTGTACACTTAAAAATGGTGAGAATGTAAATTTTATAGCATGTATATTTTATGTACAAATTTTTTTAAAAAGAGTGAAATGCTTGGACCAGAGTCTAGTACACAATACACACTCCAGGGCAGACACCAGACCCTTCCGGGGGGTCTGCGAGGTCCAAACTCTTTTCATAATGACACTAAGGTGACATTGACCTTTTCCACTGGGGTGACGCTTCACAGATGGTGCATAAGCAATGGTGGTACAACCGTGGGTGCCTTAGCATGACTCAGAGCAGCAGCCCCAGACTGTACTAGAGGTCACCATATTCTCTGCTGCGATGGCCCTCACGGTAAAACACTGCCAATATCACTCAAGAAAGTCTTTGATGAAACAATAAAAATTATTCATTTCATTACATATTGACCCTTGAATGCACATCTTTTTAATATTCCGTGTGACACACTGGGAAGTACCATAAGGCACTCCCGTCGAGGACCGAAGCATGACAGTTGTCTCCAGGAAAAACGTTTGTGCACTTGTTTGAATTGTGAGCTGAACTAGCCACTTTTTTCATTGAACATCATTTACACTCGAAAGAAATATTAACAGATAAATTATGGTTATGCATACTTGAGTATCTGGCAGACATTTTCTCAAACACGAATAAAATGAGTCTGTCATTTTAAGGTAAACTAACAGTATTTGTGGCTAATGATAAAATTCAAGCTTTCAAGTGAAAATTAGAATTTTGTAAAACCTGTGTTCACCACTGTGAGCTTGACAGCTTCTCAATACTTGGAGACTTTTTTGATGAGATTGGTGGTGATATTAACAAATTTGATTTTTTTATATTATATAATGAAATTTATTGATATATGAAAGATCTGCATAAGTTGGTGAACCATTTTTTTCTCCCAAATGGCCAATGCTTGCTGCTCCAAAATCATGCATGGGTAAAAGATACATTCAAAGTGCAAAAGAGACTAATGGATTTTAATGTAACTGAGTAGGAAAATTTCATTGATGTGGTTTCAGATTCTAATAGCAACCAACCTTCAAGAAATTTGTCAAGTTCAGATTAGTATTAAAGGAGAATAGCCACAATTATGTGACAAGGCCATTAAAACACCCCTCCCTTTTCTAACTAAATGTCAGTGTCAGCCTGCATTTTCTTTGTAAACTTCAACCAAAACAGTATATTGAGCCTGGTTAAATGCAGAAGCAGATATGAGAATCCAGCTATTTTTTTTATTAAGCCACGCATTAAAGAAGTTTGTAAACCTATAAAACAATGCCACTCTTCTCACTAATTTTTTGTTTTGGAAAATATAGTTATTTCTCATAAGACTATGTTAACATTTAATAAGACATAGTTATTTTAAATTAATTACTTAAATATTTTTAAATGTCTCAATTTTAACTTCTAGTACTGTAAATACCGATATAAACCAAATAAACAGAAGTTCTTTAGGGTCCTCAATCATTTTTAGGTGTGGAAAAGGGTCCTGAGACCAAAAAGGTTGAGAACCAGCGCTCTAGTGTTAGCGCTGTTATTATTCTGCACCGACCAGTATTAGACAGCAGGGGGCAGCAGAGGCAGTCAAATGACCGCGTTTAAGCCACATCACCTTTAAGGGGCCCTATTTTCATCTCCATTTTACTCACGAGGAAGCTGAGACATAAAGACGGGAGGCTGCTGGACCAAGATGTGCATCTGGCTCCCAAGCCCACAGCAGCACGCCACACGGTGTCCTACATCCAACTTTGCCTAGTCCGGGCAAGTGACTGTCATCGCCTCCCGATTACCCCATCCACTCCTCACTCACGCACTTATCCAGTCCCGCCATCCTTTAAGCCCAGCCAGGGGTTGGATGCTCACCCTGCCCCCGTGCCCTGGACCCCTCGGGGCCCACCCTTGACCTCCTTTGGTAATAAATTGGGCCGTAAAGTTTCCCCGGGTGTGCGGGGTGGATGTGGCCCCAGCCCCCACAGTTCCACTATACGTCCATTGACGTCACAGGGCCACTGGGGGCACCGGAAGGCCAGGGAGGGGGAGAGGCAGCAGGGCTGGGGGCCAGCAGGAGGCCCTCCGGATGTTGGTGGGTAGGGCGGAGCCAGGCTGGATCCAAGCCCAACTCACTCCCCCTCTTCACTCCCTCCCCCTCGTTAATGCTCCCAAGCCCTCCAGATAAAGTCCAAACTCAGAGCCCCACCTGATACAGCCTCCACCTGTCCCTCCAGCTCCATCTTCTTTATCAGACACTACTAGTGGGGCTACCCAGTGAGGTAGATGCTATTATCGCCACTTTACAGATGAGGAGACTGAGGCACGGAGCGATGACAGAGCTAGTAACGGCAGAGCCAGGATTCGAACCCAGGCCATGTGGGTCCAGAGTCTATGCTCTAAGTGCTCCGTGTGTGACCTCAATTGCTCCCTTCCTGCTGTTCTCGTTCCCCCAAACACACCGAACTTCTCACCCATTACCTGCTGTTTCCACTTTCATGCCTTTTTGCTCAATGTCCCCTCTGCCTAGAAGACTCTTCCCTTGGTATCCTGACAAGCTGTCCTCATCCTTAGAGGGCCAACTCAAGTGTCACCTTCCCTGTGAGGCCACCCTTGACCTCGGCCTCCTTCCTCTGCCAACAGGCAGAGTCCTGTGTGTCACAGAGCACTCTGTACACACCTCCACTGCAGACAGCCCTGGCACTGGGGACTCCTGGATATCCAGGGCGGTTCCTCCCTGACTGTCTCACCTCTGGATGCCCAATGTCTGGTCCAGAACTTCGTCCAGCTTGGGAAATGGTGAATGCAGGATGAGCTGGGGGCACAGAGAGAAACCAGACTCCAGCCCTTGCCCTCTAGTGGGACAACTGAACCACAGACAGCCCAAGATCCAGGGGGATCTGAGTCCCAAGAGAGGCACACAGAGCCTGCAGTGTCCCAGGCTCCGACAGATGACACTCTGCTTCCCACTGGTGGAGTCCAGCAGGCTTCTCCCAGGGGTCAGCTTGTGCACTGGGCCTGGAAAGATGGAGAAAATCCCAGTGGCCGAGTGGGGTGCAGGCAGCAGGAGAGCCGGGGAAAGGATTCCGGGCTGGCAGAGGCTGAGGCAGGGAGGCAGGAAAGCAAGACGTACTGTGAGGACCAATGAGCTCAGCTGAGCCTCCCAACCCCACAGCGGGGCTGCAGGAGGGCAGGGCCACCTCTGCCTGACGCTCCATGCTGTCCCCTGCCAGCACCCAGCACAGAGCCTGACATAGTGGGTGTGCTGTGAAGGTTTTAGGAGGCAGATCTCATGGGGTGTGAAGTCATACAATTTGGTGGCCCTGTTTAAGAGAAAGAATGCAAAATTCCTAATATGGATGTAGGCACAAGAGTGAGTGTGTATTCTCAGTGAAAGTGGGAAGGAGCTGTACAGCAGAGCTGAAGCTGCAGTAGCTTTGCTGTTAATCCTCTTCTGGTGGGAAGAATATACGGAGGGTGGAAGGTTCTTGGAGCAGGGGCAAAGGCTGACGAGGCTAGCCTGTTCTGTCAGCCCGAGGCCCAGGTTCAGGGCCCGCCTCTGAGCCCTCAATCACCTTCCCAGACAAGCCACCGTGACCATGCCTCTGTCACGCTTCGTGGGCCTCTCAGGCCACAACAAGGCCCAATTCTCCCAGGTCAGGAGACTTCCTCCCCCTGGGAGGGTGGCCAGGGGCGAATGTGGGCGTCCGAGAACTGTTTGTTGGTCACATCCTGGTGACCTTGGGCCCTCCTCTCCCGGGCCTCGGGGGTCAGCAGGGTCTGTTCTGAAAGCCGCCTTTTCATCTTGGCATTCTGCTCCTCTGGCCCGCTGAGGAGGCTCTCACGGCAGGGGCGGCCGGAGAACGGCTCTCTGAGAGCCTCATTCATCTCCCAGTCTGAGGTCTTACGAGGGCCATCCGGCACTCTGCTGGGTGGTGGGGGGCGGCGGTGCATTGCCACAGAGGTGCTCCCAGCCCAGGGGGGCCAATTGGACATGAAGTACATAATTACAGAGCCTTCACCCCAAGAGATCCCAGGCCAAAGGCGGACCTCCTGGGGGAGTCCAGGCAGGCTTCTCAGAGGAGACACTTGATTTGTGAGATGGAGCATGCATTCAACAATTATGTGCTGAGCACCTACTCTGTGCCCAGCTCTGTGCTAGGCTCTGAGGGCACAGCCGTGAACAGGACAGACGGGCATTTGCCCCAAAGTTCCTTCCCTTCAGTCCAGCAGGGAAGTAGGAATTAACTCAGGAAAGAAGGGGAACATGGTCCTCCAGAGAAGGGGAACAGCAGGAGCAATCACATGGAGGGGAGAGATTACATCCTGCTTGTGGTTTGAGGTTTGGTGCGAGGTTTGCTGGGAGGTTTGATGCGAGGGGAGAGGGAAGTGATTGGGAGATGAGGCTGGGGGGCGGTTAGCAGAGAGCAATAATGGAGGGGCTGGAACACCAGGCTAGGGACTTAGGACTTGATCATGCTGGCAACTGGGAGCCACTGAAGGTTCTGAGTAGAGGGAGAAGTCACAAGGTTTCTTAGCACCATTACCAAGCTCAACACATAAGGCAAAATAGCCTCCTACCAGCCCTCTAGCCACAGCCACCTGGAGCCCACTCCCCACCTCCAACCCCTGGGCCTGGCTAAGAGAGCCTCCCTCCCCCGCCTGGACTTCAGCCTCCAGCTCTCCCTCTTTCTTGTTCTTCCAACCAGACTAAGGCTGGTGCACTCTAAAGAGGGGATGGGGCAGAGCCTCTGGGTCCAGGCCTCCCTGGACTCCAGCCCTTCACCGGGTAGGCCCCACACCATTTGCCTCTTGTGGGCTTTACATGTTTTCATGCTGTCTGGTTCCCTACAAAGCTCTGTCTTTCCCATACCAATGCCTGGCTTCAAAACTTCCCAGGGCGCCCCTCTGACAACCAGTGAGTCCAGACTCAGGGTCTCCAAGGCTGGGGCCTCAGCATAACCCTGCTGAGTTCAGGGGCATGAGCACGACCCCCACAGAGTTCTTCGCCCTTAGACTGAGGTCTGAACTCCCTCCTGTCTGGCCCAGCTTGCCTCTCCACACTCCTCTTCCCATCAGCTCCCCTGTCCTTTCCCTGGGAGCTCCAGCCGCCCTGAACTTGTCTGGGTTCTTCAACAAAGCAATGCTCTCCCTCGCCTCCAGGGTTTTGCCCAGGCTGGCCTCTCTGCCCAGAGCACCGTCCATTCCCTGAGGTTCCCTCCTAACCTAGCTAACCCCTACTTGTGGCCGGAGCGTGTCTGTCACTCCCTCAGGGAAGCCTCCCCTAATCCCCCAGAATCAGCCAGGGGTTCTCAGAAGTGTTCTTTCAGACTCCATGCCTTTGCACATGCTGTTTCCTCTGCCAGGAATACCCCTCCCTCCCTCCTTTGAAGCCTGGCACCTGCCCAGTCCCTGCCAAGCAGCAGCATCTTTATTTCCCTTTTACAGATAAGGAACCAGAAGCTCAGAGAGGTCAAGTCTGTTCAAAGCCACACAGCTTTGCCCTAGGATGCCATAGCGATGAGTGAATAGAATCCTGCGCCAGCAATATGGTCTTCCGACATCACTTAGCTTCTCTGTGCTTTGGTGTCCTCATCAGCGAAATGGGGCACCTCCTGCATACGTTGGCGTAAGGCTCACAGAAAAGCTGTACTGTGTGGCCTCCATTCCTTCACCCCTCAGTCCAATTAGTGGCTTTCACACGGTCCCTACAGCACATTCAACACTCGGTTCATTCATACATCAAAACCCTCCGACGCCTGCTCTGTGCCCTGCCCTGTGCGGGGCGCCGGGGACTCGAGATAAATCTGGCACAGCTCCCGCCCCCAGGCTCTGGGTGGGGCGGCGGGGCACTGACGGGAGGGACCTCACGACTCGAGGGGTGTGTGTGTGTCCTCACACACCTCTGCTCTTGACTTCATATTTTTAAAACTGACAATGACGCACCTCCCTCGCAGATGGGCGCTGGGAAAGGGGAAATGTCAAAGAAAGATGCGCACTTTATTTTATAAAACTTATTATCACCGCTTCCTGAAATCTGAATATTTCACAGCATCCGACGCTCACCTCCTCGCGCTGAAGCCCTAGAAGCTGGGGAGAGCGAGGAGTACTGTGAGGGCGGCGTCCCACCCCTCCCGGGGGGCTCCACTACCCTGGGGAACCCACCTCCATCCTACTTCTTTCCCTACCCCGCCCCCTGTTCCTACCCCAGACTCCCCCACGTCCCTGTCCCCCACAAACCGGTCCCCCTCACCTCTCCCTCCCTCCGGGTCGCCAGGTTACCCGGGCCCCCGCTCCGCTCTTTAAAACCCCCACCGCTCCATTGTCCTCGCTCCCACCGCACTTCTGCACGGCCTGCCCCACCCCCGCCGAGGTGCAGTGCACGTTCCGCCGAGCTCCGCTCTTTTCCCCCTCTCCGATTGGCTCCCGCCGCCACACGGCGGGGCCGGGGCGGCGACCTGGAGTGCGCCCCGCCCCTTGCCCGAGGCCCGGCCGAGGGGCGGGGCCTCGAGCTAACTCCGCCCCCTCGGGCGGGGCCGCGCTGGCCTGCGCTCGGGCGCTGGGCGGCGCTGGCTCGGCTCGGCTCGGCTCGGCTCGGCCTCGGGCTGCAGCTCCGGTGGGGGTGGGCGGCGGGGGTGACAGCGGCGGGGGTGGCAGCGGCTGCGGCGCGGGGCTGAGCGAGCGGCGAGCGAGCCGGGGAAGAGGAGGAATTGGAGCCGCGGCCGCGAGCTCCAGAGTCAGCCGCCGCGCCGAGGTCCGCCCGTTTTGCAGAGCGAGCCGAGTCCGGACCTGGGCAGACTTCCCGTCGGGGCCGGCCGCCGCGGCTCCGCGCCTCCCCGCCGGCGCCCTGCCCTGCCCCGCCTGCCCCAGGCCGGTTCCGCGCCGGGACGCTCCCCGCCCCGCGGGCCGGGGCGCCGTGGCCGGGACGCCCCGAGCCGCGACGCTGAGCCAGCGCACCGGGGCGGGACGCTCCTGGCCCGCCACGGGGCCATGGCTGCGGGCTCGTTCCCAGCCTGTCTGTAGTGTGTGTCGGAGCCCCCAGCCCTCCGCCCAGGGTTAACGCAGGGTGCCCCAGCCCCCGACTGAGTGCGGAGGCCCCCGGCCTCCGGTTCCCCGACACCCGAACCTTCAGCTGCCTCCGACCCGGTGCTTCGGACTTGGGACCGTGCGAGCGCCCAGGAAGCCCCGGCCCGGGTCCAGCGCCCCGTGAGGGGTCCCAGGCAGGCTGGACAGTTGGACTGAACCGGTGTGGGCTGGTGCTGCGAGCCGAAGCCGCCACCTTCCTGCGCCCCAGGCGAGGGGCTCGGCTCCGCAGAGAACACTGGTGGCCCCTCTGCCCCGGCGGCTGGCGAGACCGAGAGCTGCAGGTGAGAGAGCCCCGGATGCCGGCCAGGGGCGGCCTCCCACCCACCCGGGCAGCGCCGGGCCGGCTGCGGGCACGTGCGGGGCACTAGCTGAGGCTGGAACCGGCTAGGAGGCGGCGCGGGGAAGGGAAGGGGGAAGGGAGAAAACCAGCACTTATTGAGCGCCCATTGTGTGTGGGTCCGCGCCCCACCCTTGCGCAAATGGTCCCTCATTTAAGGCTCGCTACTACTCCGTGAGATTAAAGGTGTTGTGTATCGTTATAGGCGCTTACATACGGGAAAACGGAGGCTCAACGGGATTGAGTGACCCTGCTCTTTTCACTCAGGACTGAGACTGGGGAAGAGGGTTAGGGTGGAGAGGGAAAGAAGCAGAGAGTGAAGAGAAAGAGAAAGGAAGTGGATAGCTGCCAGGCAGGAGGGGGTGGGGGGAACGGGTCAAGGTGGGGCCACTGGGGCATCCAAGAGCTGATCCTGAGGCTGGGGAGGTGGCTTCTCCTGGCCTCCTTGCCTTCCACTCCATGGCCATGTCACCTCCCAGGAAAGGTGACCCAGAGTTGAGGGCAGAGGTGGGAAGCTTCCTAGTTCCACAGCTTTTCTCCCTGTGGGCCCAGGAGCAGAGAGCAGCAGCCCCTGGCCCCTGTGTGCCAGACTCCAGGCTCCCTAAGACACTCTGGAGATCCTGAGTCTGCGTATCTGTTGGGGAAACTCAGTGTAGAGGTTCCCAATTGAAAGCCCATCAGAGCTGGAGGAGATGAGGTCCCTCAGCGCTCACCCAGCTCACATCTTTCAAATTACTGACGTAGACACTGAGGCTTGGGGGCAATGTGGGGTGGGAGGTGGGGTGGCAGGGTGAGGTTGAGCCAGAAGTACATAGAAAACCTTCCCAAACACCCTTCAAGGTAGCCAGTCTCTCTCCCCAGTTAGCATCTTCTGGGTAGGTGGCTGGGGTTTTCCCACCCCTGATGTGAGGTCAGGGTGACCACGTATGAGGCTGTTGTGAGAGACTGTGTGCTCCGTGCTGGGGTCTGAGACAGGCGAGCAGCCATGACCTTTGGCCCAGACTGAAGGTCTGACTTCAGCCTCTCCTGGACAGGGGAACTTGCAAGACACCTCTGATCCAGGAGGGGAGTGGCTTGCACAGGGTGTCAAGGCTGGGACTGCCAGGGCTAGGGGCATAGTCCCAGGTGTCTGGATTCCCAGGCAGGGGCTCCTTCTGCTGCCCCCTCGGGCCTTGCAGGGAGAAGGGTGTTCTGAAAGAGTGCTTGGCGTGGACTTTGTGGGCTCTTGTTCTGGGTGGGCAGGGGGAGGGGACATGGCCTTGGTCTCAGCCCTGTGGCCTTGGCTGGGACCAGTTAACCCCTGCTGTGCCTAGCTTCCTGGAGTCAAGGGGAAACCACCTTGGAAAGCCCCTGGGAGGTGGAGGAGGGTGAAGAGGTCAGCTGAAGGCTGCAAGCTCAGTCCCCGGTGGAGGAGGTGGGGGAACGGGAAGAGAAGGTGGCAGAGGGGCTTGGGATTCCCCGTCCCCATCTGTGGGGTTTCAGATTCTCATAGTAATCCCTGATCTAAACCAACCTCCTCTTTGATGAGATCGTTTCACACCTGTGATCTCATTTCATGGGGTGGTGGAAAGGACCTGGAGTGAGGTAGAACAGGGTTGGGGATCCCTCCAGGACTCTTGGGGGCATCCGTGGCTCCAAGCCTCGCCTGTAAAATGGGGTCAAGGCAGGCTGTGCGTTACCTGCTTAGATTAACGGGGCCGTCACATCTGGCAAAGCGTCCAGAGCTAAAGAGTGTTTTGTGTTTGCCAAGACTGGGCTTGGTACTAATGGCACCTTGTGTGGGAAACTGAGGCTCAGAGAAGTGGAACCAGTTGCCCAGGGCCTTCGAGTTTGCTTCAGGAACTGAGTGCTGACTGCATACCAGGTGCCCTGGGAGTTACCCAAATGGGAAAGGAGTGGACTAGCTTGAGATTGGGTGGACTAGGCGGCAGCCTGGAACAGCCACAGTGGTAAGTCAGACAGACCAGGCGCGTGGATCTGCTCTGCCTCCCACTGGCCAGATGGCACTGGGCGAATCACGTCACTCCTCGGAGCCCCAGTTTCTCTGTAAGTTAGAATTCCTCCCTTACAAGGTTGTCGTGAGGATTAATGGGATATAAATATACAGCACTTGGCCAAATATCTATTTCCTTTCCTATAAGGAAAGGAAGCTTGAATTTTGACGGGATGGTCAGGGAAAATTCTCAGACTTGCCTCTGATTAGAATGCAGGCTACCGTTGCACGCTCACAGACCTGGGTGTACTCAGCTGGGACTCCTGTGTGGGTCAGGCTCCTCTGTGCCTCCTCCCTGGTCCCACAGCCCTCTAGAATCTACTCGGGGACCCTGGCAAGGGGTTCTGGATTCTGAGCCCCTACCCCAGGGCTGTTGGCTTCCTGTGAGTTGGGGGAGCTGGTGTACATTCCCTCTGGTCCATTGTCTGGTCTCCTTAGGCACAAAGGTGCAGTGAATAATTTATGGCTCCCCTCACGCTGGGAGGCAGGCTCAGGGAAATTGCTCTGGGCTCAGCTGAGCTTCTGAACCCCACCAGAGGAGGCAGGCGGTGCCTGTCAGTGCTGTGAAAAGTCTTGGATGTGGGGAGGAGGGGGGACAGGACAAGACGAAAGTGACCTGTAATCAGCCCTGGCTCTCTCCTGTTGGGGGGGCAAGGTGGACCCACAGGACACAATGGAAACTAAGCTAGGTGAGCTAGGATCAAGCTATGGGTCTCTGATTCCAGATGGGTGGTGAGGGGTGGCAGAGAGAGGCCTCTGAGGACTGGAGTAACTGGGAAGGCTTCATCGAGGAGGTGTCTGGGCTGGGGCTGGGGGCAACTTGCTGTAGAGAGTAGGGGTCCTGACATTGGCTCAAGGTTGAATCCTGGCTGTGACAGTAAGCAAGACACCTGACCCTGCCAGGCCTCTGTTTGCTCCTCTGTAAATTGAGGGTAGTTATGGGTGACCGTGAGATCACATATGTAAAGCACGTGACACGATAGGTACTTAGTGAAAGGGTACTTTGCTGTGAACATGAGCCATGGGGTGGGCTAGTGGTGGAGGAGGTGGGATGGTGGAGTAAGCAGAGAAGGAGGACAACTCTGGGGTAATGATGCTGGGGTTTGTGGGGTCAGTGAGGGATGTGGAGAAGAGGAGTGGGTGACCAGATGGTAGAGGGCCTTGAATGTCACACAGAATTCACCTTTCCTAAGGCATCATGGAGTCCCCATTCAGAACCCTCTGTGGCTCCTTCCTGCCTATAAGATGAAGACCAGGCCCCTTTGTTGTGCATTCAGGGCCTTGCCCACCGTAGCCACTGCATGGATGCCTGGCTCAGGGCTCATCACTGTCTCCTAAACACACCATTTGTGGCCCCATTGCTGCCCCTTTGCCTGTGGGGTTCCCCCTGTCAGAACCACCATCCCTGCCTCTTCTCTGCTCACCTCCCCATCTGTGAGGCCCAACACCGGTTATAAATTCCCCTAGAAACATTCCTTGATTACCCAACCCTCTGGTCACACCCCCTCTGAGTCTTTAACACGTCATAGTAATAAATAATACCTACCACTGCATCACATTTTACAGTTTGTAGAATGCATCCAAATACTCATTAATATGATGATATTAACAATAGCTAAAGCTTCGGGTACTTACTACGAGCCAGACACTGCTAAGCACTTTACAGACCCTCTCATTCCCAACTCCGGGAGGTAACTACTGTCATCCGCCAGAAACTGGGCTCAGAGAGGTGCCTTGTCTTCCTCAAGGTGACACAGCTAGACAATGGGGAGAGAGGAGTCAAGCCGGTGCTCCTACCTGCCACTGAACAGACAGCTTGACAGCTTTTAGATGTCCTGTCTCCTCAACTCCGCCCAAGTACCTCGAGAGCATCCTTCGCATGTAAAAAGCCTGGAAATGAGCCTTCTTCTCAAGGCTGAGGGAGGGCGGTGCTGGGGAGCGTGGGGTCCAGGAAGGACCGCTTGGCCAGGCATCCAGGGCCCTGGGCTCTACACTGGCTGGCTGTGTGGCTGGGGGTGAATCGGCCCCTCTCTGTGGTCCTGTTTTCCTGTGTCTACAGTGGGTGGGGTGGCGTCTGAGCTCCCCCTTTCTGCAGTGTCCTTTGTGACCCTGGAAGGTGGAGGAGGAGACCACAGCAGCAGAGCCAGAGGATGTGGTGTGGCAGGCAGCTGTGATTTTTGGCCTGGCCGCCGTCTGGGCCAGCAGGCTCTGTAGTTAGCTGCTGCTTCCCCCAAAGGAGAGTGGCAGCCTGGGCTGCTGGCAGCATGGTCATTAGCTGGGCAGAGGAGACCCTATGATTGGGAGTCGGCTGGGCCAGGCCAGATTGGTAGAGCCGGAGGCAGACTGGCTCGGCCACGGGGGGGTCATTGGCAGGGCAGCGGGCAGGGCAGCTGCCTCTTCTCCCTCCGCAGCCTCCAGGGCAGTGGCAAGCACCCCCTGGGCACCAGAGCTCTGTAGGCCAAGGCTTGTTCTTCCTCCTGTTGTGGTGGTCGTGGGAGGGGAGTAGTAAGGAGTGTACTTAGGCCCAAAGATGCCTCCTCCTAGAAGCTTCCAGGACCCCTCCCAAGCAGGTGGAATCCAGCCTTCCTCCTCTGCAGATCCACAGCCCTTGCTCACTCACTGACTGTGGTCTGTGGAGTGGGGTTGTATGGGTCTGCTTCCCTTGCCAGCTCGTCAGGACTAGATTCTCTTCACCCCAGTCCCCCCCTCCTCACAGAGTGCCTGGCACAAAGTGGCAACCACCCCGCCATCAGGGGAGACAGTGCGAGCTGCCCCTTGGGCTAGTTGCTCAACCTTTGTTCCTCTGTTTCCTTCCCTGTAGAATGGGGCTGATAATAATAGTTGCGGAGGTTAAATAAGATGACAGGAGCGAGGTGCTTGGCCAGGCCTGGCACGCAGGCAGGTGCTCCGTCAGCCTGAGTCCACTTGCCCATCCCCGTGGGAGCCTCCTGAACGAGTGACTCAGTAGGAAGCTGATTGAAGAGTTAAGCCAGTGGTGGCAGGAGGGAGGGTGTGCTGGGTGACAGGGAGGACTTCCCGGGGGAGGACACTTTGCTGCCTGGGGAGGACTCTGGGTCAGATGGGATTTGCTGGGCTACGATTCCCACTGCCTTCCTGGTGAGCAAGCAGCTGTCAGGTGTGGAGGGCCCAGAGCTAAGTTCAGGGCAGGGAGCAGGACTGGGATGTCCAGGGGCCTGGTTCTCCCCAGGCCTTAGCAGCAGGAATGACCCAGCTGGGAGGAGCCGTCAGGTTCTAGGGATCTGTGCTGTTCAGAGGGAGTCCTTCCTGAAGGGGAAGCACCGTTCATTTGGTCTCCCTCTCCCTTTCTCTCTCACACACACACATCCACAACGTAACATGATTAGAGATTTTGGTCTGTGGGGGAAAGAGACATTCAACAAGTAGACATACAGACACAAAAATTCCAGATTGTGGAGAGCGAGCCCCTGAGGTGGGGGCCGTCCCATCCATGTCTGTGGATGGGGGTATAGGGTGATGCTCAGATGTCAGCCGAGTGCACGCACTCACTAGCCGTGTGACTTGGGCAAGTGATTTAACCTCTCTGGGCCTCAGTTTCCCTATCTGTAAAATGTGGCAATTATAGCACCTACTTCATAAGGTTGTGTTGAGGATTAAATGAATTATATGTGTAAAGCGCTCAGAAGAATGCCCAGCACATAATAAGCTGTGAATGCAGGTTAGATGTTGTTAGCTGTATCTCCAGCACCTAGCAGAGTGTCTAACAGAGAACAGGTGATTGGGGAGTATGGAATGAATCCCAGGCAAAGGGCAGCTGCTCTGTGCAATGAATGAATGAACAGCCTGGCCTGGGATGGGAGGGCACAGAAGCAATGACAACACAGAGTGTGACAGAATGTGGCAGTGAAGGCCAGGGGTTGGGATTGTCCAGTGCTGGGCGGGGAGGGAGTCAGGAGCTGGTGCTCCCAGAGCTGAGTTTGAAAGTGTCATTTAACACACACGCGTGCACACATGTGCACACAGGCACCCTGGCACCACGATGAGGTCAGCACCAGGAATGGGTTCAGAAGGGAGTGGCTCCTGGCCCAGGGTAGCTGGCTGGGGGTAGAGCTCGGGCAGACCCCAGTTCTGCTGAACTCCATGGGCCGCCCTCTTCCCACCACCCCTCACTGTCTCGCCATCTGTGATGTTCTCCTTTGAGGGCACAAGGGAGGCAAGAAGGCAGGTGAGGAGGAAGTATGAGCTGAGGTCTGAGAGTCCCAGCTCTTCCCAGGCCTGGGATCAAATCTCCTCCCGAGAAGAATAAACAGGCCCTGCTAGGAGTTCTTGTATCTTCTTGCTCCCAAGGCACGCCCACTGGAGAGGTGGTCTTCCAACATTAATCCTGCAGCTGTTTAGGTTTTGAATGAATGCACTCTGAAAAAAAGATGCCGTGAAGAATTCCTCTCACCCTCCCACCCAGGAGGCTCAAAGGGAAGTTTTCTTCTGCTGACAAGGGAACCAGGATCCCCCAAGTGTCTTAAAGGAGTTCATCCCAGAGAAACCCTGAAGTCAGGGTCCCTTATGCTGCCTGCACTTGTGGCTGGCTGTGGGGCCTTGAGGACACGACCTTGTCCCTTATAAATTGCCCATTTTTTGCCCCTCTTGTGAAATGGGGTCAGAGTAATAAAGTCCTTCTCTCCGTCCAGAGGTGTAGAGTGGGGAGCTTGTGAGGTGGGGGAGGTGTGAGTGGGCATCTGGGCCCATGGCTCTCAAACTTTGCTGCACACATGAGAATCATCTAGGAGCTTAAAAGTCCTGCCTAGGCCCCACCCTGCAAGCTGGGGCAAGACCTGGGTATCGGTAGTTTTTAAAGCCCCCTAGGTGATGTCAACGTGCAACCAAGACTGAGAACTACCGGGCGGCCCTCTGCGGCATGCCCCCTACAGCATCCCTAGGCCGAGACCTGCACATCCCCATGACAAGGAGCTCATCGCTTCCAGGCTGCTCCCTCCTCTGTGGTGCTGCTCTCCCTGGGACCTCCCTGCCTGGAGAAACCGGGAAATGGAAGGACTTTTGCAATTCGATAAACTGGATTCTAACACTCCTCTGCTCCCTGCTTGGGTGTCTTCTCTGAGCCTTGGTGTCCTCATCTGAAAATAGAAATAACAATAATCTATCTCTGAAACGGCCGTAGAGACCAAATGAGGACATACATGGTAAGCACCAGTGCAGTGCCTGACACGCCAGCAGCATGCAGCAGAAGGTCACAGACAGTGGCAGAGCCGGGCCGAACTTGGACCCTGGACTCCCCTGCAGTGCTCTTCCTACTGCCTCTGAGATGGGGGCTGGTGGGGGAGGGATCAACACCCAGTCTTGGGGCCCTTCCCTGTCCCACTTCTCTCTAAGAGATAAGACAAGGCAGCAAGCATTTTGTTTTGCTCGGTTTTGTTTTAATGGCCAGAGCAGCAGGCTGTCCTCAACAATGAAGCCTTGTCTGAATCTGCTTGTTTTTCCAACCCGGACACCCAACAGCACCGCCTCCTTGGGGTCCCCGTCCCACCTGGGAGAACTGAAGGATGCCAGAGGTGTTTTTTCATCTAGGGGAGTGTCCTGGGAGACATCGGAGGCCTCTCTCTGGCCCTCTGCCATGACTGACCCCACTTAAGTCAGCTGCCTCTGTTGGAAGTCAGTTCAATAAAATTATTTCACGGTAACTATCAGGATGGGTTTTGGAGGCAGAAAAACTTGCATTTGACTCCTTCCTGGCTTTGTCGCTTATTGGCAATATGACCCTGGGCGAGTCATTTCAGCTTTTTGAGCACCAGTTTTCTCTTCTGTAAAATGCATAAATAGGATATGCTTCCTTGGGTTGTTCTGAGAAGCAAATGAAGTGCTGGGTGTGTAGGGCTCAGTGCCTACCATATAGTGAGCACTCAGAAACTGACTGTGATTGTCCTCATTAGGAGCTGAACTCTGCCCTCTGCCCTCCGCCCCTCCCTTCTCTGGCCTGGTCCTGCCCCCTGCTCCCAGCCTGCTCCACGTGCTGGGCCAGCCAAGGCTGAGACAGTGGAGGCCTGCACACTTAGTAATGGGTGCCTGGGCAAACTGCTGTTCTGTACCCATTTGTTCCAGGCGTCGAGGAGTCTCTGAGAGCTGTTTGAGGGAGACTGTAGAAAGGGGGTTGTTGGTAGTCATGCTTGGTCTCCTCTGCTCTGCCCAGGCCAGAGAGGCTGTATCAGCCCAGGTGGACTGCCCAGACAACAGGGGCGTGGCACAGCAACAAAGCGGAGTGCAGCCCGGGGCCAGCAGCCCCTTGGAGCAGTGGCCACCCGGGGCTGAAGTTGCAAGGGGAGAAAGTGGTCAGCTCTATGGACAGGGGCTGGGGCCTGTAGTACCAGGAGACCTAGGATTCCTTCCTCCAGTCCCCCACTGGGGCTTCCCGCTGGGCGAACCTCCCCGGAAGCCAGTGGCAAGGAGCCCAATGCAGTCCTCTGAGATCAGCCTCCTGGGCCCCAAGCAGAGTGGAGAGGGGGCCTGGAGGGGCAAACGGAAGGCGTTCCTCACTCCGTCAGTCAAAAGCCATGGAGTCCACTGGACTCACCCTCCTTGGGATGCAGTTTAAGGATCCTCTGTTGTTACTTGAGGATACCCCTTATGAAGGGGGTCTTAGCCCCCACCCCGAAGATGAACCAAAGCTTTCCAACTGCCTCAGGCCTCTCAGGGAGAGGCGTTCTGGGGGTCCCCATCTGTCCATCTCTGCCTCACCAGAGTTCCCTTGGCACCCCTTCAAGATTGGTGCCCACGCCCTGCCCACTGTGCCCACCACTATGTCCAGCTCCCCCCACACTGGTCCTCAGAGGACCTGGCTCTGACTTTTCTCCAGCCTGATCACCTGAACAACCTTCAGTGTGCCTCTGTCCCTCTTTGTCAGGCAGTGTGGGGTAGTGGTTAGAACACAGGCTCTGAGACCAGACTTTCTCCTGAAATCCTGACTCTGCCATAACATGGTTGGGTAACTCTACAACGTGCCTCTTCATCTCTCTGTGCCATGGTTCTGCATCTTTGAAATGGGGTAACAGAGCATCCTGCAGAGCGTTGTTGTGAAGATGAAATGGGTGAATCAGTGTGAAGTGCTCAGGATGATGCCTGGCGGGCCGGAAGTGCCCAGTAAATGACAGCCTTTACCATCGTCCCAAATAATATGGTGCGGCCAGACCATTAGTGAGGGGACAGGGGCTGTCACTGCCCTCAGTCTAGACTGCCCCAGTGCCCATGCTATGGCAGTTCCCTGCAGCCTGGCCACGTTGTGGACGCTTGCCTGTCAGCTGTCCACCCCCCTCCCCCAGCCCTCTCCTGTGAGAAGTGGCCTCTCATTCCATCAAGCCTCAGTTTCCCCATCTGTGAAAGAAAGCAGTTGACTAGATGTCTCCAAGTTCTGCCCCCTGGTCTGTGCTGGGAGCTGGGAGGAAGAGGACTCAGGTTGTTCCTGCCCTGGAGGAGCCCTCGAGGCTGGGGTGGAGGGGAGTGGTCAGGGCACAGTCCAGTTCTGTTCCTCGTGGGGCAGGCTGGGCAGCCAGGAGCAGGAGACATGTGAGAACAGGAGCCCAGAGGAGAATGAGAGAAATCAGAGAGGCTCTGTGGAGAAGGGGCATTTGAAAGGAGTCTTGAAGGTAGGCTAGGACCTCCACTGGTCCACACTGGATGGGCAAGCCATCCTCAGAAGGGGGAAGGGTAAGCATAAGGCAAGGAGGCGTGGTCTTGGGGCTGCAGGAGGTGTGGGGGCATGCAACGGGACGGCGAGCAGAGCAGAGCACACAGCAGGGACTCACAGGTAGAGCCATATGTGGGGAGAACGTTCGGTTTCTGGGATCAGGCAGACCTGGGTTTGGATACTGGCTCAGTTTCTTGTTGGTTCTCTGTGGGCAGGTGGCTTGGCTTCTCTGACCCTCCGTTTCCCCATCTGTGGAATGGGGGCAAGCCCTTACAGGGCTGGGCAGTTATGTGCAAGTGCTGAGTGTGGCTCAAGGAGTTAGGCTGCCCCTTGACCCTGTGGCTGCAGAGAAATCAGGGACCCAAGGGGCCTACCTTGGTCCATGCCTCCTCCCCCAAATCAGGCTGCAGGTGGCTTCTGGGGTGGCCTTGCTAGGGACGGCCTTATCTCCAGAGTGGGGCAATGGTCACAGGTAGGCTGGTGTCAGGTGAGCTCAGGTGCATGGAGCAGTGGCCCCAGCCCAGAGCTGGCCCGTGTGTAGCCACTTGACATGCTCTCCTTAGAGCTGGACAGCCATTGGTGGCTCCAGGGGGCAGCCCTGGGCCCACATCAGCCTCTGACCCCCAGAAAGGGCCATCCACCATGAGCTTAGGTGGCTCCTGGGAGCCTGTGAAAACCAGGTAAGGGGAGTATGGGGCCAGGCAGGCCTGGAATAGGCCATGTAGGGAGTGCTGGCCTATACAGTCCCTGTGATGGGTGCCTGGCTGTGGGATGTGGGGAGAGCATGGCATTCCTGCCAAGCAGGGAGCCAGAGGCACGGTCAGACAGAAGTGTGTTGGGGCACATTGCCTGGAAAGCACCTCAGAGGCCCCCAGGGCGTGGTGTCTTGGGGGCAGATACACAGGCCTGGAACGCAGTGCCCTTTCGTTGTAGCTGGCCACCACGGAGCACCCCGTCTTCCCCTAATAGGAGTGCTCGTGGCATCTCCAACAGCTCACCATGGGCAGACTGAGTCCATCCTCTATACAAATGTGCCCCATCAGTCCCTGCAGTGAGTGAGGCAGGGAATGGAGCAACTGGGTGTTGGTTTCACCTTGCGGCTTGGGGGCCCAGCTGTCAGTGGCCAGCGCTCCTGACCGGCGTGGAATGCGGGCAGGTGCATCATCTTGACCGTTCACGCTGTGCTTGACCCATCTCCAAAAGACATGACTCTGGGGCGGTGGAGAGAGCCCTGTGCTGGGCCTAGAAGGCCTGGGTCCTGGCACCCACTTGACCTCTGTCTTGCTGTGTGGCCTACAGCCAGTTAGCAACCTCTCTGGGCCACAGTAGGCCTGGTGGATGTCTGTGCCCCAGGCCCAGGTCTTTCCAGTGAAGATGTGTACAGTTCTGCCTGAAGACTCTTTTCCTGTGTCTCCCCGATCTGGGCTGCAGCCAGCCGGGGAAGCCGGCAGAGTAGGGTCCTGCTGGTGGCTGGTGGTAGTAGGGGCTGAGTCCACCTCTCAGACCAGGGCTCCCAAGGACAGGCAGTGAGTTCAAGATTAGGTGGGGGATTCCTGGTGGGTCGGGCAGCTCCTTCCTCCTCAGACCAGGGATTTTGAGAGCCTGGATCTCCTCCTACCCCCTAGCTGAACTCATCTATCTAGAGGTCATTATGCTTGTTGAGTCCCTCCCTGGAGCAGATCCTTTCCCACGTGAGGTCTGCTGTAGTCCCTCATTTTGTGGGAGGGACACCCGAGGCTCAGAGATGAGACGCTGGCCTGAGGTGGGGAGTAGTGAGGGAGCCTGGAGCCCTCGATCCCACAGGGTCCCCATGGCCCCCGGGCTGGGCTGTGCCCTCTAGGTTCTCAGCAGGGGTGGAGCACAGGAGAGCCAGGTGGTTTCCTGTGTGGGAGGGGGCCCATGGGCTGGGGTGGGGGCTCCTGGGACTGCCGAGTCCTTCTCCCTGGGAAGAAGTTGGCCAAGGAATGCAGGAGGGGGGTGGATCAGGGACCCAGGAGTTCCGGGCTTTGGCCCGTTCTGAGTGCCCCTGTGAATGTCAGCATTTGGTTTCATGAAGGAATCCAGATATTTCTTGTTGGCTTTGGACACATAATGGTTTACCTTTACAGAACACTTTGATATCTACCATGTCACCGGATCCTCACTGCAATCGTGCCAGGCAGTGTGGGGCTTGTTCGGGAGGGCGGGACGGGGTGAGCTCTGGAATCAGAAGACCTGGGTTTCCATTCTGGCTCCCACCAACTTGTTCTCCCCAGGGGAACGAGTACCCAGCGGATCCTCAATGTGCTCCTCTGGGAAGGGGACAGGCATTCCTTCTGTTCCCTATCCCCTTTAAAAACAAGCCTTTCATAGTTTTGTTTGGAAACCTGTGTGAAGAGGATTGATCCCTTCCTCTCCCTGCGCAACGCCGATGGGGTTAACCTCTCGGGTCTGGGCCCTGTGAGCGCTGGCTCTTTGCTGGTAGTGGAGGCCGGCTGCCGCAGCACCCGCGACCCTGGTCTGCTGTGTTCAGCAGTAGTTTCTGCCTTTGCAGGTTTCAGGCTCCTCTCACCCGGACCCTTCATTCTGCTGCCCACAGACCCGCCTCCAGTGGCCCTGCACTTCTTTCTTCTCCCCTTTTGCTTCCGCGCGCGTGCGTGTGTGTGTGTGTGTGTGTGTCCTTCCTAATTTGCTGCTGCTTCTAATTGGGGACAGAGAAATGGGACAATTGAGCTTATTAGAATAGATTCATTCAGACCCGTTCAACCAGCCATTGTTGATCCTGGGTCTGGCTGGGGATTCATTCCAGTCAGCCATCCATCCATCCATCCATCCATCCATCCATCCATCCATCCATCCATCCATCATCTGTCCTGACTGAGGACTTCTGCAGTGGCTTGTGATCATTCAAGACATGACCCCCCCTTCTGGCAGTGCACGCAGGGACATGATGATGTCCATAGCGAGTGCTGCTACAGGACTGCAGTGTATAACCCGCCTCTGCTTGCATTACCCCACCGAATCTTCACAGCAACCCTGAGAATAGCATTGTCCCCGTTTTGCAGAGGACTAAAGCAAAGCTCAGCGGGACGAGGTCCCCTGCCCGGTGGCCAGCAGTGAGCACAGAATTGCAATTGGAACTCAGGTCTCCAGCCTGGCCTGTTACCTGTTCACTCTTCTGTGCTCCTTTTGCAAGCTGTATGATGGCCCGTTCATTTTCTGCTTCTGTCACAAAGGATTGTTGTTGGTGGCTTAGGTCAGCCATCTGCCTCTATAAAATGGTCAACGCAAGGAAGCGTGGCCTTGGCTGGGTGCAGCCACAAGCGCTCTTTAGCCCACATACCTTGTCCCACAGTGGACCTGCACACGCCATCTCATTCACACTTCCCAAAATGTGCTCTGAGGAGCCCTAGTTCCCTGTGATGGTAACAGGTCCTCGGACACATGGGCCTACGAATTTGGGAAATGCTAGGTCACGAGAATCAGAGCAGGACTTCTCAGGGCCTTTAATGTGTTGGTGTGAATTAGGGATCCCCCACAGGTGGCATGGGTGCGGCCAGCCTCTCCCAGGCTTGCTTGAACATGCAAGTCCTTTGTCACAGAGCCAGGTCTGGGACTAATAGTCTAGCGACAGCACTCTGGGAAAAGCTGATCAGCAAACCCACACTCGCCCCTCTTGAACGCCGAAGCCTCCAGCTAGGGCTTGTTCCTTGCCCAGGGCTGTTATGAGAGAGGATCACAGGGAGCATTTTTAGCCCGAGGAAAGAACTGGTAATAATGGTGGAGTTTCAGGCAGCAGTGGGAAGTGGAAGGTGGAGATATTTTTCTTCTTTCATCCACCAAGCGAACGTATCTCAGACATCGACTGTGTGCCAGGCACAGAGCCAGCTTTTGGAAATGCCGAGGAGCGTCTAAGAACCTTCCATTTCATTTCCCCGTGCCCACTAAGGGTTTTTAAAGAAAGACAAATACAAGCCTTAAAAGGAAGAAGTGATTTTTGAATTGTTCTGGGTCTTCATGGTAGGTGGGTGTGTGACATGTTTACTCAATTCATGTGAGCTTTGGTCCCAGGTCCTCAGGGGTGTGAATGAGATGGGTCCAGGAACATCACCCCAGGCAGGGTGCGGATGCTGTAAGGGAGGTCAGGAGTGTGGGGAGGCTCAGAGGAGGGAGCGCTTCCCCTGGGATCCAGCAGCCTGAGCTGGGGGCGGGGGACCTTGAGGAGGCTCTGAGGAGGAGCAGAGGGTACTGTGGGGGGCGGGCAGGCTCTGGCCAACTGGGAAGGGCGTTCCTGGAAGAGTAACAGCCGCAGCAAAGGTATAGGGGGGCAACAGGTGGGTTCCATCTCAGGAGCCGGGGTGATGGGGGCAGAGGGAGGAAAGCAAGGAGGGGGCGTGTAGTTGGGAATGGGGTGGAGAAGCTGGCTGGGGCAGTCACCAGGGTCTGGACACGAGCTGAGTGGGTGCCCACCAAACTGGGAGCACCTTGAGGGCCAGACCACAACACATTCGTCGCAGTGTCCCAGCACCTGGCTGGTGCCCAGTAGGTTTGTGGACTGACCGGACTCATAACACCATGAGACCTTGGACAAGTCCTTCCCCTCTCTGGACCTTGAGTTGCTCATGGGCATGGTCAGACAAGGTCACCTAGCATGTCCCTTCCAGCTCCGAAGGGCTTTTAGGAATTCTTGGCATGTGTGCAGGGGAAGACGAGACCGGTTCTCCTCCAGTCTCGAGGTCCATGGGCTGCCCCAGCTGGGCAGGGGTCAGAGGCTCCCTGGGTCGGGGGCAGCCCGTTTGCTGGGGCAGAGGTCAGGCTGGCTCTGCTGGTAGAATTTGCTCCTCGTTCTCTCTTCCTTCAGCAGTTGGCCGCTGAGCTCGGGACGAAGTGCCCTGGTGTCCTCACTGATGGCTCTTCCAAGTCCCCAGACCGTGATTTGGGGAGAAGGGGAATTGAGCCAGGCTGGGGTTGAGGGTCGTGTACATGAAACAGCTTGGTGCAGGGTAGGAAGTTCTGCTTCTTCCTTCTATGCGAAAATGGGTAAGTTACTTAACCTCTGGGCCTCAATATTCTCATCTGTAAAATGGGAACAGTAGTAACTCCACACTGGGCTTTTATGAAGATTCAATGAGATAAAGTTTGTGAAAGCGTACAGTAAACTGACTTACCCCACACACATGTAAACAGTTCTTATTGTTAGTAACATTTATTTGTCCAATTTCCATAATCCCCCAGGCCTCTGGCCACTCACCCCTTTCCCAGAGGTGCTCCCTGCGGGCCACTCACTGTTCTCAGGGCAGGCTTCTCCTCTGGGTACTCTATCTAGGCCAAAGCAGTGGGAGCCCATGCATTATGCACAAGTCGCACACACTGGCCGGGGCTGTTTGTGCTTCTGTGTCTGTGCGCGTTCCAATAGGAGGAGAAACCACGCTGCCCCTCCTGTCTGCTGGGCCCTGGGACCAGATACTGCCCTCTCCCCAGCTGCACCCCAGAGGCCTGCAGAGTGTTGGGTCCTGGCCCTGGGGAAGAGTGGAGAGCACGTGTCAGGAATTCCCCCTTCCCGGCTTATCTGTCCTGCTCACAGGCTGGGCCCAGCAGAGCCTGCCCAACTACGGGGGACTCTGCCCTGTGTCCCTGGGTAGCTGGTTGGGGCTGCTGGGCAGAACGAGACAGTCACCCCTCCAACCCCTCCACCTCCCAGTTGTTGCCAGGAGGTATCAGTCGGGGAAACTCAGCTCTCTGGTGTGGACGCTGCTTTATTTCAGCAGGGCCTGGGGCATCCGCTCCAGGGGGCCCACAGCCTGTCACACAGAGTGCTTGGTCAAAGCCACCCTGCCCAGGATGGGGCGTACGGGGACAGGGCTGGGCTATGGCCAGCATCCCTTCCCCCAGAGTTCTGAGGGTCCCTCTCAATGCCCTTGCTCCTGAGTGGCACCCAGATGGTATCCTGGCCCCAACAGGGGTGGGGTCGGGGCAGACAGCTGGGCTCAGCTGGCACCCAGAGGCATCCCAGATGCTCCCTCTGCTTAGGCTGGCATGGGGGGCAGGCGGGGAGAAGGATATAGTGGAGCAGGAGCATAAACTTAAGCAGTTTATTGAAAAAAGAGCCAGTGAATATAAACACCCACTCTCCGCCATCTTAAAATGGCCTGACACACTTGGGTTCCTGTCCCAGCTCTACCCTGTGCCTGTGCAACCTTGAATTTGTGACTTGGCCTCATCTGTAAAATGCTGATGATAAGACCGACTTCACAAGGCTGGTGTGAGGTCAAATCAAACCAGCAGGTAGGACACGCAGTAGGGTACCAGGCACATAGTAGGCCATCAATTTGTAGAGAAGATCTTGTTCCAGCCCAGAGCAAAGAAATTGGGTTTTTATTTATTTATTTTTTTGTGAGGAAGATCAGCCCTGAGCTAACATCCATGCTAATCCTCTTCTTTTTGCTGAGGAAGACCGGCTCTGAGCTAACATCTATTGAGAAATTGGGTTTTTAGAGACTTGATTCTCTCTAAGCAGGAAAGAGGACATTTCTGTTAAGCTCCTTGAAATGGTCAGTGCAGCTTATGTTCCCACACCCAGCAGAGGAGCCTCTAAATCACCCGGGTTCTGGGGACCTTCCCTCCGGGACCAGGCAAGGCCAGGCCCTGGGTGCGAGGTCTGACTGCATATCCACCAGTGGCCTAGGGTGAGTCCCTGGTCTCCCTGTCCCTGTGAAAGGAGGTCATGGATGCCTAACTCTCAGAGAGTGAGATTCAGATGAGAAATTGTCTACAAAACTCTATTGGAAAGAAAGGATCACAACTGATACATAGTGGGTGCTTGGGGGCGTCTAGGGGAAGGTGGCCCGGGGTGCAGGCCAGTAGCTCAGGAAGGCGAGGCTGGGTTCTCCGTTCTGGTGACCAGCAGACTGTGACGGCCAGCTGAGTGGAGCCTCGTTTGCTTTTCCTAACGGGACAGCTGGTTAATTAGCCTCTGAGTACTCCTGACAGGTGCCCGCGTGAATGCTCCAACACATGTCAGGGCCAGCCTCATCCAGATCACGTGGGCGCTCAGCTGGCCAGCCTTGGGCATGAGGCTGTGACCCACTGTCCCATCCCCTGATTCTCGGCTCGTCCCTCAGATGACCCCGTGGAGCAGTTACTGTGCTGGGGACTGAGGGAGCCAGAGACAGCCCTGCCCCAGGAGCCCTGATTCCAGATGGGCAGAAAGGAGGAATCCAGAGAAGGATCAATGGGGGGACCTGGCCAGGGGATGAGGGCAGTCAGTGCCTCCCGGCCTGGGAATAATTCTGCCTGGCTCCGCCACCAATTCCCTGTGACCTTGAGCACCTGCCCTTTCTCTCTCTGGGCCTCAGTTTTCCATCTAAAAGAGGATGTTGGGAGAGGTGGTCCCAGGAAGCTGTGGCCTAAAGCGAAGCAGTGTGGAGTGAGAGATGATCTCTGGAGCCAGCCAGGCCTGGGGTTCTCACCCTGGCTGCTCTGTCCCTGCTTGACCTCGGGCAGGTTGCCCAGCCTCTCCAAGCCTGTCTGACGGGGTGTACTGGCCCTGCTGGCACAGAGCAGACACACATCGTGGACACCCTGCCCAGCAGTGGCTGTTGTGGGTGGACCTCAGGGCAGCTTTGGCCGTGCCCTCCTCCTTTCCCTGTTTCTCCTGCAGTGCCCAGAAGTTCCCCAGGACCTCTTGTCCCCAGGGGATCTGGGGGCCGGGGAGCATTGCTGACCTCGGTGCTGAGTCCTACTGGTTGTGCCAGGACCCCAGGGTCAGGATGGAGCTGGCCGTCCTCTGCCTCTTAAGGGCAGAGGAGTTCTAGATCCTCTAGAACTGCGGAATCTTTCTATTCCCGAATCTTGGAATCCCTGGATTATGGAACCTTAGAATCTTGGTCTATGAAATCAAGACTTCGCGAACCAGACTGGACTTGGAAGTGATCTTAGGGGGTCATCTGATCCAGACCTCCATCCAGCCCAGGCAGCCCCTCTGCAGACCCCCTGGCACCCTGGTGTTCGGGGGCTAACTCTGCAGACCCTCGTGTGGGCCTCAGGCTTCAGTCAGGTCACAAGGCCACCCACCGCGTCCTTGTGGGTCTGGTTGGCTGATGGGCAGGTGGGAAGGAACCTGGCTGCTGCTCAGCTAAGAATAGAAGGCTTTGTGCGATTTAAGTAGCAGCCTGATCATATCAGGCCTCCCAGCTAGGCCCCAGGGAGCTTATTAAGCAGGATCTGGGGCTACGGTGGGTCCAACTGGATGGAGGAGGGAGAGGGTGGGTAGAAGGAGCTAGGGCAGCCTCGGGCTTCCCGGGGACTTCGCTCTTGTTTCCACGGGTGATGATTTTACTTGTTCCATCAAGTCAGGCTCACTGCCCCTCCCTCCTGCTCCCTGGGGCTCGCTGGGGAGCCTCAGCCAGGGTTCCTGGGAGAAATCTCCTCTGAGAAGAGTTCAAACAAACAAGCTGGCCTCTGAGAGGAGCAAACAGATCGATGAAAATGGCTTTGTCTTCAAGGAGAGAGCCGATAACAGCAGTCATTTATTGAGCACCTACTGTATGCCAGACCCTGGGCTCAGTGTTTTGTGCCCTTGCCTCATCTAACCATCATCAGGGTGCTGTGGGGAAGTGTCCTTATCCCCACGATGCAGATGAGAACACTGAGGCCCAGCTAGTACTTGGCAGAGCTGGGATTGGAATCAAGGACTGTCCTACCTCGTTCCTTCTGGCGGCAAAGGCTTCCTGAGTCAGGGGAGAGGTGAGAGTCAGAATTCTTGGAGAGTGCCCTGGGTATAAAGGACTTTGTGGCTCGGTGTAACGAATCATGCTTTGCCTTGTGTTGGAGTCTGTCTGCTTTTGGCAGCCTGGCGTCGGAGAAACAGTCCTGGGTTGGGAGGAAGAATTACAATCCCGTCACAAACAGAGTAGGTGCAGGCACCTGTTCGTTGAGTGTAATGACGCCAAGCCCCCCCTGGGTCTCAGATTCCCCTTCTGTGAAGCGTGCAGAGGCTGCTTGGGGCAGGACCACGAGGCCACAGCTCCAGATCCCTGGTCTTTTGCCAAGGGAGTGTCCTGGTCCCTCTCTCTACAGGTCCCTGTCCTGCCACCTCCCCCTCCTCTCAGAGATTATTCCCAATGTGAGAACTGGAAGGAATCCTGAGTCACCCTCTGACTGTACAGATGGGAAGACTGGGGCCCCAGAAGGACAGGGAATGGCCCAAGGTCACACGGTAAGTGGGCCTGGGAGCACATAGTAGGTGCTCAAGAACTCCCTTCTTCCAGGTCAGTGCCTGCTTCCCTTGGGGCACTGCTTTTGTGTGAAGACCTGGAGGGCCTGGGGTGGGGGGGCGGGGGCCTGGAGTCAGTGGGATCCTGGGAGGGAGGGAGACAGACAGGGACCAAAGGCCCAAGCCTCTGTCTGTAGTGCCCCAGGCTCATCTATACTTGCCCAAATCCTGCCCAACTCAAATGCTCCCTCTTCTGTAAAGCCTGCCTGGACTTCCCTCCCTAATACCCCTGCTAATCCCCCTCTCTACCCCAAGAATTGGAATTTTTTTAACTGTGGTAAAAAACACATAACATAAAATTTACCATCTTAATCATTTTTAAGTGTATAATTCAGTAGTGTTAACTATATTCACATAACTATATATTAACTATATAACTATGTTGCACAACAGATCTCCAGAACTTTTTCATCTTGCAAAACTGAAACTCTATACTCATTAAACAACAACTCCCCACCCCCCACCCCCCAGCTCTGGCAACCACCATTCCACTTTCTGTTTCTATGAATTTGACTACTTTAGATATCTTATATACGTGGAATCATGCAGTATTTGTCTTTTGTGACTGGCTTATTTCACTTAGCCTGATGTCCTCCAGGTTCATCCATGTTGTAGCATGGGACAAGATATCCTTCCTTTTTAAGGCTGAGTAATACTCCATTGTATGTATGTACCGCATTTTATTTGTCCACTTGTTTGTCGATGGACACTTGGGTTGCTTCTATGGCTGCTATTGTGAAAAGAGTGGGAGTTTTGAAGATGAATGGACCTGAGTTGGATCCTGGCTTCCAGCATGACTTGAGCTGCGAGTCTGAGTCCTTTGTCACTTGCTACTGTGCCTAATGGGGTTGCCGCAAGGCTTAGAAATGGTTCGTGTAAAAATGCCTGGCAGATGGCAAGCTCCAGTAAGTGGGAGGTGGGATTCATTCTCATTCTCCACTGTCCATCTAGGGACAGGTCCCTTTTGGGGTATATAGGACCCACACAACCCAGCTCACCTCGACCCCCATCCAGGAGGCGAGCTCAGCGTCTGGTGAGTCTTAGAACAGTGGAGCTGGAGAGCACCTGGGGCAAGAGAGGGGCAGGGACTGGCCCAAGTTCACACAGCCAGTCAATGGTGTCCAGGCTCCCAGCCTGGGGACCTTCCTGCTGCAGTCCCCAGGATCCACAGGCCTTGTCCCTAGGAGGGCCTGGCTTTCCAGGGGCCTGTGTATAATCCTGCAGCAGGCAAGTCTGGAGGAGGTGGGGAGCAGGGCAATGAGCATCTCAGGAGAATCCCTGTGAGGGGCAGAGGCAGGGGGCATCTGCCAGGCTCCTGATCACCTTCTCCTCCCAGGGCTGTGGACAGTGGAGCCGCCCCAGGGACAAGGGGCTCGTGTCAGGCTCGTTTGCATGGTGTAGGCTTGTCTAAGGTCCCTGCCTGGCACCTGGGAGCTCACTCTGCTCTCGCTCACTCTCATTCAGCTGTTGATTTGCTTATTCCTTCCCTCAGTCATTTATTAAGCAAGCACTGCCTGCAGCCTGCTGGGAGCCTAGAGACCAGTTACACCATGGAAGCAGTTAGTAAGGCATAGTGAATGGTATGGAATCTGGGGCTAAACTGCCTGGGTTCAAATCCTGGCTGTGCCAGTTGCTCACTCTGTGACCTTGGACAAGTTGCTTAACCTCTCTGTGCCTGAGATTCTTCTTCTCTAAAGTGGGAATAATGATGTTCCAGTTACTGTTATATAATATATCACCCCAAAACTTAGTGACTTTATATAAAAACAATCATTTTATTATCTCAGTTTCTACAGCTCAGGAATTTAAGATGGGCTCGGCCAAGCGGTTCTGGCTCAGTCTCTCACGTGGTTACTGTCAGATGGTGCTAGAAGAGTGAGGAGCTGGAGCAGCTGGAGGTTGGCCGGACCTCTCTCGCTCTTCCTGTAATCTCAGGGCTTTGTGCCTCTGTGGGCTCGTGCGGGCTTCCCCACAGTATGGCAGCCTCAGAGCAGTCAGATTGTCTACATGGTGGCTGGGGCTCCAGCAGGAGTGTTCCAGCCAATGAGGCAGAAGTTACATCGCGTTTGATGGCCTGGCCTCGGAAGCCCCGTAGTGTCACTTCAGCCGTTAGCCCCAAGCCCTCCCAGATTCAAGTGGGGTAACGTAGACCCTACCTCTCCGTGGAAGAGTGTCCGAGTTACACTGTAAGAAGAGCATGTGGGATGAAAGGTATTGCTGCAGACGTCTTTGAAATACAGTCTGCCATAGTTGTGAGGGTTAGATAAGTCAAAACATGGGCACCATCTAGAACAGCGCCTAGGCATTGTATATAAGTGGTAGGTGTATATAGTCAAGGGTGATTTTGACCTTATGCACTGTACTCATGATGTGCTGTCTTTGGGACTTGACTCCCACTACGGAAGCCAATTCACTGAACAGAGCAGTTCCCATTTGGGTACTGAGGGATCTATAGGAGTTCGCCAAGCCAGGGCAAGTGGGAAGGCACCCCATGCAGAGGGAACTAGCTGTGTAAAGGTGTGGAGCTGGAGAATAGAGTCCCTGGGGCAGGACTTCTGGGGATCCCCTGAGGCGAGGAGGGGGAGGCCAGGAAGATGAATTGAGGCCAGGCTGAGAAAAGCTTTTCATATGGGGTGTGTTTGATCCTGTAGGTCCCAGCGAGTCTTTGGCTGTTTCTCAGACAGAGATATGAGGGCCTGGAGTGCCCTAGTAGGTGAGCCACTTCTGAGACGGAATCAGCAGGCCTTGCGGGGTATGGGGAGAGGTCAGGAATGATGCGGCTCAGGTGTTTGCTGGGGTATTTGTATCAGTTTTGCATGTGATATGCATACCCACCCTGGCCTCCTTCTCTCCCCTTCCAGTATATTGGATACTTTGTGATTTTTCTCTGCTCAGATTGTCTCTCCTGCAGTGGAAGGTAGAAGGGTGGGGGTTGACTGCCTTGGCAGAGGGGTCTGGAGGAGCCTGGCACCCAACCCTGGGGCAGCTGGCAGGGCCAGAGAACATCCAGTGGCCTCCTGCTAGTGGGGAACGGCCCCAGCACCCCTCATGGTCTCCCCGTTCAGCACCCCTCCCCACTCTGACTTCAGCCTCGCAGGGTCCAAATGGAACAGATCCCCAGGGTTGTGGTATCCAGCCCCCCTCACATCACAGATGGGGAAACTGAGGCCCAGTGACTTGCTCCAAATCCCATGGCAAGTCAGTAAAGGAGCCAGCCTCAGGCCCTTCACGTGGCTGCAGCCAGGTGCACTAGGCTCAGGGCTGCCTCCAGTGGGGGGTGGGGGTGGATAGGTACTCTTCAGGCACAGGGGTCCTTACTGGCAGACCCTCCACCCACCCTCTAAGGCCAGTGTTCCCTCTGAGGGAGGTCGTGGCTGGGAACATGCTTTTTTTTTTTTTTTTGTGAGGAAGATTAGCCCTGAGCTAACATCCATTGCCAATCTTCCTCTTTTTGCTGAGGAAGACTGGCCCTGGGCTAACGTCCGTGCCCATCTTCCTCCACTTTATATGGGACGCCGCCACAGCATGGCTTGACAAGCTGTGCATTGGTGCGTACCCAGGATCCGAACCAGGGCCGCCGCAGCAGAGCGCGTGTACTTAACTGGTGTGCGACCGGGCCAGCCCCTAGAACATGCTTTTTTTTTTTTTTTAAAGATTTTTTATTTATTTTTTGCCCTCAAAGCCCCAGTAGATAGTTGTATGTCACAGCTGCACACCCCTCCAGTTGCTGTATGTGGGACTCGGCCCCAGGATGGACAGAGAAGCGGTGCCCCGATGCGCACCCGGGATCCAAACCCGGGCCGCCAGCATCGCAGCGCGCGCACTCAACCACCAAGCCACAGGGCCGGCCCTAGAACATGCTTTTAAGGAAAGGAAAGAAGGGCTTAGCAGCTGTGTGGCCCTGGGAAAGTCACCTGGTCTCTCTGAGCGTGGTTTTCTTGTCTGTAGAAGGAGTGGGAGAACACCGAGCCCAGCAGCCTGTCCTGAGCGTGAGATGACCTCACCGGTGCTGAGTTCTTATCTCTGATGCTGGTGCTGCATCTGGGAAAGGGAGCCGCCAAGGGCTACTGGAAGGGACATTTGAGCTGTGATTTGGAGGCAGGGCAGGACTAGGGCTGGGGAAGGGGGGATCTTGATCCTAAAAGCTCTGAGCTGTGACTGGGCTGGTGCGGCTCTCCCCTTGCATGTGAGAAGGGGCCCAAGGGAAAGATGGGGTGGGATCCAGGCAGGATCCCCTCTGGGTGCAGTCTCCTCCCCCAGCACTGAGAGGGAGGGTGTGATGAGAGAGGGCTTCCTGGAGGAAGAGTTTGTAGAAACTGAGAGGGAAGGAAGGGCTGAGACAGGCAAGAGTCCTCCAGGGCCGGGCATCCCCTGAGGCCCTGTGCTGCAGCCATGAGAGCCAGCCCTGAGCCCTGGCCAAGCCAACCTTGACTCCTGGAGCCCATGATGCCCAGGGAGGCTGGTGCCCTGAGGGAGGCAGTGGCCCAAGTCCATCCTGCTTCCGGGATGCCCTGTCCACGTGGGCCTGTCTGCAGATCTGCGTTAACCTCCGTGAGCTTGGACTGTGTGCGCATGTGTGTTTCCTGGGTCTGTCTGTATTTTTATATATCTGTGTGTATGCATTTGCAGGCCCCGTATGATATCTCCCTGTAAATGGCAGACAGGTTAGAATGTCTCTAAAAGGGCTCTAAGTGCTCATACGTCTTAAGCCCTGAGGAGGAGCAGAGCAAAGAGACAGCCCCTGCCCTGGGAACCTGCAGGATGAGGGGAGATCCAGACCTCACCAATGGGGCAAATTCAGCAGAAAGACAAGTTCCCAGATTTGAGAAACCTCTCCCGGGGGCCCCTCTGTGCTGAGCTCGGGCTGGCTCAGATCAGAGCCTGATGGAGATGCCTTGAGATGGGAGAAAGGAGAGAGCAGGTTTAGGGGAATGTGGTGAGTTCCCTTTGGCCGCTGGAGGTGTGAGGTTCCTGTGGGATGTCCAGGGTGGGATGACCAGAGGGTCATTGGGTACTTGGGCCTTGAGCTTGGTCCAGGCAGAGACAGGTGGGGTGGTGCATGATATTGACCAAGGAGAATATGAAGGGCAAGGGAGGAAAAAATGGCTTGGGATCGAGGGCAGCAGCATGAGACCTGGGCAAAGAGGAGAGCCAGCCAAGGAGCTGGGGCATGGGCTGGAGGGGGAGGGGAGAAACCGGAGCTGTTGGTGTCCTGGAAGCCAGGGAAGGAGGCCGTTTCCAGAAGGAAGGCGAGGTCCACGGTGTCAGGGAGGCCTGAGAACTGTCCAGGGGGCTTACCACATGGAGGTCACCATGGAACTTGGCGGGAGGAGAGGGTGGTGGGTTAGCAGCAGGTGGGAGGGAGGAAGTGGAGACATGAGTGTAGACAACTCAGAAGTTTGGATGAGAAGGAAGGAAAGAAAGGGTGTGCCAGCTGGAAAGGCGTGGAGGAGGGCGAACTGGGTGAGACTCAGGCCTGTTTATTGCCTCCTGGAAGGAGCTGCCAAGAGGAGAGCAGGAGGGAGGAGGAGCCCCACGCCCCTCTGTGAGCACCTGCTGTAGTCCTCTGCAGCACCCGCCTCGGAGGAGGGTGCCTGGAGGAAGTGGCTCTTCCTGGAGGGCTTGTTGTGGAGAGCAGGGGCGGAGGAGGTGGCATGGTGGCAGCCCTCAGTCCTGCCCTGAGCTCTGCCAGGCTCCAGGGCCTCCGTCCATGCGGGGTGTGGGGAGGGTTGGGGGCCCTCACCTGCGGAGACTTCTGACCTCCTGGGAGGGAGAAGTCCCACAGACTCAGAGCATCCTCATAAACCAGGTTCCAGGCCAGTGGTTGAAGCTCAGGGCTGGGCCGGGTTGACCTCCAGTGGTTTTGTGTCTCCAGTGCTCGCCGAGGTGGCTTCATAGAGGCTTCAAAGGGAAGCATCAGGACAAGGATTCACCTACTTGCAAAGAGGCCACACCCAACCCCATCCCTGGGCTCAGCTCCCAATTACTGGGAAGTTCTTTCTCTAGGTCTAGCCTAAGCCTTTCCTGCTGTGCGTTCCCTTCTGGTGAACTTGTTTTTTTTCTGGTGAACCTGCTTTGTGGAGCCAAGCCCATCAGCCTGCTGTGTTGAGTGGCGGCCAGTGTTTTTACAACTTGTTTTCATGAAGTTGGTTTGAAGTCTGCCTGCATTCCCAGAGTGTCAGACCCGCCCTGATTCACAAGGATTGACCAAAACAGGGTCTGAGCCAACGAGAGGAATCTGAGGACTTAGTCATCCCCCTTGGATCATCCACAGAGTCTCCTGCTTTCCTTGCAGTAAATAGAAGGAAAGAAAGTGAGCTCCAATGGCCCGGAGGGGTCAGCGTTCGGGGATGTGAACAGGCTCCGACGAGGCTGGCGGGTCTGGAGGGGCCTGTGCTTGGGCTCGGAGTTGGGCAGACCTCAGTGCAAGTCCCTGCTCCGCTGCCTGCTGCGTGGGCTCATCAACAACGCTAGGGCTCTGAGCCTCAGTTTCCTGATCTCGGAAATGGGAAATGAATGACACTACCTCATAGGTTGGGTGTGTAGAAGCAGACCTTGAGACAAAGATTCAAGTCAGAGTGATTTATTAGGAAGTTTTCCAGAAAAAACTCTGCGAAGGGAATAGGGAAAGTAGAGCCAGAAAGAGAAGGAAGAGTGTGACTTCAAGCCGAGCCCCTTGGTGAGCAGAGGCGCTCTGGGGACACAGGCTGGAGTGGACTGTGGGGGCAGGGGTGCTCGAGAGCTTAGACCTCTGCCCTGGGGGATGGCCATGCCCGGAGGCAAAGAGACTCTGCAGCCTGAGGGCACGCGCCACACCCCTGCACAGGTGTTGGCTGTTGGGCGGGACCACACAACCCCATGTGCCCCAGCATGGGAAAGGGTCCCAGAGGACGTGGGTGGAGCACGACAGAGGCCTGTCCTGAGGATAAGTGTGTGGATTATACACGATAAAGCATACACTGTGCCGATTACGCAGAACTTGGCACAGGGGAAACACCAATAAGTGACAGGTCTTCTAGCCTGTTAGAAAGGGGGGTGCAGAATGGGTGCCCCAGGATAGTGTGGTCAGTAAGAGGTAGGACCTTCTGAGAGCTGCCCCGTGTGCCTGCTGCTGCCCCAGCCCAGGTGCAGGCTCGCTCTCAGCTCCCAGGGGCAGAATCCCACAGAGCTCTCCAGCCCCCACGCTTCTCCCCGACCACTCGGCTTCAGGCAATCGCTCCAACCTCTTTATCAGCTCTGCTCTGGCCCTCAGCCCTGTCTGATTCGGAACCTGAACTAACCTCCCAGTGGGCAGGGTGAACTGAGCCGGGTACCAGAGTGGTCAGTCACCGCTATTGAGTCATTAGCTCAGCTGGCAAGCATTTATTAAGTACCTACTGTGTAAGGGCTTCTGTGCTTAGACGGGCAGGGGCCTGCTTTCACTGGGCTTAATGTCTAGTGCACTGCAAGGCTGCGCCCCATCCCAAGGCCTGGGGAACCGCAGGCCCCAGGGGTGGGTGGACATAGGGTGGTGGCCACAGAGGAGGAAATGGTCTGAAATATCTGGGGCCTCCCTGCCCTCCCTGCCCAGGAGCAGGCAGGGAGCGGCTGGCCTGGGTGGTAGGTGCAGGGAAATGAGTTTGCTCCCTCCTGGGTATTTGTTGCTGCCTACGGTGGCTCCAGCGCCACCGCTAGGGCTAGGGCTAGGGCTAGGCTGGGAGACGCTTTGATCCACCAGCAAGGCCCTCCTGGGCCCCTGCCCCGCTTCTGCCTCCTTTGTTCACACGTGCTCTTGGTGTGTCTGTCAACACCATCAGACCATGGGCCCCTCCAGCAGGAGCCTCGTCTGTCCAGTGGGGCCTCGGGGCCTCTCCCAGCACACAGGACAGCTCAGGAAATGTGTGTTGGTGACTGGATCTATGGATGTCTAGACTGGCTTGGGAGTCAGAGTGTGAATCCTGGCTCTCCCACTTGCTTCACTGTGCCCTTGAGCAGGGGACCCAAACCCTCTTGAGCCTCTGTTTTGCCATCTGTAGAGTGTACTGCAATATGGTTGGCTAAGAGGAGAAAGTGGGAGAACAGACAGAATCTCAGCCTCATACAAGCTATGGCCAGCCCTCCGGAAATGGCGGACAGCGCTGTACTAGATGGACTCAGCATGCGCCAGGCCAAGTAGGAAACACAAGAGAGATGGTGTTAGGCCCCCATCACATTGTTCAGCACTTTACAGTTTACAAAGCCCTGTCACATCCTGCTCACTGGATCCTCCCAGTCGTCCCATGAGGCAGTCTGGGCTGGCTGCAGTATGCCCTTGTGACAAATGAGGATGCTGACCTGCCTTCCAGTGGCCAAGCCAGGCCCAGAACCCAGGTCTTCCAGCTCTCAGTCTCCTGCTCTCCTGGACGCTCCTGCCCTCTGGAAGCTCCTAGATGTGAAAGATGCTGGGAAGGGTGGTGGGCAGGGAATGTGGAGATTTGTCAGCCCAGATGTCAGGAGGCTGAGTGTGCTTTCTGGTGGCTTTAGCCCAAAGGGTGTCACTGTCACCAATAGGCCCAGAGTAAGGGGGCGGGGGGACAGGGCATGGGTAGTGGTGGACTGAGTAGAGGTGCAGAGGAGGAGAAAGCCAGTTGTAGGGGCCACAGGTCCTTGGGTCCATTCACTCAGCCTGATGGACCAGAGGCTGCTAGGCCCTCCCACCCAGGTCCCTTCACAGATGGTGCTGGAGTATCAGGGACTCTAAGGAGCGCCAGGTCTGCATCTAAGCATCAGTGTGGAACGCTTTCTAAAAGGCAGACTCTGGGGAAGGCAGGGCTGGCTGGCTGGCCAGCTGATACTCAGCGAGATGAAGTGACCAGCACAGGTGGCCTGGGCCCCACAAAAGGGAGAGCTGGTGAGCAGGGAGTGGACAGGCAGGCCCAGCCCCAAATTTGCAGGGCCCAGGACTAAAATACAAATAGAAGCCCAATATAAATCTATCTTTGTCAGATATCTGAAGATTATAAAAGAGACCAAGAAACTCTTAAATAAAAGTTTGATTTTCCCATCTTGACAAATACATATTCATAATGTAAATTGAAATATATGTGTCAGGTTATGGTTTTATTTGACTGAAAGTGACAAGGTATCAAGGAAGACTGAATTTAATTATTATTACACATCTGGGTGTTTTGTTGGTGGGCTGGTGATGTTTGGGTGAATAATAAGACTTAGAATTCATGCATTATTATTTATTTCATAAAATATATTTTATTGTCTTCATTTTAGCAGGATCACTATCATTATATAGTTGTAATCAAGATTTTCACATCATCTGAAAATTGTGTATTGACGGTAGTAATCTAAAGGACCAAAAATAAAATGCAATTGTATTTAAAGTATACAGAATTCGAATATATTTCCATCAAAAATGTAAATTAAATGTAAAGAAAGGAAAATTTATATTTTCAAAAATTGTTTTTATTCCTTGAAATTATCTATGGAAATTAAAACTATACACATCATAATTAATATCAGATGTTAAAGTAAAATTATTTCAATAGAGATGAAATATTAATTCAAATTTTTGAAGATTGTATAAAAATGAAACTATTCACAGTTCTAGCATTTAATGTCCATCTAGTTGCCAATGTCAAGAATTAGTATCTTCGTGTTACATTAATTTGAGTAATGTGAATTGTTAAATACTGTAAGTTGTTCCTGAGCTGCCATGTGCCTTTATTGTGAATACCACCCTGACTCATGAGAAGGTAGTTTCAGAACCACAAATTGGAACAGGGAGAAAAGCCAAAAAAATAAAAGGATGATCAGCATTACTGGGAAACGGATACTTGGTTATGCAAGAAGCTATTGCACATTGCACTCTGAAAGGATTTGATAAGTTTAATTTATCAATTAAATTGCCTGCCCCCCCAAACATTCTTGCCACTTAGTCCCCTTCCACTGTCCCTCCCTCTCCCCCATCAGCAACGACGCAACCCACAGACCTTCCTCTGGACAGAATCACCTTTTGTTCTTCAAGCCCAAGAAATGGAGAAGAGTTTCTCTGGGGCCTGAGTGGTGTTAGGGGGGCCGGTCAGGCTTGTGGGTTCTCTGGATGTCGTGTGACAGGGGCTCCTGCATGTTCTTTTATATGCTTATCTGTGAGTGTGTTTGTGATGTGTGGGGCTCAGGGCACCGGCCCTCCTTCCCCGCGCCTAAGGGTGATTCAGGGGCTGGGTCTTCTTGCCAATGACATCTCTGTCATACAGCTGACAATAGATGAACCATGGAGCGTATGCTCCGGCCGGAGTTTAAATCTAGGTATCTGCACTCACTCATTCATTTCATTCATATGTGCATTTGTTCGTTTATTTGAAACCTACATTCACTTCCTCCAGGCCTTCATTTCATTGTGGAATGCCAGGCCATAGCAGTCTTGTAGTGCAGCCCCATGATCCTACAGATGAGGGAACTGAGGCTCAGAGAAGGGCACTGATGTCCCTAGGACCACACAGCAGAGAAGCCCACTGGCCGGGCTGCACAGTGCAGAGGATGGGTGCCAGGTCTGAGTTGCAGGTGAACTCTGAAGAGGTGTTGCTGTGTCCCAACCAGCCTCCCTCCCTTCATCAGACGCGGCCACCCCAGACTCCGCCACAGGGCCCTGGGGAGATCCTGCAGAGGTTTCTGCTTGAAGAGCCACTTCCTGTTTGGGGCCGAGCACTTCCTTCAAGTGACTCACAGGCTCCCAGTGGCCCCGTGCTGGGAACCAAGGTTGGGGGTGGAGACAGGCCTGGGCCGTATCACCTTCTGCCTATGACCCCAGCTGGGTGACCCTGAGACCAAGCAGGGCCACAGACTGGAGGTAGGAGATGGAGATGGGAGGAGGATGCTAGACTGTCCTCCTCACCCAGCCTGGTGGGCAGGGCTCTGAGAGAGCAGGGGCCTCAGGCCACGGTGGGCATGGGACAGCCTCCACAGCCAGCCATTCCCACTTGCGGTTTGCAGGGTGGCTGCTGCTGAGATGGGGGCTCACAGCAGAGCTGGGACCCCTCAGGGAGAGTTTGTGACACTTTCTCTTCCTTGCAGAAGGACAGTGAGGTGTGATGGAAAGAGCACTAGGCCGGGAGTCATGAACTTGGATTTCTGACACCAACTTTCTCATGAACTTGTCATCTCCCTGCCCCTCTCTTGACCTCCATATCCATGTCTGGGGGAGGACTTGCTGGCTGTGACATTTTGTGGCAGCTTGGGATTGCGGGATTTACATTACGAGGTTTGAGTTTAAATCCTGGCTCTGCCATCTTGCTGGATGCGTCCACCTCTCAGAGCCTCCATTTTAAAATTTGAAATAATAATAATCACTTCAAGCATTTTACATAATTTAATCTTCACATCAACCCTGTGGGGCAGGTTTTTTTTTAATTATTATTTTTATTATTTTATATATAAGGAGCTTGAGGCACAGAGAGGTTAAGCAACTTGCCCAAGGTCACACAGTAATAGCCAAGATTCTAACTTGGGCCGTTTGACCCCAGCGCCCATGCCGTTAACAACTATGTTCTTGCTACTCAAATTGCAGTCGCTAGACTTGCAGCATCAGCATCACCTGGGAGCTTGTCAGAAATGAAGAATCTCAGGCCCCAGCCTAGACCTACCAAGTCAGACTGCATTTTAATAAAATCTCTAGGTGATTTGTTTGCACGCTGAAGTTGAGGAGCCCTGCTTTATTTATATTCCCTCTGTCTCTTAGGCCTTAGGATCATTGTGGGAGATGAAGGAAATAAGGTGTTTTGTAAACTGTAAAGTGCAGTGCATTCAGGCCATTGTGAGAAACCTGGGGACTGGAGGTGGAGGGAGGCAGGGCTAGGGGTGCCTGAGGGTCCTTCTCTCAGTAGCTGGATGTCATTTCCAAGCAGTCTCTGAGCCCAGCTTGTTCCCCTCCAGTCTGAGGCTGAGTCTGGCTGTGTGTTTCTTGCTGGTGTGTGGCTCCAGGGCCCAATCGGGTTGGAGAGAGTTCTCGTGTTGGCATGGGCTTGGGCTGGGCACCAGGGCTGGGCAACTGCCCTGGGTCTGCAGGGCACCAGGAGGCTTGGGTCCCAGCCCTGGCTCTGCCTCTGACTCCCTGGCCCCTGGCCCCGCCAGCCTCAGTGTCCCCTAGTGGGCAATGTGGCAGCGTCCTCTGAAGCCTGCAGTGCTGACCCAGGGTGCCCCCCACCCCTTCCCCTCTCCCCGTGGCCTGTAGGTACTGTCTCTCCTCCCAGTTCCTGGGCAGGAGGGCCGCCCTGCCGGCTGTAGGAGCTGGCAATGGGGGAGGTGGTGCGTGAGTCAGAAGTCAGCCACATAATTGTGGTGCCCCAGATCCCGCCTCCAGCCCACCGGCCCTCCCTCAGCGGCTGCTTTGGAAGAACAGCTGGTTTGGCGGCTACCTCCAGAGAAGCAGGTCCCTGGACAGCACGAAAGGGCCTCTGCCCCCCAGGAGCCAGGCGCAGCCCCAGGTTTCACCCCAGGGGGGCTGGGCCTTGGATCGGGTTTCCATGGGTCCTGGACTGGGCAAGAGTGGTTCAGGGAGCAGGTTGCCCTGGGTTTGGGGTTGGGGCTGGTTTGTAGACAGCATGTGTGGAGGTGGGATTGTGTGTGTGGGGTCTTGTGGCCCATGGCTGGATCTCCTGCGTCTCGTTGGCTCACCCACCAGCTTGGCAGCTTCCCCAGGGCAGGGACTAGATGTGAGCTGGCACAGGGTGGGCACTGGCTGGGGACTCACAAGGGTCGGGTGTGGGGGAGAAGGCAGGGTGGACTGATGAGTGACCTGACTGGGTTTGTCCCCTTGTCCCCTCAGCTCACCCAGTGAAGTGACATCACCACCTCTGTGGACAGGAGACCCCGGGAGCCCAGCTCACGGCCACTGGTACCTTCTTCCAGGTAAAGGAAAAAGAAAGGAAGGAGTGAGGAGAAAGGAGATAGAGAAAAGCTACAGAGAGCAGGTCACTGGGTTCGAAAACAGTGTCCGCCTCTCCCATGGGGGCAGCACTCTACAGTTTACCAAAAAAAGGCAGGAGGAACAGGGATTATTATCCCGTTTTACAGGCAAGAACAAACTGAGGCTCCGAGTAGAGTGGTCTCTGGCTTACTCCAGTGTACCCAGTACCTGTCTGAGCACCTTACATGTGTTCGCTCATGTCGTCCTCATGACGTGAGGTCAGTGCTTTCACATCTCCACTTTATAGACAAGCAGAGTGGGTATAGAGGCGGTGAGGAGCCTGCTCATTTATTAAGTGGTTGAACTGGGTCTCACACCCAGGCAGGCTGGCTCTCATTGCCCATTCTCAATCCCTGTGATTTACTGCCTCTTAGAACCAAGTATTAAACTGTTTCCTTGACCTCCGACTGGGGGTTTAAGAGGCTCCCATTTCCAGGGAGGATTTGTATTTTAAGAGAGAATCCTGGAAGCAGTGATGCTTCAGCCAAAGGAATGAACAGCAAATGATGGAACTGGAGGCCTTGAATCATGGAATTGGCATGAACCTTCAAGGTGTGCTGGGCCAGCCAAGTCCTGGGACTTTCTTCCTCAGCATTCCAGCAAGGCTGGTTTTCTTTGGTTACTGAAGGGAAACCTGGAAATTTGAAAGAAGGGAAGAAATGTTCTGGGCCCAGGTTCTCAGACTTGCCTGGAAATAGAGTGGCTGCTGCTCTTCACAGAACACCATGATGAAGGGAGATATAAATGACGGAGGAAATCAGCATTCTGTGCTAGATCTGAGGGCGTCTTCTACTAGACCTGGGGCAGAAATGTGCAAACAGATATCAGAGGCTTAAGAAAAAATTGTGGGGGAAAATACTTAATTGAGACTTTTTTTAGTAACTTAATTTTTTCTGTAAATAGGGAAAAAGCTCATTATTATTCAGAGGCGGACTTGGGACCAGGCTCTGAAGTGGTTGTGCAGTTGTGGTTTAAGAGGCTCTGATCAGTTCCTTCTTTCCTTCCTTTGCACATTTAACCAGCTTTTCTGACTGACAGATAAACGGGCACCTCCTTGGTGCTGGCCCAGTGCAGGGACACAAGTCCCCTGCACAGTGACTCCTCTAGCAGGGATGGGGCCTGGGGTATCTTGTGTCCCCATCACCCAGTGCAGGGCCGCAGACACTGTGGATCTTCAGAAAAGCTTGGCAGAATGGATCAGAAATCTCTGCCTAGGGAAGCTCTCAGACTGGTGGAAAGACAGCCACGGAAGTGGATAATTGCTGTGCACAGAGGCCTGTGATCATGTCTCGAGAGCTCTGCCAGATGATGTGAGCACAAAGCGGGGAGGCAGTGGGCTTCTGTGGGGGGGGTCAGCCCAAGCTTTGCACAGGGTCTGTTTATTAAGATGGGTGGGATTTGGATTGGGGGTGGGAGTGGGGCTCTTCTGGCAGAGGGCCCAGCAGGGGCAAAGGCGTGGAGGGGGAAGGCTGGGTAATGTGGTGTGCTTGGAACACGGCAGTGTGAGGAGGGGCCGGGGGAGGGCATGCCAGACAGGTAGGTGTGAGTGGAGGGAAGCAAGAGAAACATTCCTTAAATGGCAGGTCTTGCTTCTCTTCCCATCCTCAGGGCCTGCTTGGGAAGCCTGTTTGTATAATAACTCTGCTATTTTACATAAATAAATAAAATAAATCATTGCTTCCATTCCCTCAGGGGGCAAAAACTGGGCAGAGACAAGTTTGCTCAGTGCAAGTCTCTGCCAGACTCAGCTTCCTCCTTCTCCTCCTCCCGTGCAGGCGGCCCCCCTTCCCCAGAACCCAGGGAGAGGCATTTGGAAAAAGCCAGCCTGGTCCCTGTGACTGAATCACTGGGCTCCTGGGAGGAGCCGGAGCGTCAACCGAGGGTGAGAGGATGGTGAAAGTCTCCCCCCTCACCGGGCTCTGGGGGAGGCCCAGCCAGAGGCCCTGGGGACATTTGCCTGCTCTGCCTGCTCCAGGGAGAACCTGTCTATGCCAGTGGGGGAGGGAGGTGGCAAGGGACAGGCTGCTCCTTTCAGGAGGGCCCTCCTACAGTCGTGGCTTAAAGAGGGAACCACTTGGCTTTCTAGGGAGGGAGGGGCCCATCACAGAGAGTATGCAAGCCTGTGCAGGCCGCTGTGCTGGGGAACCACCACTAGGAGCTGTACAGGAGGAAGGGAGGTTGGACGGAACAGCTCCAGGCCTTTCCTGGTGCTCACAGTTGATGACTTTAATAGTCTGAAATCCAGGGATAGTTCTAAGATCCCTGTGGATTGCACTAGGATTCCATGGTTGTATGAGTCTCAGGTGAGGTGACTCTAAGACTCTGGTTTAGAGTTTGCAGCTGGAGATTTTTGAGTTCTGTGATGCTAAGCTCTGCTCTCTAGGCAAGGCCAGGTCACTCCGTGACTCCTGCACCCAAGCGCATAGCCCTGACTTGGAAAGAGAGGTCCTTTCTGTGCCAAGAAGACCCAAGGCCCCTGGGCAGAGTCCTGAGCCTGGCTCCTGTCCAGCCTTTAGCCCCAAACTCGTCTCAAACATGCAAGTCTGTCCCCTGAGGGCCTTAACCGAGGGTGCGGCTCAGCAGACCTATCCTGCCACCCACCAGCCTCGCACCCTTGCCTGTAAAATGGGCACCTGGTACTTACCTGCGGAGCTGGAGAGATGCTTCAATGAGACAATGTGTGTGGAGGCTCTGTGCATGTTATAATTGTAGCTGCGATGAGGTTGTCTCCTTGAAAGAAAGGTCCACGTCTGATTCTCTGTGACTCTCTCGGCTCCCAGCAGTGCCTGGCACGTAGTGGAGGCCTCTTAAACAGTTACTGAAAGAGCTCCAGAGCCTTAGATATGGGACAGATGGTACCGGAGGCCACAGTGTGGAAGCCAGCCCTTCCCGAGGGAGAGGCAGGGAGCACCTCCTATGGGAGGGCAGCCGGGAAGGGCAGAAGAACTGGTAAAGCAAGCCTGCGGTGATGCCGTCCGCCTTGGCCTGCTCTTGGGAGGAAGGGCAATCAGAGGTCTCTTGGGACAGAAGTGTTGGGTAAACAGGAGGCCCTGGCATCTCCGTGGAAAGAGATTAATAATGACCCTAATTATGGCATGATTGATTCTTCGAGGGCTCCTGCTGAGCCCCAGCCTCAGCTACTGAGTAGCTTTTCCCCAAAGAATGAGCGGGCGTGACAGGGGGACAGGGGATGCTGGCCCACCTGGTCTTTTGATCTCCAACGCCTGCCTCCCGGCACCTCCTCCCCCAGCCTCTCCCCACTGGCAGCTGCCTCAGCGACAGACTTCCTTCCTGCCCTACCTCTGCCTACCTATGCTGATTTCATTAGAATCTAGGGCTTTCTCGGAGTCCCAGAGAAGTGGAGAGACTTACCCAGGGTCACACAGTGGGATGGTGGCAGCCCAGATCTCTCAATTCAAGCCATCTGATGAGGCCCGTGCCACAGGAAATGTGGTGAATCTGTGAGCATCCTCAAAAGCTAAGTGCAAAGGCTGTGCTGGAGGGTGGCGGGGCGGGGCCTGGGGTTAGTTAGTTCCTGGAGTGGGAAGTCCCATTATCAGCCCTGTCTCCCCACCTCTAGCCCCAGCCCTGGGGCCAGGGATTGGTTTTGTGGGTCTGGGTTTGGTTGGCTTTTCGGGGAAGCAGCCCAGCTGGTGAGCTGCCCGGGGATGCCCTGCCGCCCCTGGACCCCCAGAAGGCAGGCAGGCTCCTGAAGGCAGCAGACCCCACCCCCACCGTCACCACCAGATAGAATCTGTGCGGGGCTCAACCTGCTGGACAGAGCCCTCAGCCCTGGGAGAGCCCCTGTTCACCCCTCTTGCCACCAGGCTTTCCTTGTGCTGTCCCCTTTCCCAGAGCCCCCTTCTCTCTCCCTTTTGTGCTACAAATCCTCCCTTACTTCTGAGTTCCGCCTAGATCCCGCCCTCTCTGGAAGCCGCCATGCAGTGGTCAGTGCTGGGACCTCAGGAAGCGCAAGGGCTCTGGGGCGCAGAGGAGACCCTGACCCAGGTGGGAGCGTTTGCTGGAGGAGGGGCTACTGAGCAGAGACAGTGGGAGCTTTCCAGGCCTTAAGGAGGGGCAGAGGGCCCTAGCTAAGGTGGTTCACAGGCACACCAGCACTGGGAGCAGGGCGTGGGCAAGGCAGTGAGGAAGAACCACAGGGAGCCCTGGTCTCGCTCCACAGCCATGTTGCCCGAGCACTGTGGGGAGGAGTCGCCAGGGCCCTGGGCCTTTTACACTTTGGGTTTTGCTGTAAGTCTGGGGTCATCACTGAGTTGTCCAGGCCGTGACTCCCTCTACATTGGTCCCTGTCAGAGATGGTGGAGGCCCATGGGACTCAGGCGACCCGGCCGCTCATCTGTCGCAGGCCTTCTGGCAGGTTTCATCCTGGTTTGGCTGCTCCGGTCAGTGGCAGGCTCAGGGGTCCCGGCCGTTTGTCCTGGGAGTGGAGGGACTCTTCCCTTCGGACCACGCAAGGACTGTGGGACTCCTCCTTCTGTCCTCCCTCAGCAGCCCCATCTCTGCTGTCCTCCTGGGGATGAGGAGAGAGCAGGTGGTTAAAGGGTTTTAGAAGATGAGTGCTAGAATGGCCCTTGGAGAGCAGCCAGTGGTGTTCAAACCCTCCCACGGTACAGACGGGAAAGCGGAGACCGGAGGCCTGTGGAGGTCCCCCACCTGCTGGGTGCTGGGCTCGGGTGGAGGCCCTGGGGAGGGTAGCCCTGGCCGGGGAGAAGGGGAGTATTTCCTCCTCCGCATGCGTGCTCTGCCTCCTTCCCTGGGGCCCTGGCAGGCTGCTGGAGAAGGTCAGGTCTCTGCCTCCCCCAGCCCCACACCCATCGGGGGCTTCCCTTTTCCTCCCCGGGATCCTGGCCCCACTACTTGCTCCTGCACCCCTGGTGCCAACCAAAATATTGAGCGTGGCCCTTTGAGATGCAGTTTGCGGTGACACAGATGCTGTGGCTGGCATAGACAGGGAAGGCGGCAGAAACATGAGCCGGCTCACCCTCTGGGGCTGGTCCCACACGAAGACTGAGCTTTAGAGTCAGCAGCCCTGGATCACATCCGCCTTCCTCCACAGTCAGCTCTTTGACCTTGGGAAATCACTTAATCCCTCAGGCCTACCTATCTACCTGCCTATCTATCCATCAATATATTTATTTATTTATTTATTTTTTGTGAGGAAGATCAGCCCTGTGCTAACATCTGCCAATCCTCCTCTTTTTGCTGAGGAAGACTGGCCCTGGGCTAACATGCATGCCCATCTTCCTCGACTTTATATGGGATGCCGCCACAGCATGGCTTGACAAGTGGTGCGTCAGTGCGCGCCCGGGATCCGAACCGGCGAACTCCGGGCTGCCGCAGTGGAGTGCGTGCACTTAACCGCTTGCGCCACTGGGCTGGCCCCAATATAGATATTTAAATATGTGTATTGAATTAATAGACTTTATGTCTTTTTAGAATAGTTTTATGTTTACAGAAAAATTGATCAGAAAGTGCAGAGAGTGCCTACATACTATCCCTCCCCCACCCTAGTTTCCCCTATTATTAACATCTGACATTAGGGTGGTGCATTTGTTACAATTGATTAGCTAACCTTGATACGATATTATTAACTAAAGTCCATAGTTTAATTAGGGTTTACTCTTTGTGTTGGGCATTCTATGGATTTAGACAAATATATAATGACATGTGTCTGTCATTATAGTGTCATACAGAATGGTTTCACTGCCCTAAAAATTGCCTGTGCCCCTGGCAACCACTGATCGTTTTACTGCCTTTTGGTTTTGTTTTTTCCAGAATGTCGTGGTTTTTCCAGACGGTTTTGCCTTTTCCAGAATGTCTTATAGTTGGAATCATACAGTGTGTAGCCTTTTCAGATTAGCTTCTGTCACTTAGCAATATGCTTCTAAGGTTCCTTCATACCTCTTTGTGGCTTGATAGCTCATTTCTTTTTATTGCTGAGTAATTTTCCATTGTCTGGATGGACCACAGTTTGTTCATCCATTCACCTGGAGCCCGTATTCTAATCTGTGAAAGAAGCCTGTTGAGCTCTACTTTGGAAGGTTGTCATCAGGAGATGGCACAGGTTCATTGCTCAGCATGGTGCCTACAAGCCCCCACACCACCTTCTGTAACTAGCTTCTTTCACTTAGCATAATGTTTTCAAGCTTCATTCATGTTGTAGCATGTATCAATGTTTTATTCCTTTTTATTACAGACCTGGGCCCTTTTATTGTCCTCTCATCTAGTCCCCATTTCTCAGATGTGTAAAGTAAGGCTCAGAGACAGCTAGTGACCTGTCCGAGGTCACCAGCAAGTCAGTTGAAGGAGACCAGGCTGGATCCCAGGCACTGACACCAGCCAGAAACTCCTTCCACTCGCAGGAAAGAGTGTGGGCGTGGGGCCGGAGGCAGTGGAGTCTGGGGACAGTGAGAGCCTGGCTGGGAGGGAGGAGGAGCAGGGAAGTGGGTCAGGGTTCCCAGGATGTCAGGATGGGAGAGGACCCTGGAGGTGTGGGCTCAGCCAACATCCCGCTCCCGCTCCATAGCGGGCACTCACTCCATCCCAGGCCTGACTCCTGGAAGACCCTTCCCTGTGCAAACAGGAGGCTGTGGAAGTTCAGGGCACGGACCAAGGATTCAGAAGAAAATGCGACTTTGGGCTGAGGGGCGCCCCTGAACCTCAGGCTCAGAGGTGAGGGTTTTCTCTTGTCCCAGAGCCAGCAGTGGCTCCAGGCAGGGGATTTCTTGGGAACTTGGCTGATAGCAGCAGCCCTGGGAGGTGGCTTGGAGAAATCTATAGATCCTAAGTAATGCCATTAACCCTGGCAGGAAGGAGCGGGTAGGAGGGGAGGGCAAGGAGTCTGGTCTCCGGGAGCTTGTCCGACTGCTCGGTGTCTGAGCAGCACGTCTCTGTTAGCAGAACTTCCAGGCCTCCTCAGAAGTATAGTCCAGGAATCCCCTGGGGCTGCCTCCTCTTGCTGTCCTGTGCTGGCCATTGGGGACGTGGGAATAACCTAGGTCATCCCATGGGAGGAGCCAGGCGTGTCAACAGTGCTCACACTGGGTACCCAGGAAGAATCAGGGACGCCCAGGGCTATGGGAGGCCAGGGAGCCTCTAACCAAACCTGGGGCTCAGGGGAGGCACCTTGGAGGAGGTAACATCTGAGCTGACACTCCAAGGATCGGGAGGTATCAGCCAGATGAAGGGACAAAAAGTTCTGGAAGGTGAGGCTGGAAGAGCCAGAGGCCAGATCCTGGTCATTTGCCTGTTAAAAATCTCACTCTGGCTGCAGATGAGAGCTTGGATGGAGGGGTGTAGCCCAGAGGGCTACATAGGGAGGCCAGAAGATTCCCCATCTTGGGGAGAGATGGGACCTGGGCCAGGACAGTGGCCAAGTGGTTGGTGAGAAAGGACTTTGAGAGGTGTTAGAAGCAGGTTGGAGGTGGTGGAGAGGTCGATGTGGCCATGCTGGGTCTGTAGGGCCTGGGCGACAACCCCTGGGGATAGCCAGGAGCTGAGGGCTATCTCAGTTGAGAGGCAGAGACTGGGGGGTCTCGGCTGTGCCAGGTAACCAATGCCATGGGAGTGGATGAGATGGCCCCAAGAGAACATGCAGAGGAAAGAGAAGAGGTTTGCCTCCCAAAGATGCCCCTACAGTTACAAATTGTGTGAAAATTCACCTGGGAGAGGTGAAGCCCAGAGCCACAGTCAGCTGAGGCCTGGTGCAGGCAGTTCTACTTCCTTCTTTTCCAGATTTGAAATGGAAATTCCACTCCTGGGTGGGTTGTAGTGCTCAGTTGTGGGGGCGTGGGGGGTGGGAAGAGGGCACGTGAGAATCAGTCCAGGGTCAAGGGGGTCCTGGGACAGGAACGTGAGGGAAGGTAGGGGACCCTGGGTGTGGGCTCCTCTCGCAGAATGTCCACCTGCTGTACCTCGGTCGTTGCAACAATGTGCCCTCCTGGCTCCCCCATCGTCTGGTCTCCTATAGAAGTCAAGGCAAAGGCTGTTACCTGCTTTTTACAGATTCAGAAACCAAGACTCAGGGAAGAGCCTTAGGGCCCCAGCCACAGAGCAAGTCAGTGGCCGAGGCAGAACGAGTCCAGGCCTCTTTCCACATATCAGCTGCCTCCTCCCTTCCTGCAGAGGTGGGGGCAGATGTGGTGGTCGACCTGACAGTAGAGGCCCTAGTCTGGGGGTGCACAGGGTGAAATCTGGCTCCCTGGCTTACCCCCCAGGAAGGTGTGAATGTGGGAGTGCATTTGTGAGCGCACAAACTCCTTCCAGGGTGGAGTAAAGCTCAGAGCATCCCCGCACTTTCCCCCTCAGACTTCCCCAACTCTGTGGGAACTAAGCAGACTGCAGCAGCATCCCCATCCCATACTGTCCCCTAAGCCTTGGGCTCAGCTTGGCTCAGAGAGCCCCCAGCAGCTGCACCATATTCCATATGCCTCCCCAGGGAGCCACGGGCATGGAGGCTGCACCAGAAAATTCCCAGCAAGTGGGAGGCTTTGGGTCAGTCGATATTCCCAGCAAGCCCCTAATGAATCTCCCCGCTCAGAGTGGAGGTTGTAATCCCTGTGCTGAGGTTGGAATTTGGTGGGGGAGGGGGTGGGTGGCGGGGTAGGTAGAGGCCCTGAGTGAGGCCCAGAGGTGGAAGTCGTGGGTGGACTCATGGTGCAGGCCCTGGGGTGGGCATTTAGAGTGGTATCGTAGGAGCTCATCTGACAGGCCTCAGCTCAGAGCGGCCTCCAGGAAGCGCACCCTGAGCCCCCCTGCACCGTGTTAAGTGCCCACAGCCTCTTTTACTGTCTCGACCATACGCTGACTTAGGATAGCGGCTCCTGAGCCATCGTAGCCTGGTGGTTGCAGGAATCAGCCAGCTTTCCCTGTAAGGGGCCAGGCAGTCAGTATTTTAGGCTTTGTGGCCATACGGTCCCTGTTGTAACTACTCAACTACTCAACTGTTATAGTTAAAGCAGCCATGGACAATACACAAAGAAATGAGCGTGGCGGCGTCCAATAAAACTTTATTTATGGAAATTTACAGTCAAATTACTGAAATTACTGAAATTTGACTCTCGTATAATTTTCATGTGTCACAAAATATTCTTGCTTTGATTTTTTTCCCCCAGCCATTTAAAAATGGAAAAGCCGTTCTTAGCTTGTGGGCTATACACCCAGAAATAGGTGGCCGGTCAGATGTGGCCCATGGGTTATAGTTTGCTGGCCCCTGGGTTAGAGCAAGGCCCCTGGAGCCAGACCGCCTGGCTCTGCTGTGTGACCTTCGGGAAATGCCACACGTTTCTGTGCTTCAGATTTCTCATCTGTAAAATGGGGATGATAATGTTAATACTTTGGGGATGTAAAATGGTGCAGCTGCTTGGGGAAAATGGCTTTTAGCAGTTCTTCAAAAGGTTAACCATAGAGTTACCATATGACCCAGCAATTCCATCCCAAGGTATGTACCCAAGAGTAATAAAAACACACATTTACACACAAAAGTTATTCATAACAACCAAAAAGTGGGAACAGCCCAAATGTCCATCAATTGATGAATGGATAAAATGGTCTAGCCGTACAATGGAATATTATTCAGCCATAAAAAGGAATGCAGTACTGATTCATGTATAACATGGAAGAATCTTGAAAACATTACGTTAAGTGAACGAAGCCAGACACAAAAGGCCATATATCATATGATTCCATTTATATGAAATGTTCAGGACAGGCAAATCTATAGAGACAGAAAGTGGATTAGTGGTTGCCAGGGGCTGGGGGGTGGGCTGGGGTGGACCGGGGAGTGACTGCTACTGGGTGTGGAGTTTTCGTTGGGATGATGAAAATGCTTGGATTAGATGGTTGCACAACTTTGTGACTATACTAAAAATAGAATATGCTAAATACTGAATTGTACACTTTAAAAAGGTGGATTTTACAGTGTGTGAAGTATATCTTGATAAAAACTTACTGATAACACTTAGCTCATAGTGTTGCTGTTAGAGTTCATGCATGGCCAGCACTTGGAACGGGGCCTGGAGCATAGTGCCGGGTTGTGCCCCTCGCTGGTCCTCTGAGTGCCCTGAGGGGTCACCGTGTCTGTCCTGTTCACACTGTCTCGGGGCCTAGGACCGGGCCTGGTACAGAACATATGGCTTAGAGTTTCTGGAGTCCCTCAGACCACAGGGTGAGTCCTGACTCCTTGGGCAAATTGTTTTGCTGCTCTGAGCCCCAGGCCCCTCATCTGTAAAATGGGACAGTAATAACAGTGGCGTTGAGGATCAGATGATGCCCGACATCAGGGTGTGTGAGGTCCCCAAGCCAACGGTCACCTGGCCACACTTGGCCAACGCTGGCACCCAGAGACCGAGCCCCCAGCAGGTACCCCCAGGGCACCAAGCAGGGCTGGAGCAGTTGCTGCTGGTGGCAGCAACTCAACCCACAAGATACCTCCCATTGTTCTGGCAGCCTCCCACAGGCCCCACCGGGCTGGGCTCCCTGAGCCTGAGGGATTGAACACTGGGACACCAGAGCAGATTCCCAGAGTGACCACAGCCAGCTGTGCGACTGCAGGCCAGGCACTGCCTCTTTCTCCCTGAGCCACGGTTTGTTCTACTGTCAGGTGGGTTTAGGACACAGTACCTACCACTTCGGGTGGTTGTGACAGTGAGAGGGGACAATGAAGGTGAAGTGCTCACACAGTGCCTGGTGTGTTTTAAGTACTCAATACATGTCAGCTTTTATAATAATTTATTTTAAAATATTTATTTTTGGGGGTGGGAAGATTGACCCTGCGCTAACATCTGTTGCCTATCTTCCTCTTTTTCTTTTTTCTCCCCAAAGCCCCAGTACATAGTTGTATATCATAGTTGTAGAGTTGTAGTTCTTCTGTGTGGGACGCCTCCTCAGTATGGCTTGATGAGCAGTGAGTAGGTCTGCACCCAGGATCCGAACCGGCAAACCCTGGGCGACCGAAGCAGAACGTGTGAACTTAACCGCTGCACCACCGGGCCAGCCCTCTAAAATATTTATTTTGAAAGCCTACTATGTGCTAGGCACTATTCTAGTTTCTGGGGATACAGCAGAGAATAAAACAGACAAAATCCTTGCCTTTGTGAAACTTACATTATAGGGGGGTAGGCAGACAAGAAACAAAATAAGTCAATTATATTTGACAACACGATAGAGAAAAAGCTGAGAATGGCTGAGGGAGTGGGGAGATGTTACAGTTTTACAGAAGGTGACCTGGGCAAGCCTGGTTGCAAAAAGGACATTTGAGCAAAGGCCTGAGGAGAGGAGGAGAAGGAGGGAGCCACGCATGGTTCTAAGGGGAGAGCAGTCCAGGCAGAGGAAGCAGCAGCAGTGTGCTGGGCAAGTGTGGCTGGAGGCGGGGGGTGATTAGGTCAGGTGTGGAGGGCAGGGGACTGTGCAACTCCGAGTGAGACTGGGACCTACTACAGGGCTCTGTGCAGAGGCTGACCTGCCCTGACCCAGGCTGCAATGACTTTTGCTGTGTCTGGGGCCAGCTCCTTGCCCCTCCCCTGCCTCACAGCTCTGTGCTTCCTCCCACAGGACCAGCCGGTGGCCTCCATGGGCGCCTGAGGGCCGGGCGCCAGGGCCTTGGGCACGAGCATGGTGAGACACCAGCCCCTGCAGTACTATGAGCCACAGCTGTGCCTCTCCTGCCTCACAGGCATCTACGGCTGCCGCTGGAAACGCTACCAGCGCTCCCACGATGACACTACACCGGTGAGCCATGCTGGGATGGGGTCAGAAGGACCCAGGGAGCTCCAGGGTCTGGGGGGAGGGGTGTCAGCTCTGTCACTCTGCTCTGTGGCTCTGGACAGGTCAAAGCCCCTTCTGGGTTTCAGTTTCTTCCTCTGTAGAATGGGCCCATGGTCATTCCTGACTATACCCGACTAGGTGGGCAAGGAGGTGTCATGGATACAGCCAGCTGTTAACTCTCCTCTGCCAGCCTGGGGGCTGGGCTGCTCCTGAGGTCTGGACAGGGAGGAGTGCGCCAGGAGGCCCACTCCAGGAGGAAGGGGTTGCCCCAAGGTGAGCAGAAGTTCTCACCATCCTGGCGGATCCGGATGGGCAGGCAAGCAAGTGGGTGGCTGGTGGGAAGGGTGAGGAGGTGGCCAGGCCATCCTGGATCCTGGGAGCTGGCAGGGCCATGGCCTGGCACCAGGGCCCAGTCACCTGAGCTGCAGACCTGCCAGAGCTGGCAGCAGGTGCTCAGCTGGATAAAGAAAGCCTCCTTCAGTGTCCGGCTTCCCAGGCCAGGCCCCGGGCTGCACTTCCGTCCCTGGGGCGCTATCAGCCAGTGGATCTAGTTTCTTGTCTGAAGGAACTCTATTCCTTCAGGAGGGAATGGAGAGAGACAAATGGTGTTTATCTGAAAGCTTCACTGCCTGGAAAACAGCTTTCCTCTTCCCTCCTGTTTGTGTGAACAAAGAAGCCAGCCTCCAAATTCAGCCAGCCCCAAAACACGCTGGGTTGGCCAAGGGCGGGGGTGGCGTCTAAGGTCAGAGGCCAAGCATCACAGGGCTATCTGGATGCGGAGGTTGGGGAAACTTGTCCGCCTGTCTGTCCTCCTCCTCTGCCTGTGCTGGTGAGGGACTGAGCGCTAGACAGAGTCAGGGGCCTGGGTTCATGACCTCCAAATGGTGAGAGCAGGTACCACCTGATGGGCACCTGGCCTGACTCGTTGCCACGTCCCCACTCCCAGCACAGAGGAGGCAACATGCCAGACTGAGGCAAGAGAGAGGAAGGGGGCTGCCCAAGGCCACAGAGCAGGTCCCTGCGGGGCTGAGATGGCAGCTCCCGTCTCTCCACCCCAGCCCTCCCTGGGACAGCCTTTCCCTCTGACGTGGCCATAGGATCTGCCTCCAGGGGTGCAGGCCGTGTGGACGGGAGTCAGGCAGACCTCCAGTTCAAACTGTGCCATTTCTATTTGCACCTACTTGACTTCAAGCTTTCTTACCTGTGAAATAGCACACACCCCTCTCCAGAAGCTGCTGGGCGGATGCGATAACAACATGAAGTAGCCAGTGCAGTGCCAGCTGTGACCAGTCATTGAGACGAGTCATTCCCGACTCCCATTCCTTGGTCGCTCCATCTCTGAAATGGACGAGGGGTTGGGTGAAGACTTCAGAATTCCTTGGCACTCTGCTTTGCTCTGAGCTCCATTCTCCCCAGCGACTGGGGGCCGGCGGCAGGGCCCCCCTGTGTTGGGAAAGTCAGGCGCGCAGCAGTCAGCTGGCACCCAGGCGCTGGGTGTCCCAGGCGCTGTGCTCAGCACTCACACACAGCCACTTGTGTGTCTCCCCACGAGCCCAGGAGCTAGATGTCATTGCCACCATTTCCCTTGGGGAAAAGAAGCCTGGACGTCAGTGACTGGGCCTCGGTCACACAGCCAGTGAGGGGCAGGGCTCGGATGTGACCCCGGGCGGTGCAGGTCCAGCATCTCCTGGGGGGCGGGGGGAGACGGCTGAGGCTGAGGAAGGGAGGAGAGGGATGGCTGAGCTCCCAAGCAGAGAGCGCTTCGGCCGTTGGGGTAGATGCCGGAGGAAGGCGTATTTCCCAGGTCATCTCACACTGCTTGGTGGGCTGTGGAGTCAGGAAATGGTGGGTCTCGGCCCAGAGGGGAGGAATGGTGGGCTGAGGCCGGTTTTGAGCTCGCTGGGAGCCCGAGCAGTGCAGGCTCTGCAGGTGCCAAGGTCTGGGGTGCCAGGTATGGGCAAAGCCAGGAGGGGCCAGGAGGCTACACGCCAGCTTGGCTGGGAGAGGGGAGAGGGTTTTGCAGCAACTCTGAGTGGCAGGGCCTCTGCAGAAAGGGCTGAGCTCACCTCAGGGGGCCCTGAGACTCCCAGCTGAGGATGAGCATCCTCCCTTTCCTGTCACTCATCTCACTCCACTACTTCCCCTCCCACTTCCTGGGTTCCAGCCTCAGTCTGCTCACCCTGTCTCTTTCTCTCTCCTCTCCTCTCCTCTCCTCCCCTCCCCTCCCCTCCCCTCACCTCTCCTCTTCTCTCTCCCCAGTCCCTCCCGAGACAGCTGGGCAGGGACCATGATGGGGGGCCGGGCTCTGGTCTGACACAGGAAAGGGAACAGCAATCCGGTGTCTCCGAGTCAGGGCTGGTACAGAGACGGTGCTCTGTAAATGTTGCTGAACAACTCAAGGCCCTGGAGTGAGCTCAACGGGGGGGTGTCCAACTTTGGGCCTGCGCCTTTCCTCATCCCCACCTTCCCCTCCTCTTTTGGGGACCCCCCCCACCCAAGCACTGCCTCCCTTCAGGTCCTCCTTGGGGAGCCCTCCTGCATCTCCCAACTCAGAGAAGCCTGGGGTCAAGTTCTTCTGTGAAGCCAGACCTTTCTGGGCCTCATCTGTGAAAAGGGGTGAGCATTTCACTCTGGTCCGCGGGCTGGGAAATGAAGTGTAAAAGAGTAAGAGTAAGAGTTGACAGTTATTGAGTGCTTACTGTATGCAGGGAGCAAGTGGTTTGCATGCGTTGCCCTGCTAATTGTCATAACACCCTGTGGGGCATGTTTCCTTGTTATGCATTGAGAAATCCAGGCTTAGAGCCATGTCACACCTGGAGACACACCTGGAGTCTGGGATAGATTTGCAGCAAGAGCCTCCGGAACATGGAAGCTGGAGGTGGGGAGGACATGTGTGTTTTGAGTCTGTGTGTTTTAAATGAGAGCTTGTGAGAAGAAAGGAGGGGCAGAGAGGAGGACTTGGGGAGCTGCCTGATGGAGGGGAAAGAGCACTGGACCAGGAGCATTTGGGACAAGATAGGGAGTGGTTGAATGCCAGACTAGGAACCCTCTGTGTTTCCCAGGTTAAGCTGTGTCCTGCACTACTGGAATGGATCCTGGGGAGCATGGAGGGTGGGCAGAGAGCTGGGGAAGGCGCCCCCTCCTCTCCATCCAAGCTGGCCTCCTTCTGTCCTGCCCTGCCAGCCTGACACATTCCCACCTCCTCCAAGGGCACCCTGTCCCCTCCCCACTTGACAAATAAGGAAACAGGAAACTGAGGACTCAGAGGTGAAACGACCTATTCTCCTGCCCCCAGTGCAGAGGGAGTGAAGGAGCCTGGCAGCAGGAGGCCGGCTCAGTCTACGGCCAGGAAGGGGAAGCGAAGCTTTTTATAACTGGGGATAATTAATTGGTTGTTGTCTGTGACTCATTACTCTACTGCTGCCAATTAAGGACTTGGTAGGACAGAAGACAATTCTCAGGCCGTCCCCACAGGGCCCCCTGAAGACTGCATCTGTGGGAGGCAGCACAGTGTCAAAACCAGCTTCTCTGTAGCAAGAGGGATGTAGGCCAGACACCTGGAGGAACTTCCCGGCCCAAGACACTGAAGACTGACAGTGACAGTCAACTCTCCTGCATTTCTATAGTCCGCTTGCCTTTTGAAGGCTGTTTTGAACTTGTTTGACCCCCTCTGTCTTACAGATGGGGCTCCAGGAAGAGTAAATGATTTATTCAAGCCGAGGAGTTGCACTGCCCTGCTCACACCCGCAGTCCTGTGCCCTCTCCCCTGTTCTACTCCAAACAGTCTTGTCTGGGATGCACTGGTTACTTATTCAGTCAACAAACCTGTCCTGATACCTGCTCTGGGCCAGAGGGTCACGGGTGTGTCAGACCTGGTTCCCCACTCCCTTGATGGGCTCTCGGGCAGATGGGGGAGCAGACAAGAACGGACACACCCAGACCACTCAGGGTGATCACTGTGGAGGCCCAGGGGAGGCCCAGGCAGGAAAGCTTGCCAGAGCCGGTGTCAGAGTCAGCCCCGTCACACCAGAGTGGGGAAGTGCCCAAGGCAGGGGAGCTGCGGGTACAAGAGTATCTTGTGTTTGGGAACTGAAAGCAATTTGGCCCAGTGTGGCTCTGGTGTGAGGACGGGAAGAGTGTTGCACAGGGGCTGAGTCTGAGGCTGCGCTGGGGAGTCTGCCTGCATCCTGGACAGGGGGAGCCCAGTCAGACTCCGGCTGTGCAAGGACCACTCTGGTGACATCATGGAAAACATGCTGAGGGCCCTTGAGTGGAGGTGGGGATAGCAGGGAGCCAGATGAGAAAGGCTGAGACCTCAACACGGGGAGAGGTACGCAGGGATGTAGAAAAGGGAGGGATTCTAGAGATACCTAGAGGGTGCAATCAGCAGACTGGCTGTGGAAGAGATCCCCCATCATCCCATGATTTCCAGCCTGGCTGGATGGGGCCATTCCTGGAGACAGGAAACCATGCTGTGCCCAGGGGTGTGGGAGAGGGGAGAGTGGTCTCGGTAGAGTCCAGGAATAGCGCAGTGGGGGTGGGTGGAACACAGACAAAATAAACCTCCCCACACCCAGTTGCCTGCCTCCTGTGATGGGAGCCCCTCCCGCCATGGCAGGAAGACATCTACTGGGGAAACCCATCAGCACCCTCGCCACCCCACCACATTTCCACTGCAGCCATCCCAGGATAACCTCACCCTTTCACCCACCCTGCCTTCCTCAGGCGTCCCCTCTGCCTGGAAGGCCCTTTCTCTCTTGTCTCTGCCTCTCAAGTTTCATCGCAAGTGTCTGTTCTTCTAAGAAGTCCTCCCTTCAAGCAAAAAGAGTCAGGCCTCCTTCCCTTCTTCCCTCCCTCCTGGGGCTCCCACAGCACCTGGGCCTGGGCTGTCCATGGGGATTGTGACTTGTGTTTCTCCCGCTGGACTTGGAGTGTTCTGAGGGCAGTGTCTGAGCGGGTGAGTTGAAGAGCGAGTGAGGAAGCCAGTTAGGGAACGTGCCTGCCTTGTGCTGACTGTGTGCGGAGAGGCAGGACCCTCAGGAGCTCTCAGTGTCGGGCGGTCTGGAGAGGGTGGCTGCATGCTGCATTCCTGTGCCCCTGGCTGGGGCTGGCAGAGGAGGGTGCTGACTCGGCCATGGGACCTCCCAGGCCACCCTTGGAGCTGGGATTGGGCTCTGCCAGTGGGCAAGAGGAGGGGGTGAGTTTCCCAGCTGGCTCCCCACCTCCCTGTCCTGTCAACACCATGTGGGCCTGTGACAGGGACATGGGGCAGGGAAGAGTGGATCTTACCGAGAATCAAGTTGGGCTCCCGGGATGAAGCAGTCTTTGGGATGGGCGTTAGGGTGTGAGTGGAGTCAGCCAGAAGCACTCGGGCATTCCTGGCTAAGGGAGCTGCGCCTAAACTCTGCCCTGCCTCCTCCCGTGACTTAGTGTGTGACCTTAGGCAAGGCCAGGTCCTCTCTGGGCCTCAGCTTGCTTGTGGGTTAGATGGAGGTACAGATCCATGCCCCGAGGGTTCTGTTAGTTAATGGATACCCATGTGCCTCGTGTCCTGTACCGGAGAGACCACTGTTCCAACCTTTGGGAAACCATGTCCTCCCTACAGACTTTCAAAGGGATGGCTTCCCTTCTCTGATGCTTTGGGGAAAGGGACCCAGCAGGTCAGAGAGGAGCCCTCTGAGCTTCAGTTTTCCCATTTCTAAAATGGGGGTGATAAGACCCCATTTTATCCTTTAAACTTTGCAAGGTTTCCACGAGGATAAGAAAATGGGAGATGATATTGTTGCGTCCATGAGAGAGAGAGGAGAGGCAGGCAGAGCCCCGGTTTGTTGCAGCACAGGGAGCTGAGGATTTATCGCTGCAATAAAGCCGTGCCGTCTCGGGCCTTCAGGAACCCCCACACCACACCTAGCTCCTCTCTGGACGGTGCTGAGACAGCCTGGCATGGCCGTGCCACGCTCCAGGGGAAGCGGCTAAGCTCCTGTTCATGACATTCTGTGACAGACTGGAGCGTCTGCTTAGGGAGCGGGCATGGGGCAGGAGATGATGGGGCATCAGCAGGGGGCTGTGGCCACCCACTGCCCTGTGGCCTTGGCAGGGCCCTCTGAGGGGCTCTGGGTAATCCCTCCTGAGGGCCCCGGCTCTTCTACTCCTGTCAACCCACAGGATGGGCGAGGAGAGACGAGGCTCCAGGCTGGGCCTGGTTTCCTTCTCCTGCCTAATGAGCCACTCTGAGTGACCCCAGCAGAAGCAAGGGCAGACAGAGGCCTAATTGCCCAGCTCTCTGTAGCCCAGAAAAATAAATCCAGCCTCTTAGGCTGTCAGGAGCTGGCTGGGGTTGGGGACTCTAATCCCTTCCCCTGCTTGGCCCTGATGCTGTAATGCAGTTCAACCCTCCCCCAAATCTCCTGGGTCACGGCCAGAGTAATCCTCCCAGGACCCGCCCGTCTCTCCCTTCTGGGAGCTCTCTGCACCCTTCCCAGCTGACATTTCCTAAGCTCTCCCTGTTCATCAGTCCTCCCATTCGGAACTTGGCGAGGCTGAAACAGGCTGCTGATTGGAGGAGCTGGCGCGTGACATCTAGCCTGCAGGTGGGCAGACCCGGCGGGTAGGCACCGTCCATCCCTCTCCTGTCTCTGCAGGGCCGTGTGGTGCTGAGGGCACAGCTGGACTCTGGAACCTGAAAGCAGAGCCAGGACCACAGGGGTGCACAGGGAGCAGAGCTCAGCTGCACAGAAGGAGCCGTGCCAGGCAGAGCCAGCACTTGGGCCAAGGGACAGACTGGAAAACCTAGAAACAAGGCACATGCATCTGAGAATGTGCTGTGTGGTAGAGGAACGTGGATGTGGTGGCAAATATCACACGTGGTATGGAGATGGCTGAAGTGTCCATTTGGTGAAAGTAAAATTAGATCCCTGCCTCTTACCTCAAACCAAAATAAATTCCAGATGGATTAAAATGTATTTTTTTTCCTATTTTTAAACTCCTTTTTTCTATTTAGGAAGTGCACATTTGTTGAGAAAATTCAAACAACTTGGAAAAATATAAAGTAAAAGAAATTCTAATCTTAATGCTTTAGAGGAAAGGCTTTCAAACCTCTCCATACACGTGACGTCCACATGGAGCTCTGGATAGTTGGGTGGATTACAGATTTAAGTGTAGACAAGGAAGCCAAGAAATTACCAGGATAAAATAGGAGTTAAATATATAATCTTGGGCCACCTTCCTTAAACACAATACAAAGGCAAAACCTATAAAAGAAATGAGGGATGGATTTCACTGCATAAAAATTTAAATTTTTATACAAAAAGCATGAAAACAAAATTAAAGTCAAATGATAAAATAAGAAAAAATATGCAAAAAATATACTCTTACATAGAAAGCTTTTATAAACCCTCAAGAAACGAAGCCAATTCCCCCAGACAAAACCTCCTGTGCTCTGTGTCTTTGCATCTTCCCCTCCTTCCCTCTGCCTGAATTCCTAACCTTGTCTTTCTAATAAGCCCATTCCTTCCAGCTTTACTGCAGGCATCTCCTCCTCCAGGAAGCCCTCCAGATCACCCCCGCCCATAACTAGCAGTGTGTTCCTAAGCAGCCCCAGGCTTGCCCCATTCACCCCACTCATTCCTAGGATGGGAGTTGCCTGCTGGCTGCTCAGTCATCTGTGTGGGTTCTCAGAGTGGAGTCCAGACCTGATTTTATCGCCCAGGGTCCAGGGCTCAGCACGTGTGTGTAGGATGACTGGAAGAGGGTGGTGGTGAGGACATGGAAGGGAGACGGTGGAATTTAGTTTGGTATGGGGTGTGAGGTAGGGGTCCAATTGTATTTTTAACCCAATGGATGTTCAGATGTCCCCACACCATCTGTTGAATTCTCCATCCTTTCTGCACTAATTTACTGTGTATTAATCCTGTGCCCATGCTTCCAGGCCATCCCCCTTCTTTGGGTCTCAGTTTCTCCATTTCTTAACTGGACCTGCAGAGCATGAGGTGAGATGATCTCTGAAATCTTCGCTGACTCTGAAATTCCAGGATTCCACCCTGGCACTGCGTATGTGACCTTAGGCCAGGCCCTGCCCCTCTGAGCCAGTTTCCTCCTTGGTCAGACAAGGATAATTACATGTCCTGCTTCTTGTTGCTTTGGGACAGTTGAGGGTACTGGAGGCACCAGATCTGGGTGTGAATTCTGGCTCCACCATGACATTCGCCCTTGGTGGCCTTGGGCAAGTCACCTCCCGTCTCTGAGCCCTGGTTTCCTCCAACTCGATCGCCTGCTTGCAGAGCTGTGGAGAGGATGAGATGAACAAGTAGAGGACTCAGGATCCCTCCGTCTCAGCTCTGTGAAGAGCTGGGTAGGGCTCTGTCCCCCGGAGCCAGCGATGGGGGGCCGTGAGGGGGTTGGGGCCGCTGCTGTGCCAGGGTCGTCTTCCTCCATCCGTGCCGGCTCCTAGACTGCAGCCTGCAGAGCTGGGCCTGACCTCGGCGTCCCGCTGACCATGGCACCCACCCTGGGGTGGGGGGGGGTGGGCCTTGTGCTGGCTGTCCTCAGCAGCCGGAGAAATTTGGTGCAGAGCAGGGGGCGGGGGAAGACTTGATCAGTGTCTTCACATAATTAAAGGGCTGTCGACGCGAAATGATAATTATAGGAACGATGGTGGATTTGGCGACTTAGAAATTACATCTGTAATCACATTGGGGCCTGGCCCTCCCATGAGGTAGAGGTGATGTCATCCCGTGAGCAGAGGTGGGGGTCCTGAGCCGTTGGCCCATAGTCACGCGGCTCGTGGGTCCAAGGGCCGGGAATTCAAGTCCAGCTCTTGATTATGTTCCCCCACCGTTGGTCATTTGACCCCAGTTTTTCTTGCCCTTTTGCTGGACTTGTTCCATGTGGGGTCAGAGAACCAGCTGCAGGGTGGCAGTGCAGGAGGCAGATTTCAGCTGCCCCTCAGGGAGGGACTGAGGGAAGGGAAATAACTCCTACTGCCCTCCCGTCATCACTTTGCAGATCCTCCTGATCTGTGCAGCGTGCCAACACTGCTGTCCCATTTTACAGGCAGGAGGCTGGCACTCAGAGAGGATAAATAAATGTCTTCTCCAAGGTCACCCATTCCGCAGGTGGCCAGTCTGGGATTCAAACCGAGTGTTACTGGGCTCCCAAATGCAGCCTGCCCCTGTCTGGCTGCTGTCTTGGGAGGAAGAACTTTAGGTCCAGAGGAGGAGGAGGCAGCATCCAGAGGGAGAATGCCCATCCCTGGACCTGCGGGAGCCGAAACAGGGTGAGCTCCTGTCCTGGAGGCTGCAGAGGCAGTCTCTGCCCCAGGGGTGACAGGCAGGGGGCAGGAGTCCAGTGAGACAGCTCTGGCTCAGCAACTCTGACTCTGACGTCTGTGATGGTGCCAAGGCCAGGGAGGTGGCTTCCACTCAAGTGCTGTCCCAACACAGAGTTCAGGTTCCAGGTTCTGTTTGGGGACCCAGGGGAGGTGCTCTGGACCCTGCAGGGTCCCCAGGAGTGGGAGCAGTGTCTATGTGCGTCCTGGCCTGGGGCCGAGGTCCGGGGCCACAAACGGCAGCAGCAGGGCTAGTGCCCGAACTTGGTGTGTGGGGCTGGAGTTTGTGGCTGCAGCCCATCTTCTGTGACTGTGTGAGCCCCAGCTGCTAATAAGCTCCTTCCACACGTTTTTTCTCTGAATGCGGAGGCTCTGGGGTGGGCGGGTGAGGAGAAGACGTGACAGTCAGCAGGAGACAATGAGGAGGAGCAGCGGCCTCGTGGAAATTGGCACAGCGTTGCTCCAGCAGAGGCAGGGTCTCATCTTCTTGGAGGGCCGGGACCAGAACGGGAGGAGATGAGGCGGGGAGTGTGAGGCTGAATGCCCGTAGCCTCTGGGCTGGGGCCTCTGGGATTCTCGTCACAGCCACCCCCTGGGAGCAGGGATAGCGCATCCTACCCCATCCACAGCCAGGCCCACCCCCTTCCCCAGCTGCTCTCAGCCGTCTCCTTGTCCCTGCTGCGGCCGGGCAGCTCAGGAGCTGCCTGACCTTTGTCCTGCTCCCAGGAGGCTGCAAGGCTCTGAAAGGAAGGAGGCTGGGGTGGCACAGGAGCTCCTTCCCTTGGTTCCCTGAGGCCCCCGGGCTCAGCCTGAGGATGAGTCTGGGGGTGGATGACAGCCTTGTCCTGGTGGCCCTGAAGCCTCCCTGTGTGACAGTCACAGTCACACCTTCTTCTGTTCCTCACACCATATCTGAGCACCACCTTGTGCCCTGCAGGACGTGGGCCCAGGGCACACAGAGATATCTTGAACATCCCTGCCCCAAAGGAGTCCACAACCCAGTGAACTGTCCCTTATTATGCATCAAGTGTGCCACTTGATGTCCATCGCCTCATTTAACATCAACCCTCCCAGGTAGGGGTTATTATGCCCATTTTACAGGTGAGAAACTGAGGCTCAAAGGGGTTAAATAACTTGCCCAAGTGGCAGAGCGGAGTCTGTCTACCGCTTGAGTCTGGGCTCTTTCCGTCTCCACCATTCAGGATGTGATTGAGGGTCGAGTTGGTGGGTACCAAGGTCTGTGCAGAAGTGGTCAGGGAAGGGAGGTCTTCGGGGGCTGGAGGGATGGGAAGCCTTCCTGAAGGAGAAAGAGGTTTGGCCTTGAGGTGGACCCCAGAGAGAGGAGAGAGGAATCCCAGGGGGGTGAACTGGGCCTAGATGGCCATACTGGGTCCTAGAAGGCAAGGGCGGGTTTTGGGGAGAGCTGCTGGGGGCTGGCTCCCTAGGAGGCCTGCAGAGGACTGCCTCCTGTCAGGACACCTGGGTTCAGTCCCACCTCCACTCCTCCCCAACTCGGTGACCTGGGGTACGCTGCCCAACCTCTGACTTACCTCCACGCACCTGGATTGGGCCTTTGCGCAAATTAGCAAGAGGCGCCCCTTCCCCAGGACCCTTGACGGGTGTCTGCTGGAAAACTGTCATGACAAAGCTGTGCGTGGATAGTGACCACCATGTGAGGGGCACTGCTCAGTGGGGGGGGCCACAACCTGCTCAGCCATATGTGGTGGTCCTCCTCTGAGGCTCCGTGTCTTCATTTGCTCTCGGATGGGGAGATACCCACAGATAAATAACCCCGGGCATCGTGCAGACCATGAGAGGTGATCAGGGGAGGACAGTGGATCCACCGTCCCCCCCAGCGTGGCAGTGGCCCACAGCCCGCGTCTCCCGGGAGCAGGGCCAGGCTGGCGCATTAAGGGATGGAACAGGCCTCTCTTCTGTAATGCCCCCGACAGGGACCATTAGTACCGTGGAGCCTCTGTCAGTGGAGCTGCTCCCCCCACTTCCTCGCACCACTTCCTGGCCTTCCCCTCCCCTTTCTCCCAGCTCCTGCCCCTCAGGTTTTTCCTCTGATTGTTCTGAGTGGCCGTCTCCCTCCCCCGCCATGGTGGGGCCTCTTCACCCCCATCTGCAGGCTCCCTGTGGCCCCGCGGTCTCTGGCTTCCAGCTCCCGGGACTTTCATCCCTATGGGGCCCCCACCCCAGCTCCTGACCGTTTCTGATAATGGGGTTCTTAGGTCCTTGTTGCTTAGGCCCTGCCCCCATCCCTGCCATGCCCTGGGTGCCTCACCCACCTGCCTCTAATCTGGTCACCCTGGCTGGTTCCCAGGGGAGGGGTAGGACAGCCATCATTCTTGCCCTGTCCTCCCTGCCCCACTGTCAGGATCTGGCCAAGTGAGGACAGTGTGCACAAGACCCCTGTCTGTCATGGGCCCTCCCTGCCTCTGCAGTCTTCCTGGCCATCTGTCAGCATTGCCCCTGGGTCCTACATCACAGCTCGCCACAGGACATCTCCCCCACATCTTCATCAGTGTCCCTGCCCCTGCCACTAGCCCCTTGGTCCCACCACATATCAACTTCCGGGCTGCTTGCCTGGGACAGGGCCAATCATAGGTGGAGGCTCGCCCCTAACTGGGCCCCTCTCAGAACCTTCTCTGCTGGTCAGAGCTGCAGTGACCTTGTGCCTGCTGAGGTAGAGCCATCTCTGTGGACAGGTGGCCACTCACCACGGCCAGCACGAGATCCACAGAAGACTAAGGGCTCCTCTGTGGGGGTGGGTGTTAAGCCCCCGGTGAACTCTCTCCTGGGTGGGTATACTCATGTCGGGGTAGGAAAAAGGGTGTTTCCTCACCTACCACTGCATTACCAAATCTTTCTTAAGTTCCTACCCCACCCTGGGGATGTGAAGACCACCCAGATCTTCGAGGCACTTACATTAAAGCAGGGGAGACTGACACACAGTCAGACAGTTGTAGAACTGCAGGGTCTGTGCTATAACAGACACGGGCGCAAGGGTTGTAGGAGCTCTGAGGGGATGAGAGTCTCCCTGCTGGGACAGGGATGGCCTCGGGGAGGAGCAGGAGTTGCCCCGTGGACCAGGCTGCTTTCTAGGTGGAGGGTATGGCTTATGCAAAGGCCCGGGGCTTGAAAGCCTGTTTGAAGAACTACGCGTGATTTGCTGCATGGCGTGTAAAGTGCGTGTATGGAGCAGAGGCGGGGGCTGGGGCCGCAGAGGTGGGCCTGGGCTGCGGGGCTCAGGCCAGTGGGACTCTCAAGCTGGGGCGTGACATGACCACAGGTGGATCAGTCTTGGGAGACCCAGATGTTTCAGCTGGCCGGGACCCGCCAGCGGCATCTGCGGGAAATCAGGGCAAATGATTTCTTATTTGCTCACTCTTAGAAAGACTAGCCTGGGGGATACTGGGCCGGTCATGGTGGGATTGCTGGCTCAGATGTGGCAGGTGGGCCAGCCCCTCTGGAGCCAGGGCCCCAGGGCCCAAGCGCAGGAAGCAGGACTGAACTGCAGCCCTTCTCTGCTCTTCCCGACAGTCCCAGTCATTCTCTGGCCGGCGGCTGCCAGGGTTCCATTGCTCCAGGAGGGCACGTGGCTTGCCCTGCTCCTGGCCAGGGTCTTCATTCCTGAGCAAGGCTGGGCCTCGCCGCGCCTGGCGCTGGGGCTCATGCCATTCTGCATGAGGGGGGCAGATGCAAGTGGCCTATTCTCTGAGAAGCCATCCCTCCACCTGCTGGAGAGACAGCTCAGGCTGTTGTCACCTTCACATCTCTGTCTAGGTACAAAGTGGGGCTAAGCAGGGTGGTCTGGCTCTGCATGTGACCGTGAGTGGAGATTGTCACCCAGGCTCGATCCCCCCGGGCCTGAGCTAGGCCCGCAGCGGGTGCTGAGGGTGTGGGGTCATGACTCATCGGGGCCTGAGGGCCTCTCCCGCGTGCCAGGAGGGGAAAGCGTGCCCGCAGATGCGCTGACTGAGCGCTGACTGCTTGCCAGCCATGGTCTGAGCACTCGACTTGTATCATCTCATTTAATTCCCACATCAACCCCATGGTGTGAGTGCTATCACTGTCCTCATTTCACAGAGGAGGAAACTGAGGCACAGAGTGGTTCTGTCCGAGCTTATACAGCACCTAGGTGGTGGGCAGGGAGTCCGGAGGACGCATGACCACTGCACTGTGGCGTCTCCTGGCGGCCTAGGCTGGAGGTATCCTGGGCAGTGAGGGAACTTGCCCTCCTCTTCTGACAGTCGTGAATACTAAGGGAGTAGAGGCAGGCTCGGTCCCTGTCCTTGCAGAGCCCAAGGGGACACAAGGTTGTCGTCTGGGAGACACAGTCACACAAGTAGATCACGGTGCACAGAGTGCGAGTGTAAAGGCAGGGACACTGATGCTGTGGGAGCCCTGAGGAGGGAGCATGGGTAGCAGGGGCCGAGTCCAGGCAGGCTTCACAGAGGAGGTGACATTTGAGCTGACTTGACAGGTTAATGGGAATGTTAGGTGCAGAAGCCCAGGGGGCAGGGGCCCTTCCATGGTGAGGGAAGTGGTGGGGGGATGAAGCTAGAGAGGGCCTGGGGCCACCCCCAGAGGGGCCTCCTTGCTTGGCTCAGCAGTGAGGAGCCATCAGGAGGGTAAACTGGGGTTAGAGCCGCTGCCGTGAGCTGGCTGACCTGTGCTGGCCAAGGTGAGCTGCAGAGACTGGCAAGGGGCCCGGGCGGGGCCCAGGTGAGAGCTGCCCCGGCTACTCCAGTCCCAGCCCCTCAAGGGCCTGTGGTCTTGGTTCCCTCTTGACTGAGCCCCTCGCGGGCTGTTGGTCTGTTCTGATGATCTCAGCAGTTTCCCAGGGAGCAGGATGTGCTGAGCTCGCTGTGCGTCCGAGATAAGGGGCCGGATGGAGGCAGGGGTAGACCTGAGCCCGGCCAGAAGTGCCTGCGGACCTCTGAGCTGGCCCTCAGGAAGCAGCAGGGGCCATCAGCAGCCCCCGCCCCCCGACCCCTACCCCTGCAGCAGACAGAGGGGCCCGTGCCCAGTGGGGGGTGGCAGAATACTTCCTCACATCAAGAGGGAAGGGGGCGCTGGTCTTTCATCCTCCACTAACTTGCTCTGTGACTTGGGCAAGTTGCTTTGCCGCTCGCCTCAGTGTTTTCATCACTAGCATAGGCGGAGGTGGGGAAGAGCAACGCCTGCTTCGTAGGCGTGTGTGGGGAGGGAAAGAGGTGAGGGATGTGACCGTGCCAGTGCAAAGGCTTAGGGCACACACGGCCTTTGCTCCTGGGGGCCATCGCCAGAATGGGGGGACCACACGCACTGGAAAGACTGCAGCAAAAGGGCCCAGCTCTGGGGTGGACCCTGCCCCTGCTCCTAGCTCCCCTCCAGTTTGTGACTTCTGTGATGTTGGACAGGTCCCTTCCCCTCTCGGAGCCTAGGGTCCCGCCAGTGTGAAGAGGGCGTTACTAGCAGCTTTGGCTACACAGGGGGAGGAAGGGGGAGCATTCGGGTGGGACGCAGCCTGAGGGGCCAGCCCTGACCTCACTTGACCCCTTTCCTCACTCTGCTCTTCCAGTGGGAGCGCCTCTGGTTCCTGCTCCTCACCGTCACCTTCGGCCTCACGCTCACCTGGCTCTACTTCTGGTGGGAAGCTCACAATGACTACGACGAATTCAACTGGTGAGTGGGTGTGGGGTGGGCGGGGGGACAGGGGCCTGGGCCCTGAGAATCCGGTGGCTGGGACTGGGGGGCTTGAGTTTGAGCCTCTCCCAGGCTGGCCCTCAGAGCTCTGCCACCAGCTCTGTGTGGCCTTGGGGGCAGGTCCCCTGGGAAGCACAAAGGCTTAGCAGGAGCCGAGACCAGCTGGGGAGGACATGGAGCTCCTTCCTGGCCCTGCTTTCATGGGAAAGAGGAGTGTAGGACAGGGATGGGGCGCAGCGCAGAGCAGGGGCCTCCGGCCCCCTTCATAGACAAGAATTCCAAGACCAGAGAGACCAAGGCCTCAGCAGAGGTGGTGGCCCCGGACCCCAGGCCTTGTAACCCCCTGAGCAGGGCCTTGGGTGGCAGGGCTGGAAGGTGGTTTGGTTCTGGGACAGCTCAGGTTCTTTGTGAGCACCAGCCTCAGGTCTGGGGCCGGTACCTGGATACAGGAGGGCACCTGTTTCTTCCTCGCTCGTGCCTCCACTGCCTGCCTTTGTCAAGTGGTGAAAGGCCATGGGAGGAGGGGAAGGACCCTGGATTCTAGTGGGAACTCCTCCATTGACAGGTGTGGAAACTGAGGCCCAAGGTCACTCAGCCATTTGGGGTCAGAGCTGGGGCTTGGAAGCCAGACCTCCTCACTCCGCATCCAGTGCTGTCAGAAGTTCAGCTCAGTGTGACTGTGAACAAGTCTCTGGTCCTCTCTGAGCCTCAGTGTCCTCTTCTGTGAAAAGGGGACCTCATCAGGTCTTTCTGAGAATGAAATGAGCTGATGGACTTGAGAGGGCTCAAAGCTCCACCTACACCTGACGGCTGCTTCCTGGGAGGCCGAATCTCCAGCTGGAAGGTGGCCATGGTGTTAGAATTTGGGGTTTCTGGGACTGTGGGCTTCTGATGGGCCATGGTTCTGAGAGTCTGTGATGATCCTAAGATTCTGTTCATGGAATGAGCATCCACTCCCTCTGCAGGGCACCAGGCAGTGCCTCTGTTATTAATAACCCCATAAAGGATGTGCTACTGCCCCCCGCAGCCTGGCAAGATGAGCCGGAGCCCCAGCTGAGTCCCAGAGGTGGCCTCTGGCCTTTATTAAATACCATAAATCAATTATTCATCCTTGCAGGTGTCCAAGGCACAGGGACTCTTGTGGGTAAATGGGGACAGTCCCTGCTGGTCCTCAACTGCAGACTGGACAGTTCTGCTGAACTGGAGGTCTGCTGCCTGGAAGATCATCGGGTCCACCCCCTCATGTACAGATGGGGAAAGTAAGGCCCAGAGAGGGGCAGGACTCACCCATGGCCACATAACCAGTTAGGGCCAAAAACACGCGTCAAAGACAGTCAGAGGAAACTGAGGCTCAGAGAGGTTAAGTAGCCTTCCAGAGTCACACAGCGAGAGGCAGACAGATCTAGGACGGAGACTTGAGCCTGACTGACTGTATCATGTTGTCCATGGAGCTACCCCACTCTGCCCAGAGGGTGAGCTCCCTGTCACTGGGCGGCTCAAGTGGAGGATAGGTGCCTGCCCCACTGGGGAGGCTGCAGAAAGCAGGCCTGCCTGGGACTCAGGGATGGCCTGCAGACCTGCAGCACCCTCAGCCTGTCACCCCAGGTTCTGGGAGTCAGTGCTGGGGTTCAGGAGACCCTGGCCCAGCCTTCCTGGTCTCGAGTCTCTGGGATGGTTCCTGCAGTAAGAGGATGTGAGCGAGACCAGGTGGTCAGGGCTGGGCGAGGAGAGCAGGGAGGGGCCGTCTGGGCTGTTGCTGTGGAGGACTCCCTGTCAAACGTGAGAGACAGTGGAACCAGAACATCTGTCAGTTATAGGAGCAGGGCCGCCCCTCTTTGGGCCTCAGTTTCCCCAGCTGTACAGTAAGAAGAGTGCACTCAGTGATCTTCCAGGCAGTAGCTTTCTGCCGGAATCTGAGAGGAGGGGCCAGGGAAGGGCACAGGGGCAGGCAGAAGCCCTCGATGTCCTCCTGATGTCCCCTCACAGCCTCCTGCCAAGGGCCAAGATGGCAGCAGGCCTGAAATTGCCTGGCGCCGGCTAGATTCTCTGACCACCGTGAGCAAGTTGCTGGCTTCTCTGAGCCGCAGTTTCCCCGGTAGTACAGGGAGGATGTGGGTGGTTCAGTCTTTCTGGAGGGCAACTAAGCAGTACCCATCAGGAGCATTAAAAGGCCCTCTCTATAATTCTATTTGTAGGAGTTCATCCTAAAGAAATAATTACTAATACAGAAAGATACACACACAGTTTTCATTTTCGTGTTACTTTATAATAGTGAATAATTGAACTATTAATTGCCGTTAGTAGCAGGTTGGCTACATATGGTACATTAATTCCGTAGAAGACCATGTAACTGTTGAAAAATCACATTTCCTCAGGATTTATACTGATATCAGTAAATGCTCTTGTTAATAAGGAGAGAATTGGTTGAGCACCTACCTCGTGGCTCGCTCACTTCCTCCTCAGGAAACCCCATGCAGGGCGTTAGTTATCCCCACATCCTCACAGGAGGGAACTAAGGCTCAGAGAAGGCAGCTGTTACATTGTGTCAATTCGGAAACCCCATATTTTCACAATTCAACATTGACATTGAGATGAATGTCACAACTGGTGGCATCTTAGAATCAGCGAAGCCTGTCACCTCTGCAGGGTCCTACAAGCCAGTGAGAGGCGGAGTGGGGATTTGAATCTGCATGTACCTCCCTCCAGAGCCCAAACCCGGACGGCTGTGCACCACGCAGTGGGTCCCAGCTTTGCTATTTATACAAATATATAAGCATAGAGGAGGGAACCCACTGGAAGAAAATTCAGCAAATTCTTGGTAATGGTTCCTTGTGGGCAGTAGAATTACGAAGAATTGTTATTTTCTTCTTTATGCTTCGTGGCATGCCCAGGTGTCCACCGTGAACCCTCGGCAGGCCTGACTGATGATCAGGGAAACAGTGACGTCATTGCTGAGTAGGCAGGGCCTGGCCACTGAGCCTGGCTGCGTGAGAGCCGGCCAGCCTGAGAGAGCCTCCTGGTTCCCTGGTGCAGGCCTGACCCCTGCCCCTTCTCCCCCTGGCAGGTACCTCTACAACCGCATGGGCTACTGGAGTGACTGGTCCGTGCCCATCCTCATGACCACAGCCGCCGCCTTCACTTACATCGCAGGCCTCCTGGTACGTGGGGCTGTCAGGGGGCAGGTGGCCCTGCTCCCAGGGGAAGGGAGCCTTGGCCTGTGCTGGGCTGATGGGGGGGCCTACCCTTGTCTAAAGAGGGCAGCGGGCTTTTCCCTGGGCCTCTTGGGCTGCTGCAGCTCTGAGGCCTGGTTCCTTCAAGGTGGGAGGTCATCTTGCTCTTGCCCCATCCTGGAATGTTTCTCCCTGACCTGGTGAGAGCATCCCGTTCTTAGGGCCCACAGCAGACTCTCTCTTCCAGAAACTTCTGCTTTGGTTCCTGCTCCCAATTCTCTACTCCCTCAGACTCCGGTAAATCCTCATGCTGGACTGGGGGCTCCTTGGGGACAAGGCTCAAGTCTGCTTCAGAATCCTGGGGCCTGGAACTCTGGCCACATTGATTGGGCAGTCCAAGGGCAGCAGGGCCCAGGGACCTCTTAAGGGAGAAATCCTAGAGGAAGAGGAGTCTGGAGGCCTGAAATAATCTGGGAGGAGGCCAGGCCTGGCTGGGCTGGGCTGGGCTGGGCATTCCCATTGCCTGTGGGGAGGATTTGCTGACTGCTCTGAGCCAGGCCCTGCGCAGCAATGGGAGAAGGGGGCCTGGGGAAGTGGAGGAAGCAAGAAGCCTTCAGGTCACACCTGGTGCCTGAATGCCCCACTTCTGTCCCCTCTTCAGGTCCTGGCACTATGTCACATTGCTGTGGGGCAGCAGATGAACCTGCACTGGCTGCACAAGGTAAGGGCTGCCTCCACGGGGCCAGGAGAGGGGAGGGGAGGCTGGAGGCCACAGCAGCAGAGGAGGAGCTGGACACATCACCCCTCAGTGGACTATGATTATTATTGTTCTAGTAGCCAACACAGGGTACTCCCCATGTGCCCAGCACTGTCCTCACTGTCTGGCCTGTATTAACTCACTTAACCCTCACCGCAGCTCTGGGATGTAAATGCTGTTATCATCCCATTTTGCAGTTGGGGGAACTGAGGTACAAAGAAGTTAAGTAACATGCCCATGGTCCCCCACTTAAGTGGAGGATCCAGGATCCTGGCTCTGCAGCCGTGCGATTAACCAACCCAGGTCACAGCTCCGCCCTCTGGCTGGCTCTGCCTCTGTCTCACCTTCTCCTGTTCATTCTTCAGTGAGCTCATTTTAAAACTCTGATCCAGTGTTGTAATTCCTCAACTTAAAACCCTTTCCACCACTCCCATTGCTCCTAGGATGATCCAAACTCCCCAACCTGGCATTAAGGCCCTTAGATGGCTCCTAATGCTGTTGTTGGACGGTTACCCTCAGCTTCTGCCGCGTGAGACATCTCAGGCCCTCCCAGCATATCAGGCTCTTCTCTACTTAACCCTCCACTCTCGCCCTCCCTTTCTCTCTCTTTTGGACCCTTCCTTGGTTCTCCTCCCCGACCTGCACAGGCTGCTGGGGCTCCCCTACCGCAGTCCTGAGCATCTGTGTTGTCCACCTCCGTCTAGCTCCCTGACCCCAGCCATCCCCAGCCTGGGAGCTCCTTGCAGGCCAGAATCAGCTGGGCCCAGAGCAGGGAGGCATCATCCATTCCCAGCCTCAGCTCTCTCGTCGCCGTTCATTGCGTGCATGGTACTGAATGTATGTGGCTGATGCCTGCTCTTCTTGAGGCCCCAGTGGGCTCAGAAGGGGCACAGAGCTGACCAAGAGAGACCCCCTCCCTCCCGGGAGCACCTGGGCCTTGGAGGGAGGGCTGGGCCATCTCTCCTTGCCCAGAGCCTCGCTCAGTGGGAGGCTCTCACACCATTTAGGAAGGGGTAGAAATGTCCAGAAGTAACCATGAGCCCATGAGATGGGTCGAGTGACTCAGGAGAGGGGCTCACTTCCAGCCAGGAGGACATGGGCCGGGAACCAGAAGAAGGACGTGGGAGCTCCATTTGGGCTGTGTGGAGTGGGAGGTGCCATGGGCATCTAGGGGCCCTCCATGATCTGGAGCTGGGCATTCGGAGCCGGGTGACTGCAGTCCTGGAGCGGGGAAGAGCAGCCAGCAGCCTCTGGTCCCCTCCCACCTTCCTCCTGCTTGTCTCTATCCTGAGGTCTCCTCTGGGCTTCTGAAGTCCCCTCTGTGAGGCACTTTCTTCTCCCGGCTGCAAAGCTGACACTTGAAAGAACTACACCAGCCGGCACCCCGGGTGGGGTTGGCTCATACTGTGGTAACCCCCTCTGGGTGAGGCCTGGCTCTCAGCAGGCCAGGTCACACCTGCTTGATCCTGGTGGAGGGGCCCCGGGGGCACTGAGGCAGCCAGGGTGGCAGATCAGTGCAGGGAGTCTTCTCCTGGGGGCAGGAGGATCAGATCCCTTTATCCGTGCCGAGGCCAGCTCCCGGGGTGCCAGCCCTGCCTTTCTTGCCCCTCTGCACCACGCCCCCCACCCATGCAATCTCAGCACGAGGAAGGGCCTTCCAGGCAGAGTGAGCTCAGCCGGACCTGCTGCGCCTGGAGGGAGGGAGTTCCCAGGGGCTCAGAGTATTCAAGTAGAGGCTGGAAATCCTATTCTGTTTCCAAGATTCTATCGTTTGATTCTAAGATTCTAAGGAATCCATATTCTTTTTCTTTGTTTTAACCAATTTTTGATCATCTAATACATTGACATGGTTCAAAATTAAAAAGGTCCAAAAAGTACACAGTGTAAATCTCCCTACTGTGTTCCCAGAGATATTCTAAGTACATACAAATAGACATATACATTTCCTTTTTCTTTAAACACAAGTAGTAGCCTGCTCTCCCCTCTCTTCTGCACCTTAGCAAAATCCTTGGACCTCCTTCCCCTTCCGTGCGTTAAGAGCATTCCCATCGGTGTCCGTCCCTTGCTCCTGTCCCCTGGTCTAATCCTGAGTTCCTGAGGTCCCTAGCCAGTCCCCTGTTGACGGGCCTGATCGACATCCCAGTTGCTTTCAGTTGATTGCCAGGACGATGTGGCAGTGACCTGGGTGGGGAACTGCCATGTAAAGAGTGTGCACTTCTGTAATTGTGAGAATTCTTGCCAAATTGCCCCCTTGCCAGGTTCCACCAATTCATGCTCCTCCGCCGTGTATGACTGTGCCTACGAAAACCCCCTTGCCCATGAAGCGTGTGCACATTTCTTGACTTTTGCCCATGGGTGAAAATGGTACTTCGATGGAGTTTTCATTTGCATTGCGCTTATGATGAGTTAGATTTGGCAACTTTCACCTGCTTGAGTTGTTTGCATCTCCTTTTCTGTAAACTGTCTCCTCACATCTTTTGCCCTTTTTGCTCTGGGATTTGCTTTTTGCTTGTTAATTTCCGAGAGCTCTGTATAAATTCCGAAAATTAGCCTTTGGCTGATGAACTGCAAATAATTCCTCCTAGCTTGTCATCTATCTTTTGACTTGCTTGTTGTATTTCTGCTGTAGGAATTTTTTTATTCTTAAGAATCTGTCATCTCTTTTATGGCTTCTGGGTTTTCTGTCAGACCCTGAGGAAAGTCTTCCCACTCCACGATTATACAGAAGTTCTCTGTGGTATCATTTGGTAATTATACGTTTCTTCTTTTTTTCAACATTTAAATTTTTTATCTTGTTGGCGGTTATTTTGGGGTACAGGGTGCCTGTACTTTGTTCTTTTCAGATGGCTCCCCAATGTCCCTGACTCTCTTGAGTTATCCATCCTTCCCCCTCTAATTCGAGATGCCACCTCTATCATATACTAAACTTTTTAAAATGTATTTAGATCTGTTTCTCAGCTTTTTATTTACCTTCATTTATCTCTCTGGTCTTATACTAGTATCATACTGCTTTAAATACCACAGTTTTATATTATGTTTCTATCACGATCTTTATTTTGAGAGACCCTGGTTCCTCTGAGTCCCAGGGGGAGGGGGGCAGAGGACAGAGGCGCCCAGGATGGCTGGGGGAGGGAGCCGTTTGGGGCAGGCTGGGTGCAGTGAGGGGATCTAGGTGCCCACTTGGGGACCTTCCCCCTCAGCCCCCAGTCCTCCCACAGCTCCTATTTCCCAGAAACTCCTCCTCACTGAGCCTCCAGCAGAAGTCCAGGGGCCCAGGAGGTGAGGAAGAAGGTCGAAGGGGACTTGGGGGCTTTACAGGAAACAGGAGGCCCTTTCCCTGAGATGCCCCCCTTCCTGCCCCTCCCACCACCCCAGAATCAGCTCAGATGCCATGGCTGTGAGGGGCTTTGATCACAGCCCCCACCTCCCCAGGCTGTCCCCGTCCTAGCACCGATCATTCCACGCTGCTCCTGTCTGTGTCCTCGCCCGACTGCCCTGCCATGGTGGCAGCAGCCCCCCGCCCAGGCCCCATCGGCGCCTCTGCTTGCTTCTCTCCACGTTCTCTTCATCAACACTCCCGGTGAATTCAGACTGCCCTCCAAACAACCGGCCCAGGCTGCACAGTTCTTCTCAGTGTCTAGCCTCTGTCCCTCCAGCTGCAGTCTAGGAAGGCACATTCTTGGAGAGCCTCCTGCATGTCAGGCTCCGTGCTCGTCATAACAGCCATGACCATCATTTATTGGGCACTTACTCTACGTATGTCAGGCACTTTCCACACAGTGTGTCATTTACTCCTTGTAATAATCCTATTCATTTGTATTATGCCCACTTTTAAAAATTATACCACTAACTTTTCTTTGTTGTTGTTGTTGAGCAAGATCAGCCCTGAGCTAACATCTGATGCCAATCCCCCTCTTTTTGCTGAGGAAGACTGGCCCTGGGCTAACATCCGTGCCCATCTTCTTCTACTTTATATGTGGGACGCCTGCTACAGCATGGCTTGATAAGCGGTGCGTAGGTCCGCATCTGGGATCCGAACCTGCGAACCCCGGGCCGTGGAAGGGGAGTGCGCACACTTAACCGCTGCACCACCGGGCTGGCCCCAATACCGCTAACATTTAGTAAGCACTTACTATTTTGGTGCCAGCCACTGTGCTCAGCACTTCTTGCATTTTCTCATTTCTCTTCCCAAGCTTCTTCCAGGCGGCCCTCACTCTCCCCATTCACAGCCCAGGGAACAGGCTCTGAGAGGTTAGCCTCCCCCATTAGGCAGAGTCCCCAAGGGATGTGACTCAAGTGCGGCCCTGAACCCTGCACCAACCATCTGCCATGTGGACCACAGAACCTAGGTTCCAGCCGCCCCCAGAGGCCGCCCTGTTCACCTCTGCAAGGCTGGGCTCCACCTCCTCTCGGGCCCCGCACCCAAGCGAGGCTCCCTGAATGAACGATGTCCCTCCTGTCTCCCCCGTCCCTCCCACTGTCATCACAAACCACAGTCCCACCACACAGGAAACCAAAGACTGCTTTCTCAGAGAGGACCCACTCTTCTGGGTGGGATTTAACCCTCTGAGTCAGGTTTAAGGAATGGGGGTCCCATTGTTGGGAGTCTGTGCTGTTACTGTGGCTTAAGGACACAGTGTGTGGGGGGAAATCCCACAGACACTGAATGTTTTAATAATGCTGCTGAGCCTAATGGTTGCCACTGAAAAACTCAGAGAGAATAAAATTTCTAATTGCATTAGGATGATGGGGAATCAGTTTTATTGCCAGTATTTCCACTAGCGGTTAAATATTGTAATAAGATGCTCTCGGAAACTGCCCTTCCGAGACACTTGCTGGGCCCGGGGCCTGCCTGGAGGGGGCCGCAGCGGGCAGGGAGCCTGCGTGTTGAGGGGGGATTCTCAGGGATGGTCAGGATACTCCTTGGGCTCCAGCATCACTGCAGTGTGATGTCCCAGAAAGAGCACGACCTCTGAGACAGGCAGAATGGGGTTGGTTCTGGAACCATCCCCTCAGAGCTGCGTGGCAGGCAGACCCTATGCTCTCTGAGCCCCACTGCCTCTGTGAAAAATGAACATGGTAACACCTCACCTGGGACGAGACAGGAGTAAACACGAGGAAGATGGGAAGTGCCTCCCCCAGACCCGGCACACTCAGGCCCTCCGTGTCCCTGCATTCCTCCCCTTCCCGTGTCCCCAGGCCGGCACATCACAGTCCGTAAAGGCCCCGACCCATCTCAGCCTTATTACTGCTTCTTATTGGAACATTCGTTTCCAGGCTGATGGGCTGGGATGACAGACCTCCCAAGGAAAACTTAATCCCAGGCCAGAATGAACCTTCCCTGTCTGGCAGGGAACCAGATAGATGGGCTGCTGTCTCTGCCCTCACCATCTAGAAACTCAATTTAGAGCTGGTTCGGTTGCTGGAGGTTTCTCAGAATGCAGCTACAGAGCTCTAGGAAAGGCAGTGCAGGAGGAGAAGGAGGGCGAGAGCCCTGCTGGCAGGAGATCAGCTTGAGGCGGCGGTGGGAAGGCAGTGGGAGCAGGCTGTGGCGGCCTGGATGGCCCATTACGGAGCATGGGGGCTATGAACGAAGGCTTTGGGGTAGAGGGGGGACCTGGGCTTCAGGAGGCCGGCCCAGTAATGCGGGGAAGGTGGGCAAGGTGAGAGCCAGGACTCAAGGTGGGCGATGGGGGCTGAGTAGCCCGAAACCAGACTTCACTTCATTTCAGGGAGCATCTTGTGTTGCATGAGGTGTTTCAGATCCCATCTGTCCGCAGAGATCTCTGTCCTGTGAAGGTTCCATCTCGTCCTCCATCAGAGTTGTGCTCCTTGCTTTCTCTTGCTGAGAGGGCAGCCCCCATAAACACATACAAAGCTGGAAGCTCAGAGGCTGGAGCAGAGAGCATGCCTTGACAGGGCGGCTGGGGCAGAGCCTGCCTCACTGCCCTCTCCAGCCTGATGTGCAGCTGTGAGCCCAGCCAGGTATGCGAGGAGGGACTGGGTATCAGGCTCCTGCAGGGGACCCAGCTCGTCAGCCTCCTGCCCCTGAGACCTGGGCCCACCTCTCAGTGGGGCCTCGGTTTCCTCATCTGTTGTGCTGGATGAAAGGTTGCTGGGGCTGCTGGGTGAGGGCATGGATGACCTGCTGGGCCCAGGGGAGGCTCCCATTTGTGGAGTGTCTTCCCTTCTCACACCCTCAGTGAAGCTGAGCGCTGGGGCTGCCTCTCCACCTTAACCCAGCTCCTTCACCTTGTCTCCTCTCCATCTTCCCTTCTATTTCTCTTTCGGTCCCTTCTTTGCTGGGTCTGCCTGCCTCCTCTTGCCTCTGTCTCTCACTGTCCTCTCTGTCTGGCTTTCTTTCAGCCCATGCCTGTCTCTTTCCTGCTCCCCTCTTCCCTGCCGGCCTCTCTTGCTCTGTCCATTTCTCCACTGTCTGTCTCTCAGTCTCTCCCTCTCTCAGATACACTGGGGACCCTCGGACTGTCCATGCTCTGACCCTGCTCTGACCCTCTGTCTGGTGGCTCTTCCCCTTCCAGATAGGACTGGTGGTCATCCTGGTGTCCACGGTGGTGGCCATGTCGGCTGTGGCCCAGCTATGGGAGGACGAGTGGGAGGTGCTGCTCATCTCCCTGCAGGTGAGTGGGGTCAGGGGGCAGGGCGGCTGCTGCCCCAGGACCCTCAAAACAGGCAGCACCTTTTTGTCGCTCCTGTTTCTCCAGACCAAGGCCCAGAGGTGGCAGGGAGGGGTCCAGGTCACCTAGCAAGTCAGACGCGGGGAGGGGGCTATAACCCAGTTTGGATCCAGTTTCCCCTGTTGAAGAATGCAGACAGAGTTGCCTTCCCCGTGGCTAGAGATAGGCCGTCAGGATGTTGGTGACTGGAGGGTCTGGGCGCGGCTGGGAGCCAATAGTTCTTCCTGCTGCTTCCCACACACCAGGGCACAGCGCCGTTCCTGCACGTGGGGGCCCTGGCTGCCGTCACCGCGCTCTCCTGGGTCGTGGCAGGACAGTTTGCCCGCGCAGAGCGGTCCTGTAAGTACAGCTGGGCAGGACCTGCCCCCCTGTGCCCTCCAAGTACCAAGGCCAGCTGTCCTGTCCTCACCCGGACTTTACCTGGGTGACCTGGGGATAAGGTGGGCCCTCACTCTCAGTGTGGGGGGTTCTGGTCCAGAGTGGCCCACAGGTTCCATAGAGGGCTGCAGCCTCGGTCGGCCTTGCTTGTTTCCTCCTCCGTATCTCTGTGTCTGTGTCTGAGTTAGAGGCTGGGTTCACCTTCCCAGCAAGAATGGGGGCTGCCCTTGGTGCGGGGTCCCTCAGAGCATCTGCATCCTGACAGGTGGAGGGAAGAGGGGTCCAGCATTCCCTCCCAACCTGCCCAGGGCTCATGATTGGGCCTGGTGGGAGCCCAATGGCCCACCAGGCAGCACTCACACCCCGTGTCTGCAGCCTCCCAGATGGCCATTCTCTGTACCTTCTTCGCCGTGGTGTTTGCCCTCTACCTGGTCCCTCTCTCCATCTCCTCTCCCTGCATCATGGAGAAAAAGGACCTGGGCCCCAAGCCCGCCCTCATCGGCCACCGCGGGGCCCCCATGGTAAGTGCCATCTGAGGGTCCTAACAGACCAGGGTGGGGGCAGAGCTGCCACTCTGGAGGGAGATGGGCAAAGACCCCAGGGGGAAGACCTTGTTGGGAAATGGATGTAATACATGTAATGTAATAATAGCAACAATTTTTACCCCTTTTGAGGGGTATATGGGAAGGATTAGTGAAAAGGCTGGAAAGCTTAGATGGGATCAAATCCTGAAGATCCCTGAAAGCATCTTGCTAAAAAGATTGGACTTTTACCCCGAGAGCCCTGGAAAGACGCAGGAGGGCTTTAGGCCGGCCAGATACCGCCGGGTTATGGATTAGGAAGGCCCAGGAGAGAGAGACACCGGGTGTGGGGTGGAGACACGGCCCATGGCTGTGATGAGGCACCAGGAGAACCTGCCAGGCTTTGGGGGCGGGAAAGCGAGTGCAGCTCAGAGCCCACTGCTGAGGGGCAGACAGGTGAACCGGGCTGAACTGGAGAGAGAGGAAGGAGTCAAAGTCAGTGCCCTGCTACTCCACTGACGTGCCGTGACCCGGCAGTGGACCCTCCCTCGAGAGGGGGCCCCAGAGCCAGGCTTCCTCAGCCCCTGGCCGCTGTGGGAGCCCGGACTCATTCCCCTCTTCTCTGTGCCTGGTTTCCTCGTCTGGGATAGTGCGAGTCCTGCGCCGAGGGCTGAGAAGCAGGAGTTAGCCTTGTGGCCAGCCCAGCTGTGAGCCTGGCGCACAGAGGAAGAAGTGGACGGTCCTGTCACCTTGGGCAGGCCCTCCCCCTTCTCTGGACAAAGGTTTCTTCAGCCACCAACGCCTTGACCCTTGGTTCTCTGCAGAGGCAGTACCACTCCCCTCCCCCAGGGGGCGTTTGGGGACTTGGTGAGAGCTTTTTCTCTGTGCTCACAATGATTGGGAGTTCCACGGTGTCATTGAATTTCAGGGTAGTCAAGGGGGCCTCACAAAGTCACTGTTTTAAAAGGAGTTGAGTCTGATGGGGCTGCGAATCACCCTGAAGGTCCTCCCCCTCTGCGTATGGTGGGCCTTATTGTACCCTCTTGCCATATAAGGAAGGCTCAGAGGCCTGTGCCCCTGAGCTGGCCCCAGTGCCCTCCCACCACACCCCGTGCTGGTCCCGGCACCTCCTAGAGGCAACCAGCTAGACAGGCCATGGCTTTGGAGTCAGGGACAGGATTTGGGGTCTAGTTTCACCACATGCTGCCTGTGTGTCCCGGGGGCTTGCTGGTCCCCTCAGCCTCACGCTGTGGCTTTTATGATGATAAATGAGAAGCGCAGCCTTCCCACAGATGGGGGCCCAGATGATAGCTCCTCTTCCCTCCGTGACCCAGATTACCCACCCCACCTGCTCTGGGGGCCAGGGGACAAGAGGGTGTGCTGACCTGACGCAGGGGAGGAGGGGGCAAGGGGAAGGGGCAAGGCCCCAGCGTGGATTGTTCTTTTAGTAGAAAATTTTTAATTCCTAATTATTATCTAATATAGAATCCATGTTCAGTTTTCCTTTGTCATCTCAAAAATATCTTTTTACAGTTGAGTTGTTTAAAATCAGGATCCACATTGGGTCCACATAGTGCCAGGTTTCCACGCCTCTTTCTCCAGGAGGCCAGCACCTAACCCAGGGAGACCTGATGTGAAAGAGACTCTGTCCCCTCCAGACACTTCCTCTGCCCCCCAAGGTCTCCGCAGCCCCTGCTCCGCCCACTGTGTCTATCCACAGTCTACCTTCTGCAGCGCCAGCCACCGGGGAGGGAGCACTGGTACCTCTTGGGTGGTCACTCATGGGAGGCCTGGCCCCAGGACATTTAGAGTGAGGTGGCGGGAACTCCACCTCTGGGTGGGGCTTCACACAGCCCACTGGACTGGGGGACAGTAGGTTCCCCAAGGCTGCTGTGCCCCAGGGAAAGGGGAAGAAAGGAGCTCACCTTATAGAGACCGCTGGTGTCTGGTAGCTCACCTATGAGCTTGATAGCATTGGCCCTTATAGCTAAAGAAACCGAGGTTCCCGAAGGTGAGGCGATGGCCCAGGGCGGTGACTGGGAAGTGGAGTTGCTCCTTCTCAGTCAGCTCCAAAGCCCTTGCCATGGTGGGCTCCTCCGGGCCAGGCTGCCTCCCAGAGGAAGGAAATATGTTACACGTTGGGAAACAGCATGGCCAGAGGGAGAGAAGATGGGCATGAGCGTGACTTGCCAGGGATGAGCTCAGCCCTGGGGAGCCTTTCCACCCCATCCCTTCTGCCCTGTGCCTGGTTCTAGCCCAGTCCTTGGTATGGTGCTGACCCCCAGTGGCAGCAATGGGTATGACAGGGTCCTCAGACCAGACACAACTAGGGAGGGAGACTTAGAACCCTGACTCTCCCAACTGGAAGGACCCTCAGAGAACAGTGAATATATGCCCCGAAGTGGCAAATGGGGAAACTGAGGTCCATAGGAGAAAGAGATGCACATGAGGTCACAAAGCTATTTAATGGCAGAGTCAAGGCTAGAATTAGGGTCTTCTGATGTATGTGCTATAGGGTTAACAATTGTCATTTGTTAAGCACTTACTGTCTATCAGGCAACATGCTAGGGGTTTTCAGTCTCTGTTAACAGTCCAGGGGATGGTCTGTAAAGATGAGGTATCTGGTCACCCCATTGAAACTCTGCCATGCTATCTACCCTCTCCTCTCCCTCTGGGATCTCCACCTGGACTCAGGGTGCGACCAGGAGGAAACCTGGCATTTGGCCCTAGCCTAAGACTGCCATCAGGCAGAGGGCTGTAAAAAAGCGCTCCCACCCCAGTGTCTAGCTCAGTGCCTGGAATACAACAGTGATAATATAATGATCATGGCTACTACTTATTAAGTGCTAGCTATATGTCAGGCATTTGTATCCCTCCCCTCCCCTCAAAAAACCTCGTGAGGCAGCATGATTTAACAGATGAGGAAACAGTTTCAGAGCAGCTGTGTGGGTGCCCAAGGTCACACAGCTACTTCGTGGAAGGGTCCACCCAGCCTCCCGACGTGGAAGATTTTCTGCTGGCTGGGGAGGGGCCCAGCAGCTAAATCTCTGCCCTCCCCTCACCACCCTCTTCCTCCCCAGCTGGCCCCAGAGCACACGCTGATGTCCTTCCGGAAGGCCCTTGAGCAGAAGCTGTATGGACTCCAGGCTGACGTCACCATCAGGTAGGGGGTGGGGTTGAGAGGATGGCACCTCCTCCTGTCCCCGCTGCATCCACATCCAGGTCTCTGCTGGAGGAACTCCCATCCCAGAGCCTTGGAGACGGGAGAGGGGAGGCTGGGATATCCACTTCAGGGCAGGCACCCTGTTCGTGCAAATAAATCTTGTGCCAAACTCCAGGATATAACGTAGAGAAAAGAGCAGACGCTCTTGGGTCAAGCAGTGGTGGAAGGTGGGGATCTGGAGTCCTGCCACAGATCCACTTGAGGGAAACACTAGATCTATATGGCTTAGCAAGATGGAGCTCAAACACTCTAAGAAATAAGCAAATCACAGAGCGATACATTCACTTGATGTCAATTATGTTTTAAAAGACCACATAAAAGTAATTTATACGTTTTCTATATGTAGATATATAGGTATGTATTAGTATAAAGGGCAAGAAGAACCCACACCAATCTCATAACAGATTATCTCTGAGAAGGTGAGAGAGCAGGGCTGCCAGATATAGTTGTGCAGGTTGTGTACTGAACAAGGACACCACATATATGAGGAGACTGTTCCCAGTATAGACATCACAGGATTGTGTATTTATCAAAACTTTCTAGCAGATGGTGGTAAAATGCCTTGAGGAAGGGAGGCACAGATGTCTTTTACTGTTTCACACCATATGAGCTATTGGCAGCCCCTGTGGGGTAGACCAGGATGGTGGTGGGGTGGAATTTGTCAAAGGGGCCTGCGTTTGCACTGTTCTCATTACGGCATCACATGGACTGGGTTCTAGGTCAGGTTTCACCACTTACTGGCTTGTGGGCCTTGAGCTAGGTGCTTCCCTCTCCCAGCCTCAGTTTCCCCATTATCAAATGAGGTAGCACCTACATTCCAAGGTTGCTAAGAGAACAGGCCCAGCCCTCCTTCCTCAGCAGTCCCCACGCCCATCTGACCCTCAGAGAAAGAGTCAGAGAGAGTTGCTTAGCAGCAGCCCACTGTCCTCCCTGTGCAGATGGGGAGCCGCAGCCCCAGAGAGGGGCAGAGCCTGCCTGGGTCCCACGGTGGGTTGGTGTAAGTAGATGGGGAGGGATTGTGTGTCTGGGGGGTGATCATTGGTGGGCAGGTGAGGGACCGGGTTGGCAGTGACTCGGCGGCTCCCTCCTCCCGCAGCCTGGACGGCGTGCCCTTCCTCATGCATGACGCCACCCTGCGGCGCACCACCAACGTGGAGGAGGAGTTCCCGGAGCTCGCCCGCAGGCCCGCCGCCATGCTCAACTGGACTGTCCTACAGAGGCTCAATGCCGGCCAGTGGTTCCTGAAGGTCTGGCTGCACCTGTCCCCGTCCTAGGCACAGAAAGCACAGGCGGGGACCCTACGGAGTGAGGGGGCGGGGGCGGCTCTCAGCTCAGGTGACCCCCACTCCGGAGCTTCCCTGACTCACAGCCAGGCTGGTAAGCGGCCTCCTTGGGCTCCTGCCACTGCAGCCCGGATATCATAGTTGTCACTGCTTCTTCTGGTTCTGTCCCCCCCAACAGAAAAAGTGGATGGTGATGATAATAGTTAATAGTTAAAATTGTTAACTCTGTAAAACTCTAGGGGGAGGTTGGTTCTCTGGTCTGAAACGCTGCTACAGGAGAAGTGTGCTGGGTCTGGGAGACGGTCCCCGCAAGCGATTCTTTTGGTAAGCAGGGTGGGAAAGAGAGGTTAGGATCGGGGTCTCCTAGAGGCCTCGCAGGGCCACAGCCGTCAATTTGCCTGGATGCACACACCAGCAAGCACTGGCAGCGCAGGGGTCTCCACGCTCAGTTGCCAGGAAGGCACGCGGGTGCCCCAAAGGGCTGGTGACGCAGCCATGCGTGTCCCTGTCTCTTCCAGACGGACCCCTTCTGGACTGCCAGCTCCCTGTCGCCCTCCGACCACAGGGAGGCCCAGAACCAGTCCATCTGCAGCCTAGCAGAGCTCCTGGAGCTGGCCAAGGGCAATGCCACGCTGTTGCTCAACCTGCGCGACCCGCCGCGGGAGCACCCCTACCGCGGCAGCTTCCTCAATGTCACGCTGGAGGCCCTGCTGCGCTCGGGCTTCCCCCAGCACCACGTGAGACCCTGCGGCCCGGCCCCGCCCCCAGGAAGCCCAGCTCCGCCCAGCCCCTTGGAGGAGCCCCGCCTTCCCCAGCTTCTTGGAGGAGCCCCGCCCCCAGGAAGCCCCGCCCTCCCCAGGCCCTTGAAGGAGCCCTGCCCCGCCCCCAGGGAGCCCCGGCGTGGCCGGAGTCCTGCCCCAGTGTAAACTCACCGTGTCCCCTCTCCAGACCTCAGCTTCCACATTTGTAAAATGGGGCTAGGATGCGTTGCCCACAGCCTTGTGGTGTAATATTTGGGGATCAGAGGAATCCGACACCAGCTTGTGACAGCACACTAGACGTTGGTAGCCACGTGCAGAGCAATTGTTTGGGTTATCAGTCTCGTTGTGACAAGAGCCTAGAGGGGAAACTTCCAGAGTTGCTGCCAGAGCAATTCGCAGCCTTGCTGGGCCCCTAATGATGATTATTACGTGGGAGCCTTCACTGTGTGCCAGTCCCCAGGGGCTCTGTGGGGGGTAGACACCCTAACCCCATTTTACAGGAGAGCAATCTGAGCCAGCGCCCCCTGCCTGCAGGTCATGTGGCTGCCTAATAGGCAGAGGCCCTTGGTGCAGAAGGTGGCTCCTGGCTTCCAGCAGACGTCCGGCTCCAAGGAGGCGGCTGCCAGCCTGCGGAGAGGCCACATCCAGCGGCTGAACCTGCGCTACACGCAGGTGTCCCGCCAGGAGCTCAGGTGCCCCTCCCAGCCCACCCCAGGCTCACCCAGAGGAGAGGGAGACAGTCTCCCCCATTCCTGTTACCCTCACACATCTGGGCACATCTGGGCTGGATGCACAGGGGCTCCTGGTTCAAAGAGGAGAGGTTGTGAGCATTGGGCAGACCTGGGTTTGTACCTGAGCTGAGCCCTCTGGGAGTAGAGATTCCTTCCTCTGGGGACCGTTGTGAGGATGGCATGAGGTTGTGAAGGGGACATGCTTTACAGGTTCCCCACGCTGGGCTTGGAACTTACAGGCTCCCCACGCTGCCCCACAGGGACTATGCGTCCTGGAACCTGAGCGTGAACCTCTACACGGTCAACGCACCGTGGCTCTTCTCCCTGCTGTGGTGCGCGGGGGTCCCGTCCGTCACCTCCGACAACTCCCACACCCTGTCCCAGGTGCCTTCCCCCCTCTGGATCATGGTGAGTTGGGGGGTTGTGGGGGGGGGCACAGGGCACCTGGAAGGGCAGAGTGCTGCCTGTGGCCTGCCCCAGCCGTGCCACAAGCTCTCAGGGTGGGGGGAGCACAGGGTGGGGGGACAGGCTTGAGGCATAAGGAGGATTTCCATGGCCTCTGGGGTCTGCACTAAGGTGCTGGTTGGTGGGAGGAACCTGGGCCTGACCCACAGAGAGAGAAGCATCACTTAAGGGCCCTTGAGAAATAAACAACTACTTGGGATTTTTGGTTTGGGGGTTGTTTATTTCGTGTCATTTTAAAGGAAGGAAAATCTGTGGAAATAGAGGGTAACAGGACAACAATAGGGAACATGCAAATCTGCTCAGAGAATACAGGAATACAACCATTTTTCACCTGGTTGACTGAGCACTTGCAGACAGGCCCGAGTCCCAGTCCCAGCTCTGCCACTGGGGCTTGGGGAGTCCCTCACCTCCCTCCTGTGCTCCCACTGCCACCTCCCTGAGGACGTGAAAGGCAGATAGAGGGTCTCGTCACGGCTAAGACAGGGCCAGGGTCAGTGAGTCGGATTGAGGTTACGGATGGTTATGTCCATCCACCTGCCCATTGTCCTTGAAAACCTCCGAGGGCTCAGCTCAGAGTGAGAGGAAATAACTGACTGTGGCAGCAGTAGCCATGAGCGCACTTGAATTTTCAAGCCACAGGAGTTGGCCACCAGTAAGAAGTGCCCCCCATCCTCGCCCTGACCCCGCCCCTCCTCCACAGTTGACCTGAGAGCCAGGAGGGTCGAGGCCTGGCTGCACTGGAGGCTGTGCCCTCCCTGGTCCTCCTGTCGTCCCTGGAGGGGAAGCCCCCGTGCTCCACACCCTGCAGTGACAAATGGACTCTTACACCCATAGGGGTGCCACACACCTCTACACACACACCTGCGCACCTGCTGGTCACGCCACAACCTTGCATTCATCCATTTGTCTCTCGTTATTCGGCCCTTGCTTTGAGGCCCCTTAAACACACAAACCCTCCAGGCTTAATACTCACCACCTCTACCTTGAACACTGCACAGATCTCTTTATCCTGTACACACACACACACACACACACACACACACACACTCCAGACCCCAGGCCCACAGTGCCCAGAGCCCACTCCTACAAAATATCATCTCAAGCCCCTAAGCCCCTCCAGGTTCTACCCTGCCCCTCCCCAATGGTGACATGGGGTCCTCCTGCCCCTGGACCCTCAGTCTGGAGCCCCAGTGTGGACCAGCTGTGATTGGAAGCTGGCCGCGGGCCATCTGTCCACAGCCCCCGGACGAGTACTGTCTCATGTGGGTCACCGCCGACCTGATCTCCTTCATCCTCGTCGTTGGCATTTTCGTGCTCCAGAAGTGAGTAGGCTCTGGCCACCTTCCGTGGTCTTCCCTGCCCTGCGACAGACTCAGCCCCTACCCCAGCCAGGGGAACCTTCTGAGTCCTCAGCTAGGAGAAGGCCTGGCCAGGTGGCCCTGTTCAGGGGAGAAGGAGGACTCCCAGTGGCCCCCAGCCCATCCCCCTCAGCCAGAGCTGGGTGGCTTCTGGAATGCACACCCAGCCCGGATCCCAGAGCCAAGCTCTGCCGAGATTTGCTGTGTGGACTTTGGCGAGTTTCGGCGCCTCTCCGGCTTGCCTCCTCACCTGTTACCCAGGGCATGGGTTCCCACAGCATTCGGCACTGGCCCGTGCCCTGCTGGAGACCGCCCCACCCCTCAGACGACAGCTGGGACGGTGGTTGTAGTGGGGAGGTGGGGTTGGTCCAGGGGAGGGTGTAGGGCCCTGCCGGGCGGTGTTTTATTCCTGACTGACATTCTCTCTCTGTCCCATCCTGCTCTGATCCGGCGCATGTCCCTCCTCTCCCCCCTCCCCTCTCTCTGCTGCACTCTGGCATCTCACAGCTATCACTTGATCAGGTAATTCTGGTGTGGGCTTCCTCCTCCTGTTCCTCTTTCTCCCCGCTCCTTGCCACTCCCTTCTCCGGTTCCCTCTGAAAACCTTCCTCACACCAAGCCCAGTGCCCAGGTCAGGCTTCCCCACCGGCCACCCTCCCAGACACCCACCCTCGCCGGAAGCCTGCTCCCTCCCCTTCTCTCCCCCAGTCCTCCCTTCTCTCTTCCCATCTTGCCGTGTGTGTCCCTCTGCTCTCTTGGTTCTGTCTGCTGTTTCTACAGACGGGGAACCAGCTTTTCCTTGCAGGTTGCTCACCTGGCATCTCCCTCTGGCACTCGCAGGGCACCACTGCCCAGCACACGCCCCACCGAGCTCTGTCTCTCCTCTCCCATCTGTTACTTGCTCCTCTCCGGGTCTGCCTCTCCCATTGCTCACTCTCTCTGTCTCTGTGGCTCCCTCATCTCTATCTCTTTTTCACTTCCTGTCTCTGACTCCTGCCCCGACCCTCTCCCCCCATCCGCACAGCCTCCCCGCTTCCCCCTGGGGAGGACCCTACAGTGGTTGAGCCTCCTGTCCTAGATGTGCTGGCTGCAGAGACCCTGCCTGACACTTTCCTTCTGGGTTTAATATTCATTTCCAAGATGAGACCTAGGTCTTGGGGATCCAGGTCCCCCTCGGTCAAGTGCGTTAGGCGCTTCTGGGTCAGGCGGCTTCACCGTCCAGCTTCTAGGAGGAGAAACTGCTCCCCGGCTGTGGGACTGAGCCCAGCGAAGGCACATCTACCCAGTGCTTCCTCCATTCTCTCGGGCGGCAGACATCCATGTGTGCTGGCTGGTGCCGGGGTGGGGCCTGCCGCAAGGAGTCAGGCCTTCCTGCACGGAGCCCCCAGTGTGCTGGGGAGGCTGGCCCGTGATGGTCCAGGGGCTGGGATGGACATGCTGGGCCTGCTTGACATATAGCCAGGGCGGTGTCATTGTCTTCCTGGGGGTCAGGAGAGGCCTGAGGGAGGAAGGGACCCTGGGGGGAAAAGATCATTTCCCCGTGGGCCTCATTCTTCCATTCATTCACTCAACAAATACTTAGGGGCACCCGCCACACAGCAGGCACTGCAGTTGGTGCCAGGGACACAGTGATAAGTAAGAGACCCAGTCGCTGCCCTCAAGGACGTGTGGGGCGGCCAGCCCAGCCAGAGCACAGGCTGCCTTCCCCTCTGCTTCATGCTTTCCCCCTGTCTGTCTGCTCCGTTCACCCACCCGTCTGCCTGTCCATCTGTCTGTCCACTTCTGCTGCGCTGACCCCATGTGGAAATAATTGATTTCTCTTGGAGTCTGGGCTCCCTCCACCCAGCCCAGCAGGGCTCAGTGCCCTGGGGCGTTGGGTCCTTGTTTCCGAGCTGAGCCCGCTTCTCTTGGTGGGAGTTGGGGTGGGGGCCAGTGAATCCTTCTGTCTGGGTCGCAGGAAGAGTCTAAATTCAGAGGCCAGGGATTTGGGGCTAGTTTGGAGGAAGTGCAGCAGCAAAGCAGTGCCCTGGGCTGGGCGCAGGAACCCGAGACCTCCTGGCCCTGCCTGGCCCCTGCACATCCTGTGCAGCCCGCCTCTCAGCCCACCTTGCTCCTGCCTCAGCCATCAGAGGGATTAATGCCCCAGCCTGTCCCTCTCCATCAGAGAATGTACACCCCACTCTTCCAGGATGTTGGAACAGAGCAGCAGGCCCCGCCCCAAGTCTCTCTAACCCCCCTGCCCTGTGAACCTGTGAAGACAAGCCCCTCCGCCCCCCGCTGTCTCCCTCACCTCCCTGCTTTCCTTCCCTTCCTCTCTGGGGTTTCCCCACTGGCTTCGCTCAGCCTGGTCCTGATGGCGGAGCTGTAGGAGACATCAGCGGGGACTCCTCGAGATTGGTGTGTACCCCAGGGCGGGTCATCAGCTAAGCGCCCCCTCCCCAGGTTTGTCCCATCTAAAGAGAGCCAGGTGTATAACTGGGGGCACCTGAGACAGAACTAACCAACCTCCACCCAACTTCCTGGACAAGGGGAGCGGATCTGGGGTTCCGGAGGTAAGAGGGAGGCAGGTGTGCCCTGGCTGAGTCAGCAAACTGAGTCAAGCCCCAGCTCTGCCCTTCTCTGGGCCTCAGTTTCCCCATCGGTACAGTCAGACAAGAGTCCTGCTGGTCCCTCAGGCCCAAACCAGAGAAGCTCTGGACTGAGCAGGACCCCTGCTCCAGGGAAGGGTGAAGGACCTGATGCCCGCGGGGCCATCTCTGCAGGTGGCGCCTGGGTGGCATACAGAGCTACAACCCTGAGCAGATCATGCTGAGCGCTGCGGTGCGCCGGACCAGCCGAGACGTCAGCATCATGAAGGAGAAGCTCATCTTCTCAGGTGTGCAGCCCCGCAGACAGGCTGAGACGGGCCCTGGGCTTGGTCCTCTGTACCCCACACGTGCACACAGGTGTGTGCACACACATTCACCCGCAGCACATACAGGCAGGGACTCGGCATGGACACACATATACCCACCCAGCTTCACGCCCACCTCCAGGCAAATGGAGGCCCCCGTACACATACAGAAACACATACCCGCCCACGTGCAGTCATGAACTCCAGGTCCTTGGCTCAGTGTCAGCCCCATGGGTGGTGGGCAGGGGTGATGGGTGGGGGCTGGGGAGGAGTCTGCTTTGAAGGCCCATCCCCCTTTGCCTGGTTCATAGAGACCCCACAAATATTGATTTCACCCCTGCTTGTTGCCCACCCCTGCTGACATTCCCAGTCTGATGGAGAGGCAGCTGGATAAACAAACACATGGGAAATTGGGTGTCACTCGATCTCTAACAGATGGGATGCTGAGCCAGAGTGGGGTGCACAGGAGGAGAAAGTGGTCAGAGCTCCCTGGGGCAGTGAGGAAGGTTTGAGGGCCCACTTTGCAAGGAGGTGACGTAGCTGAAAGGGGAAGGATGGGCCTGGATGATGGGTTTGAGGTGAGGGCTGGGCGAGCAGAGGGAAGGAAGGGCATTCCAGGCAGAACAGCTTGTGTTCAGAGGAAGTGAGGCAGCACTGCTTGCCGGGGCACCAGGAACTAAGTCTGACTCCATGTGGCTTGAGGGGAGAGGCCTCTGGCTGGCTCACCCCAAGATGGCACTGGGGAGGCATGCGGGCCTCGAGTTTGCGATCAGGAGCTCGGGCTTCATTCTGAAAGCAGAGAGTCGTGGGCAGATTTGTGTTTGTTACCATAGGGCTGTAACAAAGTACCACAGACTGAGGGGCTTAGACAACAGAAATTTATTGTCTCACAGTGCTGGAGGCTAGAAGTCCAAGATCGAGGTGTTGGCGGGGTCGGTTCGTTCTGAGGGCCATGAGGGAAGGATCTGGTCGAGGCCTCTCTCCCTGGCTTGTAGACGGTCACCTTCGTGTTTACACAGCATTCTCTCAGAATGCATCTGTGTCCAAATTTCCCCTCTTTATAAGGACACTAGCCATATTGGATGAGGGCCCACCTTAATGACCTCATCTTAACCAGTTACATCTGCAACGACCTTATTTTCAAATAAGGTCTCATTATGAGGTACTGGGGGTTAGGACTTCAACATAACGAATTTTGGGGGACACAATTCAACCCATAACAAGTGTGGAGGGTGGATCAGAGGCAAGGAAACCAATAATTCAGGCAAGAGACCTGGGCATGGGAACAGACGGGAGAGATCTGAGAGAGAGATAGGAGCCAGATGGACCTGGATTCAAATCCCAGCTCTGTCCTCAATTAGCTGTGTGAACTGGGCACATGATCCAACCTCCCTCAGCATCACACTCCACCTGTTAAATGGGCTAGCTCTCCCTCATGGGGTACTGGTGAGGGTTAGCACCACGCCCGGCCAAGGGGTGCTTGGTCAACACTGCTTGAATGAACGGGAGCCAGTGGGGGCGACTGTGGGTTTGGGGCTGGCTCCAAGGATCATGTGCACATCCACTTACTTATTCACTCCTTTTTTATTAATTCCTTCAATAGATGAATGCCAGGCACTGTCTTAGGTGCCTAGATACAGATTCTTGCCTGTGAGGCACTTACATTCCTCCTACCTTCTCTCAAAAAAACCTCCTCCTCCTGGGAGCCTTCCCTGAGCACCAAGGCTGGGTTGGAGTGCCTCCCCTGGGGTCCCACAGCCCTCTGACCACACTGGGGAGCTCCTGGAAGGAAGGGCCAGTCCAGGGCACCTGGGGTCCGCAGGCTCCTGCACTGTGCCTGCCTGCAGAAGTCAGAAGGGACAGGCAGAATGAATGGAAGGCAGGAGGCCAGCCCCTAGGCCTGGCAGGTTCTGCCCATCCAGCCCCCGCCTCTCCTGCAGGGCTGAAGGCCATTGACTGAGTACCTCCTGAGGAGTGGGCCACAGTCCTCACCCCCTGCCCACTCCAGGTTGAGAGGTCCTCCCCAGAGACCCTCAGCCCCACCAACGCACCCTGAGTCCCCTCAGGGTGGGCTCAGCTCCACTCAGCAGACCTTTCCTGAGCCTCTGCTCTGTGTCCAGTGCTGTGCCAGGCACTGGGGACACCGATGCCCAGACCTCACTTGTCCTTGAAGTGCTCCAGTCAGTGGGGGCCACAGACAGTGACAGTACAGGATGTGATGGGACAGGTGGAAGCAGGGGCTAGGGTGGCCATGAGGAGGCCCCATCCCAGCCTGAGGGGGCTCAGGGGAGGCTTTCAGGGGGCTGCAATAACAGAGATGAGAAGAATTGGGCCCGATTTTGAGAAAAGGGGGTGTTGATGGGGAGGTCACTCCCAGGAGAGGGGCCAGTATGTACAAAGGAGAGTAAGTGCCCGGGGTGCCAAGCTCAGGAGGGTGCAGATGGTTTTCTGTGGCTGGAAGGTGCAGTTCCAGGGAGAGCAGACTGAGGGTGTTCGCAGAGACCAAGGGGGGCCTTGAATGCCGAGCTCAATACCAAACCTGCACCCAGTGGTTTCATTAGCCTCCAGGTGCCTGACCAGGACTTGGTGCAGGCCATCCTTCCCACTGCACCTGGCGGCCATTCTTGTCAACTCCCCCTCCCCCACTCACATTCTGCCTCCCTCTGGCCCAACAGAGATCAGCGATGGCATGGAGGTCTCCGATGAGCTCTCTGTTTGTTCAGACAACAGTTACGACACATACGCCAACAGCGCCACCACCCCTGTGGACCCCCGAGGGAGGGGCAGCCGCGCCAAGACCTTCACAGACCGGAGTGGGCGTTAGCTGAAGACCTGTCTGTCCCAGCCTGTACCAAACGTGGAGACCAGGAACCCAGGAGAGCTGGCAGGAGCGTATCTGGACTTGGAGTGCTCTGGGAGCTGGCTCCATGGCCTCCTCGTTGGCTCCAGCCTCTTGTCAGCCATGGCCTCTCTTGGAGGGGGCACCCCTCTCCCCTGAGGCCCAGGTGGGCCAGGACTCCAGCCTCTCAGATGCCCCTGCAGGCCTGGGGCTCCCTCTGGGAAGTTTGGGGCCCGGGGCCTGGTCCTCCCTCTTAGGCCCTCCTTGCATCGTGATCTGGAAGCTTTGATGGGTCACTGGGCCATCCCATGCCCCCTGTGGATGGAGGATGTGGATGCCCACGTGTGTCCGTCCTCCTGTCCATGCTGTGAGGCAGCCGACTTCTCTGTGTTTCTCCTGCCTTGAGGGTCTGAGCAGGGCCTCCACTGCCAGCAGCTCTGCTCCTCAAGTCCATCTCAAAGCACAAGGAGGTTTGGCCCAGGAGAAAGCCTGCTGTGGTGGTGGAGACACTCCTCCGCCCCCACCAGCCTCCCACCGCCGCCATCCCTGCCCCAGGAGAGGGCCTGAGCCATGTCCTGTAGGAGCAGCTAGAGATGCCAAAAGGGCAGGCTCAGGGCTGCTCGATCCTGTGCCCAAGTGTCCAACAGGCCTCTGGGGCAGAGTGACCTGGAGTCCACAGACTGACATGACTTCAAGTTTCCACGTCAGTGGCCAAAGGGCAGGGGCCATCTGGGAAAAGTGTTCTGGGCATGTACAAGGGTGGGCGTGTGGCCAAGGAAGCCTGCAGTGGAGGGAGCCCGAGGGGCCTTGGCCAACATGATTAATGCTGCCATCTTGACATGTGTCCTCTCGGATTTGTCCGTGGGAGGGTGGGGACAGAGCTTGCTGGGTTTGAGATTCAGTTTGGGCCCCATCATTTGAGGAGGAACCATTCTCAGAAATGAATGGGAGAGTGGCGGGGTGGCTGAGCCCTACCCTGCGTCACCATGGCACCAGGGGTTCCTTAACAGCCCTGGGTGGGGGGGAACCAGTATCCCCATATTGTGGTGGAGGAGACAGTCCTGGAGAGTTAAAATGACCGTCCAAGGTGACACAACTTAGAACAGGTAAGGCCAGAATCCCATGCATGCTCTGGCCCCAGTGTGTCCATGCGCCTTCCATAAGCAGCGGGAATGGCATGGCAGGTGGGGAGGGCTTCTGGGTCCCATACAGGGCTGGGCAGTGGGACTAGCAGGTCCCCTCACGGCCACATGGAGGCTCTGAGCCCCTGGCCTATGGAGGGACAGGCCCTCAGCCAGCAGATGCCTCTCCCCCATGGTGGCGGTCTGGCTTTGACTTCTCAGGGCTTTGGACCTGACCGAAGAGGCCCACCCCCATTCCTGCCACAGTGGGGCACCTGGGCTGAAAGCTAAAATACAGCCCCTGAGACCATAGATGTCCCTTCCTGTCTTTCAGTCCTTGGACCTCTGCCCTCTGCCCCCTGTGGGAAGGGCTTGGCAGCAGAGTCAGGGCAGGTCTGTAACTCCCATCTTTGTCCTACGAGTCTGCGTGGTCTTGGGTGTGTCCTAAGGGAGAAGGAGGTGAACCCCTGCTCCAGCCTGCATTAAATAAAAGTGGTGCCTCCTGAAAGCCAAGGGGTGTGTCTCTTCTCCAAACAGGGGTCTTCTGGAAAGAATTCTTGGGGTCTCAGTGATTCTGACACCTTGGAGGAAAGAAAAAGAAACTGCTTCCAAATGTTGGAACCCGGACTGGGCCCCCCACATTAACCTCTAGGACTGCCCCTCCTTTCTCCTCACTGAATAGCTGGCAAGTGCTTCCCTTGCTGGGGCAGAGGTCAGCTCCCACCTCTCCCTGGGCGCAGGGAGTATGAGTGCAACCCAGAAGAGCTGGGTCAGAAGTGGGGTACATGGCCCTACCCCAAATGCCCCAACAACCTCCTCTTCACCCTCCTGCAGGCCCACCTGGGAAAGCGGATTTGAGCTTTCATGCGGGCCCCTCCCTGTCCAGGAAGCCCCCCTGACCAGGGTGTCCCAGCCTCCCGGCTACACCTGGGCAACTCGAGATATCCTGGAATCTTCAGGAGGGGGTGGAGGGGGCTGGGAGTTCTGAGTAGAACAGCCAGTCAGAGTTCCACTCTCCCCACGGCCCTACACTGTACCCCCCAACTCCCCAGTGCAGAGGCAGTCCAGCTGCTTCCCCTCACCCCAGACAATGGAGGGAGGACGGAGGCCAACCCCAGTGGGGCAGATGGCCAGGCCTTCTCCACCCTCAGCTGAGCCACAGCCTGTGGTCAACCCTGGCTCCTGTCCCTTGACCTGAGGGATTACTGAGAACCCCGCCTTCCTGATGTCCCCCCCATGTCCTCCCCTTGTCTGTGGAGGACAGCCTGACTGCCCATTCACAGGGAAACAGGGGACGGGTCCCCTCCCCTTCCTGCCACCCCCTGCAGACCCACTCCTTCCTTCCTCCCTTGGACCTGAGCGGGTGAGGCCTCCCCCAGGCTGAGCCGGCCCTCCATCTCCTCTAGGGCCCTCCGTGAACCCTCAGCCCCTCCTTCCCAAGTATACATAGAAAGGTGCCCGACTCTCTCACATCCTTTAACAAACAGTAACACATACCACCCTTTTTTAGGGCGAAGGGATATACGCCATTTCCTGGAGCAGGGTCCATGGAACAGACTATCCTGCCAGGCCTCGGGACACACACTTGGCCAGCATCACAGTGACCCCTCCCATCAGGCTCCTTCCACAAACTCGACCTGCCTGAGGCTGGCCAGGATGGCCCCTGCAGCACACGGGCCTCACTGACTCCACATGGCACATGGCTTTCACTCACAAACCCTCTCTAGTGTCACAGCAATGCTATACCATAGGCAGAGCAGGAATCATGATTCTCTCTCCTGATGAGATGAAGGGCCGGGGCCAAGGGGTGGGCAGTGATCTATGAAGGGCTACACGGCACATGAGCACCAGGCCCCAGGTGCCCCGGGCCCATCCAGACTCTTGTCAAGGCAACCTCCTCCCAAACTGCTGTCCTCGTCCATGAAGCCAAATCCCCTCCCCCGCCCCATGGACGCCAGGTCCTGCAGCCCTTTGTAGAGGCAGCAAACGATCAGGCACCAGCCTACGGAGTGGCTTCCCTCTCCTGGAGGAGTGGCCTCCTCCAGGAGGCCAAGCTGACCCAGAGCTGCCTCATTCTCCTCCACCCCAACAGGCCTGCCCAGTTCCACCACGCCCCGCCCCACCGGGCCCCCTCCAAGGCAGGTGCATTGTTGAGTGAAAACCACCCTGACTCAAGCCAGACCACAGACAGAGGGCCACATGCTGTCCACACACACCACACGGTCCATGGAGACACAGACCCGTCATGCATAGACAGACCGCTGTCACAAAGAAATGATCACATAGAGACACAAAGAGATGCGGACACACAAGGCATATAACCAGACACACCAAGTCCCACAACGACACGTCTGCTGTCAAGCAGGAACACAGACACAGCACAGAGTCACACAGAGGCAGGAGGGAAACCTAGACCTCTAAGCCGTGCAGTCACATTCTTGGTCACACACCCACCCCAATGCTATGCCGTCACCGTGTCCCATGCACTCCCACACTCCCACACCGGTACCCTGCAATGCCTGCACGCTCACAACCACCAGATTACACCCTGTGTCCCTGGGGCAGGCAACCCCACACACACACCACCCTCACACCTGTGCATCGTTCAGGTGCACGGCTCACGCCAAGTCACCCTCAATCCAGGCACACAGATCCTGGAGATGTACATAGTTGATTCCACGCATACTCCTGCCTCCTCCCTCTTTCCTTCCCTGCCAGGGCTGGTCCAAGAGTGGAACAAAAGCCCAGCGTCCCCTCCTCCCCTTCTCTCCCCTCCCCTCCCCCCTGGCGTCCAGCCCCTTTGTCCTCCTGCAGCTGAGCCTGAGCGGAGTCCGGGCAGAGCGGCAGGGACACTGGAGCTCAGGCTGCCCAGGACAGACAGGAGTGGTCCCTGTGAGAGCAGCAGCTGCGGGCACCTGGGAGAGGGCGTGGCCAGGTAAGTGCCAGGTACCTCGGGGGCGGGACTTAGGACAGGGGGCTGCCCTGGCTGTGTGGTGTCTACAAGTCTGAGCGTGTGTTTCTGTGAGAGGGTGTAGGTGTGAAAAAGAGACAGGGTGGCATGTCAACTTCTAGGGGCCGGGTCACTCAGTCCACATCAGGACCCAAGGCTTAGGGCGCCTAGACTCTTAGCTGGGATGGGAGAACGCCGGATCCAGCCCCGCCTGGGAATCCTCACCTTCCTTGTTCCAACTACACATCCTCCGGCCCCCGGACTGGGAATCCCAGGGTGGGAACTGGGTCCGATGTTCCCGTGTGTCCACAGTGCCCAGAGCCATAGACGGCAGTGGAATGAACGAAAAAGTACTTGTGCACTCCCCAGGAGGGGACTCCCTCCTCCCCTAGTCAGCCCCGTGCCAGGGGACGTCTCTGCAGGCAGAAGCCCCTCCTCATGCTGATAAGTCTGCCTCCTGGATCTCAGCTCAGAGTGCAGCCACTTCCTCAGCCAGGGGAGAAGAGAATGGGGGCAGCATGCTCTGATGACTTCTCTCACCTCCCTTCTCTGGTCCTGGGCTGCTCCTCGGGACACGCCCCCACTCTAGCAAGTGTGGCTGAGCTGCTAGGCGCAGGGTCTGGAGCCAGGTGGGTTCAGAGCCCAGCCCTTCTACTTGGGCAAAGTAGTTAGCTTCCCGGGACCCTGCCCATTTCCTGTGATTCTGAGGCAGGGGACCCACTGGTCATCCACTGCCCAGGATGACCCAGGCACGATCAGTGAAAGCCAGGGTGACACTGGGCAAGATCTGATCTCCAGGGCAGAGCGGTCTCAGAGGAGGCAGAGCAGCTAGGGTCAGGAGAATGGAGGGAGAGGCAAGGGGCAGAGGCCAGCGGTGCACACCCCTAGAGTAAGTTGCCACATAAAGGAGTGAGCTCCCTGTCCCTGGAGGTGTCTGTTCTAAACAGCCAGATCACAACCAGCACAGTACAGCCCTTCAGTCTATCGGGGTGCTTTCATGAACACCCCTCCTTCGATCCTCACAGCACCTCTGAAGGGCAGGTTCCCTCTGCGTGCTCGTTTGCTCACGACAAACTTAAAACAGAAGGGTGAGGGGCTCTAAAGAAACTTCTCAGGGCTGTGGGGATCCAGTGAAATGCTGTACAAAAAAGCACCTCGCACATGTGGCGTGCTCCCTTTCTCTTGAGTGAAAGCAACGTCAGGAAACGTTTGTTGAGTTTGTACTATGTACCCAGCACTTTTCATGCATCCCATTTAACAGTCACAGCAACCCTGTGAGGTAGGCCTTATGAGCCCATTTCAGATGAGGAAACTGAAGAGGAGTCACACAGGTCACACAGCGAGTCAGTGATAGAGGTAGATTCAAACCCGGATCAGTCCTCAGAGCCAGCTCTTTTCCCTTCCCCACAGTGCTTCCTTGAGAACACAGAGAACTCACTAGAGGGCCAAATGCCCTCAGCCTGGGCTCTAATTTCTTGCTCTCCCTCCCTCTGGGCCTTTGCACAGGCTGTTCTCTCAGCTGCAGACTTCCTCCCTCCACTTCCTTCTCTTCACCTGGCTAGTCTTACCTATCCTTCTCAGTCTGAAGGTCCCCTTGCCAGGGACACCGTCCCTGACTCCCCTCCAACTGGGTTTAGTGCCCCTTCTATGAGCTCTCCTAATACTCTGTCTGGTGGTCTAGTGGTTAAGATTTGGCACTGTCACCACCACGGCCCAGGTTTGTTTCCTCGGCAAGGAACCACACCACCTGTCTGTCGGTTCTCATACTGTGGTGGCTGTGTGTTGCCGTGATGCTGAAAGCTATGCCACCAGTATTTCAAATACCAGCAGGGTCACCCACACTGGAGAGGTATCAGGGGAGCTGCCAGACTAAGCCACACTAGGAAGAAGGACGCGGCCACCCACTCCGAAAACACTGGCCATGAAAATTCTATGAATAGCAGCCGACCACTGTCTGATATAGCACCAAAAGATGAGAGGATGGGCAGGGTTCTGCTCTGCTGTACACAGGGTCGCTGCGAGTGGGAATCTAAGCCACAGCACCACCACCACCAATACGCTGTACTTCCCTACGGGACCCCCGCCAAGCTGTGAGCTCCAGGAGGGGAGGGACTAGGACTGTCTTGCTCACTGCCTGGCACAGAAAAGTCTCTCAATAAATACCGTTTAATATATTCACTCGACCTTGAACAGGTTTTGAGCACCTACAATGGGCCAGATTCTGTGCTGCCGGAGGAAGGGCAGATATTTAACAGACCCATCCGAGTTTGGTCAATGGGAAGCGCCTAGAGGAGATCCGCAGGAGACCCGGATGGGCTGAGGAGAGGGAGGCAGAGTTATACCCCCACACACACTGGGTCTCTGTGGGGTAGCCTGAATCCCTCGACCAAAGGCTACAGCTCCTGTCAGGGGCCCTCCCTAGACAGATATTTTGAGCACGTCCCAGTAACCTCCCAGCCCTCTCCTTTCAGACCTGGGAGAGGTAAAATCTCCCTGCTGTTGGTGCCACGTGGCACTGCTCTATCCCTTGGGGGGGGGGAGTCCCTAAACACTGTCTACGCTTTTGTAAATCGCTCCTTTATTAGACTCTCCTCAAATTACCCCATTTGAGAGCGTGCCATCTGTCTCCTGCTGACACTGATAGGAAAAAGCTTAGCGAGTCTGAAGAACAGAAAGGGCAACATGGCTGAGTGGGGAAGCCAGGGAGAAAAGGTGGTACAGCTCAGGCAGGGCCCAGCCCTTCAGGTAGGCAGGGACTAGATCGCTGCAGCCATCAGGAACTCGGCTGGGTGGATGGAAGGAAGAGTGTTGCCGAATGAAAGCGCACTCGTTGCGTTCACGCACGCCTGCATGAGGAAACTAGTGAAGAAACGGGGGAACGAGTGGATGGGGGCCTCCCGCCGTCTAATCCAGCCCCGGCCACGCGGGTCTCCCGACGCTATCTGTGTTCTCTACCCAGCAGGATGCGGGAGGGCCCCGTGCCGGAAGAGTCGGAGTCGGACCCGGGCTCCGGGGCGCCGTGCGCGGGCTCCTGCCACGCGCAGCGCGTCCTGCAGACCCTCAACGCTTACCGGCGGAGCGGCACCCTCACCGACGTGGTGCTGCGCGCCGGCGGCCGCGACTTCCCGTGCCACCGCGCGGCGCTCAGCGCGGGCAGCGCCTACTTCCGCAGCCTGTTCGCCGCCGGGCGGCCCGAGTGCGGCCTGGCCCTGGTGCCCGTGGCGCCCGAAGCTCCGGGTGGGGGGCCCACCGGGGCGGCGGCGGCGGCGCTGGCCGTGGTGCTCGACTACGTGTACGGCGCGGGCGTGCGGCTGCGTGCCGAGGACGAGGCGGCCGCCGTGCTGGCGCTGGCCGAGCGGCTGGGCGTGGCGGGCCTGCGGGAGGCCTGCGCGCGCTTCCTCGAGGGCCGCCTGCGCGCCGCCAACAGCCTGGCGCTGCGCCGCGTCGCCGCTGCCTTCTCGCTCACCTCGCTGGCCGAGAGCTGCGGCCGCGTGCTGCGCCAGGCCTTCGCCGAGGTGGCGCGCCACGCCGACTTCCTGGAGCTGGGGCCCGACGAGGTGGTGGCGCTGCTGGCCGACCCGGCGCTGGGCGTGGCGCGCGAGGAGGCCGTGTTCGAGGCGGCCATGCGCTGGGTGCGCCACGACGCGCCGGCCCGCCGCGGGCAGCTGCGGCGCCTGCTGGAGCACGTGCGCCTGCCCCTGCTGGCGCCCGCCTACTTCCTGGAGAAGGTGGAGGCTGACGAGCTGCTGCAGACCTGCGGCGAGTGCCGCCCGCTGCTGCTCGAGGCCCGCGCCTGCTTCATCCTGGGCCGCGAGGCCGGCACGCTGCGGGCCCGGCCGCGGAGGTACGGCCCCTCGCCTCCCTTGCCTCCTGCCCTCCGTCATTCCCGCGTTCTTCAACCGCTCCCTCATTCTACCGTCATCCTTTAATTCAGTCACTTGATCGTGTCTTTTAAATGAGATTCAGTCATTCATTCAGCAAACATTTCATAGGCTTGGTGCTGGGAATTCAGCCCTTGAAGAGTTAACAGTCCAATGAGGGAGATGCAGGGATCTCACACCTTGCGCACATTCTTTCTCTTGCCCATCTATCCATAATTCTGAGTGCTCCCTCTGTGCAGGTCTTTTGCTGGGAGACCGGGACTCGGCAGTGATTTGGAAACACCCTTTATGCTTCGGGAGCTCAGACTAGTAAGGGATATAAATAGGCAGGGCCTGGGGAAACAAATGAAAGAGGCTTACTCCCACCCCTGGAACGCCATGCCGGGAGACTTTGGGTGGAGTAGTCTGAGATGGTGTGTCACCCTCCCAGGGACAGAAGACAGGGATGCCTCTGTCTTACCACTGTATCTCCAACACTAAGCTCAGGTCCTGATACAAAGAAGATGCTCAGTATTTGTCAAAGGAATTAGGTAGGAAACCAGTGGCTAAAGGGTTTGGAAATTCTGGTGGGGTCAGAAGACTGAGAGGTCAGTGGGAGGGGAGAATGCTTTGCTGAAAGGGTGTGTAGCCTGGTTCAGTGTAATTAGTGATTAGGGTATGGATTTAGGAGATGGTTATAGGAGGAGAAGGGCAGTGGAATTAGTGCAGTCGGGGATGGAAGTCAGAAAAGGGGAAGAGAATGGATTAGCGTCAGACAAACCTGGGCTTGAATTCCAGCTCTGACACTTATTGGCTACATGACTCTGGGCAAGCCAAACTCTGTGAGCCTCAGTTTCCTCCTCTGTAAAAAGAGTAATAGTCACTGCCTAACAGAACTGTCATAAAGATAAACCAGGTGATTTTTCTAGGGAAGGGTAAGGGCTCTGTAAAGATTCCTTTCCTGAAATTTAGAGGTCAGTAGAATGGGGTAAGGATTAGTGACTCTCTTCCCATCAATAGCCAGAGGGGAGGTTGGAAGTGGCGGAGTCCAGCATGGGGAAGGGGGTTCCGGGGACGGACGAGGCGCCAGAGGGCATGAAAGGGCAGCAGGACCGTACGGAGTGGTCAACGAGAGGGTGAGAGAGGGGCGCAACTTGGGTGCGGGTCAACGGGCATTGGGCTTATCCCCACACCAGATTCATGGACCTAGCTGAAGTGATCGTGGTCATCGGCGGTTGTGACCGTAAGGGGCTCCTGAAGCTGCCCTTCGCCGACGCCTACCACCCAGAGAGCAGGCGCTGGACGCCACTGCCCAGCCTGCCGGGCTACGCGCGCTCGGAGTTCGCCGCCTGTGCTCTCCGCAATGACGTCTACATCTCCGGTGAGGGCGGGGCCGCAATGGAAGCCCCACGGGATTGGCTCATCGCCTGCGCGCCGCCCCCTTTGTTTTTACCTCTAACCGGGAGGGGATGGGGTTCCTGATAATCTAGTTATTGGCTGAAATGGGGGTCCTGCAGAGCCAATCACTCGTGTGACTCCGCCCTTTAGTCAGCAATGTCCGCTTCAATTCATATTAGTATTAATCACTTCTCTTTATCTAGGCTACTACGTGCCTGGCATTACGTTAAGCAGCTTACATTAGTTATTATTTAATTCCTCCTCTAACCCCATTTTACAGATGAGAAAACAGGCTCAGAGGTTAAGAATTTCCCCATTGTCTCAAAAATGGCAAAAGCTAGGAGGAACACAGATCTGTTTGATGCTAAGGGACTGTGCCCTCCTTGAGATTAAAGCCCTAGAGCCTCAGAGAATAAACACAGCCCCTGCTCCCCTGGAGCACCCTGGAGAGCAGGAGACGGAGACTTCACTTCACCACCAGGCGGAAGTTGATGGAAGCTATCCAAGTCCTCAGATGATCCGGAATCCCACTCGGAATCTGGCCCAACTTCATGGAAAGGATGACTTTTCAGCTGGACCTTGAAAGTCGGAGGGAACAGCATAGGCAAAAGCATGGAGGCAGGAACCTGCAAACGAACCCCGGGGTACTGAGGGGTTTGAAGTGCAAGTTGAGTGTATCTGGGAGAGGAGGGGAAGCTATTGTAGCTGAGGCATGAAAGGGATTCTGGAGCCAGATCAGGCAGGCTTTACTCCAGGCCTAGGTAGACTGCACTTGACACTGTAGGAAGCTATGGGTGCCTGGGAAGGATAAGGAGCAGAAGAACGAGACAGGAAGGCCTTAGAGACTAGCCAGGCCACACTTTATTACTAGACAACTTATCCAAGGCCACTGACGGCCTCTGAGCAACATGCAGGGCCTCTGCTGGGTGCTGCTGAGAATACACTGAGGCAAGGGCTACAAGACAGAGATGTGGCTTGGGTTACAGGCTGAGGCTGAGGGGTGCAGTCAGGGTTGTCCCTGGGGAGGCTACTCCTGAGAGGTGAGTCCCTGATCAGGAACCTCAGGCAGCCAGGCACGGGGAGGAAGAGCCCACAGCCTGCATCCCCAGTGCCTGGCCCCATAGGACCTACCAATGCCGAGCTTGGGGCACTGGAAGGTCTGGTTCTGGTCATTGCTCTGGCTGTGAAAGGCCTTGGCCTTTAGCATGTCATTCCTGGTCTCTAAGCCTCATCTGAGTTTCTCATCTGTAAACTGGGTATGATAATCCCAACACCTCAAGGGGGGATGATAACAGACCTGAAATCATGAAGGTGAAGGCAGCAGTGAGCAGGATTATTGGGTCACCTTCTCCCCATCCCCGCCCCAGTGCAGGAGCTCTGCTTCCTCTGTGCCCCAGCAGATTCCTGATGCTTGTCTTGGGCACCCTTTGCACTCCTACCTTCATTGGAGTTCTAAGTGCCTCCCTTTTGGCTTCCCTGAGCACAGAGCCTGGCACACCACCACAAGGCACCCAGTGAAGACTAGTTCCTTCTCCCTGATTCTCTCAGGCCTCTCCTCTCAAGAGTCCCTGCCTGTTGTCCTACCTGCTGACGTTCCCACCACTCGTTCAAAGCACACTGTCTAGGTCACAGGCCCAGAGTCTCACACCAGCCCAGGGGAAAGTCCATCTTGCTGTCTGGCCTTAACCCTTCCTTTGTTCCTGGGGGCCTTGTTTCTAGCTCTTTGGGGGAGGTGGGGATAGCAAGAGGGCCAGGGGGCAACAGCTGCTTCTCTCTCCCCAGGAGGCCACGTCAACAGCCGTGACGTGTGGATGTTTAGCTCCCATCTGCACACCTGGATCAAGGTGGCCTCACTGCACAAGGGCAGGTGGAGGCACAAGATGGCAGTCGTGCAGGGCCAGGTAGGGACACACAGCAGCTGCTGCCCTGGGGCCCAAGGTACAGATCTACCATCATCCTGGGGGAAGGCCCTCTGAGACCCTCTCTTTGTAAGAAGGGATCTGAGGCCCCAAAAAGGAGAGGGACTTGCCCCAGGTCACATAATAATGCTAATGCTAATAATAATAGTAATTACTGTAATAGTACAGCCTAGCGGTCAAGGGTGTGGCTCTGGGGCCAAACAGCCTAGGTCTGAATCTTGACTCTACCACTTAAGACCAAAAAAAAAAAAAAATCTGCCAAGTATCCTTGTAAGTAAGCTACATCCCGAATTCAGAAATGCAAATAAAAGTGCTTCTTAGAATCATTTAAGAGGCGGTAAACCCTTAATAAATTACTAGCTATTATTATTAAGTATCAGCTTGGTGCAGGTATATTACAGATCTAATCTGCATTCAGTACCCATCCTCGAGACCGATCTCATTAGCCCCGGTTGATAGAGGGCACCTGCTAAGGGAGGCTCAGTAACTGGGTGGAGGTCGCCCAGGCGGTGGCGGCGCTGGGATGCGCCCAGGTTGGCCTGGCCCTTACGCTGGGGTGGAATAGTCTCCCGCACACAGCCGGAGGTGGTGGGGCCGAGACGCAGGCAGCCCTGACGCCCGACGCACCGGCCCTTGTCCTCACTCGCAGCTGTTCGCGGTGGGCGGCTTCGACGGCCTGCGGCGCTTGCGCAGTGTGGAGCGCTACGACCCCTTCTCCAACACCTGGGCTGCCGTGGCGCCCCTCCCGGAGGCTGTGAGCTCGGCCGCGGTGGCGCCCTGCGCCGGCCAGCTCTACGTGATCGGGGGCGCGGGGCAGGACGGCGTCAGCACGGACAAGGTGGGCGCGGAGAGGCCGTTGGAGGCCTGCTGTGTGCCGGGCGCAGAACTGGCGCCTTCGTGTCATCGTGCATTTTCTCACTTAACCCCGTCAACAGCCCTGAAGAGTCACCCCCATGTTTCAGGCAAGGCAGTGAGTTCAGAGAGATGACCCCAAGGTCACCCAGCGGGTCAGCAGCACAGTTGGACCCAAATGTTTGCGCTGGTGCCATGTGGTTTCATAGATTTTAAAAATTAAGTGAGGGCAAGGGTGGGATTAGTTAAAATGTTTTTCCTCCATTCAAAAAATACACTCATTATTGAAAATTTAGAAAATACAGAAATAGGGCCGGCCGGTGGCTTAGTGGTTAAGTGCGCACGCTCCACTACTGGCGGCCTGGGTTAGTACTCTGGGCATGCACCAACGCACCGCTTCTCCAGCCATGCTGAGGCCCTGTCCCACATACAGCAACTAGAAGGATGTGCAGCTATGACGTACAACTATCTACTGGGGCTTTGGGGGAAAAAAACGAGGAAGATTGGCAATAGATGTTAGCTCAGAGCTGGTCTTCCTCAGCAAAAAAAAAAAAAAAAAAAGAGGAGGATTAGCATGGATGTTAGCTCAGGGCTGATCTTCCTCACACACACACACACAAAAGTACAGAAATAGAAAAAAACCCACCCATAATCCCACCACCTAAGGGTAACTACTATTACTGATAATATTTTGGTGCATTGCCTTCCAGGCTTCCTCTGAATTGAGTTTTGCTTTTTTTTTTTTTTTTTGGTGAGGAAGATTAGCCCAGGGCTAACATTCCAATGCCAATCCTCCTCTTTTTGCTGAGGAAGATTGGCCCTGGGCTAACACCCATGCCCATCTTCTTCTACTTTATATGGGACACTGCCACAGCATGGCTTGACAAGCGATGCATCGGTGCGCGCCCAGGATCCGCACTGCGGGCCGCTGAAGCGGAGCGTGGGAACTTAACCGCTATGCCACCAGGCCAGCACCAACTTTTGCTTTTCTGTTTCAGTTTTGTGTTCTTACTGTTAGTAAACTTTTGCCTTCTGCTTTCTATTCTTCTAAGTAGAGCACTTTCCACGTGCTTAGCAACTCTTCACAGCCAGCATTTCAGTGTCTGTGTAACAGGCCACTGGGTGGACGAACCATAGTCTACTAATCTAATTTTCTGTTGTTGGATATTCAGGCTTTTTGTGGATAAAAACTAATCTTCATCGTGGCAGCGCCCTCCCCCCACTGATGGCGTCATAGGCCTGTGGCCCTGGGATCTGACTCTTTCCCAAACTGGGATCCTTCACCCCTTCTTATTCCCGGACCCCATTCCCCAGCACACCTTCCTGGAGCTGGCTAGGGGAACTGGCCCATTTAGTAGCCTCTCGTGCAGCACTGATTTGTTATAGGCCCTTCTGCAGGTCTCCAAGGAAACAACTGAAACAGGGAGTAAAGGTGAGCAGGCAGGTACAGATGTGAACCCTCAGAAACTGTCAAAGGCATCATAAACGCCCGTGGGCCTGGAAGGCCTGTGGACAGCTGTAGGAATGGGAGCTGGATGACACGCCAGCTGGAATCTGGTCATGACCTCAGAGCACAAGGGAAAGAGAAGGGGGTTGACAATGCATGCAGCCAGGAATACATCTCCATGGGGGACCTGCTCTGAGGACTCTCTATAGCACTAACGCAGACTTCTCCCTGGATCTTGAAAGATGAGGCTTGCCACACAGGGAGTCCAGGGATAGGGGCTAGAATGCAGAACCAGACTGAGTACACTTGAGGGCAGGGGCGATCAGTCTCCCCTACTCTCCCAGACTTCGCTAGCTCAGGCCTGGCAGACACAGGCAAATATTGTTTTGTTGATTGAGTCCCCCTCACAGAGGTGGGAGGGCATGGGCAGCAGGGCAGTTGGGGATGCAGCTTCACCACTGCTGCTCCTCCCACCCCTCAGGTGCAGTGCTTTGACCCCAAGGAGGACAGGTGGAGCCTGCGGTCCCCAGCGCCCTTCTCGCAGCGGTGTCTCGAGGCTGTGTCCCTCGAGGACACCATATATGTGGTGGGGGGCCTCATGAGCAGAATCTTCACCTACGACCCTGGCACAGATGTCTGGGGGGAGGCAGCTGTCCTCCCCAGCCGTGTGGTAAGTGGACGCTCCTGGGCATGGGCCCTGGCACTGGTTCCATTCAGGAGAGTGGAGATCCACTTCAAAGGATCTGGATCTCAGAGGGAGCGTCTTGGTCTGACTCCCTGCTAGGCCGTTTTACAGTTTTCTAGCTTTGTTCTCACAATGATAATCAGCCTTGCTTTTCACATATGAGGACACTGGCCTTAGAGAGGTCGAGGCCCCAGCCCAAGGCCACCAGTTAGGCCACGTTAAGGCAGAGCCTGGAATCCCAGTTCGCAGTGCTGTAGCCTTGAGTGTAGAGCTTGGTCTAAATGATCCTGCAGTCTCTCCTGCCCTGAAGGCCCCCAGCTGGTAGCCAATTGTTGAGGGGTTGGGGGTGGAGAAGGGACTGTGAAGTTCCCCTGTTCCAGTGATGTCAGAGAAGGGAGGCCTGGCCCGGGATGGTCTGGCCCCTGCATTCCTTGCCTCCCCCACCTTCGATCTCCCTCCCCTGAAACTCCAGAGAGGCTATAAAAGGGGTGTGGTTGGACTGGTGGTCCCTGCCAGTTCTGACCTTCCGTGATCCTAAGAGCCTGAGATTTCTGGCTTCTCTGAGACTGAGATCCTAAGGTGGTGGTGGTGGTGGGAATTACTATTATCGTTACTGAGGTGCTTACTATATTCCAGGCACTATGTAAAATGCTTTATATGCTCACCCCCATTAACTGTTAAGGGAACCTTATGAGGAAGGTACTGCTGTTCTTCTCACTTTGCAGATAAGGAGACTAAGGCCCAGAGAGGCTAAGTGACTAAGGCTATCGTTTAGGAAGGGTCACGCCAGAGCTTGAACTCAGGTTCTCCAATTTTCTGCCTCTCTGCCATCCAGACTGCCTGCTCATATTGTGTGTGTCAAGGTTTTGTTGTCAGGCCTGGCCAGCTAGGGACAGAGGGAGCCCCAGGCTGGACCCAGTAGCTGACTGTCTTTCTGTCTGTCCACCCAGGAGAGCTGTGGCGTGACTGTGTGTGACGGGAAGGTCCACATCCTTGGCGGGCGGGATGATCGTGGGGAAAGCACCGACAGGACCTTCACCTTTGACCCCAGCAGTGGGCAGGTGGAGGCCCAGCCGTCCCTGCAGCGCTGCACCAGCTCCCATGGCTGTGTCACCATCGTCCAGAGCCTGGGCAGGTGACTAAACTTGGACAGCCTGAGCCAGGGGGCAGAGAGAGAAGGGAGAACCCGGGCTCACCACTCTGCTCCCCTCCTGGCCTCCATGTAAATAGCCCCTTAACTTATTGCCCCCTTTCCTTGTAGAAATAAAACCTCGTTCAAAGGTTGGGTCTGTGTTCCGGCTCGAGCCTGCTTTGCCTGGAGAAGTAATGCCCAGTATCTTCTCCCTGCTTTGACTCCTTACAAAGCACCTTCATACGTTTCCTCATTTACTTTCACAATAGCAGTGTGGACATTTTTTTTTTTTTTTTTTTGTGAGGAAGACCCTGAGCTAACATCTGCCAATCCTCCTCTTTCTGCTGAGGAAGACTGGCCCTGGGCTAACATCTATGCCCATCTTCCTCCACTTTATATGGGACACTGCCACAGCATGGCTGGACAAGCAGTGCATCGGTGCACTCCTGGGATCCGACCCAACAAACCCCGGGCCACCACAGTGGAGCGCGAGCACTTAACCACTTGCGCCACCAGGCCAGCCCCTAGTATGGACATTTTTTTTTTTAATTATGAAATATTTCATGCTTAAAAGAATATACATTGGGGCCAGCCCGGTGGTGTAGCGGTTAAGTTCGGGCGCTCCACTTCAGCAGCCTGGGGTTCGCGGGTTCAGATCCTAGGCACGGACTAATGCACCGCTTGTCAAGCCACGATGTGGTGGCATCCCATATAAAGTAGAGGAAGATGGGCATGGATGTTAGCCCAGGGACAATCTTCCTCAGCAAAAAAAGGAGGATTGGCAACAGAGGTTAGCTCAGGGCTAATCTTCCTCACAAAACAAAACAAAAAGCAAAATTCCTCAAACTTTCTGAAGCTAATAAAGATACAGAATACAACATTAAAACAAAAAAGTATATATTTTTGTACAGTTAAGAATAATAAAATATCTGTGTTCCCACTACCTAGCTTAAGAAATAGGTGGTTACAAATGCCTTTGTAGGACCCTGTCTATTCCCAAACCCACCCCTTCCCACACTCCTCCCATAGGTAATAATGATCCTTCAATTTCAGATTATCAGCACTTTTTTATTTTTATTTTTTTTAGTTAGCTAGTTATTAATATCAGTATCTTACAGAGAAGGAACTGCCTTAAAAAGATGAGAATTCGCCGAAGGCCGCGTACTTAGCATGTGGCAGAGTCTGTGACTCTTAAGATTTCATGAAGATTCAGAATCTATGAGGCACTCCTGGTCAGGATGGTTCTTTCTAAACCACCCTCTCCAATTCAAACACCTAGCAAGGACAGAGAAAATGAAAAGCCAGACAACTGAAACGACAGAGGCATAGCTTATAAGAAACCAAACATATCGAGGAGCAGAAACGAGAGAATTACAAAATTCTATGAGGAAAATTCCTGTGAGGAAGACAGAAGCTTGAGCTCTGGGGTTTAGACTCTGGGAGGAAGGCCTTAGAAACAGGATCCAAACCGGCTCACTGCTGGAAGCCAGGGCCCAGGTAGGACTCCTCCACACAAGAAAGAAGCTGAAACAAAATACAACAAACCTAGGTAGCCTTGGGGTGGAGGCTCGCAGCAAACTGCGGGCCCAGGGTGGCAGGTGCCAGAGCCACAAGCCTGAGAACCCAGCCAGCCAGGCTCTGCACCTGGATCCCCTACGTCAACAGGGGGCACAAACCCTGATGCCATTATAAGTACCCAGGTTGGCCTCGGGCTCTAGGGACAGAACATAAAACTGCTGGGTAAGGAGGGGTGAGCTCAGAGGGGAGAGAGGGAACAAAAGACACCAAGACAGATTCTGCGAGGCAGAGGCCCAGCAGTTCAGGTTCTGTGCCTCTGTTTCTGAGGCCTAAGGGGCTGGCCAGACCCCAGCTGGGGCTCCTCTTCATTTGCACTCAGATTGCCTTTTTAAGAGCTGTCCTCTGCACCTGTCATCCCCTCCGGCACCGGGCCAGCCCCACACCCCTCCCATCTTCCAAAGCCCCAGGGCCCTGTGTGCAGAGTCTCTCCAGCTGGGGCTGGCCCGTCATAGCCCAGCACAAAGGTCCAGGTCCCAGCTGAGCTCCTACCCTCCGATTATCCCAGATTAGGGAGCCTGTCACCATCTGGACACAACTGATAATGGCAGAAGGGGGAGGGGTTTGGGGTAGAGGCCCAGCCCCTCAGAGCCTCTCTGCCCCCACCCCACAGATAACACCCAGGACAAAGCTTAGAAGGTGCCATATTGCTTGCCTACCCCTGCAAGAGCCCAAGTGGAAAAGTAGGGGCAAATCTAGAGCAAGCTCTCTCCAAGGACATGGTGGCCTCACCTGGGCTGAGTACTTCCTGTGTGCCAGGCAGACTGCTCCATTTCGCCTACGATGACCATTCGTGCCCTCAACGCTTTTTCGTGCAAGTGCCGATGCCCTTTCCTGCAGTCTGCCTGGGCCAACTCGACATCTCCACCCTGGAGCTGACCTCTCCCCTTGTGCCCCTTCCTTATCTGCCCCTCTTCCATCACCTGACATATGGCCAGGCCTTTATGTGTGATGTCTTTAGTCTCCCCTGACACACCCATAGGATGCCCTCTGAGGCAGGAAAGGTGTCAGCTTCATCTCTTGTGTCCCCCAGTGCCTGGAACAAACCTGCGCCTCCCCTCCCCACCCCCCGAATACACTAAATCAAAGTTTCCTGGATTTCTATCTCATAATACCTGTGAGGTAGGTACAATTGCCCCCCTCCCCTTTACAAATGGGCAAACAGAGACTCAGAGTTGTGAAGTGACTTGCTTACTAAGGTCACTGGGCTGGTGGGTGAGTGGTGGCAGAGCCAGGATTCCAACCTGCGTCCAGCTATCTCCAAAGCCTGCTCTTTCCATGTGGCCTCACCTAGGCTCTGCTAACCTAAGAAAACAGTGTTGAGGGCAGCCCAGGAGTTGTTTAAAGGTAGGAGATGTATCATTTCCACCATGGGAAATCCAGACCAATGGGATATTGTCCCTGCCTTTGTGGGCCTCCAAGTGGATAAGTGGAGACATGGTTCATGCCCCTGGTGTGTGAGGCTCACAGGAACACAAGCAAGTGGCACCCCATGTGTCCTAATTTCCTAGGACTACTGGTTAGATTGAGAGACCATATATGGAGGGTCTCCCTGGCTCCTAGTCCTCTGCTCTTTGGCCTCTCCCCCAAGCTGCCTGCTGAATGGGAGGGACTGTTACCATTCAGCGGGAGCCCAGACCCCAAGTCCTGAGCACTGACCCCTTAGCCACACAGGATTGCCATCCTCTCCCCAGCTGAGAACAGAGACTTAAGTCTTGGTATACCTTCAGAAACCACTGGACCCAAATTTAGTTTTTAAGTTTCTTTGAGCAGCTCTAACTATTTGTAAGGACTAAACTGTTATTCTTTCTAATGGGCTTCAAGAACGATGAGAAAATTAACTTATTTTTTTAAAAAATAGAATAAAACTTATTCTATTTTATAATCACCATATGGTCTCATTTATAAATCTAAAATACATTATGAGATCTTGATGAACTTATTTTTCCTATATATTGAAAAACTTTGCTGTTTCATTATCCTAAAAATTATTTCATCTTATTCATCAATTATTCCCAACTATGCCAAACAAGATGATGAGAAAATGTAAGAATGATGGTATTGCCTAGAAGATGCAATAATGAAATAAACCATCACTATTATATGATCCTTCAGTTTCCATATTGCATTTCCCAAAGTATTGTATATATATATCATCTTTCAAGAAGGTACAAAAGAAATCCAGAGACATTGGTTGAGAATTAAGGGATTTTTCATTTTCTACTCATAACAATAAGAAAAGAAACTTGAGAGAGAACATTTCACACTTATTAGACAAATCAGAAAATGAATGTTCTAGTCTCTAAAGATGATGGGGAAATTGGTCACATAAGCCAACTCATTCCTAGGTGAATTTTCTCAAACTCAAGAATTGGTGAGTGAACAATATATTTCTAAAGACAGAAAGGAAATATGGTATTTTAAGTTAAGTCATTATTTAGTTAAGTCATTCAACAGGAAGGATTTCATCACACAATATTTTAAGACAAAAACCTGGACCATCCTGTTTTGCTAAAAGGTCAGGTGACAATATTCATCTTTTATGATGCCTATGCCCTAAAATTTACTTGATACAGTTTGTTACAGTTCATAAGTGGAGAAATGCTGAAGGCAGTTGTGTACAAAGGCGATTAGAGGGAAATAGATGCTGTAGAAATTTTTAAAAATTCATTGATTTGGTCATTTGAATTGATCTTTATAAATCTAAAAAAGAAAATGTTTTAAAATTATGAAGCAAAGAAAGTGCCTGTCCTGTCTTCAACAAAATTATGAGCCATTAAAAATTTTAAAAATATTGTGTGTTGACAAGTGCAAAAGAAAACAAACAAAAATCCCAGAGGCAATGATAAGCTAGAGACCATTAGAAATCTGAAATCAGTAGTTACAAGATGAGTATGTTCCAGCTTCACACACAGCAGTTAAGGAGCATTTCATTGCATTCAAAGGATGTTGCTCATTTTGGCTACATATACCTTCGAGACAAGGAAAATATGAAATTGCTATGTTTTAATTCATATATATATGTGTGTGTGTATATACACATATATTACATATTTTCATATATCTATGAATGGCAACTTTACTGAGATATAATTCACATAGCATAAAATCCACCCATTTGAAGGGTACAACTCTGGTTTTTAGTATAGACTTGTGCTGTTAATACTTGTTAAAATTTATAATAAAACTGTTTTCCACTATCCCTTTATTCTTACTTCTGTGAAGTATCTGTAATATGACTTAAAATATAAAGGTGGGAGACCTCTTGGACCCAAACAGGAAAAAGATGACTCTTTTTCCTGATATATTGAGGGTAAAACCAGTGGGCAAGATCCTTTTCTCTGACAGGTAGGAAAGCAGCCCTCTTGCTGTGCTTATGGTCTCCCTTCCGCGCCCTCTAAAAAGCATAAATGTTCTTAATTAAAGGCCAGGGGAGCCCTACCCTCTCTATGCAATTTAGGATTCAGAGTCCAGCTCTGCTGGCTCACTGCACAAAGGGTGCCTGGTGCAGGCTGGTCATGGGGGCAGTCGATGGCCCAGCAGTGGGGGAGAGATGAATCCATCACAGCAGTACTCCCACTTGGTGGACAAAGGCCCAGCTGCACCTGGTTAGCGGAGCTGTTAGTACAATACAGGACTGAGCAGCAGAGGCGTGGTTTTATTTGAATTTCAGAGCTACTGGGGCTCCATCTTGTTTTTTAAATTGAGGGTTTGGGATCAGACAAGTTGTTCCCAACCTAGAGTCTCATGTTATTTGTTTTCAAATCAGAAATGGGGATCTTGAGATATTCTAAATACTGTCCAAAGCCTGAGAGAAATCACACAGGGATGTACTGCACAGTTAAAATTGCTCTGAAATGAGGTTAGTACTGCAGTGGAATCTGCCCATTACAGAGATGTGGAAGACTAAATGAGATGTTCACAGCAGGCTCAGGGAATGTTAACAATTATCTTCTCACCATGCTCATGCTGCTTACCAAATTATAAATACAGCTTTGATTAATAACAAATAGGGAAATGGTTTGTTTCGTAGATAAAATATCAAAATCTCACATCCCTGAGGAAGAAAACTATCTTTTGAGGTTGAAAATGTTGACTCTCAAGGATACCTAAATGTTTTCCTGCTCTGATGTTGACAGCCCTGACATAGAACAGCTGCATTTATTTATTTATTTATTTATTTTTTCTGAGGAAGATCAGCCCTGAGCTAACATCCATGCTAATCCTCTTCTTTTTGCTGAGGAAGACCGGCTCTGAGCTAACATCTATTGCCAATCCTCCTCTTTTTTTTTTTTTTGCCCCCAAAGCCCCAGTAGATAGTTGTATGTCATAGTTGCATATCCGTCTAGTTGCTGTATGTGGGATGCGGCCTCAGCATGGCCGGAGAAGCGGTGCGTCGGTGCGCGCCCGGGATCTGAACCCGGGCCGTCAGTAGTGGAGTGCACGCACTTAACCACTAAGCCACGGGGCCAGCCCAGAACAGCTGCATTTATACACAGCAACATCAGAGCTCAGAAACAATCACTTGGATGGATCACGGCACAGAAAAAGGCCAACTTCGCCCCCTGTAAAATGGGGCTAATGACACCTGTCCAGCTATGCCCACTTCCCAGTAGAAGCAGAAAGCACGGCCCCCTCAGTTAGGATGGGAGAATCCATTACCATGAAGTTAGCTATCAGTCATTTCCAAGAGGACATGCTTAAGGTAGTAACAACAGCTAGCATTTTCTGAGCCCTTACTAAGGGTCAGGCACTGTGTGAAGAACTCCATATGCAGATGAGCAAACAGAGGCAGAGAGATGTACCTGATGTGCCCATGCTCATACTGCTAAATTGTGGACCTGGTTTTAAATCCAGTCTGGCTTGAAGGCCTGGGCTCTTTTATGTCTCCAAACAAATAATACTAAATTATAAAAACTAGAGAAATGCATTTAGATTTCCTTTAACTCCCACAACTCGCCCTGTGAGATAAGTGAGAATCAGAAAGGTCCAAAATCACCCTCAGTGCATCAGTGCTTGTGTCAGGATTTGAACCCAGGTCTCTAATTGCAAAGCCCAGCTTTTCCAGCACAAGCTCTCCTTTGTCAAGTGCTCTGCAGAGAAAGGTGTCCTCCACCCCCACAGGGCTGACCTCCGCATAGCCTTTGCCTCATTTCCCAGGTAGGAGTGGGGAGGATTGTCTGACTGGAGGAGAGGAGCAGGCCCCACAGATGACCACCATCTGCTGTGGGCTCCAGGAGAAGGTCTGCAAGCCCAGATTTTGTCTGGGGGCAGAAACCCCTCAAAAACCTTTACCCATTGTCCTCTGACCCCCCCGTTTGTTTTTCCTGGGTCTCCACACTGACAGTGCTATCCCCTTGTCCCTGACCCTTGCTGCCCTCTGGGCCTGTTCCCAAGTTCTCACATTGCAGCTGCTGCTCTTTTCCTTGCCTGATGGGCAAGCTGGCCAATCAGCTCCCAGCTCCTGTTTGAGCCCCGTCACCAGCTGCCAGGAATCCTAATGATCAGAATCTAACTTCAGAGCCTGACAGTAGCCTTTTGGTGAAAAGTCAATGAAAGGCTATGGCACTTGCTTCCATGTTGCCAACAGCCACACTTCCAGGGTTCCAAGGGCTATTTCACCATAGTTTTAGCTGTCCAGCATCAACACCCTACCTATTGAAGGGACAGGGGGCACTGTGCAAGGCAAAGGGGCCAGCTCTTTCTCCCTACCCCCCAGACACCAGGCTTGACCAGTCAGATGCTCACACCTGGAATCTTCAAACTTGAAGGGAGTGACACAAAGGACAGCTGAAAACTCATTCACTGGGAGAGTCTGCGGGTGGTGGTGATGACATCCTCTAGGGTAGCTTGCATTTCTCAATGGGCTGTGGTTAGGGAGTGCTCACCTAAGCTCTACATTTATCTTGTGTGGTTTTCTGAAATAAAGATTTTAAAAAAATCCTAAACTCTCTTCCTTTCTTGATCTGAATGGTGGCTATACAGGGGTGTTCGTGCTTGTAATTCAAGCTGTAGACTGGTACACTAATAATTTGCACCTTTCTGTGTCCTACTTCCATGAGTTACTTTTTCCTTCCCAAGCTGCTGCTTTGGTGGACATTCCTGTTACAGCACCTCCTGGTGGGAAGTTAACAGCACTACGGAATCCCACAGACTTGACTTCCAGTTCTTAAGTGGATTGAGGTTTGTAGAAAACTCATGAGGAAAATTTAAAAGATCACTTAATCAAATATACAAATACCTGTTACTGGCTGTGCCAGTACTAGATGCTAAGATTCGAGATGACCAGGACTGTCTTAACCTGTTTCCAGCACCCAGTACTCTGGATGCTCAAATTAGAACTAGTTTCACTACAAATCTCACAACTAACTGCATCACAAGTCCAGGAATAAAGGAGTTGAGCTCAGTTCCAACACTAACATTTTCAGTAAACTGCAAAATGCCAATAGTTTTACCCACAAGGGATAAATAAAACCTTATAAATGCACCCAGCTCCCAGGGTAGCCAACAGCACAATAGCTGCCTATATTGTATTAGATATGGAGGGTAGGCACACAATCATTTATTCAAAGGCATTTAAATCTCACTTTACCCATGTGCAGTTATGAGGTGACCCAACACTAGCCAGTCTGCTCAAAACCACCTACCTATTAGCCCTTCCCAGGAAACTTTCATTAGCTTGAGAAAGGGCTCATTCCTGGAAATGTGTCACCCCAGAGTGAGGGGAAGCGAAAACCATTTTTGTATTCAGGCTCCAGTTCTTAGCCACAATATATACAAATCCACTCTCTGGAACACATTACATGGATAACACATTAGCTATGCCAGTGGTTAGAGAAGAATCTAGAGACTGTCTCTAAGACATGGTCTCAGTTAAATTAACACTGACAAAAACAGTGAGACGTTACCGTCTAGACAAAGTCAGTACAGCCATATGTCACTTAATGACAGGGATACATTCTGAGAAATGCTGGGTGATTTCGTCAGTGTGATCATCACAGAGCGTACTAACACAAACCTAGATGGTAAAGCCTACTACACACCTAGGCTACATGGTACAAATCTTCTGGGACCATCATATACACAGTATGGCGCTGACTGAAATGTTATGTGGTGCATGACTGTACAGACATCATCAAAGGCTCTATTAAAAAGGGAGGAGGGACACATGAGATACATTTGTCAGTGTGCTCCCAACATAATTCATTAATTCACTCTAATTAGTCTTGTAGGATTTTCATGCCAGCCTGTCCCTCACTAGTTTCACCTAAGAGCACCCAATTTCTTATAAAAAGACATCACTGGAAAACACTTCAAAATGACAGATTAAACTGTAAACAAACATTCTTTATACTTTTCTAGAGCATGATGGCTGAGAACAGGACAGAGAAATGTGAATTCTAATCACAGCTCTACAATGCTTAGGCCAATTTACTTCTGAGCCTCAGACTCATCAATGGCACAAATACCCTTTATATGTTATAGATGCTGAGGATTAAATGAGAATGTATGTAAAGCACAACACCTAGAGCACAGTATGACCCAAGACATGACAGCCATTGTTATTCTGTGTGCAATACAGGAAATCATTAGATATATACCTCTTCTAAACCTGTAACCCTGAACCACAGGTGAGTCAATCAAGGTGCTGGTCCTGTTAGCAATCAGCCTTCACGGTCACCAGATTTACTCCCCCACAGGACATTTTCCTGCTTAGCTCTCCTTGGGTCTTTCTGTTCTGGCCCTTGCCTGACAAGTTCAGTCGAAACCAAGAGGGGCTGGCCCCGTGGCTTAGCGGTTAAGTGCACGCACTCCGCTGCTGGCAGCCTGGGTTCGGATCCCGGGCACGCACCGACGCACTGCTTCTCCGGCCATGCTGAGGCCGCGTCCCAAATACAGCAACTAGAAGGATGTGCAGCTATGACATACAACTATCTACTGGGGCTTTGGGGGGAAAAATAAATAAATAAATAAAATTAAAAAAAAAAAAAAAAAAGAAACCGAGAGGATTCCAGGGAAAGCACAGCAACATCGTGGGCCAGGTAGCCCTAAGATAATCAAGTAACGCTCCCATGGGGCGACATGACCCTCAATCTGAATACTGGACATAGAGTCTGGTCAGGCCACATATCTTTTAAAAAGATTTTATTAAAGGTCTTTATAGAGCAACATCCAGACTCCAGATTCAGCTGCCAAGGAGACCCTGAAACCAAATAAAGCACAACAGTAAGAAAAGAAATTTCATCTGAGTACCAGGTTCTTTCATTTACCAAATGGGGAAACACTCCCACTCAGGGTTTGCATGAAGATTAATAAACGCACACAGAACACCTAGAAACAGAAAAACAGCTGCTGGGCATAGGAGAGGCTTCATGTTACTGTTTTATGGGGGCTGCTGAAAGAGATAGCTAACTACTAGCAAGAGGGCCTTGAAATCTTTGAGCAAGTAAAGGAGGACAATAAAGGAAAACTCCTATTTCAAATAGTGGTAAATGTAGGAACTTCTTCAAGAGACCAAAGGCAAACACCTTTCCCAACAGAACCCCAGGTTAAATGGGCCCCTGGCTCCAACCTGTGTTTTCCCATGAGAAGCAAGTGTAACCCAATTTTTATTCACCAAGTGCGTAGCACAGCACAGGATACAAGTATTAACAGGGAGACAAAGGAATAGGGTTCTATCCTGCCCCAAGAGGCCCCCATGGACATACCTGTTACGCTGTGGGTACCGGCTGGGGCATGGCAGGCGGCTCTGGCTTCCCACCTTTCTGTTCTGAGATGGGGGTGGTGGGCAGTATCTCATCTTTGGGTTCCACAATGCTCACATGGTCAGGCAGGGGCTTCTTAGGGCCAATCTTACCACTTGGGTCCCAAGGCAGCATGATCTTCACTTTGATGCCCAGCACACCTAGAGGATGCCATAGTTAGGATCTAACTGTGGTTTCACCAGCTCCCACTACACAACAGAATACAGCACAGGGGAGAGAACAGTAAGCTACTCAGGCACCTCTGGCTCTGGTCCCTTCTCAGACAAATGCCTCTAATCAATCAATGACCAGGACACTTTTGCAAAAGGAACCCATGCACAGCACCACAGAACGTGGCACTGACAAGGACCAAGAGCAGGACGTGACCTTTCTGACTCGTCATCGTATCATCACTGAAGGGTACACCGGTGGCTGAGACAAGGACAAACCAACTCTCAGATCTGACTGATCTCAGCCAATTCACTTCTTACAGTTCAATGCAGCTAATCAACAACCCAAGGAGTACAAACATGCTCCACTACTCCCAGGGTGAATTCCCCAAACACTGAGGCGTGCATGGAAATCACATCTACCCGCTAAGGACCTTTGCCCCAAGCACTCCCGGCTGCTCACCCTGTCTGAGCAGCACATGACGCACGGCGGTGTCAACGTAGTAGTTAACAGGGTCCCCACTGTGGATCATCAGGCCATCCACAAACTTCATGGATTTAGCCCTCTGTCCTCGGAGTTTCCCAGACACCACGACCTCGCAGCCTTTGGCTCCACTCTCCATGATGAACCGCAGCACACCATAGCAGGCCCTTTGGGAGAGCAAGAGACAGACATCCGCTTGTGTTATCATCAACAACAGGACTGCTCAACCCCACCCCACCCCCACGACGGTAAAAAACAAAACAGTAAGACTTATTAATCTGCCCTGATTGTCTTCAATGTTCCTTTCTCTTCCTCCCATCACACCTAACCTTAGGCTAATTCCTTAGGGAATGCATGACGAGTTCCTTCTAACCAAGTGTTTTCCAACCTTGGCTGCACATCAGAATCACATCAAGAAAGTTAAAATTATAAAAATGAATAAAATAAAAAAATAAAATTACAAAAAAAAAGTTAAAATTAAAACCCCCTGAAGCCTAGGCCCTAGGCCAGGCCAATTAAATGGTGGAGATGGTAAAGTTCAGCCAAAGGTATTTAAAAAATACTGCCCAGGCAATTCTAATGTGCAACTAAAGTTGACAACTATGCTGCTCCTGAACTCACGATTATCAAGGTGACGACCTCTCCCCCATTCTGGAGCAGGCCCTTCCAGTCCAGTACATCTTTGCAAACTCAGGATTTCTGAATTAGGCAAGCAATCAGTAAGAACCTAGAAACATTCCAGTTGCTGAGTGACCCCTTCATAGATTACTGAAATATTCTTCAACCTCCAGCACTCATGTTCATTAGGAACCCTAACTACCAATTTAGGCTCCTAGCTGCCTCGACTAGAGTGGTGGAGAAAAACATTTCTAGGTCTATAAAATTGACAGCAAGCCTTAAAACATCATGCTCCCCAACTCATTCATTAGTTTACACTCTGCGAGACACTAACTGGAAAGCTAGCCACCACTTTCAACAGGGAAAGGAAAGGCGTAAGACCTACCACCATGCCCCAGGCCCTTTCACATCACCTCATTTAACCCTCATGAAGAGAAGAGATGGTATGATGTCTCCATTCAGAGATAGGAGATCCAAGGGTCAGAGAAGCTCAATAAGTTGCTCAGCTCTCAGAACTTTCAAGTCAAACCTCAGTGTACAAAACCCACCTGGAGGGCCTGTTTAGACAGAGTGCTGGGCTACACTCCCACTCTCTGTTTCAGTGGGTCTAGGGAGGAGACTGAGAATTTTTATTTCTAACAAGTCCTCAGATGATGGCAGTGATGTTAGCCCAGGGACCAAACTTTTGAGAACCACTGTTCAAAGTTGTGTAGCTGGCATTCAAACTAGGCGAGCAGTCTTTTCCACACGTCCTTGCCTACAGCCTTGCCAACCACCCATCCCCACGTCAGTCTGCCTACAGCGCAGCTATCATTTCCTTAATCTGCTGAAAAACCTCCCAGGGCTCTGCATTAAGTACTGACTAAATTCCAAACACCCAGGCAAAGCATTCCAATTACTTCACAAATAGCCAAACTGCACCAAGAACTGCCTGCTGAAATCTTTTCAGAAGGCACAGCTCCAGGGCCAATCTAACCACCGCACGTCCTTTACAGCCCATCCTACTCACTATCTACACACAGCTTACGGAGGTAAGTGACTAGATTTTAAGCTCTCTCCCATCAGGACTATGTCTTATCTCTCTATAGTCCCCAGAGGAGTCAACATGAGGATCTGAATGACTCCAAGAGGAAGCCTAACCTCCCCTACCCAGAGAGCTCTATTTTGGTTCTACTCCCAAAGCACCCACAACAGGTCTCCACTACAGCACTGACCACTCTTTAAAAACTTGTTTTTTCACTCGTCTTCCTTGCTAGACTGTCAGTTCAGCAAGGACATGGATTGCCAACCTCAGAGACTAGCAGAGCCTGCCACGTACAAAGAGTTCATTTGCTGAATTAGCAAGATGTAAGACACACCATATTCTGATCCACAAAAACGGGCACAACCATTAAAAGTCTCAGGACACTTACCTCCGCACAGCAAGGCCTCCCAGGAGTTTGTAACGCAGAGACTCTGCCTGGGCAATGGCACAGAGACCTCTTGTGGCCACCTTTTCAGCATAAAGCTTTAAGAAGGAAACAAGGCACATCCTTAAACCTGTTACCATCACCACTGTACACATCACTGTAGTATCCCTCAAGTACTAAAGCACCTCTAGCATCCACACCTAGCACACACTGTGACTGAGGCTGAACCACTCCTCACTGCCCTTCCACTCCTACCTCTTCCTATGGCCACACCAAGAAGACGGATGGGGCAGCCAATCCATTATACATATCATTACTATACCCAAGTTGAATGCAAAATCCCTTAACCAAGAAATGAGTAGAACAGGCCTGTAAAATTAAGCCCACTGCTTATTAAGAGAACTTCAACAAAATACCAATCCATTTGTAATACTCATTAATCATGAATAAACAAAGTCTTCAGGGTGATGGTAAGGGTTTTTAGAAGTACCATCCTAAAGAGCCATTTCCAGGTCCACAGTAACCTCTGGCACAAGCCAGGATCCCTCACCTCTACACTGCCCTCAGGGAAGCCAAATCTCTTCTGAACCACAGCCGTCAATTCCCGGATCCGCCGGCCCTTCTCACCAAGAACATTTTGTGTCCTGGAGAAAATAAAAAGGGACAATTCATAGCTCTCACAAAATTCCAGACATACTTTTTTTTTGTTTTTGTGAGGAAGATCAGCCCTGTGTTAACATCTGCCAATACTCCTCTCTCTCTTTTTTTTTTTTGCTGAGGAAGACTGGCCCGGGGCTAACATCCGTGCCCATCTTTCTCCACTTTATATGGGATGCCGCCACAGCATGGCTTGCCAAGCAGTGTATCACTGCGCGCCCGGGGTCTGAACCGGTGGACCCCGGGCCACTGCAGCAGAGCGCGTGCACTTAACTGCTTGCACCACCGGGCCGGCCCCCAGACATACCTTTAAATCTTGTATATATTTGGTAGTAAAGTCTCATTCAACTGACAAACAAGTATAAATTTTGAATGACAAGAACTAGAGTTGGATAAAAAATGCAGTTTGAAAAAAATTACATTTGCTAAGGCCAAATTCACTGGCTGTCCCCTTAGGTTTACAGAATAAACCATCTTAGTAGATACAACAATTATAGGTGATAGCCAGGAAAACAAGTTTTTACCTGGTGGCCAAGATGATGATTTCTGTCCTGGTTGGTGTCACTCGGACCTCAACTCCAGAGTAGCCATCTTCAGCCAGCTCCCGAGTGAGAAACTCGTTCAGTTCAGCTTTGAAGATGCCATCAGCGACAAACTAACCAAAAAGCAAAATTCAAAATTACGACATGAGTGCAGGCTCACTTTCTCCTGCCTAGACTTTCAGCCAATTTCATCAAAATTCAGCACCTCCAACAAATCATCCATCATCAATTCTATTACCCTCCTTCCAACAGGAATGTAGCAACCCTTCTCAGACAAATGCCTCTATGTCATCTCTCAGAAGTTACTCTGACCCAGGACCCTTAACACTGTGCCACAGAACGCAGCACGGAGTAGGAGCCACCAGGACAAAGATGACACTTTCAGTCAGACTCGTCATCTTCTCTTCATTGAAGGGTTTTCAAGACTCATTTATATGCAAACACGCTACACAGAAAACTACTCCGAAAAAGCACATTTACAACTCATTCATTCCACACAGCAGGAACACTCCGCTTGAAACTAGCGAAAAGGACAGACAGTAACTGAAGTTAAGCAGTCTCCCTTGTGGACACAACTTGGACCATCAGAAGAACCCCAGCCACGTTGTCTCGCCTCCCTTAAGGTACCTGTGTCTTACAGAGCTGGCAAATCCCAACTCACAAAAGCGTGTGGATTTCATCTTAACATCGATGTATGTACACACGAAATGGCAAACTGCCTGTTTCTAAAGCAAATGGACTTTACACGTTTCTCTCCCATGGAAAGGCGAAAAGTTAAACTTGAGAAAGTGTTCGTACCAGGTCCCCTCCCTCCACTCGCCCACGCCTTTTCCTTGGACCCCGGATGGAGTAAGAAACTGTCGGTAGCCTCTCCAACTGCGGTCTTTGGGGCCAGACGGCCGCACTCAGACACGACTAGTAAGAAGGCAAGAATACGTACACGGCTACCTCCCTCCCCAAAACAACGGTGCCCTCAAATACAACGCCTTTACCAATTCTATTTGTTGACCAGTAAATGCTCACAAGCCCCTTCTCCGGAGCAGGAGCGGCGCCGGGTGCTTATGTCTGCTCTCCGCCCGGAACCGGCGGAAATCTGTCTTTCCCTTCCCCGCCACACTGCGCTCGCCCGGCTCAGGCCCCGCACTCAATCCACCACCATCCGCGGCCCCCGGGGACGCCACACGGCCCAAGCCGCTTCCCACGGCCGGGCACGGAGCTGCGGGTCTTGCGGCGGCACCTCGAGAAGCCTCTGAACTGCGCGAGGCCGCAATCCCACGGACCCGGGCCCCAGCGTCTCACCTTCCTCTTCTTGGAAATCTGGACCGCCATCTTGCCGCCGCGCGCCGCCGAAAGAAAAGGAAGTGGCTCTCGGGCGGAAGTGGGTATAAAGGGCGCGGAGCTACGACAAAGAACTGCGCGACGTCGACGCCTGTGAGCCCTCATGGGAAATGTAGTTTTTACCTTAGCATTAAAGGAAGAAGAAAAGTGGAGACACCTGTAGGCAGAAACAGGAAAGGGAGCAGATCGTGAGAACTTCAGAACTGCAGGGGAGCTTAGAGTCCAATTCTCATTGGTTTAAAAAAGAGCAAGAGGGCCGGCCTGGTGGCTTAGCGGTTAAGTGGCAGCGCTCTGCTACTGGCGGCCTGGGTTGGGAACCCTGGGCGCCCACCGACACAGTTTCTCCGGACATGCTGAGGCCGTGTCCCACATACAGCAACTAGAAGGATGTGCAACTGTAACATACAACTATCTACTGGGGCTTTGGGGAAAAAAGGAGGAGGATTGGCAATAGATGTTAGCTCAGAGCTGGTCTTCCTGAGCAAAAAAAAAGAAAAAAAAAAGGAGGATTAGCATGGATGTTAGCTCAGGGCTGATCTTCCTCACAAAAAAAAAAAATGAGGAACGTGACGTGCAGAGATGGGAATTACAGGCATTAAGCTCACAGAGCAACAGCGTTTACCCTGGTCCCTCCACTCTACACTGTAATGAAAATCCACCAAAAGCCCTCAATGAAATTCAGTTAGGCGCCCAGCTCCTCCATTCTGTGTCCATTTCCTTCGTTCCAAGTGATAATATCTAATGTTTATTAAGTATTCTACAGACTGTTCTATGCCCTTTATATTATTAACTCATTTACCCCACCCCACTTTCATAAAGTCGGTTACAACTTGTAACAAAAGTCACAAAGCAGTGGCTCATGGGCTCACACTTCTTTTTCAATTAAAAGAATTTACCCCCATATTTTATTATGAAACTTTTCAAGTGTACAGAAAAGTTGAAAGAGTTGTGCAGTGCACATCCATATACACATCACCTAGCTGCTACAATGAACATTTTTGCTATTTGCTTCGTTACATATCTATCCATCCCTCCACCCACCCACCAATGCATCTTTTGGTGCATTTCAAAGTACGTTGCAGATGTCAGTACACTTCACTAAACACTCTAACAATGATTTTATTTTAAATTTGAATAGTTTGCTTGCGTTTAAAAATCAGGAAATTTCTCTATAAAACCCTTTTAGGTTATTCTTAAAAATATATAAAGATCTAGCAAAATACCAGGCCCACATGTCCTCGTGGCTGTGCTCTCCTTCCTTGGTAAATGGAAAAGGGCTTTGCAATGTGCCACAGTCCCTGGCAGCTTCACCCATTTGTGGTCTGGTCCTAGAAGCCATTTGAGCTTTTCCCTAGCACTAAAACAACTCTGATGCAAAGATCTGTCCTATAATCATGGACAGAATTCTGGGGGGAGCTGAGCAGAGGGACCAGGGAAGAAGTGGATGAACCAAAGAGATGGATAGGCTGTGGACTCAGTGTATCTCGATGACAGATTGAGGTTGAGGGGGAATTGAGAATGATGCTCCGGATTCTGACTCCAGTGGTGGATATTTGGTGATGACTGTCACTGAGATGGGGAACCTGGGAACAAGCTCTTTCTCTGTGTGTCCTCTCCCTCTGCTCTTCACTCCCCTCCTCATCCAGATCACTGTTAATTCAGTGGTGTCAGGCTGCTGAAAGCTCAACCCTGATGTGTCTGTCTACTTGACCTGTCTATGCCCTCACGCAGGATGTGGGTGCTGTGAGAGAGCACCCAGCCTTGCATGCTGGGGCCAGAATACTTCCTCATTCAGATATGCCCCTCACTCTCCTATGGTGCTTATTGTAATCTTTGTCAAATCAGAGCCTCCCCCTCACTCTCAGCAGTCAACCTCCCTCCTAACCCCTTGCCCCCTAAGTAGATTGTACAGGCAAGAACTGCCCCTCATTTACCCTATAATTGTATGTGTCCTTGGTCATCCTTCCTTTCTCCTTCCCTGTTCTTGCCCATGGTCACCCTCCTCTATGTGTTCTGGTGCAAGTTTAGTTCTGTTCCCTTGAGACCTTTCTCCAGTGGTCATGCCCTCCCTTTCCTATGGTAGTCTTCCTTTACTGGCTCTTTCCTTCCCCACCATCATGTTAAATATGTCTTTTCCTCCAGGGTTGGGCCTCTCCTAGTTGCTCCCATAACCACAACACTCATCTCACTGGGTTGGAATGGCCTCTTCATGTGTTTCTCCCACTGGACTGTAAGGTCCGTAAGAGCCGAGACCAAGCCTGTTTTGTTCATTAGATGCTGAGCCAAGAACATGGCCTGGCTCAGGCCCAGTGTCAATACAAGTTTGATAAACAAATCACTGCATGGATTCTGGTTTTAGATCAGTTCTTGGTAGCGTGGTTCAAATGAATTTGCTTGCAAAGGCCATGTCTTACCTGGGATGCTCACAAAACCAAGTTCAGGAGACTCAGAGCTGAGAACCAGACCATGGCAGGTTCTCTGAGGTAAATGCCACCTCTGGAGGCTCCATGGTAGCTCATCTGCTGTCCTTTCCCAGTGACACCAGGAGGCTGCCTGCCTGGATATTGTCCTCTGGTCCCAGGAGAAAGCCCACGAAGCAAGCCTTTGTCTTTATCATAATACTTTCATTTTATCTAAGACCATTATAAGAAGACGACATTATATGGCTTAAAATAATGCTGTAAAAAGAGTAGTCACAATACACTGAATTCTAATTAAGAGCAGGGCCTGTGAGAGAGCCTTAATCTCTGCCTTGGTATCCAAACTGTAAACAAGGTCTAATCTGTTTAGCCCACAGTGCCACGGAAGTGTCCCTGGAACTGTGAAGAGAGGGCCATGTGTCTGAGAACACATATGGCCTTGTTGCCACCCTCAGGCCATGCCTGGGCCCTGTGAGTGCCACACAGGTCCTGTCCTGGAATTCCTAAAAATCAGAGTTGTGATTTGCCCTGGTTCAATGAATATAGACCACAGTTTTGGAAAATGTAGACCACGATTTAGTCACTTTAAGACTAGTACAGTGGAGGGCCGGCTCTGTGGCTTAGCGGTTAAGTGCGCGCGCTCTGATGCTGGCGGCCTGGGTTCGGATCCCGGGAGCGCCCCGAGGCACCACTTCTCCGTCCAACGTGAGGCCGAGTCCCACGTACAGCAACTAAAAGGATGTGAACCTATGACATACAACTGTCTGCTGGGGCTTTGGGGGGAAAAAAACTGAATAAATAAAATCTTTAAAAAAAAAAAAAAAAAAGACTAGTACAGTGGAATCTCATAGAAAGCATTTAACTTACCTGGATCCAACCGGAGGAGCTTGGAAAAAAAGAAGAGAAAATTTTAAAGATTTTATTTATTTATTTATTTATTTTTTATTTTATTTTATTTTTTATTTTTTTCCCCCCAAAGCCCCAGTAGATAGTTGTATGTCATAGCTGCACATCCTTCTAGTTGATGTATGTGGGACACTGCCTCAGCATGGCCGGAGAAGCGGTGCGTCAGTGCGCGCCCAGGATCCGAACCCGGGCCGCCAGCAGCTGAGCGCGCACTTAACCCTCAGCCACGGGGCCAGCCCTTTTTTTTTTTTTTTTAAAGATTTTATTTATTTATTAAAAGAAGAGAAAATTTAAATAGTGTGAGGGAAGGTGGGTGTGCCTGTCTTCCTGCTCCAGGAGCCCTGGGGCTCAGAGTGAGGAGGGAGGACATAGGGGCCTTCTGCTTTCCCAGGCAGTCTAGGTTTGCCTTCCCCGAGGACCTTCTCTGAGCATCTAGCTGGGCTGATTTTCAAAGATTTATGTTTTTTTCTACAAGACCTCCGAATAAGCTAACAACTTATCTAGTGTTCAACCAAAGAACCAGGGGTCTGTGCCAGTCCTGGAGGGAACTGGATTCACAGAGAGAGGGCCCATCCATCTCCACCAGGGCACCTCTCAAGGGATTATTGTTCTAGGATAATATTGACCATATTTGGTTGTCACTTACTTTAGATAATAACGCCCCCAGTAAGACATGATGATGTCATCAGGTTCTCATTGATTTGATTAAAATTGAGTAGTGACTCATTCTGGGCCCAGAACTGAGTCTTTGGATATGAATAGAATACTGCAGAATAAATATTTTAATAATTTTTTTTTCACTGCTTTTGGATCATTGCTAACACTCACACTTCTTTTTTTCTTTTTTTGGTAAGGAAGATTCACCTTGAGCTAACATCTGTTGCCAATATTCCTCTTTTTGCTTGAGGAAGATTGGCCCTGGGCTAACATCTGTGCCAGTCTTCCTCTATTTTGTATGTGGGACGCTGCCACAGCATACTTGATGAGTGGTGTGTAGGTCTGCACCTGGGATCCGAACTCATGAACCCTCGGCTGCCAGAGTGGAGTGCGTGAACTTAACCACAACACCACTGGGCCAGCCTGGACTCATACTTCTCATACCTCTACTAACAGTAAAAATAAGATCTAGTGTATGGAAAGATGTGAGAAAACCAGCATCCTCATACTGTAGGAGGGGTGTGAATTGGGCTTCCTTTTGGAGGGCGACTGGACACTACCTACCATAATTTAAGATGTAGATCCCCTTTGGCCCAGCAAATACAGTCCTTTTTATCTACTCCAGAAAAACACTTATACAAATACAAATGGAAGTGGGTGCAAGAATGCTCATTAAAGTACTGTTAGTAATAATGAAAAAATAAATTGAAAACAGCCCAAAAGCTCCCCCAGTAGGGAATTGGTTATGGGATATGACAAGGTGATTAAAAAGACTGAGGTGGATCTGTGTACACACATGAAAAGAGCTCCAAGAAATAGCGCTACCTGACAACACCAAACTGCAGAACAATACAGATTGTGTAATATTTATGTACAATAAAATAAAATATATATGAATCTAAATGCACAGAAGGATCTAGACCCAACTGATAGATAACTAAGCATACTTCTGGGAACGGAGCAGTATTGGGAGAGGTTAAGGGGCAATTTATTTTATTGCTTGACTTTTCTTATAATAAAAATACAATCACGTATTACTAGTGAAATTAAAAACAAATAAAAATGGAAAAATACAAGAGCCACATCCTCTATGGATTTTTGATCACGTGGCTATTCATGAAACATGTGAATGTCCCAGCCTCCAACACCAAATCCTGTAATCTTTTCTTCTGAAAGCTCAGGGTAAAGGAAAGTTTATTCTCTTAATCAGACTATAAACCTGTACTGTCCCATATGGTGGCCACTGGCCTCCCGGGGCTCTTGAGCACTTGAAATGTGGCTAATCTGAGTGAAAAGTTGCTGTTAAGTGTAAAATACACACCAGATTTTAAAGTATTAAAAAAAAGAACATCTCATTAATTGTTTTTTATATTGATTACATATTGAAATAATAACATTTTAGATATATTGAGTAAAATAAAATATGCTATTAAACTTAAGTTCACCTGTTTCTTTTGCTTTTTTTTTTCATGTGGCTACTAGGAAATTTAGAATTACACGTGGTGGCCCCCATATTTCTGTTGGACAGTGCTGCTGTCTTCCTTTCAACCACGGAGATCAGTGGTGTCTTATTTCTCTGTGTCCGTGAGGTTAGGCACAGTGATTGGCAGAGAGTGGGCACTTAGTAAATGTCACAGGCTTCATGAACAAAAGGAAGCCTGTGGAGTGTCACGTGCCAATCTTGTCCCCCTGTTTGCCTGGGGCCCTAGGAAACTCAGAGCTAAATTTGATGCTCAGTTGAGTTCCTGGGGCCCCACCTTGGCCCAGATCAGCTCTAGACGGTGCAGGAGGCTGATCAGGCAGAATTCAGGATTGTTCCTGGAGGAACGTGAGACCACACAGACCCCCTCTTCCACACACACACGCCCTTTCTCTCTATAAACTGAGGCCCAAGTGGTCCATGAATGAGTAGAAGTGAACTCAGTGAGAGCAACTATTTAACCTTGTTCGGGTTTTTCTGAGAAAACTGCCTGTGTGACCGCTGGGTCCACAGCGGGCTGGGGTATGGGTTTAAATCCCTGCCTTAGTGCCAGCCAAAACATCTTTCAGGCTGAGGGATACTTTGGAGAAACTCTCGTTTTTCTCATTCAGCAAGACTTTCCCAACCCTCTATTCGCTGTGGCATAGTGTTTAAAGTCATAGACTTGAGCCACACAGGCTGCGTTCACATCCCTGGTCTGGTTGTTTACCAGCTATGTGACCTCAGTTGAGTTATCTCTGCATAAGTTTCCTCATCTGTAACATGAGATAAAGATAATAATAAACCTACCTCGTGGGATGGTTGTGAGATTAAATGATCGATACAGACAGAGTACTTAGCACATAGTAAAGCACGTAGAACACAGTAAGTGCTCAATTAGCATTAGTTATTATTGCTCGGATCCACTGCCTGTGCCAGTCAGACATGAATCCGACTCAGCTCCTGCCCTGCAGGAGCTCAGAGCTGGGGTCAGGGGCTGGGGAGACAGATAAATAAATGTGTGATGAGCATCATAACCATTTGCCAAACCAATGGACACATCAGGCAGAATGAATGGGAGCAAAAGAAGGACCTCCCCCCATTATGAAAATAGTTTTCTGATTCAAAAAATAAAATACATTCAAAGCCGGGTACCTGAGTGTTACTGTAAATATTCAATAAGATTACTTTTCCGCTTTGTTCCCAACACAGACATAGATGAAAAGAAGTTAATCTTGTCAATTTGCTGTTTTCTTATTTAACCTAAGGAGTGACTCAAGGGTCCCAAGGATTTATGAGCTTGTTTTACAGAGGAAAAAGAATGTCTTCGAGGATCACCAGACAACCAGCCCCCAGCTGCTGTTGACCCCAGAAGTCAGATTGCCCAAGGGCTTATGGGGAGTGAAAGAAACACAGATTAACCCTCTGTTTCTCTGAAACTCCTCCTGCAAGCCCCTTAGCTCTATAAAACCCCCTGCTTTCTGCTCTTGTTAAGGTGGATTTGAGAGAACCTATCCTCCTGCCTTCTTGTTTTGACCAATTCAAATAAAACTTTCTCCATCTCCAAGCCCACGTCTCAGTGATTGGTTTACTGCACATTGGGCTCATGAACTTGAGATTAAGACGTTCAGTATCACATTCCTAAAAAATATTGAAAAGGATAAAGAAGCAAATAAAAAGAACACTGTTCTGGTTAAGCAGTGTAAACATTTTGGGACACATTTCCAGATCTCTCTTTAGGCAGCGAGATACACTGTGATGAATAGGTACACACCTGCAATGCCACACAAATGGGGTCACCACAATGCATGGGTGCCATGAAGGATGCTGGTGCCATGCCAGGAGAGTGCCGAGGGAGGGGATAGCTCAGTCAGAGGTGGGGCAGTAGGGGAATAATGAAGCCAGCTCAGTCTGTTTCATATCCCAGTGCTGCCACTTACAAGCTCTGTGATCTCAGGCAAGTCACTTAACCTTTCTGAGTCTCAGAGTCTTCATCTGGAAAGTGGAGAAATGATCATTAACCTCCTAGTATTTCTATGGTTGAATTAAATGGTATCTTTTTTTTTTTTTTGCGAGGAAGATTCACTCTGAGCTGACATCTGTTGCCTATCTTCCTCTATTTTGTATGTGGGTTGCCACCACAGCATGGCCACTGAGGAGTAGTGTAGGTCCACGCCTGGGGAACCAAACCTGGGCCACTGAAGTGGAGTGTGCTGACCTTAACCACTAGGCCACTGAGCCAGCCCCTAAATGGTACCTTTAAAGCACTCAGCACTGTGCCCAGCAGTGGAAAAATGTTTGTTAAATGGGACAGATTATCATTGCTCTTTGCCCAAATAAACAACTGGGCATTTAGGTTTACATTAATCTTCAATGTTTTTGGTTAGGGTGAGTCACCTTGCCAAGTACCACCCACCACTAACACATGGGCTCACACCTCTGCTCTTTGCAGACGGCCACACACACCAGGACTTTTCATTCCCACATACACCAGGCACTGTTTGAATACAGGTAGAAGGACCATACTATTATAATATATAGAGCAGAGAAATCTTCCTTAAAGGAAAGATGTGGAAACAATTGGGCCAGAGATCAGACTGCTGACGCAGAAAGACATGGCCAAGGGAGAGAAAAAGGCCAGGGAGGTCCCAACCATCAGGATTCCCCCCGGGGGTGTGGGATCAGCGTCTGGTCTGGAGAGGTGGGACCAGCGGTAAGAAGTGCCCAGGGCCAGTGAGGGCTAGGAGTGGGAGGGCAGTGTGTGAGGGGGCAGGCAGGCAAGAAAGACCAGCTGAAGCCTTCCTGAGGGGGTGTTCCCGAGCCCAGCTGGAGGATGGGGAACACAGTTGGAGCCAAACACAGTAAGTTTGTCCAGTCTAATTTTATTTTATTTATTTATTTATTTATTTATTTGTGAGGAAGATCAGCCCTGAGCTAACATCCGTGCTAATCCTCCTCTTTTTGCTGAGGAAGACCAGCTCTGAGCTAGCATCTATTGCCAATCCTCTTCCTTTTTTTTCCCCAAAGCCCCAGTAGATAGTTGTATGTCATAGTTGCACATCCTTCTAGTTGTTGTATGTGGGACGCCGCCTCAGCATGGCCGGAGAAGCAGTGTGCCGGTGCATGCCTGGGATCTGAACCCAGGTCACCAGTAGCAGAGTGCGCGCACTTAACCGCTAAGCCACGGAGTCGGGGGCGGGGCGGGGGGGGGGGGGGGGGGGGCCTGTCCAGTCTAATTTTAGAACGCGGAGATTCCATCTTTCCTAAGTGGCTCTCCCAAAGCTCTGCATACTTCGCCCTCTGGCGGCCACAACCGGCAACTACAGGGCCTTGGTCACACTCTTTCCCAGAAAGGGGTGAGGCTGCTGCTCTCCCCAGCAGGCACTTCTTACCCCTCCCACTGGTCCGCTAGCAAGTGGGCATCTTTGGGAGCCCCATTCAAGGGGCTGAGAATGTGGGACAGTACATAGCCAGGAGGTGGTGTGCTCCACAGAAACAAGAGACAGGAGGCCGGCCTCCCAGGATTTGACTAGGGAAGCCCATGCATAAGGGACCGAATTTACTGTGACTCCACAGAGGTGACCCGAGGACAGGAACAAGATGGTCACAAGCCAGTGCTACCAACAGCCTAGCTTCCTGCCCAGAGCAAGGCCGTGTGAACCGACAGCTGGTTAGCTCGGAGACAAAGGGAGAGGGCAAGAGCCAAGGGCTGGCATGCAGCCAACACTGCCCAGGGGCAGGAGCCAGGCCTGGGGGATGACGGGCTGCCTGCGAGCAGAGAGGGATCTTTCTTAGAGATGAGTGCTTCTGGCTTCTGAAGAGAGAAGCCATTAGAACCATCTAATGGAGTTTTCCAGACCCTGACTCCACAGGCTCAGAAGGCCTGGGGTTCTGGCTCCAAGTAACCTCTGCTTAGGTTTGCGCTTGTCCAGAGAGACAATGGACACGTCTGCCTAGTCAGTGTCGCAGACCTCCACCCAGTCATCCAGTGTCGGGGAGGATTCCCAGCAATGGAACTCGGCTCCGCTGGAGGGACGTAAATTAGCACAGCTGCTTTGGAAAGTTCGGCATCCTTGAGGAATGTTGGTTGTGCGTCCCCAAAACCCAGAAATTCCACTCCTGGGTATACGGCCTGGGGCCTGGTCTTCAAAATTTTGTGCTCACATTCTCCCTACAAGAATTTGAAGGATGTGGTTTTCCTTTGTACGTTCTACGTTATGTGGAACTTTAACATAGGTACAACTTTTCACCATAAGTTTAAATAAACTTGCAAAGATTATAATTTCCAGCATTATCATAACATCAACACTTTAAAATAAAGCAGCTAGTCACTCTTTTAAATGTATCCATTGGAATATAAACACCACAGTGATTTGATACCCACAATTATTCGCTTTAAACATACAAAAGCAAGTTTTTCTTGAACAGTTGCACATTTTGTATTGTTTCATCTTTTCCTTGAACTTATATTTCCATTCTGTACAACCCTGGGAATGTCTTCACACACCCTGGAAAACCTGGAGTTCCCTGCAGAGTGGATGCATGACCTCTTCCCTGTCCACTCTCCCTGCTTGGCTTGGCTGAGTTAACTCAGGTTTGGTTTAGCTGGTGATTTTCCTGATCTGGAAGATCCTGAACCGGCTGGGTGTTTTCCCAGCTCGGTGACCTGCTGAAATTTAGTTTCTTGCCTTTACTCTCTGTTTACTCATCAACAAGGGTCTGAACCAGGGTCCTGCATGCAGGCGCACAAGGGCTTTGAGGCACAACAGTCTTAAAAGATCGCTGCTGGGGCCGGCCCAGTGGTGTAGTGGTCAAGTTCACGCGCTCCGCTTCAGCAGCCCAGGGTTCTCGGGTTCCAATCCCACACAGACCTACACACCACTCAGGAGCCATGCTGTGGCAGAGTCCCACATGTAAAATAGAGGAAGATTGGCAACAGATGTTAGCTCGGAGCCAATCTTCCTCACCAAAAAAAAAAAAAAAGATTGCTGCTTATGTCAACAATAAATAACTGCACATACTAACAGCTACATATATTCAGAGTTCATAATGTACGAGCACTGTGCTAAGTACTTCATATACATTATTGCCCCATAATCCTCACCATGCAGTTTAACCTATTTACCATACTATTAACCGTTTTACCAACAAAAGGAAACTGCCTTCTAAGACCCAAAATCTAGCCCTCTAAATAAAATTACTTATTTTTTTTGTGTGAGGAAGATCAGCCCTGAGCTAACATCCATGCCAATCCTCTTTTTTTTTTTTTTTGCTGAGGAAGACCGGCCCTGAGCTAACATCTATTGCCAATCTTCCTCCTTTTTTCCTTTTTCTTCCCAAAGCCCCAGTAGATAGTTGTATGTTATAGTTGCACATCCTTCTAGTTGCTGTATGTGGGACGCCCCCTCAGCATGGCTGGGCAAGTAGTGTGTCGGTGCACGCCGGGGATCCGAACCGGCTGGGCTGCCAGTAGCAGAGCATGCGCACTTAACCGCTAAGCCACGGGGGTCGCCCCTAAAATTACTTATTAACATCCAGGAATTGAAAGGGTTAGGCAATGCCGTTTTCCAGACATTACTGATAATTTTCCACCAACCAGAAGCCACAGATGGAGAAGAGATTCCGGAGACATCTTCATGGTATTGACACCTGTTGAGAAGATAGTAACTAGGGACCGGATACTTCCTAAATTCTTTCTGTAAAGCGACGTTGAGTTAACTAAAACCAAAATAAGTGGTTTGGGACCACGAGATGTTTTTCAGGAATCCGAGTCCGGCCCGGTCCCACCTCGAAGATGGGATGCCGCTGCAGAGCAGGACAGCTCGGAAGAGGAGCCGCTAGAGGGCGGCAGAGCACAGCGGACCCGGAGCGGTCACGGACACCCGGACGCGGTCCTATTGTCCAGTGAACCCAAGTGAAGAAGCCTGGCGGGGACCCCATCCGACTGCCCAGCCCTCGCCACCGAGCCCACGGCTTCTCACCAAGGCGAAGGGAGGCAGGTGTCTGGAGGACGGTTATGGACCAGCGCTGTCCAGTAGAAATACAATGTGAGCCAGATACGTATTTTCCAGTTTTCTAGTAGCCACTTAGAAAAAAGAAAAGGAACAGGGGACGTTAATTTTAATATTTTTCATTTACCTCCATATACCCAAAATGTTATCATTTCAACATGTAATTAATATTAAAATTATTGATATCTTACTTTTTTTTTTTAAGTCTTTGAAATCCGACGTGTGTTTTCTGTGTACAGCCGGTCTCAATTTGGACTAGCCGCATTTCACGGGTTCAGTAGGCACTTGTGATTGTAGACATTTAATTTCCGTCGGGTAAGTACCTCCTGCAGGACAGGGCCCTTACGAGGATTCCAGTAGCGTCCCAGGGAGAAGGTCAGGCCAAGGACCTCTCTGGCCCTCCTACAGCCTGGACCTACAGCACCCCACCCACAGCACCTCATGCAGATCTGGCCCCCAGCACGCTGCTCTCTCCTCACCTCTCAGGCCCCTCAGCGACACCAGAACTGCTTTCTAAAATGCACTCAGCCTGTCAGGCCCTGATTAGGACCCTTTTGTGGCTCCCCAGTCCTCTCTGTTGCCCTCTGTTCCGAGACTGCAGTCTGGGCTGCTCAGTCTTGTGGAGGGTCTGGAGTTTAGAAAGCTCCACTTCAGAAGAGCGCAGTGATTGGGAAGACGCCAACAACAGCTTGATTCTAGATCCAGTTTCCCACTGAGAGAGGCAGATCCTCCAGGAGGTGAGAGCAGGCTCTGGTTTAACCAAGCCTGGCGTGGATCCCAGCTATGCTGGCCGTGGGCAAATGGCTTAAAGCTCTCTCAGCGCTTCAGTTTCCTCATCTGTTCTTTTTTTTTTTTTTTTTTTTTATAAATGTTGTGATATTAACAGTTGTTTCAATTCTTTTTTTTTAATTTTATTTATTTTTTTCCCCAAAGCCCCAGTAGATAGTTGTATGTCATAGATGCACATCCTTCTAGCTGCTGTATGTGGGACGCCGCCTCAGCATGGCGGGACACGCGGTGCGTCTGTGCGTGCCCAGGATCTGAACCCCCGGCCACCAATAGCGGAGCGCGTGCACTTAACCGCTAAGCCACAGGGTGGCCCCTCAGTTTCCTCATCTGTAACATGAGGATAATGATAGTACTTATCCAATAGGCTTGTTGTGAGGATTAAATGAGATACTTATAATAGTACTTGACACATAGTAAGAACAAAATAAATGTTAACCCTTAAAAATCTATATTCGCACAACTGCATTTCAAAGTGTTTAAACAATTATTATTTGGGAAAATATATAAACTGCTGAGAACTGTCTCAGCTGCTGTGCTGCCAGATGGGCCTGATGATCTGATCAAACCCTTGTCTGTGGTCCCTGGATTGGGCTGTAACATCATTACCTCCTGTCACCTTCAGCCAGATGGATCCCATCATGACCAGTATGCCAACTAAAATTTTTAAATGACATAAAGAAAAAGATTACCGATTAAAATACCTTTAAAAGCAATTTACTTATTCGCTGATAAATGGTTAACGCTTACTGGATGCTTGCAAAGCGTCTGGTGTTTTTTTAATTAACATGCTTTAACTCATTTAATTTCCACAACAACTTTATGGATTTGATTCCATATTTTATGGAGGAGGAGACAGGTCACACAGCTAGGAAGTGGCAGAAGTAAGATTCAAATCCAGACCGTCTGGCTCCAGAGTCCGAGCCCAGGCCACCCGTTTCTGCTTTTCACCAGCAAATCTATTCCTTTGACCCTTAGGCCTCACCTTAAAGGCTCTCACCTTTGTGAAGCCCTTTCAGACGCCCTGGCCCCACCCTGACCATCCTGTGCTCCTGGGCCTGTGTTCCCAGGCACTCGGTTCAGGCCGCCTGTCACCTGTCACGTGACATCACTGTGAGTTATGCTGGAATCCACTTCCTCATACCAGGGTGTCAGCCTCCTGCCTGGTGACAAGGCCCAGGCCCGGGCCCAGGGTGGGGAGCCCGACAGTCTGAGGTTTGATTTCCGGCTCCGCCACCTACTTTGTGGGGGCCTTCACCCAAAGGCTTATTCACTGTACCTCCAAGGTTCATGAGAGCTGTTGGCAGGAGGTATAAAGTCCCCGACACACAGTTGATGTTTTATAAATCATGGCTTCTTATCATCAAAGACAATGACTGCTATGTTTTTCCCTGAATTAAAAAATAATTTCTTTACAATCATGAACTGATAATCAATGAATTGATAAGGAAGGCAATTTGGTTACAGCCTAAAACACTTGAAATACACTTGCCCTTTGACCCAGCACTTCCACTTCTAGGTAATTACCTACAAATATATTCCCATATGTAGAAATTATATGTGCACAAGATAGTCATTGTAGCAAAAGATTGGAAACCACCAAAATGTCCAACACTAGGGAACTGTATAAACCAATTGTAATATATCCATCAGATGGGATAAAGTGAAATCCTGAACAACAATGACATGGCTCTATGTACAGTAGGATGGACTACTTTCTAAGATTAAAAAAAAAAAGCAAAGCGCAGAAGAGTGTGGAAAATGTTATGAACTGTGTAAAAACTAAAAAGATAGGCTAAATGTGTAAGTGCTTATATCTGCATTGAATATCTCTGGAAGAAAATCCCAGAAACAGTTCTGCATGTGGTCTCTGAGAGGGGGCTGCAGAGCTGGGCTTCAGACATAGGAAGGAGGCTGACCTTTAGCTGGCTACTCTTTTTGAATGTTGTATGATGTGCATGTATATCGATTAAATTTTTAATTCATTAATAATAAAAAATGCACACCTGAAGATAATTAATCTTAGTCATAACATTTTTCCAAAGATAATATACAAATGGCCAACAGATATATGAAAAGATGCTCAATGTCACTTATCAAAACCATAAGGAGCTATCACCTCACACCTGTTAGAATGGCTACCACCAAAAAGACAAGAAATAACAAGTGTTGGTGAGGATGTGCAGGAAAGGGAACCCTCGTGCACTGTTGGTGGGAATGTAAATTGGTGCAGCCACTATGGAAACCAGTATGGAGGTTCCTCAAAAAATTAAAAATAGAGCTACCATATGATCCAGCAATCCTACTTGTGGGTATTTATCTGAAGGAAATGAAAACACTATCTCAAAGAGATATCTGCACCCCCATGTTCATTGCAGCATTATTCACAATAGCCAAGACATGGAAGCAATCTAGGTGTCCATTGATAGATGAATGGATAAAGAAAATGGGGTGTATATATATACAATGGAATATTATTCAGCCATAAAAAAGAAGGAAGTTCTGTCATTTACCACAACATGGATGAACTTTGAGGGCAGTGTGCAAAGTGAAATAAGTCAGACAGAGAAAGACCAATACTGTGGAATCTTATATGTGGAATCTTAAAAAAACTCCTGAACTCGTAGAAACAGAGAGTAGATTGGTGGTTGCAGAAGGCTAAGGCGGGGGGGAGGGGGGGAGATGGGTGAAGGTGATCAAAGGGCACAAACTTCCAGTTATAAGGCAAATAAGCTCTGGGGATGTCATGTACAGCACGGTGACTTATAGTTAACAATACTGTATTGTATACTCGCAGGTTGCTAAGAGTATAGATCTTAAAAGTTCTCACCACATACACACAGAAGGTAGCGATGTGAGGTGATGACGTGTTAACTACTCTTACTGTGGTAATCATTTTACAGTATATACATACACCAGATCATCACAGTGAATACCTTAAACTTACACAATGTTATATTTATTTGGGATAACTATAGCCCAAAAAACCGGAAGTCCAAATCTCCCCGGGAAGCACACCTGGAGTCTGGGAGAGCTTCGAGGGCAGGCTCACGGGGCCTCTCCTACTCAGGATTTGGGGAGGTGGGGACCCTGGGTGGTGGGCCCACTGGGCCTGGCAGGGGTCCCTGGGAGAGAGGAGAAGATTCAGAGGCTGGAGGCCGTGGATGAGACTGTCCAGTCATTTGATAAAGTTTATTTATTGAGCTCTCACTGTGTGCCAGGTGCTGTGCTAGGTGCTGGGGAGGCGTCAGCCACCAGGCAGAGCTGGTTCCACACCTCTCAGGTGGGCAGGCGTGGAAGGTGCAGGCAGTGAGCATGGTCCACACTGTCCAGGAGAGGGCATCCAGAGGACCGGCCTGACTAGTGTGGGGGCAGAGGGGTATCAGCGGGTGGTGAGTCCAGCCCTGGACCTATGTGGAGTCCAAGGTGCCTGAGATACCCAGAGCCAGGGCCAGGAGGCAGAAGAACTGGGGGTCTGGGCTAGGGAGAGAAATGTGGCAGAAGACCTGGGGGAGGGTGGGATGGCGAGAGCTGGTAAGAGAGAGAGAATAGGATGAGGATAGAGCCTGGGAGCCTCAGTGTTTAGGGACAGTGAGGACACTTACAGGAAATGGTCAGAGAGGTAGGTAGGGGTTGACGTCAGGAGGGCCAGTGGGGAAGAGAGTTCCCAGGAGGGGGCGGTGGACAGCTGGCAGCACTGCTGAGAGGCGGGCGGGCTGGAGGCGGCGATGGAAGGCACTGAAGACACTAGCCAGTACAGTTCTGGGCATCACACTGTAGGAGGAACAGTCACGGGCAGAGAAGATCCACGGGAGGACCAGGAGTCATTTGGGGAAATGTTTGAAAGAACTAGGGATGCCAGCATGAGAAGGGAGTCTCCCAGGGCCCTGAGCCCCCCGTAGCTGCAGCCCCTCAGACTCAGAGCGCCTGGGGTAGTACCCTCTGCCCCTGGCTCACTCTGCTCCAACCCAGCTGGACTGCCAGGGGCTTCCACCTCAGGGCCTTTGCACCTGCTGTTCCCCCTGCCTAGAACACTTCCCCAGTACATCCTCATCTCCTTCAGGTCTTTCCTCAAATGTTATCTTCTCCATTAGGGTTTCCCTGACAATCGATTTAAAATAGCAGCACCCCCTTGCAGCATTACCCAGTCCCCTTCCTTACTTTATTTTTCTTCATTTCACATTTATCATCATCTAATAAAACCTAGACTAAATTAAAATTTTTTTTGTTTTGATTTGAATGGATAATACATTCACGTGGTTAGGTTCAAAGTTGTGTGTTTGCTGTTACAAATAGTGCTTCAATCAATAACTTGAGCCTACATAATTTTTCACTGTGCAGATGAAGCCCTAGGTGAAAGTCTAGCCATCCCAGAAATGGGATTGCTGGGTCAAGGGGTAAATGCATTTATAATTTCATCTTACTTGTTGATTTTCCCCTGCTGTCCTGACTAGAATGTAAGTTCTATAACAGGGCAGGAATTTTTAAACTTTTATGCATTGCTGTATCCCCAGTGCTTCAAACAAGGCGACACAGTAGGTGCTCAATAAGTACACGTTGAATGAATGAATGAATAAATGAACCCATTCCTAGAAGCCTGAAGATGTGCTCCTGATGACCATCCCAACTTCAGGGCTCTGGATCCCTAGAGATCCTTGAACACAGCGCATAGTCCCCACCGGCCCCACAGCCCCTCCGGAAATCGAAAGCCTTTTCCTCAGCAGATAAGGGGGGCTGTTCTAAGGCTAGTATTCTCTCCCTCTGCTTCCCTTACTTTACCCAGGAAAGCAGTTAAAAAATTTTGTCTACAAAACAGCACGTGTCATTTCACCTCTAAATTCCCTTCCTTGGCTACAGTTTTCTCTTTTCTAATAATTTACAAAATCACTGAATAATTGAAGAACTATCAGGGGGCAGAGAGAGTGGGCTAATTTGCAAGACGGAAATTCATTCACGGAGCGTTTACTTTGCGCCTGGCCCTGTGCTGGCAATGAGAATAGATGATGAAACATGATGAAAGTCGTCCTGCCGTCAGGGGTTTGTCATTCACAGGGAGAGAGCACCCAGGGAGTTTCCTTGAGGGCAGGGACTCAGTGTCTGGCATATTCAAGATATCCACCCGCCCCACTGAAAAAAAAAAAAATTAGCTGGTAAATGTCACCCAGGCTTCTAAGGCAACACCGAAGAGGTTGACGTGAATAATTCTTTGATTTTCCCTCACCTGTCAAAAGGACCGTTTCTGTTGGTTGGTTGGTTGACTTTTGGTTTCATGTTTCTGGGAGTGTCTGTTGATATTCGTCTGAGTCAACTGTTTAACTGCAGGAAACTTGGCTGTTCTGATTCCCTTTGGGGCTCTCAGGGAATACCCAGGTCACCTTAGGACTTCTCCCTTGGCTCCCAGCTTCCATGGGAGTGAGGAGGAAGGAGAAGGGGGTAAAATATGGAGCCAGACTGACCTGGGTTCAAACTCTGGCCTGACCACTTGGTAGCTGTGAGGTCTTGGGCAGCTGAGATCAAAGCTCCCTTCATCTTGTGTTCCAGCCCTGCCTGTCCTCTCTGCCCTTCCTGTAACCAGCCACCAGATAAAGAGGAGGGAAGGACTAATCAAGTCCAGAACCTATGACCCAGGGTTGGGCCAGAGGCAAGAAATTCCATGATGGCAATCTGTGTGCCCCAGCCCAGGCCACATCCACATCTCCGTGGTCAGGAGGGCTCTTTATAACAAAACCCGGGATCCACGGCTGCAGATAGTTCCTGAGTGTCTTTTGTGGCTGTAGCTCCAAACACCTTTTGGCTCCTAAGCTAAACTTTCTGGATTTTCTGAGAAGTTCACATATCAATCAGAGCCATGTCTGCATATCTTTAATCCCATCTGGCTCTCAAGTGTCCATAGCATGTGTAACCAGGGGCAATCTTAATGACCTTTAGTAAACAGAAGAGTCCAGAAGATTTCTAGACATTGGACACCTGCCTCAGTGTTTACGCCGGAACAGGGGACCCCAAATTTCTATATAGACTGGACCACCAAGAAAAGGTCCTGTAAGACCAAAAGAAATCGGAGATTCTTTTGACTGTAAAGAAACTGAAGATTTGAGAGAGCTTGAAGCAGCCTGAACTTAAAGACTGCCCAGTGGTTATTTCAGGAGACAATAGTGATTAAGACAAGGGATTTGGCCTTAAAGCAGGAGCAAAACAATCCCTGCAGATTTTAGAGGGTGACTGGATCAGCAGAGAAGGAAATGTCATTGTAAGTCCCTAAACGGTGCTGTCCAAGCGGAGCATTCCCCTGTGGCCTGGGAGAGATTTAGGAGACATAGCAACTAGATGCAATATTTTATTTTATTTTATATTTTATTTTATTTCATTTCATTTCATTTCATTTCATTTCTTTTCATTTTGTTTTCCTCCCCAAAGCCCCAGTGCATGGTTGTATATCCTAGTTGTAAGTCCATCTAGTTCTTCTATGTGAGCTGCCACCACAGCATGGCAACTGACAGACGGGTGGTGTGTTTCCATGACTGGGAAGCGAACCTGGGCCACCAAAGCCGTGACAGCACCGAACCTTAACCACTAGACCATCAGGGCTGGCTCTAGGTACAATCAATAGACCTTGTTTGGATCCTGATTCAAACAAACCAGCTGTAAAAAAGGAAAAAAAACGTGAGACATTTAGGGAAATTTGAAAACTGACTAGATATTTGTGATGGGTACATGGGGTTCAGTTTGCTATTCTTTCTACATCTGCATATGTTTAATTTTTCCGTAATAAAAGTAAAATAAATTAAGGCCAAAAAAATAAAATATTTCATATGTTAAGGTCAAATGCTTCACTTTCCTTAGATGTCATCAATTGCTTATAATCATGCCATGTTTTTGTTTACTTCATATTTGAATCACTATTTTCTGGTACAGTTTTGCATTTTTCCTGAAGCTTCTTGGCACCTTTTTTATTCCTTTCTGAGAAAAGAAACATGTACCTTCTTTGCCATATGACTAAGAGCTTCTAGCTTCTTAATTGTACTTTCTGTTGACTTGAATCCACTTCACTCTTGAAGACATTTTTAAGACATTGTTATCAGATCCTTCTGTTTTCCTGTTCTACTTAAAATCAAATACTTCTAGGCAAACAGTTAGCACCCTGGGGTTTCTTTTCAATATGTGTCTGGCTTAGTTCTATTGTTTCTTGGATATTATGTGTCTTAGGTCAGGCTCCCCAGAAGCAGAGCCTGAGACAAGGATTCTGGTGAAAGTGAGACCACTCCGCCAGTTAATCCCTGTCACTAGGATAGAATGGGGGAAGAAAGCTAAGCAAGGAGGTGCTCTTGGCTGGAGACTAGCTTCAGCCTGGTCCCATGGAGACTCTGTAGTTTGTCCCACCTTGAGACAGGGGAGCATTTTGTGCAGCAACTCATAGCTGCAGGGTGATGGCTGCATGGGACTGGTGAAGGGGATTTGAAAGCACCATCCACAACCCCAGTTAATTCTCAAACTTGTGAAAACACAGATCACTGGGCCCCATCCTCAGAGTTTCTCATTTAATAGGTCCGGGATCGGGCCTGAGAATTTGTGTTTCTAACACATTGCCAGATGCCGCTCCTGGAACTATGCTTGAAGAATCAAAGCACGACATTATATCTTTCCTTTTTTGTTTTCCTGGAGCACAAGCTCAAGCAATTTTTTTCAGCAAAAGTGCATAGGAAGTGAACTTTATTCATTCTCACAAGTCTATTTTGCCCCTACACTTGTTTTTTTTTTTTAACTTTATTTATTTATTTTTCCCCCCAAAGCCCCAGTAGATAGTCGTATGTCATAGTTCCACATCCTTCTAGTTGCTGTATGTGGGACTCGGCCTCAGCATGGCCCGAGAAGCGGTGCATCGGCATGCGCCCGAGATCCGAACCCCGGCCGCCAGCAGTGGGGCGCGCGCACCTAACCACTAAGCCACGGGGCCGGCCCCCTACACTTGTCTTTTAGTTTGGCTGGTTCAGGAACATTTTCCCTCAGCACTTGCAGGCCATTATTTCCTAGCTTCTATCTTCAGAGAAGCCCAATGCTAATTTGATCTTTATTCCTTTATAGATGATCTGTTTATTTGTTTTCAGTTTCCAGAAGCTGTTAGGCTTTCTGAAACCTCATGAAGCCCTAGGTATGTATGTTTTTTTCTTTGATTCTGCTCAGCATTCAATGGGCACTTTTAATCTAAAGATTCATTTTTTCGTTGCTTTTGGGAAATTTTCTTCTATTATTTCTCTGATTATTTTCTTGCATCTATTGTCCCTTTTCTCTCTGAAATTCTCATGACACAGATCTCAGGCCTCTTGAATTGATCCTTTATGATTCAATTTTTTTCCCTCATTTAAATTAATTCTTTTTTCTCTCTGTATTCTTGGAGAATTCCATGACTTTTGCTTCTAGACATTTTTAAAGTAAATTTTCTTATTTTGGAATAATTTTAGATTTATAGAGAAGTTGCAAAGATAATGAAGGCAGTTCACATATACCCTTCACACAGTTTTCTCTCACATTAGCATCTTATATAACCACAGGACATCCGAATGAAGAAATGCACATTCATACATTACCATTATCGAAACTCCAGATTTTATTAGAATTTCAACAGTTTTTCCACTAACGTTTCTTTTCTGTTCCAGGACCCACTCCAGTATGCCACATTGTATTTAGTCATCATGTCTCCTGAGTCTACAGTGTGACAGTTTCTCATTCTTTCCTTGTGTTTTGTCTTTTTTTTTTTTTTTTTTTAATCACTGTCAGTTTTGAAGAGTACTAGTCAGGTATTTTGTAGAACATCCCTCAATTTTGATTTTTTTCTCCTGATTAGGGGGTGAGGTGATTTGGGGGAGAACACCACAAAGGTGAAGTGCCCCTCTCATCACATGACATCAGCTGGTGATGGTACCCTTGATCGCTTGAATAAGCAGTGTGTCAGATTTCTCCACTGCCAAGCTACTATTTTTTTCCCTTTCCATACTCTATTCTTTGGAAGTGAGTCACCAAATCCAGCTCACATTCACGGTGGGAGAGCCAATTAAGCTCCATCTGGAAGGGAGAGAAGCTACATATGTTATCTGGAATTCTCTGTAAGGAAGATTTGTTCCTTCTCCCTGTGTATTTATTTATTCAATCGTTTATTTATATCAGCATGGACTTAAGTATATTTATCTTATGCTTTGGGTTTATACTCCAATCCTACACTATTTATTTTGTTGCTCAAATTGTCCCAGCTTTGGCTACTGAGAGCTCTTTCAGGATGGCTCCTGTGTGCCTTTGACACACCCCATCTTGATTTATTTAAGCGCTTCCTTACTTTCTGGTGCTAGCTTCCAGACTTTTAAATGATATTTTTAATTTTCACAATCATAGTTTTTATTTCCCAGAACTCTTTCATGTTTTCTGATTGATCCTTATTCTTAGCATTCCTTTCTTGTTTTATGCACCCAATATAATCTCAAGTTAGAATTTATTTCTAATCACAATATTGTATGTGCTGTTGATTGGATTTAAATGATCAGAATGACTCTCTAGATAAAGCACCAAAGACGTAATTATAGTTACAGAACATACGTAAATATGATAACTCTTGGCAATGTAAAAGTAAGGGTATAGGTGTCTGAGTCGGCAGGCTGGGGTGGAGGAGAGGTGAACTAGAGCGCAGGTGCGGAGCTCTTCATTTTCCAGGGTAGAAACCACGAGATAGAGCTAAAGTGGATGGAACTGGAAATAAAGGTTTTAAGTGATTATTGAGCTTGAAGAAGTAATCAATAGAAGAATGAACTAACACTATAACTAACACAATGTGGAAGGAATTGGAAGATGATCAGTGGTGTAAGTGAGCAGATTTCTTCATTTTTTCATGAAGGGAGTCAATAAATACTAATTCAGTTGCTAAACCAAGCAATGGAAGTATATGCATGTTAATCAGATTTGTGGTGAAAGCCACCACACCTCAAAGCAGAAAAGGTTACTGGTTTCCTCTAGAGAGGGGATATAGGGCCAGGTGGGCTGGGCTGGAGCAAGACTGAGTGTTTCCTTAGTAATGTTCTGTATTGAGAATTTTGAAAAAACAAACAAGTATTACTTTTATAAAAATAATTTAAATGTATGCAAGTGCTGAAGGCAGAAACACATTGGTTGGAGCTTTGACAGAAGGTGCAGGGTGGGAGGGGACATGACGGGGCTAGATGAGGGCAGTGTGTGCAGGGTTGTGGCTGCAGAAAACAGCCCACCTTGGGTAGGTGTGGTCCCAGAGGCACGGCCCCTCTGCTCCTTCAGCATGGCCATTCATCCAACAATTTACCTCACATTTGCTGAGCTTCAGAGCTGTTTTGGGGCTGAGCATATGGATATCTGTCTCTCCTTATACCAGTACCATTCCGTCTTCACGACTGGAGCTTGATATTAAGTTTTGAAATCATGTCGTATGGGTCCTCTGACTTGTCCTCTTTTTTCCCCCAAGATTGATTTAGCTCTTTCCATATAAATTTTATATATATATTTTGTGTGTGTGTGTGTGTGTGTGTGAGAAAGATCAGCCCTGAGCTAACATCCGTGCTAATCCTCCTCTTTTTGCTGAGGAAGACCGGCTCTGAGCTAACATCTATGGCCAATCCTCCTCCTTTTTTTTTCCCAAAGCCCCAGTAGATAGTTGTATGTCATAGGTGCACATCCTTCTAGTTGCTGTATGTGGGATGCGGCCTCAGCATGGCAGGAGAAGCTGTGTGTTGGTGCGCGCCCGGGATCCGGACACAGGCCACCAGTAGCGAAGCGCGCACTTAACCGCTAAGCCACGGGGCTGGCCCTCCATATAAATTTTTCATATAAGTGTCTACTTAAAAAAAAACCTTATTGAGATTTTGATTGGACCTTATTGAGATTTTGATTGGGATTCTATTGAATTTATAGATCAATTTTGGGAAAATAGCCCAATATTGAGTCTTTCAAACCCTGAACTTGGTATATTTCTTCATTTATTTGGATCTCCTTTGATTTCTCTCAACAATGTGTTATGATTTTCAGTGTAAGGGTAAAGGTCTTGCATGTCTTTTGTTAAATTTATTCCTAAGTATTTTATGTTTTTCGATGCTGTTGTAAATAGAATTTTAAATTTAATTTTCAGTTCTGTCATGCTAGAATATAGATATACAATTGATTTTTTATATATTGACTTCATTTATTAGTTCTAGTAGTTGTTTGTACATCCCTTAGTATTTTCCATGTTAACAATCATGTCGTCTGCAAATACAGACAGCTCTACTTCTTTCCTTCCAATCTTTGTGCATTTTATTTCTTTTTATTCCTTAGTGCAATGACTAAGATCTCTGGTATCACGTTAAACAGATGTGGTGAGAACTGAGGTCCTTGCCTTGTTCCTGATCTTAAGGGGAAAGCATTCAGTATTTCAAGTTTAAGTATCACATTAGTTGTAGGCTTTTCATAGTTTCCCTTTATTAAGTTGAGGAGATATCCTTTTATTGCTAATTTGCTGAGTGAGAGTTTTTATCATGAGTGTTGAATTTTGCCAAATGCTTTTTTCTGCATCTATTGGGACGGTCATCTGGCTTTTCTCCTTTAATCTATTAAGGTAGTAAATTAGACTGATTTTAGATTGTTAAGCCAACCTTATAGCCTGAGATAAATCCCACAGGGTCATGACGTACTGTGTCTTTCATCTACAGCTGGATTCAATTTGCTTACGATTTTTTTGCATCTAGATTCGTGTGGAATACTATTTATCTACAGTTTTTTTTTTCTTTTAATATCTTTTTTAGGTGTTGGTATCAGGATTATTCTGGCCACATAAAACAAGTCGGGAAGTGTTCCTTCCTTTATGTTCTGAGCATTTTTGTGTAAGATTGGTATTACTTCTTCCTTAAATGTTTTTTATAATTCACCATTGAAATCTTTTAGACATGGAGTTTCTTTGTGACAAGGTTTTTGATAATGAAATTAGATTTGATTATGAATTCAGATTTTCTATTCTTTTCGTGTCCGTTTTGGTAATTTGTGTCTTTCAAGGAATTTACCCATTTCATCTAAGTTGTTGAATTTATTGGCATAAAGTTGTTCATAATTTCCCTCATCGTCCATATTATGTCTATAGAATCTGTGTGATAATTCTCATTTTCATTCTTGATTTTAGTAACTTGTATTTACTTTAAAAAAAAATCAGTGTTAAAGGGATTTAATAATCTTATTATTTTGTTTTTTACAGTACTAACTTTTGGCTTTGTTGACTTTCTCTATTTTTTTATTTCATTGACTTATCTTCCATATTATTTCCTTTCTTCCACTTGCTCTGGATTTAATCTGCTCTTTGTTTTCTTGATTCTGAAGGTAGAAATTTATTTATTTATTTATGTATTTTTTGTGAGGAAGATCAGCCCTGAGCTAACATCCGTGCTAATCCTCCTCTTTTTGCTGAGGAAGACCAGCTCTGAGCTAACATTTATTGCCAATCCTCCTCCTTTTTTTTCCCCAAAGCCCCAGTAGATAGTTGTATGTCATAGTTGCACATCCTTCTAGTTGCTGTATGTGGGACGCGGCCTCAGCATGGCCGGACAAGCGGTGCGTCGGTGAGCGCTCGTGATAGGAACCCGGGCCTCCAGTAGCGGAGCGCACCCGCTTAACTGCTAAGCCACGAGGCCGGCCCTGAAGGTAGAAATTTAGATGATTGATTCTAAACCTTTCTTCCTTTCTACTGTAAACATAGAAAATACACATTTCCCACAAACCACTGCTTTAACTGCATCCCACAAATGTTTATATGTTGCATTTTCTTTACCATTCATTACAAAATAATTTCGAATTTTCCTTATGATTTCTTCTCTGACTCATAGGCTATTTAGAAGTCTGTTTTTAAATTTCTAAATCTAAATGAAGCCCTAGATGTCTTAATTTTAGTGATTTCTTTTTTTGTGTGTGTGAGGAAGATCAGCCCTGAGCTAACATCTGTGCTAATCCTCCTCTTTTTTGCTAAGGAAGACCGGCTCTGAGCTAACATCTATTGCCAATTCTCCTCCTTTTTTTCCCCAAAGCCCCAGTAGATAGTTGTATGTCATAGCTGCACATCCTTCTAGTTGCTGTGTGTGGGACATGGCCTCAGCGTGGCCGGAGAAGCGGTGCGTCGATGTGCGCCTGGGATCCGAACCTGGGCCGCCAGTAGTGGAGCGTGTGCACTTAACCACTAAGCCACGGGGCCAGCCCAATTTTAATGATTTCTAATTTAATTCCCTTGTGTTCAGAGAATGTAGTCTATAAGATTTCAATCTTTTGACATTTATTTAGGTTTTTTTTTTAATGTATCAGTTCATCTTGGTGAGTATTCTATGTGCACTTGAAAGGAATGTGTATTCTGCAATTGTTGGTTGTATAATTCTACAAATGTCAATTAGGCTAAGATGGTTGACAGTACTGTTCAAATCTTATGCTTATCTAAATATTCTTATTTATGGAGAGAGGAATGTTAAAATCTCCAACATAATTGTGAGTTTGTCTATTTCTCTGTTTAGTTCTGTCAGTTTTTCCTTCATGTTTTTTGAAGTTCTTTTATTAAGTGCATACCCATTTATGGCTGTTATATCTTCCTGATCAATTGACCCTTTTATCATTATGGAATGTCCCTCTTTATCTCAAAGAATAATCTTATCTTGAAGTCTACTTTCTCTGACATTAATATAACTAAATTAGCTTTCTTATGCTCACAGTTTTCATGGTATGTCTTTTCTGATCCCTCTATTTTCTATACATTTGTGTCTTTAAAGTGTTTCTCTTGAAGGCAGCATTTAGCTGAATCTTACTTTTTTATTCTTTTAATTGGAATGTTTATTCCATTTATATTTAATGTAATTTTTTTATATGGTAGGATTTAGGTTTACCATTTTGCTTTTTGTTTTCTTCTTTTGTCCCATGTCTCTTTTGTTCCCGTTTCTCCTTTCCTGTCTTCTTTTGGGTAAATCAAATATTTTGAATACTCCATTTTAATTTTATTTACTTTTTTTTTCTCTGTGAGTATTTATTGACTGAACAAACACAACCACAGCCAGATCTAGACATAGGATGTGTCTACCACTCCAGAAGGATTTCTTGGGCCCCTTGCAGTAAATACTGCCTCCCAAAGAATAACCTTGCTTCTGCCCCATCCCTGTGGTTTCTGCCTGCTTTTGAACTGTGTGTACAAGAGTCATACTGTGCACTCCATGGGATGAGTCAGTTGGTCCTCCAAGAAGCAGATGCTGATACTGAGTTAGAACTGTAAAGGGTGTATTAAGGGTGACAACAGGAAAGATAAAAGTGGAGGGGCAGGATTGGGCAGGGAAAGCATCCAGAACGTAATAAACTGCCACAGCCTGTTTATCACAGCACAAGGTCCTCCCTTCAAAATGATGGCCCAGTTGGTGGAGGTGGAGGCAGTAGTTGAAGTCTCAGAGGCCTCCAGGGCTAATTTATTTACTTTTTAATTTTTAAGTGATTGCTCTAGGGATTATAGTACACATGCTTAATTTATTACAGTCTACTTAGAATACAGTATATGATCCTTGAAACAATATAATTTTATGTATCCTGTCCTCTATGTCCTATTGTTGTCCTATAGTTTACTTCTACATGCATTAAAAACCCTATAATAAAATGTTATTATTTTGGTGTTTAACAGCCGGTTAAAAGTAAAGAAAAAAATGCATTCTATTTTTCCATATATTTACCACTTCTGGTGCTCTTCATTCCTTTCTAAAGATCTAACTTTCCACCTGGTGTCATTTTCCTTCAGCCTGAAGAACTTCCCTTAGCTTTTCTTGTACTGCAGCTCTGCTGGTGATGAATATTCTCTACTTTCATTTATCTGAAGGTAGTATTTATCTTTATTTCATTTTCATTTTTTGAAGGATATTTTTGCCAGATATAGAATTCTGGGTTGACAGTTTATTTGTTTTTCCCTTTTAGCACTTTAAAGATGTTATTCCATTGTCTTCTGGCCTCTGTTGTTTCAGAGAAATCAACCCTCATTTGTATTGCTTCTCTGTATATAGTCTTGTTTGTGATGAGTCTTTTTTCTCTGGCTGCTTTCAAGATTTCCTCTTTATCTTGAGTTTTCAGCAGTTTGATTATGATGTACTTAGATGTTGCTTGTCTGTATTTATCCTACTTGGGTTTTTCTGGGCTCCTTGGATCCATAAGTTGATGTTTTTCATCAAATTTATGAAATTCCTAGTCATTATTTATTCAAAATTTTTTCTGCCCCATTCTCACTTCTTTTAAAAAATTATTATTCTTTAGGATTTTTTTTAGAGAAATTTTAGGTTCACAGCAAAATTGAAAGGAAGGTACAGAGATTTCCCATATACCCCCTACCCCCACACATGCATAGCCTCCCCCACTATCAACGTCCCCCACCAGAGTGACATATTTGTTACAACTAATGAACATACATTGACATATCATAATCACCCAAAGTCTATAGTTTACATTAGGGTTCACTCTGGGTGTTGTACATTCTAAGGATTTGCAATGACATGTATCCACCATTGAAGTATCATACAGAGTATTTTCACTGCCCTAAAAATCGTCTGTGCTCACCTATTCATCCCTCCCCTCTCCCTCAATGCCTAGCAACCACTGGTCTTTTTACTGTCTCCATAGTTTGCCTTTTCCAGAGTGCCATATAGCATGGAATCATATAGTATGTAGCCTTTTCATATTTGCTTCTTTCACTTAGTAATATGCATTTAAGTTTCCTCCATGTCTTGATAGCTCATTTGTTTTTAACACTGAATAATATTCCATTGTCTGGATGTACACCAGTTTATGTATCCATTCACCTACTGGAAGACATCTTGGTTGTTTCCAAGTTTTGGCAATTATGAATAAAGTTGCCATAAACATCTGTATGCAGGTTCTTGTGTGGACAGAAGTTTTCAACTCATTTGGGTAAATACCAAGAAGCACAATTGCTGGATCGTATGGTAAAAGTATGTTTAGTTTTGTAAGAAGCTGTCAAACTGACTTCCAAAGTGACTCTACCATTTTTCATTCTTATCAGCTATGAATGAGAGTTTCTGTTTCTCCACATCCTCACCAGCATTTGGTGTTGTCAGTGTTTCAGATTTTGTCCATTCTAATAGATGTGCAGTAGTATCTCATTGCTGTTTTAATTTGCATTTCCCTGATGACAAATGATGTGGAGCATCTTTTCGTATACTTATTTGCCATCTGTATATCTTCTTTGGTGAGGTGTCACTTCTTTTTCTGGGACTGAAACTACATGATTTTGTCCACAAGTCAGTGAGGCAATCCTTTCTTCTCTTTATTCTTCAAAATGGATGATTTAAACCTATCTTCAAGGTCACTCACTCTTTCTTCTGCTGCTGCCAATCATAAGTAAGCACAATCAGTGAATTTTTCATTTCAAATATTGTGTTTTGAGCTCTAAATTTTCCATTTGGTTCTTTAAATTTTTTTTCCATTTCTGTGCTGAAATTTACCCATCTGTTCACTCATTATGAACATATTTTCCTTTAAGCCCTTGAACATATTTATAATAGCAGGCTTAAAATACTTGTTTGATAATTCCAGCATCTGGGTTATCTTGGATTCTGTTTTTATTGACTGCTTTTTTTGCTTGACTATGTGTTACATTTTTCTGTTTTGTTTGTTTTTCACATGTCTAGTAATTTTTATTTTTATACTGGATGTTATAGATGACACACTGTGGAGACTCTAGACTCTGTCATCTTCCTATGGAGGGTATTGACTTTTGTTCTAAAAGGTGGTTAAATTACTGGCTGATCATCTTGAACTGTGGAAACTTGATTTTATGCTTTGTTAAGGCAGATCTATTTCACTTTTTATTAATTTTTTATCATTAATAGTTTAGAAAAGTTTCTTTCAGCTTAAAAATCTGTCACTGGTAATGTCACATGAAATTTTGAGGTTGTTGTCAAATTTGGTACAAAACAATGTTTCTTTCATATATAAACTGTAAGAAGATTTCAGCTTAAAAAATAATTTAAATTTTTTTTAAATTTTTTAAATTATTTTTTTGTATATGATGACTAATCTTAAATACTCTTTTATTCTTTAACTAGGTTGTCATTGAGCACCTCCCTGTAGTGTCCTGTCATGAGTTTTATATTATCTTCATCAATGTCAGTATTTTATGTCAAATCAGGAAAACATTAAAAAAAATTTCAATGTGTTAGTTTAATTATTCAAACTATTCATTAATTGAATTGCTCCTATTCATTAGGAGGAATTGAATAACTCCTATTCATTAACTGAATTGTTGAGAAATCTAAGAGAACATACATCCCTTCTATTTAAAATTTCTCTCTTCTGGGGCCGGCTCCGTGGCTTAGCGGTTAAGTGCGCACGCTCCGCTACCGGCGGTCCGGGTTCGGATCCCGGGCGCGCACCGTCGCACCGCTTCTCCGGCCATGCTGAGGCCGCATCTCACAGATAGCAAATAGAAGGATGTGCAACTATGACATACAACTATCTACTGGGGCTTTGGGGGGAAAAAAAAAGAAAGGAGGAGGATTGGCAATAGATGTTAGCTCAGAGCCGGTCTTCCTCAGCAAAAAGAGGAGGATTAGCATGGATGTCAGCTCAGGGCTGATCTTCCTCACAAAAAAAAAAATTTCTCTCTTCCTCTTAATTACCCTTTTGGGGATGATCTGAAAAAAATTGTTATAATTCACAATTTGATGTTTAAGTAATTTCTGTTGATTTTATCACTCAGTTTTTGAAGATATAACTTTATTGAGGCATCTTTTACATAGAGGCATATCATATAATTCATAATTTCAAGTGTACAATTCAATGATTCTTTTTAGCAAATTTACCAAGTTTTAGAACATTTCCTTCACCCCAATAAGATTCCTCATGACCATTAACTGTCAATCCCCATTTCCTCCCTTCTCACCTCTGTCCCAGGCAGCTATTAATCTACTTTCCATCTTTATATATTTGCCTTTTCTGGACATTTCATATAAATGGAATCATACAAAATATGATCTTTTGTGTCTGTTTTTTTCCACATAGCATAATGTTTTTGAAGATCATCCACGTCATAACATGTATCAGTATTTAGTTTCTTTTAATTGCTGAATAGTAGCCCTTTATATGGATATACCTCATTTTGTCTATCCAAACAATATAAAACCAGATTTAGATTGTTTCCAATTGTTGGCTATTGGGTCTATTTTATTTTACCTTTAATCTTGGGCCAAAATCCTTACTCTTGGGACACAGTCTTTATTGTTAAGGTATGGCGCTTCTGAGGTTTCAGTGGAAAACCCAAGGTGTTTGCTAAGTTGCTATAACTTGGGGAGACTCAAACCTATCTCCCCTGTGTTAAACATCTGAAATGGAAATGTCCATGTGGTGGGAAACATCTGAAATCTCTGCTCAGTTCCTTCGGCTTTCTAACTACTGCTTTCCCCTGGGAGTCAGCCCTGTGTATATACAGTTAGGAGTCAGCCAAGGACCCAAGGACAGTCTATGCAGATTTAGAATCTTAACCCCTCTATGGCTCCCTCCTTCCCAGGATCCCCACCTTCAATTTCTAGCCATTCTAGCAGCCCCCAAATTCCTTCCTCTAATACCTCAAGCAGCTTTCTGCTCCCTCCAGTTTTCTTCTTGAGTTCTTGAGTTCTAGCTTCCCTACACTGCCCAGACTGAGGAGTGCCCTCAGGGGAAAGCATATAAAAGTAGATTTCACCCAGTGTGGTTCCCATCTTTCAAGAGTGAAGTCCCCTCCAGTTTTGGACTCTTTTTGTTTGCTCTCCAGTGCCTTCAAATCCTTGTTTTTATATTTCATCCAAAGTTTATATTGTTATCTGCAGGAGGGTTAGTCTGATACAAAATACTTCACCATTACTAGAATCAGAACCACTGTATCTCTTTTCTAGAAAGCTAACAATACTAAGACAACCTGGCAAAGGCCTCTCTGTTAGCAAGGGCATCTGTCATCTTCCCGTCATCTCCTGGCTCTGAGCTGTTATTGTAACTCACTTAGCTGCATTTCACAGTTAAGTGGATATTTGTATTTTGTGGCTACACAACCTCTAAACTCCCTTCTTATGTCTGGGGAATCCTCCACCCTATGAATCTTGGAGTAAGTTAAAGCCTGCCTCCCAATATGGAAATCACAAATGCCAACAACACAGTTCCTCAGTGTCCTTGCAGCAAGGGCAAGATCATGTGACTAGGGCAAGGGCACATGACTAGGCTCAGCCAGTCAGATGCAGGGGGGCCTTTGACTCAAAGATGTTGGGTCAGTGAAGAATCCATTCTGGTGACAGAGGTGGCAGTGGCCATATCTAGTTTCTGGGGCCTCAACAGGGCTAGGTTTGGTGCTAGCAACAGTGGGGATGTGAGTTGTGATGTTTGCTATTCAGCAGTAGCAGCTACCTGAATATGCTGCCAATAAATTCTTTGTATGTTTAAGTCAGCCAGAATTGGTTTTGTTGATTACAAATGAGACCCTCGAATTGTCCACCTAGTGATAGTTAAATATGAATAATCCCACCATGACGAAATTTTATTAGGCAAACTGGAGATCTTGTTAGACAAACCTAAAACAGCCCCTGCCATAAAGGGGGGCTGACCTGTCTGTGAGCCTGCTTCCTCAGGATATGGCCTCCATCCTACTTTCCAGCCCTCCCCTGCCCTCTCTGTGCTTTGGCCACAGATCCATCTGAATTCTTCCAAAGTGTCGTGCCCTTTCCTTCTTCCCTGGCTTTGCAGCTGTTGAATGTCCTCTCCCTGGAATGCAATTATCATCTCTTGCCTTAACTGCGACACCGCCTCCTAACTGGCCTCCCCCTCTGCATCCCCTCTGGCCCATGTCCAGTCCATTCTTCAAACAACAGCCAGAGCCATCTTCTCAAAACGCATGTCTGAGCATGTCACTGCTCTGCTTAAAATCTTTTAAAGCTTCTTCATTGATCTTTGGATAAAGACCAAATTCCTTAACACGGCCCTCCAGGCCCAGCATGGTCTGGCTCCTACCTACCTCTCCAGCTTTACTTGGAGACACTTAGGAAGTAGATGTCCTGGACTGGCTTGATTTGGATTGAGTGGGGCAAAGCAGGAGTCAAGGATGACACCCAGATTTCTGGTTGGGGCCGAGGTAGGGAAGCTGCTTAGTTTATTACCCTTTAACATCTCAAAGGCATGCATCAGTCAGCCTCACATCCTTTGTTGAACGGGGAGCTGAAGACTCATCCCCCCGCCACCCAGCCACCCGCGCACTCGCACTGCAGTCTGACATTCAGCTACCCCACCAGCTGGGCAGAGACTTCAGGTTTGAGCCACAGCTCTACATTTTATTTGCTGTGTCCTTGGCTTCGCCACTTTCCCTCTAGAGCCTTTGTTTTCTTATCTATAAAGCAAGAAAAATACTTCCTTTCTCTCTCTGTCTTTTTTGGTACGGAATTATTATTGTGAGTGGTAAATTTCAGGCATGGAACTGGCCCAAGTTGGGACATAGTTGAGGATGACCATCTCCTATGAGCCTCAGTAGTAGAATCTATTTGCCTTTTAGAAAAATCATTCTGATTTTCAGGTGGCGGATGTATTACAAATGAGTTGAGACAGGAAGGAAGGCGCCTCCAGTTCTCGCAACCATCAGTGCCCTTGGAGAAATGTGTGGGGAGGTGACCTGCGTGGAGGGTGGAACAAACAGACCTGCCCCAAACCTCAGAGTAATCCTGGATCCTCCAGTGTCCACAGTTGTGAGCACCGCGTTGGCTCTACCTCCAAATATACATGAACCCCTTTACTTCTCATTTCTGCTGCCACCACCCTAGTCCAAACCACCATCTGCTCTCTCTTGTCTACTGCAATAATGGGATGCCTGTCTCTGCTTTTGTCTCGCTCCAAGACATCTCCATCCAACAGCCAGCGTGACCTTTAAAAATGGAAAGCAGGTACTGTTACTCATCTCCTAAACCCTCCACTGGCTCCCCAAACTCCTCAGCCCCGACCACAAGCCCTGCACGATCTGCACCACTCCTTCCCTGTTCACCCAAACCCAGGCGCCCTGTCCTTGTTCTCGGCTTCAGAAAGGCCCTGCTTCTGTACTTGCTGCTCCTTCACAGGGTCAGCTCCTCCCCTGGCTCTCCCCGCACACCACGTATCACTGGGTCCTCACCTGCAGGTCTCAGCCAGAGGTCATCTCCTGGAAGAGCCTTTGTCTAAGTACTTGTGCCCCCCATCACTCTCTGCTTCATCACTGTTTTATTTCCCTCATAACAATTATTACTGCCTGAAATTAGATTGTTTATATTTATAGAGGTCTCCTCAGCATGACTACTTTTATATTTTTATTAATTTTAATTATACTGGGAATACATAACTACGTTGTCTGAAGAGCCTGACAAGTAAAGCAAAAATATTAACTCCTCTTCCCCCATCCTAGATCCCTCACTGGAATGACAGTTCTGTTTGTCCTATTGATCACTGATTTGTAAGTTCCTGGAACCATGCATGGCACATTCAACAAACAGTTATTGAATGAAGTGAATCAATGGCCAAGTTCTGCCTCTACTATGTATTAGCTTCCCTTTGGGGAGGACCCGAGGAAGGGAGGTCAGAGTCAAGGTCCAGAGGAGGCTACAGATTTGGGCAAACTACTTACCTTCTCTTACTATCAGTTTGCTCATTTATAAAAAAGGGAAAAGAGCATTTATCTCATAGAATTGTGAGCCTCAAGTAGTGCCAGGCACACCATACACCCCCTCATGAAGTTTATAGGCTAGTGGGGATGTACTTGAAATCCCGCATGTTGACTCCACAGCCTACCATCTGCTCAGTGTCCCTAGAATGTTAGAGCCGTGCTTTCCAAACTGGGCTGGGAAGAGCTGTGTGGGGCAGGGGTTACCTGAAACCATCTGATGCATCTTCCTAGACTGTTTGTGTTACTTGGAAGTAATTTACAACATTATGTTTTGTAGTAAACTAAACACAAGTATTTATTGAGCCAAATGAAGAATTTGCTGAATTTTTAAATCCAGGTGCTTTGGGCATCATCACAAGGAAAGCCGCTGGAGATCATGTGGTTGGGTTGAACCTGTGTTTTCTAGGTGGGGAAATTGATGCAGAGAGTGGTGGGACCTGGCCTCTCCATCCTAGTTAGGGTCCTCTCTGGTTCACACAGTGAGCCTCCTGTCATGGTGCAGGACTCTGGTGTGCTCCTCTCAAGACCCCTGACCTCAGCAGAAACAGCAGGTGGCTTCTTCTCCTTCCCCTGTGGGAGTGAGGGTGAAGCGGAGAGGCCAAGACCAGGAGGAAGGTTCTGGGCCCTAATCCACACTCTCCTAATTCCTAACATTGCTCAGAGCCTGGACCACCCTGCTTGCCCGTTGGCACCTCCCCTCCTCCACCACCCGCCCATCTGGACATAATTATGTAATTATACTGAGATATTGTTACCCAACTATATATAACCAGCATAGGTAACTGCTTCTGAGCATAATTACAGGAGATGTTTACAGACCCACAATCACATCAGAGTAAATGATAGCTTCCTTTCCTCCCATTAATATGCCAATATTAGGGACCTATCAGGGCCAATTAGCCAAATCCCAGCAGTGAGGGAGTAGGAAAGACCTCACGCTCTCCCACTATCTGCAAGACAGGAAGGGATCTCAGACAAAGCAGAGTTCCAGGATTTTGAGGACACCAAGAGGGCTGCGGAGGAATGGGCTAACATCTACTGGGTCCCTACTGTGTGTCAGGCACTCAGGGGAGGCCAGCAAACACCTAAGAACAATTCTGCAAGCTGGTGTTAGCATCCCACTTTACTCGTTCGGAGATTGGTTCTGAGAGGGCTGGGGTCCAGGGTCACTTACAGCAGGCGGTGGAGCTGGGCCTTGACACTTCCCCTTTTATGCTACCCGGCCAGGCCAAGACTCCCAGACCGCAGCAGGCCGGCTCTATGCCCCCTTCCTTATCTCTTCTCACTGCTTCCTCTTCCCGGCAGCAACCGCTGCCCCTGCTGGCCTCCGGTCCCCCTCCCACCCTCTCCAGTTCCCCAGCGTTGGCGCTGCCTTCTCATGCCCCCTCCGCCCCTTCTTCCTGTCCCTGTTGGGTTGTTGGGTGTTTTCTCTCCAGAAGGGCGAGCAGTTGGGGCGGGGGAGGGCGACGCACAGGGCGAAGGCCACGCCAGACACCCGGACGGACCCCCACCCCCACCCCACCCCACCCCACCAAGGGCGCCACCAGGAGCTCGGCCTTGGGCGGGCAGACCGTGAGCTTCCACCGTCCCTCACACACAATGGCTGCCTGCCCCCAGCGTGCGTGGGGGAGCAGGCTTGCACACACGCACAACTGCATAAAGACGTGCACACGGCTCATCCACACAAATACACTCCCACCGCACACAAGCCGTGCACACACACCCGCACCGGCACACTCGTGTGCACACACGCGCACGTATGTGTACCCCAGCGTGGCCCTCACGTACACCACACACACACACACACACACACAGCTGGGCACGCGCGCGTGGACCCCCAAATGCCGACCTCCGGGCCCTGACGAGCCCCTCCGCCCTGCCCTCGTGGCTCGCTGGGCGGCGCGCGCACAGACACGCGCGCACACTCCCCGCCCGGCTCCACGCCCCTGGCCCAGCCTGGGCGCTGTGCGGCGCGGCGGGCGGCGGGCGGCGGGCGGCGGGCGGGGACGGGGCGGGGGCGGCGGCGGCGGCCGGAGCTCGGAGGAGGCGGAGCAGGGAGCCGGGAGCCGGCTGGCCCGCGCTCCTCCTGCCGCCCGGGGATTTTCCAGCCCGGGAGCTGACGCCGCGCACCTCCGTGCGGCCGCCGCGGACCATGGGCGACAAAGGGACACGGTGAGTGCGAGCGGCGGCCCGGGCCGGTGCGCGTGGGGGCGACCTGGGCGAGGGCACGGGCGGGGGTTCGAGTCTGCGTCCTGGCTCTGCGTTCACGGTCCCCCCAGGACCGCCAACGCCTGGCTCCGCGGTGCTCAGCTCTCCCGCCCGAGGTCTCCAGGGCGGTCGCTGGCAGGGCCGTGGCGGGGGTACCGAGGGGAGAGGACCGGACCACATCTGGCTTGCGGCTCGTCGCCGCTGCCGCAGAGACCCACTCACACACAGTCGCTCGCTGACACCCAGCACTGGCCAGCAGAAGCAGAGACACACGGGGGCAGGTTGACAGACAATGATACACTTGCTCATGTGGACACATGGGCACACTCATTCATGGAAACGCTCATGCTGGCACATACACTGTTATACAGTGCCACACATTCATCACATACAGTGACACACTGTCGCACACTTACTGGCACACACTCATCAACACAGTCTTGCTGACAGTCTTTTTGGCATATATGTACACAGGTCACACTCCAACACACACCAGTTCTAACACACCTTCATGCCAGCACACACATGTTGGCCTATGCTGATACACACATACGCTGTCACTTGCACTCACTGTAACAAACACTGTTCCTGGCACACACACATTGTCACCCTTCTGTCGTGAACGCTTGTGCTGGTACATATCTCACCAACACAGTGTCCACAAGACCACAGCAACACGGAACCCCGCAAACACACATCAAACTAATGCTGGTGCAGCCTGGAACCCCATGGTCACAAGCCAACAGACCCTGGGGCTGTTGACACACTGAGTCCAGTCCCCACATGGCGAGAAGTGGAAACACACACACATCATGCAGGGTGGGGGGGTCCCCCCTGGAGCCTGGGAAAAATGCATCTCATCCACTCTGTTTCCTTTCCCTCTGACCTCAAGGCCTGGGGGGCCGGCCAGGATCTGTTTGGAGCTAGGGGTGGGGAGAGGGGCTCCTGTCTTCTTAGGAGTCTGCTCTGCCTCAGAGAGGGAGAGGCGATGCCTCTGAAATGGGAAACTGGGACAAAAGGGGGAGGCGGTTGGGGCCCAAGACAAGCCCTGGCCAGGCGCTCAGCTTGGTCTCCCTGCTTCTGCCCCTTCTCTCTGCCCACTTCCTAAGTTCTGATAGAAGCTTCTCCCTCATCTCCTCCCTGCACTCCTTCTGCAACCCCTCTTTTTCATTTTTTTCTTTCTTGACCCTCGTCTATCATTGCTTCCTCCTCTCTTCCCTCTCTCTCCATTTTTCCTCTCTCTCTCCTTGCTTCCAATGACTATTTATTGAACACCTGCTGTGTACTAGGCATAGTGTGAGGATCAAAAATGTGCAATACCCGTTCCCTCCCTGGAGGAGCTAACAGACTAGGGAGAAACAACCCAGTGGTCATCACGTTTCGGGACCACTGACAAAGCAATTTCACACCCACTGCCATCTGACACTCTCTCAACAGCAGGAGAAAGGTCCTCCAGAGATTATTTCCATATTCCAGAAGAAGAAATTGAGGCTCAGAGATAACTTGAGCTTCTGAGATTTACAAACTGCTTCCCAGCCATCCTCCTGACAGTTCTTCAAGGAGGTGAATTTTCCTCTTCTTGTTTTCCAGAAGAGGAACCAGAGCTCAGAGAGGTTATCTGACTTGCTGAAGGTCAAGAGGGGTCAGAGGCAGGGGAGAGGCTGGAGCCCACCTGGTCCGTTTCTCTGCGGCTCGCCCTCAGGCACTGCCAGCCCTGCTCTGTGTGTGCGGGGAGGCCCAGGCTGGTGGGGAAGGCTGCAGAAAATCGGGAGGCGTCTGCCTTCACCGCGATGGCTAGTCCCCATTGAGGCTGGCTGGCCAGCACCGTGACCCAGGTCTGTGTCTTCAGCAGGAGGATGTGTGAGTTTCTCCTCCAACACGTACAGCCGTGTCCCCCAAAGCCAAGATCCTCCTGACTAGTGGGGTTAGACTTTTCTCCCTGCAGAGAGTCAAGAGTCTGTTCCTCTCCTTCGTTCTCCTGTGCTGCTTCGCCATCAGGGTGACTCAGCTCCTCTTGGGCTTTGGTTTGCCTCTGTGTTTTGGGGAGGAGTGTCACTGCTCCCCTGCTGGAATAGGGTGTCAGCAGGATAGGGACACCACGAGCAGCCAGGCAGCTGTTGGGGACCCTATCGTTGGGGCCAGGGCCTTTTCTGTGACTCCCCCTGCTTTGCCTCTAACTCACTGGGGGAACTTCGGGACCTTGGGCATTGTCTTCACCTTTCTGGACCCTAGTTTTCCCACCTCTAAATTGGAGCTATCAATACTAATGAAAATTTGGGGCTGTCTTCGCGTTTACTGAACTCACTGGGCAAGGCAGGAGGTGCTGGCTGAAGCCTGGAGCCCAGGTCTGGCTAAACTCCACTCGATGGTGGCCCTGCTCTCCCTCTCGGTCTCTCCTGTAGCCCCAAAAGGCCTCCCTCTCCCTTCCAGACAGGTTTCCTGAATAATTTGGAAGAGAAGAACAAAATCAATATTGGGCCGTACCTTGCCTTGTTCCGTAAGCCGTGGGGTTTCACTTTATCTCTGACTTAGAAGAGGAAACCGCAGATATCCAGTACTCTGAGGATTGGGAGTCATCGCAAATGTCCCGGTGCCTGGATTTGTACCTGCCATATGAAAGTGACAGTGAGAATTACTCAGAAACTGCCACTGCCCTCTAGGAACTCCCAGAATCAAGGGGGAAAGAGGGGAGGAGATAGAGACCTGGATGGGCCTAGTTACATGGCGGGTAGATGATGAACTCTCCAACAAGGCGCTCTGGGAGCCATCACACATCCAGTCAACAAATGCAGCCTGAGTGCCAGGGGCTGGGGCTTCAGAGGGGAAGAGCTTTCCTGTGTCCCCAGAGGATTTGGAACAGAACAGGTGACTATAATGCAGGGTGACATGTGCTGTGGGAGGCTTAAGGAGGAGTCCCCAACCCAGTCCCAGTGGGGGGCATGGTGAGGGAAGCTTTCTGGGAAGGAGGTGGCATTGGAGCTACTGAGCTTCATCTAGAAGGATGAAGAGGCCAAGGGGATGGGATTGGGGTCGTCATTCCCAGCCGAGGGTACAGAATGTGCGAAGGTTGGAGGCATGAAGCAACACGTGCGGCCTGCGGGTTGGGCTGGGGCGGAGAGGTGAGACTAAGAGGGTAAACCCCGGACAGTCATCCACAGCCTGGCATGTCAAGCTAAGGAGAGGATTTTCTCCTGAAGTCGATGGTGATTCAGAGAGGAGTGCGAGGAAGGGAGAATGGGAGCAGGTTTTCATTTCAGAGGGATGGCTTTGGCAGTGGCAAGGAGGGTGGATGGGAGCAGCAGGCCTGGAAGCAGGGAGACCAATGAGGAGGCTGAGGAGGAGCCTGAGAGAAGGTGAGGTCTGAACTAAGGCTGTGGAGAGGATGGAACTGAGAAATAGGAATACGGAGGTAGAGTCCAGCAGTCTTACTGGTTGGGTGTCTGGAATGTGTCAGGAGATTTACATGCATGATCTCACTTGGTTTTCCCAATGATCCTATTAATGGAGAGATTGTTGTTCCCATTTTACAGATGAGAAGACAGAGTAGGAGAGATTAAGTAATTTGTCCATTGCCATTCAGCCTATGAGCTTCTGGACCCAGGCCTGTCTGCCCACAAAGCCCCTCTGCTGCTCCGTGCATTCCCCCAGAGGGAGGGGGCTTCTCTGGCTCATAGTTGGCCTCTTTGACCTCCCTGGTGGCCCCATCCTCAAACTGTGCATCCCTTCTGGTTCTTGCTGTTTCCATTAACTTAATTGGTAACAGGAAGGATCAGAGTTACATGACAGGAGGGACTTCCTGAGAGGCAGTGGGATGGAATGGACTTTCCTTTCCTACAGATGTTTATGAACTCTTCTTTTTTGACAGGGGAGGCGGGGGGTGTGATGGGGACACGTAATCACCAGCTCTCTGTGAACCTTGGCTGTCGTCTTTCTTGATGGTTAAGCTCTGTGTGACCCATCTTGGCTGGAACATGGGGAAGTCCTGTGGCTTTGGCCAGGGCCGCTTGTGGGGCTTCTGGGAGCAGAAGTGTTGAACCTGACCCACCGTCTCTGATCCTTGATTCGAGGACAGCCTCTGGGCTTCAGACTTCTCTGCAGCTCTCTTCTTCCAACCTCTTGCTTGAGGTTGAAGCCTCCTATTGACATGAGTTCAGGGGTTCTGAGTTGTGGGCTTGACACACCTCGGGGCTGCGGCAATGGAAGAACAATAGGCTGAGTGTCAGCATGCCCTGAGTGGCCTCCTGGCCTCTGTCAGGCCATCCTCCACTGCTACCAGAGTGACCATGCTGACCGTCTCGCTGAGGCCTGCAGTGGGGAGCAGCTTGGCAGGGAGCATACTAGAAATTAAGGAAGATGTAGTGAGACTTCTGCATAGATGGGTCGGGATCTCGGGGTAGGGATGGAGGTGATGAGTCTGCATCTCAGGCTAGGGATGGAGGTGATCGGTGTAGATCTCAGGGTCGGGATGGAGGTGATGGGTGTGGATCTCAGGGTAGGGATGAAGGTGATGGTTGTGGATCTCAGGGTAGGGATGGAGGTGATGGGTGTGGATCTCAGGGTAGGGATGGAGGTGGTGGGTGTGGATCTCAGGGTAGGGATGAAGGTGATGTTTGTGGATTTCAGGGTAGGGATGGAGGTGGTGGGTGTGGATCTCAGGGTAGGGATGAAGGTGATGTTTGTGGATCTCAGGGTAGGGATGAAGGTGATGTTTGTGGATTTCAGGGTAGGGATGGAGGTGATGGGTGTGGATCTCAGGGTAGGGATGAAGGTGATGTTTGTGGATTTCAGGGTAGGGATGGAGGTGATGGGTGTGGATCTCAGGGTAGGGATGAAGGTGATGTTTGTGGATCTCAGGGTAGGGATGAAGGTGATGGTTGTGGATCTCAGGGTAGGAATGGAGGTGGTGGGTGTGGATCTCAGGGTAGGGATGAAGGTGATGGTTGTGGATCTCAGGGTAGGGATGGAGGTGATGGGTGTGGATCTCAGGGTAGGGATGAAGGTGATGTTTGTGGATCTCAGGGTAGGGATGGAGGCGGTGGGTGTGGATCTCGGGGTAGGGATGAAGGTGATGTTTGTGGATCTCAGGGTAGGGATGGAGGCGGTGGGTGTGGATCTCAGGGGGGATGGAGGTGGTGGGTGTGGATCTTGGGTTAGGAATGGAGGTGGTGGGACTGGATCTCAGGGTAGAGATGGACGTGGGAGGCAGGATTTGAAAGTCTTCAGTTTAGAGATGGTAGTTGACTTGGGGAGTGTGGGTAACATGGTTCAGGGAGAAGGCATGGCATATGAAGAGAGGGTGGTTAGGGACAGCTGGGGCCTTGGAAAGCACCAGTTCCTGAGAGTAGAGACAGGAGGGAGGAAACAGGGGTGGCTGTGTCCTGGGAGCCAAAGAAGCAGGGAAGGACCAGAGGGTGAGCTTGGGGAAGATCCCTGGAATTTAGCCAGAAGGCAGTGGCTGGTAACCTGGTGAGAGGAGTTTTAGTGGATTGATGAGGGCAAAGCTGGGCTACAGCAGGCAGAGGAGAGAGGAGGAGGGCCTGCTTTTCTCCGTGCCTGGAGCTGGGGTGAGCCTCTGGAAGGCCCTGGGCTGGGGGTGGTGGGGACTGTGGGTTTGGGAACCTGGGGGGTCAGGCTCAGCTTGGGGGTGGAAGGGACATTGTGGAAATATGAGCTGGTTACAGGGGAGCCATGTCTGTGTTGGCTTCTGGAAGAGGGGCATCTGACTCAGTCTGGGTTTTGGGGAAGGCTCCTTGGAGGAGGTGCCCTCTGAGCTGGGTCCTGGGGCTTGAGGAAGGCTTAGGTGTTCTAGACAGAAGGAAGAGCCTGTGCCAAGGTGCAGATGGTGGGTGCAGGTACGGGAGAGTGAAGAGTTGAGGCTGTAGAGGAAGATGGCAGCCCTGGCGAGCAGGCCTTCGATGCTGGGGTGGGTGGGTTTCATGGCACCGTCTCGCTCATTTACTCATACCCCAGGTGGCTTTTTTCCCCAGTTGGTGAGCCCAATTGGTTTGGGGTTATTTCTGTTTCCTGTTTGCTGGTCCATTCTCCACCTCTGGGTCTGTTTATAGGAGTTGCCTGGCAGGGATTTGTCGACTGCGCTGAGCTGTCTCTTCCCTTCTTGCCTCTGCTCTCAGCCCAGGGGCTCCCTAAGTGCTGAAATTAGGTCTTTCCCATCAGGGAATTCTGAGGGTGGAAGCCATGTTTCCCACATTAGACTTCGTGCTGCAGTCTCCTCCATCAGATTGGGAAGTCCTGAGGGAGGGGGTTGGGCCATCCCTATCAGAAGGGCGTCCTGCGAGTGGAGCCTGTTTCTCCCCCAGCAGACAGGCTTCTGCAGGTGAGGGCCATGTCTCCTACATCAGACTGGAGGCTTCTGAGGAGAGAATGGCTCCCCCGTTCTCCTGTCTACCCCCTGAGGGTAGGGCATGTCTCTAGTGTGAGCCCCAGGACTAGAGTAGGTATCATCTCTGATGGCTCCTGGGCACCCTCACTCCCTCTTATGTGCAGGATGGATCCTGCCCCAGGGATGGCTTGAGTCCTAGTAGGGGGGTATAGAACAGGGGGGTGGGCAGGATGGAGTGGCAGCTTTTGAGAGGGGAACAAAGGACTCTGTTGTCCCAGCCCCCTCCCGCCCTCCCCAAGGGGCCCTGGCAGGGTCGTCTCTTCGGAGACGCGCCTCCTCCTTCCTGGGACTGGCCCCATCTTTAGTCCCACTTTAGAAGAACTGCTTGTTCCTTCCCAGGAGACCTCGTGCCAGACGAGGTCCCCAGGAGGCCAGGCCCCAGGGACTGGACCAGAGAGTTCCTTGAGTTCTGTGTGACTGGAGTCACCACAGCCACTGCGCAGCTTTCCCTCTGCCTAGGGCTGGGCTGGCCTGGGTGAGACCACAGCTGGCCCTGTGGGTCCTCCTGTACCTGGAGAGAGATCTGTCCATTGGTCTGAAGAGCCTGGAGCAAGGCTGGGTGCTGGCTGATGTCAGGCCAGCGGGAGGCAGGACTCCTCACTCAAGGTCTGAGCTGTTCAGTGGCTGTGCAGGGTGCAGCCTGTCTCTCCAGGGAAACTGAACGGGTGTGCGCCAGGATTAGGCAGGAGCTGCCTCCAACACTGGCCCCACAACTCATCCTCTTGGTCATTTTGCAGCTTCATCCCCTTCCCCAAGCCCATGCAGTCAATGGGCATGGATGCATTTTGGCAAAGGGCCAGGGGAGGGGGTAGGGAGTGGACTGCTGGGATGTGCCATCTCAGGAGGGTCCCAGAGGTATGCTGTACTTACTCATTGCTGTATGACCTTGGGCCTGACAGTCACCCTCTCTGGTCTTAGTGTCCCTATGGAAGTCAAATCAGCCAGCATGTGAAAAGCCTTTCTCCCTGAGTCATCTCTTTCCTATGTTCTGCTAGCAGGTTTGGGGATGACCTTTATTCTGGGGGGCCAGAAGTGGGGGATTGGGCAGCTCAGGCCTCTGCCACAGGCCAGTGGGACTGAGACTGCTGGGGAGCTGGGCCTGGTGGGTGTGGGTTGTGCCCGTGGGCTCAAGTGCTCGCCCCAGCAGCCCCCTGCCTCTCAAAGCACCTGTGGTCCCTGGCAGCTCCTGGACGGTTGCTTTCTCTCCGCCTGGGCTGTTCCCTCCGCATGGACATGCTCCTCTGGGTGCCCACACCCCCTCCGTGGTCTGATCAGCCTGGACTAGAGGCTGATTAGCATCGTGGGAGGGCTCTAGGAAGAACCAGATTTCCTAGTTTCAAATGCCAGCTCTGCCACTTGCCAGCTAGGTGACCTCCCCGCGATTCTTTAGCCCTTTCTCTGCTGCAGCTCCCTCATCTGTGAAATGGGGTAGTAACAGTGCCTGCACTGTAGGTTGTCGCGAGGATTAAATGAGTTAAGATAGATAAAGCTCAGAGACTGGCATAGGGCAGTGTTATGTGAGGTTAGCTCTTAGAGGACCTCTCACTGGGTCTGCCTCCCTCCCCAGGCTGTGAGCTCCCCCAGGGAGAGACCCTGTTTGATTCACTTTTGAGGCCCCAAAAGGTTCAGCACAAGCCTGTTTTATAGTTGGCCCTCAGTACACAGGTGGTGGCCTGACCCCACACAATGCCCTTCCTGTTCTTCAAGGACTGGATCACACGTGGCCTCCTCCTCTGGGAAGCCCTCACTGACCTCCAAATGCCTGGTGCCCTTTTTTGCCATCTTCTGTCTCTGCACTCGTCCCTCCCTCTCTGCATGGGTCCTGGTTATTTGCGCACTTGTGATATCTTGTGTGAGGCTGAGGGCACCTGGCCTGAGTCTGTTGTCCTTAGCACCTGTGCAGACCGGGCACGGCACTGAGCTCCATAAATATTTGTTCAGCGAAAGAGGCTGAATATAGGTGTTTCACTGGGAAAAGATATACTTGGAGAGTGGACAGTGTGGTTAGTGAGGACAATGGGACATCATTGCTGATTTTGAAGTATCTAAAGGTGGCCCAGAGCCACAGGCCTAAGATTTTTCTTTGTGACCCAAAGGGCGGAGGTCACTGGATGATCGGCTTTACCTTGCTGTAAACCAGAGCCACCTGGCAAGGGGCCGGGTGGCTCATTCTAGTGTCCATGCCTTTGCTTCTGCTCCTCCTCCGTCTAGAATGCCATCCTTGCTTCCCTCTGCTTGTCCAAATCCTGCTTCGTAAATAAGCGTCCCAGCCGTGGAGCCATCCCTTCCTGGCCCCTAGAAGGTGGCTTCCATTCACCACCCGCATCCTCAGACGTTTACTGAGCCTTTCCTGCATCTGGGCAGTGGCCTGGGAGAGTAGGGAGTCCCCCTTTGGGATGGACGTCTGCATCTGGCTACAGCATATCCAGTGTGGTTTGACCTGGCCTGAGGTGGGGACCATGGCTTCCAATGACCCACCGGTGATCAACGAGCTCTTTATGCAGCTGGAGAGCCCTCCCTCAGCCGGCTGGCGGAGCACAGAACTCCCCATCAGCTTCCCACTGGGCTAGTACTCAGAACCCATCTAATTACTGAGGACAGGGTTCTGGGTGCTGGATCCAGCAGGCTGCGGTCATAAGCAGCTAATTAAACCTCCCAAGAATTGCTCCTTGGCCCAGAGGAGTGGAGGGAAGGAGGTAGTGAGGCTCAGAAGAGATGTGAGAAGGAGAGGGATGCTCTGCAGGGAGGGTTCAGATACTGGGCCTGCTGAGCCGAGCTGGGAAAGGGAAGCAGGAAGCGGGGAGAGAGGGTCGGGGAGCAGGGAGAGAGACAGGCAGACAGACAGATGAGAGAGGGTGCTATCTGGGGACAGCACCCACATGAGATGAATCAAGGGCAGGGGCTCTGGTCTGGGAGACAGGGACCCCACCTGTTCACTGTCCCTGTGATAGCATGGATGAGTGTTTTCCTCTTTGGGCCTCAGTTTCTCCATGTGTCAAGCAGGAAGTAGCAGAGGCATTGGCCTGGAAGGTCTCTAGGACCCCTTCCTTCCCAGTTCTACAGCTGGAAGGGGAGAGGACGGACACAGCAGGCTGTGTTCTCTGCTGGATAGCGTGGCCTCACAGCCCTGTCTTCTGGCAGGGGTGGGTGTGTGCGGGTCTGATCCAGCCAAAGATTGAGTGGCTGGAAGTTAATCAGAATGGAAGGCTGTTGGTGGCAGCAGGCAAGCCCTTGGCCCCTCTCCTGCCTTATCCGTGCCCTGTCCTCATGACTGTCCTAAGGGCCGCTAACTAGTGTCCTCAGTGAGTGACCATTTAAGGCTGAGCAATGTCTTTTCCATCAGTCTAGGAATTTCCCAGGTGGCACTCCCAGGTAGGGCTCCCTGAAAGTAGAGCCACGAAGTTTGGAGTGTGGATTTCAGAGTCAGACAGACGAAGCTTTTCTGTCCAGCAGTGTTGCTCACCCTCTCCATGACCTTGGGTGAGGGTCTTAAACGCTCTGGGTGTCAATTTTCTCGTTTGTGACGTAGGTGGAATAGTGTCACTCCTGCATGAGGCTGCTGTGGGCAGAGAGGGTAAGGACTTGATGAAAAGTCACTGTTATTATTCAGGACCCAGAGTGGATCTCAGCTTTTCTGTCTCTGCCCGCCCCACTCCCGCGTACCCTCTCTCCTCCTGGCCTGTCCAGGGCTGTGCGCACAGCTGGGTCTGCGGGGGCGGGGGCTGCCCTGGGCCCCAGGAGAAGCTCAGATGATGGCAGGAAAGGGAAGTGAGATTGCCCAGGACAGGGAGGGGCAGCCTGGGCCCCTTCCCTTTTGGCCCCTCACCCATGGTGGATTCTTTAGGAGGAAGTGGGGAGAATTTGGGGGACAGGAAGCCGGGGGTGGGGTTGGGCTTTGTGGAGGGCCCCAGGCCTCTCTCCCTTAGCCCCGCCCACAGGTGCTGGTGCAGAGCCCAGAGCCTGGTTTTCTGCCAGGGAAGCCAGCAGGCCAGTGTTTCACACACTCAGACAGCAACAGCCCTTCCTGGTTCCCAACCCCTAGCGGGAGGTGCCTGCTTGGAGCTGGGGCACTCGGAGAGCAGCGCCCGCCACAGAGGTCTGCCAGGTCTGGAGGAGAGGCAGCAAAGGAGGGGAAGAGAGCCGCCTCCCCTCCCCAGTCCCTCCCCACAGTGTTGGGCTGTGACTTGCCAGGGACTCTGACTCCAAGGAAGCTGGTTACATAACTCAGTACAACTCCCTGCTTCTTTCTTGCATTCCTCCCCAGAGGGGCTGCGGAGGAGGAGACGCTACTTGGCTCAGGATTCCTGGGCCAAGAGGTCACTGTGACCATTCCCTGCGTGGCGCGGTGGTACGCGCTGCTCACAAACATCTCAGGAGGAGAGCTGTGTGTGCTGCCTTACTGCAGGCCGCTGGGGTCGGCTGTGTCCACTGCCCCTTCCCACACTCGTGGGGGCAGCGCTGCAAAGAGGAGAAGCCTCGTTAGAGGAAACAGGCAGTGTCCTGAGATAATTTGCCTGCAAATTGCCCTGAGAGGGGAGATGGCCTCTCTGCAGCCAGAGGAACAAATAGCCAGCATTTTTCAGCTTGTTCCACTCAATTTCACAAATATTTTTCCGGCACTTGCTGGGTGCCAGGCCCAGACCTCCATTCAAGGGATGTCCCCCGAAGCCGCCTGGCCCATCCCAGTGGCCTGTCTCTCAGCTAGTGGGAAGCTGCTTTCAGGAGCAGCTCTACTCCTGTCTCCCACCTGCGACCATGAGCTTTCCGGGGCCTGGCCCTGCTGGGTTCTGGGTGGCAGGAACGTCATGATGAGGCTAGGTGCTCTGGGCTAGGTGTTCCCAGGGTTGGCTTATACCCTTTCTGTTCGGCCACCCCTGCCCTCCCGAGGAGGTTCCCATGAACAAATACGTCTGTGAGTGTCTGCCACATCGCAGGCCCTGTGCCGGTCACCTGAGGATGAAGAGGAAACAGACAAGTCTCCTCCCTTGTGCTGCCTATATCTTTTGGGGGAGAGGAAATAAATCATCACACCATGCTCTAAGATGGGGTAATGGGGATTAATTTACACTGTGGGCAGAGCAAGCCCAGCGGTTAAGGGTCAGAGAAGACACTGGAGCAGGCTCTGGAGGGTGAGTCTGAGGTGAGCCGGGGGTGACGCTCATCTTGGCAGTCTCTGTGACAGGTGTTTTCAGCTGAGACTGTCTTCCTTCATCAGAGACTTGAGAACTCCCCATGTGCCAGGCATGGGATCACACATCTGCTGTCAGTAAGGGCTGTCCTGGGACTGCAGACTGCTCGAGGACAAAAAAATCTAGGGTGAAAAGTGAAAGTTCTGCCGCGTGGTGTCACAGTGAGTGTTTGGGCCCGGGGAAAAGGAAATGGGCAGGCATATGAGGAGACACGGGGCTCAGCAAACCCGCCAATGGAAACTAGGGTCTGCCCAGGGTCTCCTCGGGTGGAGTGCATGGGCAGCAAAGGCTTCCCTCAGTCCCAGGAGACCCTGTGGAGGTCTGACAACTGTTCCATTTTAAGGGACATGAAATAGTTGGGAGACAGAGAAATGCTTCTTTTTTTTTTTTTTTTTTTTTGTGAGGAAGATCATCCCTGAGCTAACATCCATGCTAATCCTCCACTTTTTGCTGAGGAAGACCGGCTCTGAGCTAACATCTATTGCCAATCCTCCTCCTTTTTTTTCCCCAAAGCCCCAGTAGATAGTTGTACGTCATAGTTGTACATCCTTCTAGTTGCCGTACGTGGGACGCGGCCTCAGCATGGCCGAAGAAGCAGTGTCTCGGTGTGCGCCCGGGATCCGAATCCGGGCCGCCAGTAGTGGAGCGCGCGCACTTAACCACTAAGCCACGGCCGGCCAGGAGAAATGCTTCTTATGAGAAATGCTCTAGGCTTCGGGGCTGGGGGGTTGGGTAGCTGGGGGCCACGTGGGCACGTGGGCTGTCCCTGCAGCTCTGAGGGCCGGTGGCGGTGGCGTGGAGGAGAGCGACAACCGGATGGGTCTCTCACCTCCCCTCTACCAGTAGCTTTGTGTCTATGGACAACTTTTTCAGCCCCTGGGCATAACATTTCCATCCTTTCTGTTATATCTGTGCTAATGAAAACAACCAGTGCGTTAGCAGGTCTCACCAAATGGGTGATTTTATTATGGGTCTGCATAGCCCCAGTGCAGTGGGAGAAACCTGGAAGCATTTTTAAACTCAGTATGGAGAACGTTTTTTTTTCGCAACAGATTTTTTTTTTAATATTCTAAAAATGACAAAGATGATCACTTGGCATAATCGAGTGGTTAATATGCACATATTCATTTCTCATATTATTTAGAGTGCTGACTTCAGCAGCAGCGACTCAGTATGCATACTTGAAACGATCCAGCCATCTCTGATGTTCACCATTTTGCAGTCAACTTTGCAAAAAGAAAAGAGTAGAGTTTTTCAGTTGGAAGAACTTTCAAACAAAGAACCATGACCCAGTCCCAGACTGAGCCCTGATCCAGGCCACAGCCCAGCCTGGCTGGTTGGAGTGTAGAGCTGCGGGGGGCGGGGGGGGGGGCAATGTGCAGCAAGCTCTGTGGAGAAAAGAAACCCTACCCCTCTGGCACCCAACCTCATGGTGGTGGATACCTGTCCCCATCACCGAAGTGCCTTTCTTCTCCTGCTTCCACTGCCACCAGCTTAGTCCAAGCCCCACTTCTGGCCTGGACTGGTGCCATAGTCTTTTGGCTGCTGTCCCTCTGCTCAGTCTAACCCCCCCAAACCCTCCTCTTATTCTGAAATTCACATCTGGCCCTGTCCTTCCGCAGCTTAAAACCGATCAGTGGCTCCCCATTTCCTAAAGGACTGTCCACATTCTTCACTGGAGGCCCTTTGTGGTCTGTGCCAAACTTTCTTCCCACACTTCTTTCCCAGCTCTCCCCACCACACAGCCAATACTCTGGCTACGATGACTTTTTTGGATATTCTTCCACAGTCTTTGTACTTCCACACTTCTGTGCCTTTCTTCAAGCTGATCACTTTGTCTGGAATGCCGTCCTGCTCTGACTGGTGAAAGCTCCCTTATATTTTAAGGTTGAAACTAACCTTAACGCAGTTCAGTTGAATACGTTGCACTGGGCCCCTGCTGCGTGCTTGGGCATGAAGCCTTCCCTTGCCTCCGTGCTCTCCGCCCAGGCAATCAGTGCCCTCCTTCGTCCTCCCTTAGCACCTTACAGGCTTCCGTGACAGCATGTTCTGTCGTGGTTGGCTGCTGATAAGTCAGTTTCCTGTGCTAGAGGGCAAACGTGTGTCTTATAGCTCTTGGACCTCCAGTTCCTGAAAGGGGCTGGCACAGCCGGGCAAGGTCCGGGTTTGCAGAAGTGCAAGCACCACACACACACACACACACACGCACACACAGAGACACACACAGCTCAGACAAGTAGGGGCCAGAACTGGGTGGGGGAATGAGTCAGGGAAGACTCCCTGGAGGAAGTGAACCCTGAGCAGCTGATCCAAAGGAGAAGCACTCTTTCCCTCTTCTCACTTCCTTCCTGGCCCTGGTGCTGAAAGAAAACAGCTGAAACTGATTTTGAAAAGGGAAATGTATGTATTTTAAATTAGGAGTTGGGCTGTTCTAGCCTGGAGATGATTAAGCACAGCCCTCCTTCCTGCCTTCCTCCCTCCCTTCCTTCCACACACATTTTCTGAACCTCTGGGACATGGCTACAAAAATGAATTAAATAAAACATGTCTTTATGTTTTTGTATCTTCTTAATGTTCATGCTGGAACCTGCTGTTTCCTTTATGTGTCTCATTGGATCTGAGTCTTGGCGTGTCACTTATAGCTCTGTGACTCTGGGCATTCCTGTCACCTTTCTGAGCCTTAGTTTTCTTATGTGCACCATGGAGGTGATAATACCCTCCTCGTAGGTTGCAGCTGATAATGTGTGTGAGGTGCTGAGCAGGTGCCTCGACAGTGGTTCCTCATTAAGTGGGAGCCACCCTCAGACTGGAAGCTTCCTGAGGGCAGTGACCATGTCCAGTGTGTCCTCAGTGCCCAGTGCAGGACCAGGCACACAGTATGTTAGGGTGATCAGTCATCCCAGTTTTCCTGGGACTATCTCAGTGTTGCACCTTGGGAAACCCCTCAGTCCTGAGCGAATGGGGACACTTGGTCACCGTAGGCTACAGTCTCTGTAAGGGTTTGTAGAATGAATACATGAATGAATGAATCATGAGGAAGGACAGAGGTGGTTCTCAGACAAGCAAGAGCAAGTGCTGGGCGGCTGGCTTGTGGGGTGAGAAGTGGTATTATGAAGGGTCTGGAAGGCCCAGCAAGTGCAGGTGGGAGGTGTGGGAGGACATAAGGCCCTGAGTCTGTAAGGCTATTGCTTTCAAGCAGATTTCAGACTTCCAGGGTCCATGCATTCTTCCTCTGATGCATCCAGAGAGAATGAAATTGATTTCCACTTTTCTGGAAGGGCCTATAATGAGCCCCCAGCTGCTTCTGTGCCTCAGAAGCTGGAGAGAGGACTATTGCTCCTCGACCCACTGTGTTCTGGCGTGTCTGCCCACTGCCTTCTGACCTGTCCACTCCAGACTGAGACAAGGCTGGGCGGAGGCCTGGGCTGGGAGGTGGGAGAGCAGGGCTGCAGCCCTATTCTCAGGCCTGTGCCCAGAGACTGAATGAGGCCTCAGTTTCCCTACCTGCTCCAAGGGGATACAGCCCTTCCGGCCAGGGCGTCTGTCACTTGTGGAAGGCCCCTTGGCGTGTGTAGCACATAGTGGGTGCACAATAAGTATCATTTGTTGTCCCCTTCTGTAAATGAGGACAATAAAACTTGCTCTGCATACCTCCCAGGGCTGTTGTGTGGGCCAAATGGGATGTGGGATGTGGGAACACTTGTAAACTGTGTCATACCCTTCAAATATTTGGAGGTGGGGTCCTCAGTAGGGCTGCTTCTGCGGGCCCAGGGTTCCAGGCGTAGGTGGGGGCTGACCCTGCAGGCCCAGACATGGCAGGATCCTCCTGGGGATTGCTCCAAGATCACAGAGAAATCCAGCGGTGCCGTCCGTGTGAGCACACACACTTCAGGCAGGTCTAGCGCTCCGATGAGCTCTGCTACTTCTGAAACTGTGGCCAGAGAGACGGACAGCCTTGGACCAACTGCAGGGGAGGGTTTGGGAGCAGCGTGACAAGAAGAAGGAATGTCGTCCGGAGCCCCGGAGCCTCGTCTGTCTGTTGGGCTGGAGGCAGGGCCTTTGTGAAGGCGAGTTGCGCTAGGGTCGCCTCTGGGCCCTTCCTCCAGCCCAGAGGCAGCTTCGCCATGAGGCTGGTCAGCTTCAGCGTCAGGCCCTTCACGCTTCAGGGCCCTTTCCAAGGCCTAGCAACGTGTCCACGTGCTCAGGGATTTTGTGAGACGTGCAAAAGGAAGATATTTTTGTGTTCTCTTTTTTTTTTAAATTTTTTTTTTTTTTGAAGAGGGCTTCCAAACTCTGTGAGCTTCAGGCCCGTTCAAGCCTGGGTCTGCCCTGCTCTGGCCGGGTGGTCCTTAATGCTGGGGTGTTAGTGCCGCATTGGCTGCGTGTCCTCAGGGAGGTCTCATCCCACCATGTGGACCTGGTCGCTAGTTAGAGCCCTCCCTGCTGACGCAGGACCTGAAAGCATCTAGGGGAGGTAGCTTTGGGCCAGGCCGACCGTAAATAAGAGACTGGAAAGGCCTCTCTGCTCTCAGTCTTACTCATCTGCAAAATGGACATAACACTTACCTGAAAAGGCTGTGGAAAGGTTTAAATTATGTACCACAGATGAAACTGCCTGGTATAGTCCCAGGCTTGTGGTGGGAGCTCAGTACATGTTGGTGGAAGCTGGATGGAGCCAGTTCTGCTGTCTGTCAGAGTCACCTGCGCTGTGCTGGGCCTGGTGCTGGGTGCTGGGGATGCTGGGGTGGGGTGTGGTGGTCAGATGAGCTAAGAGGGTGAAAGTCTTGATAAGCTGTGGAGTACAGCTCCCTGGGAAGGGCCTGTTGTCAACTGAGTGGACCTTTTGTGGGGGAGGGGCAGGTTGGAAGTCTGGACTGGCCTTTCTTGCTCCCGGGGTGTGGGGTGGAGTAAGGAGCGTGACCGGTTTTGTGTCAGAGAGAAGTTCCCCGAGCAGGCTGTGCTGACCTTTCCTGCTCAGAAAGGAAGCCAGGCCAGCGGGGTGTGCTGCTTCCCCCTGCAATATTGGGGAAGGGTAGCTTAGTAGTGGTTGCCTCCTGTCACTCCCAACTTCAGTGCCCGCTTCAGGGAGGGGAGAGAGGAGGAGACTGGGGGTGGTCTCAGGAGAGAACATGGGCTTTGGTGTCAGGCCAGGTTTCAAATCCCACCTCTACTGCTTGTTAAGTCTGTGACCTTGAGATAGTTACATAATCTCTCTGAACCTCAGTTTTCTCATCTTGAAAATGGGGATGATAATATCCTCCCCACCCCCAGGGTTGTGGTAAAGCTTAAACGAGATAATGTAGGGCTTAGCACAGTGCCTGGCACACAGTCAGTGCTCAATAAATGCTGATTGTCCCTCTTTCCTGCCCCATGACCCTTGTTAACGTGTCTTGCACTCTCCCCCTTCACCCCTTTGTCTGTGCCCCCCGTTGGACTGTGGGCTCCCTGGGGCCCACAGGGGCTGTGTTGTTTGTCCATCATTACGTCCTAGCCCTGGCACAGTACCTTCGAGACACCTTGATTTGGTGGGCAAGAAGCTACACTGGCCCAAAGAAAAGAGCCCTAAGTTTTAGCTAGAAACTCACCGCAAACCCACTGTGTGCTCCTGCCAGAGGGCCACTGTGTGCTCTCTGCCCTGCAGAGCTCAGGCAGCTACTTGTAACTTGTGACCCTCTGAACCAGCCGCTTTGTTTTCTTTTCTTCTGAGCACTCAGCACCCCTGTAATCAAATCTTTGTTTGGTCAGCATTCAAGATCTGCCTCTCCCCACTGGAATGCAAGGGCCACAGGAGCCGTGTCCCCAGGTCCCAGTGCCTGGCACGGGGGCACGTGTACATTTTTGTTGGATGCATGGCTGTTCTTTCTTTCCCTCCTCTGCAGTCAGGCCTCGCGCGCCTCCCAGCCTAGCTGCTCTCTAGGTAGTGCAGGTCACACTGCCTCTCTCAGCTTCAGTTTCCTCCTTAAAATGGAGGAAGTAGTCATCCCAGATACACCAAGTGCTCAGCTCCGCCTGGAAGAAGGTAAGCGCCCAGTACTGTCAGCTGCTGTTTTTCAAAGGATCTCCAAGGGTCCTTCCAGTTCTGATCTTCAGTGACCTCTCGCCTCTGGCTGGGAGGAGACTGGGGAGAACATTCCATTCCTCGCAGACCCTCTCTCCTGGCCTCACAATGGATTCGGAGCTCTGTGCAAACTGTTTATGTTTCCCGGCAGAGTTTATTACCCAGCCGGGCCTTCTGCAATTAATTACCAGCAGAGCAAATAACTTGTCCCTGGGAGGCTGGGCTTGGCATAAACATTTACGTCCAGCCAGGGGCCGGCCCAGGGGCTGGGCTCTTCTCTTCAGCCTGTGGAACAGAGAGGGATTAGCGGATTAGGGCTGGGAGGGATGGGATGGGGTGGGGTAGGGTGCCAAAGAGAAACAGTTTTCCTTCAACAACTTTTCCTGGACTCCTCCTTAGCCCTGGAGGTGCTGCCGCATGCTTTCTCTTTAACCTTCCTGATTACCCCAGAAGTAGAGTCCATGTGTGCAGATGACAAAATTGAGGCTCTGCTAAATTAAGCAATTTGCACAAGGCCACACTGCTTGCAGGGGTGGCAGGATTTAAAGGTTCACATGGCAGCTGTGTAGAAAATAGACTAGAAAAAGAGAGGCTAGAAGTTGGGAAATCAGTGAGGGGTTGTTCGTTCGGTCATTCACCACGTTTGTCGGGCCTCTGTCAAGTGTGAAGTGGGCCTGAGGTGGCAGTTGTGACTTAGTGACTGGGCTGTTGGCTCCCACACTGAATGCCAGAAACTCCCCCAGGATGGTCCTGAACAGGCTGACGTGGCAGAAGGTGGTTTCTCGGAGGGCCGGGAAGGGGATGGCCTCCATGGGTCTCTACTGGGCATAGCCACACCATCTTACACAGAGTCTGCTTGCATGGGAATATCTTCAACAGGAAGGGCCCTCTAAGGTCAACCTACTCCTCCCGACCGAAAGTCTGGAATTCTAGTTCCTCTAGCCCCTGCCTTTGGGCAGAGACATCTTAGAGAAGGTTTGGCTCAAGGTAACCCCGCAGGAAGGCATAGTGGGGATTCCTGGCCAAGGGCTTTTCTGATGCATTTATGTCTGAGAGGTGAAATGACTAATTGGCAGGGCAAACCCTCACTGGCTGTCCTGATCCCACTCCCCCTCCCCACTCCTGGGCTGTGAGTTCTGTGTTGTCTGAAGCCCCTTCCAGCTCATTCCTGCTCCATTCGACAGTCCTGCTGTGCAGATCTCTGGAGCCTCCTGCTGGGGGCCATCCTCCCCCTTTGTAGGGAGGAAAGCTGAGACCCAGGAGGAAGAGGGGCAGGGCACTCCTGCCTCTGTAGTCATTTTGGACATGGTGTGCTGCCTGGATGCTGGAGCCCCTGGGCTGGGCAGGAGCCCATCCCACCAAGTTCAGGCCATGGTGGAGACTGGGGCTCAGCCTGAGCCGTCCACTCCATGTCACCAGCACCCAGCCCAGAGCCTGGCACATGGTAACTGATGCCCAGGAAAGGTGTTACTTGCAGGGTGAGTGAATGGCTGGTGGATGTAGGGAAGGACACTCTAGTTTGGGAGGCAGGGGGCTTCAGTCCAAGTCACTGTCTCTACCGTGAATGAACCTCAATGTTGCCTTCTGGGAAACAAGACAGAACAATAGTCCTCACTCACAGGGTCATGGTGAGGATCAAAAGGCAGCAGTGACTATTCACAATAGTCAAAAAGTAGAAACAAATGGCTCAAATGTCCATCAATGAATGAATGGATAAACAAATTGTGGTCTATCCATACCATGGAATATTATTCAGTCATAAAAAGGAATGAGGTACTGATCCCTGCTACGACATGGATGAACCTGGAAAACGTTGCATTGTGTTAAGTGAAAGAAGCCAGTCACAAAGGTCACTTCTTATATAATCCCATTTATATGAAATGTCCAGAATAGATACATTCAAAGACACAGAAAGCTGACGTTGGTGGTTGCCAGGGGCTGGGGGGAGGGTAGGATGGGGAGAAGAAACTACTTATGAGTGAGGGATTTTACTGTGGAGCGATGGAAATGTTTTGGAACTAGGTAGAGGTGGTGGTTTTGCACAACATTGCAAGTGTACATAATGCCACTAATTGTTTACTTTAAAATGGTAAATTTTATTTTATGTGAATTTCACCTTAATAAATTATTTTAAAAAATTGCTAATCAAAAAAAAAAAAAAACAGGCAGCATCTGTTAGAGGAGATCCTGGAGATGGACGTGGGTGTTGGGGAGAGGCTACTGGAGAAAGATGGTGTGGGAGTGAGTGGCCGTGATGGAGTAAAGGTGTCGAGTGGGAGGCAGTTTGGCAGACTGGTTAAGACCAGGGCTTCTAGAACAAGCCGGCCTGGGTTCAAAGCTGTGTGGCCTTGGGCAGGTTATTAGCCCCTGTTTGTTTCCGTTTCCCTATCTATAAAACAGGAATAATAAAGTTTTTATTATGGGAATCTTCATCTTTTATTATGGAATTCTTAAATTGTTCGGAAGGATTCAGTGAGTTAATATCTGTGAAGTGTTTGGTGCTTGGCACAAAGTAAGAACTGCATAAGTGTCAGCTACCGTTGTTATCACTCGTTCACATTTTTATTTCTTTGTTCATTTGCTGAGCACCCCTGCGGAGCCAGGCCCTGGGCTGCATTTGGGGACACAGCTGTGTGCGTAACTCAGGCCTGCTCTCAGGAGCTCCCTCACGTCCTGGTGTAGGAGTCAGACCCCCGGCCCCCTCCTCCCCAGCCGCGCTGGCAGCTTCAGCTGTTAATGAAAAGTGTCCATCACCTCCTGCTTCTCCAGAGCCGCCTGAGCAGACGGCCCGTTGTCTCCCCAGGCCTCCTCCATGGGTTTTGAAACTGCCCTGGGCTTGGGGGCTGGTGCCTTGGGCTTATGGGGACCTTAGCAAGTCCCTGGGTCTTAGTTTCCCTACCTGTCACAGGAGAGGTCTGGCTGGCTGCGCTCTAGGGTTCTTCTCGGTGTTTTCTGACCTCCAGACCTCTGAGCTGCATAGTTCACTAGCCTGTGTTTGGCATGGGCCTCTTTATTCAATTTGTAAAAAGTGGACAGGCTTTTTTGGGCTGGCATTCTGGGCAGAAGGGTAGGGGTAAGGTGGGGTTGGGGGGTCTTGCCCGAGCTCCAGCCTTCAGAGGACTGGACTTCTGCCTCCCTTTGGGCATGGTCGGCCCCTGCCCGCCTCCCCCACCCCTCCGTGGTCATTCAGGCTCAGAGTCTGACCACAGCTCTCCTGGACTGCAACAGTTTGATTCTAGCTGCTCCCCTCCCGCTCTGTCAACCCCTTCATGTTGGCACCTCTCCCACTGCCATGCTCAGTCTGTTACCCCAGTGAGGTCACGTGCCCCACCCCCTCAGTGTGACAGCTAACACACTGTCACCTAGCCACTTTCATTCCCATTCCCTCTCAGCTCTTGTACCCCCTTCCATCCCGCACTGCCCTCTCTAACACCTGTACCCCCCACCTCACACTCCAGCTGCCTGCCCTCCTCCCCCCACCCAAAGCTCCATGTCTACTTGCTGGCTTCCCTCCCAGATGCTTGTCACAGAGGTTGTCCCAGGGCAGAGGGAGGTCAGAAAAGTCACTCCAGGAAGGAGCTTGCTCCCTCTCTTCTCCTTTTAAAAACAAAGCTTGAGTGAAGACACAGCAGTTCAGGCTTTTGAGAACTTCTTCCTGGTGGTGTGAGGAGGAACCAAAGTCGCAGCTGACCGGGGAGGGCCTGAGGAGGAAGGTAGAGCCAGAGTCAGGCTGGGCCGAGCTCTCTGGGTTCTCAGAAAGCCCTGATATATTTATATCCCCCCTTCTCTCTCCCAGACACAGGCACCACACTCTTACACACGGCCCCTGGTCCTCGAGGGCTCTGGACACTGTGATCAGGGAGGGTCTCATTGGGTAGAATATTCATTTACTCAGCCCTTCATTCATCCACAGGCTTTTGCTTGGTGCCAGGCCCTGTGCTGAACCCTGGGGACAAAGAATGGGGCCAGACCTTGTCCCTGCCTGAGGGCTGATGAGGGAGGCTGCTGTGCACTCAGAGGGATGCAGTGCACTTGATAAGTGCTATTCATTCATTCATTCACTCGTTGAACAAATGCTCCGTGAGCACCTGCCATGAGCCAGGCTCCGTTCTAGCATTGGGGCACCAGCTGTGCACAAAGCAGGCAAGAGTCCTTACTCTCACCAGGCTAAGACTCTGGTGTGTGTTATCCGAGAGACGAGAGTGACCAGAGTGCTGAGGGACATTTAAAAGAACTAACAGTTATCTTTCAATAATTATTTAAAAAAACACAAAAACCTTCACATTTGGACAAGGAGAAGGTAGCAATCATCCATAATCTCATCACTTAGAAGGAACATTAACAAATTTTTTTTTGGTGTTTGCCCTCCTTGCTGTGTATGTGTGTGCATGCACGTGCCTGTGTACTCAGACACGGTTGTGCTTAAACTGTCTGTGACACTTGGGTTACTGCTTTTTTTTCCTTCTGCATTTCCCATGCAGTTAACTCATATTTGTTAATGACACATAAGAGTTCCTCATGTGAATGCTCCACAGTTTATTGAACCATCCCCTTATTTGGCATTTACATTATTTCCAGTTTTATGGTATTGTAAATAATGCTGAGATGATTAGCTTTGACTCTGTGCGATCACTTCCTGAGGGCAGCATCCTGGAGTGGCAGAGGTCCCAGGCTCGGGGGCTGCCCCTCCTCCCTCCCCCTGCACATCTTTCTTGCTCCCAAGGTGCAGCTTCCTGCTTGTGGGGGAGAGGAGGTTCCCTCCAGGTAAATCTCAATTGCAGTTGTTCCATTTATCTTTTCCTGCATAACCCTTCACCCACTAACTTAGTAGCTCAAAATGACAACATTCATCTTTTTATCTCGTCCGGTTTCTGTGGGTCAGGACTGTGGGAAGAGCTCAGCTGGGCGGCTCTGGCTCAGGGTCTCTCCGCGGTTGCAGCTGGCACGGGGGCTAGAGCGGCTGGGTGCTTGTCCCAGGACCTGGTGATATTGTCCCTGGAATCTGGCCACGTCTCACTCTCTCTCTCATTGCTGCCTCTCTAATCCGGGCCACCTTCGTTTCCCACCTGGATGAATAACACCAGCTAAACACACAGCACTCGCTACAGGCCAGGTGTTGTTCCAGGTTCTTTACATACGTCAAGTGGCTCATTTAATCCTCACAGCAAGCCAAGGAGGCAGATGCTGTTGTGATCTCTCTTCCGGCGAATGAATGGCAGATCCTAGATTTGAACCCAGAGCAGTCTTGTTGTTGATCCTGCCAGCTAGCTGGTCTCCCTGTGTCTGCTCTACCCTCTCTGCCCTTCCATTCTCCACCAGCGGCCAAAGTGAGCCTATTAAAGTGTAACTACATCTCGTCCATTCCCTGCTGAAACCCTGCTGTCGTCTTATCTTGGTGACAGTAAAATCCTGACTTGTGACCAGGCCCCACTGCCCTGCCCTGCTGGCCTCGTCTACCCATCTCCCTCCGTGCCTGCAGTGAGTCTCGCTCCTTCCCCCGGAGCCTGCCCACTGCAGGATTTGCTTTGATTTGTGTCGATGCAACATCCCCGCCCCTGCTCCTTTCAGAGTTGTTACGGCTTCTTCTTCAGCTCCTAGCTCAGATGTCACCTCTCAGGGAAGCCTCCTGGACTTCTCAGGCTGGTCAGGCGCCCAGCCTGCACTCCCTGAGCACGGCACTTGACGGCACTTACCGTGAGAGTCACCGAGTACGGCTGGTTTGCTCATCGGATGTCTGTCTTGCAGACCGTTGTGTTACACACTTGCAGCGGACGCGGTTGGCATTGTGGTCTGTGCTGTGGCGCCCCCTAGAGTTGTGCAGTGCGGGGCCCTGCTGGCTTCCCTTCCAGAAGGGAAGCTTTGAGTTGACAGGGTCCACTGCACGAATCTGCCCTCGTCACCGTATGTCCCTGCTGGCCAACAGTCTGACATGCAAAAGGTGCTCAGTAAATATTTGTTGAATATTATTAATAATAAGAGTTAATATGTATTACTGGGTGCCGGGCACTACTCTCATTTAATCCTCGGAACAACCCTATGGGGTAGGCCCTATGGTCGTCTCCTCTTTTTAGATGAGGAAACACACTGAGGGAGGGGAAGTCACTTGACTGATGTCTCTAGCAAGTGGTGGTTTTGACCAAGGCAGACTGGTTCACTATGATAAAAAAGTGAATGAAAGAAAGAGCCCTAAATTCCAGCAGTTTAGAGCCAGTCAGATGAGGGAAAGCCCAGACACAAGTCATCGCAGTAAAGCCTCTCTAATAGCAGTGAGGATGGGTGTGGGGAGGGTGGTTTTCCTCCCTTTGGGGGAGAGGAAGGAGGGAAAAGGCCCCTGGACAGAAAGCAGATTTGCTTTGGGGCCACTCTCTCCCTTGGGGGCCGGGCCTGGCTGCCTGCTCTCGTGACCACACCTCTGTGTCCCAGGCTCGCTGGACCGCAATGGAGGCCTGAGGAAAGAGGGTGCAGGGCAGGGATGGGGTGGGAGTAGGGATGGGATTCTCTCTCATGTGCTGAAGTCATCCCAGAGGCCTGTCCTGCCAACCCTGTGCCTCCCATGAGAGGAAGGGGGGACAGGAGAACCCCACTGTACAGGTGAGGGAATAGAGAGACCCGGAGAAGTCGAGGGATTTGTCCGGGTCCCCGAGCCAGGACTAGAACCCAGGTCCCTGGAAGCTCCTCAGCCCCCAGCACTGAGTGTGTGTATGTGTGTGTGGTGGGGGTGGGGCAAGGATGATGTCTCCTTCTTCCTCAGTCCCGTGGCCTGCTGACTCCTTATCCAGGCAGCGTGTGCCACCAGAGGAAGAGGGCTCCACTGAGGCTTTGTGGACTGGCCCAAAGTGCCTGCTGGTCCCTGGCTGTCTAGAGTTCAGAGCCACCTCCATGCCTACGCTCCCTGCTTTGAATTCCTTGGGTTTCTCCCCGGACTGTGGGCTTTCTAAGGGCTGGGCCTTGACTGCCCCATCAGATCAGTTTTGCTGCACAGTATTTCCTTAGTTTGTGCTAATTCCTGTGCTGGCGCCCAGCCCAGCCCAGAGGTTGGGTCGGGGGGCTTTGGGAAAAGTTGGTACCCGAGTGGGTCTTTTTTTTTTTTTTTGGTGAGGAAGATTGGCCCTGAGCTAACATCTGTTGCCAATCTTCTTTTTGCTGGGGAAGACTGGCTCTGAGCTAACATCTGTGCCACTCTTCCTCTACTTTTTGTACATGGGATGCCGCCACAGCATGGCTTGATGAGCGGTGCGTCAGTCAGCGCCTGGGATTTGAACGTGCGAACCCCAGGCCGCCAAAGTGGAGCGTGTGAACTTAACCACTGTGCCACCGGGCCAGCCCCCCTGAGCGGGTCTTAAAGGAGCAGTAGGAGCAACCAGGTGGAGTCCACATTCCCTTCCTCCCTGAGCCTCGGCCCCTGTGGGTACAGCAGGGCAGGCCCTGGTGATTGATGGGGCCTCCCCACACCCCCCATCCCTGGCAGGGCTACTCAGCCCCTGAAGCTTCCAGAGGCTCCCAGCCACCCACTCCTCTGAGGCCCAGCTTCTTTCACAGTCTCCTTCCTCGCAGGTCTCCGTCTGCTGGGGATTCTGTTTTGGTTGGAAAGAGGAGGCGGAGGTGTTTGCGTGTCTGGCTCTTTCCTCCTTTCTCATTCCTCCTCCCTTCCTCCCTCTTGCCTCTCAAGATGTTTCCTCTGCCAGCCTGGCTCCACTCCAGCCTCTCCCTCCCCTCCTCGGCCAGCAGCAGCCATCCTCTCTCGCCTGGGGCTTCTGTGGGCTGTGGCTTTCCAGAGTGCGCCCTTAAACCCTTCTGCCCCAGAGGAGGGGTCCCCAGGGCACTCCTTCAGGGTGGGGGCACACTGCCGCCTCCTTCCTCTGCTGTTTAAAACCCACATCTCCTGGGAGGGGAGGCTGCCGGCCCACCCCAGGGCTGCCTCCTGCTCTGGGTGGGACTTTGGGCTCTTCCTTTTCCCTCTCTGGGCCTCAGTTTCCCGGGGAGCCTATGGCCAATGCGGCCCTCGGTACCAAGGCGCATAGCATGCCTCGTGTTCATTGGGTAGTACTTTTGTGCTGCTTTGCCCAAGATCTTTACTCCTGGTGTGGGGGCACTGGGGAGCTGCTCCCCACAACTTGGCAGTGGCCTGGAATGTAGACTTTGCACTACTTTCCCCTCCCCACTGCTTTTTCAAACCCCCAGCTGAGGTCCCATCACTCCCTGGGGACACTCACCGGCCCCCTGTCTGTCTGCCCCTCCTGGCAGAGGTTCACAGGCTGAAGCAGACCCATACCCTGGTCTGACAGAGCTCAATCTGGGCCTTGCATCCTCAGCACCTTGCACTGTGCCTGCAGCAGGGCAGATGCTCAGTGATATCTGTAGAATGAGTTGTTGGAGGAGCAGCTGGGGAAGCAGAGTGGCATGATGGAGTGGTGAGGATGGGCAAGGTGCTGAGGGAGCACTTTCCAGAGGAGGTAGAGCTGACCTGGGGTTTTGAAGGATGGGTAAGAGTTGGATAGATAGGTAGGATGGGAAGGTCATTCCAGGCAGAAGGAACAGCCTGTGCAAACTCTAAAACAGATGGTGTGTAATCTGGGGCTTAGGGTATGTGTGAGTAAGTGGTCAGAGGGGAGGCTGGAGAGAAGGGCCTGGATGTAGGAGGAACCTCCGATCTGGGAGTGGACACCCTGGCCTGCTGGAATTAGCCCCCTCCGCTGGGTCCCAGGTCTTTGTGCCATAGGCCTGAGCTTGGAGGGCAGGCAGGACGTGGAGGGGGAGGGCCCTGGGGGCTTGCCAGGGCTTGGGACCGTGTGAATCCAACCCACAGCTCCTGACTCTGCTCCCCTGCACCGAGCAGGTCGTGGGATTAGAACCCATCAGGGCCAGCTGGTTGAAGCAGGCTTTGTTGACAACACGTAAAATAGAACGAGGTTCATTTGTGGTCTCCATAATTTCCTGGCTGTGACCCTGGGCAAATTATTGACTTCTCTATGCTGCAGTTTCCTCTACAATGAAGATAATAGAAGCTACCTCTCAAGATTGTTACAAAAATTAGACAAGGTAACTTGTGTAAAATTTTCCTTTTTCCTCCCCGCTTCTCCCCTTCCTCACCTACACTCCTCTCTTTAGCAGGGCTGGCCCTTTGGACTAAGGCCTGAGTATGATTTGAAGGACGCTGTACATACTTAGCCCTGATAGCTCTCTCCTTCCACAAGGCCCCAGCTTCCGGAATGCCCTGTTAAATATGCATTTCTGAGGGCAGTGGTTCTCCCTGTCTCAGTGCCACAGCATCAGCATCGCCTTTAGAAATGCGACAGTAGAAACGCAAATTCTCAGGCCCACCTCACGCCTACTGAGTGGGAACTCTGGGGGTGGGGCCCAGCAAGCTGGGTTTTAAGCAGCCTCTCAGCTGATTCTGACCCATGCTCAAGCGTGAGAACCACCGCCTTAAGGGATGATGCCCAAGGGCTCTCATGGAGTCAGAACACAGGGGTGCCTAGGGGTCCAGCTTCAGTGTTGTGCGACCTGTGCAGTTACACAAGGCCCAGAGCTCAGAAGGGACTCTCTTTTGGTTTAATGCTCTTCTGTCTCCGTCTTGAAATCTGAACAAGGGGCCCTGTGTTTTCATTGTGCACTGGGCCCATAATTATGCAGCCGGTCCTGGGTGCTGGTCCCGGCCGTGTTCCAGGTTAGCTGGGTATCCTTGGGGAAGTCACTTTCTCTCTCTGAATCTCACTCTCCTTATCTGTCCGGGGGGGTGATGATCCCCACCTCCCAGAGTAATCGTGAGGGTTAAATGTGATGCTAGGTCCTGCAGTTGGCACGGTGCCTGGCCCAGGCAGTGCAGCGTGGCTTCCTGAGTGCCAGTGCTGGGCGCACCTCTGGGGATACCGTGGCAGCAAACAGACACTGTCCTTGGCTTAATGGGGTTTATGGTCTGGAGCAGGGAGACGGATGACGAAAGTACACACTGAGAAGTGCTCTGAGTGCCTAATGGGGGGATCTGACCTGGTTGGGGGTCACCGAAGGCTTTCTAAGTCCCAAGTGAGCAAAAATCTGAGATGAAGTGGATGTGAACTTGGCGTGGAGGTGGACAGCATTGTCCAGATGGAGGCAACAGCATTACGATGTGTTATTTTCGTAGTTATTAATAACAGATTTCTGGAGAAGGCTGAGTCGAGGAGAGAGGGCCTGGAGGGAGGAGAGGGCCACAGGGGCCGCAAGCGGGTCAGGAGGCGGCCCCGGGGCCTCATCGCCTGGTCTGGGTTCCTTCCCTTCAAAAAGGCCCTAAACCGCAAAGCTTTAGAATGGGAACAGGCCCTTGCACAGAGGCCTCCTAGAGCCGTGTAGGAATGTGGCTTTGCTAGCTGGTGCTACAGACAAGTTATTTCCCCTCCGGAAACCTCAGCTTCCTCTTCAGCAAAATGGGCTCCTGATCCCCTCTCGGTGGGTGGGGGTGAGGTTGAGGTGAGAGGATTGCACTGGGGCCCCAGCACAGCGCCCCCTGCAGGATGTGCTTGGTATGTAGTTGATTCCCTCCATCAGGGTGGAAGTGGGGAGCCCAGGTTTTGATCAGGAGCCCCTCTAGCCCAGGCTTGCTCAACTTGGTGGAGTCCTTTCTTTCACTCTAAGGAGAATGAGCCTGATAATCCCTTTCCTAGACATAATCAGCTGAGATTAAGGACTAACCAGCTTTGGGGGCCTAGAAGCAGTGGCTTTGGAGACACTGAGTACTCACCTCTCCGGATGTCCTCCCCTTTGGGGTCCATTCTAGGGGTTAAATTAAACCCACCAGCTATTTCACAGAGAGGAGGTGAGCCCCTGAATCTGGTGTTCTGAGTCCAGGCCCAGCTCTCTCAATGGTGAGGGCAGCTTTCATTTATCTCGGGCTTCAGGGCACCAAGTACTCCCATGCATTCATCAAGAAAGGCGCTGTTACTATTCCCATTTTAGAGGTAAGGATCAGAGAGATTTGCTCCTTGCCCAAGGTCACCCAGCTAGCGAGTGGCAGACTCCAAGGCCTTAACCATTACCCCAGACTGACCCCCACAGTGACACACTGTGGGACTGGGGCAAGTCCTGCCCTTCTCCAGGCCTCAGTGTCACCATGTGTACCCTGAGGGGTAGGACCCAATGTTCTTGGAGGCCTCTTCAGCTCCAGTGTCCTGGGGTCTGCATTTCTGGAGGGCCTGTCCCCCCAGGGAGTTCTGCCACCACACCCTGTCCCATATCCAGGCTGCTGTTGCCTTTACTATGTAGGAAAGGACCGGCTTACTCGGGCCCTCTCAGCTCCAACCTCCCAGGCCTCCAGCCACCCCTGGCCCTGCTCCCTCTCCGTTACCCACAAGGAGGAGCAGGAGTGGCCAGGACCTGTGGTTTCTCCACTGTGAGTGCGTGTGGCCCTAGGCTGGTGGGGCTGAGCCCTGTGGGAGATCCCAAAGTGGGGAAGAGTTTGGTGGCTCCGGGGGACTGACCAATGTTGGCTGGAGGGTACGGGGGACAGGAGAGTGTGGTGGGAGAGGAGGGTGGAGAGGTGGTCAGGGGCCAGATTGCAAAGGGCTTGTGGGAGCAGTTAAGGGGTTTGAGACAGAGGAGGGAGGCATCTGGAATGACTGAGAAGATGCCGGCGACAGCACAGTGTCAGGCACACTCGTGCAGTGGCCATTAGTCGTGGTTGTGGTGCTTTTCGTTGTGTCCATCATGAACACCCAGATTCCACTTCCCACTAGCCGTGAGAACTTGGGCCAGTCACTATCTCCCAGGACCTCATTTTCCTCACCAGTAATGCAAGAAGAAGGATAAGGAGCCTTCCTCCAGGGGATTTTATCAGAATCAAAGAGAGATAATGGGGGATTTCATCTAATCTTGGTTAATCCTGCAAACACTCGGCCCCCCCGGAGCCCAGCTGCCTGCTTCACAGTTTGGGGCAGAGTAGGACTCAGTTGCTGGCTCCCGAAGGCTCCAGCCGTGACACAACCCTTTGCAGGCAGAGCTTTACCTTCCCCAGATCCCTTCTCTGTCCTCAACCTCATCCTTGCAGCTGGAGACCCCTGCCTCCTCCTCAGACTCTCCCCAGCCTTAAAGCCCTGGCCGAGGGGCTCCCAGCCTTAAGAGCCCATGGAGATTCCCAGTAAGCCAGTGTACTGTGGAGGGGAGTGCGCAGGACCTGAGGAAGTCATGTTCCTTCTCTGAGCCTCAATTTCCTCATCTGTAAAATGGGAATACCTACTTTATTAGCCTCCTATTGCTCCTGTAACAAATTACCACAAATGTAGTGGCCTAAAACACACATTTATTCACTGACAGTTCTGGAGGTCAGAAGTCCTAAAATAGGTTGGCAGGGCTGCGTTCCTTCTGGAGGCTCTAGGGGAGAATTCATTGCTTTTCCTTTTCTGCTTCTAGAAGCTGCCTGCATCCCTTGGCTCCTGGCCCCATCTTCCATTTTAAAGCCAGCAGTGTAGCGTCTTCCAATTTTTCTCTCAATGCTTCTGTGATCATCACATTGTGTTTTCTCTCTCTGACCCTCCTGCTTTCCTTTTATAGGGACCTTTGTGATTACACTGGGTCCACTCAGATAATGCAGGGTAATCTCCCCATCTCCAAATCCTTAACTAAATCACCTCTGCAAAGTCCCTTTAACATGTAAAGTAACATATTCACAATTCCAGGGATTAGGATGTGGGCATTTTAGGGGGCGGTTATTCAGCCTACCACACATACCTTGCAGGGTAGTTGTGAGGGTTAAATGAGATAAGAAATGTGAAAGTCTCGACCAGTGCCTGGGACCTGGCAGTCAGTCCCCCGATGCACTTTCTTTCCCTCCTCTCTGTTGGCCTCTGTCTCCCCATCGGTAAAAAGAGGCCCTCTTCAGCTCCAGCAGGAGGATCCCACCTTATGTAGAGCGTGTAGTATGGGCAGGCAGACTCTGCCCTTAGCCCAGCCTGGGATTCATAGGAAGCAGCAGAATTGAGCCCTGCCTCCAGGACACCCCCAGGACGCCCCCAGCGGCCCTCAGAAAAGCCCCCCTTCTCCTTCTCCTTCTACCTCTCTGGGGCAAGCCTCCTCTCTGTTCCTGGCCTGCCGTGCATTTCCCATCATTCCCAGGGATGGCTGATGGGAAAGGCTGAGCTCATTGCTCCCTGGGGAGGGCGAGGGGTGGAGGGAGGAGAGGGAGAGGCTGGCAGCAGCTGCTGCGAGAGAGGAGAGAGCTAAGGAGAGAGGAGAGGCCAGGAGAGGAGATTTACTGTGGGAGGTCGAAGTTATCAATGCCTAGGACAAGTGGCGGGGCGGAGGAGGGCAGGGCCTCCAAACTGGCCCTTAGAGAATGGTCAGCTCTTCCTCTGCCTCCTCGGCCTGGCCCTGGCCACGCTGCTCTGTCGCTCTGCCAGCGCCCCTTCTGAGAGGCCCTGGGTCTGGAGGAGTGTGTATGTATGTTGGGGATGGGAGGAGGGTGTCACAGACCAGCAGGGGCCAGAAATGAGGGATTGCTGCCTGACAGCAGTACCCCCACCCTTCATGAGAAGAGGGCCATCTCAGCCAGCGGCCACCCCCACCCCTTTCCTCTGCCCAGAAATTAGTCACCATTTGCTCTTGGGCTCATCATCTGCCTTCACTGGATCTCACTTTTCTTATTTGCATGTACGTGTGTGTTTGGGTTGGGGGGAGAGGCAGGAAATAACATCATTATGGAGTTTGAGAGAATCAAATGAGATAGTGATTTTGAAATGGCCACTCTGCTGTATAAGGATGTGTAATGCCATGCATACACGTCACTTTGATGTTCTCTCTTCAGCATCTTGAAAACCTGGCAAAATCTTAACCATCCTTCAAGTCCCAGCTCAGATGTTACCTGCTCTCTGTAACTTCCTCAGCAGCCCCCTGTCTGTCCAGGGAGGAATCAAGCCACTCCCTCCCCAGAGTTACTGTCATCGTCTTTATGACCCTCTCTCGTGGTGTCTTCTGCAGGATAGTTGTTGGGTTGTGCATCTGTCTCCCCCACCATATGTGGGCAGTGTGTTCACCACAGACCCCTCTGCTTCTCAAGGCTGCTGTAGTTGTGATAGAGCAGAGGCAGTATGGCGAAGACATTGGGGGCTGGCCTCCCAGGGGCTGGCCTGGGCAAGGTCCCCGGGTGGCAGTCCAGCCCTAAGCATTGAGCAGGCCCGCAGGATTGACTCAGTCAGACTCACAGAAACCCAACTAAAAGCAGGTGGTCATCCAGGGACAAGGGCCCTTTACTTTCCGTGGTGTGAGTGCTCGTGCCCCCTGCCCAGGACCTCCTGCGATAATCAGGACACCAAGGGGGCCATGCTGGTCGTGAGGTTTCCTGGTGAGGTTGCAACCTGAGCTAAGGGAGGGGAAGCGTGTTTCAGGAGAGGCTGTCAGGCCTTAGGGAGCGTGTTCCATAGGCTGATCCACCATACTCTACGTGCCCCCAGGAGGCTCATGTCCCAGCACCCAGGGCCCACTAGATGCACAGAGAGTGCCAAATAAACGTGGGGAGAGGCGGCAGGGTGGTCAAAAGCTCCTCCACCTCCTGGCTACGTGTTCTTGCATGTGATTATTTAAATCTTTTTCCCCCACTGGACTTTAAGCCCCACGGAGGCAGGCCCTGGATAGCCTTGTTCATCTTGGCACTTCCGGTGCCTCTCAGTGCCCTAATCCTACCATGAATCGGACTTGGATTATGTGCCAGGCTCGGCAGACGTCTTTTCCACGTCCGTCACCGTTTGCGTGGCCTCCCTGGGGTTTGGAGAAAGACGGCCTGAGCCTCTAGGTTTGGGGCAGGTGGAACTGGTCCTGAAGTTGTCACTCCGGGTAGGTTGGTGGCTAAGAAAGGGGCCAGCACTGTTCCTCCTGGGGGGCTTTTTATACTCGTCCCCCCCCACCCCCGGGACAAAGGAAGGGAACTGGTGTGAGGAGCAGGTGGAGGGTTTGGGGTGGGTGTAGGGGGTGTTTATCACCAAGTCCCAGGGTGTGGTTTGGGGAGAGGTTTGGAGACGCCCCAGAATGCTTCTCCCTGCTCACCGAGGACAGCTGTGCTTGGCTGGCTTCGCTGTGGCACTCCTCTGCGGGCCTGTGTGTTCTTGGAAGGAATGGAAATGCATTTCTTAAAAATGCTCGATAATTCAGCCTTGTCCTAATAACAGGCCTTTGTCTCTGCTCAGCACTCTGGCCTCCCAGGAACTCCTCATACCCATTATGTTGTCTCAGCTGCCCAGGCCCCTAGGAGGTAACGTGACCCCCACTGAGAGCTGGTGAGCCAGCTGAAGCCACGATGGACAGGGACCTGCCCCAGGCCGCCCAGCGAGTCTGTGATTGCGGTGGTGGGTAGTATCTTCACCCCTACAGAGCTCTAACTAGGCGCCTTGTTTAACACTCTAGACAGCAACCAGCCTGTCTAATCCCAAGCCCTTAACTCCCTTCTGACACACCTACTCTGTGCCAAGCACAGTCCCTGCCCTGGAGCAGCGCCCATCCTGGGGGGCAACACCGCCAAACACCTGGGGGGCAGACACCCAGGAGGTGGGTGAGAGAGGCTCTCAGCCTGGAGGCGCAGTGAAGCCCCCTCAAGGGAATAATGCCTTTTTTTTTTGAGTTGTCCTCAAGGTTAAACATGATAAATATGTAAAGTACCTAGCACATGACAAATAAATAAATCTTAAAATAATTTTTACTGTAGTTTTATTTGTTTTCTAAATTTTAATAAAACTACTCAGTTAAAAGTTTCAAAAGAAGGATGACTATGATTTTGAGATGACCGATAAGCACGTGTTTTATGTTAGTAAGACTACTTCTTTCTAGAACCTCTTACATCCTAACTGTACCGCAGGCTGTCCAGTAATGAATGTATTCGGTTTGGAACATGCTTAGGATAAACTGTATCTTTCAAAAGTATCTAATTCTTTTCAAATTTAGAGGCATGGTGGGCCTGCCCTGTGGCTTGGCGGTTAAGTGCGCGCGCTCCGCTACTGGCGGCCCGGGTTCGGATCCCAGGCGTGCACCGACGTACCGCTTCTTCAGCCATGCTGAGGCCATGTCCCACACACAGCAACTAGAAGGATGTGCAACTATGGCATACAACTATCTACTGGGGCTTTGGGGGAAAAAAAAAAATTTAGAGGCATAGTTATCATATTTTTACTTCTTTTTTTTTTTTTTTTTTTTTTTTTTTTTTTAGTGAGAAAGATCAGCCCTGAGCTAACATCCATGCCAATCCTCCTCTTTTTTGGCTGAGGAAGACTGGCCCTGGGCTAAGATGCGTGCCCATCTTCCTCCACTTTATATGGGATGCCGCCACGGCATGGCCTGACAAGGGGTGCGTTGGTGCGCGCCTGGGATCCGAACCTGGGCCGCCAGCAGCAGAGCGCGTGCACTTAACTGCTACGCCACGGGGCCGGCCCCATCTTTTTCCTTCTTAATTTATCAAACAGATGGTTTGAGCTGTTTACATTTCTTATTTTCCGCTCTGTGACTTTGTGCAAGTTACTTAACCTCTCTATGTCTGTTTCCTCATATGCAGAGTGGGGATGATAAGAGTATCTACCATATTGGGTTCTTGTGAGGATTAAATGAGTTCATATAGTGTTTAGAATAGTGCCTGGCTTGATTTACACACTTAATAACCATCAGTTGTACTAATAATTATTATTATCATAGTAAGAAAATACACCCAGATTAAGTTACCAGATCCAGTCAGGTTGCTTTTCAGTGAGCACACATTCAGGTAACATTTACTGAGTGCTGACCCTGGGCTTGTCTGGGCCTTGGTCTTGGGGCTCAGCTGCTCCCTCGCTCTGCCCAGTGGCCTGGGCTCCTGGCTTGGTTTCCGCTTCTTGTTCCTAGCCCCCAGGGCCCTGGGTGAGGCTGAGCTCGTAAAACGCATCAGCAGAGCACTTTGTGGATCGATGCTAACTAATAGCAGCTCCCTGGAGCTGGCACATGGAGGGACTATGATTGTGGAGGCGCCTTGGACCAGGCTTAGGGACGGCACCCCGGGAAGGCCAGTGGTGTCCTCAAGGAGGGACCTGCAAAGGGCCCCACTGTTTCTCCTCCCTGACGCCTGCTGCCACTTTAGCCAGCAGTGGGTGCTGACAGTTTGGAGATGCGGCTGGGGGGGTGTTAGTGGCTACAGGGGAAGAGGTTTGCCTGTTGGTGGCAGAACCAGGAGCAGAGACCCATTCAGCCCACACAACTGGTCATATCAGGCCAGAGCTGAGTGCCAGCCAGTCCTGGGCATCCTCTTGTCAGGGCTCTCCCAGTTGCCCCTTTGGGCATCTCTTCAAGTCGATGTTCCTGGCCGGGACAGATGGCCGCTGGCCTCTGTCCAGACATATGGCTATCTTAAGTATGGCAAGGCAGCTTCAGTTCAGCTGAGGGCATGAATGGAAAGTTGGCATGGGACCCTGTGCAAGGGAGTATTGGGCAAGACTCCCCCCAGTTCTGCCCCAGAGGGAAGCCCTTCTCTGGATCTTAGACTGAGCTGAAGTCTGCTCTGGGGCCTGCTGAGGGGGCAGCAGATGGGGATGTGCCCTCTGGGAGCTCCTAGTCTGATGGAGGAGGCATGGTCCTGTCCTCCAGAAGAGACTCCTGTCTGAGGAGGGGAAGGTGGCTCCTGTTCCCCGGGACTCCCTATCTAATGGAGGGGACATAGCCCTCTTGTCCTCTGGCAGCTCCTTGTCCAAGGAAGGAGGCATGACCTTTGTCCTACAGGAGCCTCCTATGATGGAGGAGTCATGGCCACTTTTCCTCAGGGAAATCCTTATCTGGTAGAACAGATCTGACCTCTGCCCTCAGGAAGGCCCCCTTTCTGATGGAGGAGGCTCATCTTGTCCTCTCACTCAAGAAGCCCCATTTAATGGCCTCCACCTTGCCCCCCTCCTCCCTGCCTCCTGCTGCCTGCCTGATTCAGGGGGATCCCAGGTCTACAGGCAATAGCCACAGAAACCTGGGCAGAGTAAGGGGCTTGGCTGCCATGGGGCAGGGAGAAAGGGAAGAAGGGGCCTGTAGAGGGACCCCATAGCAAGTAAAGGTGACATGGAAGGCTTCCCAGTGGAGGTGCCTTTATGGGACAGTCTGATGGACAGGAGGTGCCTGGCTGTGATGAGTATCCACTGGCGATAAGGGTGAAGGCTCCCCTAGGCTGGGAAGGGACATTTGAGGGGTCACTGCAGGGAGCCGCTGTCTCTATGCAGGTGTCAGGGAGGAAATGTTTCTCCTCTACCCTTCTAAGTTCTTCTGTCTGGTCTAAGAATCGAATTGACGTGAGACAGATTAAGAGGAGAAAATCAAATTTAATTTTGTACGTACAGGAACCCCAAAGATATGAGGTTTCCCCAACAATCAGGCAATTGAGGCTTATATGCCATCCTGGGCTAAGGAGAAGGGGGCAAGGGTCTGGGATTCAAAGGGAAGGAAGGCAATTCACAGGGAGAAAGAAAAGATTCAATGCTTAGTAAACAATGGGAATGTCCAGAAACAATGGGACACAGAGACTTTGATCAAACGGGCCTTGTTAATTTTCCCCAGTCTACCACACCTAGCTCATATGCTTCGTAGATATCTCTGGTGATAGCTCTTCTTCCTGGAACAGACCCTTTATCTAACTTCCTTTAGGCAGTCAAGGGGGAAGTAAAAAAAAAAACTTCCTCGTGCCAAAGAGACACATTTTGGGGTGGCAAATTTTGCTCCTCTACACAGGCCACACTGCTGGGATGGAAAGGGCCCCGGGGAGACCATCACCCTCCGCCTGTCTGTGCACAGGTCGAGTGCTGCCAGCCCAGGCACATCCGCCCTCCAAGGCCTGAGCAGCCCAGAGGAGGAGAGGAAACAGGACACGTATCAGGAACGCCTTTTCCTTTTCTTTGTAGCTAACCTCTCACTTGGGGCTGGGAAGTGCCGAGCCTGCAGGGCCTGCCCTGGCCTGGCTGCTGCTGCCTGCAGCCCCCAGCTCTGGGTCTCACACGGCCTCCCTCCACCCCACGCAGCCCCCTGCCTCAGCTGCTGCTTCTGGGCTGATCCCTTAACTTCGCCGAAACTCAGGGCTCTCATCTGTAAGATGGGGTAAGACTTCCTATCTGCCTCATAAGGAAGTTTGTTTTTTCCTCTCTTTATAGGATTTACAGAATTTATTCCTTACCCATGGGATGTACATTGAGCACTTCCTGTGTGCCGACCTCTGGGTGGACAGGGGCAGAGAGCATAGGCAAGGGACAGGTGTGGGCAGAGAGGAAGTCTCTTTGAGACTTGTCTGAGGAGTCTGGGGACATCTGAGTAGAGATATCAGAAGGCTGGTGGGTGTGGGGTCAGAGAGAGTCTGGCTGGAGATGGAGGTTTGGACTTAGCAGCATCTGGTGGCAGCCAAGTGGCTGGGTGGGTGGAGTCACCCAGGGAACTGCTTGTCACGGACTCTGGGAAGGGTGGAGGCCAGACCTTGGAGGCCACGGCCTGCCAGGCTCAGCTCTGGAGCCTACAGAGAGCTGGGCACAGAGCAGGGATGGGGGACCACTTGGCCAGGGCCACAGTGGCCAAGAGGCACTGAGATGGGGTCACTGGATGGTGCTCCTGGGGGTGTTGAGACCTTCACCTTAGCAGGCCAGGTGTGGGGGTATGTGGGGATGGGTGGGCCACAGAGGATGATGGGGAAGGAAAGGTAAAGGTGCTCAGACATTAAGAATGTGGTCGGCCAGACTGGCATTCTTTATTGTTCTCATTATTGAAGTTGGTCCTCTGCTGGCTAGAGGGCTGCTTACATGTGTATTTATGTGGTGTGTGTATGGTGTATGTGGGGGGTTGTATGTGAGATGTGGGGGGTGTGTTGGAGGTGTGCCCATGGGGTATGCTTATATTTATATGTGTGGTCTGTATAAGTGTGTGTGGTATACATGTGTGAGGTGTGAAACATGGTGTGTGTGTGGTCTAGGTATATGTGGCAAGTGTGCACAATGTGTGTGTGGTGTGGTGTGTTTCTATAAGTGTGGTGTCTGTAGGTATGTGTGTAGGGTGTGTGGCGTATGCGTGGTGTGTGCTATGTGTATATGTGGTGTCTGTGTGTATATGTATAGTGGGTACAGTGTGTCGAGTCTGTGGCCACATTCAGATTCTCGTTCCACACTGCATACAGTAGGCTGGTGCTGAGCCATCTGCCTGGGCTGGAAACTTAGACGCATCCACCGGGCTTGTGAATTTCCCTTCTCTACTTAGGGTTACACCCAACGGAGCACTGGTAACAAGTGGCCGCCCAGAAAAGAAAGGGGTGGGGTTGTAGCATTTGCTAATTTCTGTGGTGTAAATTCTCTGGCCAAGGATTTCACACTGCTAACGTGATGTCATTGAAGATGGAGTTGGGAAGAGGTGCACAGTAGGACACCGTCGTATCGCATTCCCACCATATAGATCTAGTAGACATAAATAACCTCAAGGGCATTATGGTGAAATTTAGTAAAATAGTAAGTGATGGGTTTTGGATATGTATTCCCTTTGTTCTTAATATAATTTATTTAAATGTAAGTTTAGATCAGGATTTCTCACCCTCAGTACTGTGAACATTTGGGCCTGGGAATCTTTGTTGGGGGCGGGGAGGGGCTGACCTGTGCATTGTGCAGGCGGCGTCGCTGACCTCTACCCACTAGATGCCAGCAGCACCCCTCCCTCAAGTTGTGACCACCCCAAATGTCTCCAGACATTGCCAAATGTCCCCTGGGGGGCAAACTCATCTCAGTAGAGAGCCATCGACAATGGCTGTGTTTAACAACTAGCTCATAAAATTCCTACAAACGTGACAGTTGGCTTTCGTGAGCCTGTACAAGCCAGCTCCAGCAAGCACATCATGGGTGCCGTATCTGGCTAAATATAAGCCATGGGGTTTTCTCCCCAAAATTCTTTCTCAGGAAAGAGCCACCACCTTAGCCCATAGCTTTCATTCTGGACACAGCCCCTGACCACAGAAGGCTCTCAGCCCCTGATTGGCCCCCTGAGTGGTTGACACAGAGTTGGAGATGCGCCACCATACTGATCTGTTCTGATGTTTCATGAAATGTGAGGTTAGGGAAAAAGGAATGTTTCTGAATTAATATCTCATTTTAATGTAATATGTTATTTCGTTTCCCTAAAAGTTTGTGTGTGCCAATTGGCAAAAAAAAAAAAACCCAACCAATAAAACTTTAAATACAGTCTTCCTGCTGGACAGTCACAGGCTGCCGTGTGTCTGGGACCACCCTGTATGTAACAGGCTCCTGCTGAGGCCGCACACGCCCTGTCTCATCCTGGTGGCGAGGCTGCCCACCTCTGATTTGCCAGCACTGGGCCCGGGTCCTATTTTTCCCCAGTTTTAAGCACAGAGTTTGGCTCTCATTTATAAATTTATTCATTCATTCAAACTATTTATTAAGCACCAATTATGTACCAAGGAAAATGAATGACTGAAGGAAGAGGTGGTTCCTGCTCTCTGGTTTGTCGTGTTTCAGTTCCGTGGCCGTCCACAGAGGAGCAGAGAGGTACGGCCCCGTGTGGGTGCTGAAGGGACATGGGGACAGGATGGAGGAAGTGAGGGAGAGGTGAGTGTGTGTGGAGTGGCTGTTGTGTGCCTGGAGCTGAGCTGGGCACATTGTACTCATCTCATTCTGCCCTCCCGCTGTGCTTGGGAGGGAGGGTTTGTTTATTTGTGGAGCATCTGTGTCCCTGCTCCAGAGTGTAGGTGTCCTGGGGACAGGTACAGGGGCCTGTTTCTCCTGGAGGTAAGAACAGTGCCAGGTGCAGACATTGGAAAAATAAAAGGAAGAAAAGAAAAAAGGGAAGTAGGAAAGATGGATGGAAAGAGAGAAGAAGGAAAGTAGGGAGGGAGGAGGAGCCAGCCAAGTCCCATGGGGGATCAGAGAGTAGGGGCACTTTAAGCCGACACAGTCAGGGAGGGCTTCTTGGAAGAGGTGACGTTGGGAAGGATGGAAGGACTGCAGTTGGGAGAATTGATGGAAAGGCTAGTACAGTGAGAGGGAATAGCAGGGCATGTCCCTGGAGATTTCTGGAATGTGACGGTCTAAAACTGGGAAGAGAATATCATAACTTGTTATTTTCCATCCAAGACTGGGAAGGAGAGAGACAACTAAAAACACTTCCTTGTTGGGGCCGGCCCCGTGGCCTAGTGGTTAAGTTTGTCACGCTCTGCTTCGGAAGCCTGGGTTTGGATCCCAGGCACAGACCTACACCACTCGTCAGTGGCCATGCTGTGGCGGCATCCCACATACAAAATAGAGGAGGATTGGCACAGATGTTGGCTCAGGGCGGATCTTCCTCAGCAAAAACATAAAAAAACTTCCCTGTCCCCAGCCGGGGTAACATAACCATCTCCTCTCACCCTCAAAGCCTTCTCACCTGAGGGACATTTGGGCAAGAACCCTCCCCGGGCACTGGAAGGGAGGGCAGAGTATTGGCCAGGGGAATGAGGATAATAAAAATAATAATTATAGTACCAACAATGTCAGCTCCCCTTTGTCATTCCCTACTAGGTACCAAGGCTTTGTATATACCTTTAGCTACGGGGTAGATATCGCCCCCATTTTCCAGACAAGAGAAAGTATGCCTCAGAAAGAATATGAAACTCGCCCGAGGTCACACACACTCCGGCAGGGTCAGCTTGTTTCAGTGTGTGCGCTGTTTCCTCTGCCAGCACCCTTCCTTTCCTGCCTCTTGACTCTCGAGAAGGCTGGAGAGCATTCAGGTGCAGTCTGTGGGCTCTTTGGGCTCCAGCTGCCAGCCTGTTGGGTGAAATTTTTATTAGCCTTTGATTTTCAGATCTCCAGTTTCATGAAGCGTGACCAGAAAATGGGCCATGCACCTTTAAGAAACTCTCCCCTCTGTCCATGGCCACCTGGTGTCTCCCCTTCTTCCTCCCTCTGCACCGCCCCCTGAAAATCTTCACCAATATGGACGGTGGCCAGAAAAGTGAACACGTGAACTCGTGGCAGGAGGCTGGAGGAATTGCTGTCTGCCTAGAAGCCAGACCCTCCATCCACCACTCCCTGGCCCCTTGGGCCTATCAGATACCACCCTGTGCCCAGCGAGCCTTGCGGAGGCCCAAGGGAGCCATGTGGCATTTTGAGCAGGGATGTGACGGGGCGCCAGAAGCCTGGGGCTCTCCTCCCCGTCTGACTCCGGGCACACCAGCGAGTCTCTCTGGGCCTGAGTTTCCCAGTCCCGGGCAAGATTCTTCTCTCCCCTGGGCTTTGGTGTCTTCATCTGGGAAGTAAAGCAGGTTGCACTGTGATCCCTCAGGCTCCCCAGATCTGTGAAATGGGGGTGATGTTTCCTGTCTTCCTACCTCCTTCCCCCCCGGGATGTCCTGAGAGGCAGGTGCGCTCATGGTGGGTAAACAGGCAGGCAGTGTTCTGACACAGGCAGGGCCGTGCAGTTCTGGCAGAGCAGACAAACCTGTACACAAATAACTCTGCTACCAGGGAGTGTGACAAGGGCCCTAGAAACCTCTTTGCCGCCACCGCCACCTGCTTCTCACGCCTTCCTGCTCCCTGATGGCTGTTCTCACACCTAGGAAAGTGGGTCAGAATGTAGGGCGGCTGTTCCGAGAGTGAATGCCCCCTTGCCTGGTCCCCACCCTGCCCAGCTGAGCCATGACTGCTGTCAGGGCAGGGGTAGGGGAGAGTTCTGGGGCTAGGGGCATCTCTGTGTCCAAAATAGAGTCCTGGCCAGCCATTGTCCCTCCCTCCAAGTGCCCATGGCTCTCATTGCCTCCTGGATCTGGTCCGAGTTCCTCAGCCTGGCCTTTTAAGACCCTGCAGACCTAGTCCAGGGCTGGCATGTGGCGGTGCTCCGTGACTATCTGGACCATGAATGGACCCTTCTCTGGCCCCTCCTCCTCCCTGGTGCTCCTCCTAGGCACTCGGGACACACTTCAGCCCCACCAGGCTGCCCACTATCTCCCAAGCGCCCACTGGATTCAGTGGCCCTCTCCAGGCCTCCACCTGCCATGCTGTCACCTCTTCTGTGCCTCTGTGTGTTCTTCAAGATTTCCCTCATTGCCACCTCCTCCCTTGAAGCCTTCCCTGACTCTCCAGGCAGAACCACACAATCCCGCCTATAAGGTAGTATTGTGAGCAGTTAAAAGTGTGATCTCTGGAGCCACACTGCCTGGGCTCCAGAGTCTAGCTCTGCCCTTACTAGCTGTGTGACCTTGGGCAAATTACTTAGACTCTCTGTGCCTCAGTATCCTCATCTGTGACAAGGAGATGATAGTAGAACCTCCTTTATGTTGTTGGAGGAGCAAATGAGTTAATATTTATGACACACTTAGAGCAGTAACTGGCACCTGGTTTCTCTCCTGGATGAGTTTTCTGATGTTGACTGAGATTAATATCTGAAGAACTTCCCACGTTCGCTGTTTTCATAGCATTTTTCTCTAATGTGAATTTTCTGATGCTCGCAAAGGAAGGAATTGCTACCACTGCTCTCTCAGTTCACTGGTAGTGAATCTGCGTTCATGGATAGTCTCCAGGATGAGTTTTCTGGTGTGGAGTAAGACGCGTTTTCTCTAAATGATTTCCCATGGGTGGCCCATTCATGGAGTTTCTCTTCTGTATGGGTTTTCTGATGCTGGCTTTGTGACTTTGGATAAGTTATTTAGGGTCTCTGAGTCTTTGGTTCCTCCTTTGAAAAATGGGAATATTTAGATGGAAAAATATAATATCTTAACAGGTGTGAAGTTCTTAGCACCTGGCTCATAGGGAGAACTTAATGCACGGTGGTCATCATGCTTGGTGGGTTTCTGTAACTCAGCTATGCCATGGTCGTTTGTCAGCAGGGACCAGGAATTGTTCATCTTAGTGCCCCTAGAGCCTGGCAGTGGTAGGGCTGTGTGACTGTTTAATGGGTAAGTGAATGATAAATAGGAGAGTCATTGGTCAAAGCTGAGCTTTGGATGTATCTGTTGTATTCCTGGCTCATCCTGATGGCGGCTGGGACCCTCCCCCTATGAAGCATTTTCTAGCCCAATGCCCGTTGATCCTGACAGCCAAAGAGAAGTATATGGAAGAAATCCCTGGAGTCCACTCACCCAGGGAAAAGGATCATCATCACCATCTTTTTAAACTTCATCCATCCTCACTCTTGACTAATTCTCTCAGAGCATTCATTCAACCGCATTCCACCTGTGTTTATTTATTGAGCACCTACTGTGGCCCAGGCACCATGCTATGCCCCAGGGACCCAGAGTCAATAACACAAATAACATTTCCACTCTCATGTAAGTTATATGAGTGAAGCAGAGGGTGAGTAAACAGACGATTATGAAGTGTGATAAATGCTGTGACTAGGGACACACTGGGTGTGGGCATTGGGGGGCATCTAATCCAGATTTAGGGGGAATCAGGGAAGGCTCCCTGGAGGAAGAGATAGCTGAGCAGAAGACACAGCACCACAGGTCTAGTAGCTGACACGGCAGGCCTGGGGAGGGATCTGAGGAATCTGAGAGATGTGGGCTCTGGATTGTAAATGGCAGAACCAGAGACTCTAATATCAAAGGATTCAGAGTCGTAGGATCTATATTTTCTCTACTTCACTTACAATATTTTTTCCCAGACTCGCTTTTCACTGTATCTTGTTAGGGAAGCCCTGGCATCTTTAGAAAGTAATTTATGCTCATTGTACAACACGGAAAAATAAGAGCTATAAAGAAGTGAGTAGGTGGGTGGATGGAGTCTCTTTCAACCCCCGTTAACAGTTAGGCACAGTTCCTTTCCTTTCATTTATTTTTTTGCTTTGTTTTTAGTTTATTTTTAAAAATCGAGATATAATTTATATACCATAATATTCAGTTTTAGTGTAAAATTTAGTGGTTTTTAGTATATTCACACAGTTGTATAACCATCACCACTATCTAATTCCAGAACATTTTCATCACCCCATAAAGAAACTCCTACCCATTGGCAATCACTTCCTATTTCCCTCTCCCACCAGCCCCTAGCAACCACTAATCTACTTTCTGTCTCTCTGTAGTTGCCTATTCTGGATATTTCATGTAAATGGAATCAAACAATATATAGTCTTTTGTGTCTGGCTTCTTTCACTTAGCATAATGTTTTCAAGGTTCATCCATGTTGTAACATGAATCAGTACTTCGTCCCTTTTTACAGCTGAGTAATATTCCATGGTATGAATATGCCACATTTGAAAAAACACATTCATCAGTTGATAGACATTTGGGTTTTTTTTCACTTTTTATGACTGTTATGAGTAATGCTGCTATGAGCAGTTCTGTACAAGTTTTTGTGTGGACATCATTTTCAGTTCTCTTGGATATACGCCTAGGAATGGAATTGCTGGGTCATATGTTAACTCTATATTTAACTTTTGGAGGAACTATCAAACCGTTTTCCCAAGTGACTGCACTGCTTTACCTTCCCACTGGCAAGGTATGAGGGTTCCTGTTTCTCCACATCCTTGGCAACACTTGTTATTGTCTTTTTTGACCATAGCCATCCTAGTGAGTGTGAAGTATCTCCTTGTGGCTTTATTTTGCATTTCCCCAGTGACTAATGATGTTGAACATCTTTTCATGTGCTTATTGGTCACTTGTAGATCTTCTTTGGAGAAATGTCTATTCAAATCCATTGTCCATTTTTAATTGAGTTATTTGCCTATTTATTGTTGAATCATAATAGGGTCTTTATATATCCTGGGTACTAGGCCCTCTTCAAATATTTTCAAATATTTGAAAATATTTTTTCCATTCTGTGGGTTGTTTTTTCACTTTCTTGACAGTGACCTTTGAAGCTCCAAAGTTTTTAATTTTGATGAAGTCCAGTTTATCTACTTTTTTCTTTAGTTGCCTGTGTTTTCGGTGTCATAGCTAAGAAACCATTGCCTTATCCAAGATCATGTCAATGTATACTTATGTTTTCTTCTAAGAGTTTTATAGTTGTAGCTCTTACATTTAGATCTTTGATCGATTTTGAGTTAATTTTTGTATATGGTGTGAGGTAGGGGGTGCAACTTCATTCTTCTGCATGTGGATATCCAGTTGTCCAAGCATCATTTGTTGAAAAGACTGTTTTATCCCCATTGACTTCTCTTGGCTCCCTTCTCAAAAGTCAATTGACCGTAAATATATTCATTTATTTCTGGACTCTCAATTCTGTTCCATTGATCTATATGTCTGTCTTTATGCCAGTATCACATGGCAGTCTTGATTACTATAGCTTTGTAGTAAGTTTTGAATTTGGAAAGTCTGAGTCCTCCAACTTTGTTCTGTTTTTTTGAGATTGTTTTGGCTATTCTGGGTACTTTGTGTTTCCATGTGACTTTTGGGATCAGCCTGTCAATTTCTGCAAAAAATTCAGCTGGGATTTTGGTGAGAATTTCATTGAAGCCATAGATCAATTTGAGGAGTATTGCCATCTTAGTGCTAAGTCTTCTCATTCTTTCTTTTGGGTATTTATTGAGTATAAAGTTGAGTTCATGCCAAATATACTGTTTTGATTCCTGAATTATTCTGCTTAATATTCTGTCATGGGCATTTCCCTGTGTTACGAAAGATGCAAGCATAATTTCAATCCTATGTACTATTCCATTGTTTGGCTGTACTATACAGAATTATAAACTCTTGGTTGTTGGGGATCTGTCTTGGAAGGTACTTTGTTCTGGGTCCCTTATGGTGCAGACCACCTTCTACAGGCACAAATGAACATTGGGAGGACTGGCGGCTCCCAGAAGAGCAGCAGAATATTAATGTCAAAGTTGACCAACAGGTAGCCCATGCTGCAGGTGGGGAATGGGCTCACTAGAGAAGCCAACATTCTGGTTCATGGAGAGCTGACCTGCCAGCCCACCTGGCACCTGATGGAGTGGAATCAGAACACAGGATCCAACAGGCTGCACAGACACTGATAGAGCATGTTTATTTTAGGCATGTTTCTCTAGAACAGTGGATTTTTTTTTTAATATCTCACCTCTTTATTTTTTTATTTATTTTTTATTGATGTCATAATGGTTTATAACATTGTGAAATTTCAGTTGTACATTATTATTTGTCAGTCACCGTATATATGTGCCCCTTTACCCCTTATGCCCTCCCGCCAACCCCCTTACCCGGTGGTAACCATTAATCTGTTCTCTTTGTCCATGTATTTGTTTATCTTCCACACATGAGTGAAATCATATGATGGTTGTCTTTCTCTGTCTGGCTTATCTCACTTAACATAATACTCTTAAGTTCCATCTATGTTGTTGCACATGGGATGATTTTGTCTTTTTTTTATGGCTGAGTAGTATTCCAGTGTATATATACCACATCTTCTTTATCCGTTCATCAGTCGATGGGCACTTGTGTTGCTTCCAAGTCTTGGCTATGGTGAATAATGCTGCAATGAACACAGGGGTGCATAAGCCTCTTTGAATTGTTGATTTCAAGGTCTTTGTATAAATACCCAGTAGTGGAATAGCTAGGTCACATGGTATTTCAATTTTTAATTTTTTGAGAAATCTCCATACAGTTTTCCATAGTGGCTGTACCAGTTTGCATTCCTGCCAACAGTGCATGAGGGTTTCCTTTTCTAGAACAGTGGATTTTAAACATTTAAAAATTTGCAGCATGACATTTATTTTACATTGTAACTCATTTCACCTGAAACAAAATTTTCACTAAATAATACTTACTTTTTGTATCAGGCAGGAGAAGCTGGTCTGCTGCACTAACAAACAACCCCCAAATCTTAGTGGCTTGAGAGCTTTCTTTCTCTCTCATGCTACATGTCTATCACCTAGCAGGAGAGCCCTGGGATTCAGGTTGCTGGAGGCTTCCCCATCCCGATCTTTGCTGGTTTCGGTGGCAGAGGAAAGAGGGTGTGGTAGTTGGAAGAATGGCCCCCCAAAGATGTCTGCCTCCTAACCCTTGGAACCTTTGAATACATTATATTACATGGCAAAAGGGAATTACAGTTGCAGATGGAATTAAGGTTGCTAATCAGTTGATCTTAAAATAGGCAGCTGAATGTATCCTGAAGGGTCTTTAAAAGTGGAGAGGGAGGCAGAAGAGGAGGTCAGAGTGATGCAATGTGATAAGAACTCAACCTGCTGTTGCTGGCTTTGAAGATGGAGGAAGAGGCTATGAGACAAGGAATGTGAGTGGCCTCTAGAAGCTGGAGAGGGCAAGGAAACAGATTTGCCCCAGAGCCTCCAGAAAGGAGTATAGCCCAGCCAACATCTTGATTTTAACCTAGTGAGGTATATTTTGAACTTCTGAACTGCAGAATTGCAAGATAATAAGTTTATGTTGTTTTAAGCCACCAAGTTTGTGATCATTTGTTATAGCCTCCATAGAAAACTAATACAAAGGGCCTAGGGAATCATGCACCAGCCCTTAAATGCTTCTGCCTGGAAGTGACATGTGGCACTTCTATTCATATTTCGTTGGCCAGAGCGAGCCACATAGGTATGTCTAACTTCATAGGACTGGAGAAATTTGATCCACTCATATGTCCAGCCTTGGAGGAGAATAGAATATTGGTAAATATCGTAATATCTACCATACCCTTGCCATCTGCACCTCATGCTTATATCTTCTATTCTATTGCAAACAACAACAAGAACAAAGTGCTGGTGGCAATTCTTGAAGTTGACTTCATTATCAACTAATGGGTTATAACCCCTGGTTTGAAAAACACTGCTTTACAGACCCTCTTCTGCCCATGCCTCGTGGACCACATGACACCTCCGAGGCATAGCTGATTGGTCCAGGCATGGGGCACCTGACCAAAGCTGGCCAATCAAATTCCTCTCCTGGGATTTGGAATTGGGCCATTCGGCCAGTTAACAGTGGGGAGCTGAGTGAGAGGCAGAGTGGAAACAAGGTCGGAGTGAGAGCCACATGAAGCCAAGATGATGGAGGAGTGGAAAAGCACTGAGTAAGCAGAGGGAGTTGGTCCACAGAGACAATGGAGCAGCCGCATAGAGAGCCGTGCAGCCGGGAAGACATGCAGCCCCTGAGGGAGAGGTGGAGAGGGACAGCAACCACCTGAGAGGCTGATGGCTTCCCCGTTCCTGGCTCCAGCCCCCGTGCGTCCTGCCTGCGCATCCTTCCCGTGAGATTTTTGCCTCCTTGTCATATCCCCTCCTCCCTTTCTTGAGCTACCCTTGGTGGGCTTCTTCCATCTCTCTGGTGAGCCTTCATCAGCTAGAATGCCACCGGTATTTCCCTTATGGGGCCCAGCTTTGGCTCTGAGGATCAGGCTCGTGGGGCATAGATGGGACTCTGGGGTGAACCAACCGCACCGTCCCACAGTCTGGAAGCTTGGCTTTGACCACAGTCTTGCATGTTTGTGCTTGCTCCTCAAAGTGAACAGGCAGAGGCTATCTGTGTGGCACTGCACATGTAGGGGGCCGGGGAACCGGAAGCACCCCCCAGGTGCCTTTTGTCTGACAGCGCTGGGGTCAGGAAGCCAGTGGACTTGCTTCAGGGAGGGCTTGGCTGTGCGACAGAGTGGAAACCACATGGGCTCTGGAGACAGGCAGCCACAGTTTCCCTCTCTGAGCCTCAGTTTCCTCATCTGTGACATGGGATTGTTGAAGCATCAGCAACGTTCTGGGAAACACACTTAGAGACCTGACTAGGGCGGAACACGCTCTCAGCGGCCTGGGCAGCTGCTCTGGTTGTTTGAGGAAGCCATCAGCATCCTGGCTTCCTGAGGAGGTGGCCCTGGGGGCTGGTGGAGTTAGCGACAGGATGTTCCCCACGGCTGGCCATGCTTCCTGCCCCTTGTCACCCTCCTCTCCTTCTCACCCCTTAGCCGCCCTTTCATTTCTTCCTCCTCCCCTCCCCTCTCCTGTCCTCATTTCCCCTCTTTTCTGTTATCCTGATGTTGATAAAAACACCTGCTTTAGGACAGCAGCAGGATCGGATATAAAGACCCAGCCTCTGGAGGCAGACAGAAAAAATTGGGTCTGAATCCCGACTTAGCCTCTGTTTGCTGTGTTCCTGGGCAAATTACTACATCTCGCTGAACCTCAGGTTCATTATCTATAAAGTGGGGGTTATAATGCCCACTCCACAGTGCTGTTGGGAGAGTAATTAAATAGGCACTCAGCAAATGCTGGGTCCTTCTTACCTCCCGCCCTCCTTCCTTGATTATCACTCCTCCCAGCCTGGCCCTGGCCCCCTCCTGTGTCCCCCTCAAGGATCACTGGAATGGCTCTCCCTGACTCCCCTCAGGCATTTGTGTCCTCTCCTCTCCCTCAGACCCAGGCCTCCCAAGGGTAGACTGACGCTTCTGGAAGCAGCTGGGGTCCCTGTGGCCTGTGCCACTTTTCTGGTCTCCTCTGTAGGCCCAGCCCTAGCGGGGGAGCTGCTGATTCAAACTGTGTGATCTGTATTTTTTCTCACTTTCGCAATTATTACACCCCAGCCGACTGTGGCATCTTCACACTGCGAACACTGATAAATATTTATGAGGAGGAGAGAAGCCCAGAACTCCTAGGGGAGGTTGGGGAGGGCAGTGCCAGGCCCTTCTTTGCAAGCCAAGCTCAGACCCATCCGTGGTCCTTTGGGCCCCATAAATAAGGGGGTGGTGTGGGCGGGGGTGGGCTATGGAGGCAGCACAGAGCCACCACCCGCTCGCCTCCTTGGAGGAGCGGCTGTCACTGTGACACTGTGGCCTCACCTTGCCTTGCCCTGGACGCCTGCTGGACCTCCTGCTCCTGGGAAGGATTTGGGCTGCGTGGATTCCTCTCAGCTACGTGTGGGCCTGCTCCATCGCTCTGTCTGCTGCATCTCCCTCACCCTCTCTTGTTGTTTGTTTGTTTGTTTTTTCATCTGTTGTCACACCTCCAGGGCCTGCATCCCTGTCCTCTCCTCCCTTCCCTCCCTCCTCTAACACCTTCTCTTATCCTCAGGGTCTCTGTCGCTGTCTTTCGCTTTTCTTCTCTCCCTCCCAACATTACCCTGAGCAATTCTGGGGCTAGATGATGGGCGCTAGGTGAGGGGGTCTCAGGCTCCCACACCCAGCTGGGGGAGGCTGCACTGTGCTCTGGAAGGCAGGGAGCGCTTGGCGGGAGTGGGGACCATGCCTCTGCCTGACCCCATGTCCAGTGCTCTGCTGTGGCCACGGGCAATTCCTTCCCTTTCCTGGGCCTCAGTTTCTCAGTTGATTCCTTCACTCATTCATTCATTCACTCGCTCAACTAATATTTATTGAGTGCTTGCTCCCTACCATTCATTAACACGTCTTTGTTAAACACCCACTAGGTGTGCCCTTCTAGGGCTTGGGACACGTCAGTGAATGAAAAAGACAGGATCCCTGCCCTCAGAGCTGACACGTTAGCAGTGGATAGGCGTGAATGTGGTCAGCAAGCCCCTCATGTAGTAGGTTAGACAGTGGTGGGCACTGTGGGAAAAGGAAAAGTGGAGCGAGGGCAGGAGTGGGAGTGGGGAGTAGGCACAGGGCGAGGCCCCATCATGTAAGGGTGGGGGGGGCTGGCAAGCAGAGCTGTTGGGGAGGGACTGCTCAAGCAAAGGCCCTGAGGCAGGAACCGACCTGGTGTGTTGGAGGAACCCCAGCAAGCTGCCATGTGGCTGGAGGAGTGAGGGAGAACAGTGGGAGGTGATGCGGGAGGGAAAGGAGGCAGGGCAACCTCCAGACCTTACAGGCACTCCGGGCTTTTCCCTGCGCCAGCCAGGAGGAGTTTGGGTGGCGGAGTACGACTGACATCCTGACAGCCTCTCTCCACCTGCTGGGAAGAACAGACTGAGGGGCCGTGGCCGGAGCCCAGGAGACCTATAATGGCGACAGTGCGGCTTGGGTGGGGGCAGCGGTGAAGATGGTGATATCTGATTATGCCGGCACTGTTGCTGCTCTCAACGCTTGGTTGGTGCCTGAAAGTCACTCTGGGCCCCTTGTCCTCGGTCCTGCAGAGGGATGGCCCGCAGGAGCCTTCCCCTGGGCGAGATGTGCTAACCCTGGCCTTCCCTCTTTCTCTCTGCAGGGTGTTCAAGAAGGCGAGCCCCAATGGAAAGGTGAGTCTCCATCAACAGCCCCCCGGCTCCTCCCTGACCCCAGACTCGTCCTGTCTTGGGCATCTCTCCTGACCTTGCGGGACCCTGCACAGCCCCGTCTGCAGGGGAGCCCCAGCTCTCAACCACAGGGGAGGGGCCCTCAGGAAGCTTTCTGTCTGAGGGGGCAGTACGACTCCCTTGGACTTTAAGGTGTCCTCGCTCTGGTGTGAGGAGATGGGGCCTATCATAGAGAGACTTCAGTGTGAGGGCAATAATTAGAGTAAGTGCCAGGGGCCTCAGGGGGCCTGATTCCCTGGTGGGAGATGCCCCTGCAGCCTTTACTGGACCCTGGGGGCGCCTGTTATCGGGGCAGCTCCCAGGGCCTGTCCTGCCTGCCTTCTTCCCACAGGCCCCAGGCTCCATCCCGCTTCCTTTCAGTTTAGCAGATAGATATACCAACATCATCATTCCATGTCAGGTCGGGCCGAGCCCGTGGGGACTGGGGTAGGCTGTACCGAGATAGATAAGGCACAGCCTGTGCCACTCACAGCCGGAGGCAGGAGGCCGACACAGAAACTGATCATTTCAATGTAAAGGGGCAGGTGTGAGATAAAGGGATGCCCGGGGCTGCGGGACCCAGCCTGGGTGGTCAGGGGTGGCCTCCCCTAGGAGGGATGCATTTCCAGGCAAGGCGGGGTGAAAGCCTAGTTCTAGGCATGCACATAAATCGTAAGGAGTGTGGGGATCACAGCAGTTGCATCTGAGTGCCAACAGGGAGGCAGAGGGAGCCGGAGCTGAGCGGGGAGGCTGCAGGGCTGGGTCCTGGGGAGTCTCGGGGCTGGGCTTAGGTGCGTGGACTCCTGGCCTGGGCTGGCAGATAGCGCCACGTGTGCTGCCACGTCTCCCTTCTGTGCCCACTGCAGACGTCACCAGTCACAGTTCACGCTTTCCTGCTGAGCCAAGATCCATCCTAGATTCCTTCTCAGCCCACAGCCCCAGGCAGCCCCTACCAATTGATCAGAATTGGCATTTGGAATGAAACCCATTTGTCATCTTACCTCTGGGCACTGAGGAACCATTAAAGGTTTTTCAGACCAGAGTAGCATCATTAGATTTGCATTTTAGGATGACCAGTCTGGCTAAGGAGGGGAGAATGGCCCAGAGTGCATGAGGCTGCAGACAGCTGACCATGGGGGGTGGGGGGCTGCTGGTGTATAGTCCAGGCGAGAGTGGTTGTTGCGGGGGGGTGGATTGAGAAATATGATGGCGGGAGACTCATTGGGATTTAGGGATTGTGGAGGAGCAGGAAGCATCTTGGATGACTCTGGATTCTGGCTCAGGAGTTCTTCTCTGAATGCCGGCTCTTAAGTGGGGCACCGGCTCCCAGTTCCTCACTGCCTTGGAAAACAAGTCCTGCTCTGAGTGGGTCCCTGCCAGCTGCACAGGGACAAGGAGCAACGGAGAGACAGAGCTCAGTGTTCAGAGCACCCGCAACTCTCGGCCCCCCTGGCCCCCCTCTGGGTTTCTCAGAGATGTGCCCAGTGCTCCTGCTCAGCGGGCTTCTTTGCTGCTGCTACTCCACCCTCAGTGGTGCTCAATGTGAAGCTCTCTCCGGGCCTCAGTGTCTTCATCTGTAAAATGGGAACAATAACTTCTTCATAGGGGTTTGGGATGAACAGGTGCTTTCAAAACTGTGTAAGGTTTGTTATTCTTAGTATTAGGGCTGGAGCTCAGGTCCAAGTCCAGTTAGGATTTCGATCAGGGTTAAGGATGGGTCTAGGGGTTTCAGGGGCAGCTCCCAGGGTGTCCTCCAGGGCAGGGGCCTGCAGCTTTTCAGGGAGGTGTCCTCCAGGCCCACAGCTGCTAACGTCCCTGTGCCTCTCCTCCCCAGCTCACCGTCTATTTGGGAAAGCGGGACTTTGTGGACCACATCGACCTCGTGGACCCTGTGGGTGAGTCCCTGAGGCCAGGGAGGAAAGCGAGGGGGGAGACGGGGCTGGCCAGGACCCTTCCAGAGACGGGTGTGTTGAAACTCCCAGTAGCAGCCCTCAGGTCTCTGGAGGAGCCGGGTGCCAAGAAGGGGGTGTGAGTGGCTTCCTGCTTCAGTCAGCAAACGTTTACCGAGCAGCTGCTTTCCCCTTCGACAGAGGGCCACGTGAGAGGAAATTGTGTGGAGGGGTGAGGTGAGAAGCAGGGAAGGCGTCCTGATGAGAATGAGGAGGATAAGGACGACGACAGCAGCCACCGCTTACTGTGAGGCTGATGAAGTGCCAGGCACTGGGGATAGCTACTATTATTGTCTCTGCTTCACAGATGAGGAGAAGGAGGCCCAGAGAGGTTGACTGACTTGCTCTAGGTCACAAAGCTAGTAGGTCGAGGAGCCTGGATTCAAACCCGGGCAGCCTGGCTCCACCTTTGTTCTGCTGCCTCCAGATGGCAAAGGGTGGGAGATGGAATGAAAACCTTGGGGCTTGTGAAATGGAGGCTGTCCTCACCGAGATGGGGGTCTTGCCGGAGGCTGGGCTGCAGCTGAAGGCACATTCCAAGGTCTTAGTCTAGTTCAGGGTTTCTGAGCCTCAGCACTCTTGACACTTTGGGTTGATAGTTCTTTGCTGGTGGGGGCTGTCCTGTGCGTTATAGGATGTTTAACAGCACCCCTGGCCTCTGCCCAGTAGACACCAGGAGTGCCCCCATCCCAATATGACAATCAAACATGTTTTTAGATTGTGCCCCTTGGGGCGCACGATCACCCCTGGTTAGGATTCTGAGAACCATAGCTCTCATTAGAAGAGCCTCAATCCTCTGCCTCTTCTGTTGGAGGAGAGAGGCCCAGAGTTATCCCTATTTTACATGTGGGGACGGTGAGACCCAGAGAGGTTAAATGGTTTTTTAAAGAGGGACATGAACAGAGAAGGTGGCCGGTGGGGAGGATGGGCACTGGAAACTGCCTGAGGCCAAGTCCAGGTGAAGAAGCTGGAATGTGTTGCTTGGGGGAAGTCAGAGAGAATGTGGCCTCTGTCATCACATCCCTGGGGGCTGTCCTGGGTCCGGGAGGGCAGGAGTGACGTGCTGTTCCAGAACCTAAGCGGGGGCCGAGAGCACAGCGGCAGGCTTCAGCTCGCCGGGAGGAAGACCTTTGTGAAGTTGGGGCAGGAGACCTGGGGGGGTCCCTGAGTCCCCGTGCGGGTGGGATGTGAGCAGGGCCGGGAGGCTGCGGAGAGGTCAGCTCCCCGCCGGGCCGCTCCCTTCCTGCCCAGAGCAGGACGACCCCACTTTTCCTCCTGCCCTGCCTGGGGACTCTGTTCGCTGTGCTCCGAGCTCACTGTCCCTGCTGCCGTTTGCATCTCCCCCCTGAGCGGGCCCCTTGGAGGCAGTGAGGAAGCATCCCGGTGTTCGCCTGTGGCCTGCTTCACGGTGCAACTTCCAGTGGGCCGGCTGAGGCCACGGCTGTCCACCTGGCCTATTAGGGACAGCAGCAGGGGGGCACAGAGGCCGGGGGAGGGCAGGAGCGGGAGGAGCTGGCTCCCCAGCACACAGCGGCACCCTGAGAGCTGTGCAGCAGGGGTTCACTGAGCACCTGCTGCGTGCCCGGCCCTGGGGATCCCGGAGAGCGCTGGGCACTGCGCTGGGCACTGTCCGCACCTCACCGAATGACCCACGTGAGAAATACTTCTCCATCACGACACTGAGAGGATTATGTCTTCCGGATGCTTAACTATCCCCCGTGGTTCCCCTTCAAACTCAGGGGCAAGTCCAAGCCCCTCGGCCTCACAGATGACATTTAAGGTCAGGCCTGGCCCCCCTTCCTCCACTGGCTCTGGGGTCTGCTCTCGCAAGCCGCGGAGCCCTGCTCCTCCCACTGCCCGCCTAGCGCTGTCCCTTGGTCGTCTAATTGACCACCCTTACTTGCCCTTTAAGACCCGGCTCCAGCTTCCCTCCCCCAGGGAGCCCCGCCTGACACCCCTGGTTGGGGGGAGTACCCCCTCTGGGATGCCCTCTCCACCGAGTTTTCCACGGAGCCCTGGTGCCCAGGCGCAGAGGAAACGCCCACAGTAAAAGGAGGGACGATGCACGGCAGGCTCTGGGGACAGGTGGGCACTCCCCTGACCAGCTGTCCTTGGACCTGCCCAGGACTGGGATAGGACCAGGTGTCCTCTGGGAACTCACTTCCAGGTGTGGCCTCTGAAATTCCTTGAGGGGTCGGCTGTGGGGGGCAGTGTGGGGTGAGGGGGCAGTGGGTTAGACTGGGGATGTCAGCAAGGGGGTGACCCCTGAGTCAGTGTTTCTGGCCTCCTGGGGTTCTGGGTCGTTTGTGTCCGGCTGGACTCTGCACTCCCAAGGCCAGGCATTGGGACGTCCTCCATGGTGTCACATGTGCCAGGCACCATCTAACGCTACACGCGTTAACTCATTGAGTCCTCACAGGAGCCCTATGAGGGAGGAACTACAGGGTCACAACCCCTGATCTGCAAATCCCAAATCCAGCAGGCTCTGAAAGCCTAAAATTGTGCCTAAGTTTGATGCAGAATTCATTTAGTAGCAAAACCTGACCTGAACCAACAGGAGGCTCTTTATGCCTCATTTAGCCTCTTAGTGAGAATATTCACATTTCCCTGCCGAGGTATGAATGGGTTTGATCCTGCAGAGGGTGTCACAGAATATAAGGAAGATGTACCATATGGCCTTTCTACAATTTAAAACTTCTAAATTCCAGGGCCCGGTGGCGCAGCGGTTAAGTGCGCGCACTCTGCTGCGGCGGCCGGGGCTCGCGGGTTTGAATCCCGGGCGCGCACCGACGCACCGCTTGTCAAGCCGTGCTGTGACGGCGTCCCATATAAAGTGGAGGAAGATGGGCACAGAGGTTAGCCCAGGGCCAATCTTCCTCAGCAAAAAAGAGGAGGATTGACAACGGATGTTAGCTCAGGGCTGATCTTCCTCACCAAAAAAAAAAAAAAAAAAAAAAAAACCACAAAAAAACTTCTAAATTCCAAAGTATACCTGATCATAGGGGTTTTGGATCCATGTTATTATTCTTACTAACAGAGGAAAAAACAGAGAAGTTAAGGAACCTTCCCAAAGTCACCAGCTGGGTCTGTAAGGTCAGCCTGGGGGAGATGGTGGGGAAGGGCGGTAACATCCCCTGGGTGCTGGCCTTCTCCTTTCTCTCATGATGTGTTTGGACAGATGGTTGGGTTTGGGTTTGGCTTGGTGTTTGGGGCTCAGGAGTTTGAGAGGTCAAGTCGGGAAGGTCTGTTCACTCTCTGTCCTTCTCCAGATGGTGTGGTCCTGGTGGATCCTGAGTATCTCAAGGAGAGGAGAGGTGAGACTGGGGCCCCACCCGCAGCTAGTCAAGGGGCCTCCTCTTCCCTCACCAACCTCCAGCCCAGGGCCTCCCTGACTCCCAGGCAGGACATCGGCTAATCTTATTGCCTCTCCCTGCCCATTCCCACCAGTTCTTCCCTTGACAGTGCCAACGAACATCAGAGCAGGGGCCCTTGCCTCCTCCGGCCTGGGAGAACATTTTCAATGCCCTGAGTGAGCACTTTCACATCAGTATATCACGACTGTCCCAAGGCTGGGGATGCGAACAGGCAGGAGTTAGGGTCTCATTTTACAGAAGAGAAAGTTGGTTCCCAGGGAGGTGGAGGGATGGTCCAAGGTCAGCAGGAAGACAGGAGCGGGGGTTGGGCTGGGAGACCCCAGGCATTCCGGACACCACCCAGCGCTTGTTCCCCCTCCCTCTGCTCTCTCCAACCGTACTCCTTCCCCAGGCCCCACCCCTGTCCTGCCCGCCTACTCCAGCCCCACCAACCCTGTCAGAGCATCTCCTGTGCCCCTCCCTCTGCACGTCCCCTGGGCTGGGCTGGGGGTGGAGAAGGACTGAACTGACCCAGCAGTCAGCTGTCCCCTCCTCCCAGGGACCAGGTGTGGGTGGCTCCTCCAGGTACCCAAGCCCACCATCCCAAGGGCAGTGCCACCCTCCCCCCGGGAGCTTTGGGACAGACCTGTGGCCTCCAGTTGGGCCGACCCAGGGCTGCAGCTGGCGCTCTGGGGGGGCTCATCTGCTGCCCTCCCAGGCACCCCTCAGTGCCCCCTGCTCCCACAGTCTATGTGACACTGACCTGCGCCTTCCGCTATGGCCGTGAGGACCTGGATGTCCTGGGCCTGACCTTTCGCAAGGACCTGTTTGTGGCCAACGTGCAGTCCTTCCCGCCGTCCCCCGAGGACAAGAAGCCTCTGACGCGGCTGCAGGAGCGCCTCATCAAGAAGCTGGGCGAGCACGCCTACCCCTTCACCTTTGAGGTCAGGGACCACCAGCCCCGGGGGCCCCATTCCAGACGCGCCACCTCTAGGAGGCCCTCTGGGCGGGCACATGGGGGCAGCTGGGGCAGCAGCTCCCCGTCACCCCGTTTCCCAGGGCATGCTGGGACTGGGGGCACTGTCCCTTAGGCCGCCTGGTAAGTGTCTCTTCTCTGGCCACTGCCGGGGTGTTACCCTTACGTCTGGGCTACTCGACCCCTCCTGAGTCCAGGTCATTGGTGGGAGAAAGGGGGTGGGGGGGCTGCAGAGAAAGAAGGAAGCCTTCCTCCCCCTCGGGGTCACTGCAAGGCTGTCTCCTCCCTCAGACCATGTTCATGGCCCCGGCCCAGCCCACAAACTGGGGACAGCAAGGAGTGATGTCCCTGTGCTGCCACCTTTCCATCCCCAGACTCCAAGATTCTGGATTTAAAAATTTCCTGTCATGGGGCCGGCCCGGTGGCGTAGTGGTTACGTTTGCACACTCCGCTTTGGTGGCCCAGGGTTCGCAGGTTCAGATCCCAGGCGCGGATCTACACACCACTCATCAAGCCATGCTGTGGTGGCGTCTCACATATAAAGTAGGGGAAGATGGGCACAGATGTTAGCTTAGGGACAATCTTCCTCGGCAAAAAGAGGAGGATTGGTAACAGATGTTAGCTCGGGGCCAATCTTCCTCACACACACACACAAAGTTTCCTGTTTTCAGACTGTGGTTCAGTGAAATCCTCTTGCTTTTGGCGAGGGTTAGAGAAGGAGAGGAGCCGAGTCATCCTCTCCACTGTGGATGTGTTGGTTTCCTGTGGCTGCTGTAACAAACCACTACGAACCTGGGAGTAATGAAACCTGCCAATTAAAACACAAATTGATTATCTTAAACTTCTGGAGGTCAGACGTCAAAAATGGGTCTCACTGGACTAAAATGAAGGCCTTGGCAGGACTGCATTCCTTCTAGAAACTCTAGGAGATAATCTGTTTCCTTGCCTTTTCCACCTTCTAGAGACCACTCACAGGCCTTGGCACGTAGCCTACCCCCATCTTCAAAGCCAGCGTGGCCAGCGGAGTCTCTCTCCCCTCCCCTCACTCTGACACTGACTCTTCTACTTCCTGCTTCCCGTGATTACATCGGGCCCATCCAGCATAATCCCCCCACTCAAGATCCTTAATCACGCCTGTAAAGTCCCTTTTGCCCTGTAAGGTAACAGTTGGCAGGTGTTGGGGATTAGGACGTGGACATCTTTGGGAGGCTGTTATTCTGCCTACCACACTAGACAGCATGGAAGGACATTTTTCAACTGTGGTTCTGAGAACTGGGCCGGGCTAAATCTTTACATAAAGAAAACCCTCAAATCCTTGTCTTTACTGGAGGGGCCTCTGGCCCAGCGTGGGCCATGGCTTGGCATGGTCTGATGGAGGAGACGTGGCCTGTCCTCGGGGGCCCCTGGTCTGGTGAATGTGTGTGGAGGTGGCGGGTCGGGGGAGACACGGGGAGGTCAGTGGTGAACATGACAGTGGCTCATTCTGTCTGTCCTCCTAACAGATCCCTCCAAACCTCCCATGCTCTGTGACCCTGCAGCCAGGGCCTGAAGATACCGGGAAGGTAGGTCACTCCCAAGGGAGCATCTCTCTGGGTGCGGGACACTTGTGTCTCCAGGCCCCTGGCTTTCTCTCTGGGCGGTGCTGGAGCCCTCCCCGTGGAAGCCTCTTTGTGTCTAGGCCAGGCCTATCCTGCCTCAGATAAGCAGTCTCTTCAGACAGGGCAGCAGATCAGGTCTCCCCAGCCCCACATTCGGTTCTGTGCTCAGAGGCTCTCCTGTGTCACTCTCCCTGGCCTCAGTGTTGGCTGCACCAGGACCAAAGTGTTCTCTGGACCACCACTGGGCCTCACAACCTCATATGGCGGTGCAATCATTGCCATTTCACGGGTGGGGAAACTGAGGCTCAGAGGGAAGTGACACCACTGGTGTCACAGGCCCCAGATCTCTGAGCCCCAGTTTCCTCATCTGTGAAATGGGGACAATAGGACGTGCCTCCTGTTGTTGAGACAGTCGAGTGAGACGCTGAAGCCACACACCAGGGCAAGGTCTGCACCCAGGAGGTGCTCCCAGAACAGGGCTGCTGAGGCGCCTGCTGTTATTTCCGGGCAGCTGCCTTGATGAGGAGGGCCACCCACACAAGGCAGGAGTCTGGGGAGTGGAGCCCAGTTAGGGGGTTTGGGGACGTCCTGTGTTGGGGGAGCCGGGGAGCAGTGGTGTGAAGGTCAGATGGGGGAGGCAGCCACAGAGGGAGGCAGCATAGCCCTGGGGCTGAGCACAGGGCTTCCGGGTCAGACGCAGGGGTGCTGGGGCTGCGGGAGCTTGGTGTCTCCATCCAGCATCCTCGTTTGTAAAATGAGAGGGTGGGCTGGCCGTGCTCTCGGGCCCCTGCCCTCTCCAAGGGCCTGTGATCAGCGACCCCTTCCCTATAGGCCTGTGGCGTGGACTATGAAGTCAAAGCCTTCTGCGCAGAGAACCTGGAGGAGAAGATCCACAAGCGGTGAGAAGGGCGCAGCTTCAGCTCCCGGCCTGGGTGTGGGCTGCATGCTGGCAGAGGGAGGGACACGGGCTGTGCAAAGTCCGAAGAAGAGATAACTAACAATACCTGGAAGTGTGCGAGGAGGGGCAGCATATTCCAGCCTTGGGAGCTCTGAGAAGGGCACTCTGGAAGGCTGGCGGGTCATGGAGGGCTTCCTGGGGGAGGTGGCTCAATTGCCCTGACTCAGGCCTCAGCATTTTTTCTTTGCACCACCATACCTGCTTCCTTCATCTCCCTGCCTCTAGTCTTATCCCCTCCAGACTGCATGTCTTTTTATTTTGCTTTGGAAAAAAAATCGAAATTCATAATGTTTTAACCAGTGAGCAAGATGATTCCTGGCTAGCCTGGACCCCCATTTCCCAGTCCTCCTGGGAGGCAGGCCTCAGCAGGAGGTGGGTGGGGGAGGGTGTCGATGGAGGCTTCTAAGACAGGGAGGGAAGTGGGGAAAGTGAACCCACCCCGGGGAGAGGGAGAAGGAGGTCAGTGCGTGCCTCAGAGAGGGGAAGCATTCTCCTGAAGAGGCACAGCCCTGGGCAGACAGAAAACCCAGGCTGGCAGCCGGAATCAGCTGGTCCTGCCTTCTGGGGTGGGCTGCCCAGCTCCGCTCTCACCACGCCTGCTCCTCTTGGGGTCAGGTCCTGCCCTGCCTCCGAAGGGACGGTTCCTGCAGGAGGCTGGCTGAGGCCTTGCAAGCGCTGAGGGAGTGGGCTGTGTTTGCCACCTGGTGGCTACGTGATGTATTGCAGGCATCTCCATCTCCAGCCTGGGCACCTCGTGTATAGGGAGATGGGACCCTTCTCTCTCGCCTCTCTGTCCCCCTTTTCTTCTTAAGACCTGAGACCAGGGGAAAGGAAGGGGCTTGTGGGTTGTGGGAGAGGCCTGGCCAGAGCAGGGAAGAGGAGGCACTATTAACAGCCACCACCCTCACCCCACCAATGGGACATTTAAGTCCCCGCCAGAGTTACTACTAATAATGATATAGCAACTATCATTCATCAAGGGCTCATTAGGTGCCAGACACTGCTCTAAGTGATGGATATGTGTGAACTAATTTAAGCCTGACAGCAGCCGTAAGAGAGCTATTATGTAAAATGCTATTACCATTTTATAGATGAGGAAACTGAGGCACAGAGGTTCATTTATTCAAGGTCATATAGTTAGTGAGGGGAGGGCCAGGACTTTAACCCTGACTCTCCAGTTCCAGGGAATGGACGTGGCTTGTCTGAGAAATGAGGGCGCCAGCATGCCCAGCATGCGACAGAGACTGCTCACTGAGTCCCCCTCCCCTCACCACGGCCTCCTGTTCTTGTGTCCTCCTGAGCGAGCCCCTGTCACCTTCATTGAGCCCATCTCATCTCTGGGCCTCCATCCTCTCACTGAGTCTTTATCCTCTTCACTGGCCTGCAACCGCCTGACTGAATCTGCACCCCTCCACTGAACCCGTCCCCTCTCCGAGCCCCCATTTCTTCATGACGCCCCTGTCCCCCTCTGCATATCTTTATTTAACAGATATTTAACAGGCATTTAGTATATGGCAGGCAGATCAAGGTGCTGAGAATATAGCAATGAACCATTTAGATAGAAATTTCTGTTCTTAAGGAGCTTACTCTACTGGGTGACATAAGGGATGCAGGAAGTGTAGACATAGTCCCTTTCTTACCGTCCTGCTGGGCACCAACACAAAGACCCACGGGAAGCGCTGCCACGGAGTGGTTCAGCCTCTGATGTTGTGGGGGTTCAGAGCAGGAGAGGATCAGAGTGGGTGGATCCAGGCGGGTTTCCTGGAAGAGGAGGTATTTAGCTGGGCCTTGAAGAAGGAAGCAAATGAGGGCAGAAGTGGGAAGAGGGTGTAATAGGTGAGGGGCGCAGTGCAAGCGAAGCTTCAGATAAGACTAGATAGGCCATCAAGCATGACAGTGAGGAAGTGGGGGTGGCTGGGGACAGAATGGGGAGGATGGAGTGGTGCCAGATGGTGACAAGGCCCCTCTGGCAACCTCTGCAGTTTAGACTGGATTCTAAGGCCATGGGGAGCCATGGCAGTTTCTTGAGCAGGAGAGATGTGAGAATTGCATGGAAAGGGGATGGAGGCAAGTGACTCTGGTCATCTTCCGCTCTGCCCATCTCCATTAGGAATTCTGTGCGCCTGGTCATCAGGAAGGTTCAGTATGCCCCGGAGAGGCCTGGCCCCCAGCCCACAGCGGAGACCACCAGGCAGTTCCTCATGTCGGACAAGCCCTTGCACCTCGAGGCCTCCCTGGATAAGGAGGTAAGAGGCTCAGACTTGGTGGGGGGTGGAAGCTGCTCTACAGAGCTGGGACCTCTGACCCCAGCTCTCTATGGCCCCTGGGACCCCTCGGGTAGGAGCTTCTGCCCCCGGCCCAACGACCAACCGGCTTGGCAGAGGGGGTGCGAACCCCCTGCTCTAACCCTGCCAGACCTGAGCTCTAAGACAGCAAACCCTGCTGCAGGAAGGCACGGGGGCTTTCTGCCACCACCCCCATCTTCAGGCTGGCCCCTCCTCGAAGTGTGGGCACCTGTCTCCCTCTCCGGGGCAGCTGAAGGCAAGTGCTTGGAGCGAGACGCAAGTTGAGGCCCCTCAGTGAGGATTCAGAGCTGGGTCCCTCAGTGAGGGGGGCAGCCCTTCCCCACCTTCCTCCTGCTTCCAGACCCTCCTGTGTCTAAAGTTCCAGGCAGCCAGAGCCGGCAGGGACTTGATACCTCACCTAGTCTAACCCCTTCATTGTGCAGATGGGGAAACTAAGACTTAGATAACCTGTTCAAGGTCACACTGCCCTCATCCTTGCTATTGTGGTTATTGTTATTGTTATCACTATTTCTGGTGGCCAAGCTAGGACTAGAGCCCAGGAATATCACCTTCTAATTCAGTTATCTCTCAAGGTCCCACAAAGGAACTAAAGTCTAACATGCCCGGTGGTTGAGCATCGGTGGGAAGTGGCTGATGAACTTGGGGCCGGTGTCAGAGTGGCCGAGGTCTGGGGAGCCCAGGAGATGCGGGTGGAGCCTCTTCTCCCTCCCCCTTACCTGGATCTTTGAGACCCTCTGATCCAACCCTTGTCCCTTCTTATGCCCCCCAGATCTATTACCACGGAGAACCCATTAGTGTCAACGTCCATGTCACCAACAACACCAACAAGACAGTGAAGAAGATCAAGATCTCGGGTATCCCGGGCAGAGGGCCAGCCCAGGGGCGGGCAAGAGGCAGTCCTCCCAAGGGCTGGGGTAGCTGGAGGCTCTCCTCTGTCCACAGCCTTGTGAATAACTACTGCTCTAAGCTGAAGGGTAAGGCTTTTGAGGCTGGTAACACAGGCTGCTTATTGGCCAGGTAATAAGTTTACTGTTTAAGCTGCCTCTTCTCTTAGGTCCCCTGGGTTCTGGACAGAGCTGTCCTTGAGGGGAAGACTTTTGGTTATGAAAGGGAATGGGTGTGTTTGGGACTGCCCTTTGGGTGGAGGATGGGGACTGATTCCTGCAGAAGCCCCTGAAGACTCTGGCCATTGCCTAGGGCTGAACATCCCCAACTCAGGGGAACCTGGGATGCCTGGGAGCTGCACCCTGGCTCACATCACCTTGGTTCCCTCTTCCTCCCCAGTGCGCCAGTATGCGGACATCTGCCTTTTCAACACAGCCCAGTACAAGTGCCCCGTGGCCATGGAGGAGGCTGAGTAAGTGAGCACAAGCCCGGCCTTGGATGCGTGGGATTGGGTGGGGAAAAGAGAAGCCCTGGGTCAGGCCTGGATGGCTCTTCTCCACCTGGCAGTGGGCTGAGCCTCAGAATTCCTTGCCACTCAGAGTAGCTGATCCTCAACAGTGTTTTAGAAGCCATCTACTTGATTTAGCTACAAGGAAATGCATGCTATGGTCAGGGAAAAGACCCACTAAAACTAGAATGACAAAATAAGAGCTAATGAATCTAAGAGGACTAGGGTCACGGAGAGAAAAGAATAATTACACTGTATCAGAAGCCTAGATTGAAGGGAGATACTTTGCTCTGAGCTTCCTGGCAGTCCAAGGCAAAGAGGGAAAGACACCAGATAGGCAGCTTTTCTTGTCTGATAAAGGAATAATCCAGTTCATTGGGTAGAAGAGGTGTGTGTGGGAGGGTAGATAATAATTATATATAAAAAAAAGTCTGGGTTTGAGAAGAGCTACTATGGTTTAGCATGGAACTTTGTCCCAAACTTGTCAGCAGCTAAGGCAAGAGGAACAATCAAGTGAAACATCTCTTCTCACCTAGAGGAAGTAGATGCTCCCACTGGAAGACACACTTGTTTTTTCTCCCGGCCCTGCAAATAATTTTCGGGGGGCAATTGCACTTCATGTAATTTTTCATATATGTGTGTATTAATTTACATATAATAGCAATCGGTATTTTTGCAACTTAGCATTTTTTAAATGTTACCACGTGGTCTTTGAGATCGTTTTTAATGCCTAAAGGTAAACAGGCTATGACTGGATCAAACATTTCCCTATTGTTGGATGTCCACTCTTGGTTTAAAAAAAATCAAAGCCACGAGGCATAGATTCCTGTTGAGGGGTGGGGGGTACAATGAAGTGCCTCTAGAGCCAGGGTAAATATCATCCCCAAAGAGTGGAAAATCCAGAGTCCTCCAATGGCCCCGCATGTAACAGACATCAGCCTGGATGGGGGAGGTGTTCACACTCAGGGTCCTGCTTAGTCCTCACGAAGGCCTGGGTGCCTGCACCCAGCATGTGGAGGAGGAAGTGGAGCCAGAGAGGTGGCATTTGCTCGGTCTCACAGAGCCAGCAAGTGGCAGAGCTGGGGCTCGAACCTAGGCCGGCTGACTCCAAGTGTTGGCTGGGCTGCGTGCCGGCTCTCTCACTGTTGCTCAGGGGCCTGGAGAACAAGAGCAAGTAAAAACAGAGCAGTCAGAACACTGGACACTCGAAGGACAGATCTGAGCTCAAGCGAGTAGGGTTTTCATCGTGGAACCCAGGTGGTGGGCGTATGGGTGTTCACCGCACAATTCTTTCAACTTTTCTAGATGTTTAAAATTTTTTTGTAATAAAATATTAGAAAACTAAAGTCCATGCTCTCTCCACTAAAACATCCGCATCAAGCAGCAGTACATTGAATTTTTCAAAACTTGCAGCTACTTACAAACCATGAATGAAGTTGTTGGATCATCCCAGAGTCACTGGTGTTTGCGTGTGGAGCAGAGATGTGCCTCTGTTGGGTGGCAGTGTCTTTCTGCCGGAGCTGGGCCTGGCCCTGTGGCCCCTGCCGGGGAGGGAGGCTTGGAGCAGGGCCAGGCTCGATGTCCTGGCTGGGCTAGGGGTGAGGGCTGGGGTTGGCTCTGGGGGAGGGGGTTGCGTCTCCACACCTGTCTTCCTTCTTCCCAGCGACACAGTAGCGCCCAGCTCGACGTTCTGCAAGGTCTACACGCTGACCCCCTTCCTGGCCAACAACAGAGAGAAGCGGGGCCTTGCCCTGGACGGGAAGCTCAAGCATGAAGACACGAACCTGGCCTCCAGCACCCTGTGAGGACCTGCCCCTGGATGCCCCCCCTCCCCAAAGGGGCCACACCCACCATGGTCCCAGCAGGCCCAGCCCAGGCTCGGGCCACCCTCTCCCCAAGCATTGTCCAGGGCCCATCCTCAGGAGCTTGACCTGCCAAGGAAGCTGTCCCACTGCCCCAACCCTATCCAGGGGTGACCCAGAGAACGAGATGGACCCCTAGACCCAGCTCCCTTGGTCAGTGCTGGGCTCTGCTGGCTTGCCTAGGGGAGGGCAACCTGGAGGGACTTCCTGCAGGAGGCAGCAGCTCCTGACCTAGTGTCTTCAGTCAGATGGGGGTGTCCCTGGGGCAGAGCAAGGCTGGGAGGAAGGGAGTGTCTCCTGGAAGGATCCTAGCAGGAGAGGATGAATCAGGAGGGCCTGGGGAGTCTGGAGAGATGAGGGAAGTGAGCTGGGCTGGACCAGATCTGGGGGTGCCCCTCAAAGGCAGGGATTCCAGGGCCGTATGGTCACTCCTCCCTCTGGTCATCACTGACCCTCTGAGGCCACCCTGCTCTAGCAGAGCCCAGGGGGTGTGGGGAACCCATCTTACCCTACCCGCGAAGTCTGGCCCTTCAATGAGGCGTTGGCCTCCTCTGCAGCACCCCTGCCTCCACTCTCCACACGGGCCGTGTGCTCCAGCCCAAACGGTCTCTCACCAGCCCCCGCACAGGCTGCCTGCTCACTTCAGGGCGTCTGACCTCTTCTTCCACGCTGGCTCAAGTCCTCCCTGCCTTCAAAGCCCACTTGAGGCTCCACCTCCTCCAGGGTCCTCCCTGATACCCTCTCCTCTCCTCCGCCAACTCCTCGCTGAACTCCCAGCCCAGCCCCTTGTAACCCACGGGCTGCTGAGCAGGGAGAGAAGCAGAGTCCATCCACTGAGAGCAGGAAGGGGCCGCTGCTCCCTGCACCACTGGGACACAGGCCCTGGGGGAAAGGGGCCGATGGGATGGGGCGCACAGCCAGATATGGAATGCCACTCCCAGGGCCCGCTCCCTGAGGGCAGAGCTCACCTTTCTCACACGCTGGGCTCTGCTTGCACATGGTGGTTGAGTGGCCCAGGAGAGGGATGGATGGCTGCTGCCCCCCACTGCGCCCCACTCCCACCATGTCTCGTCCACCCATGAACCGGCTTCCCTATGTCGCCGTGCAGGTTGAGGGAAGGAGCCAACAGGGAGATCCTGGGCATCATTGTTTCCTACAAAGTGAAAGTGAAGCTGGTGGTGTCGCGGGGTGGGTAAGTACTCTAGCCCAGCCCAAGACCCTTGAGTACAGAGGGTCATGTCCCTGACGACCCGCAGCCGCACACCCCCACAGCCCCACAGCCCGCTGCTCCATTCTGCCTGGTTGCCAGATCTTCTAACGGCATCCACCTTGAGGGTGAGCTGGGCTTGAGGACTTCCTGTTCCTTCTCTTCCTCTGCCCCTTTTCCCCTCCCCCTCAGAGGCCTTCAGCCCCTCCCTTGCCCCCCATCTTTCTCTCCTCCTCCTCCTCTTCCCTATCCCGTGTCTGGGGGCCTGGGGGAGACGTGTCTGTGCTGTGGGCTCTCCAGGGGGTGCTGTGCCCCTCCTCATGTCTCGGGGCACAGCACCCACCCCAACTCATGCCCGGGCTGATCTGCTGGGGAAATGGCTACAGGGGCTCAGAGTGCCGGAGCTGGGTCGGGTATATTCCGACTCCCCCATTTTACAGATGGGGAAACAGGTCCAAACAGTTCCCCAAACATTTCCTGAAGTCTCCTTCCTTAATCTCAGGTCATGGGCTCGGTGCTGGGGTCCCGGCAGTGGACCAGACATAGGGCCTGCCTGGTGCAGAGTCTGCTGGAGGCTCAGAAAGAACTCTCACTTTTCCCCATATATTGGGTCTACATCTTGTTATAAACCTAGAATTGGGATTTCTAATTTGTCAGAGGATTTTTTTTTTTCTAATTCTTAAATTTCTATGAAAAGGTTGAAAAGCTAAATAGCATTAGACAGAGTCCCCTTTATTGTTAGAACAATGCCTCGTGCAGGTGGCAGTGTGTAGGCCTGAGCACATAGTATAGGATCCCAGGGCTGTGACTCCTGCAGGACCCACAGTCTGCCTTCAGGTCCTTCTCTGAGGGATCCTCGGTGAATCCGAAGTGCCTCCTTCTGCCATGAGAGAGTCCTGGCCTCCCCCGGCAGGCGGCACAGGGCCTAGTCTCCTTCACAGATGAGGATCCTGGGGCTCAGTACTGCTTGGCGGGGGGTTTGGCTGAGCAGGACCTGGATCTCAGTTCCCCCAGCAGGGGCAGGGCTAATGCTATGTCTGTGTGTCCCCCAGTGAGAGGTTACAGCCGTGCAGGGGGCGGTGGGAGTGTGTCTCAGGGTCTTCTCCACCCCAGCGGGCAGTAGAGGTGGTGAATGAACGTGCTTTCTGTTTTCTTCCTCTCTGAACTCTCCTGACCACTTCTCCCGCCTCCTCTGACCCACCCAGCCTGTTGGGAGATCTTGCGTCCAGGTAAAGTCCCTCCCTTTGACCTGATCAACCCATCTTCCTGGAGGGCCCGGAGACTATTGGTCTGACCATCCAGAACCACAGGGCGCCGGGTTGGAAGGATTCTTAGTGGTCACTTTCGATTGCCAGACTCAGGCATGTGCTCAGACTAGAACCCTCTCCAGAGGGACTGAGGAGATGTAGTTTCTCCTTTAAAAACCTCGCCCTGCTCTTCTATCCCACACAAGTGACAAGGACCTTTGTGGACAGCAAAGCCCGGCTTCATTGATCAGGGAGTGGCCCCCAGTTAGTCAGAATTACAGGATATTTTAGAGAAACGCAGGCTTCATGGCTTTCAAACTTCTACATTAATGAGAATTCACTGCGGGCCGAGTGTTGCTAAGGAGAGGTCCTGAGGAGATATGCTTTTGTAGACAAGATTCCTTGGACAAGAAGAAGCTTGTAGACAAGAAGCCAGCTGGATCCATGTACATTCCAAAAATGCATGTGCCCCAAATGCAGTGGTTTTGCCTGCTCCTGTCACAAGATGGCAGTATTGCTCATCCCAAGAAATCTTAGTCCGTTTGGAGAAGTGAAATCAATTCAGTTCAGTTCAGTTCAATATAATTCAGTAAAGATTTCCTGAACCCGGGCTTTTGCTCAGCCTTGTGCTGGGTGCCTAGGTCCCAGAGAGGAATCAGACACGCCCCCTGCCCTTGATGGCTGATGGCTTGGTAGAAGGTTAAGGTCCTGATTCTTCCATCCATGTCTTGTATGGCTTTAATGAAAGTTGGCGAACTCCATCTTCCACTAGCTTCCATTCTGATAGCTCACTCTTCCAAGTGAACCTGGAGAAGCAATCCTCTTTGGAAGCAAAAATAAAGCCAAATTGTTTCAACAGCCTTATGAAACCCCCACATTCCTATCGAGGGGAAGTAATGATTCTGGCAGGCACAGCTTCACAGTTTAACCCTGTCTTTTTCTTACATCATCTCCCAGAAGTGGTTCTAGAAGGTGGGTATTGTTGTCTCCATTTTCCAGATGGGCTCAGTGAGACTTGAAGATGTAAAGTATCCCCTAGGGAGTGGTGGGGCTGGTGGAACAGACCTTTCTGGTTGCACAGCTTGTGTCCTTGACTGCTCTGTTCCCTTGTCCCTTCCCCCCCAGCTGGGCCCTGGGCAGCAAGATCAATAAGATAAGGCTGTTTCTGGAGTCGCTCACAGTTGACAGGGCCTCCTAGGATGACACCACCCCAAGCTGAGAGGAGGAGCTTTCAGGGCTCCTTTTGTCAGAGTAGAGAGCCAAGGGTGGCTGGGAATCACCATCTCAGTGCTGAGCTGTTATGACACAGTGGTTAAGGGTGTGAATTATGGAGTCAGAATCCTGTCTTTCACTTCCCAATAATAGCTGTGTGGCCTTGGGCAAGATACTTCTTCTCCTTCTGCCTCAGTTCCCCAGTCTGTACATTGGGTGTAATAATAGGGTGTTGTGAAGATTAAGAGTTACTCTAGAATAGTCCTTGGCACAGAGTCGACATCATGTAAGCGTCTGCTCTTGTTATTATTCTGTCCGTCAGGGCCAAGGGGAGAGCAGGCCCAGGCAGAAGCACTGGCGGGTGGCAGCACCTCCCCCGTTCTTCCCTGCCATCCCCACCCTTGGTCCCCACATGGCCTCGAGGCTCCATGCACAATGTAGACGGTCCTGCGGACTAGGTCCCATCCAACTTGAATTTAATTAAACTGACCTCTGCCGTGTGTCTTCCAGATGGCAGGGGGCTAGGGCCACCTGAGCACTTTTACAGGAGCCTCCTGGAGATGTTGGGAAATGGGATGGAGTGAGGGTGAGGGGAGTTCCAACCAGGAAGTTGGGATGGGCAGTGTCAGAGAGGGCTGGGCTGGCTGCGGTGTTTTGAGGTTGCCAGGGTCCCGGGGCACCTCTGGCGCCACCAGTGACCAAGGTGCACACTGTCCTGGGCAATTTTTTTCCCATCCCTATGCCTCCTCCCAGCTCGTGGGAATCCAGGGATCCTTCTCAGGAAAGAGGAGGTTTCCTTTTCTTTTTGGAGCCAGGAGAAGAGGTCTCCTCCTTCAACTCCCAGAGATACTGAGGCTCAGAGAATGGCAGACCTGGGGCTTGAAGCCTGATTTCCTACCCCTCAGCCCAGAGCTACCTCCTCAGACCATGAAACCCTCCCAGTCCTCAGACTGACAGGGCATTGAGTCTCATAGCCTGAGATTCACTCGCGGCTCACTGGGTCTGGGTCTCTGTTTCAGTGATGTGGCCGTGGAACTGCCCTTCACCCTAATGCATCCCAAGCCCAAAGAGGAACCCCCACATCGGGAAGGTGAGCAGGATCTGTGGGTCACTGGGGAGGGGGTTTCCAGACAGCTGACCCAGCTGCCATGTTTCCCTGTCACACCACCTCCCTCTGGGTCAGCCTTTAGCACGGGGTCACCCCTCTCCCCCAGCTCCGCAGGATCTTTTGTGATTTGCATCCACCTCCCCTGGGAGACAGAGGGTCTGGCTCTGTTCTCCATGGGGCGGGGAGGCTGGGAGTGGACATGGGGGCACTGGCCATGCTTGGAGCCCCCTTGTCTTGCATCCAGGTGTGGGAGAAGGGGCTGCATGGATAAGACAGCCCCTGGACACACCATCCCCATCATTTTTCCAAGATTTTCCTTAAATCTATGTTTCATTTGGAAGAGGCAACATCATAGTATGTACCACAAAAAAAGAAAACGTTCACTCAATTAAACTATGTAATGCCATTGATTGTAAAACATACCCCAAGTTCAGAGATGAGAAAATGTGAAAAATGTCTTAGAGTTAGTGAAAGTCATGCAGGCAAGAAATGAATCGAAGTCATGTTGGCGACATGCCAGAAGGAGCAGGGCCCAGAGGTGTATCTGTCCTCCTGGGGCTGTGCTGGGTCTCCGGGGTCCTTCCTGGACTCTCCTCCCTGCCTTTAGGATGATTTGGGGTGTTTCCAGACCAGGGACCAGCCCTCTTTCCCCACTCCCCGTCTTCCTTTGCCCTCCCCATCTTAGCCTAGATGTCCCGGGGTGGGGACCTGTACCCACCTGCCCCTACACCTGCCCACTCTCCACTAACCCATGGGTGCCTGCCCGCCCTGTGTTTAGTTCCAGAGAACGAGGCGCCAGTAGATACCAATCTCATAGAACTTGACACAAAGTAAGCCAAACCCTGCCTGCAGACGTCTGGGGGGCGGGCCTCGGGCGGTGGGCGGGGCGACGGGTCATTTGCATATATGCCTATTAACCCTGAGGAGCAGCTGGTCTAACCCCGTCTGCTGAGAGCCGCCTCTGCTCGCCTCTTCAGCAACCCGCTTGCCTGCATGTGACTTGAAGGACCCTCCGTGCCTGTTCCTCTTCCTCCTGCCTTGGTGGGGTCTGTCTTCCTCCCTCGTCCTTGCACGTCCGTCCGTCAGTCCGTTCGTCCATCCACAGCGCCTGCTCGGCTCACACAGGGCTGGTTCGTGGCCCTGGGCTGGGGCTCTCCTGCCCCGCCTGCGCCCAGCGGTGGAATCAGGCTGTGGGGTGGGGAAGGTTCTGGTGATCTTGTTGCTTCCGACTCCTGAGGACTGATGTGGATCTCCCTGTGGTCAAAGGCCATCGTGTCACCAGACAGTGGCCAGAGGGGGAGGACCTGGGCCCACATCATGAACCACCTCCAGGGCCAAGCATCTTTCTCACTCCAGCTCCAAATCCACCCTTCCCTTGTCACCTGGGAGATATTTGGGATTGGGGTCTTAAGTCACCCCATGAGGACCCCCCCATGCGGCTGGCTGAATTCTGTGGGGCAGGGGACTCGGTGGGCCTGAGTGGATATGTTTTATGAAGGGAACTCACTTTTCTTAGAAGCAGTCTTTAGTCCTGAAACCCCACTCGGGCACCCTCTTCCCCACCCACCCTTCCTCTGTTCCTCTATTTAGATATGCAGTCCCCCCCTCCACCCCCCATCAAAGATCCCTCAGGGTGGAATGTGAGCTGCCACTTCCTCAGAGAAAAAGCCTTCAAGGTTTTCTCTTCCAGTAAGCCAAGCCCACTCCTTCCTGTGCAGAAACAGGAGTGCTTCCTGAGGGTCGTTCTTTGGGTGGGTGGGTGGGGTTACTTGGGCTTGCTCTTGGGGGATTCAGAATGTGCTGTGAAACTGCTGGTGGCCTGGCCTCTCACAGTGGGAATGTGTTCTTCCTCTGGCCCCAGCCCAGCCACACTGCCCCCTGTATGATTTGCCCCCTCCAACCCTTCAAGAACTGGGTCACTTTCTAGCCCTTAGGCATGGAAGTGAAACTTGTGCCTCCCTCTGGTATTTCCACAACTGGCTGGAGTCCAGATGTGACCAGTCTCACTGTCACTGGTGGGCATTTCAGATGTGCCAGCCTGGCAGGCCTTTCTGCCCAAGGCCAGCCCCAGAGGCCAGCCTTTGACCGCTCTGGACAAGCTTCCTTTCCCTGCCCTGCAAACACGGCCCGTTTTCCTTATTTCTCCCACCAGCGATGACGACATTGTGTTTGAGGACTTTGCCCGCCAGAGACTGAAGGGCATGAAGGACGACAAGGAGGAGGAGGAGGATGGTACCGGCTCTCCACAGCTCAACGATAGATAGACGGGGCTGGCCTCGCGCGGGCAGCCCCAGGTCCACTCTCACGCACTAGGATGCTTACTTATCTTCTTCCTGTGCCCGTCCCACTCCCCTTTGTTCTTCCCCTTTCTACCAGGGGCCCCAGCGGTCTTCCAGGTTACCGTGGGGAGCCTCTGGCCTCAGGCCCACATCACCATGCCAACAGGGCCACTTGCACCCCTTTCACCCCCTCACTGCAGTCACTTCTCCATCCCCCCTCTTTTCCTTCTGACCTCCAGAAAGGCCACCACGGCTCTGGCCTTGGAACCTGACTTGGGATGGGGAGGATGGGGCACGAGGGCTTGGGGGGGGGTGGGATGAGGGCTCAAGACACGTGAGAGGGTGTCCACAGTCCCAGGTGGTTAACACAGTTCTGGCAGCTAAATAAGACGACCACATTGAAGGCCACCCTCTTCTGGCTGGGAGGGGCAGACCTGTGGATAGATTCTCAATGCCTTTTTGCAGTTCGGACCCACCAAACACCTCCCTTTCCACCCCCGTCCCTGCCCCGTGTCCCTCTGTGTCTGACAGTGACACTGGTTTGTAGACCCCAGGAGTGGAGAAAAGCAACTGGACTGACTTTCTTACCAGCAGTTACCTAGTCTAAAGCAAGCAGTGGGAACGAGCCCAAGTCTGTTTCAGTATCTTCAGGACGTAACATCCTAGCTACCTTGTATCCTATGTGTGTGTCCTATTTATCAATATGCACAGAGAGAGAGAGAGAGAAGGGAGGGGTCTTCAGAACGCACGGACCCCCAGCAGAGTGAGCTGAAGCTCCTGAGGAGGTTTCCTGAGGGTGGCTCTGAGAGATGGGGGCAGGGGCGGGACGATGAGAATCTGTCCTGTTCCCTCTCTTTGTAGACTTGAGAGCAGTCAGCGATTCTGCAGGAAGCAAGGCTGGAGATCCAGAGGGGGCCAGGGCCATTGGTATCCTCCGGCATCTCCTTGCAGTTCTGGGCCCGCAGGCTGAGAGCGCCTGAGGCCACCGTGCGCACAGTCAAGGGGGTCCTTCTCAGAAGGTGGTAGGGTCCCTCGAGATGCCCTCACCCAAAAGGAAGGGGACTGCAGGGTAGCAAGGAACCCTTTGTTTCCTGGGGGAGGTGATGACCCTCCAGTAGTTCCCAGTGTCATGGGTATTCAGGACCCATTGGCTGGTATTGGTGTGATCGGGACCTGGGACGTTTCCAGGGCAACAGGGCGGGCAGATGATGAGGTAGAAAGTCTTACAAGGTATCTGTTCTTGTCTGGCCTTTTGATGCTCACTTACTGTGTGACCTTGGGCAAGTTCTTTTCCCTCTCTGGGTCTCAGTTCTTCGCCTAGAAAAGGGGTGAAAAACCAAGGGGTTTGACCAAATGATCACAAAGGGCCGTCCCATCTCTGGCCTCTAAGAATTTGTGAACATTAGAGCTTCTGGTCTGGTGAGCGAAGCCAGAGCTGCTGACTGTTCTGTCTGCCTCCAGAGGGGATTCACTGGACCCCGCAGGTGGCAGGGCCATGGAGAGCTCCTAGCCCACCACACATGCCCCCCTCCCCTTGCCACCCAGGCCTGGGAAGGGCCCTTCTTGGGCCCCTGGGGAGTTGCCTGTGGCCAGCGCTAGCAGGACTCTCGGCCCTAGGGCCCGAGTGTTACAGACGGACAGAGCTTGTATTTGCTGAGGCTTGGTCGGGGGTGTTGTGATAGGGCCTCCAGTACCTTGCAGGCCCCTGTGGATGCAGACTCCCTGACGTTTGCTTTCTACCCAAGCAAATATGGGGATCTCTCTTCAATGCCTGCTCCCTTCTATCTCTATCCCACACTCACCTGGAAAGAGTGACAACAAATGTTATACAAATTTGATCTCAACCCTTTTCAGCCCAGCCCCTCCAGGGGTGGACTGTGAAACCATTTCCCTTGGTGATATTACCCACTGCTCAGGCCTGGCACTGCACCCAGCCTTCTCTTCTGAATCTCATGAAGACTCAGCCCAGGTCAGAACCAAGTCAGCTCAGGGCAGCCACACTCCCCGGGCCAGTCGTGGAGTCATAGCTGCAGGTGCCCCAGGCATCCAGCCCGTATGAAAGCTTGCCAGGCAGTTTGCGCCTCCTTTGGGCAGCTATAGAGTTGATGAGATGCTGAAACAACACATGGCAAGTATATGTTCTCCAGTGTTGTCCTCTGGAACCTTTGGAGCTGGTACAAGACCCTTTAGGATTTGGGGTGATCACTCCCTTAGAAACCTCTTCCCCCATCCCTAACCTGTGCACACAAAAGATTTGTGGGATTGGTTTCTTGAGCCTCCTCCATCTCACTCACCCTTTTGGGTTTATCCCTGTGTTTCCCTGAAATTTCTCCAGTTGCAGGAAGCATCATAGCCCCCTCCAGCCTTTCACTCTTCGGACACAGGAGTACAGAGGGGCAGTGGTCAAGTTCATTTGAATTCAGCTTCTCTGCTCAGTGCCAAGCACTGGAGACACAGAGATGGGTCAGTGCCAGCCCCTGTCCTCAGGAAGCTCATGGTCAGGGGAAAGTATGGGGAGAGTAACGGAGCCATTGCATTCAGGCTCCATGGCTGCTGGTAGTCTGTATAGTACCTTGACATAAATTGGAAATGGTGCCCCTTCCGGGTGGATTCAGCCCACGTTAGAATGTGCAGCTTTGTGAGTGGCCCTCAGGCTGGAGGTTAGCCCCACCTGCCCCTGGGCCGGGCGTCCTCCTGCGCAGCCGTGCACTACAGCCCAGTGGTGGGACCCTTGGGCTGGAGTGTTTTCTTCAGCCTCTTCCTGAGAGCAAAGTGCAGATCATCTTTCCAAGCTTCTGGTCGGCTCCAGACCCCACTCCTCCTGCAGCGCGCAAACATGACTGAGTCCTTCTCTGCAGGGCGCCTCTCCATCCAGACTCAGCCCTGGAGTCTCATTCTGGAGTCAAGTGAGGCCTTGAAGTGAAACTGGGGGTGGGGGAGCCCTGCTGGGCCCCAGGCACCAGCCCACAGTGTGGGCTCTTTCTTGCACACATTTGGAGCCTGTGCTGACTACGCAGCTCCACCCAGGGACTTTCCAGTGGGCCGTGGGGGTGGCATGTAGGTAGCAGTCTGGGCAGGAAGGAAGAGTGTGGCCCTGGTGAAAACCCCCAGGCAGAGGGCCAGCTGGACTTCCTCAGCTTTCCAACCTACAGAAGAGTTCAGTCCCTGCGAGGATAGGGACTGGTTTATTTGGCTGGACTCCACGGGCCTCCTCAGTCTTAAAGCCCAGACATGTGAGAGTGGGATCCCTTGGGGTGTTGGTTCAGCTGGGGAGTTGCTGACAAGCTGCTTCCCACATGGTGCAGTGAAGAGCGTGCTGGCCTGGAACTGCACAGCGCCTCTCAGTCCTGGCTGTCACCAACCGGCGGAGTAGCCTTGAGCAAGTCACTCAACCTCTTGGGTTCGATTTCCCTAACTGTAAAATGGGACGGTAATCTCTTTCCCACCTGACTCAAGGAATTGTGAGGCCCAGATGAGAGGAAAGGCAGTGGAGATGAAGGTTAGCTCTGTAAGTTGCAAATGGCTGCACAGGCCATGGCGCTGCCACTGCAGGGGAGTCACCCAGGGTCACACAAGAAGTTGGCTGTGGCCAAGCCCTCCTCCCACCCGTCTTCATCCCCTGCCCCTTCTCATGTAGGCGGATGTCAGCCAGAATCAGATGCAGCCAGTTTGGCTTTGGTGGCCCAGCCTAGAGGGAAATCCAGATACATTCAGGAATGCTGTGCCCACAGAGAGTGGTCCCAGCAACCAGGACAGAGAGACAAGACGTGGATATTGCCAGTGATTGGGATGGGGGCATCTTGGACCCTCCCAGGCCTGGTGTCATCCACATCTCCCATCTCTCAGACCCCACAGAGGCCAGGAAGCCCTGGCTCTGATCTCAGGTTAGGAAGAGCCACCAGCCCCCAGGCCCCGGAAGGACTGGAGCACTCCTCCATTGAAGAACCCCAAAGGTGAGGTGGAAGAGAAATTGCCTACCCCTTCCCTTCCCAGTCGAAGGTCCCCTCCAGGATCTACTGGAGCCTCCAATGCTTCTGGGTGACACTGAGAGGGATTCGGGCCAGGGAGAACCCAGGCCTCCTCCCCTGAGAGCTGAGCCCCAGCTGACCTGTTGCCCAGTGGATTCGGCAGCCCGCAAAGGCAGTGTCTCTCCTGCCAAGCACTGGGGACTGGACGTTCTCCACCCATCCCAGAGGGCAGCAGTAGGCCCCAGTCTTGAACTCTTATAGGGTCTCATGGACATAGGCCTATAGCTGTTCTGATGTTTTTCTTTTTAAAGTCAACAAGGACCAAAACAAACTGCCCCCACCCTTGTTCATAAGCCTGCATTGGGCCTGGCATTTTGCCATCCAGGGCCAGGCAGCTGCATCACTTTGTCCTCCCTCCAGGATTGAAATGGCCTACCTGTGGGGCAGGATCCCCACCTCTGCCACTCCCCTGCAGGGTCACTGCACAGGGGCTTCAAAGAGAGGCCTATTGAAGGGGGAGCATCCTCCCCCATCACTGTCACCCCACTCCTCACCCCAAAAGGGAAGTCAAAGCACAGGTCCCCAGGACCCATGATTTGTAGACACTCTGACACAGTGGTTTTCAAACCAAGTGCTCTGGAACCCCTGGGGTTCCACAGAGCTTTGTCAGGAGCTGCTAAGGTGGGAAGGTGGGGGTGGAGGCAAAGGCTATGTCTCCAGTCCCACCCCCACTCCCACTTCCACCAGAACAACTCTGCTTTTATCTGTCTTGCCTGTTGAGCTTTCTCCTTCAAACTTTCTTTTGAAGAAAAACTTCAAACTACCATCCTGAGGTTTGATCTTAGACCAGCAAGCACAGGTTCTATTCTTGCTTTTCATGTTGGAATGGCTCCAGCATCCCAATACAAAGTATCTTTGTATTGGAACCTGGGTCACAGTCCCAGGCCCAAGCATTTGCTTATTCACCTGCGCGTACACACACGTGTACCCATTTGATGGCTTTGTGGCCTGCTCTCCCTGAAGCTCTGGCCTGGCTTTGATTTGGGCAGGGGCCTGGTGCTCAGTGAGGATGGGTCTTGACCCTGATACTGGCCCATGCAGTGTGGGGGACGTGAAGCAAGGAACCAGTCCCAGCCCCACCCCAGGACTCGTGTCTGTACCCCAATGTGACACCCCACATCCCTGGCCCAGGCCCACAGGAGAAGAGATGGAGCAGTGTGAGGGGAGAAAGAGAAACTAGAGTCAGGAGCTTCTATACATACAGCCACGTGGATGGAAGTCCGGGGTTTCATAAAAGAAACACTGTGGGAGGACCTTATGACAAAAGTGCCTCCTGTGAGGGCAGGATCTCTCCAGAGACCTTTTAGGCAGTGAGTTTCCCTCGAGTGATTCTAGTAGGATTCCACTCCCACATCTGTGGACAACCAAGTATGGGGGCAACAGGAGGATGCCTGAAGAGAGGCTGGTCCCCTACCTGCAGTTCCCCAAATTCTCTCCTTGCTGGCCTGCCCCTCTGCCGAGGCCCCTCACCGGGGATGACTAATGGAGTGGGCACTTTGGGAGACCTGGACTAGCCCTTGGTTCAGAATCTTGCCTGGGCCCCCCACCCAGGCATTCTAGGTGAAACGTGAGGCTCGGGGCACAGCAAGCCATGTGGCATGGGAGAAAGAGTGCCAACTCATGTTCTCCGTTCAGTCTGAGTGTGCCCTTGGGAACCTGACCTCAGTTTCTCCATATGTAATTTGGGGCCAGTGCCAGGCTCTGCCAACATCACAGGAATTACTGCAAAGGCGGGGGGGTTAGAGGAGGGGTGGGGAGCCTCACACACTTGGGGCACAGTCCTGGCCTGCACTGCAGATCATGAGTCCTCGGGGGAATGAGTGTAGGATGCGCTGTCTTCCTGGGGTGTCCGCTCAGTGTTAAGGTCTAGCCACACTATGAGGGGCCTGCCTCTTCCTGCCTAACGGGAGCCAGCGCTCAGCAGGGCACAGTGACTGTGTGGATACCAGGCGTGAGCAGTGATGGGTGGCTGGGACAGGTGTCCAGGTCTGTAGCCCTTGTGTTAAGTGATTATTTTGTGACACCCTCATGCCTGGGCCATCTGCCAGGTGTATCTGTTGTACCTGTGGCATTCCTTATTGTGTCAGATAAGTTATTACAGTTTATTCAACTCTAACAGGACAAATGAACAAAAGAACCATACATAGGAGACCATTAAAGGTCTTTTGTGACAGGCGCCTCTGCTTTTATTTCTGTCTCATAAGCCCATGGCAGGACATAGACCAGCAAATGCTATCCCTGCTGCCTGGGACTGGCGGACGGCTCCGTGGCTGGCTCAGGGGTTTTCTTCCCTTGTCTGTGGCTCTAACTCTAATCTGGTCCCTGCACCCCTTTCTGGAGACTGCCAAGTCTCCCCACTCTGCTATTTACCTTATGGCCTCAGGGAAGTTGCCAAACCTCTGATCCCTCTCAGACACCACTGGATCCCGTGACCCCTGGTCTGCTCCTGGGGTGAAGCCGTCCCGTGTTTCCTTTGGCACTACAGACCACTTCAGCTGGAGTCCTGCCTCAGCCCGGTTCTTATTCAGTTCTCATCTCCTGCTCTGCTGGGTCCCCTGAAGTCACTTCAGTTTTCTATGACTGACTGACTTGCTGTTCCAAAAGAACACACAGGAGGAGTGGGGATACAGGTGAGGAAGATGCGAAGTTCTCAATGATAATGTACTATGTTAAGACAAAAGGAAGATACCAATGAATGTAAGAGGACTTCCCTAGAAAATTGATTATATATGAAAAACATTTTTTTTTTTTTACATCCCTGTAAAGTAATGTGCAACTTAGATAAAAGCATTGCCCTCCTGGTTGGCCAGAAGGTGGTCTGTTGCCCCTGATGCTCTCTTCCAGCAGAGAAGGGTGGTGGGAAGACACTGACATTTGAATCAAGAGACTTGAGCTAGAGCTTTCGTTCTGCCCTCCCATGTGGACTGTATCCATTTGAGTCCAGATAAACAGAGCCTATGCCAGTATTTCAGAAGCAGGAATTCAACAGAAGAAACTGGTTATAAAAATGTTGCAAGAGTTGAAAGGGCAAATGGGATGTGAGGCAACCCAGAGATCAGGTACAAGAGGAAACCACTACCACTGGTAGGGTGGGAGGACAGGGAGAGGAGGTGGCGTTATGGAGGAGGAACCAGGGCAGCCCAGCAGGGACATTGAGGGAGAGGGTCTCTGAGGAATCCAGACCACAGAAGAAACACAGCTGTGCTGGGGACGCTGCCAGAGCAGAGAGAGTGGGAGAAATACTCTGGTTTCTCCTCTCCTCCCACCCTCCAAGTTCATGCCCGTGCCTCCTGTTGGCAGAATCTAATTAAAAGCTGATTTTCACGGAATCTTGGGAAATGTAGTTGGCAATGGTCAGTGCCCTGTGATACAGAGAAAGAGGTTAGGGGATTAGATCTGAGACCAAATAGGCAAATCACCAACTGTCCCTTAATCTTCTCATCCAAAAAATAGAAATAATCACATTGGCCTGGATACTACAATTTAGGAGTGCCCTGGCATCTAAACAGGGCTCTAAACATGGAGGAGGCATTTGTTGTTGCCTCTTAAGCTCTGGGCTTTTCTCCTGCTGTCACTGCCTTCATCGTGCTTTGGGACTTCATTTCTCTTAGCTTTTTTAAACTCCAGAAAACTAAAATAAACTGGACAGGAGTTTCAAATTCTGGCCAAGACAGAGTAAGTCCACTTCAGCCTATCTCTCCTACTGATTACATAAAAACTCTGGACAAAAATACAAAACATAACTACCTAATGACTCTGAAAATTAAACAAAAGCAGATGGTACAGGGGAGTCAAAATTTGGAGAAGTAATCTGCATGGGGTGAATTTCCCCTTTTTTCTCTCTTTTCTCTTGTGGATTTGTGCTGAGATTAGAACTATCACCAACAATCCAGAGTCTACATAATATAACATTCACAATGTCCAGGATACAATCTGAAATTATGCAACATACAAAGAAGTAGGGGGAAAAAAAAAAAAAAGACCAATTCTCAAGGGAAAATACAATCAACATATGCTGACTCTACGATGACTTAGATATTGGAATTATTAGAAAAGATTTTGAAGTAGCTCTTATAACTTGAAATGGATGGAAAAATAGTTGTTTTCAGCAGAGATATAGAAACTAGAAAATGAGCCAAATGGAAATTGTGGAACTGAAAAATACAATATCTGAAATAAAAAATTTACTGGTTAAGCTCAATAGCAGAATGGAGGTGACAGACAATTGAAGATAGATCAATAGAAATTATTCAATCTGAAAAGCAGAGGAAAAAAGATTGAAAAACTTAACAGAGCCTCAGGGACCTGTGGAATAATATCACAGGGTTTAAGATTCATGTCATTGGACTCCCAGAAGAGAGGAGAAAGAGACTGGTGCAGAAAAAAAGATTTGTATGAAAGGCATAAATTGACAGATTCAAGAAGCTGAGCAAACCCCAAACATGTTAAACTCAAAGAAAACCACACATAGACACATATAACCCAACTGCTGAAAACCAAAAATAAATTTTAAAGTCTTGAAAGCAGCTAGAGAAAATGACATATCTTTGTATATTCTTCCATGCAAAGAATGATGATTTCATGCTGCTTTCTCAACAGAAAATATGGAGGCCAGAAAAGAGTGGAACAACATCTTTAAAGTGCTAAAAGAAAAGAATTGTCAACCCAGAATTCTGTGTCCAGTGAAAATATACTTTAAGAATGGTACAAAGTAAAGAGATTCTCAGATAAAGGGAAATTAATAGAATTTGCCACCAGTAGACCTGCTCAAAAAAAAAAAAAAGCTAAAAGAAGTTATTTAGGTTGAAGGGAAATGATGCCAGAGATAAACCTACATCTTCGGGAATTAAGAGAAAGAGAAATGGTAATTATTTGGGTAAATATAAAAGGGTACGTTGGTCTTCTTAAGTTCTTTAAAATATGTGTGACTGTTGAAAGAAAAAATTATAAATTGTCTAGTAGGGTTATCAGTGTATATAGATGAAATACATATGACAACTATAATGTAAATATTGGGGTAGTGGGGGGGAGATAAATGAGCCTATTTGTAAGGATTCTGTATTACACTTGAAGTGATACAATATTAACCCTAAGTATACTGTGAAAGGTTATGTATGTATATTGTGATTCTTAGAGCAACAACTAAAATAGATCCAAAAATATAGAGAAATTAAAATAGCATACTAAAAAGTATTCAAATATTCCAAAAGAAGGCAGGAAAGTTAGAACAAAAGAGTAAAAAACAGAAGGGACAAACAAAAAAATAAAAGTGGTAGACCTAAATCCAACCATATCAGTAAATATATTAAATGTAAATGGCCTAAACCTAACAATTAAAAGACAGAGATTGTCAGACCAGATTAAAGAAACAAGATCCAACTATATGCTGTCTACAAGAAACCCACTTTAAATATAAAGACAAAGATGAATTAGAAGTAAAAGGACGGAAAGGTAACCATGCAAATGATAATGAAAAGAGAGCTGAAGTGGTTATATTAATATCAGACAAAGTAGACTTCAGAACAAGGAATGTTACCAGGGATAAAGAGGGACATAATATAAAAAATAAAAATGTTAGGGGCCGGCCTGGTGGCACAAGCAGTTAAGTGCATGTGCTCCGTTGCAGTGGCCTGGGGTTTGCCGGTTCGGATCCCAGGTGCGCACTGATGCACTGCTTGGTAAGCCATGCTGTGGCAGCGTCCCATATAAAGTAGAGGAAGATGGGCATGGATGTTAGCTCAGGGCCAGTCTTCCTAAGCAAAAAATGAGGAGGATTGGCAGATGTTAGCAGAGGGCTGATCTCCTCACCAAAAAAAAAAAAAAAGTTAACTTATCAAGAAGACATAAGAATCCTAAATGTATATATATCTAATAATGGTGTTTCCAAATACATGAAGCAAAACCTGATAGAACTAAAAGAAGAAACATACAAATCCACAACACTCCTCTCTCAGTGATCAACAGAGCAAGAAGACAGAACATTAGTAAGGATATAGAAGACCTGAACAACACTATCAATTAACTTGACCTAGTTAACATTAATAGAACATTTTACCTCAAAACAATAAAATATGCATTCTTTTCAAGTGCACATGGAACATTCACCAAGAAAGACCATTTTCTGGGCCTAAAAGAAAACCTCAATAAATTTAAAAGAATTTAAATTGTAAAAAATATGTTTTCTGACCATAACAGAATTAAACTAGAAATTAATAACAGAAAAGTACCTTGAAAATTCACAAATACTTGGAACTTAAGCAACACATTTCTAGATGGGGCAAAGACAAAATCACAAAGAAAATTAGAAAATATTGTGAATTAATGAAAATGAAAACACAAATAACTAAATTTATGGGATGCAACTAAATTATTTTGATAGATACAGAAATGGTGTTTTACAAAATTCAATATCCATTCATGTTAAAACAAAAAAAACTAACTCTCAGTAAACTTCCTTACTCTGATAAAGGGAATCTACAAAAAAACCTACAGCTAACACTGCATTTAATGGTGAAAGACTGAATGTTTTTCCTCTAAAACTGGGAATAAGGCAAGGATGACTGTTCTTACCACTCCTATTTAACATCCTACTGAAGATCCTAGTCAGTGCAATAAGGCAAGAAAAAGATATAAAAGGCCTACTGATTGTAAGGGAAGACATAAAACCATCTCTATTCACAGACAGTATAATTATTTACATAGAAAATCCCAAGAAATCTACAAGAAAGCTACTAGAGCTAATAAATGAGTTAATATAGGTTGCAGGATACATGCTAAACATACAAAAATCAATTTTATTTCTGTACAGTAACACCAAACAGTTGGAAATTGAAATTAAAAGGACAATGCCAAATAAAAAATACCATCTACAATAGCATCAACATGAAAATACTTGGTATAAATATAACAAAATATCTGAATACTCCCTATGCACATCTCTAAAGCACAAAATATTGATGAAAGAAATCAAAGAAGACCTAAACAAATCAAGATATGTACTATGTTCATGGATTGGAGGATTCAATATTGCTAAGATAGCAATTCTCTCCAAACCAACTATAGATTCAATGCAATCTAAGTCAAGATCTCTACAGGAGTTTTTGTGTGTAGATATAGACAAGCTGATTCTAAAATTTATATGGTAAGGTAAAGGAACTGGAATAGCCAAGCAATTTTTAAAAGGAAGAACAAAGTTGGAGCTCTCCACTACCTGATCTCAAGACTTACTATGAAGCTACAGTAATCAAGACAGTGTGGTAATGGTGAAAGAACAGACACCTACACGGATGGAATGGAACCCAGAATCCAGAAATAGACATGCACAGATACTGTCAACTGATTTTCCAAAAAGGCGCAAAGGCAATCCAATTGTTGTCTTTTCAATAAATAGTGCTGGTGAGGATGTGGCAGAACTGGAACCCTCGTACACTGCCCGTGGGAGTGCAAAGTGGTGCAGACACTTTTGAGAACAGTTTAGCAGTTTCTTATAAATTTAAGCATACTTACCATAAGACTTAGCAGTTCCATTTCCAAAAGAAATGAAAAGTTGCATTCCCACAAAAACCTGAACATGAACTTTAATCATGGCTGTATTCATAACTCTTAAAAACTGGAAACAACCCAAATGTTCTTGAATTAGTCTGAATGGATAAACTATTGTACCGCCATACAACGGAATACTACTCAGCAATAAAAATGAGCAAACCAGCAATACCTGCAATAGCATGGATGAATCTCAAATGCATTGTTAAGTGAAAGAAGCCAGACTTAAAAGGACAGATATGCATAATCCTATTTATATAACATTCTGGAAAAGGCAAAACTATGGGGATGGAAAACAGACCACTAGTTGCCAGTGGCTGGGGTTAAGGAAAGGTTGGCTACAAAGGGGCAGCGGGGGGGATTTTGGGGCGTGATGGCACTGTACACCAAAAAGAGTGGATCTTACTCTATGCAAATATGTATTTCAGTAAAAAAGAAAAAAAAACAAAAAACCTAAACAATTTATAGCTCACAAACAGCAAATAATATTTACTGGGCAGGTACCATTTGCTGGGGTTTATGCCGGGCCCTGAGGATACAGAGATAAATAAGACAATCCCTTCCTTTAAGGAGATTGTATATTCATAGGAGAATAAGGCATGACAACAAAGGTTTGGAATTGCAGTTGAGGGATGTTGGAGATGGGGGCTGACATGTACTCACAGCATGCCATGAGAGCACTAAGGAGGGGCCATCGCGTTCAGCCGGGGCGGTTGAGATGGGGAGTAAGGGAGGCTTTCTAGAGGAGGAGTTGCTTCAGCTGAGTTTTGAAGGATGAGAAGGAGTTAGGCAGGTAAGGAGAGAAGAAGGGATGGCACATAGGAAGCCTCAGGGGTGACAACTTGGTACCTTCAAAGAATTATAAGGACTCTGGTGTGGCTGGGCTGAAGGGAACCAGAAGAGCTGGCAGGAGATGGGACCAGACCATGCCATGGGGAGGGAGGTTACAGATAATCAGTCCAAAGAGCTTGGTTTTCATCCAGAAGACAGTGGGTCAGGTTTTAAGCAGGTCAGAGAGAGGGATCAGATTCATGCATTTCTAGTATCACTCCCGCTGCATTGTGGAGGATGCACCAGAGCGGGAGGCTGGAGGCAGGGATCCAGCTGAGAGGTATAGAGGCTGGGATCAGGAGGGGAAGCAGCAGGACAGATTGGAGAGGTATTCAGGGGTAGAATGGCCAGAACTGGACTCCATCTGATATTTGAATACTCCGTCTCAGCATCTTTGCACTCACTGTTTCTCCCTGGAGTGATCTTTCCCAGGCTCTTTACAGAGCTTATTCCTTCTCCTTCTTCAGAGTGAGCCACTTTCTCAGAGGGGTCTGCCTGATGACCCCATTCAAAGGACACCCTTCCCCATCGCTCTCACATCTCTCTACTTCCCTCATAAGAAGTATCTTGCTTGTTTATTTACTTGTCTACTGTCTAAGCACATGGGCTCTGGATTCTAAGCCTAATTTGGCCCCTTATTAGCAGTGTGACCTTGAGCAAATTCATCTTTATGTGCCTTAGTTTCTTCATTTGTAAAATAGGAATAACAATAATACTTACTTCATAGAATTGTCATCAGGATAAAATGGGTTAATATACGTAAACTGCCTAGAATAGCCCCCAGCTTCTTCCTAGCACAGTGCTTGGCACATACTAGGCACTTTTTATAAAATACTTGAATGGATTGTGACTAAATGAAAGAAGGAACTTTCCCATGTTCACCAGCAGATGGCACACGTAGGCAAAGAAAAGTTAAAACTGGTTCCGCTCTGACACAAATGGGCCAACAGATGTCGCTGCAGTTCCCTAGGTCAAGGAATCAAGACCTGTGACAGGCTGAGCTGGTGGCCAACGTTGCCCAGATAGGACGCTGGAGAAGTATTCCAAACGGAGGGCTAGAAAGCTCTAATTGTGTTAAAAAGTCAAAGTCGAGACGCTAAGGCTAAATTATGTTTTACATGATTACATATTCTAAAGCTGCGTTTTCTTTCTGTTTTGTCACTTTATTGGACAGTAACAAGGATCTGGCCATGCAGGCATCTTATGTGACTGCCACTTCAGTTCCGGGAGGTGGGGGGTGTGGGCATCAAAGGGAGTGGGCATCTGAGTGAGGCCTCTTCCCCTGGGCTTTGGACAAATCTCTGCACAAGGACTGGGGACCCAAAGGGAACTGGGCCGGCCCCTAGGGGGAGCTTCTGGTGTGGTGTGGACAATGGGCCAGAAAACCAATCAGGACAAGTAAAGGTCTGAGGGTACAGCGACAGAAGGAAGAGGGGAGTCAGGAAAGCAGAGGGACGTCACCTGAGCGGTCCTGATGCTCTCTGTGTGGGGACGGCGTCCCAGGCAGAGCGCATGTGTGAGCAAAGGTACAGGGCCTGGAATAGCGGGGCTCGGTTACTAGGATCTGAGTAGCTTGGTGTGGCTGGAGAATAGAGTTCAGGGAGTTGTTCAGTGTGGCTGGAGGACAGGGCCAAGGACGGGGGTGTATTCGTTATCCAGTGCTGGTAGATGAGCTAGTCTAGCACTTTTTCTCTTCCCCTCCAGGTCTTGTCAAAAGTCACTGGAGCCCAGCTCCCATCAGCCTGGTCCAGTCCTAGCTTATGCTTGTCCCAGTGTAATTATTAACAGTGGCCCCTTTCACTCCCCAAAGTTTCCTCATTTGGATGGTCACCTTAGTTAGGGGCCCCCCGTGCTTCCATATCACAGTGACCCCATCTCTACTGAGGATAGAGCAGGATCTGGTCCAGCTCAGCAGGTGCCCAGCAGAGAGCAGAGGCTCAGGAAGAATGAGTTTCATGCCTGGAAACCTCAGAGCTTGGGGTTCCAGAACAAACCCCTTTCACCTCGTAGGGAGGGGTAGAGATGCCCCTTCCATCAGGAAGGACCCCCCAGCAGGGTTTCTGCCTGCAGGAGGCTGCAGCGGGTTTCTGAGGCCTGTGGGAAGCTGCCCACGGAAGCTGAAGAGTCCTTGCCACCCCTTCCTTGTTCACCTTCCCATCTGCAGGCCACCAAGGCCGGGGTCTGGCTGCAGGAGGCAATGACCACAGGGGTGCAGACACAGAGTTAGGAGGTGGGACAGCCCTGCCAGATACTCAGACCCAGAGCAGGGCAGGGACAGCCCTGGGGGCATCCTGGCTCTGGATCTGCTCTGCTCCTGACACCGTGTGTGACCTGGATGGGCTCCTGCACTCCCTGGGCCTCAGTTTCCCCACCAGTACAATGAAGGGTTAGTTGGGGTGGTATGCACGGGACTGGCCAGCCCTGGGGTAAGCTGCCCTGAGGCAGCACTGAGGGAAGGGGTGCAGTGAGGGAGGGGTGAGGGGGTGGAGGAGGGGACTCTGAAGGCGGCCAAGCGCATTACCACGGGAATATTAACTGCCCCGTCACTTCTCCCAGTCCAGGGAAGGCCATGCCCATAAGTTAGGGCTGAGAGTCTGCCAGGCAGAGACTTAATGAAGAAGGAGATGGACCTCAGTGAGAGCAGGCAGTGCCTCTGGAGGTCACAAGTGCAGCCCCAGCCTGGACAGAAGGATCCTGGGGCCAGCCAGGGCAGGGGTGCCCAAGGTCCGGGTTGGACTGGCCCAGGATGGCAGGAACGGGCTCTGCCGTGCTCACTGCTGAAGCCCCAGCACCCAGCGCACAGTGGGGTCTCAACTGGCGTTTCTGACTAAGGACCAAACGACATGGCAAATTTTGCTGAGCCCAGACTGAAACCCAGTCTTCTAGACTCTAGCTCTGGGGGCGTGGGTGGGAAGGCAGCGTGGAAGTAAAGGCTTCTCAAGGAGATGGTGGCCATGGCTTCCCTCTGCTGTTGAGAGGAAATTTCAGTTTTTACAGGGTCACAGAACCCCAGGAAGTCTGACACGTTTCCCAAAGTGTGGCACTGGATTCGTGTCTGTCACATTTCTGACAGTTACACACCTTCTCTCTCCCTCTCCTGCTCTCTCCCGTGCCTGCTCTTTAAGGAGGCATCCTGGCCGAGTTTTGCCTTGGCCCTTGGCCTCTGCAGGCCTCTCCCCACCTCCGACTTCCAGCAGCATTCACAGCGTGTGATCACGGGGGAGGCTGGGCTTGGCACTGCTGAGGGTGGGTCTGGAGAGGGTGGGTGGCATCAGGGTGTCAGGGGAGGGCCCTCTATCTCACCTTTTCCTACAAGGTCTCTTCTGGGCTCCTACAATGTCCCCTTCCCTTATCCCCCTGCCCATTGGCCTCCCGTGGGCACAGCTCGGGTCTGATTCCTCTCTGTCTCCAGTGCCCAGCCTGAGGCACAAAAAGGGCCGGCAAAAGGATGAAACAAGTAAGAGGCTCGGTGTAGCTCTCCCGCCCACATATCACACCTCTCCACTTCCCTGACTCCTCCTCCGAGGGCGGAGGTCCCTCTAGTGCCTCCCAGTGGAGAATGCGGGGAATGCAGATCTGTCTTACCCACACACACCCTCCTACCTATCCCCAGCCATTAATGGTCTTCTCCAATTCTCAGGCTAACAAGATCCTCCCGCCTCCAGGCCTTTGCACAAGCCGATGCTTCTGCTCTTTCTCTGTTCTGCAAACTCCTAGTCATCCTTCATAACCCCGTTCAAATGTGACTTCCTCTAAGAAGTCGTCTCCCTAGGCTGGGTCAGGGGCCCTTACCCTGAGCTCTCATGGTTTCCTGGGACTTGTTTTCTCTAGACCTTGATTAAATATGTTTTTCTCCTGAGTCATTAGCTTCTCTAGGACTGGTAACCATGTGTTTAGTAGAGGCTGAATGAATGGCTGGATTTGCAGAGGAGTCAAGGCTGGGGGCCCTGGGGACCTGTTGATACTCCCAGTAAGGCCAAAGGCCACTGAGAGGCTGCAAAAGGGGTGGCAGCCCAGAGATGACATTTAACAGGAATCAGTGAATGGCAGTAAAGTTTAATATCAACTGGCATACATTAGGCACTGAATTCGTTGATTTTTGACAACTATTGATTCGATACTTAGCTTAGCAGCAGCTCTCATATAAAACCCTCAAAGATTTTTGCTGACAGTGAACCCACAGCTAATAGCATGTTTTATTTGCCAGGACTTATCGCAGTCTTAGGCTACATTACCAGAGGGCACGTCTTTGGAACTGGGGAGGTGACCTGTTAGAGACACAGTTCTCTCACCTGTGTTGGAGAGACCATCACTATTTCATCCTGGAGGATCGGCAGAGCACCCTTTGAAGGTCACTGACAGATGGGAATGCTTCAAGAGAATCTAACCCCTTCTCATGAGGAATGAGTAGCAGAAGGGGTAGGGAATTTGCTGGGAGAAGATAAGGAGACTCTTGCGCTGTCTCTGACTCTGTGAAGAGCTGTCCTGGGCTGGGGTGCGCTCCTGGCCCCAAGGCAAAGTTGGGACCGTCAGGAAGTCCCAGGCACATTCCTTTAGCCCTGAAAGGGATGCTCCCAGGAGGGGAGGGAGTGAGCTCCTTGTCGAGAGAGAGCGCTCCTTGTTGGGACAGCTTAGAGGCTTCCCACATTACCTCTAAGCTCCTTTTCAATCCTTAGAAGACAAATTCTAGAGTTATGTGGCCCTAAAATTCTAAAATGCCACAATTCTAGACTTCTGCCATGTGGTTCTAGGGCTCTGAGACACTGAGTGCAAAATAATCCAGCCTGGGGACCTCAAGCAGGAGCTAAGCCTCTTACCCTGGCCCTGCTGGCCCAGAACCCACCTGTCTCCTTGCGCCACCATCTCAAGGTGTCATTTATCCACACCCCCCGCCTCCAGGCAGCTTCTCCTCTCAGCCTCTCACATATTCAAGATGCAGTTCTTACCCCTGTGGCCAGGAGAGCGTGGCGGGATGCGGGACATAAGGGAGTGTCGAGTAATTCATCAGAGGGGATGATGCCAAAGCAGCAAAATAACGATCCCTCCTCTTTCCTGTCTGAATTAACTGCTCTGATCCTCTGTAGGAGGATCCCCTCCCTGATGGCCTCGCCTGATGCTACTGTCTGTCAGTCCAACTACGTCTCCCCCACAACCCCCACCCCCACTGCGCTGATGAGGAGAGGACGGGGAAGAGGATGTAGAGGAGGCACAGGATCCCATCCTGGCTGTAGATAACCCTATCTCAGAGGATCAAAAGCAGACTGGCTTGGAGAGCAATGCCTTCCCAATGGGAAGTCCCTCCATGTGTCTAGCCTCGATCCTGCTACGTGCAGTCAGAGCCCATTTCTACTCCCATAGTCTGGGGGAAGATACCAAGGGTCACGCCTCACCTCAGGGAGGTCCAAAGTGCCCTCCCAAGTGTCCCCTCCTGCCCCCCCTTCAATGCCCCAAGGTCAGCAGGAATGACACGGCATCACTTACACGATGAGAGTATCCGAGATTATTGCAGACTTTATAGAAAACTGCCCAAGGGAGATCCAGATGTCTTGGGTGGGGTTGGGAGGGCAGGCCTCAAGCCAGCACGTTGAAGGAGGGTGACTTCCTGTGTGCAGAGCAGCACAGGCCAGCCGTTCTGCCTGACCTAGGGGGTGGGAGTCAGGGAGAGGCAGCCCCCTCCCCACTCACCAATTGTGCTTTGGGATCATGCAGAAGGCAGGGCGCTGCGGCTTAGACCCTGAACAGGAGGGCTTGTGCCTGAGACAGGAGGCAAGACCCCCTTCCTCTTCCAGAAGGCATATGGGGAAAGGGGGTGCACAGCAGCAAGGAATCCCCAGAGGAGGAGTCACGTGGGTGGGAAAGGGCATGTGGGCAGCAGCTCCCAGCCCTTCAGAGCTCCCTCCCCAACCCATCTGAGGCCACAATGGACGGGCGACCCTGGTTCTGAGGCCCGGCCATCTACTGTGCACCCCTAGTACTCTCTCCTTCCCCATAGGGATCTGCTAGATGGTTGGGGTGCACCTACACCTGTCTTGCAAGGTTGGATAGCTCATCCTAGGAGGACAGGGGCATGGGCACATCCCATGAATGGAGTCCTCACCAGCCCTGACCCAGTGAGCAGCAGGGGCAGGTACTGAGTACAAGTGATGGGTGTGGGGGAATGGAGAGCCTAAGACTCTGGCAGGGGGATGAAACTCAGATCTGGGTGAAGAGCTGAGAGTCTGGGGACAAGCACTGAGTATGGGGGGGTCTGGCCAAGGGTCAGCTCCACACTAAGGCTATAATGGGGTGTGCCAGTCCCTGGGATGGGAGAGACAGATGGGAGCTGAGCCCCAAGCCTGGGCCAAGGAAAGGAGGGACCTGAGCCAGAGCTGGGGTGATAGGTGGTATGAAATACCTCCTCAGATTGGGGGAGGGTGCCCAGCCTTCAGAGCCAGTGTATGTGGGTCTCTACACAGCATGGAGGGCTCAGAGCTCCAGAATGAGAAAAAAGGCTCCAAGTCCATAAACACTTTCCGGTGGGGGTGCTCTGCTTCTGAGACCAGAATGGGACGTGAGGGCCCCTGAGCCCTGGGAAGCGAGCTGAGGGCTGCAAGCTGGAGATGGGGGTCAGCGAAGTTTGGGGTGGTATTTCTCGCTGAGAGGTCTGGGCTCGAAGCACAGGTGGTGGAGGTAGTCTCGGGGTATCGGGTTGAAGGGCAGGGTCTCTGGGTGAGGCTTGAAACGGGGAGGGGTCTTTCGGTGGTTCAAGAGGGATGTGTCCGAGTCCGGGATGGGCGGCTAGGGTTTCTAGAATCAGAAGGGGTTGTCTCTGGGCTTTTGAGGCTGAAGAGCTCTGAGGCTGGGGAGAGGGGGTACAGCTTGGGGCCGCCGGGGGCGGGAGTGCCGTAATCCAAAGGTCTCAGGCCCATCAGGGGCAGGTTTCAAAGCCCCAAGCTCGCGGGTGTCTCATACCCACGGCTTCAGCCAGGCAGCCCCAATAAGGTCATCAGCTGGCAGGGGCAGCTCCCAACCCCCGCCCGGCGAAGCTCAGAGGCCCGAGCCCGGGGAGGTGGCGCTGGAGCCGGCGGGGACGGCCGGGGCGGGCGCGCGGCGCGGGTCGGCGTCCTGCTCGTAGCGGTAGTGGTAGCCCTCCATCTGGTCCCGGCAGGCCTCGCGCAAGTTGCGCATCCAGCGCTGGATGCCGCGGCGGTTTAGGTAGAGCACCATTAGGAAGATGAGGCCGATGAGCGCCAGCACCAGCCCGAAGAAGACGTAGGAGGCTTCCAGCTCCGGGCCGGCGAGTTCCACTTCCTCCCCGCGACCCTCGGCGGCGCCGTCGGCGCAGCGCAGCCGCACCTCGTCCAGGTCCAGGAACGGCCGGTCGTGCAGGGCGCGCGGGGCGGCGCAGCGCAGGCGCCGCGCGTCGGGTACGCGCTCCGTGGCGTTGCGCAGCCAGGCCAGCAGGGGGCGCGCGGCACAGCTGCAGCGCAGGGGGTTGTCGGCGAGCAGCAGGCGCGGCGCGGGGAGGTCGCCATCGCGCTCGAGCGCGCGCAGCTCGTCGGGGCCCAGGCCGGCCAGCGCGTTGAGGCGCGCGTCCAGCTGCTCGAGGCGCGGCCGGCGCAGCGCGGCGGGCGGCAGGCGGCTCAGCGCGTTGCCCGCCAGGCCCAGCAGGCGCAGCTCGTCCAGCGGGGCGAGCGCGGCGTCCAGCGCGGACAGGAGCGCGGGGCCGCCCCGCGCCAGCGCGTGGTTGAGCTGCAGCGAGCGCAGCGCGGGCAGCCCGCGGAAGGCGCCGGCGCCCAGGGCGCGCAGCGGGTTGTGGCTCAGGTCGAGCGCCGCCAGGCTGGGCAGCCCGTCGAAGGCGCCGTCCTCCACCACCTCGATGTTGTTGTGCGTGAGGCGCAGCGCGGTCAGGAGCGGTAGGCGCACGCCGCCCGCCGCCACCTCCTCCCCGTCCGCGTCCCCGCCGGCGAAGGCGGCCGCGCGCAGCACCGTCAGGTTGGCGCCCACGATGGTGAGGTTGCGCGCGTCGGGCGGCACGTCCCGCGGCGGCTGCCGGAGCTCCGCGCCCGACGCGCAGCGCAACAGCAGCTTGGGGCCGCCGAAGCAGTAGCACTGGAAGGGACAGGGCGCGGCGGGCCGGCTCAGCGCCGCCGCCACGAGCAGCAGCCCCGGCAGCAGCGGCCCCCTTTGCTCCGGCTGTCCCGCGCGCAGGGCCATCGCGGCTGCCCCCGCATCCAGCGCCAAGGCCGCCGCGCTCACCAGTGAGTTCGGAGCGCCTGGGGGGCGGGGAGGGGGGCGGGTGGGGCGAGTCCTTGGCTCGGAGCGGCTGGCAGTCACTGTCGGTCCGTCCGCTGGCTCTGAAGTCCGAGGATCCTTCACTTTCCTGGCTGGGGCGAGAGGGGTCAGGAGCCCCCCGCCCCCGGTGCCCTCCTCGCCCTGCGCGCCGGCTTCCGACTTCCGCGGCCGTTCCGGGCTCGGAGCCGAGTGGGCAGGGTTTGCCTCCCCCCTCCCCGCCTCCCGGCCTCCTCCTCCGCCCCCAGCGGAGTCTCCGAGCCCTCCTCGCCGAGAGGCGGGGTGGGAGGCTCCCGAGAATCAGGGCTTTCGGCTGCTGCGCTTTCTCTTCTCCCCTCCCCGCTCCGGCGCTGCTGAGAAGTTGGGCTCTCCGAGGTTCTGACTTGCTGCCCTCTCGTCTCCCCCCATCCCCTACGTTTAAGCTGGTTCCTTCCTTCTCCCTCTCTGGCACGTGTGGGGCGGGGCCGGGCCCGGGACAGCAGGCAGGTGGGTCAGCACCAAGGAGCAAGAATTTGGGTAGAGGACTTGTGAGTTCCCCTACAAGCGCAGGCAGGGGTGAGAGGTGGGCTGAGAAAGGTACTCATTTTTCAGCCTCTTGCTAATTTCTGTGATCAAGGAGAGGGCTGTGCGAGGAGAGGCTGGAAAATCCCCAGCCTCGGCCCCCTCCTCCGCGACCCCAGTTACATTAGGCCTGGCTGGGTCACCACCCCCGCAAGTCCTGTGGAACCAGCGTTTTCTCGACCCCTTCTCATCCCCTCCTCCCCCTGGGGGGAGTCCACGACACCGCCGCCTCCTTTCTCTCCTCTCCTCTCTCTCCTCCCCACAACTCACGCAGAGGACTTCTTCCGTCTGCTTTCCTCCCCCAGGCTGGACCCCTCCCCGAGCGCCCTGGAAGGCCCTGGGACCCGGTGGGTGTGGTGATTCAGCTCTTTGCCATCTCCTCCCTGCCCCAGCACCCGGGCACCCCACTAGACTCTTCTATTGGGTCTCAGGACTTTGGGGTTGTTGGACACCAATCCACCACCCGTCTTCCCCTCCAGGGTTCCCCACCTGTAAATGTGAATGGGGGGAAGGGTTTGGGGTTCTAGAGTTTGGGAGAACAGGAGCAGATTTTGTAGCTTGGAGTGGGGGGTCTCAGAAGGACCAAGGCTGAGCTGTTTATAGGTTTGTTTTGTTCTGGATTTTTTTTTTTTTTTGCAGAACTGGGAAGCTCCAGACCTGATTTAAAGAGACAGGCTCCTGGGAAGGGAGCAGTCCTGGCCTTGGCATGAATTATTCAGGCTGGAAAGGCTGACACTTGATCCGCAGGCCATTCTGGTATCAGCAGAGCTGGTTGGGATAGAGGGTCCTCCACCCACGAATCAGTCAGTCTCTTTCTCCTGAATTAGGGGGGTTGTTGGGTTGACTCTTTGGCTGAGATTATATTTAACAGATCGACCAACAGATCAATACCACTTAAGGGGGAGAGCAGACCCAGTGATGGCCTGGGTCTTGGGCAAGGACCAATGTTAAAGACCAGGGCTGTTGATGCTCGGGGAGCGCCGGCCCTCCTCTCCAGCTTCCCCTTTTCTCCCCTTTCCCCATCATCACTCCCAGGTATTGGCAGATGAGAACAGTAACTTGCACATACAGGGTTGGACATGTCTGTACAGATGTACATGTGAGGCTGTACACACACATGTACTTGTACACGCAGAGGCAAGCTTGACTCATAAACAGACCTAGGTGTGTCCACCTGTGAGCACACACAGACTCATGCTCACTTTAGTGTCCATATACACACATAGGAAAGCTTGCACAAGCTTGTGCACAGTTCCAGGCAAGCTCGGATGTGCCTCATGCAAGTGTATGCAGGCTCATTCATATGTGTGCACACGTGAGCATAGATTTGAGTGCGTCCTGCTGCATCCTTGGCATGCGTCCATAGACTCATAAGCACATATATACTTGAACATTCACGCTTCTGGGCCCGTGCAGGTTCTGGGTGCATTCTCAGGGGGGCAAGCTTACAGACCCATGCATGCAAGTGCATACATCCAGAGATTGGCCGACATACTCTGAGCCACTCCTGTCCTCCACCATGCCCTGGGTCTGTGGAGCTAACAGGCCGTGGTATCTTTTCTCATATAGGCACGAGTGCTCAAATAGATGCCGCTGGGGCTGGGCCCAGGCCCTAAGCTGTTGCACTCCCCCAGCCCTGGCCTGTGTCAGCTCCAAACCCCAGCTCAGACATCTCCCCCAGTGGGGGGCACTGGCTCTTCTTCGCTGTTGTGTTTCCAGTACAGGGATTAACACAAGAGAGTGGGCAGTAAATGTTTGTAGGCGAATGAATGAATGAATGAATGGAAAGGTCTCTGATTCCGGAGTGATTCCAGCCTCTGAGGAATCACAGACCAATTGCTAAGGCCAGAGTCCCCTCTCCAGGCCCCCGGTGGCTGGTTCCTGATTGGCTGATGGCCCCCTCAGAAAGGGCTGCAGGACAGCTGGCGGCTGAGATTGGGGGAGTGCTAGACACCTCAATTGGGGAAAGGAGGCCCAGAGAGAGCCTAGAAGTGTCAGGTGCCAGAGAACAAGGCAATGACTGTGTTTTTAAAAATGGGGAAACTGAGGCAGAGGACCAGGGACTTGCCCCAAAGCCACTGGTTGTCAGGGCTTTGTCTGGAACCTTGGCCCCAGGGCCCTTGCCCAGGGCTTTGTCCAAGGTATGGCTGCGTCTGAGAGGAACCAGCGCAACAGGGCAATCCTGTCCCGACCCCGGAAGCTGAGGCCAGGAGCAGATGCCAGGGTGGGTCTGGTGTGACCTTGGACCTCTCTCCACCTCTGGGCTGTCAGCTCCTCCTTCTGGAAAGTGGGTGGGCTTCTGAATTCTTTTCCTTCCCAGTCCTCTCAGAGCTGTTGTGATCAAGTGAATGGAAAGTGCTTTGAAACAAGAAAAACCCTGTCACCTAGGGGTTGGGGGCCTGGTCCCCGTCTGCCACACTTTCGCCTTGTGGCTCTGGACGAGGCATTGTCCTTTCCTGGGACTGATTATCTCCCGTGTCATTGTGCCCTGTTCAGTCTTCCTCCCTCCCCCAGCACATCAAATTCATGGGAGGTGATGTAAGGAATGCATTTCCGCTTGCTGTCCCCGTGTCTGCCTCTACCAGCAGCCTCCCCGTCCTCCCTCTATGTGCAGGTGCTCCCTTTCTCTGTCCAGGTTCCCCTGGAAACAAGTCTGTGAGCCATTTGGAGGCCTCTGTTCTCTGGAGGAACAGCCCTCTCCATCTTGGGGTTGTCAGTGTTTGTCATGCAGTAGGTGTTCAATAAATGTATGTCCGATTGCATCTGAGGCTGTGTGTTTATTCTTTGATCATCCAGTGGAAGTATCTTTGTGCAGGCTGTTTGCCCTACCTGGGGTGCTCTCTTCCCTCAACTCTGTTTCTCCAGTCCAGTCCACTGTCCCTCAGGGCTTAGCCTGAGTTCTGCCCCCTCCAGGAAGCCCTCATGGCTTCCTTACCTCTCCTTTGAACTTCACTTAGTGATCAGAGGGCTAGAGCTCCCCTGGGCCCCCTGACTGTCAACAGCTGGGGCTCAGGACTGCTGTGATTTCCTGTGCTGTCAGTACACAGCTCAGAGCTCAGCAGGGAGAAGGCACCAGGGAATGTTTATTGAATGAAATAATGGCTTAAAAATCTCTGGCTCCATCCTCCCATCCCTGTGAGGCAGGCTAGGTGAGGACCCTCCATCTACACTTTATACCAGGAGACAACCGCCCAGAAAGGTTAAGTTCTTTCCCCGAGGTTGCACAGCTGACTGGGGCTGGAGTCTGACAGGAGCTCAGGTTTCCTGCTTATCTCCTTTGCCGCAGCCCTCCCCATCCTAGGCTGTCTCGCTGGGGAGTGTGACTGGGTCAGATCCCAGGGGAGCCTGGGGGAAAGAGCTCCTGCCCTCAGGATTTCCTTAGGACTCAGCAAGCTGGTCACCCTAGCGCCACCCAAGCAGAGTGATCATCTGCCCTGTGCTGGGTTGAGAATCCCCCATGTCAGCCACACTGGACCCCAATTCTTGAATTTATTATCCCACTAGGCTGCAGAGCCCCTCCCTGAGCCTTCCAAGGCGCTGTCCCTCCCCGAAACTCGGCTCCTTCACTGGCTCCTCTTCTCCCCCAAAGGCCCTGCCCTCTGTAAGCTCCGCTGAGACTTGGCAGGGAGCCGGAGAGGTTTGGTCACCCAGCAGGTAGCCCCTTCCCCGTCGCCTGCAGCTCCATTTTCACTAATGTCCATGGGCGAGTCTGCCTTTCCAGGTCTCCGTTTCCCTGTCTGCAAAGGTGTGTGTGAGATGGGTGATCTTGGGGGCTTTCGAGTCCTGTGCCCCTTGGCCTTTTAGGGATGGGGGTTATGGGAGGGAAGGTGAAACTGTGATTTGCCCATCTTGGTGCCCCCACCTTCTCAATGTGTGACCTTGAACTTGGCCCCACCCCAACTATAAAGTGGTGGTAGGATGGTTCGGGGGTCCTCCTAAGTCTGTTCTGTGGCAGCCTGTGATCCAGCGTCCCTTTATGCTGGTGCCCGCCCTCTCCCTCTGCTCCTGTTCCTCTGAGGGAAGTGGGGGAGCAGCAGGGCAGGGCTGACATGACGAAGCTCAGCCATTAGGTAGTGGGGAGGCCCCGGGTTCTCTCCTCTTGTGTGGCTTCTGCACTGCGGGGAGGGGAGTGCTCCACTGCCCGCTTTACTGTTCCCATTTCTCACTCCCCCCTTCCCCCACCACCTTGAAACACGGGAAAATCCATAGGCCCAGATTCATTTTCTCCATTGAGACAGCAGAGGCCACGCTCCCCTTCTGAGGGGCCGGTGACTGGCTTTTAAATAACTCTCCGATATTTAATACCCTCCTCCTCCACTCTGCGGCCTGAGCCTCTGGGGAAAGGCTGCAATACATGAGCTGGATGAGTCCTCTAAAAGTCTAAGTGTTCCTACCCCCACCTCAACCCACCCTCTCCCGCCCAGGCTCCCAGGCCGGCAGGAAAAGCCCATTCCTTCCTTACTACCTTTGCACCACGCTTGACCATTTCTATGTGGTGCCCCAGGCTGGGTTTGTTATGCCCAGTTTAGAATCGGAAACTGAGATTTGGAAAAAGGTAGTGACCCCATCTGGCTTTTGGTATTGGTCTACTGCTGGCTGGCTGTGTGACTGTGAGTAGATCCCTGTCCCTCTCTGGGCTTCTAGTTCCTCACCTGTGCTCCACGGTGGTTCAGCCAGTGGGTTGCCACTGGTCCCTCTAGCTGTAAAAATTTCATGAGTTTTGCTTTGGTCTAGATCTCCTCTCATGGAGTACTTTTTGCCTCCACACTCCTCCTCCTGGAGAAGCTAAAGGGCACAGCAGACTGAGGCTCAAGGCCAGGAAGGGTCTGGCCCCAGGATTCCAGTGTAAACTCTGTGGAGTTGGGCAGGAGTGGGGAGGGGGAGGAGCAGAGTTGGACTCTTTCCCTCTCCTCCCCTCCCCTCCTTCCTTCCTTTTGCAGGTAGAGGTCAGGACAGACCAAGGGTAGTAACCAATTTTAAATCTTGGTTTCCATAAAATTCAGAGTCTCAGCAGCTGTAGGTATGGTTTGAGGAGGGGGGAGCAAAGCCCTCTTCCTCAGCTGTGCCAGGATCCTGATGATGGAGGTTAGCGGGCCCCGTTCTCCCAGCTTCCCCGCTGTTCTGCGTCATTTGGAAGACAGGAATTGATATCTCAGTTGTTGTCTGAGAACGTGGGGAGGTTAAGAGCTGTGCTCGGGGTCACCCCGATTAATGATGGAACAGGGCCTAGAATCTAGGTATTCTGATTCCCAACTTGGTGCTCATGCCACTGCCATGCCCCAGGCAGGAAGCTGGGGGCTGAGGAAGGGGAATGGGAGAGGGCCGGTGGGTTCCTGCTTAGATCTGGGAGTGACCTTAGTTTGCTTGACTTCCTTAGCATCTTCTTGGGTCCTCATGATCCTCCTCAGCTGTGCCAAGCCTTCTACTTCTAGAATTATAGAGTCTTAGAATCAAAACATTGAATTCTAAGAAGCACAGACTCCGAGAGCCATAGAACCATGGTCTGTTTGATCAGAACATAAGACTCTTACGGTGTTGGTAATATGAATGGTGATGAATGAAGCACTTAGAGCCTGCAGTAGGTTGTTATATTAATGTTCCCCAATGACTCCTGCCCATCTGTATCCATACTTTTATGCTATCCCTTCCCACACTGACTTTGGTTTGGCAATGTGAATTCCTTTGGCTATTGAGACATCAGCAAATGTGATGCAAGCAGAGGATTACAAAGTGCTTGTGCATTGGGGCTCCCCTCTTCTTGCTCCCCTGAGATCTCAAGCAAGCCTCTTAGCAGGAGAGACCAGAAATGAGCCATGCCAGCTGAAGCCCTCTGGATCAAGCAGCTCCCAGTTGATCTTCCAGCTGATTCCAGCTCCTTGAGTGACCCCAGATAAGACCAGGAGAACTACCCGGCGGACCTAAGCCCAAACTGCTGACTCACAGAAGTGTGAACAAATAAAATGGTTGCTGTTTTAAGCCATTAAGTTGGGGGGAGGGGTTTGTTACGTAGCAGTAGATAACCGATTCAGAGCCTTACAATTAGAATTGGAGAATCTTAGTCATAGATTCCATATAGCCCTACAATCACAGTATCGTAGATTCCTGGGACCAGAAACTGGAATCTTTGATGTATCTGAGGAATGAAAGGGTCCTGAGAACTCACTTCTTAAACTCCCATCCAGTGCTGGACTCTCCTTTAATTCGCAGACCAGTTGACCCACTCACCCTTTCCCAACCTGGAGCCCTCCGTCCACCACAGTGTCCCTTATTCTTCAGTGTTCTCTCCATTCTGTCACACGGCCTTCTCGTTTCTCCCCTCAGTGGCTTCTCAACCCTTCCTTCTGCTTTAGGAAGCCTTCCCATGTTGATCAGCTTGCTGTGTCTGGGGAGCTGAAGGTGGACTTGGTGGGAATTTGTCTTGGTATTTATCCCCGTTCCTGGCACAGTCCTGGCACAGGGTAGGGGTTAGTGAACGTATCTTGAGGAAAAGTGCCACCACCTCCACCACCGAACGCCTCACTGCTTCCCGCCCTGCCTTCTCGCTGCTGTGTTCCGTGATCTGTCCATGGTGCTGAACGTCTTTACCCTTCTTGCCTCTGTCTGCCTCAGAATGGCTACTTCCCAAGAGAGGGAATCATTCTCATGTCCTAGAATTCAATCCCTCAATCAACCTCTCTCTCTCTCCCCCATCCCATCCCCCCTCACTGTCTCATGTACGGATCTTTGGCCTGGCTTGTTTAATGCAAACTAATATGTGGTGATTTATACTAATTAGGATTAGGTTCTGCTGTAAGCATCAGAATCCCCAAACAACAATCCCTTAAATGATACAGAAGTTCATTTTTTTCTCTCATAAAAGAAAGTCCATATGTAGCAGTCCAGAGTCTGAATGGTTTCTCCACAGTCAGGAGAAACCAACACTCCTTCCAGCCTCCCACTCTGCCTACCCTAGGGTGTAGTCCTCAGTCATGTGGTACCAAATGGCTGCTACAACACCAGCCATCACATCAGGTATCAGAAGGAGGCAAAGAATAAATAAGGATGCCCCTTCCCTTCATGGGCACTTCCCATAATTTCATTCAACACTTTCGCATGGCCATGTCTGACTAGCTTCAAAGGGCCTTGGAAATATTGTCTTTTAACTGGGAGGCAATGTGCCTAGCAAAGAGTTGTGGGCCTTATTACTGAGGAAGAAGGAGAAATAGCTATTGAAATGTAACTAGAAATCTCGGACATTAGTAATGAAGCGGTGGTGTTGATGGTGACAGTGACCGTGATATACTGGTTGTGGTCTTGATGGTGACAGCAGTAGTAATGGCAGTGGTGATGATGTCGGTAGAGGGGGTGATAATGGTAACGGTAGTGATGATAGTAGTGATGGTGATGAAGAAGAAGGTAATGGTGAGGTAATGAGAAAGCTCTGGTCCAGGAGCACTGACTCACTCAAGCATCAGCCTGGACCAAGATAATGCCAGAAGATGAATCCAGTGACTAAAAGGTGTCTGGAGCTTGGGGTCTGCTCCAAGCCATAGGGGAGTGATTCCTGGCACCCCTGCGAGTTTGCAGTTCATCAGCCACGAACCTCCCACCTTCTTAAGTCCAAGTCACCCCCAGCAGACCATGAATCAGACTCCCCCCACTTAGGCTGGAAATAACTCTGGAATGAAAACTTAAGGCCTTAGGGAGGTGAAGCAGGAAGGGCGATATTGGACTTCCATTTATTAGACAATAAACGCTGATGGAATTTGTTGTTACAGTCAAGGAAAGCTTTGCTGTGAAATACACAGGGAAACACATGACACATAGCCTCAGAAATAGAGACAAATGGTTACAAAGACAGACTTTCAGAGAGAGTTACAGAGATGCAGAAAGAAACAGGCCCGTAGTCCTGGAGACCCACAGGCACAGACACATTTAGTCTCATAAGGAGCTGCCAGGCCAACCCCTCTCCCCAAAGAGACACAGGCCATCCAGCCATCTTATTCTATAGGAAAATTTTCATGTTACCCCTGGGTCTTACACACTGAAGGTACCAAGGAGCCAGAAACAACAGTGATGAGGGGCCTTAGAGCTTGTAGCCAATCAGAGAAGGAGGCAGTCTAACCTTCGATACCCTCTCAGTGCGAGATAGCACCAGTGTGCCATGGCCTGCCCTAGGCCAGCCTCCGTTCTGCATTTCTGTGGCTGAAGGTGACCAGAGGGGTGGGACTTGGGTAGGAGGGGGGTGTCCTCCAAGATGTCTCCCCCAGGGGCCCAAGGACACACCTGGAAGCCATTAGCAGAGGAGCCATCAGGCATCAGGCTCTGGATCCAGGTGAGAAGGCGTGATGAGAACATGTGGCAGCCTCCCGCCCGCTGGAGCTGGAGCCTGGAGGACACCTTGGCCTGAGTGGGTCCAGCATCGCTCCCCAGCACCCGCTTAGAAGGCAGAGGTAACCGCAGCACAGGCGCTGCGCGCAGGATGGTTGGTGAGCCCACCTCCAGGTCACCTCCCAAACCTTTGACACAGATTTCCTGATCTTCATGGTGAGACTCCTCTTCCAGGAGGCCTTCCTGATGAGTCCCCTGCTCCTCCCTCCCCAACCCTTAGACTCTTTCTTTCTCCACTCCTGCTCAGAGCTCCTATATGCCATGGCCCTGACTGTATATCCTTTTCATTGATCTGTGCCTCTTTGTAAGTGGCAGCCCTGCCCGGCTCCAGCTGCTTTGGCCCTCCTCCTCTCTGCCAGCTGGAGCAGCTTTATTTCACCGTAGTTTCAGTCCTCTCTTGGTGACTGAAGACATTTGGGTCCCACCTTGGGTCTCAGCGTTGACCCTGGACTCATGACTGACTCATCTCCCACCGCCGGAGTGCTGGATCTCCCAGCGTGTGAGGGAGCCCCACCCAGAGAGCCCCGCTCTTTGCAGACAGAGCATCTGTTGCCGCCAGCCTAGGCCTCAAGAGCTCGAGGTTCCCTGCCACCCCAGAGCCTCTTTTCCCTTCCCAGCCTCATGTTGGCCATTTATGATTGATGCTGATTTCCTCTAGTGGGTCTGGCTCTAGGTCCCTGGATTTCCCCAACTGTGTCCCAGGATGGTAGAGAAAGCATTCAGCCTCAGGTGCGGTTGAGCTTCCCCCACCCCAATAAGGGTGTGATATCCCTGGGGACCTCTATGAGCTCATCACTCTCTGGAGGGCTGTGAGTGGGCAGGAAGACCTTGAAGGCTGGCCAGAACATTGATTATTGGCTGCCCCACGTATTCCTGGACTTAGGACAGGAACCTCAGGCCAGATGGATGGACAGCAGCCTGACCAGTCAAGAAGCTGTTCCCTGTCGGGGCAACCCCAAACTCTGTGCCTCAGCAGCCCCCTCGGCACACCCAGGACAAACAGCTGTCACCCCCTCCTTAGCGCAGGGCTGGGCTGTAGGGGGGAGGGCCTTGCCAGTGTGTCCCCAGCCCTGCCCTGGGAAAGGAAAAAGGAAGCCCGTTGGAAGTTCAGAAAAGGAAAGGCTAAAAAGAAGCCCACAATTGGCCCTAATTAGCCACTGGGAGAGAGAAAAGGAGGTCAGAGGACGGAGTCTACTTCTGAATGAAAGCACCTGGCAGGCAGAGCCCTGGCTGGTCCGCGCCCCCACACCCCCCAGCACGGGCCTGGCCCCACACAGGCCATCTGACCCCAGCTCTTAGGCCTCCCAGCTGGGGGAGGGCTCTACACCTGCCCACAGACCCGGATATGGCCCTCTCCTCTGAAAGAGGCAGCTGCCTGTAGGGAAAGAGAGAGAGAGGGAGAGGGAGGGAGGGAGGGAAGGCAGGCCGACTTGACTGAGCATCCCCTGTATGTATGTAGTGTGCTGAGTTGAGAGCTTTACATACACAATTGTGTTTAATTCTCATAGTGGCCCTGAAATGGAGGCACTTTGGCCCTAATTTTTAAATAAAGAAGTGGACACTCAGGTTAAGTAGTTGACCCAAGATCACGCAGCTTAAAAGGGGCCGCGTGGAGGGTCCAGCTCAGGCTGTGTGCTCCATAGCCTGTGCTCTTGGTGCTATAAGATGAACGCTTGGAGGCCAGAGCCCCTGCCTGCGTCATCTCTGTGCCCCAGCGCTCAGCCTAGGGAGGGGCAGGCACATGGCAAGTGCTGGGAAGAGCTGCTGGACTCAACAGGCAGGATAAGCTGAACCAGAGAAGGCCATACAAGGAGGAGACAGATGGAGGGATGGTGGAGATGCTACAGAGGCACATCACTCCTGTCCCCTGGGATGCCATGCACGGGACCCCTGGGAGGAGCTTTCCTGGGGCTGAGCACACTGCTGGACTGCACCCAGCTTTGTGCCAGCCCTGGGGGAGGCAGGGAGGAGGAAGTGCGGGAGCAGTGCATTTCTCTCTCCTCCTTGCCACTCCTCCTACCCCCCACTCGCCCCAGATGGTTAAGCTGAAACAGAAAACAAAATGAAGAACCTTGAGCTCTTGCTGGAGCCCAGCCACCCCTGCTTGGCCTGGGAAGATCACCAGCAGGCCAGCTGGGCCAGGGCCAGGCCGTGGTCCAGAGTAGGGTGGGGTCATCGGAGAGGACACACCAGGCCTCAGGGCAGGGCCACTGTGGGCATGGTGCCCCTCCACACAGGCTGGATCTTCTGGCAGGGGCTGAGTGGCCCTAAGAAAGGAGAGAGGCAGCAGAATGGGGAGGGGGAAGGGGATCCTCCTCTGGCCCTGCCTTCGTGTGTCCTGGTAGGAGAGCAGGAGAGACACATTTTGGGTCAGGCAGATGTCACAGAGCAGCTGGGTCAGTCTTCACAACCACCACCCTGAAAGGGAGTGATTCTCAGTCCTGATTTTAAAGTTGAGGAAATTGAGATACAGAGAGGGTAAGTAACTTGCCTAAGGTCACAGAATGGCTAGGAAGAGGGCTTGGATTCCACCCCTGGCCGGTTGGCTCCAGGCCTGCCCTTAATCATCATGATCTCCTGAGAGGAGCAGCACGAAGCTTGCCTGTCTGCACCCACCAGCAATTAGGGGCCCCTTGGTATTGTGAAAAATGTCGGTGGAGTGTGTCTGATTAGGCTCATCAGTGCCCAGCATGGGACACATGTGTTGTTAAGATGGATCACCATTATCTTTGGCTGAAGCATTGCGTGGGGGTTTCTAATTACAAATTATTCCTGCTGGATTTCATTATGCTCCCTCTTGTACTGGCTTTTTTGTGTTCTCAATAATCTCACAAAACTTTGAAAATCATAGTCAGCCAAGCTTATTTTCTAGGTCTTAAAATACACAGCTAAGCTTTTATTAAGACACAATGTTGTTATATTTTTAACGAGTGAATGTTTGACTCAATATTACAAGAAGACGGCAATTATTTGAATTTCACCCTTCTACATTTATACTGAGTCAGAAGAGCAGGACGGAAATTTACCTTCCTATAGAAAACCTTCATTCACTCAGAAAGCAGATTTCCTGAGGCAGAGGGAGGTTCTCACTTAGGTGTTTTGATTTGATTTCAGCCAACAGCCAATGATTGTAGGCAAGTAGTCTGTGTGAATGTGATCATTTCTAAGCGAAACTTTTTGCTGAAGACTGGAAAGTTCTTAAGTTTAACAGCGGTAACAAAGACAACAGAAAAAGAATGATTTCTATCATCAAAAAGATGAAGAAGGGGCCAGCCTGGTGGTGTAGTGGTTAAGTTTGCACGCTCCGCTTCAGCGGTCCGGGGTTCGCGGGTTCAGATCCTGGATGTAGACCTACACAGCACTCATCAACCCGTACGGAGGTGGCGTCCCACACACAAAATAGAGAAAGATTGGCACAGGTGTTAGCTCAGGGACAATCTTCCTCAACAAAAAAAAGAAAGAAAAAATGAAGAAAAGGAAAATGTATTGGTCACCAGGACGCAGCGTAGATTTGATTAAAGGAAGTGAGGCTGATCTCCCATCTTTCCTCTTTTGGGAAAACTGAGTAACGGATCAGGGGTCTGTGGGAGTCCTGAGAATCTTGATTTCAAAAAGGCATTTGGAACATCCCCCAAGGTATTTTTATGGCAAGATGAGGGGCAGATCGAATAGTGATACTCCAGGGGAATGCCTAGCTGCCTGCACAGCTGGTGGAGGAGAATTGGTTAGTGGATCAATGGCCACCTGGAGGGCAGATGAGAGCCCTGCCCAGGACTCCATCCTCCATGCTGATTTGCTCAGTCTGATGTATTTTTGAAGGACTTGGATGAGGCCAAATAAAACACATGTATCAAATGTGGGCAGGATAGGCTCTGTGTCAGATGGCAGCACTGGGTTTCAAAATGATCTGGACTGACTTAACTTATAGATGACAACCATAGGTTCAAGTTCATGGAGGTAAATGCTGAGTCCCTTTCAGGACTCAAAGGTTGGGGTTGGGGAAAGGCAAAGTAATTATTGAGCACATGCTATATGCCATACCCTTTGCATAAGATAGCTCACTTAATTATGAAAATCCTCAGAAAAGGATGTTGTTCTCATTTTATAGGGGGAGAAACTGAAGCCCTGAGAAGCTGAGCATTTGCTCGAGGTCACTGGTAGTAAGAGCTTGAGCCGAGATAAAAATGAGGCTGCTCAGGCTCTTAGGTCCACCTTTGCACAGAATGTGCAGGATGGAGACAGAGCTTAACAGCAGTTTATGCGAAAAGAAAATAAAAACACACATTCATGTGAGGTTAGTCCCAGATTCTAATGCCAAGCCTTTTCTGAGCCTCTCTTTTGGGACCACCCTTGGGCCAGGATCAGGGGGCAGAGACAAAAATGCACAGCCCCTGAGCACGCTGAGTTCCCGGTCTGGGAAGAGAAACCGACGCTGTAACAGGTGAGTTGACAGTGCTGAGCGCACGAATGCCACGGGAGCCCAGGGAAAACCAGGGCCTCCTGCTTCTGGAGTCCTGGCAAACTGCACAGAGAGGGCAGTGCCTGGCCCGAGGCCTAAGGATGGCTGGCTTGTCTGGGAGCCCAGGGAGCACGTGGGGTGTGGGTCCAGGGCGAGTGCACTGACCTGGGCACTTCATGTCTGCCCCTCAGCTCTGGGATCCACTATAAGGCCCAGGAAGGGTCTGGGCTTCTCAGAAAGGGGATGGGAGGTTTGCCAACCCTTCACTCCCAGCTCCCAGCCCAGAAATAGTTGAAGAGAGCAGGAGGGGAGTGGGAGTTCTGGAAGGCACCTGGGAGCTAGAGTCAAGGACGTGCCTCTGGGAACACTGGGAGGTTCTGGGACCTTGGGCTCCGAGCATGCAGGTTACTTTGTAACCGTGGGCTGTGTCCCACAGCTGTTCCTTCGAGTGAGGAGGGCCAGAGACTGGTGTTCAGGGGCAGTGAACGTGCGAACAGCTGTCCTGGGAGTCACTTGGAAGAGGAAAGGAAGGCAGCCCCAGTCTTTGTGCCCGTGGAGGGGACAGTGCAGAGAACATGTACAAAGGTCTCTGAGGTGGGGGACAGGGCTAGGTGGGCCAAGAGATGGAGGAGGGAGTTGCTGAGATACAACTGGCGAGGTCTGCAAAGGCCAGACCGTGCTGGGGCCTGCAGGCCTTGTTCAAGATTTTAACCTTTATCACAAAGGCAAGGAGAAGCCACTGAAGGCTTTTAAGCAGAGAGGTGACAATTTTATTTGCTTTTTGGAAAGATCACTGTCGCTGCATGATTGAAGGGCCCGAGTGCAAGAGACAAATGAGGAGAGCTTGGAGGAGTACAGGTGGCAGACGGCAGTGCTCAGGCTGGGTGGTGGTGGGGAGAAGTGGTGAGTTTGTCACTCGGGGCCTGGTGACAGACTGGATATATAGGGGTAAGGGGGAGGGATGGCTCCGGGGTGTCTGGCTTGTGGATGATGGCACCGTTCACTGAGAGGGAGGACCAGGTGTGGGGTGGGTAGAGAGGGTGAACTGGGCCTTGGTCCTGATGAGTGAGAGATGCTGAGACGTCCAAGTGGAAACGTTGAGTGGGCAGTTGGATATTTAAGTCTGGAGTTCAGGAGCCGTGTCAGGGCTGGAGATGCAAAGCTGGGACTTGCCGGCATATGGGTGGTAATTGAAGCTGCCCGCTTATTCAGGGCCCCCTTGGGTCTGTTGCCTGCTCTGTGAAGCAGATCCTGACCCTCACTCTGCTCCAGTGCTGGCTCAGGGCCACCTCTGGGCTCCCGCAGCTTCCCCATCACAGTGCGTGGTCAGCATCTGCCTCCCCCTTAGATGGCGAGCTCCTTGAGGGCAGGGACCACCTTCATCTCTGCATCCCCAGAGTCCAGCACAGGTCCCGGCACAGAGGAGACATTGGTGGCGGTTTGATAATTGATGCATGAACCAAATCCCAGTGGAATGGGCTGCAGTAGCAGGGCATGAGCTTCCTGTCCCAGAAGGCATGTGAACAGGGGCTCTTCAGCCTCTGGGGGGATGAGGTTTCTACACCCAACAGGGACCCTCTCAGCCCTGGAGTCTAGCTTTTCAGGGCCTGAGTCACGTCCCCTAGGGAGGAGGAAGAATTGTCACTTCCTCTTATCCCTGAGTCCAGGGCTGGGGCTGGGACTCCCTGTGGCCTCGTCCTCCTATGGAGAGGTTTCTGGAGGCTGTGCTGACCTCAGCAGATGCTGCCTCCCCCGCGAGCCTCTCAGCTCTGGAGCTGCCGCCCAAGCGTAGATGCCTTGCTGGAGTTGAGCAGAAGCTGCTGAGGCAGCTTTGGCCTGGGCTGGCGGGGCTGGTCGCCCGCCCTGCCCAGCCTCCTCCATCTCTGCCTTGGCCTCTACCCCACCGCATCCCTCACTGCAGCTGCTTGGCCACTGCAGGAGCCAAAGGGGGCCTCGGCCTGGAGATTCTAGAGGCTCGGCAGAAAGGGGGTATACCTGGAAGGAGGAGGAGAGGGAGCAGATGGGAGAGGAAGCTGGGAAGGCAGAGGGAAAGGGCAGGGTCTGGAAAGGGGCTAATGGGACACGAAGTGTCCCACTGGGTTGGAGGACCTTCAAGATTATCTAGCTCCCTCGCTTTGCCCAGAGAGAAATTGAGGAGTAGGGTGGGGGACTTGCCAGAGGATGCACAGGGCACAAGAAACCTTCCAGTGCTTGGGGAGGTGGGGGAGGGGAAGGAGCAGAGGCCCCTGGAGGCCAGAGGAGGCCATGACAGTGACTGTCCCACTTGGAGGAGAGAGAAGGGTGGTGTGGGGGTCCTGGGGGAGAGGTTCAGGAGTCACGGTTGGCTGAGACTGATTTCTTCTTGTACTAATCAGCCTGCACTCTCTCCTGTCTTGTCTCCCCATCACACTGGGAGATCCTGGAAAATAGAGACTGCCTCCTCCATCTGATTGGGACGTTCCTCAGGCAGGAGATAGTCTGAGGTTGGAGGACTGGTTTCCCCACCAGATGGGGCCAGGACAGGACAACACCTCCATCCTTTGTCCATCCACGGCACCCAGCGTTGGGGCAGTGCAAGGAGGAGAGGGGGCTAGGGGCTTGCAACTCAGACAAGGAGATGCAGAGGGCACCTCAGAGGGTCCTAAACTTTACATGACTGGGCAGCCCTGTCCCATTCACAGAGGAGAAGGCGAACCTCAAAGCCTGGGAAATGAGAGAGAAAGCAGCCGAGAGAAGGATTCCAGCCTCGAAGCTGGATCCTCACAGTGTAGCCTGATAACATACACACTGTTACAAGAGATGGGAACACTGGATTATTCCCACCCTGGCTCACAGTGTTCAGCTTGAGATAATTGGTCACTGTAATCCATGCCAGCTGTGCCAGCTCTGGCAGCGAACTCTGCAAGGGACTGCCAGGCTGCTCCAGAAAACCCAGAACTACCTTGGCTTCCAAACCACTGTGGGACACGACTACAGGAACTTAAAAGGACCAAGACACGGCAGTATCGTCTCTTTGTTAATATCATCTTTATGCTTGGTTTTAAAATAAACTTATTTTACTTTTTTTTAGAGTGTGCTCACTAGAGAAAATTTGAAAAATAGAAGCTGAAAGAAAAATAGACACACCCATAATCCCACTTTCCAGAGACTTCCAGTCTTTTTTTATGCATATGTCCTCCATAATTGTGTTAACACAGCTATAAGCTTTAAAACTGTTTTACTTTGTTTTTTCTTATGATTATTAAGATAAAGCATGCTCTTTGTTTAAAAAAAAGTACAGATAAACATAAAAAAGCAGGAAAAAATTACTCATAATCCCATTATCCCATCCACCTTTCTGTGAAGACATTGGCATATTTACTTCTAGTCATTTTTCTGTGGCCCACACTTTTTTTTTTAACATTAGGAACCATAAGTACAAGTGCTTTGTGTTTACAATTTGGGAGACAGCAGAACGTATTGATAACAACAAACACCCCCGACCTATGTTCGAATCCTGGTTCCATCACTTACTGGCTGAGTGACTTTGGGAAAGTTCCCTCACTTCTAAAACCTCAATTTCCTCAGCTGTCCTTGGAATCAACCCAGTTAGGGAGTTGCTTTGCAGATTTTTGTATATAAAACTCCTGGCAATGCATCCAGCACACAGTGAGTCCTCAATAAAGGTGTAGTGGACATTTGTCACATTTTTTGCTGCCTAAGACTAACCCATTGCTTTGTATTTTGAGTGAATCTCCCACTAGATATGTCCTTATGGAAACTAGGACCCCACCTTCCACTTCAAAGCCATAGGGGGCCAGATACTCTCCCACTGCCACCCCCTGGCAATTTGGCCAGCTGTACCTGGCTCGGGACTTTGATGTGACAATTAGTGAGGCTGAAAGATTTGTTAGAGTCCATTTGTGCTTGCGTCATGTAGCAGTGCCACGTCTGGGTGTCAGTGCAGTGGGGGTGTTCAAAGGCCATGCTGGTGGAGGCATCAGGACCAGCTCTTTCTATGGTATGACTTGGCCGTGAGTCCAGCTGCCCTACTCATTTGGTTCTCTAGCTTTCTCATCCATTCTGAGCTGCCCAGTAGAACTGCCAATAATTTTTTTCTGCTTTGCTTAGTTTGAGTCAGTTTCTGTTGCTTGCAACCACAAAGGTTAGCTCCTAAATCTTTTCAGCAGTAGAATAAATTTCAGGCACTAGCTTCAATTCCCAGCCAAAGTTTTAATGCAGACAAGTCCTGGATGTGCCAGAAGTGTTGTGCTTCATGCCGGCCTTTCGGACAAAGAACAGAGTGAACCTAGATCTGTGCCTCGCTGCTCAGCCCAGAGCCTGCCTGAAGAGAGGAGGTACTCAGAGCTGCTGAAGGAAAGAATGAAGGAAGGGAGAGAGCAAGGGAGGGATTTCCACATGCCCGCTTCCTGCAGGCAGCTGGTGTGTGGTCCACTTGAATTCCTAAGGCTCCTTGGGCCTCCACTTGATGAATCCTGTGACTTGAGCAGCCTGAGACTGTTGCAACTCATCTTCTTCCCCTCCCCACCTTACATCCTCCTGTGTTTCCCATAGGATGACATGACCCAACATAAAAACCCCGAGTGTCTCCCAAGACCCTCCCAGTCCACCTCCTAAATGTTTCTCAGTCCATGCCTTGCCTCCATCCCCAGGACACCAGCTCGGCTTGTCACTGTCTCTCGTCTATCTGAATTTGCTCATGGGGACCTTGCTTGCCACAAGACTGGACTTCAGGAGCCCACTTAGGTGGCAGGAGCAGGACCCTAGAGGCCAGCTCACTCTTGACCAGCAAGACTGCTTGCCTGGTTATCTCAGTCTGCAGCCAAGGGGCTGCAGATAGACCAGTCAACAAGCAGAGCTCCAGAGACACCAGCCAGGCCTGAATCCCACCTGGAGCCGGGCTGGGACTACCCAGCTTGGCAGGGGGAAATTTTTGTGTGCCCTTCTAGAACTCCTGGAGGGCAGGGCCTGCATCTGGTTCATCTCTGGTTCCCCCACTCCCACCAGCCCCCAGTGTCAGCACAGGGCCTAGCATGCTATCACTGCTCAGGAAGTGTGGATTGATCAGAGACCCTGGGATCATTCCCTCCATCCTTTCTTGGCATGCCATCAAAAGCAAGACCTGGACCCGGCTACTCCTCCTGCCTCATCTCCCCCATTCCTACCTCACGTTCCAGGCTCCATCCACACCAACTAGTTCCCTGAATGTGTGCCAAGCTGTCTCACTGCCATGCCTTTGTACATGCTGTTCTTTCCACCCAAGGCCCTCCCCCAACCAGGTCAGCCTGATGAACTCCCACTAATTCATCCTTCTGTTAAGGTTCAGAGAGTGCAAGTCCTGCTTCCTCCGAGAAGCCTTCTGGAACTGGCCCCGAGAGGCCTCCCTCATTGTGCCCCCTCTGGGCTCTGCCCATGCAGGCCTCTGTTATACCGCTTGGCACAGAGTATTGCAGGTATGTGTGCCCCGACTAGGCAACACTTCCAAGGGAACTGGGTCTATTTCTTCCTGTACCTCCAGTGCCTAGCCAGGACCGGCACAGAGGGAAAACCAGAAAATGCTAGTTTCCTCTCTACCCACCCCATCCCTTGGAGGCAGGAGATGGGGCTGGAGGGATTGCACCACTTTGAATGCCAGGCTAAGGAGAGAGGCTTGGTCAGATTTTCATTGTTGAATGGTCCTGGTGGCTGGGACCCTCTCATTTGGAGAAAGAGGAGTGATTTTTCAATTTGGCCCTCTCCCAGCCCAGACAACAGGGGGTTAGTTCTTAGCGGGAGGATGGAAGATGGGCCTCTTCCTGGGGTCACCGCTGCCCCCTCCTCTGGAGTGCCTGTTCCCTTCTGCATTCACTCCCAAGTCCTGAAGTCTCTCCCCAGAGGCCTGGGGTCTGAGATTTGCCCCTACTACTCAAGGGCCAACTGCAAACCTCAATCCCCTGTTATGTAAGTGAATTATCTGCTGTTCCCAACCAGCGCCAGCCAGATCGCCTCCTCCTCCTAATTGATTTAATCTTCTCATACCAGAGAGCTGGGCGGGGCTGGGGAGACAGTGTTGGTCAGAAGCCAAAACACATCAGTGACGTAGGCTCATTAATTACAGGGAATCTAGGTCATGGATTGGCTCTGAGTGGCTCTGATTCTCCCCCTCCCCAGTCATTTGGGTCTCTGAAAGGACATTTTCAGCTCCTCCTCATTCCTCAAACCCCAGTCCAACATGGAGAGAAAGTCGAGGGTTCCATAAGACCTTATCTGTCTCTCAGATGTCTCCAAACCTTCAGCTCTGGACAGAAATTCCCTGCGTTCCAATCTGAGCACTGGGCACAGCTAAACCTGATTTGTTGAGGAATGAAGAGGTGAACAGATGATTTGATTTGGGGGTGGGAAGAGACCTTAGAGTTGCCTCTATTTACTTTCCACACCAAGCAAGTCTCTACTTTGCAGCTTCTCTGATATAGGCTGTCCAGCTCCTACTTGTACACCCCCAGAGAAGGGGAGCTCACTCCCCTAAGATTCTCCTTCCCTTGTATGATGGCCTTTCTCATACAGGGCTGAGACACCAGCTTTGCCTCTGGGGCCACAGGGCATGCCCCAGGACAGCCAGCCAGGTCTTGAGACATGGCGATTGTCACCCCTGACTTTCTGTTCTCCATGCTGAACACCTCTCATTCTTTAACCAGCTCCTCATTTGGTAGACTTTACGGATAACACTTCACTGTATCTCCTGTGTGGACAAGCCATAGATGTCATCATGCCTCCAGATGCACAGAGCAGAGCACAGACTCCAGGACAATGTGAACAGCTCAGGTCAGGGTAGGACCATCATCTTTTCTGATCTTGATATTAGACTTCCATTGATACAGCCTGAAATTGCCTGAGATCTTTTCGGGCCTTAGCACACTTTTGACTCAGCTTAGGCACAGAGTCAGCTAACTCCCATAGTCATTTTTCTGACATTAGCAATGGGAAGTCTCCGTGAAAATAATCTCTGTGATACTAGGAACATCTCCATGTTTCTTTCCCGTAATTCTTCTTTCCATCGACCCTGACATTTATCTTTCCACAAATCATGCAATTATCCATCCACTCATTCACCCACACAACTATTTAACTATATATTAATCCATCCATTCACTAACACTACTATCTACCCTTGCATTCAACTGTCCATAGATTCACTCATACACTCATCAACTGTCCATCCACCCACCTACCTACCAACCCATTTATCCATTTTTTTTTTTTTTTTGTGAGGAGATCTGCCCTGTGCTAACATCCACCAATCCTCCTCTTTTTTTGCTGAGGAAGACGGCCCGGGGCTAACATCCCTGCCCATCTTCCTCCACTTTATATGGGACACTGCCACAGCATGGCTTCCCAAGCGGTGCATCTGTGTGCGCCCAGGATCCGAACCGGCGAACCCCGGGCCGCTGCAGTGGAGCGTGTGCACTTAATGGCTTGCGCCACCGGGCCAGCCCCTATTTATCCATTTTCTATCTACCTATTTGATCATGTACTTATCTCTCCGTCCATCCATTCACCCACCATCCACCCATATACCCACTCACCCATTCACACATCCATCCCTTCATCTACTCTCTCTCCTAGTCACCCATACATCTATATTCATCTATACATCCACCCACCCAATACTTAATAGATTCTATTACATTTCAAATCTTGTGTTGAGTATTCTAAGTGATTTAAAGTTGGACAAAATACAGGTGCTCAATCTCTCTCTCTTTTCACTCTTCTTAGGGGAGGAGATGGGAGCAGACAAGGCAGATGATGCTGAGTATTATAAAACAGGAACAAAGAAAATGCTCTGGGGATTCAGAGGAAGGAGAAGTGGCATCTGGATAAGGTTATGAGAGACTTTTTGTTCGGGCCTTGATGGAACAGCAGTATTTGGACATACATAGATGCACTGGAAGTAATTCCAAGTAGAAGAAGCAGCACTTCAAAGATATAGAGAGAATTCACGTCTTATTCTTTATACCCCTGCCAAAGAGCCTTGTACAGAGCTCAGCACACTTTAGTAACCTAATACATACTTGCTGATTGATATTCTCCCTTCTCTGACAGGGGCACCCCACCGCCCAACACTTGATCGGGATAAGAGTTCACTCTTTCTTTTTAAGAGAATTCTACAGTTGCCTTGCTGGATAGCCTTAGGCAAGTCACAAAACCTTTCTGGGCTTCTCTGAGTTTGGGGTTGAATTTTTGTCTTCATCAGGTGGTCCTTTTCCCCTAATTTTAATGATTTCTACTATGCTCTCTGCCGAGACAGCAGCATTTCCACATACCTTAAATTTTATTTTCTTTTGTTGGCACCAATGAACATAATCCCACCTGTCTTCAACTTCCTCAGCCCCATCCTGGCAAGAAAATCTGTGATGTGGATGAAGGGGGAAGTTATGTGCAAGGAAAATAGCACTGAAGTAGAAGCCAGGAGTCATGAATTCAAATCCAGCTTTGCCATGAGCTTGCTATGTGACCTTGGGCAAGTCTTTCCCTCTCTGTTTTAAAGGTTCCCCCCATAGAATCTTAGCACTGAACACAGCATTTGAGATTGTCTAGTCCAATATCCTCATCTTACAAATGGAAAAAAAGGCTCATAAAAGGCATGTGACTTGCTCTAGCTCTTATCTAGATTAGTGGCAAAACCAGAACTAAACTTCAAATTTCCTGACTTTCAGCTCAGGGTTTTCTTTACTCAAACACCACATTTCAGTTTTTATTCACAGCTCCTATATATCTCGGAGAGAGCTTCCTCTCCCTGCATTCCCCAGGAAGAATGTGTGAGTCTTCCAAGTATTCTGGCTGTGTGTTACTGATTCATTCCTGGATGGGGGCTGGGAAGGCAGTATTTAAGAGCAAGTATTCCCAGCCTGACGGAGTTAATTATGTTCATTAGGAAGAGAGAAGAGAAAGGAACAAGGCGCTCTGGTTATCTACTGCGCTTTAATCAAATTGAGAAACGAGGAAATCCATCACCCAGAGGCTAAGGGAGTCGGAGAGCTTTGCTTCCGCTGGCTCCGAGTACTGTTAATGGGTTGGGCTCTGTCCAAGGTGCTGACATCTTCACTTACTGCTCCGAATGGCTGGGAGGAGCTGGGAGGGGCCCACTCTGGGCAGAGGGTCCGCAGCTTTTAGAAGATGAACCAGGATAGAGCAAGGAAGGGTCTGGACATGTTGGGGAGAGGCTTGAGTTCCTACTCTGCCTCGCGAATCTTCCCTTTTCCGTTCTGCTTTAGGGAAAATATCCCTTCCTACGGCCAGAGGCCTGGGCTGGGATTGAAGGAATAGAAAGAGAAGGGAGAGCCCTAGACTCTTTGCTCTCGGGGAGATGGCCTTCAGTATGAGGGTGGAAGCCCAGACCTTAGCCTTGGGGACTTCCCCACCTTAAGGTGAGATGTGGCTTCTGCTTTTATAAAATCCTCAGTCCAATGACAGAGACATGAACTTGTCTTTGGGAATTTATTAATCTGGTGGAGGAACATCACTCTACCTTTAACTCTAACTCAAGTATGATATAAGGGAAGCATAGCCTATGTCTACATGGAGCCTCTAGTCTGATGGGGAAGACTTGGTCTTCCTCTGGAAAGCTCTCAGTCTGGTTGAGGAGACATGCTCTTGATTTAGGGGGAAACCTCAATTATAATTAGGGAGATAGGATGGACAGATAAGTTAAAATGTACACAATAACCAACCAAAGGGCTCAGATCTTCACACTTGTGATTGAGGTTATTGGTGCTGGATATTTAGTGTCAATCAAGGAAGGCTTCCTGGTAGAGGTGAGTTTGAGTTGAGCTTAAAGGAAAGCAAGGAACTTGGGTCTCTAGATCTTAGGCCCCCTGAGAATCACAGCTGTGCTTTCTCATTCCCCTGTATCCCCTTTGGAATAAGCAAAAGACTTGGCACAGAGAAGGCTCTTGTTTAATGAACAAGCACCAGCAGATAGACAGTGAATGTACCTACTTGGTAGGTTGAGAGACACAGAGTGGGGATGGGGTAGAGATCAGGGAGGAGGGTTGGTTGGAATGGAGAGTCTGAAGCTTGGGTGGGGGGATGGCAGTGGAGTGATAAGATGGGCAGAGGGAGTAGCCTAATGTGTGTCCAGGCCACTGAAGCACAGCATGTGGAGCAACTCCCTTGTGTTTCTGGAATTGGTGAGAGACACTTTATTGAATCTTGGATCGTTAAAGCTAGACACTATTAAATTACAAAGTCATAGACTGCTCAGCTTCTAGAGCCACACAATTGTGGAAAGTTGGAGTATTAAAATCATAGCATCTTAGCAAGGCAGAATCACAGTGTGTTGAAATTATAGAACTGTAGAATATTAGAGCCAAAGAGCCAAAAATCCGTATTAGAGAATCTTAAAATCCAAGAATCTCAGTGTCAAGTGGGAAAAGAAATAACAGTTTTATTGACTCCCTCTATTTGTATCAGTTACGGTGCTGGGAGTATTCTAGGATATCATCCCATTTAATTCCTACCACAAGTTTTAAGCCGTTCAGTCTCATCTCTACTCAGTGCAGTACTTCTCACAAAGGTTTATCCAACACAGGCTTGTATGAGCTTCATGACAGAGGAGTCATTACCTGCGTGTATAACTCTACCCCCTGCTGAATGGCAGCCAGAAAGTTCTCCCTTATATAAGCTGCACTCCATCTCCCTGTGTGTCCCTACACTGGTCCAGTTCATGTCCTCTGAGCTACACTGAGTCTAATCTCCCACTCACATGACAGCTTTTCAGATGGCTAAAGACAGTCCTTGTTTCTTTCTTCTCTAGGATAAGCTGGTTTGTTCATCATGTAGCTAGAAATGGGACAGCAAATCAAAGAATATTTGAGCTGGAAAGGCCCTCAGAGGTCATCTTGTCCAGAGACTTCCTTTTACCACCAGGCAGGATAGCGTTATGGTCAGGAGCCTGGGCTTAAGAGAGAGATGAGCCTGAATTCAGCTTCCAGAGATTCAGCATTAACTTGCTGTGTAACCTTGGGCAAATTACCTAATGTCTCTGGGCCTCAAGTCTCCTTATCTATAAAGTAAAGATAATAATAATATTGACATGGCAGAGTTGATGTGAGGACTGACTGAGATAATGCAAGGGAAGCTCTTAGCAGAGTGCTTGGCACACAGTAAGCAGTCAATAAATATTAGATATAATTATTGGAGGCCCAGAGGGGCAGAGACTTGCTCAAGATCACAGAGCAACTCAGAGGCAGAGCTGGGGTTAGAACAAGGACTCCTGCCTCCCAGTCCAGATCCCTTTTGTGTTCCACATTTCCCCTCTACCTTCCTTGGGCAAAGGAAATAACCCCAGAGGGAACTGGAATATTTTGCTCACTGAATCAGTTAGAATGCAAGTAAGAGAAAAGCTGCTTTAGAGGGGCTTAAACCTTTTGTTTCTTTAACAAGGAGGCCAGAGGAAGGTGGATTCAGGGTTGGTCTGGTGATTCAACCCTGTCTCTGAGGACCTAGGCTTTTCATATTCTAAGCCTTGAGAGCGAGTCCTCTTGTTATTGCAAAATGGCTGATGTGGCACCAAGCACCATGTCCTCCCAAGCAGGGAGAAAGGACATGGGAGCACAAAGGGTCTTCTCCTTTCATGCCTCTTTCTATCCAGGAGGGGAGCTTTCCAAGCAGACCGTCCCCTTACATCTCATTGACCAAAATGAGGTCACACGTCCACTCTTAGAGCACTCACTGGCAAAGGGAAAGGCATTTCCATGAATGGCTTGGATCATCCTTGTGACTGGGCACCTCCCACTGGAATAAGGAAAAGGGAATTGACTGTGGGAAGGCAACCAATAGTGTATGCCATACTCACCCTCTGTCTCCTCTCTGGATTGGCCTTGCCTCTCCTCTCCATCTCTGCCAGGGAGCCTCCTCTGATTTCCACGCCTTTGTCCAGCATACTGTCCTCTACCATGTAATTGAGCATGGCCCAATTCAAGTCACAGTCTACTCTGCCGAGCTCTCTCATCTTTTCATGTCCAAATCTTGTCTTCCCAGCCAGTCCATGAGCATCCCAGCCAGTCCATGAGCATTGGGAGAATAATAGCAGCTACTAATGAATAAGCACCTATTGTGTGCCAGGCACCGTTCTGGGCACTTGTAGCCAGCTTCCAGATGGCTCCCATGATCCATACCTCCTGGTATTCACACCGTTTTGTATTTCCCTCCCACATTGTACCAGGTTTAGTCTGTGTGACCAATAGAACATGGCAAAAGTTATGGTATGTGACTTCCAAGATTAGATTGTAAAAGACACCATGGCTTCCATCTTGGTAGCACACATTCACTTTCTTGGATCATTCATTCTAGGGGAGGTTAGCCACCATGTCATGAGCAGCCTTATGGAGAGACTTGTGTAAAAAGCTGAAACCTTTGACCAACTGCCAGCAAAGACCAGAGGCCTGACAACAACCACAGAGTGAGCTTGGAAGTGGATCCTCCAGCCCCAGGTGAGCCTTCTGATGACTGCAGCCCTGCGAGATCCTGAGCCAGAAACTCCCAGTTAATCCACTTCTGGGTTCTTGGTCCTCAAAATTGTGTGAGATAATAAATATTTGTTGTTTTAAGCTGCTAAGTTTTGGAGTAATTTGTTACTCAGCAACAGTTAACTACTACAGTGCTATATTATCGCATTACATCCTCACAACAACCCTGAGAGATGAATTTCTTTCTCCCATTTTTTCAGACGAGAAAACCAAGGCTGAGATGGTGCTGTGCCTTCCCACATCTGGAAAGTGGCAGAGCTGGGATTTGCCCTCATGTCTATTGGATTCCAAAGCAGGGGGAGCCTGGTTCTGTTTTCTTAGCTGGAATGTCTTCAGCTCCAGGGTGAAGGCTGAGTGATTGGGAACAGGAGGAGGAGGTCTCTTTCTCTGATGTGTTTTCTCTCCCTTTTTCATTCCAATCACATTAGTTAGCAGCTGCTACATCTATTGTGTCTATGTGATTCAGGGACAAGTAGATTTATTAGAAAAAACATAGGAGTTTTCAGAGAGAGACACCTGGGCTCTTGAGTGACCTTGGACCAGTTCCTGCACTTTTCTAGGTTTCAGTTGCTTTATCCACTATATGGGGATAATAATCCCTGTTGTGCACTCCTCACCGGGAAGCCATGAGGATCAAGTGTGAAGGGACTTTGAGAAATGTGAAGTGTGTGATTGTGGGAAGGTTTGCTGTGAGTAAGGAGGGCCCCTGACCAGGGCTCTCTCAGTCTGCAAGGGAGGCAGCCCCACACAGCCACCTCTGTACGAGAGGCCAGTGCTCCCTTCCCTCTCCCACTGGAGTCTAGGTTCAGGAGACAGAATACTGAGAGAAACTGAGGGCCCCGACCCACTTCTTCAGCCTCGTCCCTCACCATGACCTTTCTCTTAGGCCACACTGCAGCCCTGCTGAACTAGTGGAAATTCCCCAAGGCTGCCAGAAGCTTTCTCTGTGCTGAGCCTTTATCTGTGCAGTTTCTTCTCCCTGGACACCCTTCCCAGCTCCTCCACCTGGTGTGTTCCTACTCCTCTTTCAAGACTCAGCTTAGATGTCCCCACTTCTAGGATGCCTCTCTTAGCCTTGTCCAGAGCCTCCTACTTCTCTTGATTAGTGCACCAGCCTCCTGCCTGAGCTCTTGGCCTCCAGCTTCTCTTTTCCACTCAAAGCCCCCAGGGTGCAGCCAGCAGCCTTTCTAGAGCACAAATCTTGTCATGCCACTCTCTGCTTAAAATAACCGGTCAATGGAATAATCCATCAATCAATGCTTCAAGGGCTCCTCCTTGCCCTCAGGAAGACATCCATAGTCTTCAGCTGGAACTCAAGGTATGGTCCCTGCTGGTGTCTCCAGCCCCAGCTCTCCTCTCTCTCCCGATCACCCTGTACACGTGCTACACCCCAGCCACATTGCTGTTGTACCATATCTCAGACACACCTCGCTCTCTGTACCTTCCAATCTTCGCTCATCCTGTTTTTTCTTATGCCCATTCCCATCTTCTCCACCTGGGAACTTCCTGCCTAATCTTTAAGGCCAGCTCTGATTTAACCTCTTCTGGGAAGCCTTCCCTGGTGGCTCCAGGAAGAGTCTGTCGCTTTCTCTTCTTCCCTCTTCTATATGACTACTCATGCTTTTGTTACTGTTTGTCACCTTGTCTGCTTACACTGGGAGTTTCCTGAATCTGACACTTGGCTGTGTCCCCAGCAGCACCAGCACAGGGTCATAGGGCAGCCGTGTAGGATTTGTTGGTTGGTTGGATGGTTGATGAATGAATCAATGAATGAATGGTGAATGAATCCATCCTTGAACCAGCACTTCTTGGCCAGCCCCGGAACTGCTATTTTCCAGGGTAAGCCCATTTTATAGCAAAAGGGGAAGCAGAAGGAAGGGACTGCTCTGGAAGGGAGAAAGAAAATCAATAAAAATGTAAATCTGGTTGAGAAAAGCTGTCCCAGGCTGGCTGTGGGGAGAGATAAGACTGGGCCGGCTGAGCCCTGGCTGACAGTGGGAGAGAGATTAGGGGGCCAGCAGAGCTGCAGCCAGGGCAGGGCAAAGGGAGTGTCTGCCCTCAGTGGTGCCTCCTCCCTCTGCTCCACCACAGCCCTGCCCCCATGCTCTATGTGTTCCTTTCAGGCCAGGGGAAGGGGAAGGACACTTACAAATATTGATCACCAGGTGCGCTGCCTATGAGTGAGTATCTTATCATTATTTGGTCTTCACAACTTTTGGGAGACAGGAGTTAGGAATGATCAACCTCACTTCACAGATAGAGAAACTGAGATTGCAGAGAAGGTAAACCACTTGTCCAGGGTCACACCGTGAGTAAGTGGCAGAGTGGAGATTTGAACCCAAATCTGACTCTAAAACTCTGTTCTTTTCACTCCACTCCATTGAAGGTCTACAGCCAGGCTTCAGATGGTCCCGAACCTCTGAACGCAGATGCACAATCGTGTATATGTTGGTGTACATTGGAATCTATATCTTTTATCAGATTCCCTGAGGTGGTTGTCACCCACCCCCATTGCCTACACCACGCTGCCTCCCTGGAGATGGTGGCCTTTGAGCTGGGTCTGGAAGGTTGGGTGGGACATCATGAAGTGGGATGGAGAGGCAAGCAGTGAGGTGGGGATGAAGAAGGCCAGCTGGGTAGAGGGAAGAGCACGTGCAGGGGCCTGGTAGGGGGAAAGGATTCAACATATCCAAAGAACGGCGAGGGTGGCCTTCATTCTTGCTCCTCATTTATTTGTGCTCCAATCATGGCTCCTGGCTCCCAGCTTCTCAGGGGCATCTGCCTGCCCTGCACCTTCCCAGCATGGCTCTATAGGCCAAAAGAACTCCAGGCCAGGCATCAGGATGTCTGTCCTGGTTCCAGTCCTGTCCTCCACAGAGTTTTACCACCAGTAGAATATAGCAGGGAGACATGACGCCTTCTCCTCCAGCTCCCAGGTACAGGGTGAGAAGACTGTGGGCTCACAGATGCAGTTGCTCATGGCTCTTCATTGGCCAGAGGCCATATTAGGGAAGATGCAGTTGCTCATGGCTCTTCATTGGCCAGAGGCCATATTAGGGAAGAGGGCTGCTCCCTGGACAGCCTTGGGCCCTGGGAGCCCCTCTGGCCCTTACCTGTTCCACCCCTGGCTCTCAGCCCCACGTCTCTCTTGTGATGACTCCAGGAGTCTCCTCGCCCTCAGCAGCCTGGGAGGTTTTAGGCACAAAGACCTCATCTTCTCCTTCAAATCTCAGCTCGAGTGAGAGGCAGCAGACTCAGCATGAAGCTAATGCTGCTTGAGCAGCAGGGCCTCTCCCCAGGCCCAGGGAGGGGCCTCCCCAATGTGTTCACCTTGTTGTGTTCTTGGGAAATTTGCAAAGGTAAGATATTTTAACCACAGTCAGTTAAGACTGTTAGGTCTTTCCACTCGAACTTCCTTTGAGTCCTAATTTCCCTTTATGTGACGTGGTTGGAGGGGCCATAGGTATTTCTGGGACCTGGCTATGGGGGAGCTGAGTTAGGGATCAATTTGATTTGGGCTCATTGGGACATATTTATGTGGTTCTCAGTCACCTCTGTGTATAGATAAATCTTTGCTAGCCACCTCCGTGTAGAAAATGACTTCTAGAAATCTTCCTACTCACTATCCAACTCACTCGGCATTGTGACACCAAGGTGTCATATCCAGAGGTCATCTCGTGACATGAATGTGTTTTATGCCAACTGGTCCTGGAACTAAACGGGCAACAGAGGGGAAACAGCAGAAACAGATTTGAAATGTGCAGAACCAGAAGCTGGTCTGTTGAAAATCTTTCCAGTCATCGGAGGAAAAACGTATTTTAGAGGTATGCACAGCAGTTAGTAAAAAATATTATGCTATTTTTCTGAATTGTGTGATGTATTTGTTTGACTTCTCTTCTCATTCTGGGTAAATATTTACTTCCTTACCTAATTTTGTGTTCTTTTTCTTAAAGAGGGCTCCCCAAATTGTATAAGCTTCAGTTCCCACAAAATCTGGCTCTAACCCTGGCTCCACCATTTACTTTCTGTGTGATCTTGGGCAAGTTGCTTATCCTTTCTAAACTGTTTCCTCTTCTGTAAAACATGAATGACACTTTGGACAGGTGAGGACTTGTGACCTTATTCCATTTCTGAAACCATTACTAGAGGAAGTAGACCAGCCAAATGAAAATTAGACCAGAATGTACAGATAAGGAAAGATATAATATACAAGAAATAATGGTTAGCAATGAATCCAGTAAAACTTAAATCTAAATAACTGGAAATAATGTGGTTCTTGCAAACTGTAATGCAGTTTATAAGAAAGGATTTCTGTAATAGAAGAGACATCATGCAAGAACAAATTTAATAATAAGCTGTATCTATAATTCCAGATTATTTCTGCAAAACCCGGGAAACAGGATGGAAGGAGAAGGAATATAAACATTTGAATGGAAGGGGAAGGAATATAAACATACGAACAGCCTCATCTTGTTGGAGAAGACTTTGAAATTCTTGGCATTGATAAATGTAGGCTCAGATATTTGTTAAACATTTAAAGGTGTCAGCCAGTGGGATAAAAATGGGAGTTAGAACTTCTGTACCTGCTTCTTCGCTCACGTGGGTTGGCCTCAAAGCCCTGCTACTGGGAGATGCTCAGAGGGCCAGAGCCACATGCGACCCCACCCCCAGCTTTTCCCCTGGCCCCAGCACAGGGCTGGACACGTGGCTTGTGAAGCCACTCCAGAGCGGCAGGTCCCAGCCAGGCGGGGTATATGGTGGCAACAGAATGGGCTGGAAGCAGATTGGGAAACTCTCTACCCATCCCAGGGAGATAACCAGGCCAGAGAAGACTGGCCATAAAACAAGACAAGGCCTGATGTAGACAAGGACAAGTTTGTTAAGACCCAAGCATTTCACAGACCCACTCATTCCACAGAGCTGGGCATTACTGCTCCCAGCATGAGAGGCCTGGACATGAGAGGCCTGGACATTACAAAGAACAGGTCCTTATACCAACACAGGCATCACAGAGAACCAGATGTTTCCCCCAAAACTTGGGTGTCACAGAGCCAGACACTGTCTACACAACCCCAGGTGACAAAGGTTCAGGCACCTGGGGGCAAATGGTGAAATTAGGATTTTAGTCACAAAAGTCACAGTGAGTTTGGTGGGCCCTGGTCAAATGTGTGAAATCTTGGCAATGCACAGGTACCAGTGAGTGTGTGCTGAGTGTGTTGGGTCTTTGAAGTTAGACAATACCTGTGTGGGGCCTGGGTCTCCCTCCCCACCAGATCCCCTAAGGCAGAGACTAGGCCTCACCCAGACCGTGGCTGGCTCACTGAGCGCAAGGCCTGGACTTCCTGAGTCCTGAGAGTGAGTCTCGCCGCTCAGCTAAGGCCCCTGGGGCCCCCACACCTGGTTTCCTGAAGGCCCTGCCCAGCCTGGATGTCCTGAGTGTGAGGCCAGCTCCCTCCCCTCCTCCCTCAGGACTCAGTGCTCTGCCTCCAGGGGGCGCCAAATGGACACTTCTTGACAGAGGCTGTCCTGGCCCCACCTCCAGGCTGAGTGGGCTGGCGAGGCCTGAGTCCATCCTGACCACACAGATGGTCACAGCTGGAAGAGGCCTGAATGCCAGCAAGTCCATTTCCACCTGACAGAGATCGTGGCTGAGGCTCAAAGACGGTGCTCCAGGTGAATGGTAGGGAAGGGCTAGGATCCTGTGTGCAGGGCAGCCTGGCTTACTATTGTCCACTTCTTTATCCTGGGGCCTGGGAGAAAGATGTGTGGTCCTTCCACCCAGGAAAGCCTGGTTTCAGATCCGCCTGTCTGGCTGGAGGAGGAAGAGGGAAGACCCTCTTGCTTTAGAAGTGGCCACCACAGCAAACCCCCAAGCAACTCCTTGGATCAGATGAGCAAACAAAGGCCCAGAGAGGGTCAGTGACTTTTGCCCGAAATCACACAGCAAGTTAGTGGAGGATTCAGAATTGGTAAACAGGGCTCCTGACACCCAATCTCGGGCAAAGGGCCCAGAGGAGGTACTCGCCGTGGCTGTCACTCTTGGCCAGGGTGGGGCCCTGGGACAGCTCACACTCTGGATTCCTCAGGCTTCTTCTCTGGCCCTGACACTAACAGCTGCTCCTGTAGGCCAGGGCTGGGTATGGTCACCTTGGTCCTCTCCTCTTTGTCCTGCTGCCTTAGGACTGCCAAAATCAAGGCAAAGCAGGCCAGGGAGCCCGTCTTGAAGAAGAGCTGGAGGCCGATAAACCTGGGAAAGAACAAGGGCACCTTGAACTCAGGACCTAGCTATCCAGGGCTTGGACGTCAGCAATCATCACTCACTGTGCGGGCGGAGACACCGAGTTCCTGGGGGGAGGAGGCCTCCAGCCCCAGGGCAGAGGACCCTGTCACCATGGCCTTTGTTGGGGAGAGAGGGGAACCCCTGGAGTTGACCCGCAAGGGGGCGCTTCCCTGGAAGAGGGGGAGAGGCTCTGCAGAAGGAGCCCTGGGCGGGAGACAGAAGCCAGGCATCCTCCCTGTCCTGTCCCTGACTGCCTGGGGCCTGGGCCAGCTGTGCCTCTCTTGGGGTCTCTCTAAGGGCTCAGGGGGCCTGACAATAGTCACTTTGGATCGCCCCGTCAGCCACAAGAAGACAAGGATCCCTCTCTCCTGTTTGTCTAACTCACCAAGGCTCTGGTTTGACTTTTCCTCCTCCAGGAATCCCCCCTGGACTGTCCTAGCCCACAAGAACCACGCCCTCCTCAGAGCTGGAAGTGACTAGCTCTTGCTGCCAGCCCTGCTAGCAAGTCCCCCCAACCCTCCATCTATCTGGGCCAGCAGACTCTCTGCCTTCAGGTCCCTTTGGGCTCCCCGTAGCGTGGAGGGGAAGATGGAGTCCCAGAAAAGGCAGGTCTCACGACGAGAGAGACAGAGCTGGGCCTGGATCCCAGGCCTCCCACGTCCTGGACAGGGCCTCCCCCCGACACCCCACCTCCCCGTCTCTCTCACTGGGCTGCTCCCGATTCCCCCCACACTCAGCCATGACAGTACGTGTTCCTGCACAGACTATGGTCAGACAGCTTGGGTTCAAGGCCCAGCTTTGCCAGTCATCAGCCCCGTGATCTTGGGCCGCTTACTTTCTCTTTCTCTTCCCTCACCCGTGAAAGGGGGAGGCCGTGTCTAGCTTGCAGGCCTGGTGAGCTCAGGACTGGATATGGCATCTGCCACCTGGCAGCTGGATGTACATGGACCTCCCCTCCTTGCTGGTGTCCTGACCCCGAGAGGATTTGCAGCACCCTTCCCACAGCCTCGGGCAGCCCCAGCCCAGGTCTCACCGGTTTCGGAGCAGGTCGTTGTCATAGTAGCGGCAGACGGCCCGACGCCCACAGCTCTGGGCCCAGTGCACACAGGTGGTGTCGATGGCACTGCCGTGGATCACAGGACTGGGCATCCAGGCTGCAGGAGGAGGTTCTCAGGGGACAACGGGGCCTGGCATTCCTGCACTGCCCCCCCAATCCCTAGCATGCCCAACCCTCAGGAGCGCTGAGCACTGGGGGCCTCTTGGGCCCTAAGTCTTTGGCGCTCAAGCCCACCCCTCACCCTGGGATCAGATGGTGCCTCCCGGATGGGCTGTTCAGCCTCTTACACACCTGCCTCTGGGTACTCAGGTCAGATCTGTTGCCCCACAGGACTGTGAACCCTGAGGTCAGGGGCTGGGTCCCATGCACCCCTGTGCCCCCCAGCCCCGGCACACGTGGGTATCTGGACCAGCGGTCCCAAGCATGTTCTTTACCCAAAACTCTCAGGAGCATGAACTGGATCCCCACAGCCAGAGTCTTGTCTTCTTTCTTCACTCCCCTAGAGGCAGGGACACGAGCGACATGAGGACTGAGGGGGTTACGGCCCTCCCGAGGCTCTCATCACCTACTTCTCTCCCACAACCCAGCACCAGCCTTCCCCCAGTCTGCAGGTCCTTGGGGGTGGGGGCCTCAGGCTCCACACCCCATTTCCCTTCAACCTGCAGAGCCCGGTCCCTGTGTACCAGGCATACCCACTGACCATCAGGGCCCTATGCTGGCCCCCTGTGTTCCTCGTCACAGACACCTCCCCTCTCTCCCCACCCCCTGGCCCTACCAAATTCTCCGCTTCCTCCTGCATTTGGCAAAACCTGGAGCTGAGCAGCCAGACACGCCTTCTAACTTCCCCAACCACCGTAATGCCGCAGCCTGGGGCGCCCTGGCTCCTCCTTCTAAGTAATAGCAGGGCCTGGCATGTATGGAGTGCTTGCTACGGGCTCAGTCATTTTGCACTGCAAGCCCCGCCTCACCCCCATGAGGCAGGTATGTCATTAGCCCCATTTTACTGATAAGGAGACTGACGCACGCTTAGACAGGTTAAGTGACTTGGCCAGGATCCCCTGGCCGACAGGTGTCAAGAGTGAGAATCCATGCGGCACACTGCCTGTGCTGAGGCCTCTTCATGGGGGCCTGCTGGGGTCTCACACCTCTGCTTTCTCTCTCGTGGCCAGCCTGTTTATGGATCTATGTGTCTTCTAATATTTGTGAGGGGCTCTGTCCCCCTCCTAATTTTCTAGAAAACAGGAAATAAAATAATCCCAGCATAATGAAAAATTTGGAATGATCCTGCTCTGAGGTCTCTTTACTCTAGTCCCCACCCCAAGAGATGCTGACTTTGGCCTCAGGTGACAATTTGTCAGTGCCAGCAGGCACCCGCAGGACAATGACCAGAAAAAGATCTTGGACCAAGAGGCAGTGCTCGGCACGGGCTGGGTCCACAGTGGGCACTTAATAAGTGCTTGCTGACTTGAAGTGGCATTCAGAATCATGGACCACACCGAGAGGGTTTGGTTTTCTGGGTGCACCTCCTGCGGCTTCACCCACTACAGGTAGGGTGGGGGCAGGGAGTCAAGTGACACTCTTCCTCAGGGTGACTGAGAGGTCAGGGCAGGGCCTTAGGTGTGGCCTCCGCTCCTGGGGCAAGTAGGAGCCCAGGCTCTGGGCCAGTACGATTTCACCCAACACTTGCGACGCGACCTGGGGCCAGCTCCTGAATTTCTCTGAACCTCAGTTGTCTTATCTGTAAGATGGGGAGGCAACTTCATCTCAGCAGGTTGCCATGAGGATGAAGAGAGGACAGTGAGAGCCTGGTCTATTGTGGGGGCCCAGGACACCAGAGTGGCCTCCTCTTTGAACTCCTCCCTCAGGGTTCCTCATCCTGCCTGTGGTTAAGGACCTCTTGGTGTCCACCGGCTCTGGCCCGCCTCTGCTTTCACCTTAGGATGAGCATGAAGGAGGGCGTGTGGGTGACACAGGCCAGTGTCGCACCCAGGCCGACCAGGACCATGAAGGGCAGCACCAGGTGGCTGCAGGCCGAGTTGCAGGAGCCCGCCAGCACAGGGCTGCCCCCCGCCACGCAGCTGCAGTTGGTATAGAAAACCTGGGGGGAGAAGGGGAGAAGAGCCTTCAGGAACCTGCAAAGGCAAGCAGCTGGCCAAGGGCCTGAGGCCCCGGATGGCTTGTAGAGACCCAAGTGCACACAGCAGCTGGGGCCGGGCTGGCTGGATGCTGGGACTTCTGACCCCCCATGTCAGCATGGCTTGAGCAGCCAGGCGGGTCCCTGGACACCGGCTGTCCACACACAACGGGCTGAGCCACGAGCTGAAGCTGTGGGGAGAGGGGGATGCGGAGCAAAGGAGAGGGGCCTAGAAGAGCATCTCCCCTATGACACACCACTCACAGTCACACACACACACTCACACACTCACATATATATACAGCCACACACTCACACATACACACCACACACTCCACACAATACACACTCACACCCCACACATACCACACACTCACACTCACATATAAATAGTCACACACTCACACTCACACATACCACACACAGTCACACACCACACAGTCACACTCACACACTCACATATATACACAGTCACACACATACACATTCACACATACACACCACACACACCACACTCACACACACACACACACGCCACACACCACACACTCACACGCCACACATACCACACACTCACACATACACCCCACACAACACACACACTCACACACCACACACACACGCTCCACACACTCACACACACATTCACTCATTCTTTCATGTGGTGATGTCAGAATGTTCTGCATTCTTGACCATTTGTGCAAGGAATCAAAGCAACAGAGAGTGTCTTGGGGAAGGAACTCAGATTTCCCAGCCTAGTGTCCCCGCCTTCCCACTCCCCTGCGGTCTTCCAGGGTGCTGATTCTACAGCGACTCTCCAGGAGAGATTCAAGCACAGGATGGAGAGATGCTGACAGCACTATGGGAGTGAGCCCTAGGTCAGCAGATGAGGGGCAAGGAAGGCTTCACCAGAGAGGGGTGTTGGATTTGGGTCTTGAGGAATGAATAGGAGTTTGCCAAGAGGAAAATTGGAATGAGTAGATGGAGGGTAAAATCACAGTGGCATGAAAGAACGCAGCGAATCTTTCCTTCTGCCTGGAGCTCTCGAGGGGTGTGCCGGGGCAACATCGTGAAGAGCCATGGACGTGAAAGAAGAGCCTGGACTGCTGTTTCTAGAAACACGGTGGATCAGGTGCCCTGGCAATCATCCCGCTGACAACTGAAAATGCTGGATAAAGTTGCCCTGTCTGCATCCATGAGAGGCACAAAGTACTCAGACTCAGTACTCAGGGAGGCGGAACCCAGGGAGATGAACGGAACAAACTTTGGCCCCGAGCTCTTCGCAGAAACTCGTACAATGGAGTGTAGCTTCTGAGGTTTAGGGGGCTAAGGGGCCAGAGGACAAGCCCTAGCCCTCCCTCCTGCCAGGGTGAGAAGTCTAACAGGACGCCCCTGGAAAACTGGGACCCCTCCAAAGACTGAAGTCTGGGTAAAAGCTGACCCCTCTCCAAACTGCAGGAAAATGTCCCCTGGCCAGCCTGGGGTGTGTTTGATGGCAGCCACATTCCCACCCCCTAAGTGGCCTGGAAACCCTCCTGCCAAGGATTCTTTCAGGAGTGCCCTAGACGCCCAGTGCCCTCAGGTGCCCGACAGAAGCAAAGCCACGCCAGGAAGCCCAGGCTTTTCTTTTCTTCGCCATAGATCAGAGTCTCCCTGATCAGTGTGCCCCAGGGACCCTCGGCTGGGAGACAGGTGTGCAGGGATGGGGCTGGGCTCATCAGCCCTCAATGTGGCCTGGCTGGTCTGGGGCAGCTGGAACCCTCTAGACCCCCACCTCCAGCCCTGGAAGCCTCAAACACTGCCAATGTGAAAAGGGTTGGGAAGCCCTGAGGTGGACACTGGGAGCCTTGGAAAGATTTGAAGCACGGGAGAGACAGACCTGATAGTACAAGGATCTTGGGTAACTAGGTGTGTGTTCCATTGCCCTGAGCTCCGTCCTGCAGAGCTCCTGTGCCTGACGAGGCTGTGCTGCCACCTGTGTGCGACCTCCTGCGCTCACACCACCTGGACCTTCACCTGCACGCTGAGCAACCTGCTGCACTGGAGATACAACGGAGGGACAGGGAAGGGGAGAAATACTGTCTGCGAGGCAAGGTTCCTGGAAGAGAAATGTCCTGCTCCTGTTCCTCTCCTGGGCCTCCGGGGGCAGAAGGCTCTGGGAGGGACACAAAAGCTAGAGGTCTTTTTCTTGGGGTTTTCCCCAGCCCTTCATTCCCATTCATCTCGTTCCATGGCAGAAAGCGCTTCTTACGAATGACTTCAATCTCTCCAGCTGCCTCTGACTCTCAGTCCCCAGGGGGATTCAGCTTCAACCCCTGAACCCTAGATCCTGCCAGCCACCCACCCCTCCTCATCTTCCCTCTGGTCATTTATTCATTCATAAACAGTTACTGAGCGCTGCTGGGCTGGACACTGACTGACCCACCCCTGGGCTGAGGAGCTCACAGTGGGCCTGAGGAGGCAGGCTCACCAAGAGACAATTCCAGGCCAGAGTGGCAGTTCCTGAGTGCTGGCCAGGGCTCAGCTGCACCCTCCTCCAAATCCTATACCCAAGCACAGCCTCTGAGGATGCTCTGGAGAGGGGGCTGGGCTGGGAGGCCAGAGCTCTGGGTTCTAGTTCCAGCTCTGGCACTAAGACTTTGGGCAATGCCCGGTCCTTTCCTGGGCCTCCATTTCCCATCTGTATAATGGGCATAATAGGAGTATGTATTACTGAGTGCTGAAGATTTCCCAGGCACTGTGCTAAGTGCTTTTCATGGATTATGTCCTGTGGCTCTTCTTACTATTTAATGAATTCATCCAGGTAAAGCATTTAGTACAGTGCATGGTATACAGTAGGCACTCAATACTATCACTTCCATTTGATAGATCAGGAAACTGAGGAACAGATGAACTAATTTGCCTAAAGTAACAGAGACAATTAGCGGCAGAACTGGGATTTGAGTCAGGGGACCTGGCCTCAGTGCTCAGGGGCCCATATCCACAAGAGTTCACTGTCCCCTCGGGACTCCTGCCCCAGCCGCCAGGGCCTGGGGCCTCTGGAACTGGGTCAGGACAGTGGGTGCTAGGAGGCCTGAAAGGCTGGGACTGTGATGATTGCGAATGCAAACATCACACAGCCCCCGGGGCGCCCGGCCGGCCTCTGAAGCACCATCAACCAGGCACTTGACTCTGACAGCCCGTGGGGCCCAGGTCTCTCCCTGGAGGAGCCTCGAGCTTAGATGCTGATGCCCAGCAGGACACGGTGGCAGGGGTTCTGGATGATGGAGGTGGGGGACTCTGGAGAGAGAGAGGTGTTGTCATAACAGCCACCCTGATACCACACCCCCCTACACATGCTTTACCACAGCCTGCAGGCCTGAGGAAGGTGGGTATTGTCCCCATTTGTCATTTGGGGGGACTGAGGAGAAAAGGGGAAGAGGAACCAGCTGGTCTGGGTGGCCTGTCTAAGGTTCACACGGAATGCACTGCCGCTGGTCATGCTGCCCTCTTTTCCCCCCTGGGAGTTCCTTGAGGGCAGGGCTCCTTGGCTCTGCATCCTCAGCTCCCAGTACAGGGCCTGGCACAGAGGAGGGGCTTGGTGAAGGTTTGTTGACTGACTGATTGACTGACTGAGTGGGCTCATTGCGTCAGCCTCCCCACTGGTCTCCCTGTCTCCTAGCCTGCCCTCTGCTCACCTTCCTCCACACTATGGCCTCAAGTGTGATCAAACACAGATCTGAACCTGTCACTCCCCTGCTTAAAACCCATCCAAGGCTCCCCATTGCTCTCCGGATAAAGTCCCCAATGGTGGCCTGACATTCAAGGCTCTTCCTCATCTGGGCCTGGTTTTCCCTCCAGGAACCCTTATGCTTCTGCTCCAACAAGTTCTTTGCAGTTTCTTGAAACACTGTGTGTATGTGTGTGTGTGTGTGTGCGCATACACTTGCTTCTAGATTCTGTTTCTGCTGTTCCCCCTGCCTAGAAAGCCCTTCCCCAGTGTGCCTACTCACCCTTGAAGGTCCAGCACAAATACCCCGTCCTGTGAAGCCTTCTGGGACCTCCCACCTATCACCACCCCTGGAACTCCTGAATTATTTCCTTCTGCATCTCCCCTGCGCAGACCGCGGGGCCAGATCCGGCTCACCTCTGTGCCCTGGGCCCTTGCACATGGCTGGGCCCTGGCTGGCCACAAAAGCTTATGTAGAGAATAATATTCTACATCTGCCAACAGAAGGAGACAGACAGACAGACAGAGAAGAGCCAGAGAGTGAGAACATTCAGAGGTGGAGAGTGTGACAGGCACAGAGACAGGGAAGGGCAGCCCGTAAGAGGCAGAGGGGGCAGCCAGAGGCCTCACCCACCTGGCTTTTGTCCAGACCCTCCTGGACCACCCGGCTTATGCAGCCTGCATGGCAGGGAGTGAGGTACTCCACACGGGTGCTGGGGTCGCAAACAGGGTTAAAGTCGTCCGATGGGCAGGAGCAGGGCTCCATGCAGCCTGGAAACAGCTCCAGCCCAGGCTGGGCTCTGGTGAAATAGAAGGTAGGCAGAGTTGGCCTGGCTTTCCCTCCCTCAGGCCACAAGCCGGGGCCACCTCAGCCCTTAGCCTGGCTCCCCACCCCTGAGAGCAATGGCCAGAGATTTCCGCTACACACAGAGGTTTTCCACTGTAAGGGCTGCTCCATGATGGCGCAGTGGTGAGCTCTTTGCAGTGGAGGTGTGTGAGCGGGGAGATGGGCTGGAAGCTGCAGGAAGCTTCTCCAATGGGAGAAGTGGAGTAGAGTCTGGACCAGAGGCCTCTGAGATCCCTTCCAGCCCCAAGATCCTACGAATCTTTGAGCTGCTTCTGCAAACATCTCTATTCCTCAATGGCCCTTCTTTAGGGAACACAAGATGAATTCCTCCCAGAATTTAGTCTCAGATGAAAAGTGCCTTTTTCTCGATGAGCTGGATTGCCTGCTTTTCTTAGAAAGTTCAGGCTATGTGCGTGGGACCCGGTCAGGATACTGACTAGCTGCGGGATCTCCGATATTCTTGCCTCTCTCTGGGCCTCAGTTTCTCTGTCTGTCAGCCCGCTCCCCATCCCCATCCTGCAGATTCATGACCTCTCGCTCACCCTCACTGCGCTGCTCACTGTGTCCAGGGCACGTTTTAGTCCCACCTGCCTCCCTCCTGAGGACCTGACCCCAAGTCCCAGGAGTGTCCCCACTCTAGTTGGCCAGAGTGAGATGGAGTAAACAGCAGCAAGAGATCAAAAGAGAGGCTGAGTCTGAGGGGGACAGGTCACCCTGGGAAGGGGACAGAGGTGGCCCCTGGGACTCAGAGTATAACCTGGCTTCACAGTTAGGAAAGAAAGCCTGCCAGGGAGCCATGGCCAGGCTGAGGAGGAGGCCACAGGGGGAAGCTGGAGGCCCTGTGGGCTTGGGGCAGGCGTGAGGCAGAGGCCCAGACAGAGTGGCAGGCCTGGCCAGCTTAGTGAAATCTCAGTCCCTCGGAGAAAAGGGTTAGCAGAGGCTGGGGAGGTGGCTGGGGTGACTGTAGCCAGCTTGGGGGTGGGGAGGTGGGGTATCGGGGCAGAGGTGAGTTCCACTCCCTCCCTAAGGTGGGGGTCTCCATCTGAGGCGGGAGGAAGATCATCGGCCAGCACAGTGCTCTCCTCCTCCCCTGCCAGGCAGCGCTGTGTGTCTGACACTGTCTCCCGCAGGAGGGGGGACAGGCTGGCAAAGTCTGAGCTGAGGGCCCCTCAGGAGGCCGTGCCAGGGGACCTTGTCCAGGGGGAGGCACCTCTCAAAGTCCCCCTAAAGCAGCTGGAAAGCTGAGCAGGCGAGAGCTAGGGGCTCTTCCTCAACTCCTTGCTCCTGTGGGGAAAGCCCTGGCTCCAGGCTCTGCCCCTCCCAGCTGGACAACCCTGGGCGGGCGACTGCACCTCTCTGAGCCTCGCTATCCTTATCTAGGAAATAAGATACAGGAAGCGCTGGGCAAGGTGTTGGGCAAGTGGGAGACCCTTGGGTCTTGGCAGCTGTCGGTATCGTTAGTTGTGCTGGAGTATGAGAAATTCTCCTCGGTTTGCTCAGTTGGTCCCAAAAGACTTCTTCAATGAATTAAAACCCAATGCTCAGTGAGAAAATTGCAAGAATGTAGATGAGAACGGGTGAGAGGGGATGTCAAAGTCAAGCTGAGAGGCAGAAGAAAAGAGAAATAGCATAAGTGGCGTAGGCTGAATTTTTTCCATTTGCTTTTTTAAAAATTTGTGATAAAATATCCATGTACTTACTTTTTACTCTAAAAATCATTTCAAGGCCCTAGCTCCCTCCTCAGACCAGGGGCTTCTCCAGGGCCTGGCTGAAGCCCCACCTGCCATGACTAGACCAGGGCCCCACCCTGGACGGCAGAGTTGCCTCACTGTTGGGAAAGGAGAAGGGACAAGGAAGCAGGGGGAGATGGGGAGAGGTCGGGGAGCGGGGACCTGGGACAGAGAGGGCAAGGGCTGAGCATCACTGGGGCCTGAGCCGAGGCCTCCATGTCACACAGAAGGAGCCCCAGCTGTGGAAAGCTGGCACCTGGGTGGAGTGAGGAGATGCCCAGGGAGAGGCCAGAACAGAGAAAGTTGGGGAATTCTAGCTGGGTGTTGGGCCAGCCTAAACCTGGAGCAGGTCCCAGGAAAAGTGAAATCACTCTAGAGAAGAGGCAGCAATGTAACTGCCAGCCTCCTCTCCAAGAAGGCTCCCAAGAGGAGAGGGTATGTAGGGGAGCAGGGAGGGAGAGAGGCATCAGAGGCTTTCCTCCTGGAGGGTGGAGGCAAGTGCTGCCCTAGTGACGTGGAAAGAGAATTCTGGAATTTTAGGGTCATGGAACAAGAGAGTTTTAGCCATAGGCTCTAAGAACCAAGAATCTTCAAGGTCTCCAGGCCAACCCCTTCCCAGGGCATAAGTTCCCTCTGTTGCGCCCCTGTTGGGGCCCTCCAGCCCTGGTTCGCCCCCTCTCCCACCCTTGCTCCCCAGGGATGGAGAGCATGCTCCCTCCTAGGCAGGCATTTCCGCTGCCTGGGAGCAAAACTTCCTCAGGCTGAGCTGGGTCCTGCTCCTATGATGCGGCCTCTACTCCACCTCCACTGGGCACTCAGGGCTTGGCGACTCTGCAGATGCCATCCCACAAGTGGCTTTGCCCTGCCTCAGCCTCTACCCCTCCCCAGGGCTGAGCTGTCCTGTCCGTGAAGTTCCATTCCTGCCCCTTCTAGTGGTGCCTGACACCTTCACTGGAGCCTTCGAGAGGGAAGTCCCACGGCTCACAACTGAGCCTAGTGGGAGGGGAGGAGATGGGGCTCCGGGGGAGGTGAGATTTGAGACAGGTGGGTGCCCTACTGACCTGGCCTTGCCTGCCCCTGTCCCTGTCCCACCCCCCCATGCTAACGCTCACACGCTCTCGTACACACTCACCCAGGCTGGTGGATGATGCCTGCGATCTGGTGGGTAGAGCAGCCCATGAAGAAGAGGGGCAGGTTGAGAAGCAGGCAGAACAGCATCCCCAGCAGGCAAAGGATGCCACAGCGCATGGGGCCCATGTGGAGGCGCTTGACCAGGACGCCTCCCAACACAATGCCCACGATGGCCAAGGGGATGCTGATGCAGCCTATGAGCAGGTTGGCAAAGGACGCTGTGACGGAAAACTGGCGCTCCAGGAACTTGGGCAGGAAGGTGGCCAAGCCTGCCACCATGGACGACATGCACACCTGGGACAGGACCACCAGCAGGAAGATAGGGTGGCGCAGGGTCCGCAGCAGCACCTTGGGGAAGACTGTTGGGGTGAGTGAGGAGAAGGTCAGAGCGGGCAGGCCAGGCGTGGCATCTGTTCGTCCTATCCCGCCCTGATCAGTGTAAACTGTTCCATTCCTTCCATCCCATCTCATTCCATTTAATTCTATTGCATTCAATTCTGTGCCTTACATTTGACTCCTTTCCATTTAACTCTATTCCATTTTTGAAATTCTGTTTCATTCCATTCCATTGAGTGAGACTGCATTTTACTCAATCGTGTCTGTTTCCTTGCATTCTATTGAAAATTCAATTCCATATGCTTCTATTCCATACCGTCCCATTTGATTCTATTGCATTCATCCCACCCCATCTCATTTCATTTCTTCTTTTCTACTTATTCATCCCGTTTTTCTTTCACTCGGCCTTTTCCCCCTGTCCTGCTGTAGCTCTTTCCAAGCCAACTCCGGCCTTTGTCTTCTCCCTGTGTCCTCACATGGGGCAGCATCCCCTCCCCTGCTCACCCCATCTCTAGTTTATGTTTCTCCACAGCACTTTACTTAACATACTGCACATTTTACTCATTTAGCCATTGTATTGTCACCCCACCAGAAGGTAAGCTTCATTTAGATCAGGGATTTGTCTGTTGTGTTAGTTGCTGAATCTCCAGCACCTGGGACATAGTAGGCACTCAATAAATATTTATGGGATGAATGAAGGAATGAATGAATGGACATATAGACTAACATATGATCAAATATCAAAATGTTGGGGCTGAATCTAAGACCTCCCGAGAGGTGACACCTGGGCAGGCTTGGTACTGGGCAGTTCCTGGAGGGAGGACAGAGGTAGGGCCTGAAGAGTGGGAGGATCCTGAGAGGTGGGGTGGGGAGGAGAAGTAATTCCTAGGGGGGCACAGCAGGGGTGAAAGCATGGAGACAGGAACAGAAGTGATGGTTCTGGGGTCCTGGCTTTGATGACCAATCTCCTGCTAGCCCCTAAACCGGTACAGGGGTCCCTCACTGCAAGTCTGCTAAACCGAAGGCCACAGTGACATTGGGTCAGTCCCGAGCTCTGGGCTTCAGGGTTGTTATCAGCAGGGGCAGCCAAGGTGATGGCCAAGAACACTTTCCATTCTGACATGCTCAGCTCTCCACTAGCAACCAAAGAGTTTTTTCCACCTGTTTCCGCCTGCAGGAAACGAGATGGAAGTGAGACATAAGGAGTCGGGGAGAGGGGAGGAAAGACCTTTCTAAGAGGAGGCTCAGAGGAGCAAACCACTTGCCAGGCTGGGCTGGTGGGGAGAGGCGGCCGTGGGGCCCCTCTGGGCTGAGTGGGGGTCCCTTCTGTTCCTGCAGCAGCAGGACCAGGGCCTCTGTCGTGGGAGATTTCTGTCTGTCCTCAGAGCATGGCTGGAGCCAAGCCAGCTGGTTCCCCAGACCCCTGGGCGGGGCCAGGAGCTATTTCCTTGGGAGCCAGAAAATAAAGACAAACAGTCCAGGCAGAGTGGGTGGGAGCGGGGCTGTGGTTCTCCCCCTCCTTCATGTCCCAGGCCTGCCTCCTGTCCCTAGTCCCCTGCCACACATGCAGTGCATTCAACCAGCAATCGGAGTGGGGAGGTGTGACACTGGCCTTCACCCCAGGTAGCTGCTGCAGCTCCCTCCCTCCATGAGCTGCCCTGGCCAGGATTGGCCTGGGCTTGGCCCAAGATGTACAGGTGCTCTCATTGTACAGGTGGGGCCCCTAGAGGGGCAGGGACTCGCCCAAGTTCATCCAGAGAGGCCGGGGTGCGGCCAGGAGTCGTCCAGGATTTCCTGACTCCTAGTGTGAGGGCCATTCCCCCTCTACACCCACCCCCTATCCCTGTCCTCTGGCTGCCTGGCTCCAGAGGGCTCCCTCTCTCCTGTGCTGATCACTGCAGTGCGCTTGTACCCATCCTCTATCCTCTGTCTCTCTTCTGCATCTGCAGCCTGTCCCTAGAAGAGGTGAAAAATTCCTGGAGGGCAGGGTCAAGCCTTCCACTTAGGTAGGGGTCCCTGAAGGGGGACTCCAGGGCCAGTCTCTAGCTCAGAGGCAGGTCTTCTCCATTAGACAGGGGCTGCCCTCAGCTTACACAACCTCTCCCCCATCAGACAAGCCGGGGCCTCTTTCCACTCAGAGACTATGCCTCCCTTACCAGACAGGGGCCTCCCGCAGCTCAGAGGCTGGGTCTCCTCCCTCAGATAGGACAGGTCCTCCCTCAGTTTAGGGACTATGTTTCTTCCATTTGAGAGGGGCCTCCCTGAACTCAAGGACAATGTCTCACCCCTCAGAGAGGGGCCTCCCACAGCCCAGAAGCCAGGTCTCCTCCATTAGACAAGGCACGTTCTCCTCCATTCAGATACTGCATACCCTCCATCAGACAGGGACCTACCCCAGCACAGAGACTGTGTCTCTTCTGTCAAACAGGGTCTCTCCCTGCTCAGGGACTATGTCTCCCCCATCAGACAGGGCCCTTCCTTGGCTCAGGGACTGTCTTCTCCTAAGAGTTTAGGGCTCTTCCAGCTGAAGCCCCGTGTTCCTCCTCCCTCTGCCTCCCGCATGGTCCCATGTGGTCAAGGCCAAGCCTTGGGTCAGACTGGTCCCTCTGGAGCTCTGCAGAAAGCCCAGAAGCCAAGTTGGCTGATCAGCCACAGGGCCTGTGGCCAGCCCTGCCTCGGTCTCCTCTAGGCTCATGTAGAAGCTGAAACCACCAGAGACAATCTGGCCCAGGACACCAGCTCCAGGATCCAATTTCAGCGACTGGCCCCAGCTTCCCTCTGGGCAGGAGCCAAAGCAGTGATTAAGAAGCTCTTCCGTGGAGCAGCTTGCTGGGGCTTTCCAGCAGCTGGGGTGGGGTGGGAGGCTGAGGTTAGGGAGTCCAGGCCCCTGCCTCTAGGCCCCGCCCCATGGGGTCCCAGGATACCCATTTCCCTGAGGGTGCTGGAGAACCGGGGTCTAGATGACTGGTATCCCAGAATCAAGTCTTAGGAAACTCTTCCCAAGAATTGGGCCTAATTAACTTCTTGTTGCAAAAGCCCTCAGTTTGAGGGATGGGGGCAGTTAGGGGGGTTATCACCCTCCTAAACCATGGGCTGTTCAATTTACTGTCCCGGGACATGGTCAGAATAATAATAGTAGGGCAGGTATGATTGAAATAATAATTGTACCTTATACAGGTACAGTTTTTTTTAGTGGTATACAAAGGGCTTTCTGTTCATCACCCTATTTGATTCTCCTAATAGTCCTTGAGAGAAGCAGAGCAAGGATTACCAACCCAATCTTTCAGATGATGAAACTCAGGTTAAGGAAGGAAAGTAATTTCTATAAGATTGTATACCGGTCAGTGTTGGGCCTCAAATCCAGGTCTTCTGATTTGCTGTCCAGGGCTCTACAAGAGCCTGGGCACACAGCAGGCACTCAATCAATGTTAATGGGATCAGAATCTTTAGAAAGAACAGCGTGGTCACAACATGGACCCTGGTTACTGATCGACTGAGTTCATAGTCTCTGGATCAGAGAGAGAAGGATCTTAGATTGTTGAGTCTACCCCTCACTGTACAGATGGGGAAAGTGAGGCCCAGAGAGCAAGGACCCGGGACAAAAGTTTTCTGGACTTCAGCCCAGAGCTCCCTCCACCCATGCCACCACCTGGGAATTCAATAAATATTTACTGAGAGCCTCCTGTTTGCAGGCTCAGAGGTGGGAGAAGAAGAAGGGTCATAGATGAGCCAGCACCTTCGGGAATTCACTGCTTGGGGGAAGGGCTGGATAAGTGCATGGCACAGATCTGAACTGACGTAGAAGCCCTGAGGGTTTGGAGAGTTGAGAGGAGGGAGAGCCAGGCCGCCCGAGGAAGGACAGAAGTGGCACTTGAACTTGACCTAGAGGGACAAGAAAGATTTTGATAGACAACCATAAAAAATGGTGTTCCAGGTGGAGGGGATCATATGAGCAAAGACTTACAAGGACCGTATGGTGTCCATGAGGGACCTATAGGTATGGAAGGTGAATCAAGAAAGGCAGGAAGGGGCTGGATCCTGCACAGCTTCAAATGCCCCACCCCCGGCCCCAGCTCCCCATAGCCTGGCCTGAGCTCACTTACCTTTGATGAACTGGGTCACAGTCAGGTCTGGTGCAATCTGGGCTAGGCCATCATTCTTCTCTAAGGACTCCCCAGGGCTCTGCTCAGAGGAGGAGTCCTCACCCTGGGGAGACACACAACCAAGGGCTGTGAGTTGGGTGCCAGACATTCTGCTCAGAGGATGCTTGTGAGCTGGGGAAGGGAGCTCAGGGAGAGGAGGGGGTGGGGGTGTGTCCCTCATCTGGAGCAATAGGGGCCAGCAACGTTCCATTTGTTCTTGGTCCTTTAGGTACTTGGCAAGTGGTTTTAAAAGGAGGGATGAAATTCTGGTGGTTAACTTTGTCATCATCGTCATTAACATCATAATAGTCATCAACATTACCATGAAAATTACCATCATAACTGCCATCATCATCATATTCCCATCACCTTATATATCACCCCCACTCACGTCACCAATATCATCATGAATAAATGACCAATATTGTCCTTACTATTATCATCATCTCCATCATGGTCACTCACTGCCAGCACAATCATTGTCATCATCACTGACACCTGACCCTTCAGAATGAGCAACAACATGATTATCAGAATAACCAATATCATTATCGTATCCCTAACATCCTCATTATCCCTACCACTGTCTTCACCTCCATCAGCATCCCCTGCCTCTGTCTGAGGTCATCACCATACCGCTACCTTCAGTTGCTATACCACTCACGGCTGTCATCACCTGGAGAGTCGCCATGAGCAGGCGCCTCTGGTGAACTGTGCCTTCCTAGAGGTTGGGGTGGTGTGGGCCTACAGGCCCATCCTGTTCTATGCTGTCTGCTGCGACAGGAAGGAACTGGGGCGGGGGAGGCAACAGCCCCCTGCCTCCTTTTGGATGAGTCTGGCCACACCCAGAGAGGCGCTCAGCTCTGTGACCATGCTGTGAGGAGGTTCATTGACCCCCTGGAGTGTGTCCCCTACCTGGGTGAGGAAGGTCTATGTGCAACTCTTGAAGGAAAGGTCTTTTATCCTAGGAAAGAGGAACCTTGCAGGGACACAATCATGGTCTTCTGATTGTCAGAAAGAAGGAAGGAAATAGAGATAATAATGGTCAATGGTTACTAAGCACTTAGCACCAGCCAGGCACTGTTCTAATGACTAATCCATTAACTCATTGACCTCACAGCAACCTTCTCAAGGAGGTACCATTATAATCCCTATTTTTCAAGGCATAAAACTGAAACCCAGAGAGATGAAGTAACTTGCCTGGTCACACAACTCATAAGTGGTCTGGCTAGGATGTGAACCCACACGGCTTGACTCCAGAGCCTGTGTGCACTAGGCCGGTTCACCCTGAGGGAGGGGGGGAACCAAGGCCCCCACTTGCTGGGTATTCTACCTTCCCTGCTCTAATACCACAAGGCTTGCAGCAGGTACTGTGACCGCGCACATTTATCAGATGAGGAGTAAGTCTTGGAGAAGTTGCAACTGGCACGGGGTCATTCGAATATAGGTGATCGAGTGGGGTCAGATTTTACTAAATTTTTCTGCGCAGCCTAAGACCAGGATTAGAAGCAGCAAGTTCCATGGAGGGAGACTGAAGCCCAGTGTAACCAGCAGCTTGGACAAGGCTGCCCTGGAAGGAAGTGAGTCCCCATAACTAGGAGCACGCAAGCAGAGGCTGGCCTCCTCCTGGTCTGGGGTGCTGTACGCCACCGGGGAGGCGGGGTTGGGCTGGAGAGCTCATCTGGGGTCCTCTGGTTCTGGCACTTCTCTCTCTGTGGAGCCTCTGAGAGATCCCTGCAGGTCTGGAACCTTCTCTTTCCTCTCCTATCTCGTTTTTTTTAGGGAGCCTCAGGAGGCAAATACTGGATTTCCCCACATTTCAGAACTCCGTGCCCACAGCCACCCCGGGGGTGCCCTGTTGCAAGCTCCCTCCAGCTGGCTCCCTGGTGCTGGCTGGCCCAACACTGGCCTCGCCCCAGCAGGGGAATTCCTTCAAACATCAGTTCTTGCGTGTCTGTCCCACTGGCGCTTTCCCTTTCTCCTCTCTTCTCCTATTCCAGCAGGTGGTGGGCGCTGGCTGTCCCGGACTCGGGGGAGGGTTGTTGCAGGGCAGGCAACAGTCATCGGCTGAAAGATTTCCCTTCCTGGTTTTTGTTTCCAAAGCTGAGTAAATTGAGAAGATTGTGCTGGAAGTTGTGGGGGTGGGGCGTGAGGAGAGAGGGAGGCCTCTGAGAACGAGGGGAAGAACATGGGGACCCAGCAGCCTGTGGGTTCCATGAGCAGCAGGGAGCCACACTGCCTCTGAGACAGCGCCCAAGGAAGCAGCTCACCCCTGAGGGGCAGGCAGAAGGCTGACCTAGGGAGGCTGTGCTCCCATGTTTCCTGCCACACGAAGCTCCTCTGCTCCAAGCATGTTAAGGGGACCACATGGGCCAGAATGGATTGAGGCTGATGCCTCCTGGGTGGGAGTGGGACCTCCCTGGAGCCTAGGCACCCTGTAAGACCTCAGGACCTTTGTTTCACCTTGGTGGGTGAGCCCTGAGAAAGGCTGAGGTTGAATGTCTTGCTGATCCAGCAGGATGGGCATTCAGAGTAGAAGTTGAGTTGAGTTTCATAGAAAATAAGGAACTATTTATCTTATACACACTTAGGTCTGAGTCAAACCTTGTTCAGTGTCTCTCTCCCTTGCTGGACTCTGACCTCTGCAAAAGCAGGGATCATGTTTATCTTGTTGTCTGTCGAAACCCTGGTGCCTAGCACAGGGCCTGGGGCAAAATAATGGGTATTTGATAAATATCTACGAAAAGATGAGTACAAAGGATGGCTCCCACAGGCAGTGGGGTCAGCCAGTGCCAGGCTCCTGGAAGGAAAATGAGAACATCAACAGGAGATGCTATTGCACTGCAAGCAAGCTCTTAGACTGCTCCTGGGTCAGAGAGGGGCAAAGCGTCCACATTGAGTACCGGGGGCCTAGCAGAACAGAGATTCCAGGCAGGCCAGGCCACTGGTGTGGGCTGCTAGCTCCGCGTGCGTGCTCCTGCCCCATCCTTGCTGGGGCCTGCAAAGGAAGGAGACTTACACTCCACACAGGAGCAAATGAGCTGCGAGGTGAGGGAACTCGCTCAACATCCACAACTAGAAAGTGGCAGGACTAGGATCTGAGCTCAAGCCTGCTTGAGTGGGAAATCTCACGCTTTATCAACTAAACCCTGTGAGCCAGAGGCCCTGTGCAGGGCTGGCAGAATGAGGAGGCACCTTTGCGGTGTGATGTGCAGGGGCCTGAAATCCCACACTGGAGTCTTCTTTCTCTGGGTGAGGCGCCGGGGATCTGTTATTCATTTAGACCTTAGAGCTGAGCTGTCTGATGCAGCAGCCACCAGCCACACGTGGCCACAGAGCACTGGAAATAGGGCTAGCAGAATGGAGATGTGCTGAAAGTATAAAGCACACGTTGCATTTCAAAGATTTAGTATGAAAAAAAAGACTGGAAAAGATCTCATTGTTAATTTTTCATATTTATGATATACTAAAATGAGAATATTTTAGATATAGTGGGTTAAATAAAATACGTTATTAAAATTAATTTCTTTTACTTTTGCATGTGGCTACTAGAAAATTTAGAATTACATTTGTGGCTCACATAACAGTTTTTTGGACAGGCTGCCTCACAGAGAATTGGAGAATCTCCTTGCTCCTTTCTCAGCCCCAGCAGAGCTATGGGAGGGCGGTGTGGGAGGGACATCCCAGCGTGCTGGGAGCATCCTGGGTACCTGTGGGGGGAGGGACTAGGAGTAGTGCGCTGCAGGCAGGAGGAGGGGCTGGGGGAGACCGATAACTTCTAGCGGTTCCTATCAGGGAGGGGCAGCCTTACCCTTTAGATGGGCAGAATCTCCTGAGTCCCTTGCCTGGGGTTCCTTGTCCCCATATAAACAGTAAAAACCCCACAATGTCATCTGTTGCCACACATACAACCCTATATGATCTACTCTGCACTTTCACATCCACCATGTCATTCAATTCCCACAACAGTCTGGGGCAGGGGTTATTACTGCACCCATTTCACAGAGGAGGAAACTGGGGCCCCCAAAAGGGAGTGTTATCCAGGGAGTAATTGGCAGAGCAGACTCTCGAACCCAGGTTCTCTAGGAGCCCTGTCTCACCCCTGTCTCCTGCTGTGAAAAAGAGCGTGGAGCTTGCAGACTGGAGGGGAGGGACAGGCCTTCAGGGGCTGGGGTGCAGGGAAGGTCTCCAGGGAGAAGTGGGGTTTGGGATTTGGATGGACAGGAAGGGGGAGCTTATTTGAAGCAGGGGCATAGTACAGCAGGTGTGGTGGTGGGAAGGGGCCTGCCGTGTGCGGGAGACAATGGGGAAACCAGCCTGACTGCAGCCAAGGGCCTCTGGGCCCGGAGCTGGGGCAGCAGCTGGGAGGTTCGGAGGGCCAGGCTAAGGGACTCCGGTTTTATCCAGTGGGCACCGGGAGCCCTGACTCTCTCCAGCTCTTGTCTCAGTGCTGTCTGCAGGTTTCCGCCTCTCTCCCCAGATCTGTTTTGAGGACTCCTGACTGATAGTGGGCTCCAGAAACAGGAAACATCGCCCTCTGCTCAGAGCAGGGCAGGGAGTTCGACCCATCTGGGCTGTGGTTTGCCCAGGTCAGCAGGCCTGGGCTGAGGGAGCTGCTTAGAACTTCCCCTCTCGGGGCTGTGTGCTGACAGCTGCAAGCCCGCCGAACATGGGACACTGTGTGTGGTCTGCTGCACAAAATGTCCCACTGTCTGTGGGGCCTCCAGGGATCCAGGAGCTGCCCTCAGAGGAAGCTGGGTTCCTAGAAGGCTCCACCCCGGGCCTCTGTCCCCAGCCGCATGGAGCCATTGCTGACCCTGGCAGGTGATGTGGACCTCTCTGCCAGCCTGCAGCTTCCACCACATATCGGCATGGGGAGCAGCCACAGGGATGGGTTATCTGCTAAACTTCCCATCCCCTACAGTGGGGAGATGGGGTTTTCTGCAGGTGCTTGGAGATCTGAGCTTCTGTGAGGAATGAGTCATGCTTCTGGCTTTCTTACATGAAATTCATGCCACTGGCCGTGCCTCTCTTTTCCCTTCAGCTCTCAGAATCAAAGAAATGGTTCAACTATGTCAACAGAATTCATCTTTATGGTCCACGCATCTCTGTTTCTCTCTCTCACTCTGATAACCTTTTGCAGTTATTTCTTTTTTTGTGTGTGTGAGGAAGATCAGCCCTGAGCTAACATCCGTGCGAATCCTCCTCTTTTTGCTGAGGAAGACCGGCTCTGAGCTAACATCTATTGCCAATCCTCCTCCTTTTTTCCCCCTTTTTTCCCCCAAAGCCCCAGTAGATAGTTGTACGTCGTAATTGCACATCCTTCTAGTTGCTGTATGTGGGACGCGGCCTCAGCATGGCCGGAGAAGCGGTGCGTCGGTGCACGCCCGGGATCCGAACCAGGGCCGCCAGCAGCGGAGCGCACGCACTTAACCACTAAGCCACGGGGCCGGCCCCTTTGCCATTATTTCTATTTTCCTGCTTCTTGGTCTTGATTGAGGGATCCTGCTGTGGCCCTTCCTGGGTCTGAACCCGGCTCCTCCACTCACTAGCCAAGTGATCCAGTTATTTCTCTGTAACTCAGTCCCTCAGGTGGAAATAGGGGTAATAACTGACCCTACTCCGCAGGCGGGTTACGATGAGCTAATACCTACAAAGGGCTTGGAACAGCATGTGGTACAGAGTGCGCAATCAATGTTAGCCTAATTCCCTCTCTTTTACTAGCACTGTATGTGTGTTTGGTGTGAGCTGCCTCGAACCTTTTATGGAATATAGTGGAAACAGGATATAGAAAAGCACATCAGAATATTAGAAAAAAGGTATTTCCGTTATTTTTCCTCTTAAAATTGGCCTGATCAGAGAAAGATGCTAAGAACAAGCCTTCCCGGTTACAGAGCCTCTACATCAGGCATTAAACCACCTGCCTCACCATTTGGCCTCATTTCATTCTTACAAAAACCCCAAGACGTAGACACTATGGTTATACCCATTTTACAGATTTCAGAACCAGTAGTTGGCAGAGCCAGGATCCACACCCGGGCTGGTGTGGCGCGTGTCTAACCCCTGTTGCTGGCCTCCCTCCCCGCGGCCACGGGACGCCTCAGACACCGAAGAAATCCTTGCATGGTGCCTCTCCGAACAGATCAGCTACCAATCACTCTATTCTTTAGTCTCAGTCTCCTCCTCTGTTAAATGGGGGTATTGGACTAGATCAGTGTTTTTAAAACTGGTTTTTAGCAACAGAACCCCTTTCACAGTTGAAATCTTGAAAGACTGGCATAAAAACCTGTAAAAATAGAACTGGTCTGATTGAAGCATGTATGTGTGTGTGTCTGTGTGTGTTGTGTGTGTGTGTGTGCGTGTGTGTGTGGCAGGGGGGTCTGACTGAAGTGTGTGTGTGGGGGAGGGAGGCCCTTAGCCCTGTGGGGGGGACACTTCTCCTCAATCCCCCTAGGGTGGCACCCTTGAGGTTCTGTGGGGTACAGTTTGAAAGCCACTCAAGCAGATCACCCCAAAGTGCCCTCCAGCACCAATGTTTGAGGAGGCTGTGATCTGCACTGGGCCCTCCTGGGAAGGGGGAACCTCTCCTCAGCCCTTTGGGGCCAGGACCTGGCCTTGTGAAACTGCTACAGAGGCCAGTGGTTCTGACCAAGCTCTGGGCACGACCTTGACCCTCTCTGGCCCTCGAGCCCTCCATCTGTAAGATGGAGTGGGGGTTGAACTGGATGATCACTTAGGACCTTCTACCTTGGAGAGTTGACGTGGAGTGAGGGTAGGGTCACAAGGCCTGGATTGCCAGAGACAGAGAAGAACACAAGAGGGCTCCCAAGCCAGCGAGGAGGGGTCTGGAGGTAATGCCTGCAAGGGAGAGGCATAGGGCACCAGGAAGACCTGCGTCACCTCGGGACTCACAGGGGCTGCAGAGGGAGCAGAAAGTCCCAGGGGAACAGGGGCAGCCTGGCTGGGCAGACCCCAGTAGACCAGCCCTAAGTCCTGAGTTTAAGGACCATTGCCGCCACCCACTCCTGTCCCCATCCCTGATCATCCTCCCAAAGCAGCACATGGAGTTTAATGCCGAGGAGACAATGGATCTCAGAGACTCTTAGGCCAAAGTGGTAGCCATTTAGAGATGCAAATTTTGGGAGTCACAGGCATAGAATCTTAGAATAATAGAACACAAGTATTTGAGAATCTCCAACTATTAGAAACACAGAACTTTAAAACCATATAATCTTAGAATCCCAGACTCTGGGAGATACCCCAGAATAACAGACGTTGAGACTCCTGGGAAATATGAACCAAGGGAAGGTGACGAGGCTAGTAGTGCTCAGAGGCTGGGCAGGGATGGGGGATCTTGATGGATGAGGCCCTTCCCAGCCCTGGCCCAGCCCCAAGGGCAGGCGCTCAGAAGGACCTCAGGGTGTGGAGGGCACAGGAGGGCTGCCGGCTGAATGGGGTCCCAGCACCACAAGAACAGATGGGGCCAGAAAATGGGCTAGGGAGCCCCTGAGAGACCATCTTTACTCCACAGGCTCTGCAGAGGCATCTGCCAGGAGACCTGGGGCCTGACAGGACCTTAGAGACTGGCTGATTGTAGGTGGGGAGACTGAGGCCTAGAGAGAGGTGAGACCTGCCCTGTTCACTCCTACAAGGATGTCTGGGTGGCCTGCTGAGCTCTGAGGTCACAGATGCAGGACACAGCCAAAGGCAGGCAAGCAGAGATCCTGCCCCCTGCCATGCCCTGTGTGGCCTCCGCATCCCCCATCTCAGAGTCTTCTCTGTGGAGACTGTTAATACGTCCCTCCTCCTGCTCTCAAGCTGAGAACTCTAAGCACTGGCCATGGGAGCAGCCTGGGCTGTCATTCAGCCATCCTCCATGTGTGTATCTGGCCTTCCTTCACTACCTGGGCGCTCCTTGGGGCAGGAGTGTGGGATGGCCCCCAGTGACCCCCTGTGAAAATGCTCATGTACTGCTCCAGAGACAGGGAGCCGTTTAGAGGAGACATCATTGAACCTGCCAGAGCTGGCAGACCTTGTCCAATCTTCTGCCCGTTGTACAGATAGGGAGACTGAGACCAGAGATCTTCTCTGGGTCACACAATCCTTGTATTATATACCACCATCTCCTGGATAACATGAAAAACTGCATTTACTTCTAGGAGGATATTTAGGGGACCCCTGAGCTGGGAGGGGATGCTTGAAGGGATTTCAGAAATAGCCCCCCCTTCACTTTCTGCCACTGCCTGTTCCCTCTCCCTGCAGAAGATACACATCCCATGTCTGGGGACTTGGACTTTCTGCCTAATTGGCCCTTCCTCCTGGTCCATCCACCTCCCCGTCAGTGGCCTGAGTGGGTTGGGCCAGCCCGCATAACTGCAGGCAGGGCGGGCCAAGGCAGCCTCAAGGAGGCTGGGAACAGTTCCTCCCACATCAATATTTATTGCCTGAGAGCTGCTGGAAGCAGATCATCATGTTCTCAGCCTTCGGATCTTTTTTAAGAACCTCTCACCCCCTTCCCTCCCCACTCCTCATCCCCAGTGTGCTGACAGAATGATTCCAGACAGCCAGACAGGTTCGCAGCCGGGGAGCCAGGGTTTCAAGGCGTCGCAGAGACACGGCTCTTAAAATCAGAATCTCTGCATCACAGCAGCTTCGACTCAAGGAACTGTGCATTCTCGGAATCCGAGACGCAGAGCATATTGCTCCAGGAATCTAACTTCAGCATCTTACACAACAGGACAGAATGGGGAAGTGACTCGCTCCAGGTCACATGACTGACGTGATGGAGTGCAGCATAGACAAGTCTCGCCCTCGCGTCTTCCACCCATTGCGCCCCACAGCCCAAGAGGCTGCTCTTGTCTGTTCAAATTTAGGACCCAACTTTGAGATTACCCAAAACCAGCAACCCAGGCTCTCCCCTTCCCCCACGATCACCCCCACTTCTAAGAACTCTTCCCCAAGTTCCAGGAATTCTAGCTCATTCAAATTTTGGCCTGAGCTAGGCAGAACCGGGAAGGAACATCTGGTTCCAAGCTGTCTTCTTCCCCTGAAACTGGTCGCTCTCCAGCGCCTGGCTATTCCTGCCTCTGAGCCAGCATCAGCCCAGCCCTTCAGCGTCTCTGGGAGATCCCATAGCAGAGCAGTACCCAGGTCTGTGCAGTCCCCCTCTTGGGTGGCTCCTGACTCCTCCCTGTGCTCCGCCTCACTGCCAATGCGCTGGCTCCTGCCTGGACACAGCCACAGCTGCCACATCGGCTTCCCTGCACCCAGTCGCTCTCTGCACACTCCCCTTGTCCCTTGCCATCCTTTCTCTGCCTTGTCCCTGGTGATAGAGCCATGGGACCCCCTTCTTACCCTCTTTCCAGGGGTACCTGCTGCTCTTGAAGCTGGCAGGCAAGTTCTTCCTGTTCTGGCCCCTACAGGCTGTTCCAGCATCATTTTTCTTAGGTTCCCCCATGTCTATTTCCCCTGCTCCAGCAGCGGGACTGGGGTGGTGAGGTTTGTAGGGCAGCCGGCGCTGGGGTCAGACAGACATAGGCTCAAGTCCTGGCTCTTCTAGGCAGAGACATTTTCAGCCCTTCCTCCAAGGCCCAAACTTTCTTGCTCTAAGAAGGAGGCCCTGTCTCATTTTACAGTAAACATATTCAAATGCACCAACCTGCCACATTAAATAGAATTATTCTTGCTGCAAAATATTCGACAGGATTTTTAAAAATTGTCCGTTTGAAGTTAGAATTACTTAGCAACAACTAGCTTACTTAATTTATTATTGTCTGTGATTTCTCAACAATTACCTCCCTGTGAAACAAGAAATGTGTGTGTATATATAAATAAATAAATAAATATATATATATATATACATACATATATATATATATATATATGTATGTATATATATATATATATTCGTCTCTGCTGCCAGTACCTGACACAGGGCTCCTAAACCTCTTGTAAATAAGGGTGCTAAATTTAGTCTTGGACCCCAGTTCCTGACACAGGGCTCCTAAGACACTTGTAATTTCCCAAGTGATAGGAGCATCTGACATGGAGCTCCTAAATCCCATGGAATTCCCTGGCTGAGAGGAACATCTTTCTAATGTGGTGACTCTGGGTGCCTCCTGGATGGGGGCTGGTCACGAGAAAGAGCAAGCCAGGATTAGAAGCTTGGAACTTTCAGCCCCACCCACTATTCTCCAGAGAGGGGAGAGGGGCTGGGAATGGAATTAACGATCGATCATGCCTCCATGAGGAAGCCGCCATAAAAATGCCAATAGTGTTGGATTCGAGGAGCTTCCAGGTTGGTGAGCACATCCACATGCCAGGAGGATGATGCGTCCCAACTTCACGGAGACAGAAGCTCCTAGGCTTGGGACCCTCCCAGACCTCGCCCTATGTATCTCTGCATCTGTATCCTGTATCATATCCTTTATCATATGATTAACTGGTAAATGTAAGTAAACGTTTCCCTGAGTTCTGTGAGCTGTTCTAGCAAATAATGGAATTCAAGGACAGAGTTTGAGGAACCTCCGATTTGTAGCCAAGTTGGACAGAAGTCGTGGGTAACCAGGGACCTATGACTTGTGACTGGCATCTGAAGTGGGGGCAGTCTTGCAGGACTGAGCCCTTAACCTGTGGGATCTGATGCTATCTCCAAGTAGATGGTGTCAGAATGGAGTTAAGCTGTACGACACCCAGTGGGTGTCACAGATAATTGTTCAGTGTGGGAATAATCCCACACATCTAGTCCCAGAAATACTGTGTGTGTGAGTAAAGGAGAAACACAGCAGTGCGTTTCCTTTACACTCCTATACTTGGGAAAAGAGAACATCTAATGCACGAATTTTCAGAATGTAATAAAATGTGTATGAGTATTAAAGAAAAATTGATGAAGTTGACATTAATGACATATAATTGAACTTTTGTAAAACATTTCTATTTTGTCATTTTCTTTTGTATATTGGAGCCAACGTATCATTTTTCAAGCCTCATGTTTTTGTGGGTCCCTGGAAAACTTGGTGGCCCCTGGCCCAGGATCATCTCTCCTGCCCAGTGGCTCACATGGTCCTGCCCTCTCTTACCAGCTGTGACCTTGGGCACATCCCTGCACCTGCTGGGCCCCAGGGTCCTTCTCTGAGGAAAGACCACCCCCGCCACGAGCCAAGCAGGGGGGTCAGCGAGATGCCCCTGGAGTACCTCGCCAGTTCCTACTTGTCAATGAGTCTTTGTCCTCACTAGGCCGTGCCTGTTTTAAGGGTAGAGATGATATGCTGAGCTCCAGTGTCCAGCCTGACGCCTGGCCCAGGGGAGACACTCAATATCTGTTTGTCCCCTCATGTCCCTGCAAAGGCCACATTCATTCCTACAGCCACATCCTTTGCCCAGGCTGTTTCCACACCTAGAATACCCCTCCCTCTCCTTTCTGTGCTTCCACACATCCCTCAAAGTCCAGCTTACATCACTTCTCTTCAGAGAAGTCTTCTCAGACCCTTCCACACACCCTCCACCTCCCAGTTCTCAACATTGCTTCAGCAAGTTCAGAATGTATGGGAAACTTGAAGTGACAAGCAGAGAGGCAGTAGTGTAGTCGTCAGAGCAAGGGGCATGGGCTCAGACAGGCTTGGGTTCTCGTCCCAGTGCTGCCCTTGCTGGCCTTGTGATCTTGGGTAGGTCCCTTCCACCTCTGGGCCTTGATCTCCTCAGCTGTGGAAGGGGCAGGACATACTCACTATGCAGAGAGTTGCACAGGAATGCAATGGAGCCAGACAGCAATGGCTTTGTAAGCTGTGAAGTGCAGTGCCCAGGAGGGGTGAAAGTTAATATTACAAAGGAGGACAAGTGGTTGGGGCTGGAGCCTGGACTAGGGTGGGGACGTGGAGGGGGCTTACTTTGCTGACAGGTGAGGCTGAAACTGCCAAGACCCTTCGCCGGAAGTGAAGCTCATGCTTCTCCTTGGGCATCTCCCTGGGGAAGAAGAAGTAGGGGATGGCAGCCAGGGCCACCGCTCCAGCCGAGATGAGGAAGCCGAGCCACCAGGCACCCACCCATCGGGGGTCCTTCGAGGTCAGGCTGATACCACCTGGAAGAGAAGACCATGGTGATGTTAGGATCGGGGTGGACCATCACTTCATGGCCACCACTCTGGGACTCGCCTCTGAGATATGAGGTGGCCTGGGCCAGGAGTCAGGAGACCCGGGTTCTGGTCCTGGCTCTGCCAGTTTGTCCTGTGTGACCTTGGGCAATTCCCTGACCCTTTCTGGGCCTTGGCTTTTTCAACTACTAAGGCAATGTGTGTCGTGGTCAAGGTCATGGACTTTGGAAATGGACTACTGGGTCTGAATTCCATTACTAACATGACCTTGGGCAAGTTACTCAACTTCTTCTGTGTTTCTTCCTCTGTAAAATACAGATATTAGTACCTTCATCAGAGGGTTGTTGTGAGAACCACAGAAACTGAAACATGTAAAGCCCTTAGAATGGTGCTGGCACGTAGAATGCGGTATCTGGGTGTGGCTCTTCTTCTTCATTTACTGCTATGATTGTGATTATTATTATTAAATTGACGGTTAGGACTACTCTTGTGGTTCTCACATCTGCATGATGATTAAAATCACCAGAGGTGCTTGTTGAAAATACCAGGCCTTACCCAAGACCAACTTAGAACTACCGCAGAGTAGGATGGGAAGGTGACCAAGGAATCTGTACCTTTCACAAGTTCCCCAGGTGATTTTGATCCCCCACCAGGTATAATTAGAACCAGATTATCCCAGATGTACCTCCAGGTACCTCCTCCTTCAGTATCCACAGCATCTGCAAACACTTTATAACATTTCAGATGTGTACTGACACTAACTCCCTGGGTGGGGCTGGTTCCCAGGTGCTCAATCACAAGCTCCTCCTGCGCGGGGGCCAGAGTACACTGTCGGCACTCAGCAAGTGTATCTGTAAAGCTGGGGTGGAGTTGGCTTTTGCACTGATTCCCTCCCCCACCTATTATTTCCCCTGCTTCTGTGCCAGGCTCACGCGTGCATCCCCTAACTCCCCCGCTTCTCATACCAGTCTGTGCCTGCAAGGGACATGAGCTACCCACCCATGAGGTTTCCCATAGAGAAAGAAGGACTAGGGAGGGGGCACGTCGGTCCGTAGGGACACCACACCTGCCTGTGGAGGTGTCACATCTGCCAGGATGATGTCAACTTCCCCTAAGCTGTGGTATCTCTGGGAAACTTAAGGAGGCCCTGACTCCCAGGATGTTTTCTTCAAGGGAGAGAGGAGTGGCAATCAGAGCTCACACCTGGCTCCTGGGCCTAGCTTTCTGGAAGGGCTGTCCCTAGTGACTCTTGTTCAGAGCTGCCTAGACCTGTCCTGGCTGGAGGCACCCTTGGGCAAAAAACGGAGATCAAAAAGCAGAATCTGCATGTCCATCCATCTGTACAGGAGTCACCTGAGGCTTCTAGGGCTTGCTGGAAACTCTCCAGGTGAGGGATGGGACTTCTGAGCAGCAGGAGGCAGAAGGCATAGTTGGGGGCTCAGAGCCACTAGGTGTGACAAGCAGGCAGCTGAGATGCCACAGTGACCTGTTTTAAAAGGAATTCTCTCCCACATCCCGCAGGGCACCAGAGCTCTGGGACCCCCAACGCCCCTCCCTCCTGGCTGCCTTCAGACTAAGCTTCTGTCCCACTCCTTGGCCCACCGTGACCACTACCTGGATCAGAGACCGCTGTTCCCGAATGGTGCCCTCAGCCCAGGTTCCCAGACTCTGAAGTGGTCAGCACTGGAAGGGTCCTTAGAGGTCACCCAGTAGATTTCCCATCTGAGAGAGGCCCAAGGGAACTGAGTCCTGCTCCAAAAGTTCTCTCCTGCATGCCAGTGTCACCTTGGTTTCACCTTGTTCCCCTTAAAGATGGGAGCTCCCTACAGGCCAAGAGAGTATGTGCCCTTGTCTGCCCCATCTGAGCATGAAGGGGCGTCTGGGGAGCTCAGGGATGGAACAAGGTGAAGACTCGTAATAATGGCAGTGACAACGACCACAGCTCCCATCGGATGGCACTTCACAGTTCATCTCCATCATCTCATTGGATTCAGATTGCAGCTTTGGGAGGTGGACAGGACAAAGAGAGTCTCAAAGGTGAGAAAGCTGAGGCTCAGGGAGGTCAAGAGGCATGTCCAGGGTCACTGGGATTGCTAGGATTTGAACCTAGGTCCCCTGGCTCAGTGTCTCCTGAGACCAGCGGTCAGTGAGTACAGTCCGTGTGCCCCGGGACAACTGTGTGCTCTTAAGGCTCACCTTCTGGCATTCGGTCAATGTCCACGTAAAGGCGCAGCATGAGGCTGCCCAGCCCGTAGGCCAGGCCTGGTCCCACCATGGTCATTGCAAACAGGATCCCTGCAACACGAAGCCTAGGTCAGACCCCTCTGGCCCTGGCTTCCCTCCGCAGGTCACAGCCTGCCCAATCTCCAATGGGCAAGAGCAGCCCATCTCCAGGGCGTCTCCGGACCTCTACTGGCCACATGGGTCAGAGGTCTGGGACTTGTGCCCAGCCCACACCTGGGCCTCTCATCCTCCTACCTGATCCTGACCCTCCCTCAGAGCCCGAGGGGTGGGACCCGTCCTCACCGAGGTAGAGGGGCGAGTTGCTGTTGTGGGCAAAGTCATCGATGTAGGAGATGCCGAAGGGCTGAATGGGCACCCCGCCCACGCCAAGCAGGGTCTGTGCCGTGAACATGAGCCCCACCGCGGCCAGATGCTGGGCCTCCATGTAGCTTGAGCAGCTGCCGTTGGAGGGGGCTGGGGCTGGGGCCGAGGTTGTGGGCAGGCACAGGGAAGCCTCAGAATCCTGTGGCATGTCCACTGAGAGATGATAAAAAATATTATGACAATAGCTAAGCTTATGTAGCACTTACTGAATGCAAGGTACTGTTCTAAGTGCTGTGAATATAAATCATTTGACCCCATCAACAAAGCTACGAGACGGGTGCTCTCATTACTCCCATTTCACAGATGAGAAGACTGATGATCAGGCAGCAACTAGCAAGGGTAGAGCCAGGACTGGAATGCAGGCAATCCGGCTTCGAGTCCATGCTCTTAAACCACCCTATGCCACCTTTCTGGGTAGAGGTATGTGGAAGTGTCACGGCAACGGCGGCTCTCGAGTAGGGTGGGGTCGTCAAAGGAAGCAGAGTTTGAACCGGGTTGAGAAGAAAAAACAAGACTTTCCAGAAAGAGAAGGTGGGGAGGGGTGTTCCAGGGAGAGGTCACGGCATGTGCAAACCCAGGGCCTTGAGAAGTTGAGCGTGTGAGGGGCAGGGCCAAGGTAAAGGCAGGGCAGGGCAGGGGAGGGACGCTGGGGCTTGATCATGGAGGGCTATAGTGCCCTTGGCCTTCATTTTGGGGAGTGCTCAGTGTCAGCCTGGGTCGCAGAGGCAGGGTGCAGTAAAGGGGAATTTCTTAATATAGTACCAGACATTGGTTCTCTGTAGCTCACCAATATTTGGTGAGCAAACTTAAGGAGACCCTCACGCTATTATTATCCTAAATGTGGGTGGAGAAGTGGCCTTCTTTCTGCGGCCTGCCTAGCCCTTTCCCGGACCTAGGGCTCTGGGCTGTGTCCACCCACTGGAAAAAGCCACGTGAACCAACGTCAAGGACCTGGACCTTCAACAGAGATGGCCTGGGTTGAAGACTGTGAGACTTTGACAGAGGCCCTCAGCCGCTCTGGGCCTCAGTTTCTTCATCTCTCAAACAAGTCTCCTAGAATGGAAGTTCACCAGAAATATGGAGTTTAGAAGCAAAATAATTCAGTGGTTCAGAGCAGGGGTTCTAGGGCCAGGATACCAGAGTATGTTATAGTCCACTAGCTGTGGGCCTTGGGAAAGGCCCTCCCTCTCTGAGCCTCAGTTTCCCCACTTGTAAAATAGGATAATGAGGACACTTGCCTCATAGGGTGGTGAGTGGTGCCTGGACACAGTGCCTGCTAGGCATTAGATGTGATGATTATTACAGGGCTCTGGCTTCTTTTTCCACCCATGTCCCCAGTGCATAGCAGAGGGCCTGGCACACGAATATTAATAGGTAAATTAATTAACACTGGGTGAAGAACAAGTGAATGAAATAGCCTGGAATGTCAGAGCAGGACAGGGGCTTGGAGGTCCCCGAGTCAAGTCTACTTATTGGATGGATGTGGAGAGTGAGGCTCAGACAGGAGAAGGCTTTGCCTAGGGTTTCACAGGGAGCCTATGACAGAAGGGTGTTGTATGACAGCGAGGATGAAGAAGAACGTTTGTGACCCTGCACAGAAAAAGCTCTGTTACAGTGAAAATTCTGGACACAGAAATGTGAGGAAGCATTATTTTTCAGCATTCCAATCAGCCTCTTGACAGCTCTCCACTCAGCCTAGATAACTACCTCGCCTTCTTCACACATACTCCGTACCTCCCCATGTCCCCCCCATTGCCATGTGGCTCCCTCCACCTGAAATGCCCACCTTCTCTCTCCACCACAGCCCAAATGCCACCTCCTCCAGCTCCCTCCCGCCTAGGGCATCATTCTCCTACTCAGGGCTCTACCAGCTCCATCTGGCTGTCACTCAAGGTGCTGGACTCTACCCTGTGGCAGAGTTGCCCAAGCTCCCTCCAACCCATGCTCCCCTGGGAGCTTCTCGGGGCTGGTCGTTATCTGCTCCATCTTTCCACCCCTGGTCCTGACACAGAGTGGGAGCTCCAGGGTGTTCGCTGATGAGAGTGCAAGGGAGGAAGGATGCACTCTTGATAGCCCTCTTCCCCTGAGAAGCCTTCCATGATGCCATGCTGGGGCGTGGGCTCCTTCCCTGGGCTCCTTAGGCCCCGGTGTTTCCCTCCTCACACAATTGACACATTGGGGGGTTTTTGTTTGTCTCTGTCTCTTCTCCCAGACTGGGAGCTCCCTGGAGGCAAGGACTGAGTCCCCTGAGAGGGTCTGGCATAAAGTGGGCAGCACTAAGGGTTTGTTGGGTGGACCACCAGATGGATGGATGGATGGATGGATGGGCGGATAGGTGGATGGGTGGGTGTATAGGTGGATAGATGAGTGGGTGAATAGGTAGATGGGTAGGTGGATGGGTGGATAGGTGACTAGGTAGATAGATGGGTAAATGGGTGGATGGGAGAGGGAAGGAATGAAGTGAATGCTCAGGCTGCTTGGGTCGTTCCCTAAGGAACAGGCATCCATCTGTCAAGCAGGCCTTCAACAAAATCCCACTTTGCTGAACAGGGGCTTCACTATTCCTGTCTAAAATCCTTTCATTGTTTTTATTCATTCCCTCATTCATTCATGTCTTGGCTTCTTGTGAGGATTAAATGCATCAATGCACATAAAGTGCTTAGAACAGTGTCTGGTGCATAGTAAGTGGTGTGTGATACTGTTATTATTCCACAAACATTTCCTGGGGGCCTATACATGCTAGGCCCTAAAATAGGCTGCATTGTAAATTCACCGCCACTTCAAAAAAAGCAGTGACACACAAGCAGGCCCTCACCAAGACCCTCTGGGCCTCACCCCTCTGCTCCAGGACTACATCCTACGTTACTTTCCAGGACGCCAGAGGGACCCGCCTGGGCTGGGACTGAGGGAGGCCATGGGGGCTGGGGCGAGGAGGACCAGCATCTGTCCTGGGAGGCTGGGTGGATGGAGGCCTGGGGATAGGCCCCGGTGCACAGTAATGCAGCAGCTCATGCCTGCCTCCAGCCCAGCCCCTCCTGCTCTTACCGGCGCTGGTGCTGTCAAAGCGGTACGGCTCCGAGATGAAGTGTGGGAGAGCCATGAGCAGACCCGCCAAGGCCACAAGGGCAGCCCCATAGCCGATCAGTCGCGGCCGATGTACCCGGCTGCCGAAATAGCTCACAAACACAATCAGAGTGGTGTTCCCCACCTGCAAAAGGACAAGGGCACCCATTAAAGTGGAGCAGAGCCCAGGGCCGGCAGCCTGCACCATCCTTGTCTCCCTCACCAATCTCAGTGTTCCCATCTGTATAATGGACTAGCTGGCTGAATAAGAATCATCTGGCTCCCTCTTACAAATACAGATTGCAGGTCCTCCTAGGAAGGGCCCCACCACTCCATTAGGGGAGAGATGAAGGCAGAGTGGACAAGGCTAGAAGTTCAATTTCATTCTGAAACATGGGTTGGACCCCATGTTAGAACATGGCGGGAGGCAGTCAAGGAAAGGGGTGCATGAATGTTTCTGGGATGTCATGAGTGAGAGAAACAAATAAAGTCTAAAGCCAGAGGACTAAGGCTTGGAATTTCAAGACTTAGAATCAAAATCCTGGAAGAGACTTGAGAGCTTGCAGGGAAGGGGCAGGCTCTGCTGTCAGAAGCTGAGGTGTGCAATCCACTCCAGTGTCTACTGGCTGGTGACCAGGCAAGTCCTCCCCCACTGTGCTCCTGGCTCCATGCTGGTGGAGTGGGGCAGGATCAGCAGAGGGCTGGTGGCAGGACTGCCCCAGGGAAGGACAGCCCCTCTCCATTTCATAGACAGGACGCTGAGGCCTGGAGATGGGGAGCGACTTGCGCAAGGTCCCAGAGCTAGGTGATGATGTTCCCTTCCCACCTCTGAGATGTGGAGGTGGGGTCTGAGGGACATCTGGGGACTCTGTGTCGCTGACAGGCCTTGGGATGGGAGGAATGTGACACATCAGCCAAGGGGGAGAGAACTTCACAGAAGTCTGCTGGGGGTGGGGCAGAGACAGCAGCCTTCTCCGCTGGTGAAAACATCTGGTGGGGGAGGGGCCAGCACAGCTGGACTCTGATCTCCAAATCCACCCAAAGCAGCTTGTCCACTCCTCGCTGCCTGGCTGCCGGCCCCAGAGGCAGAGGGCTGTGGATCGCTGGGCAGCTCTGAGGGTGACACTTGTGCCGTGATATTGCTCCCACCCCCACCACCCCAAGTTCTGAAAGTTCTGCCTTTGATCTAACGTAAACCTCTCTCACTGCTGTTGAGGGGACTCCCTCTGATTTCCCCCAAGACAGGCCACAGCCAGGTGCCTGAAAAGGTAAAGGAACCAAAGGGAGAGTAGGTGGCTGTGAGGACCCTGGCCAGATCTAACATCCCCCACCTCCCTCAACAGAGTGCCCCCCAGGGCAGGAGCGCCAATGCTCTATCTATCGGCACAGGGAGGGGAGAGCTCCTCCGGACCTGTCCTAACACATGGCTGGTCAGCTTCTTGGCCAGGACACTGGCTGCAGAAGGATCCGGGCTAAGGAGGTATGGGGGAAGGAGCTGTGATGGGGGAAGGAGCTGTGATGGGGGTTACCTGAGGGCACTGGGACGGGAAGGATGGTGTGAGAGGAGGATGGGGAGAGGTGGGTGCCAGTCTCCCTCAACGTCCCCCCCATGGCTGCGCCCCGGCCAGTACCTCATTGAAGGCGGCCAGCAGCCCCGAGGTCTGACTGGAGAGGCCGAAGCGCTTCTCCACGGTGGAGATGGAGCTCTTGAGATAGCCGGAGATCATGAGCTGTGCCAGCTGCAGCAGGCTGTGGCACAGGACGAAGAACTGTCCGAGGGGCCGCAGGGATGGCAGCGGGCAGAGGGACAGGGAGGCAGGCAGGGAGACAGAGATGGGGTTGGGGAAAGAGAGCGCGTGTGAGGCCATGAGAGGAGCAAGGAATAGAGATGGAGAAACAGAGTCAGAGGAGACAGACACACAGGAGGAGAGAGAGTAAGGAAGGGAGAGTCAAGAACAAGACGAGAGAGAAAGAGAGAGAGAGAGAGAGACACAGAGAGAGAAAGAGACAGAGAGAGAGAGAGAGACAGAGAGACAGAGAGAGAGGAGAGAGAGAAAGAGAGAGGAGAGACAGAGGGGGAGAGAGGGAGAGAGAGTGTTATTGGAGCAGCCCATGGCTTCTCACACAGGCCTAAAAGCTAGAAAAGCTGTCCTGGGTACACTTGGGGGCCTGGGGGCTACCCGAGACCCACATGACGGAGAGTAGGTTCTTCATGGGGGTGAGAATGGTAGGAGCCCCCTCTGACCCTCAGAGCCCCCCTGGGCTAGACTAGACCTCCCTCCCTACTCCATTCTGCCCCCTTCTCCAGGAAGCTCTCCCAGATCCTATCCTCCCCCACCCCCACCCCATCTTCTCCTAGAGCTCCCTGGGAGACCCCTTGCACACACGGAATCCCCAGGCTGCCCACCCCACCCCACCCCACCCAGCCCCACCCCAAACATCCCTGCCTGCCTGTAGTCCTCCTAAAAAACTGGCAGAATTCCTAAGAGAAGAAAAACTTGCTTCAAAGAATTAAAAAATATGGTGTTTACGCCAGAGCTTAACAACATTTACTCTGTTCTTCTGGGTCTCGGTTTGCTTACCTGTCCCACGAGGACGATGTCCCCACCTCCCAGGGTTACTGTGAGAATTAAATAAGATCATGTGGGAACAGCACCTGGCCCAGGGCCTGGCACCCAGTGGATGCCTTGATGTTTAGGGCTGCCCGTGGTAGAACCAGAACTCCCAGTATTAATACAGGTTCAGGATCACTGGGGTCCTTCTCTTTCCCTCCATGGACATAGGAGGCAAGGAGACTGGTCCCCCACTGCCCACAGGGCAGCCCCTCTTTCCTTTCTGGAAGGAGAAAACATGTGCTAAACATCTTCCATGTGCCAGAAACCAAGCTATGTCCTTTGATCCTCACAGCCACCCACTCTACAGATGAGGAAACCGAGGCTCAGAGAAAGGCAGCAACTTGCTTGGTGTCACACAGCCAGTAAGTGGCAGAGCCTGTTCTGCTGGGGTTGAATGGCCCTGCCCCTGCCAGACCCCAGAGGTACCTTGATGTTGTGGAACACACTTGGCCGCAAGTCCTGAGGGTCTGGGCTGGGTTTGCCTCCAGGTGTATCTTCCGTGCCCATCATGGCCTTGGTGTCCTTGTCTGGCATCTGAGGCTCCTCACCCACCGGCCCTGCGGGACAGCCAGCCAGGGGGTGAGAGTGGAGGTGGAATCCCAGAGCATGGTCCTGACCCAGGTAGCCCAAGGCGTTTCAGGGGTTGGGGAGAACCTGAGTCAAAGCACCGTCCGCCATCCTGAGTCCCAGAGTCTAGAAGGGTCCTTCCCAAGAGAGTGTGTGCTCCATGTGCCCACGCTGGCCAGAGCCTAATGGGGACCACCTATTTCACACCTCCCTCTGTTCCTTCATTGGAGGGAGAAGCTGCTGATCCATCACACAACCTTCGAGCAGCAGCCCCAGGGGTAGGGATGCATGGCCTGAGCCTGCCTCGGGCCTATGGCTGTGAGACATCTGTGCTCCTGGAGGCTGAGTCTGGGTCTGTCTGGCTCAGTCTAGGATCAGAGGTCTGGGGCCAGGGGCAGGGTCGAGGCTTGGTCCATAGTCAGGCATAAAGCCTTTTCCCGGGGGTAGTTGCCAACTGCCCCACAGGGCACCACCCTGCGTGTAATCACAGAACTGACCAGCCCAACCCCCAAATCGTACTGTCAAACCATGGTGCTGGTTAGTGCGGAAAGGGATCTCAGAGGTCATTCCATTCAACCCCTGCCCTAGACAAACTGAAACCCCAAGCGGGGCCATGACTCAGGAGGCAGAGCTGTGGTAGAACTTGAACTCTTGGCCCCAATTACGCATGCCCGGTTTCTCCTATGGTAACCATGGTAACCACGTCACTATGCCACTCACTGTAGGGGGAGGAAAGCTGAGCCCCTTCAGAGGCGGCTCCCAGGGACTCCTGACGCTTAATCTCAGCAAGGAGCCCGGCAGTCCGGCCTTGGGAGTCTCCATCCCTCCACTTAAATGGGAACCACCTGCACCTCCTGGCAGCTCCAGCCTCCTTGGCCTTCCTCCCCTCCTGGGGCCCCACTTCCTGCGGAAGCCTTCTCCATTGTTTTATATGCCTCTCAACCTGGCAGGAGTTTCCCCTCATTCAATTAGCTCCTTCTGGAGCCTGAAAACTGACCTGAGGACACCTCTGACCCAGGGAGCGGGGCTGGGGACCCTCACCTCGTCTCCAGACCTGGAAGGCAAACTCAGCGAGGGGGCTACAGAGGCCTGGAACCTCTGCAAGTGAAGGTTTTGTGCTCCTCACATAAGGTACCTGGGAGCCTGAGGAATTTTTTTTAGTTGAGATATAATGCACATACCATAAAATCCACTCTTCTTAAGTATACAGTTCAGTGGTTTTTAATATATCCAAAAAGTTATACACCATCACCACTATCTAGTTCCAGAACATTTTCATCACTCCAGTAGGAAATCCCATACCCATTAGCAGTCACTCCCCGTTCCTCCCTCCCCCAGGTCCTGGCAATCGCTAATCTGTTTTCTGGCTCTCTGGGTTTGCCTATTCTGGATATTTCATATAAATTCATAAGAATCAAGTCCGACAATATGTGACCTTTGTGTCTGGCTTCTCTCACTTAGTGTAATGTTTTCAAGGTTCATCCATGTGGTAGCATGTATCAGTACTTCATTCCTTTTTATGGCTGAATAATCCACTGTAGGGATATATAAATATACATCTCCATATATATATCACATTTTGTTTATCCATTCATCCGTTGATGGACATTTGAGTTGTTTCAGGTATTATGAGTATTCATATACGAATTTTTGTGTAGACATACATTCTCAGTTCTCTTGGGTATACAGCCAGGAGCGGAATTCCTGGATCATATGGTAACTCTGTGTTTAACTTTTTGAGGAACTGCTGAACTGTTTTCCAAAGTGGCTACACCATTTTATACTCCCACCAGCAATACATGATGTCCAATTTCTCCACATTCTTGCTAATACTCACTATTGTCTATCTTTTTGATTATAGTCATCAGAGTGACTGTGCAGTGACATCTCATTTGGTTTTGATTTGCGTTTCCCTAATAACTAATGACGTTGAGCACGTTTTCATGTGCTTATTGGCCATTTGTATATCTTCTGTGGGGAAATGTCTATTCAAATAGCTTGAGGAATTTGACTGAGGAAATGGAAGTGTGTGTGGCTGGGGAGGAGTCCCTTTTGGGGGCATAAACATTCAGAGGAAACAAGGAGATACTGAAACAAAAGTGACACCCATCAGAGAGGAGATTGGCCTAGCAAAGGGGAAGGGGTTGGGCTAGTGAAGGGCAGTGGGAGGAACTCTGTGGAGGTCACTTTGAAGGAGAAGAGGAGGTGAGGGAGTTCCAAGCAAACCCAGAGGAGACTGACGGGACCAAACTGAGCCCCAGGTCCCCTCGCCATCAGAGACGGATCACCTATTGTAGCACAGATGCCGGGCTACATGCTCTATACGTGGGTGAGCCTTTCCATGCACACTCTACATGCCCGTGACCTCTCCACAACTCTGTCTTTGGTGCTTTTATCATCCCTGTGCTTTGAATGAGAACGCCGAGGTCCAGAGGTAACTAGCGGTGCTGGCTGACATTGGTACAGGTTAACCCAGGTGTTCACCCCAACATCACTCCATGCTCCTTACTCAGGTTTGGTGAGGGGAAGAAGCACAATGCTCCTCTCTGTCTTGGCCCAACCAAACCTAGCCAGGTCACCTGGAGGGCAGCAGTGCCCACCCACCTAGGGGACAGGCCAGCCAGATGATGCGGCTGGAGCTGAGGCTGGGAGGGCAGCAGTCACCGACCCGGATCCCCAGCTCTGAAAGAAACCCAGGGCATGGATGAGGGAGGGGGACAGAAGGTCAGTGGACCAGCTCAGAACCTTCTACCTGCCCAGTCCTCAGCCTCAGCCTCTGGGTGGAGGAGGGAAGCCCGGGCCCCACCCCCCTGGGCTCTGAGAGCAGCCATCAGTCAGCGCTTTGGGTGGTCAGTCGGTCACTGAATGGGGCTGGTTAGGCAGGTTGTCAGTTCTATCCAGCCCTTCCTGTGGGCTGAGGCCTCTACTGAGGGGCTGACAGCAAACAGTCTGACTCCTTGATTGAGGATAGAACTCCCTCTGGAAGGAGGGTCCTGAGTCCAGCGCTGTGTGTCCTCTCCACATGACGCCCATCCTGTGAAGCCTTTGTCAGAGGCTGGCCCTGACAGGAGAGGCGGCCACTGTGGGAGTCAACCGGGGCCAGAATGGCCTGTGGGAGTGAGAGGAGGGGCAGGGAGCCAGGCCCCAGGAAAAAATCCCAGCGCCTTTCTCTCCTAAGCGAGCAAGCAAGTTTTAGGGCCCCAGGTAGGCCAGGTGGTTCCAAGGGCTGGGGGCCCACAGCTCCAGAGCTGGCAGGCAAGAGGTCTGTGTGCCTGTCAGTGGGTTACGTGGCTAGTCATTCACACAGGCACGCACATGTCCATCAGCTGGTAAGTTGCTGGTCCGGCTGCCTTTCAGGAGACCTGTCTGTCAGGGCCATTAGGTGGCCACCTGCCTTGCAGCTGCTCAACAAGCCGCCCAGTCACCCTGAAAGTCTGTCAGCCAGAGACCTTGATTACCAGTCCAGTCAGAGACTCTGGAGGTCTGCAAGGCAGAGGGTCTGCCTCCAGCTACCCCCTCCATGGGCAGGAATCGGTGTTCTTCACCCAGCTGATGGGATGACGAGGGCCAAGGTTTCAGAGAGCAGCCGGACAGGGAGGGCCGCCTTTCTCTGCCTGTTCTTTGCTGGAAAGGCTTGGGTCCTGCCTCCTCCAGCTGCAAACAGCAAATCCCAGGCAGCTGTGGGGCTGAGTGTAGGTTTCAAAGTCCTCAGACCTGAGTCTGAACCCCAGCCCCATCACCTGCTGTGTGAGCCTGGACATGCCCCTCCGTCTTTTTGAGGCTGTTGCCTCATCTGTAAGGTGAGGATACAGCATCTAGCTCAAGGAGGGAAGGCAGCTAGGGCGCCCGGCCCAGGCACACGGTAGGCCCCGCTGAGGACCATTGCCCTCCCCTCCCCTGAGAACCTTCAAGCATCTCTGAGGCTACAAAGCCCAACTGAACCCACTCCCTTCCACGCACACCTGGCTCCTCCAAGTTAACGCCTCCCTCTGACAGCACCATCCTTCCGAGTCTGGATTATCTCTCTCCCTCTCATCCAAGCCCCAGTCAAGCACAAGTCCCGAGGGCCTGGACCCCTTCCCTCCATGCACAGTCACTAGCTTTGGAGGCAATTGCCCGGGTTTGAATGCCCCCAGCTGCAATCCCACTGCGTGGCCTTAGACCAGTGGCCCGTTCCTTCCTCACCTACAATACAGGGATGATAATCCTCACTTCCCAGGGCAGAAAGCCCCTGAGAACCAGAACTCCACCCACTGTCAGCCCAGACACTCAAAGCCCCAAATCACACCTTACCGTCTACATTAACTTGACTTGGCAGTTCCACTGTCTTCCTTAGGGTTTTTTCTTTTTACTCTTCCCAGACTGACCAACCCAAGCAAATGGCTTGATTGTTCGTACAGGAGCTTCCTGAAAGATGGATCGCTCTTCAAGAGAAACCATCAACAGAGTGTGCGCCCTCAGATTCTTTGACTCTCTCCCCGCAAAACCCTCCCATTGCTGTTTCCACCAAGAAATCTGGACTATTGGATCATGATTCTTACCCAATCCTAATCAAGCCTCCCTCACCCACCTCCCTCACCTCACTGAAGGGCCAGCCTTAAAACAAACTCCCAATTCTCAAGAAATAGTGACCTTTCCTCCCTGCACTGAGACACTGCCAAAGCTTTGAAAAGTGGTGTTGCCCTTTATCGCAGTAAACAATACTTTGTCTTGTCAACAGGCTGTGTCAATAACGTCTGGGGAACCAGCACGGACACAATGCATAGTAGGTGTGCGATGAACGGTGTATTCTTCCCCATCAGCCTGCCAGTCTTTCTGTCAGCTGTCTGTCCTTCCACAAACACCCCACCTGCCTCCGTACTTGCTTTGTGACAGCAAGGAGCACTGCCACATCTAGAACCTGAGAATCCGGAGAAAGTTCAACCCCGGAGGGCTGGGAAGGTCAGGGGGCTGGGAGACCCAGCTCTCTGGCTCAGCCTCACCCCCTACAGGAAGTGGCCCAGATAGAGGAGTTTGTCCTGGGGGCTACCACAGACTGAGCAACACTCTGCCATGCTGGGCGCACTCACCAGTCCTGCTAGCAACCCTTTGAGGTTGCTGCTGTGACTCCACGACAGTTGAGGAAACTGAGGCGCAGAGAGAGGAAGTGACTTATCCAGGGTCCACAGTCTGATAAATGGCAAAGCCTGGGCTGGAACCCAGATCTGTCTGATTTCTGGGCCTCCAACAGCAACCACAAAATGGCGGCTGCAACGATGGCCTTAGAACAAATGAAAATTAATCCCCATGTAACCACTGCTTCTTCTGGCCTGGCTTCCCTCCTGTGAATTATCAAAGATGGTTGTGTGGGGACAATCTGCCATTCTACCAGCTGATTCTTTAGCTAGTCAGTCAGTCAGTCAGTTCATTGTTCAGTCGGCACCCCCCTCTGATGGCCTCAGAGAACGCTGTGGGGACAAGGTTGGAAAGAGAAATGTGCCAAGGACATGTGGCCCCCAGTCCGGGGGACCTGAGTGTGGTGGGAATTCAGGACTCAGAACCAAGGCCCAGATTTGAACTTTCAAGAGGGATGTGCTGAGAATTGTCGAGAGAGCCTGAGAGAGTTCTCACATCTTGAGGGTGGAGGAGGAGCGCTTGGACCAAGGAGGGGCAAGGCAGCGACACTTTCTCTCCAGAGTGTTCCAGCCTGTCCCTCAACAGAGGGAGCAAGATCTGGGATCACTTAGACCTGATATGCCTTTGGGCCGGCAATTAGACCTCTCTGAGCTTCTGCAAAATAGGAATAATAAGCCTCTCTTCTCAGGCTTGCCTGAGTCACACAGGATAATGTCCTTTGTCAACTCCAAGACGCCTCACAAGTGTCAGTTTTGTCAGCCTTTGCCCCAAACTCACCAGGGAGCGAGTCTATTTCCAGGTCTGGCCACCAGGCCTCAGAATAACTTGCTTTCCCTCCTGTGGGAGACTCAGCCCTAGCATGACTCTCTCCTCTCCTCCTGACCCCTGAAGCACACAGACTCCTCTGGATGCCTCCCTCTGCTCTCTTGTTCCCCCTCGCCACCCCGTCTCCACCGTGTCACCACCAAATGCATTCCAAGGCTTTTTTGGTTTTTTTTTTTCTAATAATTTCCCTGTGCAAGAGAAGGAAAGGCCTCTCCCCCATACCCGCCACCATACCCACTTTGCCAAGGCCATCAAAGGATAGAATATAAGGCAGAGATCGAACATAAGGCAGAGGTTACAACTGGGAGGCCCTGGCCAGAGTTCCCAGGTGCAGCTGCGTGGGCTGTGCACCATGGGCAAATGGCACCTCTGGAGTTGTACAGTGCCTGGCAGTCCTGCCTGGGGGCACGTCTGACTCCGAGACATTTTGTTGGGCTTGCACAATGCTGGCTAGCTGAGTGTTTTTAAGTTAGTTGCCAGCATTTAAAAATCAGGAAATTTCACGTAAAACCCCAGATTTTTGTTTTTTCCTGAAAGATTAGCAACACTAGGCCCACATTCCCACATGGTAACACTCAGCTGGTCCAAGATGCTGGCCTGCAGGTGGCAATTTGCCCCGTTGGAACCTCTTTAGGGATGCCCCCCTGGCCCGCTTCACGGACCCTTTGCACCTGCCTGTGGGCTTCCCCGTCTGCGACCCCACAGCAACACTGGGCCTGAGGAGTCCACTGAACAGGAAGCCAGGGCCGGGTTAACCCTCCGAGGGGTGAGGAAACGGGGCCAGAGAGGGCCATGACTTGCCCAGAGTCACCACAGCAGGGATAGAGCTGGTCTCTGCTGGTTTAAGAGTGAGAATGGAGACTGGCTCCACACGCTGACAGCTCCTCGAGGCAGGCTGCTGGGGCCCAGAGGCAAGCAGCCCCGGTCCCTGCCCTCGGGGAGCTCCCAGTGTGTGTGTGTGTGTGTGTGTGTGTGTGTGTGTGTGTGTGTTAGATGTTGGGGCAAACATCTAACACAAAGTCACAATGACATGTGCTCACTGCGTGACACAAGGAGTTTCAAGACTATAGCAACACAGTGAAGTCCTAGCCTAGATTGAAAAGTTCTGGCAGGCTTCCTGGAGGAAGAAACATCAGAGAGAAGGGCAGAAGTATGAAAGCGCCGAGACTGCTCAGGCAGCAAATAGTCTGGCAAGGCTGGAGCACTGGGGTCAAGGTGGGGAGGTAAGGGGGAGCGGTTGGAGGGGCCAGGAGCCTTGAGTGCTGGGCTGGGCTTCGTCTGAGCCCAGTGATAAGGTCCGATTCGGCCTCCTGGGAAGACCTCCGTGCCTACGGGGGGAGAGTGGAGAAGTCAGGCTGTAGGCACGGACCAGGGAGAAGGCAGGAGTGGGGTCTGGGGGGGCAAGTGATAATGGGGCGTGGTGGCACCAGGGATGGAAAGTAATGAGCCAATATACCACAATGGGGAAGTGGGATAGACAGGGCTTCGTGGAAAATCGGCTGTGGAGAGTGCAGGAGGCCGAGGGGTCCTGGGGGCAGGGGAGCAGGGGGTGGGGAGAGGCGCAGCTTTCTCTCTGGGCGTCCCACCATCGAGGGCCAGGATTGTAGGGTGGTGGTGAGGTCAGCCTTGGACGTGGTGAGTTTGGAGTGGCGGGCGGGCACCCAGGGGGAGATGCCTAGGAGGCTGTGGGCTCCAGGAGAGCCCGTGAGAGGACATGGGCTGGACCCTGACCTCTGGGCTTCTGGGAGGCACGTGTGGAGAGAAGGAAACAGAAGCCGCCAGTGGGCAAACTAGCCCAGCGAGAGGCCCCACCATGAGCCCCAGCTGAGGAGAACAGAGCAAAAGGAGGAGCCCACCTGGAACTGTGTTCAGATACCAAGGGGTGGGGGGGCGCAGTGTTACAAAGGATACACGATGTTTCTGGAAAACCCACCAGTCTCCAGCACTAACACACCTGCGGCCCGAGCCTGGGAAGGGAGATATTCCCAGCAGCAGGTATTGGGCAATCCGTCCCTCACATCGGTGGCAGATACCTCTCTCTGGAGGTGTTGGGGTGGAGGAGGCCAGCCTCAGCATGGCCAACCCCTGCCCTCAGCCCTTCCTGCCTCCTGGATTGCCCTGGCTCCCTTGGCCTGCCAGTCTCCCTGCTGGGCTCCTGTGGCCCTTGCCCGCTGTCTCTACCTCCATAAACTGGACCCCCACCCAGGCCAGTTCCCTCAGCCCTTTCTCTGGGCCACAGGGCTGGTCACTCTCCTGCATTATTTATGTCCCCCTTTTGTCTGCCTGATTAGACAGTGAACTCCCCCCGGCATAGGCTGCCCTGTCGTGTGTCCTGATGGACCATGTCAGGTCCCCACTTAAAACCCTCTAGGTCAGAAGACTTTGGATTCAAATATTTGTTTTGCCATATTGTAGCTGTGTGACCTTTGCCAGCTGATTTAACCTCTTTGAGCCTTAGTTTCCTTCTCTGGTGAAGGAAGAGTGCTGTCTCACAGTGTTTTTGGTAGGATTAAAGGAAAATGCCCTGCCCAGTACACTTTAGTCCTCAACGATGGCTAGCCCACCTCCCTCGCCCCCCAGACACCTCAAGGAGGTCAAGGCCACCCCTGCTGAACATTATTCTCTGGCCCCAGTAGATGCTTGCCATTCCCCAAATTCATCCTGTTCCTTTCCACCCTCAGCCTTTGCACTTGCTGTTCTCTCAGCCTGGAGTGTCCTTCCTTCCAGCAGCAAACCACTTCTTGTCTTTCAAGGCCTGACCCAGCTTAAAACCATGTTGTGGAACCAAGCTAATGGGAATGAGGGAGAAGAGAAGGTGGGGTGTGGGGTCTGTGGGTGGGCAGGGGGTGTGTGCTGCAGGGTGGGGGCCCTGAGTGCTCGCAGTGTGGCCTGGCGGGGCTTCTGGAGGGGGGAGAGGAAAGGTAGGAAGGGGGGTCTCCATGTTGGGCTTGGCTGTCGTCTCTGGGAAATTCCTCTGGCAGGACTCTGGGGTAGTCTGTTGGAAGGAAAATAGTGTGCTTGAGGTCCAGCTGTTGCAGGCCTCCCAACTGTTGCTTCTCCAGGGAAATGTGTGCGGGGTGGAGGAGGAGGCGAAGCACTTTCTGGTGGTTTCCAAGCTGGGTCAGGGACCCTGTGCTGGGACTTTCTGTTCCGGTTCTCGCTCCAGCTACCCCATCTAGACCCAAGATGACCCTAAAAAAATGATGAGGACATGGGGGAAGGGTGAGCCCTGAGCCCATAGGGAATCCAGCCCAGTGTCCTTAGGCCTAAAACGTGGAGCCCGAGGCTCAGAGAGAGGCGGCATTGGCCCAGGCCACACTGCCTCCCCCAACCACTAGTTCAGCTCACCTCTCCGTGCTCACATTTACTCCCTAAGGGCCCCGTTGTGCCCCACTTCCTCGCTCCATATCAAGGGCTTTCAAAAGAGGTGGAGGGAGGGAGGGAATGTCATGGGGAGAGTGGAGAGGAAGGAGGACAGCTTATGTAGCCAATACCCGGCCTCTGCCCAGCCTGTCTGAGTCCTGGGGCCTCAGGAGGGGATCAAATCAAGCCCTACTCCCAGGAGCTCCCTGTCTGGTGAGGCGGGCATTGTTCTCCATCATTTCAAGCATTAGTGCTTAGGGCTCTGGGCTGCAGCCCCTGAGGGGTGGCAGGACCAAGTTTACTTCTTCCCCACCGCCAGGGTGCAGCTGAGGCCCAGGTTGGCACCCTGGAGATAGCCAAGCCCCCCTAACACTGATGGGGAGACCCGGCCCTGCCCCGACAGACAGGCCTCTGCTCCACGGCTCCCTCTAGAGAGCGAAGACAGAGCTTCTCAGTACAGGAAGGGACCAAGTGACGGCCTTGGCTGACCTGTCCATTTACTGCACAGCTGGAGAAAGTGAGTCCCAGGAAGGGACAGAAGCAGACTGGGCATGTGGTGCCTGGCGCTCGATTGTGGGATCTAGGCAAGCTCACCATCTGCTTCGCAGCAGCCTGAGATCTGGCCCAGCAGGCAAGGCCCAGTCTGGGAGGAAATAACTCCCCCTCACCCTGCCCACTCTCCAGTCACTAGCACTCAGAGAACAGCTCACTTTTGTCTGGAACCAGTGGAGAAGCCCCCAAGGTGGGTGGTGGCTCACCAGTGTGAGATCCGTGGCAGGGAAGACGAAGCCCCGAGAGCAATGGCACAGAGAGGAAAGAGCTTTGGCGTCATGCAGACCTGGATTCTGGCCTCCACTCTGCTGCTTGTTTGCTGGGTGACCTTAGGCAAGTCGCTTGCCCTCTCTGAGCATGTTTCCTCGCTTTTTAAAAAGGGTGAGAGCACGTCACTGCATTCTCCTAAAGCCAGTGATGTGGAGCTGAAATTTGAACCTAGGACCGCTGGTTCTTTCCCTTGCCCCACCTATCTGTCCTGGATCCGCTCACATTTGAACCCAGAAGGGCTAGAGAGAACAACAGAGACAACACTGGCAGCAAGGAGGGATGAACTAGGAAGAGGGGGTCAAACAGCATATGGACGAGAGGTGACTTCCAGCTGGGAGAATCCGTCTGGAAGGCTTCCTGGAAGAGTTGGTGTTTGGAAGAGTTGGAAAACAGGGTCAATTTCACTGGAATGGGAAGCACCAGTGGGCAGGTGCTTTCCTGGTGGAGGTAAAGCTGAGCAAAGGTGCTAAGATGGGAAATCAGCTTCTCAGAATCACCAAATTGGAATGGGAATAGCCTGGGGAGATCAGTTTCCCCAGCCCCTCCCCCACAGACAGAGAAGCTCTGTCTGCTGCCTAATGGCATGTGGGGAGTTGGTGGTGGGGCTCGGCTGAGAGCCAGATCTGACTGCCCCTGGGCTGGGACAGCTGGCCCTTCTCCCTAGGGTGTGGATGGGGGAGTGAGCTGGGCCCAGGACTCTTCCCAGGCTCCAGGATCTGTATCCTGCCCCATTGCACCCCCACATTCCTCAGTGTGCCCTCAGACCAGAAAGAGAGCATGGGGGAAACCTGGCTGCAGCTCAGGTCAGGACTCAGGAAGCGAGGCCAGAGGTGGCTTCTGGTGGCCCAGTGGGCAGACGCTGGGGTCAGCCTCCTGCTGTATGTATGGGGGGTTGGGGGGACAGCTAGAGAATTTTCCAGAGCTGAGCCCTGCAGAGGTCGGAATAACAGTCTTCAGAGGAGGTGGCTGGGGGGCAGGTGCAGTACAACCAAAGTCTAGTTTTTTCCATCCCCATAGGATCACTAACCCTCCCATGGATCACCAACCCTCCCATCCTGCAGCCAGCCAAGGCTGATTGGGAATTTGGTTTGTCAGTGGCCCTTCTCCAAACCAACTCACCCAAACCTGATCTCATTGTCATCTCTCCTGTGAGGCCCCCAGAGGAAGCATCCACCCCCACCCTTCCTGCCATGTCACTGTCCCCAAGCCGTGGCTGCAACACAGCCGTGTCTGCCTGCTCCACCCATGAAGCCCTGACTGCCGCGCTCCCGGGAGCAAGTCCGGCCTTGCCTGAGTGGTGTGAGGCTAACACAGCCAGGGGAGGCCAGGCAGCTGGCGGAGGCCAGAGGTGACTGCCGCAGGGTGTCCAGCCCGGAAGGCCACTCTGTCTAAATACCCTTTGTTTCTTCCACTTCCCTCCTCCTGCCCAAGAAATGCTCAGCTGGACGCTCCGTTCCCAGAACCACCCCGCCCTCTCCACATGGGGCTTCGGCCAAGCTCCAGGCCTGGCTCCTAAGGGCTTCAGGACATTTCCCCTCCCATCTCCTCCACTTCCCACTGGCCGGGCCGACACATGCGCATAGGTCTCTCTGATTTCACTTCTCTACTGTGCTGATCTTTCTGATTCTCAGTCTGTCTGTCTGTCTCTCTCCTGCATCTGTCTGTCGGTTCTCTCTCTCACTGTCTCTGCTTCTCTTTATTTCTCCCGGTCCTTTCTGCAGCCCTCTGTCTGGGGCTGCTCTCCGTCCCTTTCCCTGCAGGCTCCTGCAGACACCTGTTGCTCTTCGTCTTCTCGCTCTGTCTCCAACCTTCTGTCCAGGCCTTTGTCTGACTCTGCATGTCTCTGGACTTGCTCTGTCTCTGACTACTCTTCTCTCTATCTCTGTTTTCCCCTGCTGTGTCTGTCTCTATCTTTGCCGGCTTCAGAGAGGGGGAACAGAGCTTGATGAGGGGCTCAGGGGGCCACCCTTTCCGTTGCCCTCTCTGTCTCTCTGTCTCATGAGGCAGGTTGGGCTGGATTCTTGCCTCTAGCTGAGTAAACAGCATCTCTTCCTGCCCCTCCCGTCATTCACTCATTCATTCAACACACCTTCACTAGGTCCAGCCATATGCCTGGCTGTGTGTAAGGAACTGCAAGCCCCCCACCCGACCCCAGCACACCCATTTTGGCTCTACAGCCTCACCCTCCACCCTGGGAGCATGGTCCCCAGACTCCCTCCCAATGCACCTTCCTTACTTTGTCCGGACTTACATATCCTGGGTCCCATGACCGCCGGGTGCAGTGAGTTCCAGCCCCTATTTCAGTTTCAAGAGAGGAACTTAGCAGGAGAGAGGGAGTGAGGCCTTATCAGGGGCTCCTGGCGACAGCAGCTGTGAGCCACAGCAGGGCTGCTGTGGAGGCTCCACGCACTGGGCTGATGCCTCTCGGGCCACACTGGACAGCAGCCGCCTCTTCCAGGTATGGGTTAGGAAGTCCTGCTAAACTTGACCCCACTCTCCAAGTGCCTGTGTCCCTCGATCACTTGTTCCTTCCCTCTCCCTGAGTCCCTCTGGTCTCTGGCTGGGGCAGCCCAGGGCAGAGTTGAGTAGGAGGCTGGGCTTGTTTAGATCCAGCCCCTCTGATGGGTGGAGGCTGCTGTCTCACCTCCCCTCAACCAGTTCCCTTCTAGTCTCTTGGCTCAGCATTTCCTTTGGATATTTTTCCCTCTCTGTTGGCTGGGGAGAGGTGGGGGCAAAGGAAATGTTGATGAACCTCTCCATGCCCCGGGGTCATTCAGGCCTGATTCTCTAGTCTCCTCACTAGTTCCCACTCTCCATCTGAGCCCCTCTTCCACCAAGCTCTTGTCCCCCTCAGGGAACTTCTGTCACCTTCCATGAGCCCCATGGAGAGCCCCTGTTCCCCCACTGCCCTCCTTTACTGAAACCCTGTCCCTCTCAAGCTCTCGTCCTCTCTCTGAACCCCCATCTCCTTTCTGAGCTCCAAGGATCCAGAGCAAGGAGGGACTCTGTCCACTGGGGACCACAATGGCCAGTCCTCCTTGGGGGGATTTATGGTAGCAGCTCCATCTCAGTGGAGGGGGGCAGTGGGAAGCAGAAGGGCAAATATGAAATTCCCAGAGTTTTCTGGACTGAGGACTGAGGATGGAGGCCTTGGAGCCAGGCAGACCTAGGTCCCATCTCAGCCCTGTCATTCACTGGTCAAGTGGCCCTCACTTCTCTGAGTGTCAGTTCCCTCTATAAAATTCCCTCTATAAAATTTCCCTCTATCTATAAATAAGGGACAATATTCCTTACTTGCAGGGCTGTTGTGTGAGTTCAGTGAGTGAGAAAGAAGCCAAGCCCGCCTGGATCTCAGAGGAGGGAGCTGCTGAGGCGGGGCTCACAACAGGGCAGCAAGAGAGAAAAAATGCTGGATTGCCTGTGTGTTTTCTAGCTCAGCACTTTCACAGGTAAAACCTCGCTGGGTCCTCCTATCCACTCTGTAGGCCAGGTATTTATTTTGTTCTACAGATGAGGCATTGAATCTCAGAAACTGCCCAGAGCTCACCCAGCTAGTAGGTGGTGGGGCCATGGTGAACTTTGAACCTCCGAAGCTAGAACCAGGCTTTTTCCTCCACCCAGGCTGCATTTTCTGAGGAAGACCTCTGGGTTTCCCCAAATCCAAGACACAGAACTGAACCTTCCAGTTCCAGGAATAAGGTCTTCACATGAAACAGGGATGTGGATTTGAAGTCCAACTTTTGGGGTGCAGTGATAGGGAAATATACATCAGCCCCACTTGGCTCTAGTGGCTGTGTGAGGGTGCTAGTAGGAAGTGGGTAGTATTTGAAACAATCACAGATCGGCCTGGCACATGGTAGGCACTCAACAGATACTTGTTGGGTGAATGAGTCTTTGAGAAACCAGAAACGTGAACGCATGGACACTGTCCTGGGAAAGGTCAATAGTTGGCTCAGATTGATAGAAAGACCAGACCGTGATCCTGCTTGAGAAAACCAAATTGGATCTGTCTCTCTAAATCCTTCAGACTGAAGCCAGCACTGCATGTCCTCACAGAGATCGGCAGAGGAGCAGCCTTCCAGATTGCAGGTGCATAGTTGAGAGAGGGAAGATCCCTTTAGACTTTCTGGAAGCTCAGTTGCCCCCATCTTGGCCCCAGAGGCTGAAGAAGTTCTATATGGATTGGTCTGGGTATGTGCTGGGACCAGCTTGGCTGGCTAAGTTCATCTCATCAATCTTTGAGTGAAACAATGCACAACGCCCCATAGGGCATGGAACATACAGTAACCCCAGGCATGAGTGGTCTTCATTTATCACCTCAGCCTCCCTAGGCTGACAGAGCCTGGTCCAAGAATATTCCTGAATTCAGCTGTGGAATTGGAGCAGGGTCAGGTACCTGGGAGCCCTGGAGTTAGGCTAACAGGTCTTCAGATGGCTCTTGGGCTAATCCTGAGGTCCAGGTGGCCCAGGCTGGAGGTTCCACCAACCTACTTTGCAAGTGTCTTTGCCACTTGCCAGAGTGCTGTTTGCTGGGCCCTGCATTTTACAGAGCACCACGATGTGTGTGGATCGCAACACCATCTGTGGATTCCCACAGTTTGCAAAACTTGATGCCTTTTTTAGAGTCCCATGCTGTTGGCAAAGCCTGGCGTGGTTTGCAGAACTCTGTAGCTTCCAGGCCCCACGTTGTCTTCACAGTCCTGTGTCTTATGCCGAGCCTGATACTGTTCGTAAAACCCCGGGCTGTTTGCAGAACCCAAGCCCTTCCCCTCTTTAAGTCAACCCCATAGGGAAATGCCTTTTTGCAAACCAGGCAAAATTGGAGACTCTTCATTTTATAGAACTCTCTGAGTTTGGGTACAAGGGAAGAGTCCCTGGCTCCAGACTAAAGTTCTGGTGCCAGCTCTGTCACGACCCTGCTGTGGGACTTCAAGCAAGTTCTTTCTCCTCTCTGGGTCTTGGTCTTCTCATCTGTTACATGGAGATCGTGAGGTCAGACCTCCCACCTTCAGGACTGTTGTGAGGATCACTGCGAGGATGCTCAGGAGATGGGGGGCAGGGGCGAGAAGGGGAAGAGTGGCCAAGGCTCCTTCCTGAGCGAGGCTCCAAACCGCCACCTCAGCACCTTTGCTCCCACTTCCCTTCTTGCCTGGCAGCCGGGGAGCGGATGTCTATAAATGAGCCCTCTGCCAGGCAGACGAGTGAGGGCCTCAGTCAGAGCCTCAGGCTTCTCCACCCCCAGATGCTGCCTGGGTGTCAGACCCCCGGCTGTGCAGACACGCTCCCATGCATGGCCTATTCAATCTGTCCAAGGAAGGCAGTGTCATACTTATTTCACCCATGACACTGACTCTGACACTCAGAGAGGCCATGGGACTTGCCCGGGGCCACATGTCGAGTCTACAGCAGGGGCTGGGATCTGAGCCAATGACAGCAAGGATGGACACCTGGTCCTCAGAAGGTCAGAGAGGGAAGGAACATGGGGCTTACTGAATTCAAACTTTCCCCTTTTCAGATTGGGAGACTGAGCCTGGAGAGGGGCAGACTCTGCTGTATCATGACCACAGTGAAGTCACTGTCTCTCCCGGCTGCAGTTTCTCTCTTTGGTGGGTGGGAAACAGACTTCATCCTGCTAAGGGTTCAAGACTTGCCTCTTCTTTGTTGTCATGGCTCCTGGGTCAGAACACAGCAAATTTCCCCATGGGGGGAGGAGAAGCACAGGTCTGCAGGCAGGTGGGTGTCTGGACTGGCTACTCAGCCCCACTTACCTGGCCTCAGCACAGCCACTGGCTCCTGTAGCCCACGCAGCCTTGCACAGTCCATGCTGCGCTCTCTCTGCGGCTTAAATCCACCTGGAGCTTCCTCCTCAGGAAGCCCTTTTGCCCCAGCAGCAGCCTTCCTCTGAGTCCAGCTGCCTCAACCTCCCACCAGCCTCTCCCTTCAGCCTGGAGAGAAAGCGTGCTACGCTGGAAACTCCACGTCCCTCCATGACAGTGGCAGCCCTGTGCCCCAGAAAGAGCATGAGCTTGAGCGTCAGACAGTTCAACCCTGACCCAGTAAGAAGATCTCAGTTTCCTCATCTGTAAAATTGAGATCCTCCTTGTGGGGCTGCACCAAACCCGATCATCTTACCCTATCTTCAACTCGGTAGATGTGTGGTTCTCTCTCCCAGGAGACTGTAAACTCCCTGAAGCCTAGCTGGGAGACCTGAGGCTAGTCACTTGCCCTCTCTGATCCTCAGAGTGCTTGTCTGTGAAATACCTTCCCAGGGCTATCATAAAGCTCAGAAGAGCTGATGGATGGATTAGTGCTTGCAAGTTCTGAGAGCTGAGCAGACACAAGCCATTATTGATATGGTGATGATGGTAATGGTGATGATTCTTGTAATTCTGGAAGCAGAGGATGGGGCGGAAGTATGCCAGGTGAGTCTGACGCAACTGACAACCCTTGGGATAAATCGCTGCAAAGGCCCGCTGAGGTGGGAGGAAGCTCAAGGGCAAAGCTGGGGCTCAGCAGGCTGGCAGGGTGCTGTGTTAGCAGCCATTGTCCTGTGAGCGCTGCAGGGCTGTGCCCTCTCATGGGGTCCAGGCTGGGCACCGGCTGGCCTGTGGCCCCCAGCCCCGGCTCTGCCACCAACACACTGGCGTTGGTCAGAACCCATATCCTGCCTGGCCCTTGGTTTCCTTATAAAATGGTGGTGGGGGGATAAGAGGAAGGATCTCATTCTGCTCTGCCCCTGTCTTAGGGGAGGGACCACGTGAGCTAATGGATGTACCACTGCCTTTGTGAAGTGTCAAGTGTGGGACATGAGAGATTACAGTTATTAATAATTTGGCTCCTGGGAGAGAGGATATGGGGGAGGGGGTGCGGTGAAGGCTGGGAGAGGACACAGAGGGGAGCGAGCATCTGCCCCCCGGCTGCAGGTAGTTTGGAGCAAGGGCCTCAACTCCCTAAAGGCTTTGCAACACTGCCCCCTGGGGGCCAGAGAGGAGGTCTGGGCCGTCGTCTTTTCCTCCAAGACTCCAGTCCGGGAAAGGGGGCCGGAGGACCACTGTCAGAGGAGGTTGAAATGCACCGGCCAGAAGGTGCCCAGGGAGAGTGGTCACTGCCTGCTCCTCCCCTCCACGCCTGTCTATTCCACTTCACAAATCTTCAAACTGGCCCACTTCTTCCCATCCTGCAGTCACTGCCCTGGTCTGGGGCACCAGCTGCTCTTGCCTGGGCCGCCTCCTGCCCACCTCCAGTCTCATCCTCCAGCCCATCTTCCTGCAAGCCAGAGGGAACTTTCCAACCCTTAAATCTGACTATGCCCCTCCCTGCTTAAATCCCTGCCCCCTGAGCATGCTCAAGACAAACCCATTTTTCTCAGCCTGATATTGAGCGCCCCTGTCTCTCTGTCTTCTTCCAGATCAGTATCTCCACTTGCAAGCCAGACAAAATAGTGGGTGGTCTAGGACACGGCTTTGGGGCAGGACTCCGCCAGTGTGACTCCCGGCTTCTTCACTTGGGAAGCTGTGTTACGTAATTCTTTTGTTTGTTTGTGGGTTGGTTTTTCTTTTTATTGTGGTAAAAGATCCATAACATAAGATTTACCATTTTAAGTGTTCAGTTGAGTGGCGTTAAGTACATTCACGTTATTGTGCAACCATCACCACCATCCATCTCCAGAACTTTTTCGTCTTCTGAAACTGAAACTCCATACCCGTGTGTTACTTAATTCTTTCCGCCTCTGTTTTCTCATCTGTAGGATGGAGCTAATAAACGGACATGCTTTGCACAGTGCCTGGTAGGTAGGTCATAAGTACTCAACAAATATTACTATTATTTTATTCTCTCGAGGAAAGTGCTCTGGGAAAGAAAAGCAGCAGCCCTGCGTGGGTTATCTCCAGAAACCTAAGGGTCCGCTACTGCCTGGGATTCATTTCTGTGACTCGAGCAGAGTTTATGACAGCTGCTGGGGAAGCGTGCCGCATGCTTTATCTAGGAAGATGAGTCACTTCCTCTCCTGATGGGTTATGAGCCTGGAGATGGGGAAGGCAGGAAGCAGAGCGAGCTTGGCCAGGCTGGCCCTCTGCAGATGCTCCAGTGAGAAGAGGCCAGGAGAATTCTGTCTGGCACTAGGGCCCAGTCCGGGCCAGGCAAGTAGGACACCCAACTTGCCTCTGTTCCAAATTTCTCAGGAAGGGCTGGAACAGGCTAACTTGTTTTCATCAGTGGTGTTTATTCAGAGCAGTGTCAGTTTGCATTTTGCTTGGTTCTCTCGTTCTCACGTTCCACCCCAAACACACCTACTCCCTCCACTCCACACACACTTTTCCTAGACTCACTCACTCCCGTTGTTCCTGGCACTCAAGTCTACAATTCTTTCACCAATGAAGTGGTGCTATCCTTATTTAAAGGCCTGCCCTTTTTTTGTCCTCTGGGTGGAACACAGATGTATCTTCCTGGGGGAGGGGAGGGATCAGGCCCAAGGTGTCCCAAACGGAGCAGGCCTGGTCCCTGTTGAGGGCAGGGGTGGATCTCTCCAGCAAACAGGCTTTGTGGTGGTGCCGGAACCAGAGCTGGGCCCAGACAAGGAGACTAGAGGGCCATAGCATCTCCTCCTAAGAGTCCTTAGGACGGGCACTCCTGTCTCTTGAGTTAAAAAACATCAACCATCTTCCAGAAATAGCCGCAAGGGGAGGTTGAGCAAACCAATCCGGTCTGTCGAGTCACCTGTGCCTGAGCCTGCCGACAGCTAGCTGTGTGGCGTTGGGCAGTCACTTCATTTTTCTAAGCCTCAGTTTACTCAACTATAAAGTGGACATGATAATTATGACTGGCATTCATTACGTGCCAAGCACTGTTCTAAGCCCTTTACTTGTACTAACTCAGTTAACGTCTCCAATTACCCACTGTAAACCCCGATTTACAGAGGAGGAGCTGAGGCACAGAGGTTAGGAGACTGAACCAAGCTTACACAGCTGGTAAGAGGCAGCACCAGGCTGTAACCTGGACAGTCTGGCCCCAGAATTCATGTCCTGAACCACGGCACTTAACTCCCTCAAAGGGCTAGTCTGAGGGCTCAGTGATCTGCCCACCGGTGCCTAGCCGTGGGGTTGAACACAGAGTCAAGAACTGAGCTAGGCCCCTTTGGCCGGGCTCCAGGCCTGTTCTCCTGAGGACCATCCGAGAGACCTTGGGCGTGTCACTTTCCTCCTCAAATCTCAGGTTTCTCTCCCACAACAGGAAGGGCTTGAACCCCAGCTGGTGGCTCCTAGATTCTGCTCCAGCCCAGACACCCTCCTGATGTTCACCTATTCCTGGGGTTACCCCAGGCACCTCTGGCTCAGCAAGGAGCTCGTCATTGTCCTGGAAACCTGCCCCTCTCAGGTCCCTGCACTGAGCCCCCAGTCTCACTGGAGTCGGGCCCATGCCTGATTCCCTCCTCCCTCCCCACAGCCTGTGTGGCACCCTCTGGTCCTTCACATTCCTCTGTCTCCTCCTCCTCCTGCCCCTTAATTCAGAGCCCACTCCTCATGTCTCCTGGACCCTTGCACAATCTCCTTACTCTTCTGGGACTCCAGTTTCCCTGTTCTATTCCGTCCTCCAATTCTACCAAGAGTCGTCCTTCTAAACTCTAATCATATGGCACCCAGCCCTACTCCTCAGAGCAAAGTTTCTTTCTTAGCCTAAGTTTTTTTTTTTTGCTGAGGAAGATTAGCCCTGAGCTAACATCTATTGCCAATCCTCCTCTTTCTTTGCTTGAGGAAGATTAGTCCTGAGCTAACATCTGTGCCCATCTTCCTCTATTTTATATGTGGGTTGCCACCACAGCATGGCTGATGAGTGGCGTAGGTCTGCACCCAGGGCTGCCGAAGCAGAACGCACTGAACTTAACCACTATGCCACGGGACCGGCCCCTAGCCGAACATTTAACGCTTGTCATCACATACCCATAACCTACCTTACCAGCCTCCCTTCCTCCCCTGGCCCTGTCCAGAGCATACCACTCACGTTCATGTCTTGGAGACTTTGTATGTGTGGTTCCCCCAGGTCAAATGCCCTCCCTCCCTTTGTCACAGGATTAGCAGTCACCCTTCAAGGACCACCTCTGACCCTCCATCCCAAGTGTTTCCTGACCCCTCCAGAAGAGAATGGACGTGGTCAGGGTCATATCCTAGTTCTCTACACGACCTTAGTCAGTGAGTGTTGACCAGGCTGGCCACACCCTCAGCGAACTTTCCATTAGCCTGTTCCTCTACCTCCAGCCTTCCTGGGTGAAAAACCTCAGATGGGAAGACATCCAAGGGGTGGCTTCTCTGTGGTTATGGTGGTGATGGCAATAGAAAACTTCCTCACAGCACTTCACAGTTTGCAAAGCCCTCTCACCCAGAGTTTCTCACTAACCCTGCACTCCAGCCAATACTGCTGGTGCTATTAGCACCACTCACAAAGAGAGACAGAGGCAGAGGGAAGGGAGGCCATCTGCCCACGTGGAGCTGCTAAGTGGAGGAGCTGGGATTTGAACCCAAGAGCATTTGGCCCCCAAAGCTGATGTGACACTGCCTCCTGGTGGCGGGAAGGATGGTGATGGTGATGAGCATGCTGGAGGTCCCCAAAGTGGGCCCTAATTCTGGACTCTGCTCCCCAGAGCTCCATAGGCCTCCTGCCCTGACTCTCCCTGGACGTATTTATAACTTCCCTTTACTCCTTGGCACTTTCCTTTCCCAGCTTTGCACGTCTGTCAGAGCCTCGCGCTTTGAGGGTGAGGAGCAGTGGGGCGAGCGAGACAGAGAGAGACAGACGTCACTGACGACTTTCCAGGGCAGAGCGGCTCAGGCAGCTGGCCTCTGCTCTGGTGGGAACTTCAGAGGGCCAGGTCGTTTTATGTCCTGAGCTCAAAAATGTGCCTGAGATACATGGGCTCCTCCTGGAGACATTTCTGGACCTCTCCACTTTCTAAGGAGAGAGAGACCTGGACTGTGAATGTTATAGACTCTCTGCCCCGGCCCCAGGAGAGAGGCACAGGGTTGTGCAATCTGGGTGGAAAATGCTAACGACACCCGCTCGCACCCTTCACCTCTTCTCAACCTGCTGCACACTAGCACAGAGCTTACACTCAAGAGGTACTCAGTGAATGAATGCCCATTTTACAGAAGAGGAAACAGAGTCTCAGAGGGCTAAATGCCAGGCTTGAATCCAAATTGGTCTGGCACCGAGATCTGAGCACGCATCCAAGATGTGGCCTCCCGGTCCCATTCAGTGGAGAACAAACTCCCTCAACCTCAATGTCTTCAGAAAATTCTCCCACCACTCTTGTCTTAAATGAGACTTTCTGCAATCTTGCCTTTATCCCACTCTCTCTCTCTCCTTCTTATTTTTTATTTATTTATTTATTTTTGCCTGCTTCTCTCCCTCCTGACTCAGCCCAGGTCCAGCCCCTGGGCTCAGAAGCTCCTCTTCTCGTCCCCTGTCAACCATCCCTTCCTCTCCCATTCCTTCCACCTCTCCCTCTCTGCTGGCTAATTCCCACCAACAAATGGTGGGAAATCTGTTTAAATATCTCCGGTTTAAAAATGCAACAAAATCCTCCCTGACCTCTCATTGCCCTCCAACCATCCACTTCTCTTCACCACCAAACATTGTGAAAATGTTGTCCACTCTCTGCTCTTACCCACCCCCAGCCTTCCACACTCACCGTTTCACTGGACCATTCACCCCGAGGTCACCAGTGACCTCCTCCTTGCTGGATCCCCCGGAACACCTTCACCTCTCATCCTTCCAGTCCCATCAGTGGCTTTTACTGCTGCTGGTCACACGTGCCCCTTGGAGCTCCTCTGTGATGTCATACTCTCCTGCCTTTGCTTCACCCTCTCTGGCTATTTTTTCTCAGCCTCTTTGCAGACTCTCCTTGTTCTGCCTCAGTCTCATACTGGTTTCCTCCAAAGTTCTGTCCCTCTCACTCTGCACTCTCTCCCTGGCCCCATGTAGCACAGACCTCCCAAGTCTTTGCAATTCAGCTCTCTCTCTTGAGCTCCAGACTTAAACCCTCCAATATCTGCTGGACATCCCCACTTGGATGTCCCACGGGCTCCTCAAATGCAACATGTCCCAAACCAAGCTCATTGTCTTCCTCCAGCCCACCACCATGTTCTCCTTCTCAGTCAACATCACTGTCATCTGCCTTGTCACCCAAGCCAGAACGCGAGCATCATCTTTGACTCTTTCACATGCAGTTACCAAATTTTGACTATTCTGCCTTTTGAAGATTTCTCTAATCCTTGATAGTTAAGAGGTGTGGACCTTGGAGATGGATGGGATTTTAACAGCGACTCACTGTTGGCCCAGAGGAGTGACCAAAGCAGGCTTAGTTACTTGACCTCTCTGAGCTTCCTCATCTGTAAAGCGAGGGTGGTGAAACCACGGCTCAGATGAACTGAAATGGAGTGTGTGACCACCTGGGCACAGTCACTGGCACAGCGAGCACTCAGTGAAGGGCAGCAGCTTCCATCGTCCATATCGTTGTTACTTCTCCCTGGTCCTCTCCTTGCCGTCCAGCTCTCTGGCTGGCCTCCCTGCCTCTAGCCTCTCCCTCTCGAATCCGTTCTCCACGGGGCAGGGGGTGTGATCTTTCTGAAACATGCAGCTGACTGCTAGCCCCCTCCCTGAGGCTGGCCCTGGCTCTCCAGCGTCCTCGTGCTGAGTTCTTACTCCTTGGCCTGGAATTCGAGACCCTTCTCCCTCTGGCCCCTGCTGACCTCTTTAGCCTCATCTTTTGAAACTCCCAGTCTTTCCCTCTATACCGCATCCCCAACACACTTCTATCTGTCCCTCTAACACACTTCCTGCTTTTTCACCCCTTCCTGACTTTGTCCCTGCCTTATTGGCCTGGAGAGCTCTCCTCATCTGCTTATAATTCACGATCCACCCGAAAGATGTCTTCCGTGATGAAAGTCTGCCTTGTCCCCTCCTCTGAGCCCTTCAATTCTATAGCAGCACAGATTACACTGGGTATCATTGGGGGTCACTTTTTTCATTGGCTACCCCCACTAGACTGTGTCAATTCACTGTGTCCAGGCACCCAGCACAAAGGCAGCTTCATTCAATGTGGAAGGAATGATGACCCTCAGTTCTCCTAATCTTTAAAATGGGCAGCCTGGGAAGCCTAGGCAGCTAGGCCTGGTTAATCCAGAGGAGAATAAGAGCACTGGAGGCTGGAGGAAGATGAAGTCACAGAAGGCTCCCTGGAGAAGGTTGGACTTAGAGTTATAACGCATCTAAGAAAGAGCAAGAGTGAGCAAGAGAGGGCAAGTGAGTGAGAGAGAGTGAAGACTTGGGAAGCTGAGTGGCTCTCTGCTTGTCACACTTGATCCTCTAGCTTCAAAACACTCAAAACTCCCCCACACCCCCACCTACACCCCCAGGCCAATAGCACAGCGCTTTACATTTACAGAGAGAATTTTCACAACCATTTTCTCATTTGTGTGGTTGGTTGACTCGGATCCTGCCTGTCCTTGGCTGTCTGTGTGACGTGGGCAGTCCCTTTTACCTCTGATCCTCAGTTTCCTCATCTGTCACGTGGGGATACCACTTGTTGCTCAGTAGGAGGGAAAGCCTCCATAGACCACAGAGTTCTGCGCCCCAGTGAGGACTATTAATCCTGTTGTTCCAATATGAGCAGAGCCCAGTGGTAGCTGCTAACCAGCCACTTTGGAGTTCCCAGAAGAGCATTGCACAGGGCCCCAGTAGAAAGGGACCCCAGGGGGCAGGGCCCCTGCAGGCTAGGAACGGGCAGGGCCTGGGGGTTTAATGGGATCAGGCTGAGCCCCAACCTCGTCCTCCCCACTAAGACAGCACAGGCATGGGGAAAGGAGGGAGCAGCTGGAGGGGCCTAGGCTGCAGGTGAGCTGGGCCACCCTGCAGCGGTCTCGGGTGGTGAAGCCTACAAAGGAAGTGCCAGGAGCCAGTCGGAACCCAAGGACGGACAAGCTTCTGGGATGGCAGAGTTTAGGGGGGCAGGCAGCTGGGCCACTCACCCCACTACAAGGGGGGCTCTAGGAGAAGGGAGATGGGCTAAAATCTTTCTGCCCCAATTTGTAGCATTCAGGGCTGGCTGGCTCTGCTGCTGATTTGCTGTGTGACTTTGGCCAGGTCATAGCCCCTCTCTGGGCCTCCCCCTTCCCATCAGTGACAAGAAGGGAGAAGGACCAGAAGCTCTCCTTAGAGTCGAGTGTTGTCTGCTTCTGCAGGAATGCTGGAGAGAAACCCCTGAGGTTGTCAGGACAGCCATGCTCCAGTCTCCGCCTGTGGAAACACCAAGAAAGAAGGTGCTGGGCCCCATTGAGATGCTAGTTTTATAGGAGAGGGGTCAGAGCCAATCTCCAGCCCGGAGGAACCCCCAGGCCAGTGAGGAAAACATGGACGACAACGCCCAGAATGATCTGGGCCGCCAGACATGGAAGCTTCAGTGCCTCTCCTGTGGCAGACCCTTAGGAGCCCTGGGCAGGGAGCCAGGAGTCTGGCTTCTAGGGCAGCTCTGCCACCAACTCCCTGTGTGACCTTGAGCAAGTCACTCCCTTCTCTGAGCTTTTCTTATTTGAAAAATAGGGGGAAATGAGGATTGGACTACACCGCCTGCTTTTAAGGACCTTCTGGCTCTGATGTTCTGTGATTGCCCAGCAAACCTCACACAACCAGCCCACACGGATCTAGTTAGTGGAGGGAACAGCCTCTCAGAATTGCAGCAACTTGCAGGGAAATGCAGTTTCTAAACCATTTAGATGCTAGAATAAAAGAAAATTAAAATCCCTGCTGACTAATCTGATACAGGAAAAAGTTCAGTTTAACTCAAGTGAACCCTTTCATTCGTTAATTCATTTCTTAAAAAATATTTGTTAAGGGTTTACTCTGAGCTGGGTCTTCCCAGGCACCGGGTGTACGACATTTCTTCTCAGGATGTGGGGCCTCGCTGCCGTGACCTTTTTCCATTCAGACGCACCCTGTCCATCTATTCCTTAAGTCATTTCTTGAAAAGAGCATTTTTCTAGCCATGTAGAGCCTCTATTTAGTAACCAGTCCATCTGAAACTGTTTGGAAACTCCCTCAGAACAAAACAGCAATTTATACTTGTCTCTGACGTTAGCCTAAGAAATGAAGAGAAGAAAATAAAACCTTTGGCCTAACTTTTCCCCAGGTGGAAACCAGAGCTTCCGAATTCTCCAGGTGGCCTGGCTTGGTGGAAAGAGTCCAAGGCCAGAGCCAGGAGGCCTGCTTTCCAGGACCAGGTCTGACACTGACCTGCCATCGAGCTGGGCTGCTCCCCATCCCCACCCCCGCCTGATTCTTCATTTGTGAAGAAGGATCAGGAACTCAGCGATCTTCAGGGCCATTTCTACTCTTACATATTCTGTGACATGAGAAGGGTTTGGTTAGAAGAGGCAGAAGCTGGAGTTAGTTTTGGAAAACCAAGTGGAACCACTCAAGGGGTCATCGGGGCAGAGAGGCGGGGATCGGAGTGTCGACATAACCTGACCCTGGATGGCTTAGTCAGGGTAAAGAGCAAGTCGGCACTCCTCTCAGCTCAGTTCTGTGGGTTGGAGAGTCTCACTTCAGGGGGCTGGGGCCTCCATGGATGTGCAGTAACCTTCTTCAACAGCCCCTGGAGAGTGGCGTCACTGTCTGCAGAGCGCCTGGTCTTCTCTCTGCAACTTTTCAGTTGTCTGTGGTGCCCTCTGAACTGGGGCCCAGGAAGGAAGGAAGGCTCCGGGGCAGGGGGCATGAGATGCTAAACAGTGACTCTTGCCGAGCTGCCAGGTGACTCTAAGTACCCTGGAGTCTGTTTTTTCCCAAAAGGGGGAGAATCTGCCTTCAACTTGGATTCTATTCGGGAAACGACTCCTTCTACCAAAGAGTATATCATGCCTCCACCTTCATAGGGTGACCAACACCCGGGTTTACCAGGGCCTGAGGGATTTCCGGGGATATGGGACTTTCAGAGCTAAAACCAGGCAGTTCTGGGCAAATCAGGATGGTTGGTCTCTGGGTATGACCAAGAGACAGGATACAAGGACAGGTCACAGGGTACCCAGGTTAGACTGAAACAGACAGAGAGCCTTAGCAGCAGCTATGCAGAAAGGGAAGCCATTCTCGGGTTAAGCAACTCTGCCTATCAACCACAATACGATATCACAGAAAGGGAATCCTCAGTGTATGGAAGTGTAGAGACAAAGAACACTGATTCAAGAGACACACATCCCAGCCCAGATGGAGTGAGATGAGAATGGAGTGAGGGGTAGAAAAGGAATTGAAGCCAGAGCTGCACAGAAGTGGTTCTTTCAGCCATCCCTGAAGAAGGGTTCCCACCAGTTCCTTGGAGCTCAGGAGCTGGAAGTCATTATCAGAGGCCACTGACAATCCTCTAGGCTTGGAGGTTCATAAGCAGAGTAAAGAGAACCTTAGAGTAAAGTGTATAGAGTTTTCACTCCAGGGTTTAGCTTCATCGCTCTCCACCAGCGATCCTCCTGTCTTCACAAAGTCTCAGGTTAAGGAACTCCACTCAGGACGTGCCGTGTAGAGATATCTGAGCTGGATGGTCTTGTGCCAAATGTCTGCAGTCAAGATTCTGGTGCTGATAGTGGGCAAAATCTAGTAAGTGGTTCATCAACATTACCACACCCAGAATGTTCCTTCACCTGTGGTATCAGGAGCTAGGCAACCACATGAGGCATCCTTAAAGGAGCAACTTAAAATAATAAAGAAGCTACTTGATTTTTAATTGACATTTGAACATAAATAGATGCTTCTCAAGATTTTTTTCTCTCGGATGGAATAAATTTGCCCCCAAACCCTGCTGTCTGATTGATGTGGTTCATTTATGATACTTTTTTTTAAGAACCAGTAGATCTAGGGTTAGAAGATTACTTAAAAGTTTTTAATCTAGCTCCTGCCCAAATATTAAACCTCCTCTGTGGCATTTCAGCCAAAGACCCCAGTCTTGCATACTTCTAGTTGTATGGAATGCACTAATTTTCAACCCAGTCTTTTGCCTTATGGGATAGTCCTAATTGTAAGAAATTTATTCCATATGTGGGGCTGAACTCCGGGCCCTGGAGTTGCTGATACTGGCCCTGGTTCTTTGTAAGTGTTCCTGCCCTGTGACAGCCCTGCCAGTGTTTGTGTCCACCTCTCTTCCCCCCTCAGACAGGACCAGCTCTTTTGACCATAATCATTAGACACCTCACCATCCTGGGCGTCTTAGTTGTGCTGTGAAATTCCAGGAACAAAGAAACTGTTGGGATTGAGATCCGCAGTTGGAAAGAAAAAGATGCATGTTCTAATGTTTCCCTGATTGTTTTGGTTTCCAGATATGTGCTGATGTTCCCAGTGCCTGTGTGTAGACATTCAGCCCTGACTCACTATGGAAGCCACCTGTAATGGATCAGAGGACTCCTCACCTGTCTTCTACCTTGTGGGCATCCCCTCTCTGCCCAAATCCCTCTTCCTCCCTGTCTTCTTGATTTTCCTCTTAATCTACCTGCTCATCCTGGTGGGGAATGCTCTGATCCTAGTAGCTGTGGTGGCAGAGCCCAGCCTCCACAAGCCCATGTACTTCTTCCTGATCAACCTCTCGGCCTTGGACGTCCTCTCCACCGTCCCCAGGATGCTGTCCCTATTCTTGCTTGGGGACCGCTTCCTCAGCTTCCCTGCCTGCTTCCTGCAGATGTACCTCTTCCACGGCCTCAACTGCTCTGAAGCCTTCATCCTGGTGGTCATGGCCTATGACCGCTATGTGGCTATCTGCCGCCCACTGCACTACCCTGTCCTCATGACCCCACAGACCAGCGCTGCACTGGCAGCCAGTGCCTGGCTCAGCGCCCTCCTCCTGCCCATCCCAGCAGTGGTGCAGACCTCCCACATGGCTTTCCACAACATTGCTCACATCTAGCACTGCTTCTGTGACCACTTGGCTGTGGTCCAGGCCTCTTGCTCTGACACCACTCCCCAGACCTTCATGGGCTTCTACATCGCCATGATGGTGTCCTTCCTGCCCCTTCTCCTGGTGCTTCTCTCCTATGCCCACATCCTGGCCTCAGTGCTTCGCATCAGCTCCCGAGAAGGACGCTCAAGAGCCTTCTCCACCTGCAGCTCCCACCTCCTGGTGGTTGGCATCTACTACTCTTCCATTGCCATAGCCTACGTGGCCTACAGGGCTGACCTGCCCCTCGACTTCCACATCGTGGGCAATGTGGTGTTCGCCATTCTCACGCCTGTCCTCAACCCTCTCATCTACACACTGAGGAACAAGGATGTCAAAGCAGCCATCACCAAAATAGCGTGTCCTTGGGAGCCAGGGCATTCTGGGGGCCCTTGATCATTAGATGCAACTAATTCAGCTCCCTGGACACCAATGACAGTGCCTAGCACAGAATAGAAACACAATAAATATTTTTAAACAAATTACAGCAGCCTAAATATCCTTCATTCAGTTGAGCAGACAGCTAAACCTGGTCCTCAAATACTGGATCAAAAAGGCTTCCTACTGGTGCTATAGAATAATCGTAGTTTTCACAATTTTCATCAATCATTAATGTGATGAATAAAATTTGATCATTCAATCATTCATAAAAATCTTTACTAGGTGCTAGAGACAGAAACGAACCAGACACAGTTGCTGCCCTCCACGTATCCACAGTCTCGTGGGAGAGTCAGACCCAGAGAAAGAACATAGGTGACAGGACAGAGAGACTCAGAGCAGGTTGTGGGAGCCGAGAAGTTAGCATTGAATTCAACATGAACATTTTTTTCCTATAAGTCCTTACAGTTTTGGCATTGATATCACTTCTTTTTTACCAAGTACTGATATATCAGTAATAAATAGTCGGGGGTGGCCGGGAGGCTTGAAATGACTGCATAAGAAATCCACTAGCAACACTAATCAGGGAGTGATAATGGGTTCTATGCTCCTGTCCAATGGGAAGGATCCATTTTTAAAATTTTATTTTATTTATTTATTTATTTGTTTTTTGGTGAGGAAGACTAGCCCTGAGCTAACAATCCTTCTTTTTTTTTTTTTTGCTGAGGAAGATTGGCTCTGGGCTAACATCCGTGCCCATCTTCTTCACTTTATATATGGGACGCTGCCACAGCATGGCCTGATAAGTGTTGTGTAGGTCTGTGCCCGAGATCAGAACCTGTGAGCCCTGGGCCTCTTAAGCCGAGCACGCGAACTTAACCACTACGCCACCAGGGTGGCTCCAAAGGATCCATTTTTAGCTGGATCCCACTAATGGGCTTGGATGCCCATTAAAAAGTGATGCTTCCTGCCAAGAACCAGGGGTGGAAGCTAGAGTGGCTCCACTCACCATTACCCACAGTGACCTTTTGGGGGAATTTGTGCTCGCTGTCTCGATGATTTTAGCCTCTGTGGATTAAGCAGTTCTAATTCCACAAGAGACAAAGTAAGTCTCACTAAATTTAAAGCTACAGTTGTTGCCTGGTCATTTTAAGCCCACTGTGCAAGTAAACCAGCAGATAGAAAAAGGAGCTACCCATTCCCAAGGGTAATTGACCCTGATCTTCAGGAGGAAGTAAGATTGCTCTTACATAATGGGGGCTGGGAGGTTGGCATTCAGGCACAGGAACATTTCTTGTTTCTTCCATGACCAACTTTAACTGTAAGTGAGCAATTAAAGCAACCATAGCCTGATGAGGCATAGTGACCGGGGACTCAGAACTGTCAGGGATGAGGGTCTGTTTCACACTAGAAGAAGATCCATCTAGACCACTGAAGTGATTGACTGTGAAGGGAAAGGAGAAGGGAATGTAGAATGGGTGGTAGGGGAGAGAGATGATGACTGTCACTTGCAGCCTGGGGACTGACTGCAGCAGCAGGGGCAGTAATTAATCCCACTCACTAATCCTTCTCTTAGAAATTTCTCCCGAAATTGTGACTATTCAGAATCCTGGAAATCCTATGTCCAGATAGAGTGAACTTCTCATGATAAGTGAATGAACCTGAGAGGTTCAAGGGGTAGACTGTAGTAGACAGAGTTGCTGGCCTGCCCTCTAGCAGCTGACTGTTGGCTGCTCACAGCTCACACACATACACCCTAAGACATAGGAATAATGGCCCTGACCCTTATTGCTTTCCTTTTTGGGGGGGAAGGGAGCGAGAGAGTAGGTTTGTAAGTAGAATAAACTGACTACGGGGTACTAAGCCATCTAAGCTTAGATGCCAGCTGTTAACTGAAGGCCTGGTAAAGTCGGGTGTTTGGCATCTAGAGACCCTGAGAGCCCATGAAAGTTTCACCCTCTCCTGCAGGAGATGGACACCACCATTCCCTGGGAAATTGAACATATGCAGGCAGCCTCTTCCCTGGCTATTACCAGGTAATACAAACAAAACTCCCAGAGTCATTTTTGAATAGTCATGTTTCACTCCAAGCACCCTATATCCCTTATCTCATTAAATCTTCTCAAAAACTCTATGAGATAGGTAATATTGTCATGTTCTATTTTATAGATGGAGAAACTCAGACTCAGAGAGGTTAAGTAACTTGCCTAAGGTAACATAGCCAAAATATATTAGAACTGGTATTCAAAGTCAGGACTTTCTCACTTTAGACTCTACGCCCTTACCCATGATGGAATACTGCAGAGCACAGGCTTGGGAGGGAAGCCCTGGTCTGGCTTGCAGCTCAGATACTAAAAAACAGCATAAGCAATGGCAAGTCAATTCACTTCTCTGGACCTTAGTCTCCTCCTCTTGGGCTGTCTGTCTCCCCTGGCTATTCTGGGGACCAGATAGAATAATGTCAGTAAAAGGTGCCCCATTGGTTGTGAAGTTCTGGAACCCATGAGAGCTGTTAACAATGCTGTTCTCATTATCAGCAAATCCCAGAGGAAGTCCCCTCCCAATGCATGCTCAAGGAGGAGGCAAGAAATTGATCCCGGGTGAATAGGGGGACACAGTGCCCCAGAGGAGTCCCATGTTGTGGGAGAGGGCCCCAGCAGGCCTGGTTGAAGGGAGGGGTTAGAGGGTTTAACAGCTCAACACCTGCCTGGTTCTTCCCTGCCAGGCCTGGTTTGGAGATACACAGGTGACACCACGGGAGACATCAAGGTAGACAGGGCTTTGCAGGTGAGTGGGCTGGGGGTTAAGCGCCAAAGCTCAGCAAAGATCAGAGTGGGAGAGAGGGGCAATGATGTGGTGGGGGGTGTGATATAGAACCTGGGCCAGGGACCCAGAGAGGCTGACTGGGTGTGCACAAGAGGCAGAAGCCCGGGATCCAGCTTGGCTGTGCTCACGTGGACTATGGCACCTTGGACCACATATCCTGGCGGGTCTGGACCAGGGGTGTGCTCACAGGTGGGATTCAAATGATCTTGGCCAAGGCCTTCCCAGTGGAGAGCAAGGCTGATGGCAGCAGTAACCATTGGAAACACTAGCACACTTGAGCTCTTACATGTTCTAGGCTCTTGTGTAAGTGTCATCTAAGCATTCTCTCTGAAAGGACCCACAACTCCAGGAGGTCACAGATGAGGAGAAAAGGCTCAGAGAGGGGAAAGTCCTTGCCTAAGGTCACACATCTGGGGGTAGGAGCTGGGATTGGAATCCGGTCCTTTCTGACTCACAAGTCCACACACTTAACCACAAAGGTCCACATGACATAATGAAGGTAAAGAACCTGGCTGGCAGCAGGCATCACCAGGTGGGAGAGCCATCGTCCTCTCCCTTTGGGCCTGGACCATATGACATCTGCTCTGCAAACACAGAGGGACCCTCAGAAAAGGGCTCACATAATTGGAAACCCCTCAGAGATCTTTTCCTCCAAACCCCTCACTGCACAGACGAGAAACCAAGGTCAGGGGCCCAAAGTCACAGCCAGCGAGGGGCAGAGCTGGTCCTGGAGCCAGGACTCTTGCTTGCCAGGCGGGGCTCTGCACAGCAGACTGGCTCCAGAACAGCCTCCAGCCGTGGCCTCGGACTGACCCTCAGTTTCTCATTTGTGGAGGAAGCACAACCTCTCCCTGGCAGGGTTGGAAGACGGGAGGAGATGATGTACAGAAAACACGGCGTCAGGCTGGACACTAGGATGATTGGTCTTTCTGGCTTTCTCTGTCCCCCAGCAGCACTGCAACTGGCGTGTAGACAATCCTGACCGGGAGAACCTGCTGGCGTAAGTTCTGTGCCCTGGGAAACAGCCCCCTTCAGGCCCTAAGCACAGGGCTGCATCGATCAGCTGTAGAATGTAATTCAAAGTAAAACAAGAACCCTAAGCTGTAAAATAAGTGTAAGAGAGTCCAGCCAAATTCAGACATTTCCTACGATGGGCTAGTTGAATGGTGCTTTGAAACAGCAAATGTTGAATTCTTTCAGAAAGTATTTTTGGTGCCCCTGCTTTGCTGGTGACCCAGCACGTGCCTGGTCTGCCTGTGGGATAGTCCCTCACCTCCTGGCAGTGAAAAGCCATGTGCCACCTCTCCACTAGGGTCTCAGCATCCCTCCCTCCATCTGCAAAGCGGTGGGATGGAGGAGGGAGGAGAGGGGCAGCTGGACTTTTGGCCTCTTGGGGCCCCTCTGGCTTTGGCCTTCTGCGTCTCTGCCCCTCAGACTCCCCTACTCTGCCTCACCGGGGACCATCAGCCGTGACTGCCTCTCTGAGAGCGGAAGTGTCCAGGGCAGTGCAGTTTGCGTCACAGCCTTTGGGTGTGAGAAAAAACCGTGACCAAATTTGTTGGGATAGGATTCTGATTAACTGAGGGATAACCCTAAAATGGAGACAATCCCAGTTAACCCTCAGGCTGGGGCCTGGGGGTGACTTCTGAGGGAGGTTCTCTTTCAAGGAGCACACACAGGACAGTGCCTGTCCCGTGCTCGTTTTAGACAAAGTATTTGTCAGTCCCCACCTCCCACCCTAGGAGCTGGGCTGCACAAACCAAACCAATCACAGGGCGGCCAGATCATTTGTAAAAGGTGGTGAGGGGGTGGAGGGAGCGGAATCGGGTGGGAATTAAAGATTAAAAACAGCTTTTTTCCAATTCTGACATCTGATGATTCTAGGACACGAGAAGGGTTTTTTGTTTGTTTTGCCTTTTTAGAAAAGAAAGAAGACAGATCTGGTCCAAGAAATTCAAAGGAAAACTGCTTGTGGAATCACTGGGTTCAAACAGCAGGGAAGCAGATGTAAACCTGAAGCTGCCTGGACGCTCATCGAGGTTTATCCTGAAAGAGGGACAAGCCAGCGTGTCCTCAGCTCAAGTCCACCAGTCCCAGCACACATTTAGTGGATAACCTCTGACAGAGGTTTCTTTTGTTTTTAGGTAGCTTTCCAGTTCTCTAGCAACAATGGCCCTCACGACGGGTCCCTGTGGCTGCTCCTGAGTTGGTATTAGAGGAGCCAATGGCAGAGTGGGCATAAAAGAACTAAACAGAACACCTGCTGGGCTGCAGCATCCGGGAGGAAGGAAGATAATAGACCCAGGACGTGCCCTGAGTGGTGGGAAGATCCCACTTCAGCTTGGACTCCATCAGGAAGTGAGTTGTCCCTCACTGGAGGCATTTGCCCCTCCCATCACTGAAACCCTAGTGGGAGGGCACCCAGAGAACTCAGTACAGAGAGAGGCAGGCAGAGCTGCTGCATCTGGAAAATGAGAGGAGAGCCATTCCCTGGGTGATAAGTAGAGTGAACAAGCAGCATGTTGCAGAAAACCGTGGAAAAATCACCTCTCGCTAGCAATGTGGTGATTGTGATGTCACTTAGCAGAACTTTAAACAAGAGCAACAGCAACTACAGGAATGTGGTGGTCTAAGAGCTCATCTAAGAGCTGATGCCCAAAAGATAGTGTGGGACATGGAGCAGACAAGGGACAGAAGCTCTTTCAATGCAGTTATCACAGCTGTAACTAGATAATTAACAGTGTGAAAGGCTTTTTTTTGTGTGTGTGTGAGGAAGATCAGCCCTGAACTAACATCTGTGCTAATCCTCCTCTTTTTGCTGAGGAAGACTGGCTCTGAGCTAACATCTATTGCCAATCCTCCTCCTTTTTTCCCCCCAAAGCCCCAGTAGATAGTTGTATGTCACAGCTGCACATCCTTCTAGTTGCTGTACGTGGGACGCGGCCTCAGCATGGCCAGACAAGCGCTGCGTCGGTTCGGCCTGGATCCAAACCCGGGCCGCCAGTAGCAGAGCGCACGCACTTAACCGCTAAGCTGCAGGGCCGGCCCCATGATTGGCTTTTAAATGTACCATCCTTCTACTAGAATTTAAACCCCGTGAAGGCAGGAGGCTTCAGTGCCTTGTGTACCTTCTCACAGCCTTGCACATTGTAGGTATTTACTCATCACTTGATGGGAGAAGGAAGGAGTGAACTGTGAGTTAAGACGGAAGAAGGAATGTTAGATGGCACCACCAGTCCTCTAAACTTGGTTGTAAATTATTTGGATTGCAATAATTGTACAGTGAACTGTATAGAATTCTCATTCCAAACTCCTGGTTTTTCTGGTTTCCAGATGCTCCAGCTGCCTGTCACTCTGGCACGCAGCTCTGTCCCCCCATGGATACCACAGCCTGTAATGTATCGAGACTCTTCACCCATCTTCTACCTGGTGGGCATCCCCTCCCTACAGAAGTTGCTCTTCCTCCCTGTCTTCTTCATCTTTCTGTTCTTCTATCTGCTCATCCTGGTGGGTAACATCCTGATCCTAGTAGCTGTGGTGGCAGAGCCCAGCCTCCACAAGCCCATGTACTTCTTCCTAATCAACCTCTCAGCCTTGGAAATCCTTTTCACCACGTCCACCGTCCCCAGGATGCTGTCCCTACTCTTGCTTGGGGACCGCTTCCTCAGCTTCCCTGCCTGCTTCCTGCAGATGTACCTCTTCCACAGCTTCTCCTGCTCTGAAGCCTTCATCCTGGTGGTCATGGCCTATGACCGCTATGTGGCTATCTGCCGCCCACTGCACTACCCTGTCCTCATGACCCCACAGACCAACGCTGCACTGGCAGCCAGTGCCTGGCTCAGCGCCCTCCTCCTGCCCATCCCAGCAGTGGTGCAGACCTCCCACATGGCTTTTGGTCCTGTGGCCCAGGTCTACCACTGCTTCTGTGACCACTTGGCTGTGGTCCAGGCCTCTTGCTCTGACACCACTCCCCAGACCTTCATGGGCTTCTACATCGCCATGGTGGTGTCCTTCCTGCCCCTTCTCCTGGTCCTTCTCTCCTGTGCCCACATCCTGGCCTCAGTGCTTCACATCAGCTCCCGAGAAGGATGCTCAAGAGCCTTCTCCACCTGCAGCTCCCACCTCCTGGTGGTTGGCACCTACTACTCTTCCATTGCCATAGCCTACATGGCCTACAGGGCTGACCTGCCCCTCGACTTCCACATCATGGGCAATGTGGTGTTCGCCATTCTCACACCTGTCCTCAACCCTCTCATCTACACACTGAGGAACAAGGATGTCAAAGCAGCCATCACAAAAATGGCACGTCCCTGGGAGCCAGGGAATTCTGGGGGCCCTTGATCCTTAGATGTCGTTAATTCTGCTCCCAGGATATCAGTGTGCTGAGAACAGAGAACGCCATCAAATATTTTTGTTGAAAGAAAGAATGACTTATAGCAGGGCCAAAAATATACAATTGGGACTTCCATTTCCATTAATGATAGGCTGGGCTATGAAATCAATCCTTCTGTGGAAAGAAATAAAAATGTCAGATAAGATATAAAAAGTACCTTAAAAGTATTGAATAAATTTTTCAATACAATAAGGCTAAAATAGTAATAAAGATGAGAACAAAGAGAGGTTAGTTATTAAGACATGGATAGACATATAGATCAATGAAACAGAATAGAGAGCCCAGAAACAGACCCTTAAATATGTGGATAATTGATATATGGAAGAAATGGCACTGCAGATGAGCGTGGAAGATGCACATAAAATAAACAATATTAGTACTATCTGTCAAAAATGAAATCCATATGTCAAAATCAAAATTTGTCTTTTACCTCAAGCAATCTCATTAAATACCTAAATATGAAAGGCAAAACTATAAAACTATATAGGAGACTATAGTCCTGATCTTTGGGTGGCGAAATATTTCTTAAACAAGATTTTTTAAAAGTTCTAAACCTAGAGAAAAAAAAAGTATAACTTTGCTTTAAAATGTAGAATTTCTGTTCATCAAAAGACACGAAAAAGAGAGTGGAAAGCCAAGCTACAGAACAAAAGAAGTTATTTGCAGTGCATATAACCAACTAAAGGACTCGAGACTCATAGCCAGAATATATAGAGAATTACTTCAAATCAATTCTAAAAAGGTAGTCAAGCCATTAGAAAAATTAGCAAAATATTTTTAAAAAGGAAATAAACACATTTCCAATAAATATAAGTAAATATGCTCAACCTCTTTAGTAATAGGAGAAGTGGAAATTACAACAACAAATAGTTACCACTAGAAACAAATCAGACTGGCTAAAATGTCAAAGTCTGACAATACCCATGTTGGCAAGGATGTGGGTCGATGGAGCTCTCATACATTGATAGTGGGAGTGTAATTGGTACAACCACTTTGGAAAACACTTTATCACTATCTTATAATGTTGAAGATACTCATACTCCATCATCTAGCATAGCAGCATTTCTCTAATTTGTGAAATGTTCACAAAATATATCATCACACACCAATAAAATATGAAGGAGTTATATATCCAAGCAACAACATAGAGGAATCCCACATAGCGCTGAGTGAAAGAATCACAACTCAAAAAGATACATGTAGTATGATTCCAGTTACATAAAGTTTAAAGACAGGCAAAGCTAAACTATATTTTTTATCATATGGCATACAGATGTCATAAACTATGACAAAAAGAGAAGGCATATTTATTATAAAAATCAGAATCATGATCATTTTGTAGGAGAGGGAGAGGGTTGTAAGCAGGGAGGGGCACTGAGGGGCTTATGAGGTGGTGTCAACGTTTCATTCTCCCCTGAATGATGGTGACATAGTGTTTACTTTACAATTAAACTTTATATTTAGGCTTTATACATTTTTGCTCTATATGAATATTATATTTCATAATAAACTCTTACAAGGCATCATTCAATTGGGCAGAGGCTGCAATAATAATTCTCAAAGTTTGGTCCGTGTCTTCCCATAATGAATCATGGTGGTTTTCACATTCACAGGAAGAATCAAGATGCTGAATATAATTTTCCCAATTTGTTCATTCATTTAAGAAGTCTTCACTGAGCATTTGGGAGGTGCTAGACCACGCAGTAGAAGCTAAAGACAGAGATAAGTCAGGATAGTCTCTCCCCTCAACTTGCTCACAGTCTTGTGAGGGAGACAGATGTGGGCAGAAACAGCATGGTGTGTTGAGTACCACTTCAGAGGGAAGCAGAGGGGATGGTGGGAGCACAGAAGATATTTAACCCAAGGTAAAAATGTCTCCCATAAATATTTTTGACCTATGGTACCTGCTACTGCTTGTTTGTGAGCCCTCATGGAGTTAACAATACGGTGGATGTGGAGCGATTGAACAGAAGCCTTGAGCTGCTTCCGTCGGAGGAGAGGTTTCATTCGGGTGCTGACCAGGAGGTGGTATGGCATCCTGTTGCCACCTGTCAGGAGGGACTGATTTTCAGCTTGGACCTTGCCTCTCCACCAAGAAATGGAGTTTACACTCGATTAAACCCGAAGGACTTTAACACTCGGTCCTCTTCAGGAATCATACAGGTCAAAAAAGAGTCAGGATGGACAGAACTACGGTGCCCCCACACAGGCAGAAAGGAAACCATCCTCAGAAAAGTGAAAGGAGCAGGCAGTGAAATTTTAGTGGCATATGTTAAAAGGAAGAAAAGCTTCCTTAGTAAATTGTGATAAAGATGGCACGGCTTAAATGGAATTTTAAGCAAGGGTGTTAGCAGAGAGTGAGAACTTCAGCAAATAATAATGAGGGTCTTCATACATGACTTTTAAAGTTACAATTACAACAATTTTAAGTCAAAATTATGAAACAACAATTTTTAGTGAACTCTAGCCTCCATTCCTTCTCCCTCCACCTACTGCATCCCCCTTAAAGCAATCACTTTTATTCATTTTTTGGATTTTCTTTCCGTTTTTAATATAAGTAAATCCATATATTTACACATACATGAATAATACATAAGTATGGTTATATTATACAAAAATATGACTATATAGCCATATTTCTACTCCTTCTTAGATAAATGGTAGCATGTTATAATACTGTTCTGCACTTTGATTTAAAAAATCTAATCAGAAGTTTATAGAGAGAGTTTTTGCTTACAATGAAAGAAATAACAGCATATTTGTACATTGATGGGAATAATCCAGTAGAGAGTAAAAATTTGGAGCTGGGTGAGAGAGGGGAGAATTGTTGGTGTGATTGGCTTTTAGGTGGAGACATAAAGAGTTCATCCAGGGAACAGTCGGAAAGGAAGAGTGTGGGCACAGATGCTGGCAGGTGGGTGAATGTGGGATGGGATTCGGGGACTTCTCTTCTGATTGGCTGGAGTGCAATAGGAAGAGGCATTGGTGGATTGAGGAGAGAAGAGAAGGTGTGAAAAAGTCATCTAGAAGAGGAGACAAGGGAAGAAACCGGGGACATGTAGTATGACGGCCTGCCAGCATTAAGGTCCTACTTGAGTTAGGATTGTTGTCTGTGGAACCCTCTTACCTTAAACCCAGATAAGGTACACTTACATCAGAAAAATACTTTCTTAAAATCGATCTCACTGTTACCTAAGTGTGCAGTGCTCATCCTGAGTCATAGTGTGTATGACTAATGGTCCTAATGTTACCGATTCTTCCCAGTGGAGATTTTTTTTTTAAACCAAGCTGTGGGGTGATTACTTAAGCCAACTTATTTTACAGGCAGTGATGATCTGATTTTTTTTTACCTAATCATTTATCTATCCTCACAAATGGCTACCTAAGCTTCTCATCAAAACAATAAAATCTGTTGGGTAAATGACATAAGGGGTCATTCATATATTAAGTACTTATATCATGAGCCTATTGTGTGCTATATGTTATATTTCAAAGTTACTGGGTGGAGAAGGAAGAAGAAAAATTAAAAAATGAATTCTAAGATTTCAAAAGCTAGTCTAAAATACCTCTAAACTCGCTTAAAATGATGACCTCTAAAACACCTTCAATTATCACTTACACGTAGTGAAAATAATTGTGTAGTCATGACATTATGATTCCATTACAAGAATGACATTTACCGTAATACCATTTCTTCTGCATTAATTTCATGTATGTTCGATGGTAAATAAAATGCTTACGGTATACTAAATTCTTATTTTGGGTTTTCTGTTTATATTTCAAATAACATGGTTCACTTCTATTTCTTTTATCCTCCCCTTAGGTTTTCTTCAAATATATTCCCAGAATTGTCCACACTAATCTTGTCTAGTGTCACCTTTGAAGACTTCATTATTTCTTTTTTTTTTTTGTTGCAGTAACATTGGTTTATAAATTTTGGTTTATAAACATTGGTTTATAAACATTGGTTATATAAATTTCAGGTGTATGTCATTATACTTCTATTTCTGCATAGATTACATCATGTTCACCACCCAAAGACTAATTACTATCTATCACCATATATATGTGCCTAATCATCCCTTTCACCCTTCTCCCTCTCCCCGCTTCCCCTCTGGTAACCACCAATCTAATCTCTGTCTCTTTGTGTTTGTTTGTTTGTTTGTTGTTGTTTTTATCTTCTACTTATGAATGAGATCATATGGTTTTTGACCTTCTCCCTCTGACTCATTTCACTTAGCATAATACCCTCAAGGTCCACCCATGTTGTCACAAATGGCTAGATTTCATCGTTTCTTATGGCTGAGTAGTATTCCATTGTGTATATATACCACATCTTCTTTATCCATTCGTCCCTTGTTGGGCATTTAGGTTGCTTCCAAGTCTTGGCTATTGTGAATAATGCTGCAATGAATACAGGGGTGCATGTATCTTTATGCATGTGTGTTTTCATGTTCTTTGATAAGCATCCAGCAGTGGAATAGCTGGATCATATGGTAGTTCTATTCTTAATTTTTTGAGGAATCTTCATACTGTTTTCCATAGTGGCTGCACCAGTCTGCACCCCCACCAGCAGTGTATGAGAGTTCTCTTCTCTCCACGTCCTCTCCAACAATTGTTGTTTCCTGTCTTGTTAATTATAGCAATTCTGATGGAAGTGAGGTGATATCTCATTGTAGTTTTCATTTGCATTTCCTTAATACTTAATGATGTTGAACATCTTTTGATGTGCCTGTTGACCTTCTGTATATCTTCTTTGGAGAAATGTCTATTCAGATCTTTTGCTCATTTTTTAATTGGATTGTTATTTTTTTTGTTGTTGAGATGTATGTGTTCTTTGTATATTTTGGATATTAACCTCTTATCAGATATATGGTTTGCAAATATCTTCTCCCAATTGTTAGGTTGTTTTTTTGTTTTGTTGATGGTTTCCTTTGCTGTGCAGAAGTTTTTAGTTGGATGTAGTCCCATTTGTTTATTTTTTCTATTGTTTCCCTTGCCCAGTCAGACACGGTACTGGAAAATATGCTGCTAAGACTAACGTCAAAGAGCGTACTGCCTATGTTTTCTTCTAGAAGTTTCATGGTTTCAGGTCTTACATTCAAGTCTTTAATCCATTTTGAGTTAATTTTTGTGTGTGGTATAAGATAATAGTCAACTTTCATTTTTTTGCATGTGGCTGTCCAGTTTTCTCAACACCATTTATTGAAGAGACTTTCCTTTCTCCATTGTATGTTCTTGGTTCCCTTGTTGAAAATTAGCTGTCCACAGATGCGTGGGTTTATGTCTGGGCTCTCGATTCTGTTCTGTTGATCTGTGTGTCAGTTTTTGTGCCAGTACCACGCTGTTTTGGTTACTATAGCTTTGTAGTATATTTTGAAATCAGGGAGTGTGATACCTCCAGCATTGCTCTTTTTTCTCAGGAGTCCTTTGGCTAATCGGGGTCTTAGTTTTTCCGTATAAGTTTTAGGATTCTTTGTTCTATTTCTGTGAAAACTGTTGTTGGAACTTTAATAGGGATTGCACTGAATCTACATATTGCTTTAGGAAGTATGGACATTTTAACTATGTTAATTCTTCCAATTCAAGTGCATGGAATATCTTTCCATTTCTTTGTGTCTTCTTCAATTTCTTTCAACAATGTTTTATAGTTTTCAGTGTACAGGTCTTTTGCCTCTTTGGTTAAGTTTATTCCTAGGTATTTTATTCTTTTTGTTGCAATTGTAAATGAGATTGTATTCTTAATGTCTCTTTCTGCTACTTCATTGTGAGTGTACAGAAATGCAACCGATTTTTGTATGTTGATTTTGTATTCTGCAACTTTACCGTATTCATTTATTATTTCTAAAAGTTTTTGGTGGATTCTTTAGGGTTTTCTATATATAAAATCATGTCATCTGCAAATAGTGACAGTGTCACTTCTTCCTTTCCAATTTGGATCCCTTTTTTTTTTCTTGCCTGATTGCTCTGGCTAGGACTTCCAATACTATGTTAAATAAGAGTGGTGAAAGTGGGCGTCCTTGTCTGGTTCCTGTTCTTAGAGAGATAGCTTTCAGTTTTTCACCATTGAGAATGATATTAGCTGTCAGTTTGTCATATATGGCCTTTATTATGTTGAGGTGCTTTCCTTCTATACCCTTTTTATTCAGAGTTTTTATCATAAATGGATGCTGTATCTTGTCAAATGTTTTCTCTGCATCTGTTGAGATGATCATGTGATTTTTATTCTTCATTTTGTTAATGTGGTGTATCACGTTGATTGGTTTGTGGATGTTGAACCATCCCTGCATCCCAGGAATAAATCCCACTTGATCATGGTGTATGATCTTTTTAATGTATTGTTGTAGGCGATTTGCTAGTATTTTGTTGAGGATTTTTGCATTGAAATTCATCAGTGATACTGGCCTACAATTTTCTTATTTTTTGTGTTGTCCTTGTCTGATTTTGGTATCAGGGTAATGTTGGCTTCATAGAATGAGTTAGGAAGGTTCCCCTCCTCTTTTTTGGAAGAGTTTGAGAAGGATAGGCATTAAGTCTTCTTTGAATGTTTGGTAGAATTCACCAGGGAAGCTGTCTGGTCCCGGACTTTTATTTTTAGGGAGGTTTTTTTTTTTTTATTTTATTTTTATTTTTTTTTAATTTTTTGTTTATTGCAGTAACATTGGTTTATAACATTGTAAACATTTCAGGTGTACATCATTATACTTCTATTTCTGCATAGATTACATCATGTTCACCACCAAAATACTAATTACAACCCATCACCACACACATGTACCGAATTATCCCTTTAACCCTCTTCCCTTCCCCCTTCCCCTCTGGTAACCACCAATCCAATCTCTGTCTCTATGTGTTTGTTTATTGTTGTTATTATCTACTACTTAATGAAGGAAATCATATGGTATTTGACCTTCTCCTTCTGACTTATTTCGCATTGCATAATACCCTCAGTGTCCATCCACGTTGTCACAAATGGCTGGATTTCATCGTTTCTTATGGCTGAGTAGTATTCCATTGTGTATATATACCACAGCTTCTTTATCCATTCGTCCCTTGATGGGCACTTAGGTTGCTTCCAAGTCTTGGCTATTGTGAATAATGCTGCAATGAACACAGGGGTGCATGTACCTTTACAAAATGAAAAGACAACCTAACAATTGGGAGAAGATATTTGCAAACCATACATCTGATAAGAGCTTAATCTCCAAAATATATAAAGAACTCATGCATCTCAACAACAAAAAAACTACCAACCCAATTAAAAAATGGGCAAAAGACCTGAACAGACATTTCTCCAAAGAAGATATACAGATGGCCAACAGACACATGAAAAGATGTTCAAAATCACTAACTATCAGGGAAATGCAAATCAAAACTACAATGAGATATCACCTCACGCCCGTCAGAATGGCTATAATTAACAAGACAGGAAACAACGTGTGTTGGAGAGGATGTGGAGAGAAGGGAACTCTCATACACTGCTGGTGGGAGTGCAAACTGGTGCAGCCACTGTGGAAAACAGTATGGAGATTCCTCAAAAAATCAAGGATAGAACTACCATATGATCCAGCTATTCCACTGTTGGGTATTTATCCAAAGAACTTGAAAACACCAATTTGTAAAGGTACATACACCCCTGTGTTCATTTAGGGAGGTTTTTGATTACTGTTTCGATCTCCTTACTGGTGATTGGTCTGTTCAAGTTCTCTATTTATTCTTGATTCAGTTTTGGAAGGTTGCATGATTCTAAGAATTTATCCATTTCTTTTAGATTATCCAATTTGTTAGCACATAGCTTTTCATAGTATTCTCTCATAATCTTTTGTACTTCTCAGGTGTCTGTTGTAATTTCTCCTCTTTCATTTCTGATTTTATTTATTTGAGCCTTTTCTCTTTTTTTCTTGGTGAGTCTAGCTAAAGCTTTGTCAATTTTGTTTATATTTTCAGCTCTTGGTTTTATTGATTTTTTTAATTGTTTTTTTAGTCTCTACTTCATTTATTTCTGCTCTGATTTCTATTTCCCTCCTACTGATTTTGGTCTTTGTTTGTTCTTCTGTTTCCAGTTCCTTTAAGTCCACTGTTAGATTGTTTATTTGAGATTTTTCTTGTTTGTTGAGGTAGGCCTGTATTGCTATAAATTTCCCCCTTAGAACTGCTTTTTCTGTATCCCATAAATTCTGGCATTTCATATTTTCATTTTCATTTGTCTCCAGGTATTTTTTGATTTCTCCTTTGATTTTTTTCATTGACTCAATCATTGTTCAGTAGAATTTTGTTCAATATTCACATATTTGTGGCTTTTCTGATTTTATTCCTATGGTTGATTTCTAGTTTCATACCATTGTGGTCAGAAAAGATGCTTGGTATTATTTCAATCTTCTTAAATTCATGAAGACTTGTTTTGTGGCCTAATAAGTGATCAATCCTGGAGAATGTTCCATGTGCATTTGAAAAGAATGTGTAATCTTTTGTTTTTGCATGGAATGTTCTGTATATATCTACTAAGTCCATCTGGTCTAGTGTGTCATTTAAGGCCAATGTTTCCTTATTGATCTTCTGTTTGGATGATCTATCCATTGGTGTAAGTGGAGTGTTAAAGTCCCCTACTATTATTGTGTTACTGTCTATTTCTCCTTTTATACCTGTTAATAATAGATTATATATTTATGTGCTCCTATGTTGGGTGCATAGATATTTACAAGTGTTATATCCTCTTGTTGGATTGTTCCTTTGATGTAGTGCCCTTCTTTGTCTCTTGTTACAGTTTTGGTTTTAAAGTCTATTTTGTCTGATATAAATATTGCTACCCAGCTTTCTTTTCATTGCCATTTACATGGAGTATCTTTTTCCATCCTTTCACTTTCAGTTTGTGAGTGTCTTTAGGACTGCAGTGTGTCTCTTGAATGCAGCATATATATGGATCTTGTTTTTTTAACCAATCAGCCACCCTATGCCTTTTGATTGGAGCATTTAGTCCATTTACATTTAAAGTAGCTATTGATAAGTATGTACTTACTGCCATTTTTAAACTTTTTTTCTGGGTGGTTTAGTAGTTTTTCTCTGTTCCTTTGTTCTTCACTTGCTCTCTTCCCTTGTGGTTTGATGGCTTTCTTTAGTATTATGTTTGGGTTCCTTTCTCTTAGTTTTTTCTATATTTATTATATATTTCTGGTTTCTGATTACTATGCAGTTCATATATAATAACCTACGTATATAGCAATCTATATTAATTTGAAGATCTCTTTAGTTTGACCTCTTTCTAAAAACCCTACTCTTTTACTCCTCTCCTCCCACATTTTATGTTTTTGATATCATATCTAACCTCTTTTTTGTGCCTTTGTATCTGTTACCCTCTTATCATGGAAATAGATAATTTTTTCCTATTTGTGGTCTTCTCTTTTCCCCTTAAATAAGTCCCTTTAACATTTCTTGTAGGACTGGTTTCTTGATGATAAACTCTTTAATTTTTGCTTGTCTGGAAAACTCTTTATCTCTCCTTTCATTCTGAATGATAACCTTGCTGGGTAGAGTATTCTTGGCTGCAGGTTTTTTCCTTTTAGCACTTTAAATATATTGTGCCACTCTGTGCAGCCTGTAAGATTTCTGCTGAGAAGTCAGCTGATAGCCTTATGGGGTTTCCTTTGTATATAACTTGTCTTTCTCTTGTGGCTTTTAGGATTCTCCATCTTTAATTCTGGACATTTTAATTATGATGTGGCTTGGTGTGGGCCTCTTTGGGTTTATATTTTTTGGTGCTGTCTGTGCTTCCTGTACCTGGATATCTGTTTCCTTCCTTAGGTTATGGAAAATTTTCAGCTATTATTTCTGCAAATAGATTCTCTGCCCCTTTGTCTCTTCTCCTTCTGGGACATCTATAACATGGTTGTTAGTATACTTGATGTTGTCCCAGAGGTCCCTTAGACTGTCTTCACTCTTTTTAATTCTTTTTTCTTTTATCTGTTCAGCTTGGGTGATTTCCTCTAGTCTTTTATCCAGCTCACTGATCCATTACTCTGTATCATCTACTCTGCTTTTGAGTCCTTCTAGTGAATTTTTCATTTCCAGTATTATATTCTTCATTTCTCATTGGTTCTTTTTTATATTTTCCATTTCTTTGTTGACATTCTCACTGAGTTCATCCATTCTTCTCACAAGATCAGTAAGTATCCTTATGACTCTTTGTTTGAACTCTTTGTCAGGTAGATTGCTCATTTCTGTTTCATTTGGTTCTTTTTCTGTGGTGTTATCCTGTTCCCTTACTTGGAAAGTATTGCTTTGCCTCCTCATTTTGCTTCTTTCTCTGTGCTTGTATCTATGTATCCAATAGGTCAGCTATGTCTCCTGATCTTGGAGAGGTGACCTTATTCAAGTAATGCCTTATGAGGCCCAGCAGTGTGCTTCCCTCTTGTCACCAGTTCCAAATGTTCCAAGAGTTACCCCCACGTGGGCTATGTGTGTCCTTCTGTTGTGGCAGGGTTGTTCTTGCTGTAGGTGCCCAAGGAGGCTGAGCTGTCCCCCTGGCCAGCTGCTTGTAATGATCGGCTGTGTGTGGTTGTTGTGGACCCTTCATTCTCTTTATCAGGTGTGGGAAGCCCCAGCACAGTTGGCTGCAAGGTCTAATAGCACATTCCTGTTGCAGTTTTTCTATTTAGTGAGTAGGCTCCCAGCATGGCTGGTTGTTAGGCCCAGGGTCTTACAATTGCTATCAGCCTCTGGCCTATAAGACTCTTGTCAGCTCTCTGAGGATTGCAGCTGGGTGGGGCTGGCCCCACACATGGGAGCACCCAATTGTTTCAGGCTTTGGAAGGTGGGGCTGATCCCCTATGTGGCTGTTTGAGAAGCACAAGTCTTCTGCAGCTGAAAAGCCCCACTGCCCACAAGGCCACACACACCGTCAACACAGTCCTGCCCTGTGCACCCACCCCAACCCCCTGAAGTGGACCCAGTCACCCCATGGCAGGGGCCCCACAGACTCCACCAATGCCCCACACACTCCACCTGCTCCTTGTGTGTGCCCTGCCCCACAGAGGTGGACCCACTTGCCAGGCTGCAGAGAATCCAGGCACCTAGCCTATGTAGGACCTCAAGTTTCCTGAGGGCTTGTTGTTGGGTGGGGCCAGTCCCTAGGGCTGGCTGCTGGCCTTGGCTGAGCTGCATTAAATCAGTGCTCTAGTGGGTGGGGCAGACCCTGGGGTAGCAGGCCAGGGGGAGAACTCCAATGGTGTCTGCCAGTGTCTGTGTCAGCATGCCTGTACCAGGTCACAACAATGGCTGCCACCAATGTCTCAGTCCCTGAAGAGGTCTCACCTCTCACTGAGATGCACCCAGAGCCTATCAGGTGAATCTCTTTTTACCAAAGGACTGTGCACCTTTCTTTCTGGTGATTTTAGGTTGCTTTCTGAAATGGGTGAATTTGTGTGTGGGCCCTTTAAAAGCCAGCTTTAATTTCCTTATGTCCCAGTTTTTCTGGGGATATTCCCTATCATTGTTAGTAGCCAGCAAAGCCAGATATTATGACACTCTTCTTGGTTGTGCTGGGTCCAAAAAATGGTTATAGCGGCAATGCTCCCTGGCTCAGGTCCCCCACTCCTTCAGGGAAGGCTGCGTACCTTTGGATTGCTCCTGGGTGGCTGTGAAGCCCTGCAGCTTGTAAAGGTTTTCTTTCTCTCCAGAAGGGAATTTCTGCCTCTTCCACCTCAGTCTGTACTGTCACTTATTGCCAAGGTTCCTCTTATCCAATTTTCAGTTCTCTTTCAAGGGTAATTCTTCCAAGAATAGTTGTAAGTCTATTGTGTCTGTGAGACGAGGTGAATTCAGAGTCCACCTATGCTGCCATCTTGACTTCCTCTCTGACTTCATTATTTCTAATCTAGCTTTTTTTGGTTCTATGCATTATATGTTTTAAATAACCTGCCCACTTTTTCTATGCTATCTTTAAAACAATAAAAGCTCTATCACTGAATGATATTTCCACAAATATGTGGAAATTAAACAGCACACTCCTAAATAACCAATAGGTCAAAAAAAATCACAAAGGAGATCAGAAAATATTTTGAGATGAATGAAAAGGAAAACACAACATACCAAAACTTATGGGATGCAGCTAAAACAGTGCTTAGAGGGAAATTTATAGCCATAAATGCCTATATTAAAAAAGAAGAAAAATCTCAAATCAATAACCTAATTTTTAACTTTAAGAAATTAGAAAAGAAAGCAAACTAAACTCAAATAAAGCAGTAGGCAGGAAATAATGATAAATATTAGAATGGAAATAAATGAAAAGAGAATTTAAAAAATAGAGAAAATTGACCAAACCAAAATGGGTTCTTTGGCTATATCAAAAAATTGACAAACCTTTAGCTATAGTGACCATGAAAAAAAGAAAGAAGACCCACCCCAATTACTAAAATCAAAAACAAAAGAGGGGACATTACTACCAACTATAGAAACATAAATAAGAAATGTTAAAGGAAGAGATCACCACACAATATCTGAAACAAAAGGCTGATTTTATTGCTAGCTTAAGCATGAGAATGCTATAGGCTATGGCACAATCTGTTTCTGAGTGACACAGGGAGCTGATCCTACATAGGGCTGTGGAAAATGTGGAGATCAGGAGTTGGGGGACTTTCAGGGGTGGGAGTATCTAGGGATTGGCTTGCCTTTAGCCGTGGAAGTGTGGTTACTGGAGTGAAGCTGTTCCTGGGTAGCTGACTTTTAGATTGACTGGCTCTCAGGAATGTGTATACTAGTGCAAAGCTGTCATTGAACAATTAAACAGGTTGAAAACAAGTTCTGATGATTATTTGTTACCATGGCTATAGAACAACTGGTCATTTCCTAGAAGTATGAGAACATTTTTATTCTCAGAGGTAATAAAATAAACCCTATTTCATCTCATACTCTTATAGTAGGAAGTCTTAGAATGTTGGCTTTTTACAAAGAAATCTCAGCCAACACTTTAGCTCCCCTGCTTGGGTTCATTTTCTTCAGTAAAACAAAATAAAATTAGAAACCTAAAAGGAATCTAAATCTTGTTTTTTTTTGTTTTCTCCTACTTAACTGCAATTCTACCAACTGTTGCATCCCATGTGGGTTCTTCTGGCCCCACTACCCAAGTCTTTTAGTTAGTTTCATCCACAACATCCAAGAAAGCTTTTAATCATTCTCATGATGGCCAAAGCTAGCTCTGGATGTTTATTGAGGCGTTCTGTGATGTCTGAGAGACAGAAAACAGAACAAAAGAATCCACCTGACAGTCCAGTCATTCTGCAGGATTCTTTGCCTTTAACTTAAGAGTGGTTAGATCTTCTCCCCCAGAAACACCTTCAGCATTTGCCTTTACAGTACTGAAGCAAAGATCCACATATACAAACTTATCCCCAAACAAAATTCCTCTCTTCAATCAGAGGGAGTGGATCTGGCGAGAAGGAGATAGCCCATATAGTTCTTGTTTATTATTTAAAGAAACTTCCAAAACCATATTCAGCTCCATCATGAAGTTCATTAGATCAGGAAGGTGCTGCAGCCTCTGAGGTACCATTTTTTGGTTTCCATACAGTTTTGTACTCAGCTGCCAATGACTCAGTAATCCTGCATCCTGTGGTTGTAAATCTACAGTTGATAGAGATCTATTATTGAAGTCTTTCCTATGGGCTGACATGAATCACCCATGCATGGTTTTCTCCTGGTTCTGGGCAGCAGCATCAGGCACTGGTGCAACAGGGTCATCTCAGTCATTGCTGTGGCTCAGTGTTCTCAAAGCCTCTAGGTCTGGAGCTGGGATGGTCCCTGCACATGCACACCTCTTCCATTTAAAAATGTGCTTACTGCTTGGCCCAAAAGTTCTACCTCCAAGGATCTGTCTATCTCAGAGAAATATTTTGGCACATGTGCCCCAAAATGCATGTTAAAAAGATGTTAATTATAATATTCTTCATAACAACAATAATTAGATACAACTCAAATGTCCATCATCAGGGAAATTATTAGACAAAGTATGTCATACCCATACTACCAGATACCAAATAGCAGATAAAAAGAATGAAGCAAATCAGACAGAGAAAGATCCCAAGGCTTACTAAGCTGGAATGTAAGTGATGAAATAAGTACAAAATGATTCAATTTATGTGAAAAGAAAAACAAAACAAAATCACACATACATGCTTAGAAAAGCTCTGGAAGGAACACACCAAATCAGTAAGTGATTATCTCTGTGGAGGGGGCAGGAAATATGGAAAATGGATGGTGTGAAGAAAACTTGCACTTTTTACCCAATAAAGCTCTGTATTGATCAAAATATTTTACAATAGGATCTATTCATTACTTGGGAAATTTTAAAAATTGTTTAAATTTTATACGTATTGGTGAAAGAGTGACAGCTCTTGAAAATAGAGAGCTGTGGAGCCCAAGGAGATAATCGGAAAGACTGGGCAGGACCAGTCTGTGACTCGGCTGTGGCCCTGCCTGGGGTTGGGGCACAGACCTCCACTGCACATTCTTTCTGCAGAACGTTTGCAGGTTCCTGATTGCACAACAGCTGTGGTATATCCCAATCATGCAACAGGGCTTTACTCTTTGGGTTTATTAAAATAACAGCTCTCACTTATTGAATGTTGACTATGCGGTAGGCACTGGGCTGAGCACCTAAACTTTGCCAGTGGCCTGTGAGATCGGCAGTGTTGTTATACCCTTTCTACAGATAAGGAAAGGAAGGCTCAGTGAGGTTAAGGGATTGTGCAAAGTGACATAGCTGGAAAGAGCTCAGGTCTCTGCCGTTAGACAATGTCCTGCTGAACTGCTGAACTGGAATTGCCTTGGGTCTGAATCCCAGCTCTGCTACCAGTCACTCATGTGACTTTGGGCAAGTCACTGCACTTCTCTAGATCTCAATTTCTTCAAATCTTAAGCATTAAGAAGAACCCTGACTCTGCCTATCTTCCCTGGCTGTTGTGATCCCAGATAGAAAAACAGGAATCAAACTACTCCATTGGTGATAAAGTCCTGGGACCCATGAGGGTTGTTAATGATGTTGTTTTCATTATCAGCAAAGCCCCGGGCCAAGTCCCCCATTCCACCCTAGGAAGCTGATCCTAGCTGGCGAGTGTGGGGTCCCATAGGGGAGTCAACTTGAGGGAAACAGCCCCAGCAGGCTCTGGCTCCAGGGTTTAATAGGCTGTGGCTCAGCCCCTACCTGTCTCTTCCCCCAAGACCAAGTGTGGTGACTCCACAGAAGACACTAAGGTGGATCTGGCTTGGCAGGTGAGCTGGGCTGGGGATGGAGTGCCCAGAAGCAGGCAACGGCTGGGGTGGGCAGACAGACTCAGGTGGGCCAGGGGCGTGGAGAGCCATGGTGAGAAGCCTGATAGCACACACGTGATGTGTGAACATCAGGGTCCCAGTGTGCACACATGGTCTGGGGGACTCTAGGTCAGATACCCTGGCAGGGTGAACAGGGATGTGCAGTCACAAGCAAGAGGCTGATGATCTTGTAAGAGAGTTTCTCATAAAGAGGCAAGGCCGATGACAGTAAAAGAAATGGGAATATTTAATGAGGTGTCTGTCAACACAATGAGTCACAGATGAGGGAATTACAGTTCAGAGAGGAAAAGTGGAAGGTGGTGGAGTCAGAATGGAAACCCAGGTCTTTCCAACCCAAGTTAATGAACCCAAATTCTATAATTCACACATACTCTGCTCCTTTTCTATGGGAACGACACAGGGTAGTGGAAATATCATGAGAGAATGGCATAGGTTTGGGAGTTGTGAAGTGTGATGACACAATGACTGTAAGGAATCAAGCATACAATAGCGGCTTAATAAGTGGAAGAGCCCTCCCTCTCCCTACTTAGAGGCTTGGGCTGTGAAGCATCCATCAATGACCCCTCCCTGAGCCAAACACCAAGGGGACACTCAAAAATGTTTATTGAGCTGGAGGAGATCATCTCTCCCAAAGCCCTCGTTTTACAGATGGGAAAACTGAGGCTCAGGGGCCCAAAGTCACACAGCAAATGAGTGACAGGGCTGATCCAGGAGCCAGGACTCTTGGCTGCCAGGAAGGGCTCAGTCCTTTGAGGCAGGCTGTCTCCAGAACAACTTCTGCTCTCACCCCCACTAGCCTTGGACAAGGGCCTGTTCTTTTCCGACCCTTTTCTCATTTGTGGAGGAGGCATAGCTTCTCTCTGGCAGAGTTGGATGGTGGGAGAAGATGACGGTCATGAAGTGCGGTGTCAGGTTGGACATTTGGATGATTGGTTTTTCTGTCCTTCTCTGTCCCCCACCAGCACTGTAACTGGCTGGTAGATACTCCTGACCAAGGAACTGTCCCCTACCAATACCTTCAGTGTCCTTAAGCACTGAAAACACTCCTGTAACATGCATTCAAAATAAAGTCATTTAATCTAAACCACAAGAGAAATTTAAGGAAGTCCAGAAAGTTTCTGATTTTTACCATCATGATGCTACAATGTTTTTTAAAAATATCAAATTCTAAATTCTTTCAAAAACATTTTTTGGTGCTCCTATCTAGCTGGCACCCTAAGCACGTGCTTTGTTGCGTCGGCCCACTCTGCCACACAGAAGTTTAGGAAAGCGAAGAGCTTCGGTGCTTTGGGGTGAGCAAATAAACATCACCTGGTTGGTCTGTCCTGTGGTCCCAAGCAGGTGGGGCAGCCCAGGCTCCGTGCTGAGTTATCCTTGGCTCAAGGAGGTAATTCAGCCCTGCTGATAGTCTAGTTCTAGTTCTGTCACCCACTTACTGCCTGACCTTGGGCAAATCACAGCCCGTTTCTGAGTCCCCCTTCTTTGTCCCCCATCTGTATAAGAAAGGGGTTGGACTAAAACTATTTGATCACTAATGGCCCCTTTATTCCAATTTTATGGTTCACAGCAAAATGAGGCCAGTTGGGAGAGCTGCATTCTGGCTCCTGTCTCTGGAGCACAGAGCTCCTGGGGAGGGTGGTGGTGCATTATTAAATAAAACAGTCGGGCCCCATTGCAGCCCTGCGAGTGGAGCCAAAGACACAGGGACAACCCAGTGTGATCGTAGTGATGAAAAAGGAAAGCACAGGACAATGCAAGAGCCCAGAAAAGAGGCCCCTGCACCAGCCAAGACCAGCGAAGGCCTCTTGGAGGAGGGAATACTTGAGCTGAGTTTGGCAGAAGATCAGGGAAGAGCAAGAAGATGCCATTTGACTAGAGTAAGGAGAAATAAGGCTACAAGAAGATGGGCTTTGAATGACAGGCTAAGGAACCATCTTCTCTTGTGAAATATCCTTATGAACACTGGGTAGGAGCCAGAACAGCAGGTCTAAGACCCACCTCTCCTATGAACTTGTTGATTGACCTTGAGAAGACACTGTCTATTTCTGGACTTTAAACTCAGCATCTGTCTTCTCCACTGTTTAACTGAAGTGGGGCAGAGGAGGAGGGTTAAAACTGGACTCAATGGCTCTGAATTTCTGGCCCTCAAACCCTAACTCAGCTTACCTCAGTGACATTCAATCCAAAATCGACTTTTCTGAGCTATAACAACATGCAGGAAAATGTAGTTGGCACCAACTTGGGTTTGAGAAAAACCTGGTGATTGGCTTAGGCAGGTTGGGTCTGGTTAGCTGAGGGTTAACTCTTTTAAGTTGAGGTGCAACCGTTTTCTTTCTTGCCTGGGTAGGACTAACCTCTAGAACACTTTTTTTTCTTTCAAGGGAGCATTCACAATGGAGTAGTCTGCTCCAGGCGTCTTTTAGAAAGACATTTTACCAGCCTTCACTCCCTAACAGGGAACCAGGCCACCCACCACACTTAAGAGACTAAAGAACAAACTGAAATTTATAGTTGTTGCTGACAATATCCGCTTAGAAATGGAGAAGGAAAGAGAAAACCTTGGCCCCCAGTCTGTCCCCACATGAAAACTTAAGTTTTCAGATTCTCCAGGGAACACGATATAGAGAAAGAGCCCTGGTCTGAGAGTCAGAGGCCTGGGTTCTGGTTGTAGTGCTGTGGCTAACTGGCCATGGGATCTTGGGCAAGCCTTTGCCCTTTTTGTCTATAAAAGAAAAAGCTGGCTGGACATCTCCAGGGTTGGCATTTTTATGATTCAATGGCATGAGAGATGTTTTTATCAAAAGTAAGAGAAACAGGACAGTCCTTGAAAAATCAGGGAGGGAGTAATCTTAGAATCATCAGGGTTGAAGAGGCAATGATATAAGCATGACCATGGACTTGCTCCTGGATTGTTTATTCAGAGAGACATCCACAATGTAGTAGAGGAGTCATTTCCTCCCCCAGTTGAAGACCTCCAGTTCTGTGGGTTGATAGAAGCACACATCTCCCCTTCCTTGACAAGGGGAGAACAACATTTTGCCTTTGGCACTTGTCACAAGAAGACTGTTCCTCTATAGCAACAATGGCTCCCCAGAGTCCTACAGTTCCAGATTACTGTAGTACCTTCTTAGCTGGGGCTAGGGAAGTCTACATGCCAGTGGACGTGAAGTGTTCCATCAGGAACACCTGCCGAATAGCAGTAGCAGCTAAGAGGGGGGAAAATATCACAACATTACACAGGGATGCCCTCCAATCTCTGTTTCTGTCATTGGGTAGAACACACCTTTAACTTCAACTCTTATCAGGAAGTCACTCTTCCCCCAAAAGGCATCCTCTACCATTCCTTTCATTGTAATACGACAGGAAGTTGTACACACAGAGGCGAGATTTAAGACATTTAGTAGTTTTTGTTTGCTTGCTTGTCTGTTTGTTTAATTAAGGTATAACTCAGGTACAATAAAGCCCACAAGTATTACGTATAAATAGATAGATGATAGATAGATAGAAACATAGATATAGATATATAGGTGTCAATCAGCTAAAGCTAAAGCACATTTCCAGCAACTCAGAAGTCTCTCTTGAACCCAACCCAGGTAATCGCCCCCAAAATATAACCACTTTTTAGGATCTCTATCATAATAGATTAATTTTTTCTATTTTTGTTCTTTAACTAAATGGAATCATACAATATGTGGTCTTTTGGATATGGTCTCTCTCATTCAAAATTATGACTGTGAGCTTCATACATCTTGTTGCATGTAACAGTAGTTCATATTTTTTTATGGCTATGTACTATGAATGAATATACCACAATTTGCCCATCCTGCTGTCGATGGACATTTGGACTGTTTTCATTTGGGGACAATAAATAAAAGCTGCTATAAAATTCACATCACATAAAAGTCACCATTTTAAAGTGTGCAATTCAATGTTTTTTTTACATTCCAATGTTGTGCAACCATTACCGCTAATTCCAATACATTTTCATCACTTCCCAAATAAACCCCAAATCCGTTAAGCAACCATTCCCCAATCCCTCTTCCCCTGGTCTCTGGCAATCACCAATCTTTCTGACCCTACAGATTTGCCTATTCTGGACATCTCATATAAAGGGAATCATACAATACATGGCTTTCTATATCTGGCTTCTTTCACTTAGCACAATGTTTTCAAGGTTCATCCACGTTGTAGCATGTATCAGTACTTCATTCCTTTTTATGGCTGAATAATATTCCATTGTATGGGTATACAATATTTTGTTTATCCTTTCATCAGGTGATGGAAATTTGGGTTGTTCCACCTTTTGACTATTATAAACAACTACGCTATGAACATTAGTGTACAAGTTTTTGTGTGACATATGTTTTCAATTTTCTTGGATATATACCTAGGGCTATGAACATTTTTATACATGTCTTTTGGTGGACGCAAGCACTCCTTTCTCTTGGTTATGTGTCAAGATGTGGAATTGCTGGGTCATAAGTTTTAGAAGGTTTTGCCAAACAGTTATCCAAAGTAGTTGTACCATTTTACATACTCACAACAATGTATGAGAGTACCAGTTACTCCATATCTCACCAACACTTGGCAGTCCTTTTCATTGTAGCCATTCTGGTCAGTATGTAGTGGTATCATATTGTGTTTTAATTTACATTTCCATGATGACAAATGATGCTGAGCACTTGTTCATAAGCTTATTGGTCAATTGGCTGTTCTCTTTTGTGAAGTGCCTATTCAAATCTTTTGCCCATTCTTCTGTTGGGTTGTCTGTCTTTTTCCTATTGGTTTGTAGAAGTTTTTTATATATGCTGGATACGCACCCTTTAATACACGTATTAAAATATAAAAAAATCTTCTCCCAGACTTCTTTCCTTCTTATCTCTTGATGTTGTATTTTCTTAACTGAGGTAAAATTTACACAGAAGATAATGTATAGATCTTAAGTGTGTAATTGAATGAGTGGTCATAAATATAAATGCCCATGTAACTACCACTCCACTCAATATATAGAACATTCCTATCACCCCAAAAAGTGTACTCTTGCCCATTTCTTGCCAATCTTCACCTCCATAGGCAACCACTGTTTTGATTTATAACATCATAGATTAGTTTTGCTTGTCAGGGAATTTAATATCAATTAAATCATATAGTATAAGCTCTTTCATCTATTTCTGGGCTTTACTTTAGATATTTTCTATTGATCTATTTTCCAGGTCTCTAACCTGTCTTATTCTGTGCCCAGTTTGCTGTTATACCTATCCAATGATTTCTTTATTTCAAATATGGGATATTTCAGTTATAGAATGGTCATTTGATTCTTTTAAAAATAGATTCCAATTTTCTTTTGAAATTCTCTATTTTTTAATCCATTTTGTCAATATTTTTCTCTATTTTCTTTAACATATAAAATACAGTTATACTAAAGTCTTTGTTAGTAACTCAGGTATCTTGATCATCTGTACGTCTACTTTTATTGTGTATTTTTCCTCGTGATTGTTGGTCACATTTTCCTGCCTTTTTGCATGTCTAATAATTTTTTATTGTGGGCTGAACATGTTTTATAGTAGATGATATCTCTCACCAGATAGAGCTCTCCCTTTCTTCTGTTAGGAAGTAGGGTGAGGGGCTGATTGCCTTGAGCCAATCAAGTCTTGAGTTAGGTAAGGGCTGAGTTTCAGTTTTAGTAAGATTTAGTGTAACTTTGGTTTGTTCTTATTCTTGAAGTATGGACATCCTGGGCCTTGGGTCGATAGCCTGGCTCATCTCGTCTCCTGATCCCTGAAAGATTGTGGGAGATTTGTTTATATCCTTTGGAGGTTTTGAGCTTAGGCCTTAGGCACCACTCCCCTTGACATACACACATACAGAGCTTCAAAAATCTTTAAGTTGTTTTGAGGGGAAGACCAGTGGGTGTTTGAGGCATGCCCCCTCCCTCTAATCTCTTAAGCATCATGGAATCTGTCTTTTAGAAGCCTTCTTTTGTTCTGTCTTTTAGAAGACTTCAATCTAGCTCCCCAGCCTCCTTTGCATATCCCCAAAATTCAGAAGATGTCCAACGGGGAAAACTTGTTACATATTTAGAGTGCCCTAAATTTCCAATACGTTTTGCAAGCTCTTTTTGACTGCCAAAAGCCTTGCTGATTTCTTCTTCTCTCACCCATGTCTCTCTGCCTGAGCCAAGTCCAAGCCACACAATGGTCCCCAAATCAAATATTCCCAGAGAATAAAAGAGCTGATGATTGTCAGTTCACTCTGGAGGGTCCCTCTTCCTGGGCATCCAATTCATCTCATCCTTATTGCACCCATGTTTCTCCAATTTGTTAAAAATGTGATTTGTGTAATTTATTCAGGTTTTCCTAGTTGTTGCAGTGGAAGTGTTGGGCTACTGTGACCTATTACATCCTACACAGGAGCAGAAGTCCAGACATCTAGCTTAAATAGAGTCGGGAAGAACCACTACTCAAGGTATACAAGACAGAAATAAGCTTGATAAGTATGCAAGCAGCAGTATGTTGCAGAGAAGCTTGGAGAAAGCAGCCACTCCAAAGCAACATGGTGGAACTTTGAGTGAATGCAAAAGTAGAGGCATGAGCTTAAGGACTTGATTTAAGTGATCTGACATTACAAACCAGACAACACGGAACTGAAGATGAAGACCAGCATAAATCTTTCCAGAGCACTTTTCACAATCATGATTCAATAATCAACTGTTTAGATCTGATTTTCCCAACAAAATGTAAACTCTAAGATAATAGGAACTTTGTCTGCCTTCTTCACTTTCATCACTTTATTACTTGAATACAGCATAATGACTTCCACTTGGTAGGTTATTAGTTAATTAATAATTAATATTTGACAAAAGAATAAAGGTAGGACTTTTGAGTTCACATGGCAGAAGTCAATACCACAGCCCACCATTAGTCCTCTAGAGTTGGTTGTGAATAATTGTGCTTATATTAACTATAGAGTAAACATTATAGAATTCTCGTTCCAGAATCTTTTGTTTCAATGGTTTCCAGATGTTCCCAGTGTCCAGATGTTACAGCTGCCCGTCTGCCAGAAATCCAGCTCTGTCTCAGTATGGAGGCCATGACCTGTAATGGATCAGTGGATGGCTCACCGATGTTCTACCTGGTGGGCATTCCCTCTCTGCCAGAGTCCCTCTTCCTCCTTGTGTTTTTTATTTTCCTCCTCTTCTATCTTCTCATCTTTATGGGTAATGCCCTGATCCTGATGGCTGTAGTGGCAGAGCCCTGCCTCCACAAGCCCATGTACTTCTTTCTAATCAACCTCTCTGCTCTGGACATCCTCTTCACCACAACCACTGTCCCCAAGATGCTGTCCCTATTCCTTCTTGGGGACCACTTCCTCAGCTTCCCTGCCTGCTTCCTGCAGATGTACCTCTTCCAAAGCTTCACATGCTCAGAAGCCTTCATCCTGGTGGTCATGGCCTATGACCGCTATGTGGCTATCTGCCGCCCACTGCACTACCCTGTCCACATGACCCCAAGGACCAATGCTGCACTGGCAGCCAGTGCCTGGCTCACTGCCCTCCTCCTGCCCATCCCAGCAGTAGTGAAGACCTCCCAGATGGTGTATAACAACATTGCTCACATCTACCATTGCTTCTGTGATCATCTGGCTCTGGTTCAGGCCTCTTGCTCTGACACTACCCCCCAGACTCTCATGGGCTTCTGCATCGCCATGGTGGTGTCTTTCCTGCCCCTTCTCCTGGTGCTTCTCTCCTATGCCCACATCCTGGCCTCAGTGCTTCGCATCAGCTCCCGAGAAGGACGCTCAAAAGCCTTCTCCACCTGCAGCTCCCACGTCCTGGTGGTTGGCACCTACTACTCATCCATTGCCATAGCCTACGTGGCCTACAGGGCTGACCTGCCCCTCGACTTCCACATCATGGGCAATGTAGCATATGCTATTCTCACACCAATCTTCAACCCTCTCATTTACACTCTGAGAAACAAGGATGTCAAAGCAGCCATTGCCAAAATCACATGTCTCAAGACCCAGTCTGGAATAGGAGCCCTTGACTTCAGATGCAGCTAATTCTGCTCTCAGGACTCTTAGCACAGATGAGGAATTCAAGAAATATTGTTGAATGAATAAATTAATGAATATAGAATGGGAAAAGAATTCAGTTGAGTGGACAGCTCCAACAGTGGTTCTCATACTTTGGTCCAGGGCTTTTACTCTGGTGCAATGGAATAATGTTAATCTTCGCATGAAATCTTTAGTTTTATAAGAATTTCACTACTTAGTAATCCAAATTTACCACCTAAGTTGTTTAAGAATTTCACTACTTTTTAAAATAAAAAAATCTGCATGGCAAAAAAACCTTTATAAACAAAGTCAAAAAACAAATAAGACTCATATCATGGGAAGGGGCAAGTGTCCATAATATATAAAAAAGGAATTTCTAAAAATTCAGAAGAAAAAAAATCTATCTTTCCAAGATAAAAATGGGCAAAATACATGAAGAGACAGATTACCAAAAGATGCAATGGTCTTTAAACAATGGAAAGGTATTCAGTCTACTGTATTAAAAGAATAAAAATTAACACCATACTGAAATTCCATTTTTCACCTAATCAAATTAGGAAAAATCCAATATTTTGACAATATTCATATGGAAAAACATAACTAGCTTGTGAGAATGCAGTTGGTACAGCACTACCATAATACCTAACAAAAGCACATACGCATTTACAATGGCTTTTACCCAGCAATCTCCTTTTTATCCCAAAGATACACCAGCAATAATTCATTAGGCTACTCACTCGTCAATAGGGGACTGTTTGAACAAACTATAAAAACATACAGTGCAGCTATAAAGAAGAAATGATGAAGTTCTCTGTATCCTGGTATTGTGTCATCTCTAGGATATGCTGTTCACTGAAAAAACTAAGCTTCAGAACAGTGTTTTGGTAAGGAAGGAGATAATTTGCTTAAAATTTCAGAAAAAACTAGAAGGATTAAACCCCTAAACTAATAAAGATGGTTACCTATAAGGAGAAGGAGAGGACAGAAATGGAAGCAAGATGAACTTAAATGTAGTGTGACTTTAGATGTATGTACAGTTTTTAGATAATTAAAAGAAATCAAAAAGAAAAAAATTCTCCCATATTTAAAATAAATAGAAACACTTGACCCTGGCTGTCTATCAAATTAATGGCATGACCATGCAGAAAATTACAAGCGACTTTAAAAACAGTGTTTTGCATTTGACAAGATGCAGCATCCATGTATGATAAAACCCTGAATAAAATGGGTATAGAAGGAAAGTACCTCAACATAATAAAGGCCATATATGACAACCCACAGCTAATATCATCCTCAATGGTGAAAAACTGAAAGCTATACCTCTAAGAACAGGAACCAGACAAGGATGCCCACTTTTACCACTCTTATTTAACGTAGTATTGGAAGCAGTAGCCAGAGCAATCAGGCAAGAAAAATAATAAATAAATAAAAGGGATCCAAATTGGAAAGGAAGAAGTGACACTATCACTATTTGCAGATGACATGATTTTATATATAGAAAACCCTAAAGAATCCACCAAAAAACTTTTAGAAATAATAAATTAAGACTTTAAAGTTGCAGGATACAAAATCAACATACAAAAATCAGTTGTGGGCCGGCCCAGTGGCATAGCGGTTAAGTGCGCGCACTCCGCTGCTGGTGGCCCGGGTTCGATCCCGGGGACGCACCAAGGCACCACTTGTCAAGCCATGCTGTGGCAGTATCCCATATAAAGTGGAGGAAGACGGGCACAGATGTTAGCCCAGGGCCAGTCTTTCTCAGCAAAAAGAGGAGAATTGGCACGGATGTTAGCTCAGGGCTGACCTTCACAAAAAAAAAAAAATCAGTTGCATTCTATACACTAACGAAGTAGCAGAAAGAGACATTAAGAATACAATCTCATTTACAATTGCAACAAAAAGAATAAAATACCTAGGAATAAACTTAACCAAGAGGTGAAAGACCTGTACACTGAAAACTACAAAACATTGTTGAAAGAAATAGAAGAAGACACAAAGAAATGGAAAGATATTCTGTGCTCTTGGGTTGGAAGAATTAACATAGTTAAAATGTCCATACTTCCTAAAGCAATATGTAGATTCAGTGCAATCCCTATTAAAGTTCCAACAACAGTTTTCACAAATAGAACAAAGATCTTAAAATTATATGGAACAACAAAAGACCCTGATTAGCCAAAGGACTCCTGAGAGAAAAAAGAACAAAGCTGGAGGTATCACACTCCCTGACTTCAAAATATACTACAAAACTATAGTAACCAAAACAGTGTGGTACTGGCACAAAAACAGACACACAGATCAATGGAACAGAATAGAGAGCCCAGAAATAAACCCACACATCTATGGACAATTAGTTTTTGACAAGGGAACCAAAAACATACAATGGAGAAAGGAAAGTCTCTTCAATAAATGGTGTTGGGAAAACTGGACAGCCAAAAGCAAAAAAATGAAAGTTGACCATTGTCTTACAGCACACACAAAAAATAACTCAAAATGGATTAAAGACTTGAATGTAAGACCTGAAACCATGAAACTTCTAGAAGAAAACATAGGCAGTACGCTCTTTGACGTTAGTCTTAGCAGCATATTTTCCAGTACCATGTCTGACTGGGCAAGGGAAACAATAGAAAAAATAAACAAATGGGACTACATCCAACTAAAAACTTCTGCACAGCAAAGGAAACCATCAACAAAACAAAAAAACAACCTAACAATTGGGAGAAGATATTTGCAAACCATAGGTCTGATAAGGGGTTAATATCCGAAATATATAAAGAACCCATATAACTCAACAACAAAAAAACTAACAATCCAATTTAAAAATGCGCAAAAGATCTGAACAGCCATTTCTCCAAAGAAGATAAACAGATGGCCAACAGGCACGTGAAAAGATGTTCAACATCACTAATTATCAGGGAAATGCAAATGAAAACTACAATGAGATAACACCTCAGGCCTGTCAGAATGGCTATAATCAACAAGATGGGAAATAACAAGTGTTGGGGAGGATGTGGAGAGAAGGGAACTCTCATACACCTCTGGTAAGCGTGCAAACTGGTGCAGCCAAGATGGAAAACAGTATGGAGACTCCTCAAAAAATTAAGAATAGAACTACCACATGATCCAGCTATTCTGCTGCTGGATGTTTATCCAAAGAACATGAAAACACGAGTGCATAAAGATACATGCACCTCTATGTTCATTGCAGCATTATCCACAATAGCTAAGACTTGGAGGCAACCTAGGAGCCCATCAAGGGACGAATGGATAAAGAAGGTGTGGTATATATACACAATGGAATACTGCTCAGCCATAAAAAAGGATGAAATCTGGCCATTTGTGAGAACATGGATGGACCTTGAGAGTATTATGCTAAGTGAAATAAGTAAGAGGGAGAAAGTCAAATACCATATGATCTCACTCATAAATAGGAGATAAAAACAACAACAAACACAAAGAGACAGAGATTGGATTGGTGGTTACCAGAGGGGAAGAGGGGAGGGAGAAGGGCGAAAGGGATGATTGGGCACACGTGTGTGGTGATGGATGGTAATTAGTCTTTTGGTGGCGAACATGATGCAACCTAAAGAGAAATCGAAATATAATGATGTACACCCGAAATTTATATAATGTTATAAACCAATGTTATCACAATTAAAAAAAAAAAAAGAACTGCATTTGCTAGGTCAAACAGTGTGCATGTTTCTTTTCTTAAAATTTGGTTAAATGTTGTCAAATTGCACTTCATAAAGAATGTGCCAGTTTATACTCTACCAACAATTTATAAGAATACCCATTGTCTGGTAATCTCATCAACACTTTGAGTAATAAAGCATTTTGTTCTTTTCCAACAACAACAACAACAACAACAACAACAACAACAACAGGGCTTTGACTATCCATCCTGAGAGGGATATAAGAACAAGAAAAATCATGACAACATCTTAAATCACATTGAGAAGTCTTTTAAAAACTATATCATATATTATAGTTTTACTTCCTTAAAATAGATTAGATATAAATTACATATTTCTATAACCAGACTTATTTTGAGCATTTTATTCTGAAATGATATATTTACAGAGAGTTGCAAAGATAGCACAGAGAGTTTCTGTTTACCCTTCATCCAGCTTCCTCTAATGTTAACATCTTACATAACCACAGTACATTTATCAAAACTAAGAAATTAACATTGGTAAATACTATCAACTAAACTTCAGGCTTCATTCAAATTTCTCCAGTTTTTCCATTAATGTCCATTTTCATTCTAGGATCCAATCTAGGATACCACGTTACATTTATTTATTTATTTATTTATTTTTAAATTTTTTATTTATTTATTTTTCCCCTAAAGCTCCAGGCGATAGTTGTATGTCATAGTTGCACATTCTTCTAGTTGCTGTATGTGGGACGCGGCCTCAGCATGGCCGGAGAAGCAGTGCGTCTGTGCGCGCCCGGGATCCGAACCCGGGCAGCCTGCATCGGAGCGCACGCACTTAACCGCTGAGCCACAGGGCCGGCCCTCACGTTACATTTAATTGTCATGTCTCCTTAGCTGACTGACAGTTTCTTGGTCTGTCCTTGTCTTTCATGACCTTGACACTTTTGAAGAGTAATAGTAAACTTAAATGCATATTGCTAAGTGAAGGAAGCCAATCTGAAAAGGCTACATACTGTATGATTCCAACTATGTGACATTCTGGAAAAGGCGAAACTATGGAGACAGTAAAAAGATCAGTGGTTGCCCCGGGTTAGGGCATAGGAGATAGAGATGAATAGGCAGAGCACGGAGGACTTTTAGGGCAGTGAAACTACTCCATATGATGCTTTAATAGTGGATACATGTCATTATACATTTGTCTAAACCCATAGAATGTACAATGCCAAGAGTGAACCTTAATGTACACTACGGACTGTGAGTGATAATGTTATGTCATGTAGGTTCATGGATTGTAACAAATGTACCATCATGGTGCAGGATGTCGACAGTGGGGGAAGTTGGGTGTGTGTGGGGACAGGGAATATATGGAGATTCCCCTTCAAATTTTGCTGTGAACCTAAAAATGTTCTAAAAATTAAAGCTTATTAAGTTTTAAAAAGAGTAATAGTCAGGTGTTTTGTAGAATATTCCTCTATGTGGAATGTCTGACATTTTATCATGAATGCACTGAGGTTATGAATTTTGGTTGGACTGAGGTAATGTGTCCTTGCCACATCATATCAGTGGACAAATGATATCAACATAACTTATTAACCTAGGACTGGTATCGCTGGGTGTATTGTTAGTGTGTGTTTAGCTTAATAAGAAACTATAAACTGTTTACCAATCTGGCTATGCCATTTTCCATTCCCACTAGCAATGAACAAGAGTCCCTGTTGTTCTGCATCCTTGCCAGCAATTAGTGTTGTCTAGTTTTTGTTGTTTTTTAATTTTAGCCATTCTAATAGGTATGTAGTGGTATCTCATTGCAGTTGTAATTTAATTTAATTTCATTCTCCTATGACTAAAGATGTTAAACATATTTCATGTGCTCATTTTCCATGTATATATCTTCTTTGGAGAGGTCTGTTCAGATCTTTTGCCCATTTTTAATTGGATTGTTTTCCTACTGTCGAATTTTAAGAGTTCTTTATATATTCTAGGTACAAATCCTGTATCAGACATGTGATATGCAACTTGTTTCTCCCAGTCAGTGGCTGGTATTAGCCTTCTCTTAATAGTGTGTTTTGCAGAACAAAAGTTTTTGATTTTGATAAAGTCCAACTTACCAATTTTTCCTTTATGGATTACACTGTTTGATATCCCATCTAAATACCTGTGACCAAAGATCATACAGATTTTGCCCTATGGAAAACAGGAAGTTTCTAGAAGTTTTATAATTTTGTACTTTCCATTTCAGTCTATGAACAATTTTGGGTTAATTTTTGGATAAGGTGTGAGGTTTAGGTTGAGATTCATTTTTTTTACATATGCTCACCCAGTTATTCCAGGACTATTTGTTATAAAGCCTATTCTTTATGTATTAAATTGCCTTTGCCCTTTTGTCAAATATCAGTTGACTATATTTGTGTGTATTTCTGGGCTCTCTATTCTGTTCCATTGATATATATGTCTGTCCTTTCACTGATACCACACTGTCTTGATTACTGTAACTTTATAGTTAATGTTGAAGTTGGGTAGTGTGAATCCTCCAACTTTGTTATTCTTTTTTAGAACTCTTTTCGTTCCTTTGCCTTTTGATATAAATTTTGGAACCAACGTGCTCGGGTTTTGATTGGGATTTTGTTGACCTACATATCAAATTTGGGACAACTGACATTTTAACAATAATGAGTCTTCCAATCCATCAACATGGTACACCTCTCCATTTATTTAAAATTTCTTTGATTTTATTCATCAGTGTTTTGTATTTTTTAGCCTATAGTATTTTTAATACATATTTTGTTAGGTTTATATTTAAGGACATTTTTCTGTTAGTCTGTTAATATGATGGGCTTTTAATTGATTGACTTTTGAAAGTTGAACAAATTTTGTGTTCTGGGATGAACTCCATTTGGTTGTGATGTATTATCCTCTTTAAATGTTGCTGGGGGCTGGCCCCATGGCTTAGCGGTTAAGTGCGTGCACTCCGCTGCTGGCGGCCCGGGGCTCGATCCGGGGCGCGCACCGACGCACCGCTTCTCCGGCCATGCTGAGGCCGCGTCCCACATACAGCAACTAGAAGGATGTGCAGCTATGACATACAACTATCTACTGGGGCTTTGGGGGGAAAAAAAATATATCGCTGAATTTGACATGTGACTATTTTGCTTAGGATTTCTGCATCTATGTCCATGAGGGATATTGGTCTGTAGTTTTTTTGTAATTGCTTTGTCTGGGTTGGAATTAGGTTAACCCTGGCTGGTCTTATAAAATGAGTTGGGGAGTTTTCTCGAGTCCTCTTCTATATTCTGGAAAACATTGTATAGAATTAGTATTATTTCTTCCTCAAATATTTGGTAGAACCTTCCTATGAAACCACCTGTGCCTGGAATTTTCTTTTAGGGAAATTTTTAGCTACAATCAGTTTCTTTAATAGATAGAGGAATTTTTCTGTTATCTATTTATTCTTGAATGAGTTTTGGTAGTTTGACCTCTCAAGGAATTTGTACATTTCATCCAAATTACAGAATATGGACATGGAGTTGTTTGTAATATTCCCTTCTTATCCTTTTAATGTTTTTCCCCTCTTTCATTCCTGATATTGGTAATTTGTGTCTTCTATTTTTTTCTTGGTCAATCTGGCTATAAATGTATATCTATACACCTCAATTTTATTGATTTTTCAAAGAATCAGCATTTAGTTTCATTGATTCTTCTCAGTTGTTTTTCTGTTTTCAATTATATTGATTTCTGCTCTTTTATAATTTTTGTTCCTTTTACTTGCTTTGGGTTTAATTTGATCTTTTTTTTCTAGTTTCCTAATGTGGAAGATTAAATCATTGATATAAGACTTTTCTTCTTTTCCAATGTATTTAACTCTATAAACTTCTGTCTAGCTACTCCTTTAGCAATTTCCTACAAATTTTGATACGTTGTATTTTCATTTTCATTCCATTCAAAATGTATTTTTAATTTCCCTTGAGACTTCCTAATTGATCCATGGGTTATTTAGAGTGTTTTGTTTAATTTCAAAATATTTGGAGGATTTTCCCAACATATCTCTGTTATTGTTTTCTAGTTTAATTCCATTATGGTCTGACAATATACTTTGTATAATTTCTATACTTTAAAAATTTTTGAGGTTTATTTAATGGCTCAGAATATGGTCTATGTTGGTGAATGTTCCATCTGCACTTGAAGGTGTATTCTGCTGTTGTGGTGTGGAGTATTCTATTAATGTCAGTTAGGTCTAGTTGTCTGATAGTGCTGTTTAGGCCTTCTATATCGTAACTGATTTTCTGTCTACTTGTCCTATCAGTTCCTGAGAGGGGGCTATTGAAGTCTCCAACTTTAATTGGGGATTTGTCTATTTCTCTCTCAGTTTCATCGGTTTTTGCCTCATGTACTTTGAAGCTCTGTTGTTAGGAGCAGACATATTTAGGATTGTTGTCTTCTTGGATAATTGAACTCTTAGTGATTATCTCATGTCCCTGTTTATCCCTGATAATTTCCTTTGCTCTGAAATCTGCTCTTTCTGATATTAATATAACTATTTCATCTTTCTTTGGGTTAGTGTTTACATGGTACATATTTCTCCATCCTTTTACTTTTAACCTATATGTATCTCTAAATTTAAAGGGATTTCTTCTACAGCATACAGTTAGGGCTTGCTTTTTAATCCAATCTAACATTCTCTGTCTTCTAACTGGTGTGTTCAGAACATTCACATTTAGTGTCATTATTGATATGATTAGATTAAAGTCTACCATCTTGCTAGCTGTTTTCTTTTGTTCCATCTGTTTCTTGTTTCTTTTTTCCTCCTCTTCTGCCTTCTCTTAAGCATTTTGGGGTTTTGTGATTCCACATTATCTCCTCTTTTGACTTACTACTTTTTAGTGGTTGCCCTAGGGTTTACAATGCACATTCTTAATTAACTAGAGTCTACCTTTACATACAGTCTAAGGATCTCACAACGGTATACTTCTCCCTCATCCTTTGTGCTGTTGTTGTCAGATCTTTTACTCTAATATATATTATAAATACACATTACATTGCTACTATTTTTGCTTTAGACAGTCAGTTATCTTTTGAAGCAATTAAAAGTAAGAAAAAATGATTTTAAGTTTACCTGAATTTATTCCACGTGCAACACTCTTCATTTCTTTATTATTCTGACAAGCCAGTTGTAAAACTGCCAGGTAAATTCAAATATAAACTGGTAACTTGTTTGTTATCAAGTATATCAAGGTATAATTTATATGCAAGGCAAAATATATCTATCTAAAGTTCATGGTTCAAAGAATCTTACAAATGCATACAACTGTGTAACCACCACCCCAATCAAGATACAGAATATTCTATCACCCCCAAATGTTTCCACTGCATCTCTTCCTAGTCAATCCTCTACACCCCTGTCCCTAGACAAATACTGATCTGGTTTTTGGCACCGTAGATTAGTTTTACCTTTTCTAGAATTTCATATAAATGGAACATACCTTGCTTCTGCCATTCACCATAATGTTTTTGACATTCACCCATTTTATTGCATGCATGAATAGTTTGTTCCTTTCTACTGCTAAAGAATACTCTTTCTTTACTTCATTGTTTTACTTCTTCCTTTCCAAACTGTATGCCCTTAGTTTTTTTTTTTTTTTTTTTGCCTCATTGCACTGGCTAAACTTTTCGGTACAATGTTGTAGAAGTAGAGAAAGCAGACATCTTTGCATTGTTCCTGATCTTAAAAGTATTCGGTCCCTTGCCATTAAGTGTTACGATAGCTGAATGTTTTTCATACAGTCAGAAATCAAAATTTAAACATACCACTTACAATAGCATCCAAAATAGGAAATACTTAGGGATAAATTTAACAAAATATGTGCAAGCCCTGTAAGCTAAAACCACAAAACACTACTAAAAAGAATTAAAGAAAATATGTACCACTCAGTTTTAAAACTTACTATAAAGTTTTGATTATACATTAATCAAGACAGTAGAGTGTTGGCATAAGAATAGATATATAGATCAATGGTACAGAAGAAGTTTAGAAATTGACCCACACGGTCAAAAGCTTTCAGCAAAGGTACCAAGAATATTCAGTGAGGAAGGAAAGTCTTTTTAACAAATGGTGCTAGAACAATTGGATAGCCATTGTCATTTCCTTAATGGCCAATGTCGCAGACCCTGAAGAAAAATAAACTGTTGGGATGGGGCAACGGGCACCTTTCTTCCCTAAAATTTCCTTGCACATTGTCACCCTTTCACCTTTGCATCACAACCATAGCTCCTGAAATGGCCTCCTAAGGAGAAAAATTACACATTTATCCAGTGAGTGAGTTGGGAGAGCAGAGTAGACTATGTTTCAGACAGGCTGAAAGTGTCAAGTGTTCTCAACTCCTCTAACTCTTCTTGGAAATCCACATTCCAATTGTCAGATTGCTAATTAAGACATTAACATTGACCATAAAACACACTGCATTTGGGAAATGAACTCAGGCTGCAATTTGACAATGCTTGTGATCATGTTCTGGACTGCGCATCTGTTCTCCCTGTTACAGCATCCCACACAGGTCTATAGTTCCTTATTTACTTCCAGTTGGCCAGTCTAATATTGGAGCTTTTCAGTTGCACTCTGTAAGAAATTATCTACTTTCACCTTTATGTGGACATTCGTTATTCCCGTGAAATTATTCTAGGCAACAACTACCAGGTTCATCAAAGTTTTGCCTTTGCTTGGTAGGAACATAATCCCAAAGACTACAGGCGATAGTCAAATAGGTCACCTCATCACCACATACTCTTACCTTATTGGCATTCCATCCCTGGAGTCTCATTGACTCTCTCCGTGGCCGCTCAACAACCCAGACTAAAAACGCCTCTAACTTCTTTACTTTACCTCTTTTTTTCCCCTCTAGACATAGTTTTTTAAAATCAACTTTACTGAGGTATAAAATTCAAATAATAAAATGCACGTATTATAAGTATAAAATTTGATGCATTCTAACAAATGCATATACCCCCAGAATCACCACCATAATCAAGAAATAGACTATCTCCCTCAACCCAAAAGTTCACATGTGCCCATTTCCAGTCAGTTTCCCGTCTCAACTTTGGCTCCAGGCAACCCCTGATCTAGTTTCTGTCTCTATGGATTAGATTTGTCTTTTTTAGAGTTTCATATAGATGGAATCATATAGTATATACTTTTTTGCGCTGGATTCTGCTCAGCATGTTTTAAAAGTTCATCCATGTTGTTGCATGTAGCAGTAGTTCTTTCTTTTTATTATAGAATTATTTCATTGTATGGATATACATATTCATTCACCAGTTGTTGGGCATTTGGTTTGTTTCCAGTTTTCGGCTATTATAAATAAAGTTTCCAAGGACAATTCTATACATATGTATGGAGATATGCTTTCATTTCTGTTGGGAAATACCTAGGAGTAAAATTGCTGAGTCATATGGTAAGTTTAATTTATTTTTTTTTTTTTAAACATTTTTTTATTTATTTTATTTTTTCCCCCCAAAGCCCCAGTGGATAGTTGTGTGTCGTAGCTACATCCTTCTAGTTGCTGTATGTGGGACTCGGCCTCAGGATGAACAGAGAAGTGGTGCCTCAATGCGCACCCGGGATCCGAACCCGGGCCGCCAGCATCGCAGCGCACTCACTTAACCACCAAGCCACAGGGCTGGCCCGGTAAGTTTAATTTAAAACTAACTCTGCAACTGCTTTCCAAAGTGTTCTATTCCCACAAGCAATGTATTATCTATCATTTCAGTTGCTCTGTATCCTCACCATCACTTGATATTATCAGTATTTTTAATTCTAGACATTCTAATGAGTATATAGTGGTAGCTCATTGTGGTTTCTTTTGTACTCCATGATGACTAATGGTGTTGAGCATCTTTTCCTGTGTCCGTTGACCATTAATATATCATTTTTATAGTGTTTGTTCATATTTATTGACCATTAAAAATGGGTTATTTTTTATTAATGAGTTGTAGGAGTTCTTTTTATATTTTGAATACAAGTCTTTTGTCATATATATACTATTTTCTCCCAGTGTTTGGCATGCCTTTTAGTTTTCTTAATGATGTCATTTGAAGAGCAGAAGTTTTAAATTTTGATCAAGTCTAATTTATCACTTTTTTCTCTCTTATATTTCATGCTTTTAGGATCCTATTTAAGAAATCTTTGCCTGCCCCATGGTTTCAAAGATTTCTCTCCCATGTTTTCTTTTGGAAGTTTTATAGTTGTAGTTTTTAACATTTAGGTTCATGAGCCATTTTGAATTCATTTTTGTATATGATACGAGGTAAGGATCAAGTGTCACTTTTTTCCATATGGATATCCTGAAAATCACACAGCATGTGTCCTCCCAATTTATTCTTCTTTTTCAAAATTGTTTTGGCTCTTCCAGGTCCTTTGTATTTCCATGTAAATTTATAATCAGCTTCTCAATTTCCACAAAAATACCTGCTTGTATTTGATGGGTATTGCATTGATTCTATAGACTAATTTGGGCATATTTGACATCTATACAATGTTGGATCTTCCAATCCATAATCATGGTTTATCTCTCTATTTCTTTAGTTCTTGATCAATTTTTCTCAGCAGTTTTATAATTTTGAGTACAAGTTTTGCATGTAATTTGTTAAATTTATACCCAAGTATTTTATGTTTTTTGATGCCATCATAAATGGTATCTTTTATTTTAATTTCCAATTGTTTATTGTTTGTATATAGAAATAAAATAGATACTTTTTATAGTGGTTTTGTATATTGTTATCTTGTTAAACGTACTTATTAATTCTGGTAGCTATTATAGATTCCTTAGGATTTTCAACATATATGATCATATCATTTATGAATAATGACTTTCGTTTATTCCTTTCCAATATATATGCCTTTTATTTCTTTTTGCACTGGCTAGGACCTCCAACATAATGGTGAATAAAAGTGGTGAGAAAAGATATGCTCTCTACTTCCTGATTTTAGAGTAAAAACGATTCGGTCTTGTACCATTAAATATGATTTTAGCTGTGGGTTTTTCATAGATGCCCTTTATCAGGCTGAGGATGTTCTTTTGTATCCTACACTTTGCTGAGAGACTTTAGTATGAATCCTATTTTTATAGGATATTTCAGTGAATATAGAATTCTAGGCTAGGAGGCTTTTGCTTTTAGCACGATAAAGGTGTCATCCCACAGCCTGTTGGCTTCCGTAGTTCCTATTGAAAAGACAGCTATCAGTCCCATTGTGGCTACGTTAAAAGAACAGTATCTTACCTTCTCTGGCTATTTTTTAGTTTTTCACTTTAACTTTTAGCAGTTTGACTATGATGCAGTGTGTTTCCTCTGTGGGAGTTTTTTGTTTGTTTGTTTGTTTTGTTTGCTTTGGTTTGGGATTTGCTGAGCTTCTTAAATCTGTGGGTTGACTTTTTTTCACCAGTTATGGAAATTTCTCAGACATTGTCTCTGTACAAATTTTTTCTCCATCCTTCTCTCTCCTGTCTTCTTCTGGGACTTGAATTGCATGCGTATTAGAACTGTGACCAAGTCCCACGCTGTTTTGCACTCTTTTTTATTTTTAACTAGTTTTTCTCTCTGTGATTCACTTTGGATATTTTCTATTAATCTGTCTTCCAGTTCACTCATCCATTCCTATTTATACCCAACCAAAATGTTCTTAGGTTCACATAAATATTTTTCAGTTCTGGAGTGTTCATTCATTCTTTTTTTATAGATTCTAATTCTCTCTTGAAATTCTTCATTTCTTATATTTTGTCTATCTTTCTCTCTGTTTGGGGGGGAATATATTAATCATAGTTAATTTAAGGTTTCTGGCTGATAATTGTATCTGAATCACCTGTGTCTCTGTTTCTACTCTTTTTTTTTCCTCATTTGGTCTTTTTTTTAACCTTGCCTCATACTTTTTGATTAGATACTGAGCATTGAAGATGAAAAATTTTAAAAGCTCTGGATGATTTATCATCCTCCAGAAAGGGTTGTATTCTTCTAGCAAACAGAGTACCAATGGATCATCCTTGCTTGTTGTAGGCTAGGCTATATCTCGTCTATTTCAATTTGACTCTTACATATAGGAATAGCCCTTAATCCTAAAGCCTGGCATTTCCAGAGACTCAACTGTAATCCTGGACTACTTACCAAGGCCCATCCTCTTGTACAGGGCTTGAGTGTCAACTTCTTGACTCTCCAACATCGTGTGGCTGCTAGAATATTTCTGCAGCTCTGTAGCCTCCCAGCTGATATATTTTTCTGGATTCTGCAAGTCTTTCCCTGTACATGACTACCTTAGAGTCAGGCAATTACTTGAGGAGAATTTGATGTTCCTTCTCTGCAGTACCCACCTCTCCAGGATTTTTTCCCTTAAGTTCCAGTCACTTTGGTAACCTGAATTCCAACCCATATCTCCTCAGCCTAGTAAGACTTCTGTTTTCTAACTGGGCTCTATTCTCTTGTCCTGTAAATTGGTAAATGCCCGCAGGTAAAAGGCTGGGGTCATGTGGAACTCACCTCATGAGCCTTCCTTCTCTCAAGGGCTGTGGTCCTTCAAGGCCTGCCATCAGGTGCTTTCTGAAGCCTTATCTGATTATTTTACATATTTTGTCCAGCTTTTACAGTTATTTTTGGCAAGAAGGTTAGTCTCAAACAAGCTTCTCTGTCATAGCCAAAACTTAAAACTTCTCTTTGAATTTTTGAGGTAACATACACTATTGATAGGCAAATCACAGTGCAGTCTCTAGGATTTTGGAGTGGACTCATGCTTTTTTCTGCAGATAACTATTCTCCTCTTAAGAAATAGTTCCTGGGGCCAACCTGGCGGCGCAGCGGTTAAGTGTGCATGCTCCGCTTAGGCGGCCCGAGGGTTCGCATGTTGGGATCCCGGGCGTGCACCAACGCACGACTTGTCAAGCCATGCTGTGGTGGCGTCCCATATAAAATAGAGGAAGATGGGCAAGGATGTTAGCCCAGGGCCGGTCTTCCTCAGCAAAAAGAGGACGATTGGCATGGATGTTAGCTCAGGGTTGATCTTCCTTACAAAAAAAAAAAAAAAAGAAAAGAAATAGTTCCTATTCCGGGTACAGACTGATCAGGGTGCCTGATGAGGGAACCCTAAATGACTATGAGACCTAAGCTGTCCTTTATGAACTGGGTATTAATTTGAACAAGCAAAATATAAAATTGGATATGTTCAGAAACATCCCATCATAAGTGGAAGTAATAAATGGTATATTAGCTCAAGCAGATCCTGGAGGCACACGTAAGTTGCCTGAGCAGGTGGCTCAGACTCCCATGACACACAGTCTTGATACATTGACACCTTTCCATCAACCCAGCATAAGGCCTCATGGGAAATTCCCTATAATCAAATCCCTCAAGAAGAGAAAAATTTAGGCCTGACTTACAAATAGTTCCTCAAACTGTGATGGGACCATCAAAAAGTGGACTACTGCTGATTACAGCCCCATTCAGGAGGGCCTTGAAGGATCAATGAGAAGGTAAATCCTGTCAGTGGGCAGAACACTTGGCTGTGTATCTGGTTTTTCGCCTGGTAGGTTCAGCTCACCTGGAAGGTGAAATGGAAAGAGGTATGGATCTATACAAGATTATGAGCAACAGCTAATGGTTTTGCTTGAATATGAAGGAACTTGAAAAGAAAAGATAAGAGGACTGGTGAAGAGGAAGTCTGGAGAAGAGTTAGGGTGATAGACCTCTCAGAATGGGCGCAAATTGTGAAGATACTTGTATCCCATGTGACTATTTACAAAGGGTATCCATGGGAGAAAGAGCTCTCCAAAATCAGCAAGAGTAGGCCAATCAGGTAGACAAGATGATCTATCCCATGGATATCAGTCAGACTCATAATGAGAACGAAGCCGACACCATTGTGTAAAGTGCTGAGCCCTTGAGGGCTGTTAATGATACCCTTCTCATTATCAGCAAAGCCTAGGGACAAATCCTATCCCTGTCCCCCATATATAATCTAGGAGATGCCAGGGAGTTGATCCCTGAGGGATGGTGGGTGCAGTACCCCAGGAGAGCACCACCTTGAAGGAAGGTACCCCAGGAGGCCTTCCTGAAAGGAGGGGCCCAAGGGTTTAATGGGCCATGGCTCAGCCTCCAACAAGGCCTCACATGGAGACACCACAGGAGATGCCAGTGTGTACCAGGCTTAACAGGTAAGTGGGGCTAGGGATGGAGTGTCCAGAGATAGGCAGAGAAAGCTGGGGTGGGGAGACAGGGGCAGGGAGGCCAGGGCCTATAAACCTGGGCCAAGGATCAGGAAAACTGACCAGGTGTGCACAACAGGTAGGAGCCCAGGATCCAGCTTGGCTGTGCTCACGTGGGCTGTGGGACCTTGGACCTTGGACATATCCTGGCAGGTCTGGACCAGGGGTGTGCTCACAGGTGGGATACAAATAATCTTGACTAAGGCCTTCCCAGTGGAAAGCAAAGCTGATGGCAGCAGTAACCATTGGAAACACTAGCACACTTGAGCTCTTATGTGTTCCAGGTTCTTGTGTAAGTGTCATTTAAGCATTCTCTTTGTAAAGACTCACAACCCTAGGAGGTCACAGATGAGGGGAAAAGGCTCAGAAAGGGGAAAGTCCTTTCCCAAGGTCACACATCTGGGGGTAGGAGCTGGGATTGGAATCCGGTCCTTTCTGACTCACAAGTCCACACACTTAACTATGAAGGTCCACATGACATAATGAAGGTAAAGAACCCGGCTGGCAGCAGGCATCACCAGGTGGGAGAGCCATCGTCCTCTCCCTTTGGGCCTGGACCATATGACATCTGCTCTGCAAACACAGAGGGACCCTCAGAAAAGGGCTCACATAATTGGAAACCCCTCAGAGATCTTTTCCTCCAAACCCCTCACTGCACAGACGAGAAACCAAGGTCAGGGGCCCAAAGTCACAGCCAGCGAGGGGCAGAGCTGGTCCTGGAGCCAGGACTCTTGCTTGCCAGGCGGGGCTCTGCACAGCAGACTGGCTCCAGAACAGCCTCCAGCCGTGGCCTCGGACTGACCCTCAGTTTCTCATTTGTGGAGGAAGCACAACCTCTCCCTGGCAGGGTTGGAAGACGGGAGGAGATGATGTACAGAAAACACGGCGTCAGGCTGGACACTAGGATGATTGGTCTTTCTGGCTTTCTCTGTCCCCCAGCAGCACTGCAACTGGCGTGTAGACAATCCTGACCGGGAGAACCTGCTGGCGTAAGTTCTGTGCCCTGGGAAACAGTCCCCTTTAGGCCCTAAGCACAGGGCTGCATCGATCAGCTGTAGAATGTAATTCAAAGTAAAACAAGAACCCTAAGCTGTAAAATAAGTGTAAGAGAGTCCAGCCAAATTCAGACATTTCCTACGATGGGCTAGTTGAATGGTGCTTTGAAACAGCAAATGTTGAATTCTTTCAGAAAGTATTTTTGGTGCCCCTGCTTTGCTGGTGACCCAGCACGTGCCTGGTCTGCCTGTGGGATAGTCCCTCACCTCCTGGCAGTGAAAAGCCATGTGCCACCTCTCCACTAGGGTCTCAGCATCCCTCCCTCCATCTGCAAAGCGGTGGGATGGAGGAGGGAGGAGAGGGGCAGCTGGACTTTTGGCCTCTTGGGGCCCCTCTGGCTTTGGCCTTCTGCGTCTCTGCCCCTCAGACTCCCCTACTCTGCCTCACCAGGGACCATCAGCCGTGACTGCCTCTCTGAGAGCGGAAGTGTCCAGGGCAGTGCAGTTTGCATCACAGCCTTTGGGTGTGAGAAAAAACCGTGACCAAATTTGTTGGGATGGGGTTCTGGTTAACTGAGGGATAACCTCCTCAATTTGGGACAAAGCAGGTTCACTCTTTCCCTAGGTCCTGGGGGATGACTTCTGGAACATTATTCAAAAGGAGGATTTGCATTGCCAGATACCAATTCTTGATTTGGTACTCGCCATAAGGAGACTCAGATAAAAATCTGAAATATAGGTTCGTCTAATGTTATCTATGAAAAAACAGAAAGAGAAATAGAAAAACTTTGTCCTAACTTTTTCTCCCCTGAAAACTTGAACTTCTGGATTCTCCAGGAAACACGGCATAAAAGAAAGAGTTCTGTCTGGGAATTAAAGACCTGAGCTCTGGTGGTGGCTCTGCAACCAGCTGCCTGTGGCACCTGGAAAGCCCCTGCCCTTTCTATGCTCAGTCTCTGACCTTCAGGGAGGAAACTGGTTGGACTTGAAAATAAAAAAAGTTTTTTATAGTTTTCACATTGGTGATTTTATACATGTGAGGCATTTTGAGATGAGAGAGAAATTAGAGGTGACTCTAGGAAAATCACGGGGACACTGCTCATGGAATCATCAGGATCAACGAGACCAATATCAATACCAATATCAACATGGACTTGCCTGGGGTCACTTAGTCCCAAGGGACAAGTCCAAAGCGGAGGGAGAATCAGTACTCCCTCAGCTCAAAGGTCCCCCGTCTGTGGGTTGAAAACACTCCCTCTGGTTCCTCTGGGAGGAGTTCTTTTGCCTTTGAGCAGCTATTGCAAGCAGATCTCCATCAACAATGCCTCCCAAGCCTCCCCAGGTCACTTCTGAGCAGGGACTAGGGAAGCCTGCTGGGTGGGGGCCATGCGGTGGTTAAACAGAAGCACCTGGTGAGCTGCAGCAGCCGGTAGGGAGGCAAGTTCAAGGGAGTAACACAGATACTGTCTTGGATTCTCCACTGCTGCCAATTGTGGGAGAAGTCATTATCAGTTCAGACTCCAATCAGGAATGACTCTTGCCACCAAGAGCATTTTCAGTGTTATTCCCTTCATTGTAACATGACAAAGAGCCCCACATCCGGAGACAGGATACGGAGTCCCCAGATCGGATGGAGACAGGCAGAACCACTGCACCAAGCAAACAAGAGAGAAAGGAACCATTCCCTGGTTGGTAATTATGGTGAGAAGACAGCATGTTGCTGTAAACCTTGGAGAAATCAGCCCTCCCTAGCAACGTGGTGACAAAGATGTCACTTTTTAAAAACTTAAAGTAAATGACAAAAGAGAAAGAAACTTGGGGGCCTGGTTTCGGAGATGTGATATCCCCAAAAGGACCATGTGGGACATGGAAAAGAGGATCAGCAGAAGTTCTTCCATAACACTTTACACAACTGCAATTAAATAATTATGTGATTCATTGCTTACTGTCTTTCTCTACTACCAGAATTTCAGCTCCATGAGGTTGGAGAGCTTCTCTGTCTTGTTCGACTTGTCTACTACATACCCAGCATGTAACACATGGTTTTGTATATTGTAGGTACTTTTTCTATACTTAACTAAAAAAGGAAAGAGGAAATTTTGGGATAGGATGAAGACAGAGCCCATCATCTGTCTTCTAGAGTTGGTCATAAATAAATGTGTATAAATTAATTATATAGTGATCATTATGTGATTCTAATTCCAGAAACACTGATTGTCCTGGTTTCCAGATGTGCCTGGTTCCCAGATGTTTCCACTACCCACTTCCTGGGCATCCAGCTTAACCCACCATGGAGACTATAGCCTGTAATGGATCAGAGGATTCCTCTACCATCTTCTACCTTTTGGGCATTCCCTTCCTGCCAAAATCCCTTTTCCTTCTTATCTTCTTTGTCTTTCTCATCCTTTATCTGCTCGTTCTGGTGGGGAATGCTCTGATCCTAGTAGCTGTGGTGGCAGAGCCCAGCCTCCACAAGCCCATGTACTTCTTCCTGATCAACCTCTCGGCCTTGGACGTCCTCTGCACCACAACCACCATCCCCAGGATGCTGTCCCTATTCTTGCTTGGGGACCGCTTCCTCAGCTTCCCTGCCTGCTTCCTGCAGATGTACCTCTTCCACAGCTTCTCCTGCTCTGAAGCCTTCATCCTGGTGGTCACGGCCTATGACCGCTATGTGGCTATCTGCCGCCCACTGCACTACCCTGTCCTCATGACCCCACAGACCAACGTTGCACTGGCAGCCAGTGCCTGGCTCAGCGCCCTCCTCCTGCCCATCCCAGCAGTGGTGCAGACCTCCCACATGGCTTTCCACAACATTGCTCACATCTACCATTGCTTCTGTGACCACTTGGCTGTGGTCCAGGCCTCCTTCTCTGACACCACTCCCCAGACCTTCATGGGCTTCTGCATCGCCATGGTGGTATCCTTCCTGCCCCTTCTCCTGGTCCTTCTCTCCTATGCCCACATCCTGGCCTCAGTGCTTCACATCAGCTCCCGAGAAGGACGTTCGAAAGCCTTCTCCACCTGCAGCTCCCACCTCCTGGTGGTTGGCACCTACTACTCATCCATTGCCATAGCCTACGTGGCCTACAGGGCTGACCTGCCCCTCGACTTCCACATCATGGGCAATGTGGTGTTCGCCATTCTCACACCTGTCCTCAACCCTCTCATCTACACACTGAGGAACAAGGATGTCAAAGCAGCCATCACCAAAATAGCATGACCCCGGGACCAAAAAAATTCTGGGGAACCCTGATTCATAGGTATAATAATCTACTCACAAACACCAATAACAATAGAGAGAAAAGTGGACAATTTAGGCAGCCAGATAGTTAGAACAATAATTCTCAAAGATAGTCTTAGGTATTCCTCCATTGTATAAAATCATGATTTTCTTTCCTTAACTCACTGACAAAATGGATAGGACTTTTCTATTCATTTTTTAAGCCATGAATCCCAAATTTCACAAGCCTGTGAATGCAGTTGTGGTCGTATTTCCATTAATTCAAACAATTTTGATTCTCAGAGACTCCAAGTATTTGACCAGCAAGAAATTAAGTCTTTTTCCTTTTACTTCTTATTTCAGTATCTCTAAATGTCCTCAGGACTGCTGACACATAGATGTGAATCAGCCTTGCCCATTTTGCTGGAATAGCAGCTTAGAAATCCCCTTCAAGGAAAAAGTCTGAAATTGCTACCAAATTCACTGTGCCACTACCAATATTTCAACACCAGTCACACAGGAAATTGACCCTCATGGTGTCATAAAGGTAGAACATGCCCTTTCTCTAGCCTATGCTTAGGCAAGGGGTGTCCCTTACCAAATCTGTGTGGGCACCAAAGCATTACAGTTCTTTTTATTCTCAGCTACACCACAGTGTCCCATCCACGACAATGAGTAGCTAAGTAGAGAAGTTTCCCTTTACCATGAAGATGCTGTGTCCAGGACCTCCACTTTTTCTCGAAATACAGTCCAGGGAATTCCTCTTTCTGGCCTTAGCAGCCAGCCCAGCCTCCTTATTTCCTTCCCCTATGCCAAGTTTCCTCTTGAAGACCTGTCAGGTTTGTCCAGCCAGGGACATATAGAACATATAGTGAAAAGTGTTTGGGGGAACCCAGGTGACAGATATCCTCATCTCTGGCTTATCACAGATATTCCCATTCCAATTTCTAGGGTCCAAGTTTTTGCCAATCAAGGCATTAACTTTAACCATTTCCCCATTGCATAAAACCCAATATAGATGGAAATTCAACTGGTAATGCAATTTAACAAAGGATATGATTCGTTCCTGGACTCAGCTTTCAGTAGTCTCGGAAATCCTGCTATAGTCAGAAAAGGCTTCCTGAAGCAGAATGATATAAAGGCTCTAAGTTTCCTTGTTTACTGACCCTGGGCAACAGCAATCGGGACTCATGTTCTTCTATCTCAATTGTATTCAATCTGCAGTGCTTCTAGTTCTCAATCCCTGAAATTGACATATAGACCTCAGTGGGATCACTTAATCCTCAAGGTCTAAAGGAGACAGCATAATAAGTTGCTTTGCCTCTGAGTTCCGTGAGCTATTAGGATTTAACCTAAGGAAGTGGAAGTTGCTCTTTACTCCACTACCACCCCACATTACAACTGAAGTCCCAGTTTGTGCAACTTCTCTTCTGGTACCAATTTCAGTTTCAGCTCAGGGCTTTGGTTTCCTGTGTCCCTGGATGAGCCTCATGACATCGTTTCATCTTCAGTTCCCCTTCTAGATGCAACAATGAATTAATCACATGGAGAGTAGATTGGAGTGATATGGAATTCCAGGCTAGTTCCAGCCCAACTCACTATTTCCTGTGGCTCCTCCTAAATATTTTTCATGAGTAGACATGAAATAATAATAATGACAATGGTAATAATAATGTTTTTCACTTGTAGCCTCACCTGCTAATTGGCACAGTCTCTCTGTATTTCTCAATTTAAAAAAATAGTTTCAACTTTTGTGCGTCAAAGAACACTAGCAAGAGAGTGAAAAGACAACCCACAGAATGGGAGAAAATATTTGCAAAGCATACATCTGATAAGGGATTAACATCCAGAATATATAAAGAACTCGTACAACTCAACAACAGAAAAACAAAGAACCCAATCTAAACATGGGCAATGGAAATGAATAGACGTTTCTCCAAAGAAGATATACAAATGGCAAAATAAGCACATGAAAAGGTGTGTAACATCACTAGCCATCAAGAAAATGCCACTCAAAACCATAATGAGATACCACTTCACACCCATTAGAATGGCTATTATCAAAAAATGAAAAATAACATGCATTGGCAAGGATGTGGAGAAACTGAAACACTTGTAAAAAAAAAATGGTGAAGCCACTGTGGAAAATAATATGGTGGTACCTCAAAAAATTAACATGGAATTACCAAATGATCCATTAATCCCACTTCTGGGTATATATCCAAAAGAACTGAAAGCAGGGTCCTGAGAGATATTTTCACACCTATGTTCATAGCAGCATTATTCACAATAGCCAAAAGGTGGAAACAACTCAAGTGTCCATCGATAGATGAATGGATAACCAAATGTGGTATATACATACAATGGAATATAATTCAGCCTTAAAAAGGAAAGAAATTCTGATACATGCTACAACATGGATGAACCTTGAAGACCTTCTGCTAAGTGAAATAAGCCAGTCACAAAAGAACAAATATTGTATGATTCTACTTATATGAGGTACCTGGAATACTCAAATCATAGAGACAGAAAGTAAAACAATGGTTACCAGGAGCTAGTGGGGAGGGAGAAAGAGAAAGTTATTGTTTTATACATACAGAGTTTCTGTTTGGGATGGTGAAAAAGTTCTGGAAATGGACAGTGGTGATGGTTGCACAACATTGTGAATGTATTTAATGCCACTGTATTACACACTCAAAAATGGCTAAAATGGTGAATTTTATGTTATATATATTACCACAATAAAAAAATATTTTTAAAAATAGTTTCAAACCAGGCCGTAGGTCACAGGTCACTGAGTAGCCTAGCGGTTAGCTGCCCTTCTGTCAGGTGCTCACCTCTGGACCAATTAGCTGTGGCCAGAGGGAGATGTATGGAGTGCAATCATATGGTGTACACAGACACTTAAGAATTAGTGGAGCAGTTTGCCTTGAAAAGGGCAGGCATTCTAAGGCTGGTACACTTAGAGGAGTCGTTTCCCTGTCTGTATCAGGTGGTCTTGTGAAGAGTTGAGGGAGACCAGGTAATTTCATCTCTCAAGTATCTCTAGACTGCATTGCTATTCTCCATCCAAAATTCATTGACCCTGGGACAGGTGTTAACCTCTTTTCTCTTCTGAACCAACACAACAGTCTCTTGTGCCCGCTGCCTGTGTGCCCACCGCCTGTGTGTCCACCTTCTGTTCCACAAGTGGCCAGAATGGGCCTTCTGACATACAAATCGGGTCACCTTACCACCTTCGACGTAACCTCAAGGCTTTCTCTGATCTGGTCCTAAATGATGTCTCTGATCTGAAGTCTCATGGCAATTCTGAACTTCTTACAGTTTCTCAAACACACCAAGTTCTCCTCACCAATAACTCACTCTTCTGACTACCTGAAGCCCTTTTCCTCCTTGTCCATTTCAGCTGAAATCTTACTCAGGCTTCTCCTGAAACATCACCTTCTCAGGGGAGCCTGCCCTGGAACCTCTCCTTGAAATGTGATGTAGATGCCATTCGTATGTACCCCCTTAGCACCTCATAATTCCCCCATTATGGCACTTTCTTATTTTTTAATTTTTGGACCTCAGGAGAAGAGGGCTCTGAGCACACTACAGCATTAGTCTGTGCAAGCACCTTGTTTGTTTTATTTATCCCCCCCTTTATCTCTAACCCCTCAATTCCCATCTTGTTCCCCTTTCCCACTTAAGTACCTGCTCTGACTTGTTGGATATATGTCCATACAAATAAGCATATCTTTGTAAAATATGTACTGTTGTTTTGTGCAGGTATGTATACTTTCAATTTACATGAAAAGAATTGCGTTACATGTCAATTTATGTCTTACATTTTTCACTCAATTCTATTTTTTAGATCTATGTTGCTATTTATACCTCTGGTTTCATTGGTTCCAACTGATGCATAATATTCCATATGATTTCATCACGTCTCACTTTTCTCCTCTCCTAGTGGAGACACCTAAATTGCCCCCACCTCCTTGCTACCACAATGTCTTGTGAATGTCCTTGTGTACGTCGTTTTATGGACCCTTGGAGGATCTTCCCTGGAATATATAACAAGAAGTCAAATAGATTAGTCATAGGGTTTGCATAAACTCTGGCTAAACATAGTCTCTCTTCATTATTTGTAGAGTCTGTATTTGCAAATTCTCTGACTCATTCGCCCTGAAACCAACACTCATGGTGCTTTCAGGTCACTCACAGACATGCCCAGAGCAGCAAAATATCTGGGTTATTTTTGCACATGCTCCCAGTTGAGGTCTAACAAGGTGACACTCTACCTGCTTGTTTCAGCTCATACTGTAAACACGTGTCCTTTCCATAGTCAGTTAGTGCCATGTTTTTCACATTTATGTGCTTTTTTTGGGTAATTTTGCTGTTTAAAATGGCACCCAACCAAAGTGCTGAAGTGCTGGCTAGGGCTCCTAAGCACGGACAGTCTGTGATGTGCCTTATGGAGAAAATACATGTGTGTGTTAGATAAGCTTCATTCATGAGTTATAGTGCTGTTGTCTGTGAGATCAATGTCAGTGAATCGACAGTATATATTAAATAAGGTGTCTTTAAACAGAAACACACGTAAAACAAGATTGTGCTTTGGTCCGTTGACAAAAATGTTGTGAACAGAGGCTCACAGGAAACTAACCCTGTAATTCCCCTGGAAGAATGAGTCAGTATTCTCAATTTCAGTGTTCTCGGTGACTATAGAACCTAACTACTACAAATAATAAGAATTGACTGTACTTTGATACGGTTTCCTAGAACGGTCGTACCATTTACACTCCCAGCAGGAATGGACTACATTGTTCCCATCTCCCCACATCCTCAGCAACGTTTGGTATTATCCAACTTTCTAATTTTTTGCCATCCTTATCAGGCTAAAGTGGTACCTCATTCTGTTTAATCTGCATCTCTGTTTACTAATGAATCATCTCTGTACATACTTGTTAGCAACTAGCATTTCCCCTTGTGTGAATTGCTTATTGAGAAACCGTGCTCATTTTCTTTGGATTTCCTGTGTTATTTTACTGCTTTCAGGACTTCTATATGTTTGTTCCTTGGCAACTTGAAACATTGCAAATATATTTTCAAATTTGTATTCTGTCCTTCACCAAGCAGATTCTTAATTTTGATAGACTCAAATCCATCATGCTTTTTACCTTTTGGTATGTGAGTTCTTAGCCTCTCCTCACCCCTATTTTATCAGGGTATTCCTAGTTTTATCTTTCACACTTACATCTCGAATCCACGTGGAGTCTCTCTAACATGTAAAGTAGGAATTCTTTTTTATTTTTCTTCATGTTGGAAGCCATTTTTTCTCAAATCTATCTAAAAAAAAATCTGCCATTCTTCATTGTTTTATAGTGCCGTCTTTATCGATTTCAAATTCCTATCCACCTTGTCTACTTCTGAGCTATCTATTTTGCTTTATTATCTATTTGCCTATTGCTGTGCCAATCCCATCGTATTTTATTACTATAGCTGTGCAGTATGTCTTTTTACCTATCTGATTCAAGAAGACCCTTCTCACTTTGTATTTTTCAAAGTTGACTTACCTATTTGTCTTTACCCTTCCATTTAAATTTTGGAATATGTTTGTAAGCTCCCTCAAAATCTAGCAATAAATTTTTTGAGAATGCATTATGCTACCCTTCTCACTGATTTGATATAGCTCCCCATTTATTCAAATCTTCTTTTATGTCTTTCATTCAAATTTTTAATTTTTTCAACAAACATTTTTGATAGTATAAACTTTATCATTTGTGTTACTGTTGTAAAACGCATTTTAAATTTTTTTCTAGTTGTTATACTAGAAAAAGAACACCAGTTTCTAGCTAGTATAGAGGTTATCAATCATAGCCTTTATAACACTGAATTATAGTTACCTTGTTATTACTTGTATGTATTCTTTATTAGACATGTGGGTCTGCCTTTTTCACCTCTGTATGCCCTGTACTTCTCAAAGGGCCTAGCACACAGTAGTGGCTTAATAAATAGTTTAGCCCTTGGCACGTGGTGCCATTCAGCATTAGCTCCCTCCCGCTCTCTGAACAATCATCTCATCAGATGGTCTCGTCCAGGTCTCCTGGCTGAGATCCATTTCACTTCCATTAAGCAGTCTCTGCTCATTAATTGCCTGTCCTCCTTAACTCAAGGGAAACTTACTCAATGAGTAAACTCAGAGTCAAAGGTCAATTTTCCTCAAGAGGGTCAAGAACTTGGTGACACAGAATCCCAAGCTGCCCCACCCTTTGTTCTCCAATCCTCTACACCAGTGTTTCTCAGACTCCAGTGCATTGAAATCACACCAGAGTGTGATTAAAACACAGGTTGCTGGGCCCCATGCTCAGATGTTTTTATTCAGTTGGTCTTGGGTGGGGCTCAAGAACTTACATTACTGACACAAGTAAGTACACAGTAAGCATTGTCGCTGTTAGTGCCATCAAGTTGGCTCCGACTCCTGGCGACTCTATGAATGAGTGATGTTCACAGTGTCCTGTCCTCAACAGCCCTACTCAGCTCCTGTAGACTCACGCCTATGGCTTCTTTTATGGAGTCAGTCCATCTCATATTTGGTCTTCCTCTGCTCTTGCTACCTTCTACTTTTCCCGGCATTATTGTCTTTTCCAAAGAATCCTGCCTTCTGATGATGTGCCCAAAGTAGGACGGCCTCAGTTTTATCATTTTTTGCCTCTAGCAATAGTTCAGGCGTAATTTGCTCTAGGACCCACAGGTTCGTCTTTCTGGCAGTCCAGGGTATTCATAGAGTTCTCCTTCAACACTGTATTTCAAATGAAAGCATCAAATTTTAATATTATCGTGCAGAACAGATGAGTTGAATACGGTGCCGGTTATATTACTCAGCACTGACCTATAACTTTCTCTTTAAATCCAGTAGGAAAAAAAAGTTTTATCAAAAGCAAACTATTTTTCTTTCTTTTACCAGGTAATGAAATCCTTTATACCCGGCCATATTCTTTTTCACCTTGGCCGCCAGGAGCTCAGAGCCTCTTTCTCGTCTTCTATACCTCTCTTGTTCAAGTGCCTGAAAATATCTATTGCTCTTCTCCCTCCCCCTAGATTATTTTTTATGTTTTGTCCTATTTTATGTTGTCTTCAGTTTCTAAAGCTATCTCAAATCCATCTTATACATAGAATATAAATAAACATACATGTATTATATATAAATGCATAGATATAATTATGTAGACATCTGCTTCAAACAAAATAATGACCACCAGAAAGTTAAAGACTAAATACTATTTTGTGTTACGTTTTATTCTCTGGAGATTGTCTTGGATAATCTCTAGTTTCAGGAGATATTCCTATCCCTGAACTGCTTAATTAATGTTAAGCATGGAGAGGTGGTGATGTGACATATGAATAATATGAAGTAAGTGTTAGTGTAATACCGAATATCAGGCCCTAGACAACAATTGATCTTATGGCATGTTGCACAAGCCTGTTGAGATTTCACTGGTATTTCTATATCTTCCTGGAGGCCTCTTCTAGGGTTGGAATCTCCTCCATTCCAGTTGCCAGTGGGCCAATACTCAGAGAAGGCTTCATTGCCTCCAGAAGGCTCAGAGGATCCCTGGGAAAAGGGATAGGAAGGGGCCTATCGCCCTCTCCTATTGGCTCATCTGCCCAGTTATTGGATCCCATTCATCTGAGTAGTCACTAGAGAAGGCATGGGCACCCTGGCCCCAAGAAGATGGGGTGGCACGGGCTCAGGGTGTTGCAGATACATGTTCTAGGCTCTGAGGAGAGTGTGAGGTCACTGGACAAGGAGCAGGTCAGGTTCAGGATGGGATACCCACAATAGAAACTGTATCCTGGTACTCTAAATTCACCGCCTACTCCAGTGCCTCCTTATAAAGGTCCAAGGTACCAAATAAGGTTCTTTTCTGACTTTAGGTCCCTGACAGCCCAGAGGTCCTAGGGTCAAGACCAGTAGTCTGAGCCCAAGCTGCTCTGATTCTGAAGACTGACGATTCCAAAGTCAAGATTCTAAGAATAAGGTTCAAATATTCTATTATCTTAAACCACTCTTGGAGTATAAGATTCTAAAGTTCTTAGATTCAGGGTCAATGGTTTAAGATTGCAAAATTCTAAAATTTAGGCTTTTCCGCGTCCCCCACGGCGGGCGTTAGGTCTGTGCGGCGCCGTCCGCTCTGAGCGTTCACGGCCAAGGGCTTCTTCGCGGGCCCATCCGCCGCCGACCCTGCTCCTCGGTCGAGAAAAGAGGGTGGGCGGAACAGCGCCATCGCCGCCGGGGCGTGCGGGGCCCTTTTCATCGGTACTGCATTCACTTCGACCGCAAGAGACGGAGTGACCCCAACTTCAAGAACAAGCTGCGAGAACCAAGAAACAAACAAAAGCTTGCCAAAGAGAGAGCTGGACTTTCTAAGTGACCTGACCTTAAAGATGCTGAAGCCATTCAGAAATTCTTCCTCGAAGAAATACAGCTTGGTGAAGAGTTACTAGCCCATACTGAATATGAGGGTGTAGGTCGTCTAACAAATGCAATCGCCGTGTGTGGACAGCCCTGGCAGGTACTGCAGGTGTGACAGCAGACGCTTCCACCGCCAGTGTTCCAGATGCTTCTGACTAAGCTTCCAAGAATTAGTCAGAGAATTGTAAGTGCTCAGAGCTTGGCTGAAGATGATGTGGAATGAGACACAGATGTCAACATGATAATCCCAATTAAAAATATTTTTAAAATCTTAAATCGGAAGATGAGCAGCTCTGGGGGAATAACGGCAAATATACTTGTTATGGACTGTCCTACACTGAAATCTACCAAAGTTAATTTTTACTCTGTGTAGATCCATTTGTCGGTTTTATTTATATTTCCTAGTGGAAAGTGTATTTTGATAGAGAGCTTTCATTTAATAAATACACTATGAGTTACCGAAATATCATGGATTTTGTTTATCCCTAAAATGTGCAATTAAATTGTACATGTAACATCATATTCTTTACATTTACAATACCCAGTGCTCAGTGTTGAAAGATAGAAGGAAAAGTATAGGAGAAAGCTGAAGAATGCACATTTTTTTTAAAGCTAGAACATTTTGCTATACGTCAGAAAATTGGATGAAAACTTGATTGTATTTATCAAAACTGAGCATTAAAATCTTTGAGAGATAATTCCTTTCCATATAATGTCTGAAATAGCTGAGATATGCTGCTGTGCTGTATTAACAACTTCACTCTCACCTTGTGTATCAGTCTTGAAATGTTTTTTTAAAATCAGTGGACTTAATGTGTTCTGGGTATTTATCTGCTTGTATTTTAGATACATGTAGTTGCAAATAGCACTGGGAATTAGGTCTGTGTACACCCCTCATCCAGCTGTGTGAGCTTCACCAGTTAATGTCTGCCCACTTTCCTCATTTATAAAATGAAGGAATTGGTCTGCTAACTCAGAGAAGTGTCCCTTTCAGCTTCTAGTGTGGTTCTGTTCAACATCTTCAAATCCACCATCCCCTGAGGGATATGTTTGGGCAACCAGGCCTTGAATTTTTTTATACTCTGAATTTTGCATGCTTATTTGACTTAGTATTTCCGAATTGATTTGTTTTTAAGGTATAACTTGTGTTGATTTTCACTGAAATCATATGGTTCCGTCACTACTCTTGTAAATTAATTTGAAACTTAACCTTTAAGGTAACTGGGATGATATGCTTGTGAAAATGTTCTCCTTTGCTTTTATCTTATGTGTACCTCTTTAATCTTCCTTCAATCTGATTCATTTGTCTTGTTATAATAAGGTGTAACCTTGTGGCTGAAGACTTGCAAAGAATGAAGGTAATGGGACCTCTTATTCTCAAAGTAGTGACGTATTATCTGCAGTCACAGATTCAATGTCAGACTTGAGAATAAAGATTCTTGGTATTTAGTGTCAAAATTTTTTTTTTAACTTAGAAGCAAAGATTCCAAGGAAAAAGTAAAAATCTAAAATTCCATGATTTTAGAATCTTAGAGTCTAAAATGCTAAGATCTTTAGAATCTAAGTTCAAATGACTCCAAATTCTTAAAATGTTAAGTCAAAGAGTCTAGAAATCTGGGACCTTTAGTTTCACAGCTTTATACCTAATTACTGGTGGCAACTGAACAAATAAATCAGCTTTCCAACCCACCTGCCAGGAAGTGTTTGGCACCTTCCAAGACGGTGCTCAGGGGCAAACCTAAGTTGGCATAGCTGCCAACTTGCTCAGTCACTTCGTGGTGAGGCCAGATCGTCCATGACGGTGAATCTCTTCTCTGCTTCCAATGCCATCGCTGTGGTGCTGGAGTGGACACCTACTACTTTTGTGTGCCTTCTCTTCTTTTTAGGAACTGCAACTGCCCACTCCATGGGATCCAGTGGGATTGCCAACCACACAGCACCACCTTCCCCACCTCAAGGGTGGGCACATGACCCAGTCTGGCTAGAGAATTCCCATACCCTGAACACAGTGATCCTTCTACAAGTGAGCAGAGGGACTTCTCAGGCAAGGATATACATACAATGGGAGAAAGAGCATTGCGCACTCTCGGGACCTGGGGTTATGAGCTGTGAGGACAGTATAAACACTGTGAGTCAAGATTCACTCCTGGCCAGCTTTTCCAGGAAGTGGAAAAGTCCAGGGCTGGCTTATCCATAGGCACAGTAGGCACAGTGCCGAAGGCCCACCATACTTTTAGGAGCCCAAGAAAACATTTAATTTCTTTTAAAATCAGAAGAAGAAAAGGAATAAAATCCATCCTGGATTATATTCACATTTATACAATGCAATCGTAAAATATAATTTTTAATATTTTCGTATGGAGGAAGGGACCCAAAAAAGCAAAAGTAGCAGGGGCCCATGAAAGGTATAATGTGACTCTGGAAAGAACCCATCTAAGAATGAAACCAACATGGGAAAAATATCTTTGAGAGATGGAGCAAGGAGAGCAAAGTTATCACCTAAATCCCTGGATCAGCCATATCAGAAGCCAAACTATCCCCTTGGACTTCCCAGTTAAGTGAACAAATATATATTGTGTTTTACGCAAGCTGGCCTGTTGGACATTTGTTATTCTGTTGGCTTCCCAGAAGCTTCCTAAGTCTAAGGAGTTTCCCACTTTCTCCCACTAAAGAAGCCTCCACTTGCTTTCCACCATCCCTTGCAAGTAGAGCCCAGGCATGTGACCTAAATTCTCTGGCCCAACAGAGAGCTAGCTAATATCCTCTGGTAAAATTCTTTGCTGATTAAACCAGCCAGAGTTGATTTCTATTGGCAAGCAAGACTAACAGGTACAGCTAGTGTGAGCTGGGCTTCTGTTACTTGCAACCAAAAGTTTTGACTAATACACAGCAGAGCCCTCTTCTGCCCCTGCCCCTTCCTCAGGGGACAGAGCCAATCAATGGTCATGTCTTCCTAACAGCCAAACTCCTTTGTCCCTGGAGAGAGAATAGATCAGGCTGAGTTCTATCCAGGACAGGATCACAGGAGCCAGGAGGGCTGTAGAGTGCAGATTGAAAGGTCAGTGTGACTTCAGGACTCCTCAATACATTTGCCCTTTTCTCCCTGACCCCAGCCTCTAGTTTACCCAGGACCTTCCCTCTGACACGATTTTTAGGAGGTGGACTGCAAGGAAAATCACTTTGTTTGTTACTTTCTTCCACCCACAAGCACCACAAACATTCTCTCACAGGAAAGTGTAAGAGAGGTGCCTCTCCCTCTTTTCAATGCCTAAATAGAGGGAAGATCATAAGTATGGAAGAAAAATTTTTATCATAAGGCTATTTGGTGTCTTTGAAGTAGAGAACCCAATGAATGTGACAGAAAGAGTGTTCAAAGATAAATAGCAGGAAAGTTCCATGAAATACAGAACTAATTCTGCAGCACTAAAGGGTACAGCGTATTTCAAGAAAACTTGGTGCAGGAGGATTGATACCTATACATACCTTGATTAAGTTATCAAACTTCAAGTATAAGGAAAAAATATTTTAAGCACTTAAGAAGAAAAAGTAATTCTTATATTTCTCCTCAGCATCATTCAGGGTCACAACATGGTGGAGCAGTGTCTCTGAAGTCATTCAAGCCTAAAGGCAACAGGTAAATATTCTGAGACATGAAGGAACTCAAGAAGTACAGCATCTATGAGCTCTTCATTAAAAACCTGCCTCAAAAAGAAATCTGGACAACCAAGAGACAAATCAAAATAAAGAAACTGAATAGAGAAGTGATAAAAGGATGATCGTGAGCACTAAATAATCCATTTAAATATAGAATTAAGACTAGAGAATTCCAGGGATTATAACCGCAGACTTGAAATTAATGTTATAAATCTTGACAAAGTAAAATTAATTACTAACATTTTTGAGGATGAAAAGGAGGTGAGAACAAGTGTACAAAGTTAGTATCTTCTAAAACTAAAATGAGAAATTTAAAAATGACTCCAATCTCTTAATTTTTCGTAACCTTTTTATTTCTTAATCATTATGCTTCTTTTAAGAGTTAATATCTCTTGAGTTGAATATACATTTAGCTGAAGTTCACTGGCTTCTTCAGTTTCACTTCAGTTTCTTTTTCTTCTATTACATTTATGTAAAATCAAATGTAACTATTAATATTTTTAGTGGGACTTATTTTTTATTGTTATTATATTATTATTTAATGGGGCTTATTAATGCTTGTGCAATAATAAAAAATAAGAGAAACTTCATTTTGAAAATAAAAAAGTTCTGACCCAGTCGTCGAACTACCAAAACTGCTGGCTTCCTCCCACAACCTCAACCTCAAGGATCCTCAGGGGAAAACAACAGGATGCTGAGAAAACTGTAAGAAATCTCTGGTGTGACAGTGGCCTTTTAAGAACTGGTATCTTGGAGGGTGGTAGTGTTGGTTTGGGGCAGGAGGCAGCCTTGAAGGGTTATAGGAGGAGACAACAAAAGAGGAACTATTCGAGTTCTGCTTTGACTTCTCTCCCTAAATATATGTCTTCCCCCTACACCAGCAGCAACTCGGAACTCTATTCCAAGGGACCTCAGCAAAACTAGGGTAGTACAGAAGCACTTACGAGGAACTGAGAAACAGAGACATGGATAATTGACTCCAGGCATTTGCCTGTGCACTGCTCCCCTCCAAAACCATAGAATCGGGTAATTACAGTGTAATTACAGTCTGATCCTAATGCTGCTTCTGCCTGTGGGGCCAGGGAGATGACTTGCCCTCTGAGGACTATATTATCAGGGAGGGAGGATTGATTGTGGTTTTCTCCAACTGGGGTTCATCTACTCTCCACATCCTGAGCTAATTGGGACTGACACAGTTTGGGTCTGGCCTTCCTCATATGCATTGCCTGACACTGCTAAACCAGGGGAAAAATGAATTAGCAGGCTAAAATAACAAGACATTTGAGAAGCACAACTGTTTTTAAGGAAAAACAATATAGTGGGCTACAGATTTCAATGATAAAGGAAATATTAAAGAAGGAAGACCAAGAATTAAAGTTAGCTTATAAAATATATTTATAATGATGCCATTAGAAATTAGCAATGTGTAACACAAGCAAGGAAACAGAAAAGATCATGGAAAATATTAAAGACCAAAAATATAATCATTGAAATAAAGAATACAATCTACAAAATTAACAGAATAGATACAACTGAGAAACAAATTAGGAAATTGGAAGACTACATTGAAAAAAGTGCCCAGAATTAAGAAGAAAAGAAGAAAGAAACAGAAATAATCAATATTAAATATTTTTCTAAAACCCACTTAGAGATATGGAGAATTTCAACAGAGAATAGGAAACTATGATAAAGAACCAAATAGTAATTCTAAAATTGAAAAATACAATAATTGAAATTAAAATTCAATGGATGGTTTTAACAGCAAATTAGACAGCTAAAGAAAAAAATAAGTGAACTGGAACATATGTCAGAATAAAATATCCAGAATTAGGCATAAGGCAACAAAAGCATGACAAATACAGAAAAAAGTACAGGAGATTTATGGAGTGAAGAAAGAAGGTCCAACATGGAGCCCCAGAGACAATGGAGAGAGAAGATGGGGAAGAAGCAATATTTGAAAAGCTAATGATTAAGAATTTTTCAAAACTGACTAAAGACATCAATCCATATACTCAAGTAATCCTACAAACCCTAATCTGGATAAACAGGCATATCATAGTAAAGTTGCCAAAAACCAAAGACCAATAAAATTTCTTAAAACAGCCAGAGAAAAAAGACAAATTCCCTTCAAAGAACAAGCTTTATATACTGACAGCAGAATTTTCAACAGAAGCAATGGAAATAGAAGATAATGTAATAATATTTTCCAAGTGGTGATAGAAAATAATTGTCAACCAAAATTTCTATAGCCAGTGAAAGTATCCTTTAAAAAAGAAAAAGAAATAAAGTCATTTTCCCACAAACAAAAGCTGAAAGAATTTATCATCATCAAACACACACCAAAGGGTGTTTCAGGCAAAAGGAAACTAAATCCTCATGATAGATAGATGGACAGAAATAGGCAGAGTGAGATTACACACACACACACACACACACACGCACACACAATCTTACTTAGCAACAATTGACTAACTCCATAGTCCTTATCATGACCATTTACCCTATATCTCTCAAATGCTAGAGATATTAAACAAGCCAGTGCTAATTCAGTCCCCCAACCCAATGCACTGCAGATGTAAGACCTCTACACAGGAAACTACAATACATTATTGAGAGAAATTAAAAAGACCTAAATAAATAGAGGGCTATACCGTGCTCATATATTGGAAGACACATGTTGTAAAAATGTCAGTTTTTCCCAAATTGATGGATATGTACGATGAAATTCCAATCAAAATCCAAGTAGAGTTTTGTGTGTGTGTGTGTGGAAATTAACAAGGTGAGTCCAAAATTTAAATGGAAGTGCTGAGAACCAAGAATAGAAAAGATAATCTTGAGCAGAAAGAGACAAGGAGGAGAAATAGAAAGAAGAAGAATTAGAAGAAAGAGGACTAGGAGGAGCAAGAGGAGGGAGAGGACAAAGAAGAGGAGGAGGAGAAGACGGGGTGAAGGGTGGGAGAGATTCAAGGAGAGTGAAGAAGATTTGAAGTGGCAAATAGCACAATAGAGAATGGGAGAGTGAGCTGACAATGAGATTTGTGCGTGATGCTGAAGACCCAGTTAAGACGGGTAAGGATTGGGATTAAGGGGACTCAAGTCTCCAACATTACAGAGTTTTCTGAGGGATTCTGTGGATACGTCGCTTCATCTGATTTTCACAACATGCCTGTGTGGGAGAGATTATTGCCCCCGCTGTATAAGTGAACCCGGGTGGGGTAGGGGGGAATAACCAGCCCACATCACACTGTGAGTCTGGTGGATCCCTAATCATAGATCCTGTGGCAGCCTGTGTCAGAGCTGGGTGCCTGGAGAAGGGGGCCAGAATCTGCTCACCTGAGCTTCCCGCACAGGAGACTGGGCAGCGGACCCAGTGTGTGGAGCTCGCTTGTGTGATCTTGAACAAGTCCCTGGCCCCCTCTAGGCCTCAGTATCTCTATCTGTACGGATGGATGATTGGGGTCCATGGGTCTATGACCCTAGAACCTCATCTTCTGTCAATCCTCTCTCCATACTGTGAGGGTGGCACAGAGCTCTGCCCTGCATTTGAGGCCATGGAGAGGACCCCTCAGGGGGAAGGAGCTCAGAACACAGAGAGCACAGGAAGCAGCCACTGATGTATGATACATGCTCTCCAAGTGCAAAGCCCTCCCCTAGGCCCTTCTTATCACATTCCTGGGGTAAACAACTTGCCCACTGGGGGAGGAAAATGAGCCTAGACTTGGCAGCAGGACACCAGGGTTCTAATTAAGCTTTGTCATAGCTTTGCTATGTGTCACTCACCAAGTCCTTACCTATCTCTGGGCCTCAGTTCTCTCTTTAAAATGAGGGGCTTGGGCCAAGATGTCTTTAAGGGCCCTTCTGAATCGGACCTTAGGACACTAAAATTTTCTTATAGATGCAGGGATCTCAGTGTTCTTAAGAAGGGCTGCCTTCGGTGGACATTCTAAATTAAATACTCCCCACTGTCTTTTCCTTTGAATTAAGTTGGTAACATTCATTCATTCAACAAATAATCTATTTCATCTATGAAGAAAAAACTATAAGCTAGGCATTGGATATAGGGAGATGAACAAGCCAAAATTCTTGTCCTCATGGAGTCTACATTCAAGTGAGAGCACAGACAACAAGTAAGTAAATAAACAAGATAAGTTTATGTAGTGCTCTTCATGAAATAAACCATCGGATACATGGGTGGCAGACCTAGCTGACAGAGTGACTTCAGGAAGTCACTTTCCATTCTGGGCCTCATTTCTTTCTCTGGAAGGAGGATAATAATCCCGGGGGTGGGGAGGGGATGAGCACAGGGTGACTTTCCTGCTGCGCTGCCATGATGGTGAGAGACCCAGAGTTGTTGCGGGGGACACACCATGATCAGTTGAGAAGAGCAGACTCACACTCAGGACGCAGGGGGAAGAGGGGATGGAAGTGGGGCAGGGAGAGGAGAGAGAGAACCAGTAACCAATATCGCTGAGCACTTGCTCTGGGCCGTGCACTGTGTCAGGGGATTTAGGTCATTGTTTCTAAGTCTCTCAACAAACCAGCCATGTAGGCATTGCTGTCCCCATTTTACAGAGGAGGAATGTGAGAGATGATGTGACTTTACAAAGTGGCAGAAAGAGGATTCAAGATCAGGTTTCTCTGACTTCAAATCTGATGCTGAATCAGATATTAGAAAGATTTTAACGAGATACAAATAAGTATAACACTGAGACTTTGCATCCTGTGGGAAGGAAAGGGAAGAGATGGGTAGGGCTGAGAGGTTAGGAAAGTCTTTCTGGAACAGATGGTCGTCAGCTGGGCCTTTGAGTGTAGGTGGGTTTGAAACGAAGAAGAAGAGAGAAGCAGAGACCTGGGGCATTGGACTAAGACCTGGCCACTGGCTCAAGTGAGGGGTATATAAAGGTGGTTCAGAAAAGCTGGAAATATGAACCCAATAAAGAGCCCAGAGTGCCTTATTGAGGAGTACAGTCTTGGTTCCTGGGCATTCAGGAGCTGTAGGAGGTGTGCAGACTGGGGAGGGACATAGCACAGGAGAGTAGATCTGGAGTCAAAAGACCTAACGTGGAGTCATGGTTCTCTCACTTATTAGCTGTGTGACCTTAGACAGTTTACTTCATTTCTCTGAACCTCAAATCCTCATCCTTAACATGCCTGACTTAAACAGTTGTGTTCATCATTGTATCCTTAAGCATCTGGTCCAGGGTCCATCATTTAGTAGATATTCAATTGATGTTTATTAAATAAACTAAGATAAAAACTGCCTATCCCAAAGACCTACACATAAGAGCTAAAAGTACAAAACTCTTAGAACAAAACATAGAGGAAAAGCTTCATGACACTGGATATGGCAATGATTTTTTAGATATGACAACAAAAGAAAAAATAGATATATTGGGCTTCATCAAAATGAAAGTCGTTTCTTCGTCAAAGGACACTATCAAGGGAGTAAAAAGGCAACCCACAGAATGGGAGAAAATATTTGCAAAGCATACATGTGATAAGGAATTAACATCTAGAATATATAAAGAACCCCTACAACTCAACAACAACAAAAAAACCAAACAACTCAATTTAAAAACGGGCAAAAGACTTGAATAGACATTTCTCCAAAGATATCCAAATGGCCAATAAGCACATGAAATGATGCTCAACATCACTAATTATTAAGGAAATGCAAGTCAAAACCACAATGAGATACCACTCCACACCCATTAGGACTGCTACCATCAAAAAAGCAGAACAAGTGTTGGTGAGGATGTGGAGGTATTGGGACCTTGTGCACTGCTGGCAGATTATGAACATAAAGGCCTTGCCTAGGCCTGGCCCGTAGTAAGTGCTTAGTACAGGACGGTACTTCGGAGGGGAGGGTAATTTCTGTGATGATCACGTACTTCATACAGTGCAACACTAACGTCCTGTTCTTAGATGATGAAAGCAGTTCTGTGATTATCTTTGTACTTGTACTTCTCCTATAAGCAGGCAGGGTGCCCCTGAGCTCTACTGTCCCCCCAGAGGGACCCAGCCCAGCAGGAGACGGATGGGCCTGCCTCAAGAACATATGCACATGCCTACCTCCCCTCTCCCCAACTCCCAAGCTTCTAGATGCCCTAATTGGCCTCCAGAGGGGAAACGGATCTCATTGAAGGGCCTTAATTAATCCCTAGGAATCCAGGTCCCCACATTCTCCTCACTCCACTCCAAATCCCCAGTTGTTTGTCCCAGACGAGACAGGAACTTTGCAGACTCCCCGAGGAAAGAGAGGCCTTGGGAGGGGGTCACATGTGTGTGGTCTGTGCTGACTGTTGTAATGAGGCTCCAGGAGACCCTGCCTCAACAAGGCAGACCCAGAACTTGGAATGAATGCTAAGTACCCTTCCCAGTAGCTGTTCTGGCGCACGTCCACGTCCACCTTTGCCCCATGTTATAGGCATTTGTGTTCTCACCTGGCTGGCCCATGGGCATCTAATTTGGGCATCTCTGTTCATACAGGTCTTTCCATTCCATGGTTCTGAAGGCATAGGCTGTGTCACTGCCCTGGCAGGGTGTCACTGCTGGAGGTCCTGCCCTCACAAGAGCCACCTCACACACTTCTGCTCATCTGTCAAGGCCCAGAGCAAACAGTCCTCTGTGAAGTCTTAGCCAAGTGCCAGACAGGCCACCTCGCCCTCCCTGGGGCACCATGGTTTGTGCTCCTGGCAGAGCTCTTAGCACTGCGGGCCCTGGAGCAGAACTGTGATGTCGTATGACTCTTCCTGGCCAGACTCCAGATCCACAAGCAAGTAGAAGCTGCATCTGAGGCAGAGGAGGCTTCAGTCTCAGTTCTGCCCTACTATCTTTACTCCAAAGTGGATGTTCTGCATTGTGTTTATAGCTGCTATTTAAAAAAGGGTTCTGTAGTCAAATAAAATTAGGAAACAAGACATAAAGTGTCCTTACTGCAGGACTCCTCAGAGTCTTTACTGTGTTCATGTCCAGTGTGAACCTCTAAGAGGTTATGGGGATGCGACAGTTCCTAAACTTTTTTGACGACAGAATCTTTTTGACTCCTGAGCATCTTATGGGACCAGTGTTCTATAGAATCTCTGGGAAATTCTGACCTAGATTATAACTCACATGTACCCAGTCCAATTGGGGGAAAAATCATTTTAGAGCTTCACCTTACACCATACGCCAAAATAAACCCTGTATGAGTTAAAGAACGACATGTAAAAATGAAACTATAAAAACTAAAGGAAACGTAGGCAGACAGTGGATTCCCAAAGCCTGGCCCTGAGCCCAGCCCCCAGTGCTCTGTGATTATTTGGAGAATGAACACAGGGTTATGATATCACTGACAGATACGCTGTGTAGGTAATATTTGATTTTGCATCTTGAATAGGCTGCTTCAGCTGTTAGACTGATGAGGTTCCATTTTGGCCGTATTCCTCCTATGAAATTACATCTAGGAAATGAATAACCTCACACCTGGAAAAGCTCCCTAATGGTGCCACTTAATGTGACCATCACATTGGGCCTGCATAAAATAGCCTTTTTTCGAAAGCAGTGACTTCAGCCCTGAGCTGATGGTTCCCAGCAAGGTGGAGGGACCTAGGGAGAATCTCCCAGCCCCTCCCCTGGCAGGGGCCAGTCTTTCTGATCAGGACTTATTCCTTTGAAGGGCCCCATGGGCCTGGACCCTAGAAACAACTCAGTAGGGCAGGCGCATCCTAAGCTCCCACCTGGCCACCCTCACCCCTGTGCATGCAGGACCTGGACACCACACATCCTCTTGCCAATTCCACCTCTCTGGCATCCTTCCCTCCCACTCCACCCACAACCACTGCAATGATTTAGCCTCATCTTCTCTCCCTTCAAGGGTCCCTGTCTCCCATCTCCAGGCCTGTGAGCTGTAAGGGCAAGGATCAATTGTCCCTGACACCCAGCAGGGGAGCTCATGTTTCTGAATGGATGGTTGCACCTGGCAGGGACTAGTCCTAACCAGAGATAGAAATCAGGTTGGGACACCTGAGGAAGGAAGCTGAGCCCTCTCCAGTGTCCCAGGTTCCCACCAAGCTGTCAATGGCTAAGACTTGTAACTTTAAGACTGATCTCTGATGGAGACTCTCTCCCCAGCCTTAAGTCTATGTGACAAATAACTTTCTGAGAAGAAATGCCAGGCAGTCACATTCATTACCTTCCCTCTGGGCAGAGACCAGAAACAAGAGGTGCCATTAGGGTGGAGGAGTGAGGCAGAGCAGATCTGTCTCTCTGGTTCCACAGGAGTAGGGATCATCACTGTCATTTTCTGAGTCCCCAGCTTGTGGAGGCTTGGCAAAAGGTGTCAGTGTCACTCACAGTGAAACTCAGTAAGTGAATGTTGGATGGATGGATGGATGGATGGATGGATGGATGGATGGATGGATGGAAGGAAGGATAGGTGCATGAGTGGACAGATCAGTGAAGAGGCTACTGCACTGGTCCGGGAGAAAAAGATAAATACTGAGATGAGGCAGTGGCCATAATTGGAGGCAGGGAGGGATGGATTTGAGGGACACTTAGAGGGAGAGATGACAGAACTTAGTTACTGACTGGCTCTGGGCTTGGGGACTCTAATTGCCTCATAAATCACACACAGAAATACTATCGATGGGGAAACTGAGACCTGAGACAATCAATACCTTGCCCAAAGTCACACAGCAAGATAGTGGTAAAACTGGTCCAGAACCCAGGCATCCTGGATCCCAGGCCCAGACCCTTTCCCCACAATGGCACAAATAACAGTTGTAGGACTATGCAGGTTTCATGGAGCCTTGAATGCCACGCCTGGGAATTTGGACCATTCCCATGAGTAATTGGGAGCCATGGCAGGTTCTTAGTATTTGGCAGCATTTCTCATTTGTTTGCCTTCCCCCAACAGGGAGCCTTCCAGTGCTGTTGCTAAAATGCACAACCTAGATGCTTTTAGGCCAACCCAACCCCCTCAGTCTTCATATAGAAGACAGAGAGGCATCTTCTCATCTTTACAAGGAGAAAGCACAAAGCCCAGAGAGGGGTTAAAGCCATGCAGCAAGTTAGTAGCCCAGATTTTTCCAAATACCAGAACTGTTCTCTCATATTCTGGTAATAAAACCCAGAAACCTGAAATTATGGACCTGGAGAAGGAAGGGTCTGACCCAAGGTCATCACAAGTGGGTGGCAGAAGCAGGACCTTGCGCCTGAGTCAGACCCCTTGGGGCCAGTGCAGCAGCCGGCTGGTGCCTCCCCTTCTATGGCCCCCCCTCCATGGCTGCATTCCTGTGAGGAAGTCTGTGTTCTGACTCCCTCCCTCAGCAGTCACTGTGCCCCCATCTGTCTTGGCGGGGGCCAGTGCTGGGACATCTCCAGGCTGCCTTCAATTATGAGCCAATAAATATGAGATGTGCTGTGCATCAAGCCGCTGCGTGGCCTGCCAGCCCCACCCCCACTGCGCCCCTGCCAGCCTCTGCACCAAGGAAGATTGGATTTTGTGTCGTTCATTTTTTATCTCTAGTCTATGTCAGATGGGGAGATACAGGACGTGGGCAGTGGATAATTTTATCCTTCCCCCACACATCGGGCGCAGCGCTGAGATGGGGTGTGTGATGTCCTGAGGTCACCTACTGCCCTCACGTAGGGAGGTCCCCCACCCCAAGCCATCAGCACTGGGCTCCTGCTCTCTGCTGGGGAAAAATGACATGTATAGAGAAAAGAGCCCTGGGCAGGAAGACAAGGGACCTGGGTTCAAGCTTGGGCCCTGCTGCTGACCCGCTGTGCAACCTTGGGCAAATGTCTGAAGACATTCTGTGAGGCCCTTCTCTTTGCCAAGCCCTGTGCAGGCAGCAGGGGCCACCAAGAAGAATCGGACCTGCCCCCTGCCCTCAAGGAGCTGGCAGTCAACTCCAAGTAAACAGACATCCCAGGGAGGGGTGGCAGATGTTGGCACTGGGAGTGAAAAGTGAGGATTTGCCAGTAACGAATGAAGGAAGGGAGGGAAAGAAGACTCAGGCAGAGGCACAGGGAACTGCTTGAATAAAACATGGCAGAAGGCGGTGAGTGACCAACGTGTGCTTGGAGACCTATGAGTATGGCTGGGGCATGGGGTAGATGGAATGGGGGAGAGAAGAGTTTTAAGCAGGTAAGTGTCATGATCCAATGTGCATTTTAGAAAAATCTCTCCGACTACTGTCTGAAAAGCAGATTTTGGGATGATAATGGAGATTGAAAGCAGGGAGTTCAGTGAGGAGGCTGATGCAATGGTCCAGGAAAGAGAAGATGATGTCCTAGATTAGAGCAATAACAGTGAATCCAGAAATAATAATAATCATCATTATCATCATTATGATGAATACCATCATTAAGTGTTACTATGGGATGGGCACAGTGCTAGGTATTTATATCATTGTTTCTAATCTTCACAACAACTCTTCAAAGTAGGTTATTATCCCCATTTTGTAGATAAGGAAATTAAGCCTTGAGTGAATTAAGAGAGTTGCCCTAAGTCACATAGCCAATAAGTGGCAGAGGCAGGATTTCAATCCAGGTCTGTCTAACCCTAAAGCCCATATTCTTTCTACTGTGTTCTTCCTCCTAGAAAGAGAGGCACAGTTTTCAGAGAGTTTAAAGGGGCATGGAAGCTATCTGATTTCTGTGATTGTCTGGATGTGGAGAGCAAAGGACAAAGAGGATTGAAGGAAACTGTGCAGGCTTCTGGCCAGGGATGCTGGGTGGAGAGAGGAGGCACGGGGGAGGAGCACGTTTGGGAGTCGCAGATGGACTTGGTCCTGGCCAGTTGAATTAGGGGGCAGTTGAATGTCTGAGTGTGGAGCCAAGACGTAGCCTGGAGACAGAGATTTGGGAATCATTGACAACCGGGTAGTCACAGCTGTGTGAGTGGATTAGGTCATTAGAGGGAGTGTGTACAGTGACTGGAGGATCGAGGCTGGAACTTTGGAGAATTCCAACCCTTAGAGGATGAGTAGCAGGAGGGTAAACAGGGAATCAGGGTGCTGCAAGATGGTGTTAGCCCAGGAGGAATGGAATTGCTCAGGAAGGTCAAGGAGTAAGTGGTCCCTGATGCTGCCAAGTGGTCAGTAAGGTGAAAGCTAAAAACTGGGTTTAGGGACCAGCAGGCAGCAGTACAGCAGAGGTGCTGCATGCAGCATTCATCAGGAATCTTGGCAAAGGAGTCTTCATGGGCATGGTGTTTCCAAGTGGTTGGAGGGGGCTATACATACCCTATCCGTGGCCCTGAATTATGTCTCTGCACTCGGCCTGTGGTGTGGTCTTTTGACCCTGGCACATTAGTGACTCCTATCCAACCTCTCTCAGGAATCTTGAGCCAGGTGAGGAAAGTACCAGCGTTAGGAAGGGAGATAGAGGAGAGATGTGAAGGAAAAATAAAGAAGATTGTAGGAGGAAGAGAGAAAGACTGAAAAATGATTGTTAGGCAGGTATAATACCTGAGAAACCACCAAGAAGAAAGGGAGATTTATTTTGATGCTGTTTTCCAATAATTATAGTTACCAAAAAAGAAGCCACAACCCACGATAGCTGAAGTACTAAATGAGTGAAGAAGGGTAAGAACTGTGTGTATCCAGTGAAACAGAACAATGCAAGTATCAGTCTGCTGCCTTTGAAGACACTTGGGCTGTTGCCTTTGCACTTGAATGATACGTTGGCTGGGTATGATATTAGAGTGTGTGTGAGCAGAAAAGCAAAAACTCTAGCTGGATAGAGAAGACTCGTGTCATCGGCAATTGGGTTATACCAGAGTACTCAGTGTTTATCTTTGCTTCTCTTTTTAATCTTGATGAAAAATTTGTTGCAAAACTACTAGAGTTGTAACACATTTTACAATTTACATAGCTGATTTCACGTTTGATTGACAGGTTTTTTAGGCTGTTGATGGGCATAAATTTTTTTCCTCTGGGAAAGTGGGGCACAATCTCCATATGCTTAGGGCAGAGCGGGTGGACTGGAAGCCAGTTTGAAGAGGGGTGAGGAAGTGTAGACAGCAAGTCTTTGAAGAAAATGGGCTGAGCTGTGATAGTGAGGAAAGAAAGAGGAGTAGCTGTAGAGTAACATAGCATGGAAGACATTTTTGAGATGAGAATGTCGTAAACATGTTGAGTGCTAAGGAGCCAGGAAAGAGAGGAGCTAAAGAGGGGAGAGGGTGTTGAGTGGAACCAGTTCCTGGAGGAAGTGGGCAGAAAATGGGCTCCAGGGCCTTGAACTGGAGTAGGGGCAGCTCCATGGCCACTACACTATAGCACAGTGGTTAAGAGTTTGGGTCTATAGTGAGATGGTCTGGCTTTGAAACCTGGCTCCATCAGGATGGCGTGACTTTGGTCAAGTCACTTAACCTAAGGCAGAGGTGTCAGTTCCTTGTTTCCCAAAGACAGTGCCTACCCCATAGAGTTATCATGAAGATCAGATTGATACATATTGATTGATACATATAAAGTGCTTAGAACAGTGCTGGTACATATGAAGTGCTTGATAAGTTAAGCTGTTAGTGCTCAATAAAAATTAACTGTTAGCTAACTCATCTTGTAAAGCTAAAGAGAAGGGAGGAATATTGTGCGGCCTGTGGAAACTCCACTTGGAGGGGAGGGATGATGATAGAGCTCACATCAATGCTTTGCTCTTGAGCTGAGGATTTGGAGTGAGGTAGAGCTGGGTTTACCTCATTTCACCACGCCAAACCTCAGTTTTTTCATCTGGACAAGCTCCCTCTCGAGGCGGACTGTGAAGAGTTCATAACACAAGTGGGTGAAGCACTGAGCACAGGGCCAGGCACCCAGAGGTGCTCAGTGAATACTTACGATGATCACCGGCTCCCTTCCCAGTGATAGAGACCTCGGCAGGAGGTCTCTGAGAGGGAGAGTGGAGCTGGGGTTTGGAGCTTTATATGAGAGAAGGTTTGCTGGGGTGCAGGGTGGGGAGTGCTGGGCGCTGCAGAGGGTCTGGATGGGACGATCGCCCCACTCCTGGTCCAGGCTGGCCAGGAGAGGAAGAGAGTCCTGGGGGAAGGGGATCCAAGGCTGGATTCCTCCAGGAAGGTGAAGGCAAGAGGCAGGGGCTGGGAGGAAGGTCTGTGGTGTGAGAGGAGGATTTCTGAGTTTCATTCAGTCACACTTTTCTGAGCACTTACAGTATGCCAGGTTCCATGTGCAGCAATTGTTATACCTGGGCTCATCCAACCCCTATGGGGCATGTCAGTTGAGTTGTAGCTGTCGGGGGAAGAGGGAGAATCTCCCTCTGCCCTTTCCCTTAAGGTTCTTCTGGCTGGCCAAACAATCAACAAGACAGGTTAGCAGGAGAAAATAGTACCAAGTTTAATAACATGTATACATGGGAGAAGCTCAGAAATGAGCAACTCGTCCCTCTGTCTAAGCTGCTTTCTTAAGTATTGCAGCTAAAGGCGAAGGAACGTGTTGGGGGTGGGTAGTGGCCTGGGACTTCAGAAGGCAGAAGGACAATTCTTTTCAGGGTCATCTATTGATAATTTGGTCAGGGAGAGATAGAGTTTTTTGATAAAAGGGGCTTGGTGCCCCTCCCATTGCAACATCTATTTTACATTATCTTTATAGCCATCATGATAGAAGATCTGTTCCAGGAATGAGCCACCATGCCAGATTCTCTAGGCAGTTAGTGGGGGAGGTCAAATATCCTTATTGTCTTCAGCTCGAAATAATCCGCATACCAGAGTGGTGCTTCCTGGGGCAGCTTGCCCTGAGCACCATCATAGCCACGGGAGGTCATGTGTAAGCAAAAGTGGCGGGAGAGCAGGGACTCTGAGGAAGGAGAAGTTGGGAGGCAGAGAAGAGAGGGAAGGAATCAGCCTCTGAGTAGCGGGAGGTGAGCGGACAGCTCCCCCACTGACAAGAGGTGGCGGGAGGCGCCAGCCCCCAAGTGGCCTCTTCCTCCCAACATTCAGGTTCCGGTTCCAGTCCCCAGAGCTGGCTCCTTCCCCAATTCCCCTTTGTCTAATGGACTCAAGTGGTTTTCTGTTCTTTGCAACTAAAGGAATCCAAATAAAGCATATCCCCATTTTGCAGATGAGAAAATGAAGGCTGAGATGGGAAATGACTTGTGAAGTCACATAGCTAGCTGGCTAAGTGCAGAGCAGGAATTAGAATCCGAGAAACTTCTTTCTCTAGTGCCCGCTCCTCCTCTTTCCTTAGCCCCAAGTAAGCCAGGGCTACTTCTCTTCATCCCCAGCTCTTACCCTCAGACCCTGCTGCCCCTGAGAGGTGGGGATGACAAACCTCTAAAACCCAGCCAGAGTCTTGCCAAGTGGGAGCAGAGTCAGATGCCAGCAAGAGGTTCTCCCAGCTGGGAGGGGTGGTTGGACCCAGGACTGATTCATTCTCCAAACCTGCCTTCCCCTCAGGGCCTCTTCTTGGGATCCTCCAACTGGTGGTCCCCTTTGGGTTTCCACATCCCAGTGGGGGCCCTTGACATTCATGCAGAAAGTGGCCACAGTGGCTGGGCATCAAGCTTTAAGGCTCTGGGGAGGATGTGAAGGGGCATGCAAGACCCAGGCAGGGGGGACAAGGACTAGACCTAAGCAGTAGGGGTGAGAATAAGTTTCCCCAGAGTGGGTCCCAGGCCTACGTAGGGCCCAGTAATCTCCTTGGATCTCACAACTTCCTAGTAAAGTCAGTACCATCACCCGCATTTTACAGCTAGAGAAACCGAGGCTCAAAGATATTGCCACCTTTCCAAGCCTACATAGCCAGTAAGAGACAAAGCTGGGATTTCCCCTCTGGCCTCCTGACTCCAAGCCCAGGCCCCTCCAGCTGCTGCTGTAGCGGCCCAGCTTTCCCAGGAATCAGTGTCATTCAGAGAAGAGCTCTTACCCACTCTGCTGCGGAATGGCTGTGGCTCTGAGCCACTTGCCTCTGTCTCTGGGTCTCAGCTGAGTGGGGAGGGGTCCCCTGGATTTCTAAGGTCTGCCCGCTGGCTCTTCCAGTGGGTTACAGTCTCCACCACTGGGCATCATCCAGGCCATGCCCCCGCCTCCCTAATAATTAATCTCCAGCCAACAGTCCCAGCTGCAGTGCTTTCATCATCCAATTACCGGAGTTGCTGGCACAATAAATCTTGGTCACAAAAATGCAGGCAAATCTGCAGCTATTTTCATGGCCATTACTGTGCATAGGACATTGAGACTCAGGTCATTTGCCTTTCTGACGTGGAGTCCTGCCCCCACCCCCTATCGTCCCTGCCTTCTTTCATTTCTCATTGGTAGCTGCCCCCTCCGCTATCCCCTTCCACTCCATCATCCCTGTAAGCACACGCTCCTCCCTTCCCTTCTCCTATCTGTAGGCAGGGAGCCAAGATCAGAAGACTCTGTGTGACCTTGGCCAAGTCAATTCACCTCTCTGAGCTTCTATTTCTTCACCGGTAAAACAGAAATAACATTATTGACCTCATAAAGTTTTGTGAAAATTAAATAACCCAAGTGTACCACCACCTCACTGGTGGTACACAGTGTTTGTTGGTGGTCTCTGCTAATTTTTTTAATAGCTACATATTTATTTTAATGTGTACTAGGCAAAAATATAACTAATATATCAAACCTAAGATTTCATGACTATTATTACTTCGGAGATAGTGAAATTAGGTATATACATAAAATATGCCAAAGAAAAATATTAAAAATAATACATGGATTTAGCAAAAATCACAGAAGGGGCATGAAAATGAGAGAAGCTTGGAAACCCTGAAATAATGGCTGTGCAATGCTTGCCTTCATACTTATTTGTTCTTTTCTCCATCCCCCTTTCCTGTAGAGGGGAATGTGGGGGGCTATGGAGGGAGGGGACCCATCCTGCTCTGAGAGGCACCCCATCTAATCCAGGGTGGGGGGAGTCACCTCAGGGCCCTTCATTCATGTGACAACCTTCCCCGAGGCTTGCTCCATGCAGGCCCTGTGATGGCTGCTGGGGACACAGCTCAAATGGCAGGTCCCTGCCCTCATGGAGCCCCCAGTCTCCTTCACTTCTGAACTAAATCCTTTCAGCGTCCACCATGGTAGCCGTCATGAACTTTACTTGAGAGGATGTAGGGTAGGACTTTCCCTGAGGTCTCCAAATTGTGGATTGCAGTTAAGACCCCCAGCTGAGGGCAAGAGGCTCTAAGGCCACAACTGTAAAGAGAGAAACAAAGGAGGACACACATTCACACACACACACACACAGAGGACTTAGTAGGGAAAAGGGGAGAAGTCAGCAGTAGCCTTGTGAGGAGTGCTCTGTTTGCGTGCGAAGTTACTGCCATGATGGTGAGTGGAGAGTATTCCAGAGCTCCTCAGAGAAACTGGGCATGCCTGCCAGAAGGGGAACCTCACCCCCTTATCCAGGCAGAAAGGTTGCTGAGCAGGAACCCACAGGTCCACCCTAGGGCTGCCACTGAGCAGCACAGAGACTGAGATGAAGTTTCTAGTAGAGCTATCCAGTGGCAGGAATCCCACTGATGGGGGCCCTTCCAGCCAGCAGTGATGAGAGGAACATGTGAGGTATTCCAAGGAGGATTCAGAGGACTCCCTCCCAGTTCTTCCTGGCTGCAGGCAGGCATGGAAGAAGATCACAGAAGTTCTCATGCTCCACACAAAGACCATGCAGGTTAGAATAGGGGAGGGATCTGTTGGCCACAGATGGCCTCAGACCAGGTATGGCTGACCCCACCTACAGAAGGGGCTGGGCCTTGGACCTCTGACAGAGTCAAAGGAAAACTCAGCTGCCATCTCTGAGCGGGGCCTTGGAAACAGGGGAGGCAGAGGGGTGCCAGGAAAATCATGCCCACCATCTCTCAGCTAAGGACAGGTCAGCAGGTCCACCAGTCTCCAATGGAACTGGACTGAAGCAGATCCTGTGCTCATGCCCACACATAGAACTTCCTTCTCTGGAAAGTCACCACCCCTCTCAGAGCATCAGTACCCCCTTGAGGACAACAGAGTTAGCAAGTGATGCCTCAGGGCAGTTTTGAAAGCCCAGGCAGAGATTGCTGCTCTGTCACCAACTACAGGCACTGCCATTTAAGATTCCAGGTTGCCTATCGTCAGCAGCCAGTTGGGGGAGATTGCCACCTGGTGGTCAATGTTGGCAGTGCCACCAGGCTACAGGCGAAGCCCTGGTCTGGGAGCCCCCAGGCCCAGAGCCAGGCCTGGCTTTAACAGCATGACCTCGGGCAGGTCGCTGCCACTCTCTGACCCTCACTTTTCTCATCTAAAATGTGGGATAATAATGCTAGCCTTGCGGGGCCATAGTGAGCATTAAACTAAATGACTGCACTGTTGTACCTGTCATGGGCAGGCCCTCAGTAAAGGTTTGATCCACCCGGATCTTGTTCTGGCAGGACTCTGAGCAAGGGTCAGCCCCAGAGGACCCTCTGGGCAGTTGTAGCATAGGTGCATGGCTTGGGGAGCTCCACGCTGGCTGGATTTCAGGCCCCCTTGGCCAGGTACTTTTGTATGATACACCAAAAGCAGCAGGCCTGCCCAAACACATCACCTACCTGAGCTCCTGAATCTGGAACCTGTCTGTTCCTAGCTGGTGGGGTGGGCCTCAGCTCCCCAGCAGTATAAGCATGTCTGCAGCTGTGGGTCCTTGTCAGACCTCACTGGGCACAGGGAGTTCTGATGAGGGAGGATCTGCCCCACCTCCTGACTCTGGGCTTAGTATGAGGCCTGTGCCCTCTCATTTGCAACTCCTGAAGCACCAGGATACTCAACGGCCTGGAAAGCAAACATGGAACCCTACCCCCAAGCCCCACCCCTACCCTCCTGAGAGTTGTAAGGAAACTGCTACTTTCTGGCAAGGAGGAATTTTCACATGAGGAGTGGAAGGCAATTGACACACCTGACTCTGGCCTCAAGATTCGACTTCCCCTTCAGATCTTCTCTCACTGACTCCTGCTGCCACCACCACGCTGGTCTTTGGGAGCCTCACTCTCTACTTTCAAGGCTCTGGACCAAGTGTGTTGACCCAACCATTCCTCAATGTTGACAACACAGTGGATGCCAGGCAGCAGGGTTCAGATCAGGCTTTAGGAAAGGTTTTCCAGTAACGACACAGAGCGTGGTATGAACCTAGATTATTGGAATGGAAAGAAGGTGTTCCTTAGCACTAGCCTGGGGTCCTCTTAATAGCACATCCCCGAATCCAGGGTTCGCTTCAGGCTACCAGGGATCATCCTCAGGGTCACTTAGATGCCATGAAGTCTCGAACCAAAGGAGTGAAGTCAGGAAAGGCAGGAGTGTCCTATTCTGCCTAAGACCCACCTTTGAGTTCCCAATTTTGGAGGATCTCTACTTCTCCAAATGATTGAAACTGGAATGGCCACTAACCCATTCGTTCAACAAATATTTACTGAGTACCTGCTATGCTAGGGGAAGGAATCATATGGTGATGGGCGTGGCACCCTCCCCTCAAAGCTCATAGATGCCCATAGGACCTGGCCTTAACCCAGTCTCCATGGCCTACAATCATCATTCAATTTCAATACAGAAACCCGAGCTTTCAAACTAGGCACATAGAGTAGCAGGAAGGGCACTGCAGTTTCCTAACCATTTTCCAATGTTTTGACCCCAAGGAAATCTGGGACTGGGGCCCCTGAGGGGAGGGAGCTCAGGAGAAGGGTATCAGGAGATAGTAAAGAGGACCTTTGCCTTATGGCCACACACAGTGTTGCCACCAAGGGCAGAAAATGACGGTCCAGAGCAGACACAGGGTCTGATTATTGTCTAACTGATGAGTACTGTGTAGCCCCACTCCCTTCACACCCTGAATTTCACATTGGACCCTCATACCAATAGTGTTCAGCAATCTCTATCTTGGTAACTGTCCAGACTTATTAGCTCATGCTCTGTGCTGACCCTCACTCTCCCCTTTGCAGGCATAAAAAGCCCCTCTTCACAGAGCTGAGTCTTCGGCAGCCCAACTAACCCAAGGCCTGTTTGTCCACTGCCTACCTAGTCCTTGGCTGAGCCCAGGAGTCTTGCAAACCTGCTCCCCAGATGGAAAAGCACTCTGTACCCACAGGCCTATGTCTGTGCCAAAGCTGTGGTGTCATTTTTAATTTCCATGAGATTGGGAAAAAATATCAGTAGGAATCCCAGGCAATTACCATGTCATGGGAAAGTTGAATTTTTGACCCAGGAAAGCTACAGCTCAGTGGCAGACTAGAGACCCAAGTTAGACACCTATTTGGCAAATGAAACTTGGTTCCACATGGACATTCATAGTAGCAGTCTATGTTCCTCCTACCTCATGGGGCTGGCAAGAGTGTGAGTAGGAGGTAGGTGAGGTAATAGATGGAGAGGTAAACACTATAACACAGTGCTACTCAAAGAGCAGGCAGCATCAGCATTAATTGAGAGCTTGTTAGAAATGCAAATTCTCAGGCCCTACCCCAGACCTAGAATCTTGAATTAGAATCTTGGTAGGGGGAACCTTTTTTTAAAAAAACATCTCTAGGTGATTCACATGCACACATAAGTTTGAAAAGTACTGCTATCTCACTGTGCTCACACGATGGGCTAATATGACTCCTACAGGGAAAAATCATAATAATCACGGCAGCTCCCATTTTTTGAATGTCTACTTTGTGCCAGGCACTTAACTTTTATCTAAGTTTAAATATATTTTCTCACTTAACCCTCACAACAACCCTACGAGATACTTCTATTATCCTAGTTTTTACAAACGAAGAAATTATAGCTAAGATACTTGCCCAATCATTTCACCTTTCCAAGGCTCAGTTTCTTTGTCCGTAGGTTGGAGACAATAAGGTCATGATTCCCTGGTTGTTGTGAGGATTAGAGACAATGTATAGAGTACCACCCACATTGCTTGATGGGCTCAGACCTGGCCACTGGGTGTAGCTCTAGGGACTGGCCCACAGTGGGGAAAGGCAGAGGCAGAGTTCCTATCTCCAACTTGTGGCTCAATCAGAGACCTGCCCAATGCCTGCAGGCCCCTGACCTTCTCACTTGGCACTAAGTCAGCTTCACCTGCTATCAAGTTCTATGTTTACCTCTCAAGAGAATCCATGCTCTCATTTCTGATTCTATTCCTAGTTGATGACAACAAAATCTATATTTAGGATGACTCTGGGTCTTGGGAGGGAGCTGCTCTGATGGTTTGGGGTACTGGAAAATAATCTCCAGCTAGATCTCGGCTTCCAAGTAGAGAAATTAATGCATTTCTTTCAGATGATATAGAAGGGGAAGACCTTTGGTTTAAGACGCCACTCTAGCACAACTATGAGACAGGTTGTTACGACAAGGATCATCACCACCAGGCTCTTACCAGCTACTGAATACCCATGATGTTGCAAGGATTATCTCTGCCTCACGTCAACCTGCAAGGTAAGCATCACCCACAGTTCTGCCTCTTATTTACCATATGACAAAAATATAGGTTTGGAATCAGATCTGACTTCATCACTTACAGGTGTGTGACATTGGAATATATCATGTTACCTTGTTGAGTCTCAACTTTCCTATCTCTAAAATGGGTTGTTGGATTAAATGAGAGAATGTATGTATAACTCAAAGCACACAGTAGGCACTTTAAAATTGTTATTCTCCTTGCATCCTTCTTTCCTATACTGTGCTATACCTGGAGCTATGGTGGGCACAGAGAACAGAGATGACTCAGACCAAGTCCCTTCCTACTTGGGCCTGAGGTTTTCCCTTTTATACCCAGTCTAGGTCATTCCTCATAGTAAGGGAGCAAAAGGTCTGGGGCAAAATCAGGTTGGGCAAAATCATGAGGCCTGCAGTTTGCTAAGGACATGATGGAGGTGAGGCAAGATGACTGTCCAGCCTTGGAGTGCGCTCCTCAGCGAGCCCTGCCTTCCTCTTCTCCTCTTCATCCATCACCCTCATTTTCAGCATTCAACTGTCAAATGTTGCCAATGCTGATGGATAATGAATGGAGATCCATGGGTGAAAGGTAATTTATCCTCTATTTACACGACATTGCACTGTTTGCTAAACCCTTCTGAGGATTCACTAGCTCATCAGATCCATACAACTTCCTGGTGAGTGGCAGGGCAAGGGTCATGCCCCTGCTATATATAGCTGAATAAACATGTTCCCAGAGAGGGTCAGTGGCTGGCACAGAGCTGTCCATCAGGTCAGTGGCAAGCTCTAGGACAAGGACACTGGACTCCTGACTCCTCCTAGTCTAATCCTTTCTCCATTCTGTCCCAATGTTTCTCCCGGTGATGCTCTTTAGGTAATACTGTTAATCAAACTTTAGTAGATGTATTCCAAGTTAATTTCTCATGGCTTGTAGTTCTGCTCCAGTTGTGACTAACAAGTTGTGGTATCAATTAATCAAATTTTCCACAAGGATGGGTATTTATAGTCTTTTGGTTGCAAGCTACATACATCCAACTCAAACTAGCTTAAGAAATAAATAAAATAAAAATCAAATAAAGGTTGGGGGGTTGTGGGTTCCCATAACAGTGTGGAGCCTAGTGGATATCATCAGGACTGTTTCTGCCTGGCTCCATTCTTTCAGGCTTCTACTGCATTCAGGCATTCTCCACTAGCCAAGGAAGATAAGACGGCTATCTACGGTTCCAGGCCTTCAACCTCCCAGTTTAACGCTCCCAGTGGAAAGAGAGCTTGTCCGAAATGGCACTTTTGATTTCCTTTGGATCTGCTACTACTAAATCCCTAGGGAGATGGGGGGAAATATCTGATAAAGTTACTAAAACTCTAGAGAAGTTTAAAAGTTCCCCAAAAGGTGTAATAATAATAAGTAAAAAAGTTAAATCCATGGCATCAGCTCTTTTGTACTCCATTTTGATATAAGGATGTTTTATAATCATTGGATTTATTTAAGTTTTATCTATTATTTATGGTATTTGAAATGTTCAAAAGGATCAGCTATACTAAATTTGTAACTGGTATTTATGTTTAAGGCAGTTTAATCAAATTTGTTATTGTTTAAATATTTAAGAGGTTTTCAATGTTTTATTGAATATGAGTTTAATAAATTGAGTACTAAAGTTTTATGTAGTAGTGCATATTCCTCTCAAGTCCAAAGATCCCTCAGACATTAAGCAATCTAAAAAAATACATGAAAATAAAATGGATCATTGGATTTTTTTTTTTTTTTTTGGTGAGGAAGATTGGCCTTTACCTAACATCTGTTGCCAATCTTCCTCCTTTTGCTTGAGGAAGATTGTCCCTGAGCTAATATCCGTGCCAGTCTTCCTCTACTTTTTATGTGGGACGCCACCACAGCATGGCTTGACGAACAGTGTGTAGGTCCGCTCCTGGGATCTGAACCCGCAAACCCCAGGCCACTCAAGCAGAGTGTGTGAACCAGGCCGGCCCCATGGATTTTTTTTAATGATTATATAAATGATTATTTTAAAATTATTTTTAAGAGGTAAATTAGCAGTTCTCTGAACTTCATTTATTCTTTCATCATTATATGACTCGCAGTGTTATGATGAAACATATGCCCATTTGAAACTTTTTCAACAGTCAATTTGTTTTAAGAAAGCAGACTGACCTACTGGTGGAATTTGAGGAGTTAATGCTTAAACATTTTGCAAAATAAAGTAGTGCCTTAAGCATCCCAATGGAACAAACAGAAAGTCAAGTAAAAATCATAAATTAAAGCTATCACCTCATTTCATTAAGATAAATATTTGTGACCTCTCCAGCTACAATTAGAGAATAACTTCAAGGTGTTTTGAAACAAGAAATAAGATGTGCAGTGACAAGTACTGGAGCTGGTGTCAGACAGGGGTGATTCTGTGCATCCTGGCTCCTCTACTTAATAGCTAGCGCGTAATACGCAATCAAACCAGTCATGAGCATCTCTGCCCTGCTTCCCTCAATAGGTAACTATGTTCAAATGACAATCTGTAAAAGTGCAAAGGATTATTATTAATGAAGTTTTCTGGAAATAAAAGTTCTTATGAAAATCAAGAAAGTGCATCAAATCCATTTTTTGGAAGAAGTTAGGTACAAACTAGATATAAGTATGAGGATGCCTTAACAACAACAAAAAAAGAGTCACCACAATTAAGCTCTTTATTCATCTTCCTTGTTTCAAAGAGTCATGGTAGTTTTTACAGTACAGAGAGTACTTCTGGCACTTGGTATCACAGAGCCAAGCCACGCTCAGAACATGCTCAGCCCCAGCATCTCCCTTTGAGTCCTGGACGAGTGGCGGTTACAGAAAATCCAATCAGGGACAGAGGGGAAATACCAGTGAAATGAGAACCCCAAATGAAGGCTTGGCTTTGGGCTTGGGCTGTGATCCCTGGGACATTCCGGGCAGGACCAAGCTGAAGCCAGAGAAAAGCTCATTCCCAGGAAGTAATGGGACTGATCTGGAAGCAGGCCAGGACAGAGAAGACTCATTTAGGGCGAGTGTTCAGCAGGTTTAGCATGCTCTACAACCCATAGAGGGATGCAACATGCTCCTCCTTGTGGGGGAACTTGCCCTGACCTTCTCAATTGGCTCCAGAAGGCCAAGAGTCTTTGGCTCCTTTATTAATTCAGCATAACTTTACTGCTGTCTATTCTATGCCAGGCACCCTGTGTCGGGTGCAAAGACAGGAATCAGACACAACCCTTACCTTCAAGGAATTCAGAATATGATAGAAAAAGCATATATTTAAAAATAAGTCTTGTGATTCAAGGTAAAAAGGACAGAGAGGAGTCAGACAAACTTAGCCCTCAAGGAGTTCACAGCATACCAGAGGTCTAGAGAGCACAACACAGGCAACAATAATACAGGGCAGCCTGTGGTAAGGACCACAGGGAGGTCAGACTGTGCACTCTGGAGCATAAGGAAAGATGACACATCTACTGAATAACGCAGTGGGAAAAGTCACGGCCCACTGGAGAAGACTGAGCAGCCTAATCTGGCCAAAGTGAAAATATTGAATCCTACTGCCCTGGGGAGGAGGCTGTGTAGCCTCAGGCTGACCTCTGTGGGTCTCTGGGGCTACCCAACAGGCAGGGTGTAAGGTCTCTTACCTATGGCTGCCGTTTCATCATATCCTGTGGATATCTGAGGGGAGAACGGTGACCAGGAGAAACAGGTCCAAATAAAGCATCCAAATAACAAGGGCCTGAGGTAAATACTAGGAGCCGAGGAGTTAGGGAACCAGGAGTTAGGGAGCATGAGCAGGACCAGCAGGTTAAATGGGTGGGAGGCTGGTCTGGGTACATATCAGCAGCAGGAGGCCCCTACCTGTGCTTTCCTGCCATGTGTGCTGAATGGTTCCATTCTGAGGGTCCAAGGACAGGGTGGGGCCTGTGGGGGCAAAGGACCACAGACTATGTAGTCCTCTCCTCATGCCTCTAGATTACAGGCCTCCAGTCTGCTTTCCTCTTTTCTTCACAGCTACCATCACCTACCCTATCTTTTCCATTCTACCAACCTGAGAGTGGCTGCAATGGGCTCAGTTAGGGTACCAATATCATGGTATAAGTCGCAGGGCCCTGAAGGCCTTGGCTAATTGGCACAAACAGTTGGAGTGCCTACAGCTGTTTTTCTTGGTCACCTGGAGCATGGAGAAATTGAGCCAGCTTAAAGCAACGGGGTTGGGTAGGAACTTATCTGCAGCATAACCTGCTGGCCTGTGCAGGCCTCCTTCCTTTCCCACGTTTCAGGCAACAGCTCCAGCCTGTTGTCATTTCTTCTTCACAGTGGCCACCACCTACACCATCTCTCCAGCCTAGGGCTCATGTTTGTGCCACTTTCTCTCTCTTCCTAAAGGTGCCAGGACTCCTATCTGCCATTCTTTTTCTTCACAGCTGCCATCACCCACTCTGTTCCTCTCTCTAATCCTCATTATGGATTACCCGTCCCCAACCCTCTTTTCTTGCTTTTCCTGAAATACGCACATAGGCCCTTTGCCTTTTAAGAGTTTCACTGCCAGTCACTAAAAACAAGCAAACATGAGGCAAAGAGGAAAGAGAAAGGGGAGGGCAATTTAGAGACGGATGAGACATCTTCTGAGTACTGGTACTAGACATCTGGGGTCCACACTGCCATATGACTGAGGTCCGTTCCTTGACTCCCTTCTCAGATGGTCCCAAAGAGTCTTGATAGTCTCACTCTCTTCATCCTTGAGCCCTGGTTATAGAACTTAGCCCTCCTCCCTCTTCCTATCTATTTGGAGTAGGGTGCTCAGGAAAGCTTTGCTGAACAAGAAGTTTCTACTATTCAGGAGGGGGCTGCCCTTTTAATCCTCTCCCCTTCCCCAATTTCTCCCTGCATCACCAACACTGTCCACCCTCAAACCGCCCCAGCCCCCTCCACCTGCCAACTTGACAGAGGTCTTTTCTGACGGTGAGCTTCATATAAAGAAGTAGATGGGGTCGGCCCGGTGGCACAAGCGGTTAAGTGCATGCGCTCCGCTGTGGCGGCCCGGGGTTCGCCAGTTTGGATCCCAGGTGCACACCGACGCACCACTTGTTAAGCCATGCTGTGGCGGCGTTCCATATAAAGTAGAGGAAAATGGGCACAGACATTAGCCCGGGGCCAGTCTTCCTCGGCAAAAAAGAGGAGGATTGGCATTGGATGTTAGCTCAGGGCTGGTCCTCCTCACAAAAAAAAAGAAGAAGAAGAAGTAGAGATAAGTATTCATTATTTCACCCAAAATTTGAAGGTCCTACATGCCAGGCTACATGTAAACACCCTTAGTAGGCAATGAGGAACCACAAATGATTTTCAGCTGGGGAATGGCAAGAGAAAGTACCTTACATTATGCACTCAAGAAATATTTAGATAAATGTATAAATGAGTGAATGAATGATCATAACTGTGTATTGAAAAGATAACTTTGGCAAATGTATGAGAGGCTAAGGGAATTTTAAAAAGCCACTCTAAGCCATGGGCTTAAGCCATATGCTGAAGTAGGTGAAGTCAGTCTCTACTTTCATCCTGTAGGACTCTCCTCCATCTGATTGGTGCAACTGCAACCCCTAGCCCCCAGGCCATGTTCCATGATGAAGATTTGCTCTCTGGGGTCATTACCCAGCACCAAATATATTTAGCTGATACCAATTTAAGGCATTATCCTCATAAAATAGGGACAAAAAAGAAATCTCTCATGATAGAATTTCTGTCACAATAACAGGCTATGGGAGAAACAATCTAAAATAAGAGCAACCAATTTGGTATCATCTGAGAGAGCCAGCACTGGCAAAGTTCAGCCCCAAACCTATCAGACAAAGAGGCATCCCTACATCACAAATAGTGATTTCAGTAGGTCCAAACAAATAGGCCTGATTCAGAGGTTTGGGGGTCCAGAGACCTTCCTAATGTTGAAGACCTTCTCCACAGGTAAAGGAGTGGCTGAGCCAGGACAACATTCTGAGAAAAACAAACTTGGGGGGAACCCAGCAGCCTGGATAAGCCTGAGGCAGATGACTCCAGGCACAATGAAGATGCAACCAAGACAATGACATTAGGAGCTACCATCACACCAACTTCTACATCTACATCTACATCTTAGAGCCCAATATCTACAAACTATCCCACCAGCTGCACTTATTTTGTTAAATTTTCTCCCTCTTCTAGCCCCATAAACTGTGAGCTCCTTGTGGGCAGAGACTGTGAGAAGTTTTGTCCAATGCTTTAAAGTCCTAACCCAAGTCCTTTTTCCACCAGGAACCATCCTCATAAATGAACTTCAGGTTCGTCTCTCATAGGAGTAATGCCATCAGAAACAATAAGTACCACTATCAATAACCCCTGGCACCGAGCTTCTCATTTTCTCCCTAGGAAATACTACATTCTGGATGAGGAAGAGAAAGTTGAGCAGAGCTGCAAAGCTGGAGAAGGTAGGTGACCTCATGATTCTACTCTTTTGCCCAATTCCTCCAGGGTAGAGAGCCTGTAGAGCTCTGAGCATGATTAGAAGGGTGTGGGTATTTTTGATATTAAAAACAGAACAAATCATCCAGATCTTCCTTCATACCATGACACCTGCTTGTAACCTCACACTTGGATTAGTGGTGAGTCATTTGAAAAGATGAGTCCTCTGACTTCCATGTTGAGATCAGAGTCCTATATATGCAGCCAGGACTTGCTGATCATGCAGCATGCAGGTGCTCTGCCTTTCCTAGGGATGGGAAGTAGAGAAATCACAGATCCGATCTTCTCATTTTACAGATGGAGACCTGAGGCCCCGAGAGTTCAGGTGACATGTCCAAGGTCCCAAAGCAAGCAATGGGAGAACCAAGACCATATCATGGTCTCCTACCTGACAGTTCAGTCTCTTTCCACCTCAGTAGCTATGGCACAATTATCATTTTGCCCTCTGGAAAACGGGTAGTGAAAAAAGGTAGGGCGTAGAATCTTAAGTTTTTGGATTCTTTGTAGACTTCAGTAACCTCTGTTATCCTGACCTCCATTATCCTGGCTATGGTTGCCTTCCATGGTTTCCCTTCTATGGAAAGTTGAGTCCTAAGCCAACTAGTTTTGAATTGGCTCAGAGATCCTACCAGGGCTGGTGCAGTCTCCTTGCACATGGCTCAGGATCTCTTGGACTGTAAACAGACGGAAGGCAATCTGCTCACACTCCCGCTTGATCCCACACTCAAACAAACACGCAAACAAGCCCTCCTTCTCCAGAGCAGCCAAATCAGAGTAGCCACAGGGCCCACAGTGCAAGATCCAGGGGTGGGACCAACAGGCAGCCTCCAAGGGGGTCTGGTTGAGGTAGATGCCTAGGTTGACTCTCCGTTTCTTACTGGTTGGGTGTGAGTACAAGAGCCATGATTCTGACAGTGTTCCAGCTTCCTTCTCCAGCCTCAGTGAGCTGTCCAGCAGAGGGTTCTGCTGAATGGTAGGAAGATCTTGGCCACTAGGGTCCTGGCACCTATGTGGGATCTCCAAGGGCCGGAAACTTACCACACTGCCTTGGCAGCCATGTGGGGGCTCACAGAGCTGCTGGCTCAGAGCTGGTCTCTCAAAGCATTCACCATGGTCAGCGCTGAGAGCCTCTGCCCGGCACCTTTTTGGTGTCCGGGCACTGCAATATAGCACTGAGTGACCGGCCCCTCCGGTCACCTCTGCCACTTCGCACTCCACTGTCACCATGGGCTTAATGAGCCTGCCATGGTGCCATGTGGCCCCTAGGTCATCACTGTAGATCATCAGGGAATGAGGCCTGGCTTTACATGGTAGCCGGAAGCAAAAGAACCGGTAAGGGAGGTAATAGGCATATGCAGGGATGACCAGCCTCCCCGACTGCAGCTGGATGCCATGACCCGGGCCCACAGCAAACGTGGCCCAGTGCTTCACTTCTGAGCCAATGACCTCCTCAGTCAGGTCCCTCACCTCGCTCCACGAACAGCCAGCATCCTGACTGCAGATGAAGCAGAGGCGGGCAGCATTCCTGCCTGACACAATCTGTTGACGCTCAGTGACATGGCCCCGCACACAGATGAAGAATAGGTAGACACAGCCACTCTTCTGCTCCCACACAGGACAGGGGTTCATGGTCCGATGCCCAGGTAATGTGGCTTCCATCAGGGGCTTCAGGGGTCCCCACTAAACAAGGGGAAGAGAGAGAGAACAGGAGTGAGAGACTAATAGGAAGACATGAGGCTCATTAAAAGCGTTAGTACTTTTCAGAGATAAGAAATAAATGATACTGAAATCTATAAAATCGTGAAGGCCCAAGTATTCACTGAATTCTCAAATAATATAGGATGATTTATAAAGCTGGAAAGAGGCAACACTAGATATTGTACATGCTGTCCCCTCCGTCTGGAACACTCTTCCTCACTTTGTCTAGATGCCCATTTTATCCTCCAAAACCCAACTCAAATGTCACCTCCTTTATGAAGCCTTCTATGAAACTCCCTCCCCTCCCCCACCAAAGGCAATCAGTGGCTTCCTCTTTATACAGACAGAAGAGTTATAGCACTTATTATAATTTTATGTCACTGGCTCCCTTCCTAGACTATGAGTCTTTTGATGGTAGAAACTGAACTATTCTACTTTTGTATCTCCAGTGCCCAGCACATGATAGGAGCTAAATAAATATTTTTAAAAAGAAAGAAAGACCAAAAAAAAAAAAAAAAAGAGGAAAGAAGAAAAGAAAGAGAAACAAAAAAAGAAGAAAAGCAAAACAAGGAAGATAAATATGGAAGTTTTAGGCAAATAAAGGGAAATTTAAGACAAAGAATTTTTTTCCTTCCTCTTCTACCCTGGGGAGGCAATTCATAACAGCATCATTAAAAACTCAAGCACGGAGTCAGAGACACCTAGTTCAAACCCTGCCTTCCTCACTTATCATGTGACCATGGACAAGTTAATCTTATTTTACCTCAATTTCTCCATCAGTTAAATGGAGGATGTAACAACATGCTCAAATAGGAGTTGTTGTAAGGATAAAATGAGATACTGCCTAATCAGACATATCACATAGAAAGGCCTAATCTCCTTAACGTATTTTAAAAAACAATATTTGAGGGGCTGGCCCAGTGGCATAGTGGTTAAGTTCCCTCACTCCACTTCACTGGCCCAGGATTCACGGGTTCAGATCCTGGGTGCAGACCTATGCACTGCTCATCAAGCCATGCCGTGGGAGCGTCCCACATACAAAATAGAGGAAGATTGGCACAAATGTTAGCTCAGGGACAATCTTCCTCAAGCAAAAAGAGAAAGATTGACAACAGATGTTAGCTCAGGGTCACTCTTACTCACCCCAAAAAATAATAATAATAAATAAATAAATAACAATACTTGAAATTGGTAAGAAAATTTCCAGAAATCCAATAGAAGTGGGCAAAGAACAAGATCAGACAACTCACAGAAAGATAAAAACAAAAATAGGTTCAACCTCACATATAAAAAAGAAAAGCAAATTAAAATTAAATTGACATAGTATTTTTCATCTAAAACCTTGGCAACATCATAAACCTAATAACACTCTGTTGGAAAAAATGTGAAGAAACCAGCAATCTCATATATTGATTGGAGTACAAAATGGTTCAACACTTAGATAGGACATATCAAAATTACAAATGCATTTATCCTTTCCCAGCATGCCCAATTCTTGGAACTTATCCTAAAATATATCTGCTCATCTAATTAAGTATGTATAAGATTACTCACTGTGGCATTGCTTGAAACAGCAAAATATTGTGAACAACCCAAATATTCATCAGTAGTGGACTAGTTAAATGAATACACAATGTAAGAGGGGAAAAAAGAAAAAGGAAGAAAGATCTCCATAATATATTGTTAAATGAACAAAGCAAAATACAGAACAGTGTATATACATGCTACTTTTTGCATAAGAAACTTGGAGGAAAAGGACTTCCAATTACAGCAAACTAGGTAATTTGAACTTCCACTGAGAACTAGAATAGATAAAATACTAAAACAAAACCATCTGTTAGAAAGCCAACAAGATAATGAAGAATTACAGGCCAAGAACTCGAGACGTTAATTCAGAAAGGTTGGCCTGGTACTTCGAGTCCCTTTTCCCCTCAGGGTATCTCCACTAATTATCAACGAGGTAACCGAAAGGAGGAGAGGCTGAGCAATCCACTTGACAGCCTTGTCAGGCTGGGAGGACAAAAATTAGAGGCCCTGGTAAACCCTCTACTATGAGTGGAGGAACCTTTGATTTGGAACCTTAATGGGGTAAATCCCAGGAGTAAGGGTGAAACCGAAATAGATCAACCCTCATAGCCACTAGAAAACTGGCTAGCATTATCTACTGAAGTGGAACATAAACATGGCCTATGATCCAGTAATTCCACTTCCAGATATAAACCCAACAAAAATGCTCACACATAGTACCGAAAAACTTGCACAACCTAAGCGCCCATCAAGAGATGAATGGATAAAGATGTGGTATATATACACAATGGACTACTACTCAGCCATAAAAAAGATAAAATCTTGTCATTTGTGACAACATAGATGAAACTTGAGGGTATTATGCTAAGCGAAATAAGTCAGACAGAGAAAAACAAATACTGTATGATTTCACTCATATGTGGAAGATAAACAAACACACACATGGATACGGAGAACTGATTGGTGGTTACCAGAGAGGAAGAGGGTGGGGGGAGGGCGAAAGGGGCACATGTGTATGGTGACAGAAGTAGACTTTTCGATGGTGAACATGATGTAATCTATACAGAAGCTGAAATATAATGATGTACACCTGAAATTTATAAAATGTTATAAACCAATGTTACCTCAATAAAAAAAAAGAATATTCAGACCAGCATTAACTATACACATAAAAGCTAACTCAAATAAGCAACAACAGTAGAATGGATCAATTAATTGTGTTACAGTCATACAATGGAATATTATGTAACAATGAAAATGAACAAATTATAGCTGTACACAATTTGGATAAACCTCAAGAATATAATATATTGAATGAAAGAAACCAAACATAAAGAATACACAGATTAAAAATAAACAAAACTAAACTCTAGAGCTATAAATCAGGGTAGTAATTACCTTTGGGAAGGAGAGAGGGGGCATAAGAGAAGCTTCTGAGGTGCTGGAGTATTTATTTCTTGAGCTGAGTGGTGAGTCCACAAGTGTTGGCTTTGTCAATTCACAGGGCTGACATTTGTTTTGTGCATTTGACATTTATGTTTTATGTTTTCTGCCTATGTGTTATTGCTTCACATTAAAAAAAATTTGAAAAGGGAGTATTAAGAATATATACTTGGGGGCTGGCCCAGTGGCGCAAGCGGTTAAGTGCACGCGCTCCACTGCGGCAGCCTGGGGTTCACCAGTTCGGATCCCGGGCGTGCACCAACACACTGCTTGGCAAGCCATGCTGTGGCGGCGTCCCATATAAAGTGGAGGAAGATGGACATGGATGTTAGCCCAGGGCCAGTCTTCCTCAGCAAAAAGAGGAGGATTGGCAGATGTTAGCACAGGGCTGATCTCCTCACAAAAAAAAAAAAAAGAAGAATATATACTTGTATTTCTTTGTTTCTGTATGAAGCACTAGAAGGGTGCATAAGAAACAACAGTGACAGCCTATAGGAAATAGAAGACTAGGAATGCAATCTATACCTTTTTATATTGTTTTTATTTTTCAGCCATATAAATGTATTAACTATCCAAAACAAAAAATAAGATTTAAAAAAAATTTTAATTCCGGCATGAATGGGCAAAACATTATTAAGCAAAGCTCAAATCATAGAATCTCACAGTCACAAGGATCTAGTGCTAACTCACATCCTACAGAAGATTCTCCTCTAAGTCTTCTGGATAAAGGCCATTCAGTCTCTCCTTGAACCAGTCTAGGGACAGGGAACTCATTACCTCTGCGGCAGTCCATTCTATACTAGAGTACCTTGTATACTGTAAACACTTCAAACATATGTGCCAAAGTCAACTTAATTATTGGGCAGTCTAGTCGTTGGGAAGTCAGAAGCTCAACCATCCTTACTGGCTGAAGGGAGAAAATGATTTGGGCCAGATATGTCTAATATAAAGTTGACATGAAGCTGGAAGAAACAGTAAACAAAACAGGAAAGCATTAGAATCTAAATGATCTCTGGAGCAATGGGACATAAACAAGCTGAGGCTTGACAGAGATACAACAAGTCTTGGGTTTAAAAATCTGGATGGAGAAACGTGATTAAAGAACAGCAAATGTAATGGCCAACAAGCATATGAAAAATACGTACTCAACATTGCTAATAATTAGGGAAATGCAAATCAAAACCACAATGAGATATCACCTCATATCAGGATGGCTACTATCAAAAAAAAAAGTGTTGGTGAGGATGTGGAGAAATTGGAACCATTGTGCACTGTTGATAGGAATATAAAACGGTGTAGTCACTGTGGAAAACAGCAGGCAGGTTCCTCGAAAATTAAAAATAGAATTACCATGTGATCCAGCAATTCCACTTCTAGGTATATATCCAAAAGAATTGAAAGCAAGGTCTCCAAGACAGCACACCTTGCACACCCATGTTCATAGCAGCATTATTCACAATAGCCAAAAGGTTAGAGCAACCCAAGTGTCCATCAATGAATGAATGGATAAACAAAATGTGGTATACACAACACTGGAATATTATTCAGCCTTAAAAAAGAAGGAAATTCTGTTATATGCTACAATATGGATGAACTTTGAACCTTATGCTAAGTGAAATAAGCCAATCACAAAAAGACAAATACTGAATGATTCCACTTATATGAGGTATCTAAAGTAATCAAATACATAGAAACAAAGTAGAATGGTGGTTGCTAGGGACTGAGGGAGGGGGAAATGAGGAGCTGTTCAATGGGTACAGAGTTATAGTCATGCACAATGAAAAAGTTCTAGAGATCTGTTGCACAACAATGTGCATATAGTTAACAATACTGTAATGTACACTTAAAATGTTTAAGATGGAAAATTTTATATTAGGTGTATTTTACCATAATTAAAAAAAAAGGAACAAATGTGAAAAAGACTTGGAGATCTTAGCTGACCATCTACTTAATATTAGTCAACTGTGTTATGCAGCTACCGAAAAAGTAAATGCTACTTTACCTCAAGCTGCATTAAAAAAAGGAAACAAGATGGGATAGCCACCCGATTGCTGAGCCAGTCAATCTATCCTTGGGGTCCTAAGTTCAACTCTGAGTACCATTCTTTGAAAAAGGACACTGATATCCCAGACCAGATCCCAAGGACAGTAATCACAGTTTTCAAGGCACCAGAAACCAAATCAAGACTATGGCCTAAGGAGCCACTAACAGAACTGAAGCTACTGAGCCCCAAAAACAGAACACTCAGAGGGCATGGAACATCACCTTCAGGTACATCAAAGAGTAGTTCTCTGGAAAAAGGACTTTATCTATATTATGTACAGACTGACAGCTCCAGAAGGCAGAACAAGACCAACGGGTAATTACAGAGAAGTAGAGATCGTCTCATTCCAAAAAAAAAGTTAACAGTTGCCACAGGATTAAGTTTATTTGAGGAGGTGTGTAAGCAGATCCTTTATAGAAGATGACTAATGTTGAGTTCCTACTATGCAACTGCTATTATTAATTACATTCTGCAGATGATGAAACAGAGAAGAGTCAAGTATTCAAGGTCACACAGCCAATAAATGGTAGGTCTTGCCTCACTCCAAAGCCATACTCTTAACCACTAAGCTATTAGTAGCTACCAATGGAATACAGAAGATTTCTATACTGAGAAAGAAGTTGGGCTGATGATTCTTCTAATGTCAAAATTCTACAATTAAGTCAGTCAGAGAATGAAAGTGAATGAAATAAAGAGAACAGAGAATGAATGAAAATGGACATATTTATGAATATGTGTGACTGCTGGGTAGTGAGGTTATGCAACAGGTATGGTCTGATAAAAATTACTTAACAGCCCAACTGTCTGTAACAGAAAGCAGGGCAACATGACCACAGGCAATGCCGGTCCTGGGGGAAACAAAAGAGCTAGAACTCCAAGCTGGGCTCCAAGCTGGGCTGCAGGGCTGGGGCTCTTTGGAGGCCAGTGATACAAGCAGAGGTTTGGTCCTAGGAAGCCATGAGGAAGACTCACGACAAGATAAGGTGAAAGAGCACGGACTGTGAATTCCCTAAAGTAAAAAACTTCCCCACAGGGAAATGTGAGCAAGTCATCAAAAGCAAAGACAGGGGTTGCTGGCAAGGCCCCCCTTCAGCAGAATAGCATTTGCACTGTAACAGCGAAACAAGGCATCCCTATAGACATGAAGTTTCAATGGTGCGATTTCCGTGGGTAGAAGAGCAGGACAGGTTAGGGGATTAAATTACCTACTATAAATACAGATATGTGTGTGTTTGTTTGTTTGTTTACAAAAGACTCTCAAATCCATTGTCTCATTTGATCCTCACTTCAGCCAGCTCTGGGAGATAAAAGAAGGCAACGATAAGAAAAATGGCATCTGCAACAAGCCAGCAGCTCACAGGCCCAAGGGCAGCAACCATCTTTTTCCCCATTAAAAATGCAGTAAAAATGTGCTACTTAGGGGCAAGGGCTCCAACTCCAGTTCTGCCACTTCATAGGTGTGTGCCCAAGGCAAGTCCCTTTAATTCTCAGCCCGTTTCCTCCTGTAAAATGGGGATAATAATATGTACCTCACATAAAGCATGTAGTAGGAGGAGGGGTAGGAGGAGGAGTATGGTTGTTGTTATCCTCCCCACAACATCTGCCAGCTGTGGTCTTGAACAAGCTACCAACCTCTTGGAGCACCAGGATCCCTCATCAGCAAAACTGGACTAACAACACTTACTTCCCTGGGTAACTTAGGAGGATAAAAGAGAATGTGAACAGGGTTCAGCCCAGTGGCGTCGTGGTTGATGCCACTCTGTTTCAGCGGCTTGGGGTTCGCAGGTTCAGATCCCGGGCATGGACCTATTCACCACTTATCAAGCCACACTGTGGCAGGTGTCCCACATATAAAGTAGAGGAAGATGGGCACGGATGTTAGCTCAGGGCCAATCTTCCTCACCAAAAAAAAAAACGAGAGAGAATGTGAATGAAAAGCATACCACATGTTAGTTGAATCTGAATGAGCCATGGAGGCCTCTGGAGACAGAGACCAAGTTTGACACCTGCTTCTACTGCTTTATTATAGCTGTGTGACCTTGAGCAAGTGGCAACCTCTCTGAGCCTCAGTTTCCTCACCTGTAAAACGTGACTGACAACAGTTCCTATGTCACAGAGTGGCTGTGAGGATCCAGTGTGCCCCCGGCACACAAAAAGTACTCAGCGAAAGCCACTGCTTTTACTGTTTTTCCTTCCTCAGCTCCCACATAGGGCTTTTCCTGCTCTCATGGGAAAGGCACAGACCCTGAAGTGCTCTGAGCAACGTGGAGAGAAACTGAAGCCCAGGCCCAGATCTGGGATGAGGAGTCACCTGTACTGAGTGTCCAGTCCTCAACCCTCGCCTCAGCACCAGGTGGAGAGCATCCTCATCCCTGCACGAGGAGCGCTTCTCTGCAAAGGCCAGGAAGGTGTGGGTGGGGGGCACGTAGAGCAGGGCTGGGATTCGGTAGGTGATCCCTCTCTTGTCTTCCTGCTGGAACAGGGGGCTGCTGAAGGAGCATGATGTCACTTCTTCCATGACCTCTGTAAGGAGAGGAGGCAGCTAAATGTCTGTCCATACCCAAATGCTGGCTTGTATACAAGTTCTGCTCTATCATTCCTTTTCTAAAGATCACAGACAGGGAGGCACAGATGGACTCAAATGTTTACTTTTTTACACAAAGGGAACATCATGGTCTTAACAGCACAAAGCAAGCAATATGCATTCTCATTTAACAAATCTATCCTCCAGAATTTGTGGGAATCCTACGCAGCCTGTGTCAAGTGTATCTCTCCAGAGAGATTCTGCATGTGCTTCTGCCAAGCATCCAGGGGTATTACCGGCCCAGATGGTTTCTAATGTCAATATTTTGGCTTGGAGTTTTTAGGCCATTCGGGTAATATAAATATAAACCCAAATCCATATGAGGGAATGCCTGTGGTTAGGAATTCTCTGGGAAAACTATTTCCCTCTACTGGAGCCTAGGATAAGCGGCAATCTTGGTCAGCTCTCTGAGTCAGCAGTGAGAATTTTTTTTCCTAGTCCACCTTATCACAGGGCGTAGATTTTCAAGAGACTTCATGCAGGGATCTCAGCTCTAACTAGAGTCTAACCCATGTGGGCCCATAGTTTCATTCACTGTAACAGCAGGTCTATTCAAGCCCAAGCATCTAGGTAAGTGAGGCCAGCAAATATCAAGGGCAGCTGAGGTCAGGTTAAGGGACTAACTACTCTGGTTTTCAGTTTACTCTTGGTTTTTAGGCCCCCGGGGATTTCTCTTACTTTCTTGCAAATTCAGCTATAAAGGACTTTGTTATATTTTATCCACCATTTTACAGGTTAGCTAGCCTGCCATAATGCTGAAAATGGAGGTCTCCAGGTACACTTCTCAAAGAAAATCAGGTGTTCTACTTCTCAGAGGCCAAAAAGGGAATCAAGCCAGACAAAAAGAACTTTAAATTCTTCTTTTTCCTCAAACCATCTACCATCAGGCTCTATCTTACAAATTGTTTGTAAAAATTATCAGGCTGTAAGAACAAGGTCCGTAAGGGCTTATTTTTTTATTTTATAAATATTTCTGGGTGCTTACTCCAAGCTAGGTAGATGCTGAGAAGAAAGAGAGGAATCAGAGGTCCCTGCCCTCAAGAAACCCACATCCAAGTGAGGGAAACAGGCGTACACATGGACAATTACAATATCATATACTAAGTGGTACTTCAGAGGTAAATACGAGAACATGCTGGAAAACAGAAAAGGGGCATCTGTCCGGATCAAGGCAGCAGAGAATTTTTGGAGGGGTAGTAACTGAGCCAAGCAAGCTCCTGTCTCATAGCCTTATACTGTGTGCCTGGAATATTATTCTTTCAGACAGCCAGAGCTCACTCCCTCACCTCCTTCAGCTCTGTTCAAACGTCATCCAATCAGTGAGGCTTTCCCTGACAACTCTCCTGCCCCTCCCTCTCCCCTTTCCCTGCTCTGTGCTCCATACCACTTACCATCCATATATTACACTTGTTTACTATATACTACAGAATGGAAGCTCCATAAAGGGCAGGGATATGTCTGTCTTATTCACTGCTACACGTCTACACCTGGAACAACGCCTGGTACATGATAGGCGCTCAACAAATATTTGTTGAATGACTGAACGAGTGAGTGAGCTGGATCTTAAAGGATGAATAGTGAGTTAGCCAATTGAAGGGTGAAAAGGAGAAGGGCTGAGGGAGAGGATGTGAAAAGACTATAGGTGACAGAAAACATAGTGAGCCGTGGGGACTCTTAGTAGGTCAGTATGACTAGAGAGGAGCGCAAAAGCTGTGAGCAGAGATGGGACTGAAGGGATCAGCAGCGTCCAGATCCTGGGAGGCTCTGACACCTTATGAAGGTGTTTATCACACAGTTACGGAGCCACTCAAGAATTTTTGGGAGAGGAATGGCATGATCAAGTATGCATTTTAGACCAATCTCTCAGGCAGCCTTGTGGGCAATGAACTGAAGGGGAAAGGTGCACTGCTTCTGGCGACAGCCTCCTAGTGTCAACCAAGACAAACTTTCATCAGTAGCATATGAATGATTCACTTAGTCACTTGTTTCTAACTTAAAGAGAGAACCATGGCTCACTATCATGAAGGGAGTAGGGATGTGGTCTCCTGAGTCCAGAAGGAAAGCCTCCCTTCGCTCCAGTTCTGAGCTCTCAATAGCAGAACTGAAAGAAAGGCAAGGGTGAACTGTCTTCTTCACACAATACTAGAGCACACCTCTCTCTCCCCAAATCAGGCTCTCTCGTCAAGAAGACTCAGGCTTTCTTCTAAGTAAAGAGCTATCCCTGAGCCAGGCTGGTATATGGTTAAAAACATAGGATTTAAACCAGGACCAGGACTCCACGGCCTTGGGCATGTTATTTAACTTTTCTATGCTTCAGGGTCCTCACTGATAAAATTCAGCAGAGTGGTTGAGAGAATTAAGTTAAAAGTTTAAGTGGCTGTTCCAGAGCCTATGACATAGTATGATATCAATATATGAGTTATTATTTTTAGACTGTCAATCATATTCTAGTTTTATTCCTTGAAACCTGTGGATGATGATGATGATAACAATTACAACTCCCCTCTACACCTCTGGGAGAGATCCTATTTTAAACTCTTATAAGCTAATTGTTTAATTATGAGTTAATATCAACACTATTAATTAATCAGCCAACACATGATTATTAGTTAACATTGAAAGAGGAATTCTTTGGGTGACAAGATGAATGGAACACAAGATAGGCACGGAGTGGGGAGGAAGGACTAGGAAAAAAGAAAGGGGCGGGGAGAGAGGGCACCAAAGGAGAAGCACAACTTGTCATATGGGACTGGATTCACGTCCCAGCTCCTCTTCTTACAGTGTGACCTTGTGCCAGTCACTTAATCTCTTTAAGTCTTGATTCCTTGCTTGTAAAATGTGGATAACAAGAACACCTACCTAAGATGATCGATATTAAGAACCACTTGAAAGTGCCTTATGAACTTTAATGTACTATATAAGTCTTTATTATAAATTTTGATGTCTTCACAATTTCACTGTGGCTTTGCTATCACTATAACAATTAGAGTCACTATCATTATTTTTTCTTAATTATGGTTATGATGATCATGTTGATGACAGTGTTAACACAGTGGCTCTGGCACTGACACCCAAACTATTTCACACAAACCTTATGCTGGGCACTAGGGATGGAGAAGAATCAGATATGGTTCTCCTTTGGAGTTGTTCATTTTAGCAGAGAATTCAAATTATTAATTGCTGCTCCATGTAATCACCTTGCAATCAAGTCCTCCCTGCTGTCTTACTGGGAGAGAGTACAGTGGAGCAGGGACTTTGAAATCTGACTTAGCTTTGACACTTACCAACAAGTCACTACCTCTGAGTCTCAGTTTTGTCACCTGTAATGGGAACAACACCCCCTATTTCTCAGACAATGTAATGCCACAGACTCCAATTAATCCAGTGCAGCAGGCAGCCTCCAGTCAACCCCAGAAGGAGGCCTCCCTATCTCACGTAGTCACTCCTAATAACTAATATTTAAGGAGCATCCATCCCATGTGAGCCCTTTGGAGGTCCTGTAGTCCAAACCCCTCTCACGGCAGAAATGGGACACCTGGCCCACAGAGGGGAAGGAACTCATCCAAGGCCACTCTGGGAGTTGGTAGCAAAACCTGGACCCCTAAATTCCAGCCCAGGGCTCTCTGTGGCCCAGAGACCCCCCTCTAGGAAGAACGGTTTTCCCAGTTTAAGTTCCCTCTCTTCTTTAAAATCCTAGTTCTAAGGTTTAGGTTTGGCTTCAGTGGAAGGAAAATAAAAACAGAACTAGCCAAGAACATTCTCTGGCCGTGTCTGAGATCCGGCCGACGGGGTGGCTCTGACTCCACATTCGCCCCGAGCGGACTTCCTGAGCCCGACGGTGCTGCTGAACGGCCCCAGTCACAGCGCCCGCTGGTCGGGGGTCTCCAGTCTCCCGGCCCCGCTCACCTGCGCGCGACCCCGGCTCCGCGCCTGTCTCGGGGCAGCTGGGCGCGAGGACAGGCCCTCGGGTCTCGGGCACCGAAGCCCCGGAGGACGACCCGGCTGGGGAGACGGAGGCAGGAGGGAGAGAGCCGGCGGACACGGCCGACGAAGCGCAGAAAGACGGAGACAGCGGCGCCGAGAGGCCCAGACCAGCAGGAGGGCAGGCGGGGCGGGACGCGCGGAGGCCGTTGGCCCGGCCGTTGGCCGCGGGGCAAGTCAGCCCCGCCCCTCTCCTGTCCCCGCCCGCCCCCTCGCCGCCCCCTCGCCGCCCAGCCACGGACGCCCGCCCTCTCCCCAGCCCGCAGTCCTGTCCAGCCGCGGTGAGGCACCTGCCCCTTCTTCTCCCACCACCCCTTCCAGCCCAGGCCCAGGTTCAGCTCAGGCCCTGGGCCTACCGCGACTCCCAAGAGCCTCGCAGCTCCCTGGCTCCGCCCCCGCTTCTATTTCCTCCCCTGCCCTCTCTCTTCAGCCCCTATCCCCACGCTCTTGTCTATTGGCTGCCGGTCGGTTGATAGGTATCACCGCCTAAAACTTCCCTGGATAGCCCGAGAGTCAAGCAAAGGTTCCGGGCGTCAGAGAGGACTCCACAAAAACGACTCGAGATCCAGAGCACTGGGCCACACGTCCCCTAAAATTATTTATATGTTATATATGTGTGCGCGTGTATATATATGGAGAAAATAATAGTATTAGATTATAACCTACTGAATAAAATAAAAACCCATAAGTCCATATTGATATAATTGAATAGTGAATAAAAAATTGGGGAGAAGGGGGGAGGGAGGAGGGCGAAAGGGATAATTCAGCACATGTGTGTGCTGATGGGTTGTAATTAGTATTTGGGTGGTGAACATGATGTAATCTATGCAGAAATAGAAGTATAATGATGTACACCTGAAATTTATACACTGTTATAAACCAATGTTACTGCAATAAACAAAATATTAAAAAAAAAAAAGATTACTGTATTATGGTTTATCCAAGTCTAAAAAAAAAAAATTGGGGAGAAAGGACAGCTCTTCCTATAGTAGAATTCCAATTAATAAATGTAGACTGTGTGCAGACTGAACACAATATGCTTATGCTAAACGCCTGCTTTCCTTCTGGGAGTCTGGAGTTTTGCTACACACCAGGCAGAGGGTGCCCACATGACCAGCCCCCAGTAAAAACTGTGGGTGCTGAGTCTCTAACGGGTTCCTAGGCAGAAACACGGCGCACACGCTGCATTTTCATTGCTGGGGGAAAGGGCGCTCAGTCCCATCTCTCATGGGGCAGTGGGGAGCATAAGAAAGCCTCCACATGGATTCCTTCAGACCCCGCCTGTGTCTTTCTCTCTTAGGATCCAATGTGCGTCCTTACTGCATCGCTATAATAAATCTCAGCTGTGAAGACAACCATATGCTGAGTCCTGTGAGTCCTTCTAGCAAATCTCTGAACCTAGGAGTGGTCTTGAGAACCCTCAACCAAATACCATATATAAAGTTTTAAAACAATACCATATATTGTTTATGGACACATATGTCTGAAGAAAATGCATACGAATAATAAATATCAAATTCAGGGTAGTAGTTACTTCTGGGAGTGCAATAAGTAGGATGTGATTAAGGATACTGAAAGAACTTCAATTGTATAATTTTTTTTAAAGGTGGCAATGGGTTCATGAATGTTCATTTCATTATTCTTTAAACCTTATTATTTGTCTGAAATATTTCATTTTTAAAGATCGGCTCATACAAAGTCTTAGGGTTCTTCACCAGACTTCCCCAAATTCACAATCACAAACTCGGTGGATCACCAAGTCAATTTAGAAAAACATCTAAAGCTAATGCCAAATCTCTCAATTCTTCTTTGGTGGTTTGTCTTACACCTGAGGCAGTGAGGTCTAGCAGCAATCTCTATATTTAGAAGTGAAGAGATCTTGGCTCCAATCCTGACTTCCCATTTCCTACCGGAGTGACCTTGGCATGTTATTTAACTTCTGTACCTCAGGTTCCTCATTTGCAAAATGGGCACACTTAGCCCTACTCCTCATTCATGGCTCGGACCAAACAGGTTTCACTTCCTGTATGAGGACCTCCCAGGTCTCCATGCTAAAACAGTTACTCCTCTTCCAGCCTCCACAGCACTTTGTACAGATGGCTTCTGATGAATTTTCTGAATTTGCCACTCCATCAGCCACTCTGATTAATCTGACAGAAATGGGAACCAAATCCATTCTAATGGTCTCATACAGCATTTAATTAAAGATACTATCAACAGAACTCCAAGCAACAGGATGAGACCAATCTGCAGAATTGACCTCAACCACATCCAAGGGCCCACACCCAATCAGCTGGAAAAACAAACCACCACCACCAAAAAACAATCATAAGCCATCAAGGTCTACCTTAGAAAGCCAAGTGGCATTCTCTAGTGGCTGTATTGATGTCATACCCGGCCTGAGGCATTAATCCAGGTACAGCAGGATGTATTAGTGATTGCCGACTCTACCTTGGCCCACAAGGAAGTCAAGAGCAATTCTATCATCCATAACCACATTGGCCAGTGAGCTGAGGCGCACCTGAATGCCTGCCTTCCAGGATTCAAGTGGTATCATTGATGGCTTCAGCTAAAGTCAGGAATGAATTTCATATCAACGTTTCTAACAGGATGACTCTCAAGATAGGGATAACCTCCTGCAAAGTGTGCCTAAATGAGTCAGGCACCCCTCCAGGAAGCTCCCCCTTGTAACCAAGGGCAGCCTCATTTTGGAGCAATCTCCACAGTCATCTGAGGGCAAAATGATCTATTTACTGGTGGTGCTTCCTTAAACATCTTAAGGTTGCTTATGACCCTCCCTATGGTGCAAGGCACCATGTTTTCAGGGAGGAAGACAAGTTAACACCTGGCTTCCACACAGGAAGTACAGTCCTGAGGGCATATATGATGCCCCTGTTTACAACTGTTGGGGCCTCCCAAGTGGGACCTACATTATTCAGGGGACACAGGTCGACAGTGTCGCTAACGTGGCCTCTTGGCCACCTGGTAGGTAGGCCCCCGAGTTCCCAGTTCACTTAGAATAACTGAAACCAGTCCTTATTTTTGGCAAGACTGCCTGATGGCAGTTAGTCCAACCTGTCCCATATGTCCATGCCACCAAGCAGGTGGCATTTGTCCACCCCACAGGATGACTGGACAATAGCTACAAGAATGGGGGGAAGGGAGACGTCTAGATGCTGTGACGAGTGTTTTGCATGAGACATACAGGAGCTGAAAGTGCACCTGATGTTTCGATGGACTTCTCAGTAGGTTAAAGGGAACAGCCATCAAACTGCGGTCAGAGCTATCTGGTGGGGAATGGCAAATCCAACAGTCAGTCAAATTTAAGGAACTTGCAACAGTCTGAGAGAGTTGTACTAGGCCGTTTTCCTTTGAGAGGAGGGCTCCAGGGGTGACTCTGTTTCCAAATGTTATGCTCAGGGACTGTGTCAAACTCACAACAGAATCCAGGTGGCTTAACTAGAATCAAAGGTAAATACTCCAGGTCTCCTTCTGGCTAGGCTGCCACCTGGAGGGTATAGCAACAAGGCTGGCCTGGGGATGATGCTGTTAAGGCAAAGAAAACATCATGCCCAGCAATGGTCAGAGCAGAACAGTGAATTTTCACAATACCTCTATACAACACTCCCCATCCCCTTTCATTCTGATCGTTACTCAGTAAGCAGCTGTGATAGTTAATTTTGTGTCGACTGGGACACAGGGTCCCCAGATATTTGGTTAAGCATTATTCTTGGTATGTCTGAGGGTATTTCTGAATGAGATTACAATTTGAATCGGTAGGCTCAGTAAAACGACTGTCCTCCCCACTGTAGGCAGACCTCGTCCAATCTGTTAGAGGCCTGATTAGAACGGAAGTCAGGGTAAGGGAGAATTCACTCTCTCTGCCTGTTTTCAAGCTAGGACATCAGTCTTCTCCTGCTTCTGGACTGGAATTTAAACCACCAGTTCTCAGGCCTTTTGACTCAGACTGGAGTTACACTGCTGGCTCTCCTGGGTCTCCAGCTTACAGATGGCAGATCATGGGACTTCTCTGCCTCCATAATCATGTCAGCCAAATCTTTAAAATACATCTCTTTATATATACATACACATATCCTATTGGTTCTGTTTCACTGGAGAACCCTAATATAGCAGTGAAGAGGAAGTGACTGCTTTCTGGGAACAGCCACCTTCAGTGACCAAACTGCCTTACTAAGGTATTGACCAGGATGAGCTAAGAGAAGCAGAGTCAGAAATCTTTTGAGTACATTTTTTGAGTAGGCTGTTTCAACACTCAACAATACTAGATGCCTGTGGATGGAAGAGTGGAAGGTCCATCAAATACCCTGACTATCAGCCCACTGTTGAGTGGCTTTTGCAATAAAAGCTGTACCACTGACAGACTGCATATGGTCGAGAAAAACAAAAACATGAGACAGATTAGTTTCAAGACCAAATAGTGTGGTTGGAGTTGGCTGACTGCACTAGAACAGCAACACTGTAACCCGAAAAAGTGTCAACAGTGGTGACCCAATCTCAATAACCCCCAGAGGGAGCCAAAGTTGACTGATACAGTCAATCAGCCAGGAGTGAGTGGAGGCCATGCCCTGTGCTATGTGGCCTCACTCAAGGCTAGACAAACCAGAGTTTTGACAGGAGTCACAAGCCTGGCATGCAGCAGTAGCCTCGGCAGTAGCCTGAGAAGTGTAAGTCTTTTTTTTTTTTTTGCAGGAAAGGATTCACTCTGCGCTAACATCTGTTGCCAATCTTTCCTCTTTTTTTTTTTTCTCCCCAAAGCCCCAAGCATGACTTGTAAGTCCTTCTAGTTCTATGTGAGCCACCGCCACAGCATGACAACTGACAGGTGGTGTGGTTCCGTGACCGGGAAGCGAATTCAGGCCGCCAAAGCAGAGATCATGGGTGGGACTTGAACGACTAGGCCATCAGGGCTGGCTGCAGAAGAGTTACTCTTCTACTTTGTGCCCATGCTATGATGGTGGGTGTAACGCCACGTCTGGTATGATGGATCCAGGCAACGATGGTGGCAGTCTGAGTGTTACAGGCTTCATCAGCAGCTTGATTCCAGTTGGTCTCATCAGCGAACGAGCCCCCACTGTGGGCATCTACGTGAGCAACCCCAATAGTTCAACTCATTTATAGTTTGTGGCCCCAAAGAAGAGTGTCTTTAATCTGACAGTCTGCAGTCTTCCAAGTGACAGACCAGAAGACTAAGCCATTGGCAACAGCCCTCGAGTCAGTAAAAATATAACATATCTGGTCCCTAGGAATTATCTACGGCAAAGGTCACAGCTTTCAATTCAGCCCATTGTGCTGATCAGCCTTTACTGTAGTCAGTCTTCCAGAACTGTCACTGGACACCAACAGCTTTTAACTTAGCTGGACCATCAGTGAACCAGGCCTCGGCATTTGATTGTGGAAGTCTTTGTAAATTAAGTGCCCCATTGAGCCAGGGGCTCTGCTTCACGCAGCCAAGTGGGGAATACATTTCCTCCAAAGGAGCTGCTGTCACTTTTTCATGTAAAACTAAGATGGTCAGGCTGGTTGCATCCCAGAACACATCATTTCCATTTGGCAAGGGAAGTCTGCTGGGATCTCTTTTGTAAGTTGTCAAGTCTGAGTTAACATGGCCCAAACTGCATTAGGCCAGAGTTACAAGGCTTCCATGGATCAGACATGCAGTTTTAGCAACAACTCAGTAGCAGCCTAACATGCAGTTTTAGCAACAACTCAGTAGCAGCCTAATAGCTGTCCATCTTCTTAAAAGGGTGGACTTGGTACCTGCCAAGGGCATGAGGTACTGCTGTACTGGGAAATGGCCTGTGTACTCCAGCAGTCACCAAGTTTTCAACTACAGCTGTGATTTTCGTCTCTTTCCTCTTAGGGTTCTATATCCTTTTGTTAGACTACCTGAGAGGACACAGGGATCACTTCCCTATATGCAATAGTCCCTGAATGGGAGACTTATAAGCATTCACAGTTCAATCAAATGTATAATTGATATCAATAATACATTAATGCGAAAGCCATAGAACAGTAGTACACTGAATCAGTTTAGAGACCTCTCCTACAGGCCATTTTAATTTTCCTTTCCCATTGCAAACTTCACCCAAACCCTACCAGTTGAATTCAGGCAGTTTTTCCCCACTATGAGAACCCAGACCAAGCAGTTTAAGATAGGTATGTTGGAGGCCACAGCCACAGCCACCAAGAGATTATGCTCTCTCCCAGCCAAGAATATGTGGACATCACAGGAGTGAGAGAGGCTAGCCTGCATGGGGCAGCTGGGTCAGCGGGAAAGACTCTTCTCCCAAGTCCTGCTCTAGCGTCAGTGCTGCCTCTTCCCTTGTCTAACTGTTGGCTCCGACAAGCACCTAAGGCTCAAGGGCTGCTATTTTAGTTTTGTTTTTTGTACCCCTGCACACCATTGTGGATTTGCCCCACAGTCCTGGGCACTTTTGATTATCCCTGTGCTCAGGGCTCCCTGTCCCCTTGGCACCAAGCAGGATGGTGGCTTATGCTTATATTCAACAGAGCTATAAACAGGGATCTCCTCAAAGATCCCCAGCATACACAGCTTCTTTCCCTAAAGCAGTTGAGGGAGAGAGAGGGATCAGGGGTTACAGAGGGAGAGCGGCTTTGTGCCAGAGTAAGCAAGGTCATGTATTTACTTTCGTTTCAAGAGGTTACCTGCTTGGACTCAACAAACTCCTCGTGTTTTTGGTCCATTCAAAGCTCTATATCCTTATTGCTGACACCATTTATTTCATCTTTGGGGAACCCTTTACTCATCAGTCACAGCCATACTGCCTTCAGCTGGGGCCAGAGGCTTGCTGCTTCATTGTTAAAACATCCTTTCCGGGCCGGCCCGGTGGCTTAGCAGTTAAGTGCGCGTGCTCTGCTACTGGCGGCCCAGGTTCGGATCCCAGGCGCGCACCAACGCACCGCTTCTCCGGCCATGCTGAGGCCGCGTCCCACATACAGCAACTAGAAGGATGTGCAACTATGACATACAGCTATCTACTGGGGCTTTGGGGAAGAAAAAAAGGAGGAGGATTGGCAATAGATGTTAGCTCAGAGCCGGTCTTCCTCAGCAAAAAGAGGAGGATTAGCACGGATGTTAGCTCAAGGCTGATTTCCCTAACCAAAAAAAAAAAAAAAAAAAAAATCCTTTCCTCCTCCTGCCCAGAGGAGAGTGAGCAACAACCTAAGTACCATCTGGACAGTGTGTTTCAATCCTGCCTCTTGCTACTTAGCCTCAAAATATTCATTAACAGGTAGGACAACAAGGGACCCTTATTCCTCTACCCTAGCTCAGCAGCATTTGCTACCAGAGCCCAGGTTATCTTCTCATACCTCCTCACCTGGCCCATGTCTTCTCTTCTAGAAAACCATGTCTGTCAGCATCCCATCTTGGTTACCAAAACTGTCAAAGTAGTCTATGAAGGATCTAGAATTTTATCCTACTTGCACACTAACAAGTTAGCCTATTATTCTTTCATGGATACTAGCAGAAGACATGAGACTCCTGGATCAAAGAACTTTTATTACTTATAGAACAGCAAGCAACGTGAGCACGATATTTGTGTGAGTTCCCCATGCTCCCCCAACAAGTGACGTGGGGTAGGCCTAGATAGCATGATGCCTACACATTTAGTGGGTTCTATCACAGGAAAATAATCCTGAACTTGGGGAATTTAACACTTTTAGTGAACAGTAGGCAAACCTGCTCCCTGGGGAGACATTACGTCATCTCTCAAGGTTGCTTACTGCCAACAGAACAGAGATAAGGCCCAGGAAAAGAGTGGTCACGGTCTTACATTCATACAAAGCAAGACGTGCAGGGATGCTCAGGGCTCATGGCAGACTGCCTCTCCCAAGTTTCTCATTCTTCAGAGGGTCACTTTCAACAGTATTATAAACCAAATCCAGGGCACTAAGAGCCTGAATACTATTCAACACTCATCAATGGTTTCCCAGAAGAGTTTGTCTGCCACACAGAAATCTCCCCGAACGGGCCAAACTCCCTTATAGCAGCCAAGACACACCGCAAAAAATTCTAAGACCTTTACTATTGACTCTCAATGGATCTAAGGCTGGCATGACAGACTGTAGGAGGGGGATGGCTGTAAGACAACCCAACAGTTGCCATTCTTCCTTAACAAGCATTATGCACTCGAATCCCTCTTCTCCCAAGCAAACCAGCCAAAGTTCTAACAATCGACCTGTTTTCTGCCCAGAGAAGTGGGGAATTGCCCTCTTTTCATGCTCATGGAGGTGTCTCTCTCTGTAACTGCTGTCTGACAGGAGGAGGAGCCTGCTGCCCACTTTAGCAAATCGATACTGCTTCAACTAGTTTCTGGAGTCAGGGAAAAACTGGAAAAGATCCATGCACCCTAAGAAATCTCAAAGTGGGGTTTACGGGCAAATTTAAAAGATTATATGGGGCCGGCCCGGTGGCTTAGCGGTTAAGTGCGCACCTCCACTGCTGGCGGCCCGGGTTCGGATCCCGGGCACGCACCGACGCACCGCTTCTCCAGCCATGCTGAGGCCGCATGGCCACATACAGCAACTAGAAGGATGTGCAGCTATGACATACAACTATCTACTGGGGCTTGGGGAAAAAAATAAATAAATAAATAAATCTTTAAAAAGATTATAGCACTCATATTCTTTGTAATCATAAGGAATGTTTTGTATGTGAGCATTTTTGCAGGGTAAGGAGCCTTCATAATCTCAAAAGGATACATTATCTAAACCTCTTTGACAAGCTCAGACACTTAGTCCTAGAGAAGGAATGAGATTTGCCCAAAGTCACATATTACAATAAAGCTGGAAACAACTCAGGTCTCTTGTCTCTCACACCTACTCTCTTCCTCTCTCCTCCAAACTCACTCCTCTCTTGGGATAGTGGAAAACTAGAAACAAACAAAAATATCTATTTATAGGGAAATAAATTAAAAACATTTATACTATGGGATATCATGCAACTATTAAAAATGAGTTTGACCTATATATACTGACAGGGAAAGTACCTAAGAAATATTAAGTCAAAAAAAAACCCTATAGGAGCCGGCCCCATGACCTAGTGGTTAAGTTCAGCGTGCTCTGCTTCGGCAGTCCAAGTTCGGTTCCCAGGAGCAGACCTACACCACCTGTTGGCGGCATGCTGTGGCAGTGACCCACATACAAAATAGAGGAAGACTGGCACGGATGTTAGCTCAGGGCAAATCTTCCTCAGTAGGAAAAAAAAAAAAAAAAACTACAGAACATATTTCAACATAATTCAATTTTTGTAAAAAAAAAAAAAAAAAGTGAAGACACATGTTTGTATATAAAGAAAAAGGTACACCTGGTGTGAAAGAACTCCAAGGAGTCACCTTGAAGAGGGTTATTCCCCATCTATATCCACAAGCCTTGGGGTTCCTATGCCTAACAGAAACTCCTTACACATTTTCAAAAGCTTCAAGTAGCTGATAGTAATATGATTATCACATTAAAAAAAAAAGAGGAAACTAGAACCTCGGAGAATTACATGATTTACCAAGGTTTATAGGAATAAAGAGTATAGACTCCAAACCTTCAAATCCCAGTCCAGTGATGTTCCACAATCCCCCACTGTGTGGCGCTAGATAGGGCAACATTCCCAAGTCAAAGAGGAAAATGGGATAAGCGTGATTTCTTATAAGCTGAATATAGTTTTAGGTAGTAGGCTCAGCTGGAACTGTACTTCTGTAAGGCTAGAGGGACAATATTCCTATTGGTCACAGGATCTGGGCAAGTGCCCCGTTCTTCTCTCTAACCACAGTGGGAAAATACCCGAAAAGATGCTGCTCACAACTCCAGAGCCAGGCTACCCAGGTTTAAATCCCTGTTCTACCACTAGCTTTGTGACAAACTATTCAACTTTTGTGCCTCAATTCCCTCAGCTATAAAATGGGGATAATAACTACCTGCTTCTTAGGACGGTTGGCAGCATTAGCGAGTTAATACATATAAAGTACTTGGAACACTACCCAGGACAAAGTAAGTACTGAGTGCCATGACTGTTATCACTGGAAAGCTAGCAGTTCCTCACCTATAGGTTCTCAGGGGCCTCTGACCAGCAAAACAGCCTAGAACAAAAGGAACCTACAGTAGTAAGACCGTTAACACTTGCTGCTCTGTTCCTTCCATCAAGACTATGACTCCATTTTTTCACATCTTCTTTCCTTTTATTGAAAAAAATTTTAGAAAATGGCAGTTAATAAAGGACACAAACAAATCAACAGGGATATAATAGTGGAAAACATAAACAATATAAAACTAAAAATGTCATTGGCTTCTTTAATTGGTTAAGAGCACAAAATGTAACAGGCAGAAGATCTGTCAAACAAATTAAAAAGCTGTTTTTTTTTCCCAATTCTCACCAAGTCAGATATATACACACCCACAAAAATGGTGTGTGAAGGAAAGCTGTCATACACAAGAAGTTGTATCCTGAAGTAAGAGAAAGAGATGTTGAAATAGGAATTAACACAATAAAGTTAGCAACAGGTTAACAATTTTAAAAGCTGAGTCTTCAAATGCTGCATGGCACAAAGCTATACTATATTAAAGTACTGCTAGGTATGAAGCAGGAAATCTGTACGGCTTTTAGCAAAAACGTTTTTCCAGAAAAGCAAATCAAAACAACGCAATAAGCAGACCAAGGAGGCTAGAGCTAGATATCAGAGCTACAACTTCTCATATCTGAGCTAGAAAATCCTATTTATCCAGATTGGACTAAAAATTTCAAGACAAAACAGGGACATTTTGAACATTTCTTACTTTATCCATTTTAAGTTCTCTGTTTCTTTTCCCCTCACCCAGTAATTCCACATGATCCTGCAGAAAGATGGCTGCTTTTAAAATTGGCTATTTTATTTTTCTTTCTGTGGCGAGACTGTCATGGAGCCTGGATATTTCAGGCTCGTATGCATCCATGACCAGTGTCCCGCTGTGGTCAAAAAACTTAGCAATGGACTTGGTGAACTCGGCTTCCCGCTGCTGTTTTGTTCTCCCACTGATGAAGGTCAGCTTCAGAGTGTACTTGTCATCGAACCTAAGCAAAGACAATAAATCAAAAACCAAACACAAAGATTCAACCAGTAACAACAGAGCACCAAATGCTTTCAAACAACAGTGCTGAGCTGGCTACTGGTGATGTAGGGAACACACAGATCTACCCTTTCAAAAAAAAAAAAAATCCAGGGGCTCCTAACTGCCTTCAAGATACAAGTTATGATTCGTAGGCTTTGCCATGTCTTCCCTGATTTAATTACTGTGTACCTCCTCCTTTACCTTGTCTAGACTGTTAAGCCACATGGACCGTCTTCTCTCACCTCTGGATTTAGAAGCATTTTCCTAGCAGACACTTCTCTTCAATCTCATCCCACTAGTTCCCACTTGTTAATACTATACTTAGGTATAAATGCTTCTGGGGAAGTCTTCCCAAACACTCCCAAACTGGGTCAGATGTCTCTCCTTTGTCTTTCAACAATCAACTGACAACTCAAATACTGAGTGCCTATCATATGCCAGGTCTAATGATAGGTTCCCATGCCATCAATGAAATTACCTATTGAAATGATGTTTATATATTTGTGTTCTTCAACAAACTCAGGGATTCTTGAGCGCAAGGATATTGTCTAACTTGTTTTCTATTCTTAGCTTGGCACTTGGCAGGCAATCAAATTTTTATGAATAAATGAAGAACCCTTGTTTTCACAGATGTTCCCCAATTCCAGGCTGCTCAGTCCTTGTACCCTGTAATAAATCTAGCTCCAGGTTCTACGCTGATCCCAGGCCAGGGATGTCTTTTACTACATGAACTCCAGAGATTCCTTAGCTATACCTTAAGGTATCTTGAAGGCCTTTAGTATCTCCACCCATTCAAGAGGGTTTATAACATCAACCTCTGGCAGGCTGACGCTCCTCCCCTCCACCAACCTGTTTCTGCCTCCATTTACCTAGGGCATATTCAGTGGATTCTCAGGCTGGTATTGCCTTTAGAGGAAGCAGTTGCTTGAGCCTGTTTCTGCATGTTTGAAACAGGAAAACTACCACCTACTTTTCAGGATCACTGTCACGGTTAAAACAGTGCCTATCATCAACTGGTGCTCAAAAAAATCACAGCTCAATAAATTGTTGTCCAGCCAGTTACAATACTCCCAACTTGAAAAGCTAGAAGGTGAAGGTCCTTGACCTATTTTCAACACCTCAAAAATTTTTCTCAAGCTCTGACCAACTGCTGCTAACTGATAGCACAGTAATTTTTGGACTTTTGGGTCCAGTTCCATCGGCAGTTCCATAGCTTTGATGGCAGGACATGATCTGATGAGTTGTGATTTGGCACATTTTAGAAATAGTTACCCATTAATTCAACAAATATTTAATCAGCCCCAACTCTACATGCCAGGCAGTTTCAGATGCTAAGGATATACAGCAGTGAACACAACAGACAAATCTCTGCATTTTGGGGCGTTTAGTGTGTGTGAGGGAACCAACAATAAAATAAAAAATACGATGTTCTTTTAAATATGTTGGCAGGAAAGGCTTCCCTAAGCAGATGCTTGAGCACAGCCCTAAAGAAGATGAAAGAACAAGCTATCTGGAAACAGAATATTCCAGGAAGAGGAAACAGCAAACGCAAAGGCCCTGAGGCAAGAAGATGCCTGGAATGTCTGAAGAACAGAAAGGAGGCCAATGGGAACAGAATGGAGTGGGAGAGGATGAGGGTCACAGGAGATGAGGGGTGTGTTTGCATACGTGTGTGGGGTGAAGAGAAGACATAAGTGTGGACGTCTAAGCGATGCTTAGGATTTTAGTTTTTCCTCTGAGTAAGGGGGTTTTGAGCAGAGGACTGAGTTGATCTGCCTTATGTTTTACAAGGATCACTCTGCCTGCTGCACTGGAAACAGACTACGGGCAGGGAGAGCAGCTGCAGAGGTCCATTAGGACATTATTACAGTAACCTAATTGAGAAATGATGGTAGCAGTGGAGATGGTAAGTGGTCAGATTGAATACATTTAGAAGGCAGAGATGACAGGATTTACTAACAGACTATTAGAAGGACTGAGATAAAGGAGTCAAAATGATTCCAGAATTCTGGCCTGAGTAATTAGAAGGATGGAGTTGCCATTTATTGAGATGGGGAAAAGCTGGTTTGGATGAGGGAGAGCAGAGTTAGGTTTTGGACATGTTTATTTTGAGATGCTTATTAGGATCCAATGTCAAACAGAAAGCTGGGATACATCTGGAGTTCACAGCAGAGGTCTAGGATAACAATACAGATTTAGAGATCTTCATCATATAGATGTTATTTAAAGTCTTGAAAGTCTAGATAAGATTACACCTAGCAAGTGAATACAGATAGAGAAGAGGTGCTAGGAAGAAGCACTAGTGCATTTCAAATTTAGAGAAAGGGGATAATGAAGAATCACAGAGAAGACTAAGGAACAGACATTAACGTAAGAAGAAAATTAGAAGATTATGGTGCCCTAGAAGCCTAGCTAACAAAAAAAAAGTATAACAAAGAGAGAGTGATCCAGTGTCACACGCTGCTGACAGGTCAAGTACGATGAGGAAAGAGAAGCAAAGACAAGAGCAGATCCAACAGATAATCTAAGAAGAAGAAAAGAGGGGCAGAGAAATGAGAAGACTGTGCAAAGAGAATAAGAGGAAAGAACATAATTTTTTTAGTTGGGAGAAATTACAGCATGTTTGTATGCCAGAAAGAATGAGCCAGCAGAAAGGGAAACATTAAATAAATGAAAAGGACAGAATCCAGTGGACAACTGGAGAGGAGGCTTTCAACAGGAACTCAGAAAGAAGGCAGAAGATGATGAGCACTGTTAAGTAGGTAGTGATGGGAGTCTTCTGATTGCTTCTATCTTCTCAGCAACAAAAGAAGCTGAGAGTAAAGGTGGGAAGGAGGGCAGGAGGTTTGAGGACAGAGGAGAAGGGATGAAAGACCCTCTAGGACAGTGACAGAGTAGTAACTGGACTACAGAAGTGCCATGGAATCTAAGCTGGGTAAGAAGGAAGTGAAGGGAAGAGGGACCGTGAAAAGGTGGAAGGCTCAATGGATTACAGATGCCACTGGGGCCGAAGAACTGTTACGACAAGAGAACAAGAAGGAGATAAACTAGAAAAGGAAACTAGGAAGCAATGGTCAAAGAGTGGCAGGCTTAAAACTAGAGGTAATTAGTTATCAGCAACAGCAAGGTCTAGGGTACCAGGGAAGTAAGTGTTGAAGACACAGCGGAAAACAAGATAATCAGAGGAGAGGAAGTAAAACTGAGAGGCCAGAGTACTGGAGTAATCATCTACTTGGATATTCCATCACCAAGACCTGTGACAGGAGCTATGTTAGAGAGGGTGCCAATGAGTCAGGAGCTATCTTCAAGGAAAGAGAAGTGGGTCTATGCTTAACCACAATGAGAAGGAATAGAGGTGGCATATTTCCTCTCCACAGGCACCAATAATGTGGTAGCTGGTAAAAATCAGCAGGGAATGTGGAAAAATCAGAACATTCCTACACTGCTAGTGGGACTGTAAAACGGTTTTCCAAAACGGACTGTTTTGGAGTTCCTCAAGCAATTAAAAAGAATTACCATATGATCCAGCAATTCCTCTCGTAGGTACCCAAGAAACGAAAATGTATGTCCACACAAAAACTTGTACATGATGTTTACAGCAGCATTATTCAGAAAAGCCAAAAGGTGGAAACAACTCAAATGTCCATCAACTAATAAATGGACAAGCAAAATGTTGTATGTCCACACAATGGAAACTTAATCAGCATAAAAAAGAATGAAATATTGATACATGCTACACCACGGATGAACCTTGAAAACATTATGCTAAATGAAAGAAGCTAGTCACAAAAGATCACATATTATATGATTCCATTCATGTGAAATACCTAGAACAGGGAAATCTATAGAGACAGAAAGTATATTAGTGGTTATTTAAGGTTGGGGAGTTTGAGGGGATAGGGAGATAGATGATAGCCTAAAGGGTATAGGGTTTCTTCTGAGATAATGAAAATATTCTAAAATTGACTGTGGTGATGGCTGCAAATATCTGCAAATACATCAGAAACCACTGAACTGTACACTTGAAATGGGTGAACTGTATGGTATGTGAACTATATCTCAATAAAGCTGTTAAAAAAATACATAAGTCAGAATGAAAATAATGAAATCAAGATGTCACTAGGGTCTAGAATTTTGCAACTCTGCTTCAGCAGCCTGGCACAGGGTACAGATTTATGATGGCTGAGGCTAAAAGGGCAGGCAGCTAGGAGCTTGGCAAGGAGGAGGTAAGAACTCAGCTGCAACATGAGAATGAAGGTCTGCTCCTCCTCACAGGCATCTCCACAAGTTGGTAATGAGAGAAGCTGTTTGGCATGGATGCTTCATATATGTGAATAATTGTACTTATAATGTCAGTGTCTACTACATGCTAGGAACTGTACCATGTATTTTTAGGATAGCGGCTAAGAGCATGAGTTCTGGGCTCAGGCATGGACTGGAATACCTGCTAGAATCCACTTTGGGGCTGTATGACCCTGGAAGAATTAATTAAACCCTTTGGGCCTGTGTTCTAACCTATAAAAAGAGCTGTTCTAAGGTTTAAATGAGATAATGCACTTGGCACAATACTCACTGTATGGTAAATGCTCAATAGACGTGTGCTATTATTACAACTGGTATCTCATCTTCCAACAACTTACAAGTCATTTTTGACCCTACTAAAGCTCAAATAGTTTACATGATATAGCAAAAGTCACACAATCAGAAACAGAGGTGCTGGAATTTGAACCCCATTCTGGACCCTAGAAAGGCCTCAGGTGTCAGCTGCACAAAGTTATACACACTGCTGGTCAGAAACAGACTGAATTGTGCTTCTTTGAATTGCCCAGTGCATGGCTTCAGAGATTGCAATCTGTGCAATCAGGATCATAAGACATAGAAGGTAATGGGGTTCTTCAAAGATAACTGACTTCATACCTTTGGACTTTACAGTTCTGCAGTCTAATTGGCTCAGTTAACTGGCCACAAGGAAAAAGAGAATTATTCTTCACTCTTCCACCAAAGTACTTTCTCCCACAGTTTATCCTCAGAGCACTTCTGTGGTAATGCAATCCAAAAGTACAAAGCAAGGAAAAACCTTCTAGATCATTCATACCCCTTTCTTCATTTTACATGACTAGCATTATGATCTGTGTAGAATAGACATACAACAGTCTGTTGCTGATAATGATTCTATACCCAGGGAAAACCAAACATAAGGATTTAAGAATCTGTGAGGACAGTCATACCTTTTGAGACTGGAGGACAGCTGCCAAATATCATCAGGATCCATTCCTGTAGGATCTTTCCTGTGGGCCACGAGAAAAATGCTCTTCTCCTTATATGAGGTATAAATGGTCAGGATCCCCATCATCACAAAATAAGTTCAAATAAAGTTAAGGGGAAAACACATAAACATACACACACAAAAGAGAAATAAAACAAATTGGCAAGGGCTACAAAAACTTTCATAATGATAGTCCTAAAGAAAACAGTTTTGTCTCACTTTGTAAAAACACTGAAAATTAGCTATTTCATTTTCACCCTTATGTTTATGTACCAAGAGAAGCAAGGTTCACTCTGATTAATTCTCCAAAGAACACCTAAAAAGGAAGAAGGCACAAAGGTACAGGGCATAAACCAGCTCTCATCTCTTCCACGTGAAGGGTTACACGTGGAAGAAGATCCTGTTGCCTAATTTGTCAAGACTTGTGCTTCTTTCTCTGTAAAATACAAAACTAATAATTACAGTGGATTTGACCATGCTCAACTAATTTCAAGAGTCATAAAAAGAGAAGAAAAGTGACTTCAAATTAGTTTATTATAAGAACAATTACTTCCTATATACATATAGGCTTATTATTATATTCAGGTTTTGATAGTATTAACTACCATATTTCAGTACCTACTGTGTGCCAGAAACTGGCATAAGAGCTTTGTGTACATTGTGTCAGTTAAAATTTTACGAAAGAGAGAGGCAGGCAAGTATAGTGCAATGTGTATGGGCTTTGGAGTGAGGCAGTCCTAGATTTGAACTCTGGCTTTTAATCAATGTTTCCCTAACAAATCACTTCCCTCCCCAAGGCTTAATATCATCACCTCTAAAATGGCGATAATACTGACTTTTTAGAATTGTCATGAGATTTAGAGATGGTATATACATACAGATATATATTTAGTGTCTAGTATACACAAAGACATTTATAATGGTAGTCATTACTATCATATATAACTGACATGACTATAAAAATAGCAAGATCTTGTTTTATTTTAAATAAATACAACCTAATAAATGAAATTCCATTAAGGTAGTTCTCTTGGGAGGGCATATTTTGTAATTATGTTGCTGTTTTTGTTAGGACCTCTTTGGCATATTCTTTTGAACTGCGTTAATAGTGAAAAATTCATACTGGGACAATTTTATCTGATTACTAAAAGGAATCAAGGTACCAATTCTGGAGAATATGATTTGAGATCAATCTGGATAATGCCATTTTTTATCAGGACCTGCTTTATTAAATGGCTTGCTAACTGCCTCTGAGGAAAAGTCCCCAAAGTAGAGTTTTTAGAAATATTTCAGGTAGAGGCAAAATTGTTAAGAAAAGTAAACCACCTACCAAAATGCTTTGTTTTAAACAACTAGTACAGTGCCGGCACATAGCAGACACTCAATAACACCATGTGGCTATTAAGAACAAGGCAGACCTGTATATTCTAATATAGAAAGACATCCAATATATTTCTTAAGGTAAGAAAAGTGCAGTATGTATAGATTGACTTGGGGGGGAAGGAGCAGAACCACGAGAAAACTGTTACTATGAACATGTATAACTTTTGTAATAATAGTAAAATAAAAGTACTTTGTATTCAGCTTTTGAGAAATATCAAGCTGGGTAGGAACAAACACAATTCCACATTTATCATAAAAAGGAGAGGCGTGGCGCCAGCCCAGTGGCATAGCGGTAAAGTTTGTGCGCTCCACTTTGGCGGCCCAGGGTTCGCGAGTTCGGATCCCGGGCACAGACCTACACACTGCTCATCAAGCCATGCTGTGGCGGCGTCCCACATATAAAATAGAGGAAGACTGGCACAGATGTTAGCTCAGGGACAATCTTCCTCAAGCAAAAAAAGGAAGACTGGCAACAGATGTTAGCTCAGGGACAATCTTCCTCACCAAAAAATAAAAAAATAAAAAAAATAAAAAGGAGAGGGGAAAGGAAACATTTGAGAGCCAATTACCTACCACATTATAAAATCTCTCATTTAATCTTTATGATAATTCTGAGTGTGTATTACCCATATTTATAACTGAGCAGCATTCAAATAGTCTCAAAAAAGTTAAGTTCTCATTAACACAAGATCACAAAACAACTTGGATTTCACACCAAGGTTCTCTAGCTCCAGAATAGGTTCTTAACTCCACAGTTACACAAGCCACACCTAGACCTCATGCTCGTAACTCCCAGTCCAGCCCTTCAGCTTCAAGGAAACCTGATACAGATCTGAATCTCCAAAATCTGGAGGTTCCTTTCCTAATATACTGGAATGAATGGCTTGAAGCAACCTGGTCTAATGGGAAAAGTTCCGGACTAGAAATAAGCAGAGCTGGGTCTCACTCTTACTGTGTATTTTGCTAGCAGGTGCTCACACTTGGATTATAATAACCTCTACATTAATAACTAAACAGAATTAAAGACAAAATAACCATATTAAATCTAAAATATCAATGATAATTACTACACAAATTTACAGATGCCCATACCTCATAATGTTAAATTCTGACATTAGCAGGCCCCAGAATCAAAGTTCGTTTTTTTGTAGGGAACAGGGAGAAGTCTCAGTAGAGATTTTTAAAAATAACCACTAGAAAACAAACCTGAGCATAAATAAAGGATATGATATGACGCACAACGCCAAAACAGGCTTGGACTCTGGAAAGGGGTGCATATAATCCCAAATCAAAGCCACTATGGCGAAGAAACAGGAGATGGTACAGATGGTGAGGCGACCATCAATGAGACCAAAATTCTCCACATACTTGTACTTTTCCAGAAGTACCTAGTGAAAAGAACAAGGAATCAAGCTAACAGAATGCTTCTTGCTAGTACGTGCTTTTATTCTTAATTTCCACGATAAAAGTTAGATTAAGAATCACATAAACTACTAAGTAGTTCTCTCCAATCAGGACTTTACCACCCAAGCAAAAAAAGACTCAAGCTGTTTAAAATGGATCCCAGAGAAAAAGTTCATCAATTTCTCACACTTTTTTTTTCTCTTTAGGTTACACTTTATTCTGCACTACTAAGTAGGTCTCTCCAATCAGGACTTTACCACCCCAAGCAAAAAAAGCCTCAAGCTGTCTAAAATGGATCCCAGAGAAAAAGTTCATCAATTTCTCACACTTTTTTTTTTTCTCTTTAGGTTACACTTTATTCTGCACAATTTTGAGCCAAGACAGTAAGAATATATAATTACACATGGGGTAGTTTTAGCAACTTTACAGAAGATGAACTTCCTGCCACTGGTATTTACGTTCAGATGCAGAAGACATCAAAAAGAGGTATTAATGAAGGAGTCACAGTTCTAGACATTTCACCCTCAATCCATATTTGATTTTCTCTTCACCCATTTCCATGTCTTCTCCTTTTCTTGTGAGAGTTGGAGCAGCAGTCACACTTTTTTTTTTTTTTTTTTAATCCTCAACTTTTTCCCTAGGGTGAAGCTAAAATTTTCTTTTCCCTTTTTAAATGGAGAGATGACCAGTCAAGGATGAATGTCTTATATTCCCTCAATCTTCCTGGCTCTAGACTAATTAACCTCAAAAACAATAGATTACCAGCTTTCTGGAATTCAAAAATTAGAGAATTTGAGGAGGAGCTTGAGGTAGCTAACATTTATATTTTAACACATGTTCCCCTACATATACTGTGAGGATTTTAGAACTGCTTTCTGGCTCAATTCTTAACACTGAAAACTAAAGTCATTCCACAAGTCACAGAAGAAAAAGATCCTGCAGAATATGAGCTATCAGCTGTACACATGCTAACAGACCACCCTCCACAAGAAAGTACCTTTTTGGCAGAATCATCCAAAGAATTTTTTACAGCTGATCCATCCCATTTGTCAATTTTCACAGGCTTATCATCAATCTTCCACTGTAAAACAAAAAGAACAAGTAGAAGAGTTGCACATCAAGAGACATGGCATCTTACTGAAAGCAAAATGAACTTCCTTAAGAGCATCCTCAAGCACAGGCAACAGTTACTCTCTGTCTTCTGACGTTGGACAGCTAAAAAATAAAACACTTAAAAATGAAGTTGAAGGGGCCGGCCCGGTGGCGTAGCAGTTAAGGGCACGCGCTCTGTTTCGGCAGTCTGAGGGTTCGCAGGTTCAGATCCCGGACGCGCACCGACGTACCGCTTATCAAGCCATGCTCTGGTGGCGTCCCACATAAAGCAGAGGAAGATGGGCACGGATGTTAGCCCAGGGCCAATCTTCCTCGGCAAAAAAGAGGAGGATTGGCATCGGATGTTAGCTGAGGGCTGATCTTCCTCACACAAAAAAAATAAAATAAAATAAATAAATAAAAATAAAAATGAAGTTGAAAAAGACTAAGTCACTAGAATCAGGTGGTACTCATATATGTTGCCAGTCTGCACGCTGAGAAGTCAAAATCTACAAGCTCAAAACCAGAACACTGTCATGGGCTGCAGACTAGTGCGAACTCACATAACCCATCCTCGTTTTACCCCAATGTGGGTAAAGAACAGAACTCCACTTGTTCATCCTTTCATTGTGTGACCACAAAACTCATAAAATATACATCCATGAACTCTCAGACACTAACAAAATGAGAAAGGTCTCCTTTAATACATCTTTGTCAGCTAATAACTTTTGCATATTACCAGTATGTCTTAACTACAGAAAAGCAGCAAATCCAGTGCAGTCTGCTGGAAAGAACATTTTGCAGTAAAAACCAAGTCCTACTACCAATGAGTTATGCGACTTGGGAAAAACCCTGCTTCAATTTCCCTCATCTACAGAGGTTTAAAAGGTTACCAAATACTGTGCTAGTCACAGGGAAGTGATTCTCTTACACACTGTTGGTAGAAGTTCAAAATGATACAACATCCACAGAAGACAATTTAGCACCTTGGCTTCAACTTCCCACTTCTGGAGATTTTTCCATATCTGCATACACATGAAATAATATACAAGGCTACTTACTGCAGTAGCATTTATAAAAGTAAAAAGTAACTCAAGTGCTCATCAATAGGGGACCGGTTAAACAAGCTATGGTAAACCCATATATCCTGAGAAGGTAGAGAGGCATGTGGGTGGGAAGGAGACTTCTCAATGTATGCCTTTTTAACTTTTAACCATGTGAATGTATTATATAGTAAAAAAATTTTCTCAAATGCAAGTGATTATGTGAATATAGCTTAATGGAACAGGCTGCTACAAATAATCTGAAAAACCTGCCTTTTAAAGATCATAATAATGCTCAACTCTTAATTTTTTAGATCAAGTGAACGAATAGTGTATTCCATAAAAATTACAAAGTAGCAGGCAATTCAAAACTCATGTGGCCTTAGAATAGATTTTATCTAAGAACAGAGAAGAGAACTTCATAGTTATCTTTCTGATTGAACACAAGTTCAGAGATACTGCATACATGTATGGAATAAACATCTGTAAAAAGTAAGTGATAAGATTTTAAAGGAATGTAGAAATATAATTCATCCAACTTGATTTTTTTTTTGGACTGTGATTCTATATACTATTGCACAAAAAAGAAAAACTGTTCTGTGAAATTTGCTGGAAGAAAAAACATAAACTAAAAGCCATATATCAAGTGATTAAAAGTTAATCAAGGTTTTCTCCCTTTGGTGTCTCATAAAAACAAGAATTTTCTTCGAGACAATTACTCCTGGCAGCATGTTGTAATATTGATTCTCACAGCCTGCCAGCCTACAAATCAAACATGACACTTAATTTTAAAAATACAAATTGAGCCAGGAAAAAATTAACAGGCTTTCTAGCTAAATAGCTCATTTACATTTAGTTAAATAAATCTCATTTTGATAACACTAAGGAAAAGAAAGAACTTGTACAGCCAGAATCTACAACAGAATTTAAATTATTTGTGAAACAAAGTCATTAAAAACATTTTGAGTCACTCCAAAAAGAAAAGTCACATTCTCACAGAAACTCAGCCACGCATCACTACCTGCAGTCCATCACAGAAAAGAAACTTGCCTCTACAATTCAGAGGATCATTTCTCGGCAATTTTGGGCGACAAAATGCAGCAGAAGCCATTACAGCATGAATTAGTGTTGAAAGAGCTTCAGCTCTAACACTGTGGCACCTAGCAGCAATCTTCAGTAAGTAGAGCATGAACATTTCCAATGAATTACATGAATTACAAGAAAGTTTATAATCTGACTTATGAAGAGATGGGAGCATCATACATTTTGTGTATATGAAAAACTTTAGCTTATTTCAAAGTAAATAGCATCTCTGCTATAGTACAGACACACATCTGGAAAAAGGGCAGGAGGGTGAACATTAGGTGCTTATTTTACTGATTTATTTTCCATCATTCTCAATAACTCCTCATCAACTAAAATGTATGCTACTTTTCATGTTCTCTCTACTGCTATTCAGGGTATTTTAGAAACTACCTTTTTTTTCTCACTCCTGTCTTCCTCAACTCTTAGTGCAAATTGCTTTCCTTTTAGTAATAAAAAATAATAAAAAGGCAAAGGCTAGTTTCTTTCATGTGGGACTTCACAGGATAAATTACAAAGAAAGACTCTCTGCAGAAAACAGTTAACTTAACGTAGGCCTGAGACTGTCATCCTTAGAAAGGCCTGCTTAAAAGGATGGCCCTTGGCTGGCATCTTGGAAGTTGGGTGGTAAACAGTTTCCTAGACTGATACAAAACTTTCCCTAAGTGATAAGAGTGGCTCATTGTGCCTAAACTGTTTGTATAAACAATGTGGTTTATGCCAAACACTTGTTTTCCTTTTAGGAGTAGGAAATTTTGGCATGGGCTAGGCAGAGGGTGCCTACTTAATCAGCCCCCAATAAAAAACTTGGCAGAGTTTCTAATGAGCTTCCCTGGCAGACAACACTTCACACACATTATCACATCATATTGTTGCTGGAGGAATTAAGCACATCCTGTGGGATTCCACTGGGAGAGGACTCTTGGAATCTTGCACTTGGTTTCCTCTGGACTTCATCCTACGCACGTTTTCCCTTTGCTCATTTTGCTTTGTATCCTTTGGCTGTAATAAATCTTACCCATGAGTATGACTACATGCTGAGTCCTGTGCCCTTCTAGTGCATCACTGAATGGAGCAGTCTTGGCGAGCCCTGATACAGACAGTACTACCAATTAAGATATACCAGATGCTGTAACTTCACACACAATTCTTCTTCCCCTCATTCCCTCCTGCATGTTATAGATACATGTATGTTGGGCACAATCAACAATCACAAGGATTGACTGACTTAGTTATTATTTGTACCAAGGTCATATATGCACATAGTTTAAAGAGTAAGAGTTCTGTAAGTTGTTAAAAACAGCAGTCCCTGCTTCTCCATAAGACCCTGGTTACTGTCATTTCCCACTCCCCAGAGAGAGGCTCTACTTTCATCTCCTTTGGCTGATTTTTTTGGTATTCACCTCTATATCTCTAAAAAAATGTTTAAATTGTTATTTCTTAATTTTTCAGTTTCTGGCATTAAATCTATAAACGTCTCACCATGAAAGATGGGATTTAGCTGTTTCACTCCCTGCCACACTCACGTTTGCTTTTCCTGCTCCTCCCCCATCACCTTTTTAATAGAGCCATAACAGATCAACACTGATCTGGTCTCATATAATACACTAATTTTGGCGAGATCATCATTCCGAGTTTACATTATGACTGTAAATGCTATTCACAGATGAGTCATGGAGTATACTTGAACTACTTTTTCTTTCCCACATAGCTTCTTGTTTTCCTTGGAGCTACTGTTGTTTTCATTGTTGCTTTTAGTCGTACAATGTATTTATCACCAATTTATTCTCAAATCCACCCCCAACTGTTTAAATCTCCTCTCAATATGTGCAAACATACTCTGCATTTTATGAATTTCTTCTTCTTGGAGCCTTTTGATCTGCTTCAATCTAGGTGGACTGCTTTCTAGGGCTGCTGTAGAGCTGTCATCCTGGAATCTCCCTTACTATGTATCTAGGGGTTCCCTTAACCGCCTCTTGGGCTGACTCCCTTTTCTTAGACACCATGTCTTACTCTTTTCTTGGTTTACTATTCTTGATTTGGTAAACACATCCTCTAGTGGCTTCCTTGAAAAATGGCACAGGGGAAAACAATTTTGAGACTTCATACATCTGAGTATCTTTTTATTCTACCCTCACACTTAAATAAGAGAAATAATTTCTCTTTAAAAATGTCAAGGTTTTATTCCATTGTCTCAACAGTGTGTGTGACCACTGAGATTTCTGAAGCCCTTCTGATTCCTGATCCTTCACATATGTTTTTTCCCTCTGGAAAAACTTACAGGAAGTTCTTTATGTTGCCAGTGTCTAAAATTTCAAGATGATGGCCCTTATGGAGATCAATTTTCATTCACTGTTAAACTGCTAGTAACACCGCTAGACCCATTTCAATCTGGAAATCAATGTCCTTCAGATTAGAAAACCAGAGTTCAGAGATATTAAGCGTCACATAGCCAGCAAATGATGGCGACAAAATTTCTTTAGGGCTAACTTACAAATACATGGCTCACCATAAAACCGTCCCTTCTTCAGTGATAGAAACATATTTTTACTTGCCTTAATCTCTGAACTCAACCCCAAGGTAGACTCTGTTTGTGGCCTTATTCTCAAAGATGTACTATATACTTCAAACCAGAACCTGACTGGATTTAGACTGAACACAAACAGATGTAGGCAAATGCATTTTTTTCCTCACACAATAAGGTGGGCCCTTATTATGCAAAGGAGTATAATATAGTGGTTAAAAGATAAAGCTTTGGAGTCAGACTCCTTGTGTTTTAATTCTCACTTTTCCATTTGATAGATGGATGATATTGAGGAAATAATTGAACCTCTCTACAACCTTTGCTCAACTGTAAAATGAAGATGATAAAAATATCTATTTCACAGAATAGTATAAGGATTAAATATTGTAACTATAAAACACAGCACAGTGCCTGATAGACAGCAAGTACTTATTAAAAATTAGCTATTGTTGTTGCTATTAATTATGTGAAACTATATCATATACTACATCATGGTTAGCTGGGTGTAGGTACTATCTCCCTCACTAGGTAACAGGGACTGCACAATTTTGCATTCTTAGAGTCAGGGACATGATAATAGTATCAGTAGCTACTTACTGAAAAACAAGAAGTCTGAACTCTTTTAAAGATAAAAGAGAAGGAAAAGATTTCTAAAATATTAACTTGCAGTTAAAGTCCAGCAAATGTACACATGGCTAAAATTATCTCACTTGCTCTTGTCCACAGAATTTAAGAGACAGAGGGAAGGCAAAAGGTAATAACCACAGCTACCACTTACTGAGCGCATAATATGCGACGTATTGTGCTAAGCCTTTTATATACACATCTATATACACACATTTAATCCTTAAAATAACCCTATTATGAACAATTACCATCTGCTATGGACTAATGTTTGTGTCCCCCACAAAATTCCTATGTCGAAATCCTGACCCCCAATGTGACAGTATTAGGAAGAGGGGACTTTGGGAGGTAATTAGATCCTGAGGGTAGAGCCTTCATGAAAAGTCTCTTATAAAAAGACACACGAGAGCTTACTTCCACTCTCTCTGTGCTCCACCACGTCAGGATGTGAGAAGAAGGCTGTCTGCAACCAATAAGAGGGCCCTCACCAGAACCCGACCATGCTGGCACCCTGATCTTGGACTTTCCAGCCTTCAGAACTGTGAGAAATAAATTTCAGTTGTTTAAGCTACCTGGTCTATGGTATTTTTGTTACAGCAGCCCAAATTGACTAAGGGCTCAATCTCACGATTTCAAACCCTTTCACTATTCCACACTGCTTCCCACAAAATATAAGAAAGCCATTATCAGACATCAAAAACAAAAGAAAAGGACACAAACAGACCCCTGAAGTGACAGCCATACAAAATATCTTGATTCCTATCTAATAAGCTCTAGTTAGTAACATAAAATTTAAAAAAAAATCTAAAAAAAGATTATAATCTTGCATATGCCAACAAAACCAGCAGGATATAAAATATTTTGATTTTTCCATTTTCCTCTATTTAAAACCAACCACAATTTGACTGAAAATATAGCTCAAAAAGTCCTATTTTAAAGAAATCACTTCCCTGCCACTACCAACAGAAGAGATAAGACACTTTATCAAACCAGCATACCTATACCAGGCCTGGACGGCTAACCAGCTCACAGAAAGTATGCATTTGATGGTTTCAACAGAACATTATAAAGACTCATTTCAGTTATGATTCTCTGCTATAAATTTGAATAATAAAAAGTTCTACAAAGACATTTCACTGCAGGTATGGGATCAAGAACTCTACTTTCAAAGGACTTAGGAAGGATATTAAACACAATCCAGGTCTGAAGAATACGTAAACAATGAACAATGTAGAAAGGCATTTTCTGACTTAACTGATTTGGCGATTACAGACTTCTCCTGTTCCCCATGCATCTCTGGCTTTACTGGGGTAGGATGTCAAAAAAGGACAAAATCCTTGGTCATTAGGGCACGTCCAGCAAAACAAAATTGTCTTGAGTATGAAATAACAGCACGAACACTTCCATTTTCTTATTTTTTAATAACAGTGAAAACGGAAGTAAGTTATGCAGTGATAAAGACCTTGCTGCATTGCTTCATCAAGTTCCTTAGCTTGACAACTGGACAGTAAGACTCAAAGGACTCGTCAGCTCACACTGAAGAGATGAAGGAGACCAGAGGTGAGTCGTGCCAATGGAAGGACACTGCTCTGATTCAGAGAGAACTGAGCATGGCTGTAAGAAAAACTAATAAATTTTTTCTCTCCCTTCTTTGGTCTCTCCCAGTTTAGAAAGTGGATATAGGCTGCAAAGAGGAAAATGAGCAGGAGATGAGTCGCATTACAGAGGGAGGGTATCCTAGATAGCCTTGTTTACTAGGCTAAGGGACTTTGACTCCATTCTGAGACAAGCAATGGAGAGTATTTTAAGCACGGGAACAACACAATCAAATTTATGTTTTTTTTAAAAAAGTCATTGTAGTGGCAACCGGCAGACGGTCTGGAAGGGAATAACACTGGTGATAAATACATCAGATGGGCCTGATTTAGATGGAGGGACTGAATTAGAGCAGCAGCAAGGGGATGAAAGGGGAATATTTACGAGTAGAATGGCAGGACTTACTGACAAACTAGTTAAAAAGAACATGAGAGAGAAGACAGATACGACCACTCTACTAGAATTCGGGCTTGGATAACTGCTTGAGCTGTCATTCAGTTTCCCAGAGAAAGAACACAGGAGGAAAGAGGAGATACACCCATTTGTATATGCTGAGTTTGAGATGTTTAAGCTCTATAGTTATACTGATTTCAGAATTTTCTAAACCAAAATAAGGAGATTATGAAAACTGACGTAGACACAGAAGCTGAGATTACTATTTGAGTTGAAATATGCACCCTTGCCTCCCATATGCACACATTTAGCAAAAGATCAGAAAGCATAGAGTTAAAAATAAGAAAAAAAAATGTTCAATTTCGGGAGAATATGATGCCTATCTTGAGAATGCACACTGTCACCTAATTTAGATCCCAATTCATAAATACCATGATATCTCAAAGAAAGAGATTATAGCTCTTGGCAACATACTTAATCTTCAATTTCAATCTATTTTTCATAAAAATGGCCAAGAAATACTGCAAAGAAAATTACTTGCTTAATAGTGGCTTATTATCGGCTGCATTTATCACTGGAGTTAAGTTGGAAGTTAGAAATTACCACATGTTAATTATGAGCATGCACATCAGTGGCAACACCAGAGAAACTGGAGGTAAGTACACTGGCTCTGGCTATTTCAGTCTAATATATCTATTAGATACCTAAGTGAAGACGGCAAGTAGGGGCCGGCCCCGTGGCTTGGTGGTTGGGTGAGCGCGCTCCACTGCTGGCGACCCGGGTTCGGATCCCGGGCTCGCACCGACGCGCTGCTTCTCCGGCCATGCTGAGGCCGCGTCCCACATACAGCAACTAGAAGGACGTGCAGCTGTGACACACAACTATCTACTGGGACTTTGGGGGGAAAAGTAAATAAATAAAATCTTTAAAAAAAAAAAAAAAAGACGGCAAGTAGGCAGTTGGACATATAAATCTGGGGCTCAGAGGAGAGGTCCAGGTTGGAAATACAAATGTATAAGTCATCAACTTATAGATGGTATTTAAGCCATGACACTGGGTATCTCCTTGGGATGAGTGTAGATAGAGGAGAGGTCCAGGGGCTTGCCAATATTTACAGGTCAGGAAGAAGACGAAAAACAATAATAACAATAAAGAGAGAGAAACCAGGGAAGGAGGAAGAAAACTAGGGGCGAGTGGTATTCTAGAAGCACATAAAGAAAATATTTCAAGAAAGAAGCGATCAATGAGTCAAACACTAATGGAGGGTCAAGTAATATGAAAAACTACTATTGAGATTTGACAAGATGGAGATCAGAACAGAGAAATGGTACAGGCCAACAGCTATAAAACGGACCTGGGCAGATGGAGGTTATTAACATCTGTGATACCACTGTGTTACATAATGGTGAATAAGTAGTTAAAATAACAATAATAATTTGAAGCTTTAAAGGTCTCTCCATAAACACTGTCAAGACAAAAAGAATGAGTTTTTAAAATTGAGATATAATTCACATACCATAAAACTCACCATTTTAAAATGTACAATTCAGTAGTTTCTATTATATTCACAAGGTTGTGCAACTATCACCACTATCTACTTTCATAACATTTTCATCATCCCAAAAAGACACCTATACCCATAAGCAGTCAATCCCCATTCCCTACCTCACTCTCCAGCTCCCGCAACCACTAGTCTACTTTCGGTCTGCATGGATTTGCCTGTTCTGGACATTTCATATAAACAGAATCATATAATATGTGGCCTTTGGTGACTGGCTTCTCTCACTTAGCATAATGTTTTCAAGGTTCAGCCATGTTGTAACGTGTCAGTACTTCATTCCTTTTTATGGCCAAATAATATTCCATTGCATCGTTATACCATATTTTTTTATCCATTCATCTGTCAATGTATACTTGGGTTGCTTCCATCTTTTGGCTGTTGTGAATAATGCTGCTGTGACCATTTGTATACAAGTTTTTGTGTAGACATACATTTTCAATTCTCTTGGGTTTATACCTATAAGTGGAATATGCTGAGTCATATGGTAACTCTCTGTTTAACTTTCTGAGGAACTGATAAAACTGTTTTCCAAAGTGGTTGCATCTTTTTATATTCCCACCAGCAATGTAGGAGGGTTCCAATTTCTCCACATCCTCACCATTTCTCCACATCCTCACCAACACTTGTTATTTCTCTTTCTTTCTTTATTCATTATAGCCATTCTAGTGGGTACGAAGTGATATCTCGTGGTTTTGATTTGCATTTCTCTAATGACTAATGATGTTGAGCATCTTTTCATGTGCTTATTACCCATCTGTATGTCCTCTATAGAGAAACATTTATCCACATCTTTTATTCTTTTTTAAATTGGGTTATTTGTCTTTTTATTCTTTTTTTTTTTATAATTTTTATTTATTTATTTTTTCCCCCCAAAGCCCCAGTAGATAGTTGTATGTCATAGCTGCACACCTTTCTAGTTGCTGTATGTGGGACGCGGCCTCAGCATGGCTGGAGAAGCGGTGCGTCGGTGGCACCCGGGATCCGAATCCGGGCCGCCAGCAGCGGAGCGCACACACTTAACCGCTAAGCCACGGGGCTGGCCCTGTCTTTTTATTCTTGAGTTGTAAGATTCTTTATATAGTCTAGATACCAGACCCTTATCAGATATATGATTTGCAAATATTTTCTCTCATTCTGTGGATTGTCTTTTCACTTTCTTGATAGTGTCCTTTGACAAAAAAAGTGATTAATTTTGATGAAGTCAAAAACGAGTTTTGAGATGCTACTAAAGTTTAGTTTGCAAAACAATGTTAAAAAAGCCAGTATCTTGTTTCTTGAAACACAAACATACACAATTATTACAACGCCATAAAACTGTTCATCCTCTGTCAGAGCTGGGTCAGGGTACAGGCACACCACCCAGAAGTCTGGTAAGTTAAGATATCATCAAGGAGAGTAAAGAAGGACATGATCTCAGGACACATGGTTGACGGGTGACAAAGCCAAGGCTTGAGCCTAGGTTTTCCAACCTCAAAAGAGGGTCTTTCCACTACCACATTAGCTAGCACATAGCCTGCTTCAGGATGAAACGCAACATACCAAGCAAGGAAAGAGCACTGGATTAAGAACTAGGGAAACCAGTTTCTAGAATTGCTAGTAACTCACTGTGTGGTCTTGGGCAAGTTGCTTCATCTTCCCCTCTCAACTGTGTCCATGTCTATAAAATGAGGAGGCTAGAACAGATGAGCCTTAAGCTGTCTTCATTACAAACACTTTAGAGAAACCACTACTGATTAAGCAGAATAGTTAAAAACCAAACAAAAAAACAAGCAAAAAAAAAAAAATACCTTCAAGCGTCAGAACCAGAAGAGGTTTAAAAAGTCATCTAAGACACTAGTTCTCAACCTGGAAGTAACTCTTAAAATGTAGAGGGAATAAATATATAAACAGCTATGTGTGAAAACATGCAGATGTCCAGGCCACACCTTCAGAGAATCTGATTCAGGTCTGAGATGAGGTCTAGAAATCTGTATTTTAAACTGAAACCCCAAGGAAGTCTGATGTGGACAGTCTTCATATCATGTTATAAAAAATATTTATTTAAGGAAGCTGAAGCCTTGAGTAACCAGTTAGCAGTAGCTATACACATTTTGTTGAGTGCTTACTATGTGCCAGACACCACCTTTTAAGTTAAATACTATTGTTATCCCCACTTTATGGATAAGAAAACTGAGATACAAAGAGATTTATTAACTTGCCCAAGAACATACACCTGGTAAGAGGCAGAGCCATGATTCAAAGCCAGACAGATAGCCCGGCTCCAGAGCCTGTGTTCTCAACTACTAAGATATACAACCTGGGGCCGGCCCCATGGCTTAGCGGTTGGGTGTGCGCGCTGCGCTACTGGCGGCCTGGGTTCGGATCCCAGCGCGCACCGAGGCACCACTTCTCCGGCCATGCTGAGGCCGTGTCCCACACACAGCAACTAGAAGGATGTGCAACTATCACATACAACTATCTACTGGGGCTTTGGGGAAAAAAAGGAGGAGGATTGGCAATAGATGTCAGCTCAGAGCCGGTCTTTCTCAGCAAAAAGAGGAGGATTGGCACGGATGTTAGCTCAGGGCTGATCTTCCTCACAAAAAAAAAAGATATAAAACCTGTGCTTTAGGATCAGGCTGGCAGTCCAGCCAGGAGACAGAAATCCAGGTATGAGGTTAAAAGGGTCTGGATATAGCTCTAGAAAGCATGGTTTAATACTACATTTTAATAGCTAAAACAATTTTAAGAGCCAAAACAAATCCAGCCAGGAGACAGAAATCCAGGTACGAGGTTAAAAAGATTTGGAGGGGCCAGCCCGGTGGTGCAAGCGGTTAAGTGTGCACGCTCCACTGCAGCCGCCTGGGGTTCCCCAGTTCCGAACCCCCAGGCGCGCACTGACACACCACTTGTCAAGCCATGCTGTGGCGGTGTCCCATATAAAGTGGAGCAAGATGGGCACAGATGTTAGCCCAGGCCAGTCTTCCTCAGCAAAAAGAGGAGGATTGGCAGATGTTAGCTCAGGGCCAATCTTCCTCACAAAAAAAAAAAAAAAGATTTGGATAAAGCTTCTGGAAAGTATGGTTTAATACCATATCAATTTTGATAGCCAAAATAAATTAAGCAAGTAATTTTTCTTTATAGCCTGCTATGTAGAACAAAATGCCTTTGATGTATTTTGGGCAAAATAACCTACTGCAGTAATCTAAGTTATTCTGTGATGGAGGCTGGAAAATTATACTTGTAAACCTATTTTTTTTTTATAATTTTATTTCTTTATTTATTTTTCCCCCAAAGCCCCAGTAGATGGTTGTATGTCATAGTTGCACATCCTTCTAGTTGCTGTATGTGGGACGCAGCCTCAGCACGGCCGGAGAAGCCGTGCGTCGGTGCGCGCCCGGGATCCGAACCCAGGCCGCCAGCAGCGGAGCGCGCGCACTTAACCGCTAAGCCACGGGGCCGGCCCTGCAAACCTATTAAGATCAGAAAACTAGAAGTGCTTTGTTCTTAAAAGTCAGTTTCATAGGAGCAGAAATTCACATCTGCTTAGGGAAAGCTAGAAGCACATTTGCATTTCTTTATTACATTTATTTATGGCAAGTGAAACTACAGCTGCAGGAAATAAAATAAAAACCTTTCAAAAAATAAAAAAAAATCAAATTAAAGAGATTGTAAGGTAACAGCCTCTCATTCCTACAGAGCAAAAGCTTCTCTCTTCATTCAGATCCTGCTCCACTGAGAACAATATTTTTTCCCATGCTCTCCTCCACAGTACCCTGTTTTCAGACAATTAGAGGCCCCATCCTCTAGGCAGTTCCTGAAGACTGAGGTGGCAGATTTGAAGTCTTTTCTCTGCTAAATTCCACACTGCAAGTACTTATTCTGGGTTGATCACTATAGAGAACTCTAAGAACCTCTCATGGGGAACTGGACAAATACAAGTTGGTAGAACAATACAAGGCAGTATGTCATATTAAGAGACAGCTGAATTCCCATGTGCAACAAACGCTAGAGAATTCAGAGGCGGAACAACTCAATGTAAGGCTGAAATGAAGTTTTCTAAGAAAAAGCACCTAAATAGCTCTTGATTTATTTTCTCTCCTCTGTCCCTCACTTCTTTGTTAATTCTGCCAAGTGCTCCTTCGTGAGGCACTTTCATCTATTTCTGCTACTCAGGTTGAGGTTCTCATCACCTTATCATTCTATTTTTATAGCCCTTTACAAAGAACATTTACCAATATTATACAATTTAATGTTTACAACAAGCATCCACATGGTTTACATAAGGAAATTTAGGTTCAATAACATCCTGTAACTTATCCAAGGCCATATAGCTTTTAACATGCTGCACCAGAACTCAAACTAAAGAGTTTATACTAAACTCTATGCTACTATGGTATATACTATAAGGCCTTATTAGAAAGCTTCTAATTTCTACCAATCCAAACTATCAGAATAATTTTTCTAAAATCGCTTTATATAGTCTCAAAACCTTCAACGGCTTTCTAGTCCTATTTCAGGCAATCCATGCCCTCCTCAATCTGATTATACCTGCTTGTCACTACAGGTCTCTCAGAGAACCATCCAGTCAACTCACTACCTGAGAAACAGCAGGCACCATCTGTGTACCTTTGCTCAAGGACATTCTTGTCTGGTAAGTCTTTCCTCTCTCTCTCCCAAAATAAGGTCCCAGCTCCACTCTCAGACAGGAGGTCTTCCCCTGGGGCCCTCACCCCCTTATCAACTATATCTCAGGGATCATTCTTGATCTCATTTGAACTTCTGTACAAAGTACACATTTGAATACACCAAATACTTTTATGTTTAATATTTTGGGTACCCCACGTCCTATACTCAGCTATATTGAGTACTTTCTGACAGTAGGATTCTTAATTTTTCCCTCCGCCATCACACATTCGTATTAGACACTATAAGTTACAGAGATCATTCACGCATATCATCTCACTTGATTCTCCCAAAAACCACAATATTTCAGATGAAGAAAGGGAAGCTTAGTGAGGTTAACTGACTTGCCAGTCTTCATACAGTGTGAAAGCAGCAGAGCTACTTCAAAGCCCAGATCTTACAATCCCCAAATCCAGGTTCTTTCATTAACACAACACCATATACTTTTCAGTAAGTATATGGCCTTAGCAGAATGCCCATGCTTAATGTTTGCTGCTGCTGATCCAAGCAGACGCAAGAGCAGTCAATGGGATAAGATGAGCACAGCCTGCAGGGTGCTCACCCAACAGGAAGGCAGGATTTATGTATGAGAATGACCATTAATTCCCAATAGTCTCACATTTCTTCGAGCAATTTATCATCCCAACCACCAGAACATGTTTCCGTCTCTTAAGAAGGGTTAAGAATGTGAGAACTACGTATTTCAAAACCAACGTCACCCAAAAAGAAAGCAAAAAGATCTAGATCTGAACCCCTCAATATGATCACATATTAATTCTTAAGCACCTACCATGTGTTAGATACAGGGAAGTCTAAAAGCTGTTTTCAACGGAAGTAAAAACTTCTATTTACTATATTCAAGACTCCATGCTTAACATTTCTCATCAAACTAGCCCAAGGCCCTACAGTGAGAGAACTACAAGGGACCTTAGCATACATTAAGGCTAAGTCTCTCATTTTACAGATGAGGAAACAGACATAAGGAGAACAAGCATATTTCAAGGTCACAGCTAATTACAGGCAGAACCAGTACTAGGACTCAGATCTCCATGCAACTGTTTCTTCCAAGATGCTATGCAAAGGGCAAGAAGCGCCAACCCAGGAGCAGAGTTTTCCTTTGGGCCCTTGTTGATAGAAATGCAGTTAAAGAACGGGCGGAGTGGCTAAGAGGCAAGGGTGAGCAGACAAGCTCATGAACCCGATTCACTAGTGCACTTGGTGGCAGGCAGAGGGGGAAAAAGACGGGGGGAGGGTGAAGAAGCCGAGAGGAAAAGAGAGAAATCTTAAAGGCTTCCTGTCAGTCCGGCAGGGGAAGTCAATGCTCAAATAAGTTCACTATTTTGGGTATCGTGATAAAATGCCTAGGAACTTCAGCAAGCAAAAGGCCAAAGACCACTTTGGAACCTGCAGCAGCATGCAAGTGTGGTGGTCGTGGTGGGGAGTTTGGGGACTACTGACTTCGAGCAGTAGTCCCTGCTGCTTTCATTCCTTCGGGCTTCAGTTTTCTCCGTCGGTGAAATGGACACATTCAACAGTGGCCCCAGCACCACCGAGGAAAAGCGAAAGCTGCACTGAAATGTGGGAACAATCGAACTATCCTAAGAAGCTATGGTGACCGGCGTTAAGGACCAGGAACACCTCCGAGAAGGAAAGAAGATCTAAAAAGGAGAGAGCCTGGGTTTGAGGTGTGGAGAGAGCAGGCTACAAGCGCCGTAGGGTTCCCATGGTGGGCCAGACGAGGACTCCCCCACGACATGCCGCAGAAGAAAACGAGGGCGGGGATGGGAAGGTGGGTGGGCTCGCCGCCTCCTGGGCCTCCCCAGGCCTAGACTGTCCCCAAAAACCGGCTCCTCACCTTATCCAACAACCCGCTGCGGCTACTGCCTGTCCCGCAGCTGGGGCCACCGCCAGCCCCACTACTGCCTCCGCCACCTCCAGTTCTCCCGCCCTGTGCAGCCGCCGCCGCCATCTTGTCTGCCTCTGCGTCTCCCCCCTCCTACTTGTCCGAACCCGATTGGCTGAAGCTGACGGCGTGAAGCGCCGCGCGGAGTCCATCGGGATCCGTAGTTCGAGGTTGGCTGACGCGACGTTGCCTGCGGAAGTGGCCGCGGGGCTTGCCGGGACTTGTAGTAGTTAGAAGCTCCGGCCGCCGGTTGCCGCCTACACGGCAGCCACCGCGTCGCGGTTACCAAGGGGTGGAGAAGGCAGTGGCAGGCGCCACCGTGGAGCGGCCCCGAGATCCTCAGGAGGCTCGCAGGCGCGCATCCCGCCTGATCGGGACGTCTGCCCCGCGGACGCCTCGGAGGCGGAAGCGACGCCGGAGGCAGGTGTGGCTGGAAACTTACTTTGCCTGAGGGGTTAGAGAGTCTCCCCCACCTCAGATCTAGGTTTTCCAAAGGGGCAGGAGGAGCTCGTCTTTCCTCCTTTTCTAGCCCTGTTACAACACTTACCGGTTATTCTCTCTGGTAGCTGTCATCTTAGCTGTTAGTAATGTTTTCGTGTTAGAGAAAACTCACGTTCACTGAGTGCCTGCTGTCTGCCAGGCGGTGTCCTATGTGCATTTACGTCCATCCTCTCATTTAGTCCCCTAACAGCCCCGTCAGAAGAGGAAACTAAGGAACTTACCCCAAGCCAGACAGCATGTATCAGAACCTGCTTTAGAAGCCGGAGTTTTTTTGACATCAAAACCCGTGGTATGCTTCCTCTGCCACTCTGCTTTTACAGTTTTAGGATGAAATAGTATTCTAGATTTTTACTAATTTTTTTCCACAAATATTTATTGAGCACCAGCATTGCTCAGAACTGTACTAAGGGATACTGGGGGATCAAGACAGACCTGTTGCCCACTGTCGTGGAACTCCTACCGTAGGGACCTAGAGTTAGCACGTAACAGGATTTTATTATACTGTGATCTATTACATTGCATCACTTGTTTATCCCCATGAATCCTTCATAAGTGTCCAAATGATTGAACAAATATTTCTTGAGTGCTTACTATGTAAGGTCATTGTTCTGTTCACTGGGGATATATCCCTGAATAACAGGCAAAATACTTGTCTTGGTGAAGCTAACATTCATATGATAATAATTATCACTAAATAATATGAGATTTCTTCACCTCTGTGCTTTTCGCTGTTTATCTTTTATAACTTCTCATTTTTCAAGACCCAGCTCTAATGTCACCTGCAATCTGAAGCCTTCCCTGATCCTTACCTCGTTCTTCTCAGACAGAATGAACAGCTCCATGGTGTTGTGTTCATGATTCAGTTTAGTTTGGTGAACACTCATTGAACCCCTTCAATGAGTAAGACCCTGTATGAGGTGCTGGAGATAGATATAGGTAGGACCCAGGCCTGGCCTTGCTGGGGCTCACAGCCTGGGGTTGTGGGTGTGAGGAGTCGGGAAAAGACAGTAAGCAGGCTGTTAAAGTACAGTGTGGCAGTGTCTCTATTAAGAGGTGGACCTGCGATGGTAGCAGAGAAGGGTCAAACTGAGGAGGGGAGATAGAGGAAAACTACCTGTATGAGCTAGGCAAAGAAGAGGGGCCGAAGCATGATAGGCCAAAGGAATGGAACAAGCAAATGTATGCAGATGAGAATTACTGTGTGTGTATGTGTTAGAGCTGAGAGGCACTGCAGTTAGATTGAGATTAGCTGTTTCAAGTTCAAGATAGAGACCAGAGGTAGCTGAAGCCAACCAGGCAGGCAGCCTCTAGTCTGGAACTTGGCCTTGTTTCTTTCCACCATGCAGATAAAGTTAATACTTCTCTAGGGTTACTTTCTAGACAGTGTAACCTGGGGGTTATTTGCTCTTCCTAGCCCATTAGTTGTAAATCCACACCTTCTCACCTAGGATTCCTCATAGAGAACTGGAATTTCTGTGATTAGTTGTGTCTTGGTCTGTATGCCCCCCATCAGTTTGAGTCTGATTCAGCCTTTGTGTTATATGCATAGCAAATATCTTTTCCCAGATTGTTTCTTATCTTTCAACTTTGTCTTTGCTACTTTTACCATACATAAATTTATTTTGTGTAAATGATCATAGAAACGATCCTTTCTTTTCTGATTTATGATTTGCACATCTTATTTAAGTGCTCTAGTCCCACCCCATTGTCATAAAATTGCTCTTCTGTTCCACCTTCCCATCTATGTCTCTGTCTCTATCTCTACATCTACATCTATCTGTTTCTGGGATCGTTAGTCCTGTGGTATTTTTCTAGGCCCCAGGTGAGACACATTTTGCAGCAGAAGAGTCACAGTAGGATATAATTAATGAGAATGTTCAAGAGCTCTGAATGGCAAGCTAAGAAGGAGTGTAATATGTATTTTACAGGTGAAGAAACAAACAAAAAAAGAAGTCAAGGGGCCTTTCCCAAGGCCAAATATCAAGTAAGTACTGTGCAAACCAGAAGCAAGTTCCCCATACTCCGTAAGTTACTGGAGCTTTCTCCAACGGTCATCGTCTCTAACATCTCCCAGCCAGCTATTTACTCATTCATTCATTCACCTATCTAGCAGATAGGTGTGGTTGGTCACAAGGCAGATTTCCTGAAAGACAGAGTGACTCAGTGACTATTTATCTTTCCCCGTCCATCCATCTATCCATTCATCTTCCCCAACACATTTTTAGTGAGTTCTAAGCTCTATGCTATGCTCTGGGATTACATAGGTGAGTAAGATATCATATGCCCCATGGCAGGTGGGAAGTTGGTAAGGGAGCAAACAATTTTAATAAAGTGATAAGTACTATACCAGGAGAAGTAGGGAGTGTCATGGGAACACATAGGAGGGGCCTCCAACCCTTTTCAGGGTGGTTAGGGATCAGGAAATTCACAGTGCCCTGTGTTGGACCAAAGGAGATAGCAACATCACACATTAATTTCATAGATAGTTATGGAATCTGTTATGTGCCAGGTGCTGTGTTAAGTGCTGGGAATAAAGAGCTGAACACCATAGATGCTGCCCTTCCTCTGGAGGAGCTTAGAGTCTAATTAGGGAGATCAGAAATATGTATAAAAACCCCTGGCCCTGGGAGTACCATTGTATCCTTTCTTTGGCTCACATGTTTATTGGGTGTTTCCTATGAGCATTCCAAGAGTGGAAGAAGAGATAGTGAATTGGACGTGTTTCCAGACTTCGAGGTTCATAGACCATTGAAGGAGCCCCCACATGATTGTTAGTAATTTTATGAGGTAGAAGGGGCCCCAGCCATGAAAGAGATAAAGAGGAAATACTCCAAGATTTAGCCAAAGCAGCAATTATTTCCCTCTGGGAGGCTCAGTGATAGCTTTGTGGAAGGGGTGGCATCTGGACTGGGTCTAGAAAGAAGCTTTTTTCTATTTATTTATTCTTAATCCTTAGAACAATTCTCGGAGGCACGGGTTTTTATCCTCATTTTCTATGTGAGAAATCTGAGGCATGAAGAAGTAAAATGGTTTGCCCAAGGTTACTCAGCTTAGTGGTAGAAACTAGACTCAAATTTAAGCCTCTTGTCTCCAAAATTGTTCCCCTTCCTACTGCACCGCTCTGCTTTTCGTATTTGTCACTTCCAAGAAACACCTGATCCCAGCTTTCCACTCTACTCCTTCCTTTTACTGAATCTCTTCCCAGATCCTCCATCTCAGCATCCCACATGGCCTCCCTTCCCTTGTCCAGGGGCTTACAGGCTCCCAAACCTCTGCTACCCCAAGTGGTTTGAAGCTGTCCCAAAGCAGTTTTGGGAATGGCTGGGTCCCTTTAAAGAAAAATCTCAAATCTCTAAGAGCTCAAGGTTTAAGAAATTTTGATCTTTGATGAGAGATTTATTCCTAAAGGAAGTGACATTTGACCTGAATCTTAAAGCATGAGATCAACCAGATGAACAAGATGGAGAAGGCTCTTTTAGGCCAGAGGAGCCCCAAGAACAGAGGCAGGGAAGACTGAATGTGGGTGGGATGTTTTGGGAATAGAAAATGAATCTGTGAGCCTGACGGGCAGGGCTAACTGGAGCTGGAGAGGTTAGGACAGAGGACTCCAGGGCCTTACGACCAGGCTCAAGCGTTTGGCCTTCATGCTCAGTGGAAATCCAGTCAGAAGCCTGTGGCAGTATTTTAGGTGGGAGATGATGAAAGAGCAGTGACAGACAGAGAAAAGTAGTGCATTGGAACAGTATTTCTGAGCTGGAATTGTCATGACTCAGTGACCAGTGGATTTAATGGAATCCAGTTTCACCTAGCATTATTTTTGTTAGACCTCCTTCTAAAGCACAGCTTGAGTCATGGCTGTCCCCAGCTCAGATATCGTCCATGGCTCTCAGTTACCGACGAGGTAAAGCCTGAGCTCCCAGCCTGGCACTGAAGGCCCTTCAGGAGCAGGCACCATCCTTCCTGTCCAGCCTTAGTGTCCAAGACACAAACACACGTCTTCCCCTTCCTGGGTCAGGTTGTTTCTTTACTGTGCGAGGCATGCCCACCACCATGCCCTTGGTCCTGTGGCCTTTTCTGTTTGGCATGTTGATCCTTCTCTATCAGCGAACTCAATTCATCCCTCAAATCCTATTTATCCAGTTCAAGTCTCATTATTTGCACATCATCTTGCCTAAAATGTGAGCCCCTCTTCTCTGAACTCGGTGAAAACAAAGACCATTTCTAGCGAGCACTTATTATGTACCAGGCACTGCCTTTCTAACTTGATCATCTCACCTGTCTATTAAGGTAGGAGTTATTACCCCCATTTTACAGGTGAGGAAACTGAGGCTCAGACAAGTAGAGTAACTTTTCCAGTCATAGAGCAAGGAAAGAAAGAGCCAGGATTCAAACTAGGTCCGCCTGAGCCCAAAAGTGATGCTTTTTCTAGTGTTCCACTGAGTTAGGATTGATTGAAATGAAAAAGCCAGGGCCTTGTCTTCCTCTTCATCTAAAGGGCCAGCCCATTTCTGAAGCAGGGCAGTGGGCCTCTAGGGCCGCAGGGATGGGGCGTGTGGTGGTCCTGGAGGGTCACAAGCTGCCCTGGGGTGAGAGAGCAATGCTGCATCTTCTCACTCTCTTCTTCCTCACTTTTCCTTGCTTGGCTCTCAGGAAGATGGCCTCCTCAGGAATCTACAAGCTGGATGATGGGAATCCTTACCTGAACAACTGCTTTCCAGCCAAAAATCTGCTTCGCATGCCAGAGGAAGGTCAGGTGACTTCTCAAATGGGTACCTTTGCCTCTAAAGCTCCTGCTTTAGAATGTCTCATATCCGTTTATTCCTCTCCAGCCTCTTCACTACTGTTCCCTGCCCCACCAAATCCCATCCCTTCCAGTCCATCTTCCCCCAGCAGCCCCAGGGAGCCTTCTAAAGTACATATCTAACCATAGTGTTCCCTTCTGTTCAGTGACTTCTCACTGCTGGCTCCTTTACCTGCTGTTCTATGTTGAGTCGAACCACCCTGTATCCTTTGCTACAACCCCATTCCTTTATTTATGCCCTATTCTGTAGTGCTCTTTTTTATTTGCCCAGAATGTTCCAGCCCTCATTCCAGTTATCCAAACTCTTCCCATCCCACAAAGCCCAGCTCTTCTCCCACTTCTTCCAATAAGCTGGGTCCAGCTACTCAGCCCTCAGTACCTGTCCCCTCTTGGGAACCATCTTCCTTTCTGTGTTTCTTATTTGATGAATAATCATATTCTGCCAAGCTCCTAAATAAAATGGCTTAAACTTGACTCTGCTAAGTAGTTTTTCAAACATTTATCCAGTTAACAACTCCCCTGGGGCAGGGACTCCTCATAACACTGAGCAGAGCCCTCTAGATGGAACACTGTTGAGAAGTCTGGGTTCAGTGGTTTGGATTTGTTGCTTTGAAGGGTATAGCAAGGCAGAAGTACCCCTTGTTTACTCTAGATGAAGTGGCTTGCTGGCCACTCTGTACATGCAGTATTGGAAGAAACTTCTCCTCCAGTCTGTCCTCCCACTTCTTTAGGTGATTTCATTTTTCATATAGAGACCTACCTGTTTAAAACCCCTCCATATGGAGCTCTCAGTGTGGACTCGTAATTTCACACCCACACCCCCTCACACACACACAGATGGACAGATAAATGAACGTAGCTGTGTGTATCTGCATGTGTTGGTATACGTACGTATATTTCCTAGTCCACTGAAAGCAGTGACACCACAATCTCGAAGAGCATACCTGGCACCTAGATCTTGGTTTCTAAATACCATTCTCCAACAAAAGGAGCCAGGACTGCTCAGAGAAAAAGTTGTTTACAGGCCTGGGGCAGAAAAAATACAAATTGAGCCTGGAACATTGTATGGTGCCAAAAAGTAAAGAAGTGCTCAGAAAAATGATGAGGGTATATCAAAAGGACATAGGAGCCAACTTGAAGGAGCTCCCAATGGCCAAAGCTGGGACAGTCTGAGTCAAAAAGTAAATAAAGGTAGAATTGGGTTGTAAAGCATAGACTAAATAAATATCCATGAGCCCATACTGATATAAATAAATATTTGAATACATAAATTTAAGTTGGGGAGAAGGAACAGCTCTTCCTTATAGTAGAATTCCAGTTAATAAATGTAGAAGGAATGAGGGAAACAGAAAATCACTATTAAAACATCACAATAATAATTTTTACAGATGAGAAACTTCTTCTGATGCTATATCAGTCAGCGCTCCTCAGAGAAATAGAATCAATAGGATATCTATGTATATATCCTACTAGTTCTGTTTCCATATACATTTATGCGTGTATGTATATATATAGTCACATGTCGCTTAATGGTGCGGATATATTCTGAGATATGCGTTGTTAGGTGATTTCATCATTGTGCGAACATCATAGAGTGTACTTGCACAGGTCTGGATGGTATGGCCTACTACACACCTAGGCTATATAGTACTAATCTTATGGGACCACTGTCGTATATGCAGTCTGTCATTGACCAAAACATCATTATGCAGCACATGACTGTATATAGACACACACACATATATATATGTTATATATTTCAAGAAATCGGCTTATGAAATGATAGGGGCTGGCAAATCTGAGATGTAGGGCAGGCAGGCTGAAAACTCAGAGAAGAGCTGATGCTACAGTCTTAAGGTTAAATTTTGCTTTTAAGGTCTTTCGACTGATTGTGATTGTGATTGTGATAATGCGGTTATCCACACGTTATTAAGGATAGTCTCCTTTACTTAAAGTCAACTAACTGTAGATGTTAGCCACATCTACAAAATACCTTTACAGCAACACCTAGATTCATGTTTGATTGAATAACTGCTTACCATATCTTAGCCAAGGTGACAGATAAAGTCAGCCATCACAGATGCTAGAATTAATGGGTCAAAGTATGACGAGAAACAGGATATTTGCATCGTCTCAAGATATCTTTATTAATTACAAAGGGAAAAATAGTAACTTCTCAGTAGAGAAACTAGGCCGACACCACCTTAACCGAGTGATCAAAATTAACATCACCAGTGGGCCGGCCTGGTGGCGTAGTGGTTAGGTTCGTGCACTCCACTTTGGGGGACAGGGTTCACAGCTTCGGATCCCAGGTGCAGACCAGTGCACTGCTTATCAAGCCATGCTGTGGCAGGCGTCCAACATATAAAGTAGAGGAAGATGGGCATGGATGTTAGCCCAGGGCCAGTCTTTCTCAGGAAAAAGAGGAGGATTGGCAACTGATGTTAGCTCAGGGCTAATCTTCCTCACCAAAATAAAAAAAAAAAAAAGACATCACCAGTAATAAGACATATTGACATCATGACCCTCTGATATGATGCTCTGAGAAGGGCATAGCATCACTTCTGTGGTAGTTTTGCCGAAGTAGAAAGCCTTAATCTAATTATTGGAAGCATCACACAAATTCAGATTGAGGGACGTTTTACAAAATAATTGACTAGTGGTCTTCAAAAGTGTCAGGATCACACAAGAACTGTCACAGATTGGGGGAGACTAAGGAGGCATGACAACTAAATGAAATATGAGATCCTGGATTGAGTACTGGAACAGAAAGAGGACATTAGTGAGAAAACTGGCAAAATTCAAAGAAGGGCTGTAGATTAATGACTAATATTGTACCAGTGTTAATTTCTTGGTTTCAATCCTTGTATTATGATTATATACGATGTTAACATTAGGGAAACTGAGTGAAAGCTATACAGGAACTCTGTACAATTTTTACAGCTTTTCTGGAAGTCTAATATTATCTCAAAATGAAAAAGTATGGGAAAAAAAAATAAACCTTCCCATGGATACTCTTCCTGCTGAAAGCTTATCCCATTAAAACCCGAAATCCTAATTCTGGTCCTCAATACCTTTTCTGATCTGATTCTGCTGATCTCCCCAGCCTTATCTCTTTGCTCTCATGTTCATCTCCTGACACTCTGGGCCTTCCTTCCTGGCCGTGTTGGGGTTTTGGCACCAACTCAGTCCAGAGTCTCCTGGAGTGAGGGCTATTGGGATAGGACAAAGGTCCATGCCCCAGCTGGGGGCAGCCGTGGGAAATGGAGTGGGAATGGGAACTGGCTCGTATCAGACAGACACAGGAGCTGCATCCAAGAAGGATTGGCAGCAGTGGTCAGGTAAGCCAGGGCAAGCCCCTGAGGCAGGGATAGTGGGCTATGCGGGCAGGGAGCCAGCAGTCAGAGGCACCACGCTGGTTCCCACAGCTCTGTGCTGTTCTTCTGCATGGTCCCAATCTTTCATACCTCTGGGTACTTCTTGTGCTCTTCCCTCTGCCCAGGCTGCCTGGTTTTTCCATCCCCACCTAATCAGCTTCCAACTTACTAGATTTAGCTCATGCCCTAGCCTGGTAGCTCCCCTCTGGGCTTCCACAGGACCACTTACATTGTTGAGCTCCTTTGAGTCAGGGCCTCTGTCTCATTCTTCTCCATAACCCAGCTCCCAGCACAAAGTAGATGCTCAGAAAAGTTCTGAATGGATGATTATAGGTGGGGAGCTGTGGCTCAGAGTTTGTCCAGCCATTCATTCAGCAACACTCACAGTGTGGTAAGCTCTGTGAGGCCTTGGAAATATTGAAATGAATGAATCAGACAAAGTCTGTGTTCTTCCACCCTAGAGGGCAAGACAGACAATAAACAAGTGAACAAATAAAATAATTACAGACAATTGCAATTACAATTGCAAAAATAATTGCAATGAATGCCTTATAGTAAGCAAACTGCTGATGAAGGAGAGAATAGATTCTAAACTGTTGTCGTGATTTTTGTTAGGTAGGCTTACTAGTAAACCTCATATTCTTTTTGCTTACATACATTTTCTAGTTCTTTCTACAGTGAACCTGTATTACTGGGTTTTTTTTTAATGCCAACTGTCCTATCATTTTCTTATCCTGAGCTCCGAATATAACCTTTCCCCTATAATGATGGAGTCCAGAGTAAGGTCTGGGAAAATGGAGCCTGTTGAGTTAATGTCACACATTGGACTTTCCCCAAGAGATGACAAATGGGGCAGTGGGGTGCAGGTAACTAGTTGGCACAGGAATAAATGATCACCTCTGCTGAGGGGAGTCGGGGAAGGCTTCACAGAACAGGAAGCACTTCATCGGGAGTCTTGAAGGAGCAATTAGAGTTTGGAGGCAAAAATGTGGAGGAAGGAATTAGGCAAGCCATTCCACCTCTTTGAGTCTTAGCCTTTTCATCTGTAAAATGGGGGCAGTAACATGTCTTCACTGGGTTTTGGGGCCAATTAAATGAGATAGGTAGGTAGATACCCCCACCCCCAGCAGCAGCACAGTATCTGGTGCATTTTAGGTAATGAGGAGCTGTTTTTGGTTTTAGTGTCCTAGATAAACATTCTGTAAGTGCACTAGTTGTAGCTTTGGAGGAGTTCACTCCTTCTCACTGTTCTGATCTTCTCAACAGGCCGAGGATACTGGTTAGTGGCTCGGAAATGTAACCTCAAGAGGAGGCCCAAGGGTGTGGTTGAGGCACCAGCAGAAGGTCAGGAAAGCCAGAAGAAGGTTTCTTTAGAGGTTGGAGGGAAGAAAGGGTCTCGACGGGAAAACCAAGTGGACATTCCTGGACGTGTACTGGACCGGGCTTTTCTGGTGAGAGTCAATGCATCCTGGATGGCTGGCAGCATCAGCAGATGACTGTCTTGGTGGAGGGCAAGGACTCACCCTGCTCCACTCTGGTACAACCATTCCAAGCCCACCCCAAACTATTAGAGTGATCTTGGCAAATTGAGTACAGACAGGGTGATGAAGGGACCTGAAGCTTTCTTGACATGTAAAGCTTTCCTTACATCCACCTCATGAGTAGGTATTGTCATCCCTATGATGTTGTTGCTATTGTGCAGATGGGAAAACTGATGTAATTTGCCTTGGCCAAGGTCCCACAGCTAGGAATTAGAACTCTGGTCTACTCAGGATTAAAACTACTCAGGATTAGAACTCGGGTCTACTGACTCCAAAGCCTGTGCCTTTACATTATATCAGGTGGAAACTCTTCATTAAGTTGGAGAGGCAAAGGAGTAGGTCGGGGGGAACAGTGAATTGAAAATCCCATTCCAGCACCTAGTAGGGTATACAGATTCCTGTTCTGCTCTGATGAGATCTCTCCACGAGCGAGGGGACTGGGGAGGTCCTACACTCCATGACCTTTGTCCTTTTGGTTTAGTGTCTGGCTGAAGGCCAGGGAAGCTGACCAGATATGACCCAGTGCCTGGGGCAGGCTTTACGAAGAGGACTGGGGTGGCTGTGTTGGAGACCAGCCAGGTAATTTCACATCTGCTCTGTGCAACGCCTCAGTGGCTTTGCAAAGAAAGACACGTTTTGCAAACCAATATTAATGTGCGGTCCAGTTCTCATAGCTCCCTAAGAAGGACTCTCTGGCAGCCTATTTTGTTCCCAAGCTCTGCTTATGGTTCCCAAGAGATGGGTTTCTGCACAGATCAGATGTTGAAAGAGAGCTCTGAGGAGGCAGCTGGTTGCATCTCACCTCAAGGTGAGTAGTGTAAGCTTTCTGCAGAGTCCCGTGGAATTTCTTTCATTATTATGTCCACTTATCACTGGGGGTGAGGAGGGCTGAAACAACAGTATTGAGGAGGGGCCGAAACACTTCCCACAATGATCTTCTTTTTCTCTTTGTTTCCAACAACATGTACATTCCCACATTAATCGAGATGGCTTGTTACCCCTGTTGCCACTTTGGATAGCAGAAGCCACAAGGATATTTTTCTAAGTAATGGGTTACTCGCCCGCCATTGAATAGTTCCACTTGATGTTTCACTGGCACCTCATGGTGACCTCTGAACCAATTGCCTCACTCCAGGTCCCAAAACATACCTCTTTTCTAGTGTTTACTATACTGTCTCTATGATGGCACTGTTATCTACCCAGTCACCAAGCCAGTAACCTGGGGTTATCCTTGATCCTTGCCTCTCCCTCACTGCCCTCACACCCACCATTACCAAGCTTGGGCACTTTTATTAAATAGTTGTAAAATCTGTATTCTTCTCCTCATCTCCACTGCCACCACCCTAATCTGGGCCACCATCATCTTTTATTAGACTAATTCAATAACTTCCTAACTAGTTTGAACCAGCTAGAATGCTTTTATTTCACATAAAAGGAAGCCAGAGGCATTGTTATTCCAGAGTAGGTTAATTTACTGGTTTAATGACATCTTCCAAGGCCCAGGTTCCTCCATCTTTCTGCTCTTATATCCTCAACATATTAACTTGTCCTCTTGGGCTGATTGCCTTCATGATCCCAAGATGGCTGCAGCAACTCCAGTCATCACATATAAAGGATAACATCCAGTGGTAGAAAAAGGATTGTCACTGTCTTATATTTATTTTTAAAAGTAAGAAAAAGCTTCCCAGAACTGGCCTTCCACCGCCAGCAGCCAGTGTCTCATTGGCCAGACCTGTATCACATGTCTCAACAATCACTGGTTAGGGGAACATGACCTCCATTACTGGATTAGATGAGTCAAGACTTATCCCTTGGAGCTGGGGCTTAAAGGACACATCCACTTGGAGAAATGTGGGTGACACTGGGGGGTCTTGAACAAGGAAGAGGTAGAGAAGTGGCTGTAGGGAAGGTAATTAATGATGTCTGGTATATTGGTCTCTTCCCTCCCTCTTCTGTCTTCTCGTCCTTTCTGTGTGTATCAGACATAGCACTTTTTATAAAAATTGCTGTCAGCCCTCTGCCAAAAAGCCTCTGACAGCTTTCCATTGACTGTAGGATAAAATCCACACCTCTCTACAGAGCTGGCATGGACCCGAATGATCTAATGACTGCCTCCCTAGCTTATCTTGTTGATTTTCATCCTCTCAAAAGCACCTTGCTTTTTCCTGCCTTTATAACTTTCATAGCCTCTGCCACCCACTTTCATGACCAACTCCTGCTTGGCTCTTAGGTCTCAGATGAAATGTTACTTCCTCAAGTAGATATTTTCTCACTTCCAGACTGAGGTTAGGCCCTCCTGTTGTTTTCTCCCATAGCATCTTGAATTTCTCCTTTAAAATATTTATCACATTTAGAAATACTTGCTTGCTACTTGGCTTCCATGCATTTGTAAGTTCTGTGAAGGCAGGGAATATTTCTGCTTTTACTTCATTGTCATCCCAATGCCTAGTTCCGTAGCTAAACATAGTAGATACCATAAATAAAGGATTAACAGAAACAAGGAATGCGGTTTGGTTAAACAGAAATAGAAGCTTCAAAGCTGAGGTTTCCGTCTAACTTTTTAATTATGAGGGGCAACATATGGTAGTCAAAAGAGCACAGAATTTAGTGATTATAGATTTGAATTCAAATCACAGATCTATCACTTACTAGCTGTGGGACCTTACGCAAGGCACTTTCTCTCTCTTAGCTTTGTTTTTCTCGTTTAAAAAGGGAGATAGTCATACTGTGTCAAAGGGTTTAGTTAGGATTAGTGGAAAGTTTGTTGACATGTTTAGCACAATACATGGCCCAAAGTAGTGCTTAGTAAATATTTGGTGAATGGATGCATGAATGAATGAATAAATGAATGAATGAACAAGCAAACAAATTATCACAAATGTATGAGATTGGTAAAGCCCCAGAAATAGAGATTTTTTTTTAAGAGCCAGGTAGAGGAAGTGGGGGGCCAGAAAAGACAGAGAGGGAACAGAGAGGAAGGAATCCTCCTAAGACCCCCATAAAGTCAACGTTACTGGCCCCATCTTACAGATGGGGAACAGGTGGGAGAGCCGAGATGCGAGCTCGGTTCCGAGCACCTCCAAAGCCCGTGCTTTTTCCACTGTACCAGGCCGCCTTCCTCGACAGGGAGTCATCTGTGGTCTTGGCCAGTTATATCCTTTGCTGGGGCCTTGAGAGCTGACTCTCTGCCCTGTGTTCTAGCTGAAGCACCACTGTGTGAGGAAGCCATCGGACCTGTGCAGCGTTAATGTCAGCGGCCTGAAGTTCTCCAAGGTAAGGCCAGCCAGCAGAGATGTGATAGGGTGAGCCAGACCTGAGGTGGCTCCTGGCTGTTGTCCAGTGTACTTCCAGAGTCCCTGGGGACTGAGAATCTGCTCGCAAGGGAGGGAGAGGTCAGACAACAACTCACTGGGTGGAAACAACTTTCAAGCACAATCTTTTGCTGTACATTTGGTATTGCCATTGTCCCATGTGAGGTGAATTAAAGGAAATAGCCTTATGGAAGTGGGTTTGACTTTGCCGTCGAATTTTATTGGGGCATGATTCTATATGTGCCTCTGAGTTCCCATCAGAAAGCCTGCAGGTGAAATTTCTCTCAGGTTTCAGTGCCAGGAGTGGTAATGGTTCTCTCAAGATGCGAGTTTTTTCTTAGCTTATAGACACTGTGACTCATATAATGAGTCATGTTGCTTTCTTTGCATTGGCTAATAGGTAGCTCGGAGCCAAATTTGTGTCTCATCATTAGCCAATGTATATACAGGATATTATGGCATATATTTTTGGTTTGTAGGCCTTCCATGGCATGTGAAGAGAGATAGCTTGTATTATACTATACAGCAATTAAAATGAATGAACTAGAGCTACATGTATCAACATAAGTAAATCTCAAAAGATCTGTGTGTATCAACACAAGTAAATCTCAGAAACATAGTGTTGAGTGAAAAAGTCAGGTTGCAGAATGATATCTACAGTATGATTGCATTTGATATAAAGTTTTAAAACATGTAAATAGAAATACTCTATATGCTTTATGGATACACATATATGTAATATAAGTATAAACAGGTATAGGAGTGACTACTCACTGGTTCAGGATAGCTGTTACCTGTGGGCAAGAGGGAGAAGAATGTGACTGGAGAGGGATGTGGGGGGCGGGGCGCGTGGTCAACTCTCTGTAATGTTTTATTTTTTTAAAGAAATTTGAAGCAAAGACAGCAAAATATTCAGGTTTATTGAAGCTGGATAGTGGTTACGTGGGTCTTCAGAATCTCATTCATGGTACTTTTCTATACATTTGAAATATTTCATAACAGAATAAAAGAAGCAGAAAAGCCCTTCCAGCCCTCAACAAGTGCTGCTCTTGTGCTGAGGGTGTGTCTTACCCCATTAGGGCTTCTCTCCTTCTGACAGCAGCTCTGGAGCTTTGGCAAGGCCTCCAGGCAGGGAACTAATCTTATGTTCTTTCAACTGCCTTCCCACAGGCTAAGGAAAAGGACTTCAAGCATTTTCATTCTGTGATTTACGTCAATGCCTCAGAAAACCTCCTGCCTCTAGGTAAGCTTTTTCTTCCTGAAAATCACCTTCTGCCTCTTGGCTGGCACAGCCAGTCACTCGTGTTAGAACTTGCCTGTCAGTCTATCCCTGACTGGCCACGCATCTCTTTTTTGGAGTGCAGTAAGCTAGGTGCTGGAGAACACACAGACCTGGATTCCAGCCCAGAGCTGGCACTACCTACTTAAAAGATTTCTCTGAGCTGCTGCTTCTCTATCTGTAGATGGAGAAAATTCCCTTCCTTTCTGCCTTCCCAAGTCAGGTTGCCTTATAGGCTCAGGTGAGATAGATGTGTAAAAATGTTTTTAAGCCCGGAAGAGCTACTATAGGAGCAAAAAGGTTCTTGTTTATTCAGCAAATCCACAGCACCCCCTGCTGGGTGTCGGGACTGTGTGAATCCTTGGCTTTTAGAAATGAATGCATCCAGTTCCTGTTCTGGTGAGCTCATAGTTTGGTGGGAGAGATGGGCTCAGACACAGACAGTTCTGGCAGGATGCAGTAAGTGCAATGATAGAGGGAATCAGAAAATGCTATGCAAGCATATAAGTGGGACTTCAGCCCAGGCCAGAGTGTCAGGAGAAACTTCTGAGAAGAGGGGCTCCTGATCTGAGACCTAAAGAATGAATAGGAGTGACTCAGGAACTAGAGGGTAAGAAGGCATTTCAGGCCAACAGAGTAGATGTGGGATGGCAGTGCCTGATCAGGGCCCCTGAAGAGGCTTTGTTGTTAGCAAACAATGCAGATAGGGGAGAATGGAGACTAGAAAGTTTGGTCGGGAATAGATTATCAAGGGCCCTGAGTGACTTGGACTTAAACCTACAGGCAAAAGAGAGCCTTCGAAAGCTTTTAAATAGAGAGGCTCAGTGGTGGCTATGAGGAGGGTGGCTTATAAGGAAGAAGATGGAGGTCAGGAAACCTGGGAGACAGTTTCATTTTTCCAGGGGAGGGGAGGGAAGGAGAGATGAGGCCTAAACCAGGGCTGTGGCAGCAGAGGTGAAGGGGATTGAGAGAGAGAGATTCAGGAGGAGGTAGAAATAACAGGACTTGGTTTCTAATGGGCGTATGGAGAGAGGGAAGAGCCAGGGGGATTCACAGAGAGCACTAGAGGAGAGGCAGGTTTGGGGAGAAATAAGATGAGTTCAGTTTTGAATGTGTTCAGATTAAGAGGTATTTTTAAAGAAGCATGTTAACAGAGTCCCTGCCCTTCAGGAAACAGTGTTGTCTGCAGGAACATGGGCTTGAAGTACAAAGGCAACAGGCATGTAAAAAGATACTCAACTTCACTAATAATTAAAACAGCATCAAAATACTATTTTCTGCCTATCAAATATTGGCAAAAATGAGAAGGACTGGTGACAGCCAGCATTAGTGGGGAAGCGGATACCCTCATATTCAACTGGCAGAAGTGTAATAAATTGGAGCAATATCTTTGGAAGGCGGTTTGACAATGTCTCTTAAAATAGTCATCACCTTTAATCTAGTAGTTCTACTTCCAGGAATTTATTCTACAGAAACATGCTTGTACAAGAATGTTCATTGGAAACATCCTGAAATATCTACCAAGCAGTCTTTTCATGAGGCTCTACTGAACATTCTAACTCAGAAAACCACCAGAGGCCACACTGACACCAGGTTTACTTAGAAGGCTCTGAGTAATTCCACACAGTGTGCCAGCAGCACGGCATCTGCAATTCCTCTTCAGTGGAGTCCTCACAGCAGTTGATGGAGCAGTCCATGCAGCCGTCCATGAACCATTCTCTGTGGCGCCCAGCTCAAGGCCAAGGCAACGAGGCTCTCATGGGGTAGATGCAGGAGCCACTCTGGCTTAGAAACCTCCTTCCCCACAGGAGCAAGTAGCCATTGTAACCCTTGATAGACATAGCTCCTAGAGTTTCTGCAAAGGACGTGTCCAATTATAGGAGTCAGCACACACAGGGAAGCCCAAAGTTATGGTGCCCCCTTCAGATGTTTGTAGTTCATTTGTACTTTCTCCTAGGCCAGATGTGACTTACCAATCTGGGGTCATTTTTACCATAGCAATACTGCCTAGTAACACAGTTGCCATACTGTTTGTTTCAGATTACCAGGGAAACAGAGCTAGATAGTTAACCTGAGGTTCAGTTCTCAGCAGAAGGGAAAAAGTGTTCTTATCTTTTATCCAAATAGTCTAAAGACTATCAGTAGGGGAATGGTTAAATAAACCAGGGTATGTCTATACCATAGAATGTAACTCAGACATTATGCAGATCTATATGTTTTGACGTGGAGCAATCTTTAAGTCATGTTGTTAAGGGAAAAAAAGCAAGTCACAGCACAATGTGTATGGTATGATTCCATTTTTGTCAAAGGTGTGTGAGTGCTTCAGGATGCACATGAGAAAAAGTCTAGAGTATCATACATGAAACTTTCAATAGTTATCTCTGGGTGTTAAGATTAAAGGGAACTTTTATTTTTCTGTGTTTTTTGACTTTTTTTGGTGGGTATGTTTTACTTTTATAATCATAAATAATATAGGTAATTTTTTAAATGGCCTTTGGCATTAGACTTAGATTCAATTCTTAGCCCTTCCACTTACGAGCAGTTCTGTTTCTAGCAAATCAGCTAGCCTAGCTGAGCCACGGTTTCCTCAGCAGTGGGATGGAAGTAGTAATCCCTATTTTTCAGGGTTGTTAGAGATTCAGAGGCCATGTATATAAAGCAGCTTACACAGTGCCTGGCCTATCCCAGGGGGAACCAGTAATTGACCACTGTTAATATCTTTCTCTTAAGTCCTTCCCAAACTATAGATTCTCTCTTTTTCCTCCCCCTGTAGAGGCATTTCACACGTTTCCAGCCTTAAAGGAACTGGAGCTCGCATTTAACGGCATCAAAACAGTCTACGTGAAATATGGAGACTTTAAGTTCTTGGAAGTAAGTTGGAGGTAGGGAGGTTTTGGTGCCTACCTGTTTCCCTGTAAGGAATGGGTGTAGAGGTCTCTACTGATTATAACTGTTGGGAAGGGGCTCTCTGGGCCTTTACAGCTACACCCTTGCTTCGGGGCAATCCTCTGGGGAGGCTGGTGGGGTTGGTGGTGGTGATGAGGGTAGTGGGGTTGGTGGTGGTGTGGTGGTGGCAGCAGTGGCAAATAGACGAGAATATATTATGCCTATGGCCATGGTGCATTGTCCTGGAAAATAAATGCCAAAGGTCATGTCCAAAGGCATCTGTGCAGAAAAATGAGCTAAAGAGAGTCTTATGGGAAGGAGAGTTTGAGGGGAGATCCGGATCCAGTGGGGGTTGAGGAGCCATGGAGGTTAAGTGCTAGGCATAGCAAATTGGACCAGCCGAACTAGAGGCATTAGGGAGTGATTCCAGAGACCCATCCTGGTCTGAGTGAGCCAGATTGGTGCCAGTGGGCTCGGATAAGGCAGGCGACAGGCCTAGTGCATAGGCCCAGGGTTGACTGAAATAAAATAGGGCTCCTGTGAGTTCTACAGCAGATTCTTGACATTTGTACATCCACAGCTGTTCTCCAAACCCCGGATTTGAAAATATAGAAAAATTTGTTTGCATTCTTGTCTTTCTCCTAGTTAAATTTCCCACAGTCATGCATTTTCTGTGTATGTTTTCATACTTCAAGTTAATCATCTCTTCAACTTTCATGAAAACTTTAGAGCCACTTTTCACAAAAAAAACAAAGCTCTTGTCACTACCTGAGAGTCACTGCATACGTGGAGAGCAGGGAACAGCAGAGCTGGAGCAAGGTGTGGGGCCGGGCACCTGGCCGGGCTCTCTCACTGAATAATGGACTCTCCTCCACACGTTGGCCCTATAGTAGAAGCATTTCAGATTCACACCTCAGGAAGATGCCTGCGTGTCGTGAGCCTTGAGGTTGATCCTAAAGAGTTGGTAACGTAAATTATTTAGTCCGCAAACATCAAGAGTCAACCATTCTTCACAAAAGCCTCACTTTACCTGATTTGCCAGAGAGAGAGAGACTTTCCACAGGAGTGAATTTTTCGGAGAGTTAATACCCTTCATATGCGAAAGTTTTAAAAAGTTTTAACTGCTTCGGCTGGCAGTCTTCCTAAAATGGATTATATGTCCTTGCATTCTTAAGCATGCTGTACTGAATCTAATGGTACCTTCTCTCCTTGGCTTCAAGTCATATTGGGGATAACAGTGATTTACTATGATTTGGAACAGGAGTGGTCCTTAGATTTGTCCAGGAAGCGAGCTCTTGAAAGTTCAATAAAACAGAGAGAAAGTTTACAACAAGTGAAGCAATTTTGTGCTACATTAAAAAAAGCATTTTATGTTACATTTTAGTATAGACAGTGGGAAACAGATTCCAGATGTTCTGGAGATACAGGGAACAATTTCCTTGACCTGCAGGCCTGGAACCTTCTTATGAGCTTCCATTTATTTGTTATTTTACTTTTTAAAGAGTAGTTATTGAGCTCCTGTGTGTCATGCATTGTGCCAGACATCTTGCCTTCCTCGCTCCTAGCATTTCAAACCCCTAGATCAAGTGCTGCTGGGCAGTGGTGAGGGGACATCACTGCAGGCTCTGACCCCACAGCTGACTAGCTTGGCCCTACTGGTTGATCATTATTGGCTTTTTGGAGGCCCCGCCTTCATAGTTTGATAGCTTCTGATGAAGATTATTTGTCCAGCAGACCCAGCCTTACCCAAGGGAATTTATTTACGTAAGAGAGCAGACCAAAGTCAGGATGCAGAATATAAATGAGAGGAGGAAATCTCCTGGCCAATCATTTGTTTTCATCTCTCTGTGATTTGCAAGGGCTCTCTAAGAAAAAGGATAAACCTGTCAAATATCCTGAATTTGCAGCTCACAGTAATGAATACTTTGACGTGTAATAAAACTTGATGTGACTCAGCAGATGCAAGAGCCAGGTTAGGAATCTTCTGTCCTTGTTTGCCAGAAAGGCTGCCACCCAGAGTAGAATTCTTCAGGAGTCAATTTAGAACAAGTTAACTTTGTCGTGATTTGATTCTCTGCATAAAAGTCTGCAAGAGGGTCAGCTGGAGCCCTGCCCTGAGAGTCAGGAGACCTTGTTTCCAGGCTTGGTCCTGCGGCTACTTTAGCATACCTCCTTGGCCAAATAACTTACCCTCTCTGGGATGTAAGTTTCCTGCTCTGTAAATTCCGGGCCAGCTGTGAAATTCTGTGACCTGTAATTCTAAGACTATTCATTTCTTTGAGCTGCCCTTCATTCTAAGCATATTTGGACCCAACATTAAATGGCCAAAGTAGCTAGAACAAGGGTCAGCAAACTTTTTCTGTAAGAGGCCAGACAATAAATATTTTAGGCTTTGTGGTCCATATGGTCTTAACTAGTTAGAACTGTCATAACTAGTCAGCTCTGCTACAGTAGAAGGAAAGCAGCCATAGACAATATGTAAACAAATGATCATGGTTGTGTTCCAATAAAACTTTATGATGCTGAAATTTGAATTTCACATAATTTCCACACAGTGTTATTCTTCTTTTGATTTTTTTTCAACCACTTAAAAGTGTAAAAATCATTCTTAGCTCATGGGCCATACAAAGCAGGCAGCAGGCTGGATTTGGCTTGCAGGCCTTGGTTTGCCAACTGCCAAGCTAGAACACTGATGAAGCAGCTCAGTGTGGTTGGGATGGAGAGTGAGACACAATAGAGTGTGGTGATAGATGAGGCTGGAGAGGTAACGAAAGAAAGGCCGTGGAGAGCCTTGGAAGCCTTGCTAAGGAGTTCGAACCTTATCCTATGGATAATAGGGATCCTTTGAAGGATTTGGAGCTGAGGAGTAATAGGGTCAGAACTGTGTTTTAGAAAAACCACTATGGCTGCTGTATGAAGAATGGGTTGGAGGGAACAATTTGCGACATTAAGGAGGTAGAATCCATAGGTCATGTTGACTGCCTGCATATGGGTATGAGGGAGAGAATTTTCCCTACCTTTACCTGTGGTTATCCAAGCCAGCTTTCCAGGTCTTCCTCCTTGAAGGCTTCTCTCTTTGCCCCTGCCAAGTGGTATTGCCCCTTTGTGTGAACTCTCAAAACCTGGAATTTGCTGATGGTGGCATGAACTCGGCACTCCTTTGGTGCTTGGCACCTTTCATGGCCTGTCCAGTATTATCAAGCCCTCTCTTATACCATGGACCCTAGTCATATGCAAATGAGCTTCAGTTGGCAGAACAAGCAAGACTGCCTCCTGCCTCCTGGCTTCTATGCATACTACTTGCTACACTGCACGTCTTTTTGCCCTTAACAATTTCATGAATACCAACTACTCTTTGAGGGCAGCTCAAGTGTCACCTGCTCAGTGAAGCCCATCTGGACCCTCTGGTAGAACTGACCATTCCTTCCTCTGTGCCCCCATTGGTCTGTGCTCAGACATCTGTCCCAGCAGCATTGCTACTTAATAGACACCTATTTGTATCTAGCTGCCCAACTAGGCTGTGAGCTTGCAGAGGGCAGGGACTGGTCCAAAGTAAGCCTGCAGTATAGGGGCATTGAATGAAGGATGCTGATGATGATGACAGCCAACACTGATTAAGCATTTACTCTGTACCAGACTCCATGCTTCAGGCTTTACCTATGTAATTCTTCATAAGAACCCATTATTATTTCCACTTTATAGATAAGGAAGCTCAGGTTAAGTAATTTGCCCAAGATCACACAATTAGCCAAGACTTAGAGCTAGGTCTGCAGAGCCCATCAATTGATGACTACAGTGGGGTCAGACCAAACCCAGTCCCCCTCTGGCAGTGACCTGCAGTCAGTTGTGTATATGTCTTACTGCCTGTGTAACACTAAAGTGGCTAAAGACCTTGCTCTTGCACCAGCCGGGTAAGATGCTGAAACTGGCCCCATTGAGGGGGTTCACTGGGTGTGTGGGTGGGGGGAAGGGAGCAGACTTGTACATAAGAGCTAAAGTAAGTGTCTGAAGAGGCTTAGAAGAGAGAGAATAAGACTGGGCTGTTATTTATCCCAGTTGCCTTTGTCTTTGCAGAGAGAAAATCAGTTTCCTGACTGTCCCTCCGATCCCAGTCAACTATCTCATGAATCTAGGTGGCTGGTTAGAAGGTGGTTGATGATGAGGTGACAGTTTAGGTCATTGTCCTCATAAGCCAGTTCATTTCAGCTGATTTTTTTTAATGTGCACCTACTATGTGCCAGGTCCTATGCTAGGTTATAAGGATACAGTGATAGAGTGGCATGGCCCTTGACCTCAGAGAGTTTATGGGCTAGTCCACCACTGTGTGCTAGGACTCTGCCAGGCACGTCCATGTACCAATATCCCTATTCCTCAGGCATGTATCCACCTATTGCAGATACCTGGCCGGCTGTGAGAAGTACCCCCAGAGCAGTCTAGATAAAGCACTCCAAGTCAGAGGAAGGAGAGATTGCACCTGGCTGGGGAATTAGGAAAGGTTTTATAAAGAGGCAGCTTTTGAGCTGGCCTTTTGGGGCTTGGAATCGGCTACATGGAGAAAGGGCATTCCTGGTTGAGTGAAAAGCTCAAGCAGAGGTCTCTAGGTGGGGCGGGACAATGAACAGGGAGGATAAACAAAGGTCTGTAGTGGGAGCTAAGGCTGACAGATAGGTTGGGAACTGACTCCAGTAGACTCTGAATGTTAATGCAGAGTCAGGAGGGTTTTAGCCTGTGGGTGATGGGGCCCCCTGGAAGATTAAAAAAAGTAGCTAGCTTCCACCTCATGTATGAGCATCATTGTCATGCAAAGTGCCCCATCTTTTATCTTTGCACCATAGTTCCTGGACCTTTCCTTCAACAGCCTGACTGCGGAGGCCATTTGTGATCTGGGGATTCTGCCACACCTCCGGGTCCTGCTCCTCACAGGCAATGGGCTCACCTCCCTGCCACCCAATTTGGCTGTCACAGAGCAGTAAGTTCTACATCACAGATTCTGTCCCATGTGTTCCCTTGTGAGCCTTTGTCTGTGTACAAGTATACAAGGAAATAGTCCGAGGCAGCTCGAAATGCTGTAAAGACAGGCTGTGAGTGCTCAAAGCAGGGCAAATGCCACCTACTATAGCTCCCAGAGAAAGCAACCATGAGAGCAGGGCCCCGAAGGATCGGGAGGCCTCAGATGGTTGCTAATAGGAGAGACACAGGTGCTGGCAAGTCACTCTCCCTGCCTCTGATTGGTCATTGGTAAATTGTAGATATTGTTCTTGGCAGACTATTCCCCTCCACAAACCCTCTAATAAACTTTGCATATTCCGTTCTGCACATTTGCTGAGGCCGTGCCTCTGGCCCTAATGTACTGGTCCTTCCTCTCTTAATAATAAAAACACATGTGTGGTGCATACTATGTCCCAGACACTGTTCTCAGCACTTAACATACATTAAGTCATCTAATCCTCACAACAACCCTGTGAGGTAGGTGTCCTATTATTATCTCCATTTTATAGACGAGTAAATTAAGGCACAGATAGGTTAAATAACTTGCCTAGAGTTACAAAGCTGGTAAGTGGCAGAGCCAGAATTTGTACCAAGTCCATCTGACTCCAGAGACCACGCTTATGACATTACATTCTCTTCTTATGTAGAATCTGTACATATTCCAAGGCCCAGCTCAGACCCTCCTCCTTGCCTTATCAGGTGCCTTCCCATCTTAACCATTTTTAAGTGTACAGTTCAGTGGCGTTAAGTACATTCACATTGTTGTGCAACCATCACCACCTTCCCTCTCCAGAACTCTTTTCATCTTGCAAAAATTCCATTAACTTTGACTAATGGACATGACACTTTTAAGAGGAACACCAGATAATTCTCTGGATTCCAGACATACTCCTTTTTGCCCTCAGGCATAACAGCAATCATATCTACTTTTGATAAACAGTATCAATCATCCAACCAATATAGTAAACCTGTGTTTCCCTACCTGTTGGTTCAGTAGAAGGAGGAACCCCTGTGGCCAGTAGCAAACTCAACTTCCAGTTAAGTGGAAGTGTTCTTGTGTCCTCTGTAAAAGTATTCCTCCCTAGGAAACTAAGGCTTGTAACTCAGAAGAGCTCAGAGTTGCAGGAATGAGAAGCAAAAATGCTGCAAGTGGATTGTTAGGTATAACTGTAACAGGAGCCACTCTCATTTTCATTCATTAATTCCTAGACCCTTATGTTCTGGTTGTGAGAAAAACAGCATCAGTATTGGTTGCTGGTTTATGTGATACTCCATCCTATAAGTCAGCACCCAACTTCACAGGGGTTGTCTCCTAGCTAGTGCAATAAATAAGTCATCAGAAGACTATTTTACCATTCTATTAGGTCAACTACTTCTGCGTGATGGAATACGTGGTAAAAAAGTAAACTTCATGTCTCTGAGCACAATATTGCACTTTGCCATGAAACATGTTCCATGGTTAGCAACAATGTTATGTAAGTTACCTGGATAATGAATAAGACATTCTATAAGTTCACAGATGGTGATGCTTTCAGAACATTGTGGTCAGGAAATGAAAATCCATATCTAAAATGCGTGTTTATTCCGGTAAGGAAAATATCACTGCTCCTTTTGTGAAGGAAGATGTCCACTCTAGTTATCCTCCTACTAGATGGCTGGCTAATCCTCCCAGAAATGGTGCCGTGCTAGGGACTCAGCATTGGCCTCTGCTATTGGCAGGTTGGGTGCTCAGGGGTGGTAGCCAGATCTGCTTTGGTGAGGGGAAGTGTGTAGCCTCCTTCCCTGCTGTCAAGGCCATTTTGCAGGCACAGGGTATCCAGCTGACATTCATGGACTAGGCCACCTTGTCCACTTGATCACTGAGAGTCTCCTCTGCGGTGGATAGTCTTTGGGAGCATTCACATGGGACACAAATAACCCTCACACTCTCTATCCATTCTGAGAGGTCCATTCACGTAATTTCCCCTCAGACCCTCCCTGTCAGCAGTTTTACATTATATTTTCCAAGCTTTGACTTGTCAGCTAAACTTTTAACCATTGCCCATGAATCAGCCTAGACTTGTACTTCTGGCTATCTTGCCAACCAAGCAAAATGGAGAATCAGATCTATTGCTCTAAGTTTTACCTGTAGGGAGGATTTCTCTTCCCCTGCCTTTCAGAGCCACCTCTGTATGGAGTTATAACACTGCAACAATATGTTTTTGGTTAGTATCAGCATATCCTGCGAAATCATTGGTAAACCCAGCTGGAGATGTTTCTCCTAAATCAGCTGGTCTCTGGACCTTAGTTGTGGGCTGATGGAGAGGAAGCATTACAGCAGGAGCAGGCATCATAGGACTCTAAGGGATGTTCATTCATGCACCTTTTCCAGATTCACGTGAACCTGATCCCCAATGTTGCTTTCACTTGATGAGAGAGTTCTGCTGCATGTTCAGTTCATGATGAGCAGCTAGGTCGCATGGTCACCTAGTGTCCATGGTCAGGTATTCAGTCTCTACCATCATGCAATAGTAAGCCAGCAACTGTCAAAAGGAGAATATTTATCTGCAGAATAGAGCTTAACTTTGCTCAAAAATGATTCTGTAATTGGTGCCTACAAAAGGCTCTATTCGTAAAGTGACTTTGTAATTTATCATCCAAGCCAGGACATAGTTGAGAGGGAAAAGGAACACTATTAATTACTTTGAGATAATAGGTGAAAACTCAGACTGTCCTTGAAAGCCAGAATGAATGGGAACGCAATCTATATAGCCCGCCTGTTTGCCTTAGACATTTAGAGCAGAGTTGGACCTGCTGAGTCACGTGCCCAATGACATAATGCCCAGAGAGCAGCTTGCACTGCAGATGGACCTGTTGCAGAGGCTTGTCTTGCTCTGGGCCCCACACAAAACTGGCAGCCTTATGGGATATTCAGTAAATAGATCAGAACAGCACAAATGCTTTATGTGTAGCTTCCAACCTCCAAAAAGGTCAGCACAGCTTTGTCCCTTTTTCTTAGTAACAGGTGGTACAAAGTGAAGCATTATGTCTTTCACATTGGAGGTATATTCCAGCGTGTTACACATCAAGAAAATTAATCAAAGTGGCAGTTCCTTGAATTTTTGTGGGGTTTACCTCCATGCTGTGGCACACATATATCTTACTAAGGCATCTAGAGTGTTTGCAACTTCCTGCCCATCAGGCCCAGTCAACATGATGTTCTGTGGAGTACTGAAATAATCAAGATACCTGTGTAATAGATTGTGGTAGGGCTAAAGAGTTGATGTAGCCCTGAGAGAAGCAGACAAAGGTGCACTGTTGTCCCTGTCAGGCAAAAGCAGACTGCTTCTGGTAATTCTCATTCATTGATAAAGAGAAAAACATTTGACAGGTCATTAACTTTATCACAAGTGCCAGGGGCTGTGTTAATTGGCTACAGTAAGAAGAGTCCACATATGGAACAGCAGCTGAAATTGGAGTCACCACTTGATTAACCTTACAGTAATCTAAAATCATTCTTCAAGACCTGTATTCTGCACAAGCCAGGTGAACAAGTTAAACAGGAATGTCATAGGACTCATCCTTCTACCTTTTTAGTCATTAGTGACGGCAGTAATCTCTGCAGTTACCTCAGGGATGCAGAATTATTTTTGCTTTACTGTTCTAGAAGCAAAATTCCTAGGGCTTCAATTTTGCCCTTCCTACTATAATAGCCCTCACTTTGTTGGTCAGTAAACAAATGTGGTTATTCTGTCAGTTGCTTAGTATGTCTGTTCTAATTACACATTCAGGAACTGAGGAGATAACCACAAAGTGGGTATATGACTTGACTGGGTCCATTCACAGGCTAAATTTCCATTCTCCCATCTGACCTTCATAATCCCCGACTTTGAGTGATGGACCACCATGCCTTTCTTTCTTTTTTTTTTTTTTTTTGTGAGGAAGATCAGCCCTGAGCTAACATCCGATACCAATCCTCCTCTTTTTTCTGAGGAATATTGGCCCTGAGCTAACATCTGTGCCCATCTTCCTCTACTTTATATGGGATGCCGCCACAGCACAGCTCGACAAGCGGTGCGTCAGTGCACGCCCGGGATCCGAACCGGGACGGAACCCTGGGCCGCCACAGCGGAGTGCACGCACCCCATCACTTGCACCACCGGGCCAGCCCCTGCCGTGCCTTTCATATCTCCAGACATTAGCACCAACTTGCAGATATTGTCTAGTAATCCTTGTCTAATATTGTCTAGTAATCCTCTAGAAAGGCCAAGTGTAGCACTGTTCAACAGAGCTTTCTACAGTGTTGGAAATGTTCTGTATCTGCATGTCCAGTCTGGTAGCCACTAGTCATATTGAGCACTTGAAATGTGGTTACTGTGACTGAGGAACTGAATTTTTAGTTTTATTTAAGTTTAATTAGTTTTAATTTAAATGTAAGTAGTCAGGAAACTGAATGAGAGGCCATGACTCTCCCTTTTGGCAGCTCAGATCATTTTTTTCCTCATCAGATCTAGGGTTTTTTGATTGCATAGATCACTAATAATTCCAAATCATCTTAATTCAATTATAGAAATCAAAATTGTTTGAAGCTAGCCTTCAATCTCTGCAAGGACCACACTATTTCTGGTTCACGCTTCCTCCTAGGATTTAGTCCTTCAATGCCCTAACGTAAAGCAGGGGCAGTTTATCAGGGCTCCCCTTCTGTGGCACAGCCTGAACTCCGACTTTTAGCCCCTAGAGTAGCAAGTTGTCAGAATCTCTGCTTATCTTCTCTCAGCCTTTCAGCCACTTCTGGAGTCAGCAGATAGCCCTAGGGGAAAGTGGCCCCAAATATTGCATGAACCCCTTTTGGTTTCCTTCTTCTTCTAAATCTTGGCCCCCTGATTTTTCATAGCTTATTAGTTCCCAGATGCCTTGAAGAAGATTGTTTTAAATGTATATATTTTGTCTGGATTTTATAGTTTTTACTTAGGGGAGAGCTGGCCCACGTTATTTAGTCTGCAATACCGTAAACCTTTCCATTTATTTTGGCTAGGTGCCTAGGGGTACTCAGTATGGAACCATTTTAAACTGAACTAAACTAGCTGGATATTTTATGATGATAGAAATTTGCGCTACAGTTTTGCAAGAGGACCAGTCTGCCCTGCCCCCTCCCCATCTCTGTTCACTCCAGGCCAGTTTTCCCCTGGCTGCGGGTTGAGGGGAATGGGTTTAGTTTTGGTTCACTCTCTCCTGAGGATGTACCTCTTTAGGATCCCAGATTCATGTAGGGGGTCTTCAATTACATGCTCCACCTTCCGTTTCAACAAGATCAGCAAGTGTCCTCATGGCAAAAGTGGCTTCCTGTGCTCAGTTTCTGTCTCTGGATTTTTAGATTTTGGCATACTACTTCCTTACTGCTTTCACATCTCTGACATGTTTTTAAATGATGGATCTTTTCTCTTTTTATATTTTATTCGTCATTCTAGTTGTTTTTGGTAGAAAGTGTTATTACATAAAGTAAGGCAAGTTGCCACCACTCTGCACTTCTATTTCCTTGCATATAAGGTGGGGAGAATAAAATGTACTCCTACTTACATCAGAGGATCAGTTGAAATCATTGTGCTTTGAAATCTGTGAGGCTCTAGACAAGTAGTATTGTCATTTTCTTCCCACTCATCTGCCCACATTCAACATGCTCTGTAGATTCCTCTTCCTCTTCCAACCTCTTAAATGCTGGTGGTCCTCAGTTTACTCGCAACCACTGTTTTTTTCATCTTCATACTCTTTCTCAGTGGTCTCATCCCTTCCCAAGTCTTAGGTGTTTCTCTACCTCACTTCTGTCTTCTGAGCTATAAGCCCATATATCTGACTCATCATACCGAACTCATCACACACACGCCCACGTCCCTGGCCTCAGTGACGGGCACTGCTGTACATCTACTGTGCAGTCGTCCAGGCTAGAAACCTGGGCATCAGCCTGAATTCCTCCCCACCGCCCCATCCATTCAGTTACCTGATGCTGTGAATTGTACTTCCTAACTTTTTCTCAAACTTGCCCATTTCTGTTATCCTTCTGTTTGGTGTCAGTCTCCAATTTCTCACCTCCCAACCCATCCTTCTTACCATCAGCCAGAGTGATGTTTCTAAAATGCACATCTGAGTCTATCACCACCCTGCTTAAGGTCCTGCAGCAGCTTCCCAGCGTTCTCAAGATAAACTCCACTAACATTGATCACAGGGCTATTCGTGACCTGACTCTACGGACTTCTCCATCCTCCTTTCTCTTCACTGGTTTCCGTTTCACGATACACTTCATCTATTCTGAACTTTTGCATCTCCGTTTCTGGATAGATCACACTATTATCTCTGTCTGGGTGAGTTAGGAATGATTTTTGACCTGCTCCATCTTTAGACTGCTCTCTTACTTGTTTTGACTGAAATCTGATACTTGGCTCTCCCATTAGGCCTATTCCCTTTTCCCCTTGGACCACATGGGTTGACTCTCTTAGGCTTGACTGGCACAGAGCAGAGGAGGATTGTTACCTCCTTTTTTCTAATCACTGTGTTCCTAATAATGCCACCTAAAGGAGCACTAGCTTTTTAGCAGCCACATCATAAGTCCTCTTTTCTACAAGCAAGCTGTTAAGCCACGTGTTAAGCTCCTCTTAAGCCCTCATCCTGTGTTTGCATGGTGGGTTTTCTGTATCTTATCACAGAAGCTGATCTGACATTTGAACAGACATTAGAGCTTGCTAAATTTCATCTTGTTTGCCGCAGCCCTTGGTTCAGCCTGTTGAGCGATATTTTTAGCCTAATCCCAAGTCTTACAATGTAAAGTAAAGAAATCCCCTTTCATTGTGTAGATAGAGGAACTGACCAGGCCCAGAGATGCTCGACACCAGCTAGAAGTCACACAGCATGAACCAGAGCGCAGGGCTCCTGATCCCCATTCCCATGCTTCTAATATGGCACATGGACCCGTTCCTGAATCTAACCACTGGAGCATACTCTTAGCTTCTAAAAAAATTGAGTTAAATCTATCAGATTTTAAATGGTATTAATTCCTTTTGCCAAGAGAAGGTATAATAAAAATAGCACCACTCTGAACATCTGGAAACCTTGGTTTATCCACTACTAACAGACTCCTGCCTCTTCAAAGCACTCTTCTCCCAAAACTGCCATGGGAAGGGCTCAGTGGGGGAGCCTGATGCTTTCCTCTGAAGCCTTGCATCTTGTCCTCCTCACCCGCCTGTTGACTGCCCCCCTATTTTAAGGCATCTATTTTAGAGACAAAATGAAACTTTTGTGTGTTATAATTAAGGTGAAACTTTTAAAAGGCAAAGTACTGTAACTTGTCACAAGAGACAGGATAGTGGCAGCTTCTCCATTATGGGGTATAAAAGAAATGTTTTGGAGGCTTATTTCTTAGCTTTTTCGTATTTCACTAGAGTAAAATAAAGATTAGCCAATTAATTATAAATGAACAGAGCTTCTGTGCAATCTCCTGTAATTGCTCTCAGGTAGAAATTAAAAATTCAGTGTATGAAAGTTGATCCTTTCAGGAATAGGAAAAGAGTCATCTCTGACCTTCAAATACCATGAACTAAAGGCTTCTTTCCTTCTCTGGTGAGCGTCTCTGGTCTTTGGATGTCAAGCCTGTTCCCCACACACTGCCTGGGCTCTTTCTGAAACCATATCTGACCTGTGCCTTTTTCAGTCAGAACTGTCATGGTTCTAATCTACAGAAGTCCGTCAGTATTAGAGTAACACAAAAGGAGTTTACTATAAGAACATTGGGAATCTCACAGTCATGCCTTAGGGACATATTGAATGTGGGTCCTGAACCTTATGGAGCAGCCCAGAGGTTCTGTCTCTCAGCTTTCACATCTGTTCCTCTCTGTCACTCGCCCATTTTTCTTTACAGGTGAACTGCCTGTGTCTCTCTGGGCCCAGAGCTTCTAAATATATTACAGCTCCAGCCACAAAGGGGTGATTCTTCTCCCTGTTCCTCTTCCTCTCTCACAGTGCTTAAGAGCACAGCAAATTCTCTCTCCATTCTTCATAGTTCAGCTTAAACATTGCCTTCCCTGAGTCCTCCCCACCAGAGTGGGTGACTCCCGCCAAGCTTTGCGCCTGCCTCTCTTACAGCATTTGTCCCACTGCTTCTAGCGTGTCCACCTCCTTCACAAGACTGTAAGCACCTTGAGGGGAGGGATGTGTTCTTTTTCTCTTTTTATTCCCATCACCTGGCTCCATAAGTGTCTGTTAAAGAAATTCATGCGTGTGAATGAATGACTATATACCCTCTCTAAATGCACCTTTGAAATATTCCTGACTTTAGGTGTACTGCTACAGCCCTTTGTGACTTTTGAACTCACTGCCTGCTTTCGTCAAGCTCTCTCTGGCCCAGGCAACAGCTACCTTTCCATCTCCCCACCGTTTAATCCACATGGGGCTTGAAGACGTGATGTGAGACGTGGGTGCTGCAGGAAAGGGTCCAGGGCTCCGAGTCAAGTTTGAGATCTACCACTTCTAGCTATGACACTTGAGGCAACTCACTCTGAATTCGAGTTTCCTCATCTGAAAAGGAAATAACATCTGTCCTCCTCAGTGCTGTTTGGAGACGGTATATATAAAACACCTGACACACTGCCAAGACTGCAGTAGGCTCTGAGGAAATGTTACTTTCCCTTCCTCTTGTTCCTTCCTACACTCATGTATGCATGTGTGTGGTTTATATGTGTGTATATGTATTTGTGACTGGATGTCCATGTATTTATTTGGGTATATGGAAGGGATAGAATTGGTGGGAGGAATAAAAACATGATTTGAGTCATCTGCCTTTGTGTACTTAAAAAGACTTACCTAGGCATCATCTACCTGGGGATACAAATGAGGTCACATTAATGTATCTAAAATGCCACCACTTCCTTCCTGCCCCACCTGTGTGATTCAGGACATCAGCCTGTTAAATTCTACTCTTGGGTGTTTCTGGGAGTCTGCAGAGAGTTTGAGTTTAAAAAGAGACTTCTCATCTCCTTACTGATGTGTGCATCTTATGAAGTCACTTTAGAGGAGGGCCGCCCTGTGGCCAGCCTGCCTTAGCCCACTCAGTGGCAAAGCTGTGCTCCATGCCAAGGGAGTTGTCTTTGGGTGCTCTCAGGGTTACCAATCCTTGGGGTGATGCAACATACCCAGGAATCTGCCCTGACCCAAAATTATGCAGTGTTCTCCCTGCAGAGTGTTTTCCCCCAACTTGGTCATGCCTCGTTCACTCTGGTATTTCCTATGAGCTCTACTTGTTCCCCCGCATCCTGCTCCAACCTGGTCTCACTGAGTCCATCAGCAAATGTGTACAACCTTTCTCCATACAGAAGACTAAGAAGGGGTCAGTTGGGGAGGGAGTTACACTTTCTGGTCCCTCTCTGCAGGGACCTCTCTTGGGCACTAGAGAAGTTCCCAAGCTGGTTAGGCCTCTTGATCGATTCCCTATCCTTCATTTCTTCCTGGGAGAGTGGATCTGTCTCCTGTCCTTGCTCATTACCCAAGATCTTTGCATTCACAGGGAGGCATCTGTAACATCACTGACAAGAAAGAGGTATATCCTGAGGTTCCCAGCGCTGGAGACACTGATGCTGGATGACAATGAACTCTCCAGCCCCAACTGCTTTGCCAGCCTGGCTGGGCTCCGGAGGTAAGGCCACAGCCTCTCTCTGCAGGGCCCTCTGTAACCCCCAGTCTTGCTCACACCCTGACTGCTGCTCTAGAAGCCAAAAGGCCTCGATTTAAATCCCAGCTCCACCACTTATCTCTGCTGTGTGGCCGTGGGTAGGTCATTTCTCCCCTCTGAGCTTGAGCTCAGCCATGCAAGTGGGGCATCAGTAAGGACATTTCTGGTCATATAACTGGATTAGAAGTGGCAAAGAGAAGGGAGAGTAGGAAGAAATATTACTGGGCACAGGATCCTGACACTAAGAGAGGAGACAGGAAGAAAAAGAATCAGAATCAGAAGATAAGTTTAACTGCTGAGTTCTACCTCTTTGGTTGAAGTAATGAAAATGCTGGCATTTAAATGGTTAAACTTTAGATCCCTAGGAAATTTACTTTGGATTCAGCTACCATTTACTGACCACTACTTTGTGCCAGGCCATTTACATTTTCTCATTTAATCTTCACAGCAACCTTGAACGGTTGATAAATATTATCCTCATTTTACAGATAGGGATATTGAGGACCAGAGAGAGTAAGTCACTGGTTCAAGGTCACACAAGAGGAGTAAGTGTTCAAGCATGACTCCATGTTCTTTCCCTAAAGTTGCTAGGTAAATGTCCGTGAGATGTCATTACTGCTGTGATTCTGTATTCCCTTTCCTTAATTGAAGACTGAAGAAGTTAAGCCTGGACCAAAACAAGATTTTCCGGATCCCGTACCTACAGCAGGTTCAGCTCCGAGATGGGTCAGGGGACTGGGTTGGAGGCAGGGGGAGTCCCCAGAAAACCATGCTGCAGCCCAAGTCTTGGATGTTTGAGGCCTCAGAGGAGCAACCGGATTATACTGTACTGCCCATGAAAAAGGATGTTGACCGGACAGGTGAGTGACACCCCTTGTTCCAGAGACTCTGGCCCCCATGGTGGGAATAAGCTTCTGAGAGTTTATTTTGAAAGTCGGTGGTTCCCTGGGAAGCTGCTGTACTTAAGCTGTTGGGCCTGGGGAGGTGGTGGTCTCACATGAATTATTTCAATGACTTCCTAACTAGTTCTCAGTTAAGATGCTTTTAAAATCTAATTAAAAGTAGATTTTTGTTTTTAATCTCAAATAACAAGATACTCAGAAGTAAGGCTTTCCAGAGATGGTTAATTCCGGGGTGCATTGATGTTCTCAAGGGACTCAGGTTCTTTCTATCCTCTTTTCTGCCATCCTTGGCCTGCTCGCTTGTCCTTGTATGCTGGTTCCCATTGAGGTCTCAAGATGGCTACCATAGTGCCGAGAATCACATCCAGATGGCAACATTCACAGGCAGAAAAAGAAAGAAATGACTCTTTTATTATAAATCAAAATCCCTTTATATATGAGTATATTTCTGGATTATATATTCTGGATTATATATTTCTGGATATTATATATTCACTGATCTAGATATCTGTTACTGGGCCAATACCACACTGGTCTCTTTTTTTTTTAACATTTATTTTAAATTGACGAATGACTAACATAGAGTAAAATATAGAAATCTTGTATAGAGCTTGAATTTTTACATATACACTCCTTTAACCACCACCCATATTACAATATAGAACATTTCCAGTGTCCCGTGTGGTACCCTCCCAGTCAGTGCATCCTGCGAGAATAGTCACCATTCTGACTTCTTTCACCATAGATGAGTTTTGCCTTATTTGAAATTCGCATATGGAATCATACAGCATGTGCTCTTTTGTGTCTGATTTATTTCACTCAGCATTATGTCTGTGAGATTCATTCATGTTGTTGCATATATGAGTAGTTTACTCTTTTTCACTTCTCTTATTTATTCCATTTATACCATAATTTATTTACCCTTTTTACTCTTGATAGACATTTGGTTATTTCTAGTTTGGGCTATTATGGATAAGGCTACCATGAACATTTTTTAAAATCTTTTGGTGGACTTAAGTACTCATTTCTATTGGGCATATACCCAAGAGTGGAATCACTGGGTCATAGAATATGAAGGTATGTTTAGCATTAAGTAGATACTGCAAAATAGTTTTCCAATGTGGTTGTACCAATTTTCATTCCCATATTAATGTAAGAGATTTCTAGTTAGTTACTCCATATCCTCACAAATGCTTGGTAATGGCAGTTTTTTTAATTTTGCTTATTTTTGTAGGTGTGTAGTGGTATCTCATTGTGGTTTTAATTTGCATTTCTCAAGTGACTAATGATGTTGAGTACCTTTTCATATGTTTGTTGGTCACTTTGATATTTTCTTTTGGAAGTACCTATTCAAGTCTTTTGCCTATATTTAAATTGGGTTATATTCTTATTGATTTGTTTGAGTTCTTTATCTATCCTGGATACAAGTCCTTTGTAGATCTGTATTTTACAAAAAATCTTTTCCCAGTATGTGGCCTGCTTTTTCATATTCTTAATGGTGAATTTTGATGAACAGAAGTTCTTAATTTTAATGAAGTTCAATTCATCAATCTTTGATGGTTAGTACTTTTTATTTCCTGTTCAAGAATTTTTTGCCTTTCTCAAGCCATGAATATGTTTTCCTATATTTTCTTCTAGAAGCTTGATTCTTTTAGTTTTTACACTTTGGACTATGATCTGTCTAGAATTAATTTTTGTGTGTGATGTGAAGTAGAGTCAAAGTTTACTTTTTTTATATGAATATCTAATTGACCCGGCACCATTTGTTGAAAAGACTATATCCTTTTCCCCACTGAGTTGTAGGGGAGGCATTGTGGTAAGGCAGGTGACAGTGTATGTGTCTAAATTACTATAGCTTGATAACAAGTTTTGATAACTTATAGTGAAGTTCTCCAGCTATATGTTGTCATTCTTCAAAATCGCTATAGCTATTATAAGGCCTTCGTATTTGCATATAAATTTTAGAATCAGCTTGTCGATTTCCACACAAAATCCTGCTGGAATTTTGATTGGAATTGCATTGAACCTATAGACCAATTTGGAGAGAATTAACATCTTTACAATATTGAGTTTTCTAATTAATTAAAATAATATATCCCACCATTTTTTAGGTCTTTTAGAATTCTTCTCAACAATGCTTTGAGTCTTCAATGGAGAGATCATGAATATCTTTCACAGATTTATTCCTAGGTATTTGGTCTTTTTTATGCTATTGTCAATGGTATTGCTTTTTTATATTTCATTCCCACTTGTTTGTTGCTAGTACATAGAAATATTGAACTTGTATCCAGTAACTTTTCTAAATTCACTTATTATTTTTAATCATTTGCAAGTTCTTTTGGATTATCTATGTTCATGATCATGACATCTATAAATGATGAGCATTTTATCTCTTCTTTTCCAATCTACACTTAATCTTATACCTTTTTCTTTCTTTATTTTGCTGGCTATGTTGAATAGACGTGGTGACAGTGGACATTCTTGTGCTATTCCCAACCTCAGGGGGAAGGTGTTCAGTATTTCAAAATTATGAGTTAGATGTATATATTTTTGTAGATGCCGTTTATGAGATTAAAGAAATCTCCTTGTATTCCTGGTTTGCTGAGAGTTCTGTTACAAATGGGTATTGAATTTTTTAAGATGCTTTTTCTGCGTCTATTGAAATGATAATGTGATTTCTCTTTTTTATCTATTAATATGGTTAGTTACATTGATTTTAGCCTTGAATTTCCAGGATAAACCCCACTTGGTCATGGTGGATATCACTGGATTTAACTTGCTGATATTTTGTCAAGGATTTTTACATCTATGTTCAGGAAATATGTGGGTATGTTATTTTCCTTTGTTACCATGTTCTTGTTAGGATTTACAATCAAGGTTATGTTTGCCTCATAAAATGAGTTTGGAAGTGTTCACTCTTTCTGTTTTCTGGGACAGTTTCTAGAAGGTTGATATTATTCCTTTCTTAAATTTTGGAGGAATTTACCATGAAGCCATCTGAGCCTGGAGTTTTCTTTGTGGGAAGAGGTTGGAATTATTAAAATGTAGAAGCTTGGAGGAGAAGCCACTTGTAAGTTAGAGCTGAAAGGTAGACCTCTGAGGAGGAGATGCTACTCGGCTGCTGGTATCTCTGAGCTCAGGCAGGCCTCGTGGAGCTGAGACCCAGATCTCTGAGGAGAGAATACTGGCCAGCTGGTGCTCGTACCTATGGAGGAGTAAAACTAAGCTAGTTTACAAAGTTTGGAAAATGCACACTGGATTCAGCTGCTGCTTGGGAAGGACTTGCTGAAGCTGGGGTGAAGGAACGTTGCTCCGGTGACGTTTGCGGGAATCGCAAGCAGACAGGAGGAAGCAAGCCCCTTCCTCCTCCAGCTTTGCAGTCTCCCTCGAGCAGCAGCCCCCACTGTCAGGGTCTAACAGGAGACCAGCTGGCAAAGCGAAACATGGTTTTCAGAGCCCCAGCTCCAGCATCCCAAAGCAGAATAGAGAAGGGTAGGTGTGGAAGTAAAAAATAATGGCTTAGTAATTGGCACAATTATGTTATTCAGATCTTTCCTAAGATTATTTTTGTGTCTACTTGGTTTGTTAACTTAAGAAACACCTATATTAAAGTCTCTCACCACTGTTGTGGATTTGTCAGTATCTCCTTGCATTTCTGGCAGTTTTTACTATTAAATTGGTTCAGTTCCCTGTTATTGGGTTCATGACTATATCTTGGTAGAATGTGTCTTTTAGTCACTGTAAAACCCTCCACTTTATCTTATTCATACTTTTGGCCTTGGCCTTTGCCTCCGTTTTGTTTGATATGAATATTTATTTTAGGATATCTCAAAAACAATATAACCCTTATATTTGTCCCAGTATGGGTCTTTTTCTTTTAACAGAAGAATTTAGCTCACTCACATTGTGATTATTGATACATTTTGACTTATTTCTACCATCAGTAGTTTATGTTTTCTATTTACCATGCTTTCTTTTCTTTTGTGCCTTTTTGTGAGCACCCGTTGAGTTTTCCCTCAATTCCAGTTTTTCCTCCAGTTGTTAAAGTTATACATCTCATGTCTATTTCTAATGATTACCCTAAAACTTTTAATCCACATATTTAAACTCACCTTTGTCTATCCATACCTAGAATCAACCAAATCCAACCTTTCCTCTTTAACAGGAAAAAAATCTTGATATGTGTTTACCTACTCCACCCCACCCCCCTCACTTCCCATAATGTAATAAACCCTGACAATAATTTGAGTTGGTTTTAGTTTTGTAAATTATGCATTAACAATTTTTTACACGGAGATTAAACTGTTAGTCTTTGCTTGCCACAGCTGCTCGTAACTCAGATCTTCGTCCTTCTTAGATTCCTTATTATGTGTGTGTATATATAACTTAGGAGCAGAGAGTTGAGCTCCTAACACAACTCAGGTCATGGCACAGGGTAAGCGTTAGTTTGTGCAAAGCTCCTCTTGCCCTATTTTATTTTTTCTCCTTCATCCTTAATCCTTACTCCTATTTCCCATGTTCATATAAATATCTCCTCTTGTGCTGGATATATTTTCCTGGATACATGTATGTATTTTTGTAAAATATATGTTATTTTTTATGTAATGTGTTTGTAATTTATATCATTGTAATATGCTGTTGAACTCATTCTGCTACTTAATTTTTTTCACTCAACTCTGTTTCAAGATTTTTCCATGTTGTTGTATGCCCATCTAGTTCCTTGCTTTTAATTAATGCATAATATTCCACACTATGCTCTATCCATATTTGATTCATCTGTTCCCTTGCTGATGGATGCCTAGGTTGCCTACAACTCTCTGTTACTGCAAATAGTGCTACAGTGAACAACCTAGTGTATGTCTCTTGCATATAGCCCTGTGCCAGTGTTTTTCTGGAATATTTACCTAGGAGTGGGAATGATGGATGACAGAGTGTCTATATACATAGTTTAAATAAGTGCCACCTGATCATTCTTCAAAATGGTAGGTCTAGTGGACACTCACACTAGTAGTACATTAGGGTTCCTGTTTCCCTTGCCAACACTTGGTATTAACCAATTTTCTGAGTTAAAGTTTTGTTATTCTGGTGGGGGTAAAGTGGTATTTCATTTAATTTGCATTTTTCTAATTAGTGGTGGTGTTAAGCATTCCTTCGTTTTTCTTAGCCATTTGGTTTTCAACTTCTATGAATTGCCATTTCATATCCCTTGACAGTTTTAATGTTTTAAATATCTTTTATTCTGTCATCATCTGCCTATTCACTTTATCTATAATGATACAGATCACATTTTGAAGAGAAATTCTTAATTTTTTGTGTGTGTGTGAGGAAGATCAGCCCTTTGCTAACATCTGCCAATCCTCCTCTTTTTTTGCTGAGGAAGACTGGCCCTGTGCTAACATCCATGCCCATCTTCCTCCACTTTATATGGGACGCCGTCACAACATGGCTTGCCAAGCGGTGCGTTGGTGCGCTCCTGGGATCCGAACCGGCGAACCCCCGGCCACCGCAGCTGAGCGTGTGCACTTAACCACTTGCGCCACCGGGCTGACCCTGAGAAATTCTTAATTTTGATTTAGCCAAATGTATTAGTTTTCTAGGGCTGCCATAAAAAAACCCCACAAACTGAGTGGCTTAAAAAACAGAATTTATTTTCTCGCAGTTCTGGAGGCTAGAAGTCCAAGATCAAGGTGTTGGCAGGTTTAGTTTCTTCAGAGGCCTCTCCCCTTGGCTTACAGATGGCCACCTTCTTGCTGTGTCCTCACATGGTCACCCATCTGTCTGTGTGGTCTGTGTCCTAATATCCTCTTATAAGAATACCATTCACTTTGGATTAGGGCGCATCCTAATGACCTCTTTAAAAACCCTATTTCCAAATACTGTCACATTCTGAGGTACTGGGGGTTAGGACTTCAACATAAGAATTGAGGGGGGAGGGGACACAATTCAGCCCATAACACCAAATCTATCCAATTTTACCATATGCTTTATGCTTTTGGGTTCTTATTTAAGAAGTATCTCCCTTTCTCACAGTCACAAAGATAGTTTCCTATTTTGTGTTGCTTTTCATTTTGCTGTTCGAATGATGCTTTCAAAAAAGGTTTACATATGGTAGATTTTCTGAGTCCCTAAAATATCCAAAATTACTTTTATTTTGTTATCATACTTGAATGTTAGTTTGGTTGAATAGAGAATTCTAGCCTTAAAATAATTTTCCCTTAAAACTTTGAAGATATTACTCCGTTGCCCTCTAGATTTATTGTTGCCAAAGAAAAGTCTGATGCCAATCTGATTCTCCTTTCTTTGTAGGAAACCTATTTTTGCTCTCTGGAGTCTCCTAGGATTTCCCTTTTATCCTTTGAAAATTTTACTAAGATGCATCTACGTGTGCAGCTCTCTTGTGTTTATCCTGCTAGGTACTTTAAGGGTTCTTTCAATCAAAAATGTGTGGTTTCCTTCATCTTGGAGAAATTTTCTTTATTTTCCTCTTTCCATTCTCTTTGTAGTCTCCATCTGAAATTCCGTCAGCTGCTGAAAGTTTTGGATCTCTCTTCTATTCCTTTATTCTGTTATACTTTATATTTCTTTGCCATTTTGCACTGCATTCTGAACAAGTCTCTCAGCTCAGTCTTCCATTTTATGAATTAGCTCTTTAACTGGGTCTGTTCTTCTCTCCAGCACATTTAAGTGTTTTATTTGATTATCATATTTTAAAATTACCAAATTGTTAATAGCTTCTCTTACATAATAATGTGCTTTTGTTTTATGAATGAAATAGCCTTTTGAATTCCTCAGAGGATACTAACAGTTCTATTTTAAAGTTTTTATTCTTTTTGTTAAATAAACTCTATTGTGTTTTTTTTTCAGATACTAGTTCTTCTGTCTTTTATATTTCATGCCTGTTTTTCATAGTGTGAATTTTCCTCAAATATTGGGAGATTCTTGATTGTCCATCTTTTTGTTGAACATGACCCAATCAGAACCTTAGGATGCAGATTCGGATTTCTGGGGCTGCTTCCTGAGATTGTGGGGAGGGGCAGGACATGGGTTCAGGCCGAGTGTACTGCAGCTCATCTCTCCCCATGTGGGGCCTCTCTGTCTCTCCATGGGGTCACTGCTTAGCACCCAGACTTGCAATCATGGCCCATCCTCCTGCTAACTCTTACTTTGTTCCTTGCACAAATCTTTCCCAAGCCCCTTTCCAGACCCTTGTCATAGAAGTTATTTATGCCATGTGGTGTTCCACCCTTATTATTTTTACTTCATTTTCATGTGACCTTTCTCAGTATGATAGCATTAACATGTGTACAGGGTCCTGTTAGCCAGGGCAAAGGTGAGTGGTGCCTGCACAAGATCCAGTCCCAGCAGATGCTTTGCTTTATTAGGTTGAACTCATCTGTTTATTGGCTCATCTCATTCTGATGGTCCCAAGAATTAAATCACTCTGCAGCCTCTTCCTTACTACCACGCTGCTGGTTTTTCTTAGTATCTCTCCTGAATTCGCTGTCTAAACACATTCTATTTCTACTAATACAACAAGTAGTATTTTCAGATCCTCTGACAGAATATGTTTTATTATATCCATTTCTCTCTTCTAAGACAGTTGGTTTGCCTTCTGATCAATACTGACTGCCCACTAGTTCTGAGGCTAGAAAGAGCTGGCCTGTTGCAAAGTTAGAAAGAAGGTCAGTGTGGCTGAAATAGAGTGAGTGAGGGGCAGGGCAGCATGAGATAAAATTGGAGAAGTAGGCAGGAGCCAGATCAGGCAGGATCTCAGAGGCCTGGCCAAGGAGTTTGGATTTTATTCTAAGTGCAAAGGGCTTATTACCTGACAGATGACACAGCCAGCTCCCCTTCCCAGTTAGCAGTGGAGCTGAGGATCAATGAGGACCCCTCTGGGAGGCACTGTGCTGTACACAGTGGGTGGCAGACTCAGACCCTGGCCTCTATGGGGATCAGTCCATGCTCTCATCAACCTTCGTTCTGTTTCTCTTTGGTTTCAGAGGTTATATTCTCATCTTACCCTGGATTTTCAACCTCAGAGGTAGGAACTGCCTATTTTATATTTGTATCTTTGAGTTAGAACATTAATGTTAATAAACAAAAATAAGCTAATGGAGCCATGAGAGGCATTTATATATATCATACTGAAGAAACCCATTCATTGAACAAATACTTACTGAGTGTTTACCGTGTTCCTGGCCCCGTGCTGGCCTATGGAGATGCAGGAGTGTACCAGACAGACAGGTCCCTGACCTCGCACAGCCCACAGACTAGCTTTCCTTGTTCTCGGATGCTGTTCAGTAGTAATGGTTGCTGCCTTAACTGATCCAGCTGGCGTTGAAGTGAGACTGCCACCGGGATGATGCCCAGCAGATCCCTAACAAGAGCTCCCAAAAGTGAGTGATCCTTGCCAAATACACCACCACTGGGGTCTAATTCTTGGTGTCACAGGCTTAGATAGTTGATTTTTGTCAGCACAGAAAATTGATTTTTCTCTCAGGGTAGACACTCACTAGCCAAGCTTACGAAGACTGATGCACTAACCTAAATACTGATTTATTCATTTACATTAAGTACAACATTTAGCCAACCTGCACCCTTGAGAGGCAGCTCAGTACAACCCTTCCCCACAGATACAACTGGGTCAGAAATTATATCAGTTAACTATTGCTGCATAACAAACCAACCCGACAGTTACTGACCTCAAACAACAGCAATTTATTATTTCTCACAGTTATTTGGGTTGGTTAAATGGTTCTACTGGTTTTGCCATGGCTCACTCCTGGCTAGTTGCCATGCAATGGGGCTGGGCTCATGGACAGCTGGCATGGCTTGGCATCTCTATGTGGTTTTTTCATCCTGGACTTCTTTACAGCATGGTGGCATCAGGGTTCCAAGAGAGCAAGGGCAAATTGCAAGGCTCTGAAATTCAAGCAATGGCTCTTTGGCCACATTCTATTGGTCAAAGCAAGTCATAACGCCAGTATGATACTGCAGTGCGGTCCTGACGCTAGCCACCCGGAGTTAGCACAGATCCCCTAAGTTAAGGGCACAGTCCCCAAGACTGCCCTCACTTCAGATACCAGCTGCAAGTTTAGGGGTCCCCAGGCTACTTGCACTTGTGACCAACTGGCTATAAATTCTGGAGTTCCTACGACTCCTTCAGGTTCAATAATTTGCTAGAATGCCTCACAGAACTCAGGAAAGTGCTATACTTACGCTTACAGTTTTACTATGAAGAGTACAAATCAGGACCAGCCAACTGAAAAGACACATAATGTGAGGAGTGAGAGGGTCCCCAGTGCAGAGCTTCTGTGCCCTTTCCCCATGGAATCAGTGTGTGTCACCCTCCCAGCACATCTGCAGTGTTCACCAAGCAGGAAGCTCACCTGAACCTCAGTGTCCAGAGCTTTTATTGGGCTTTCATTACATAGGCATGATTGATTAAGTCATTGGCCACATGATTGAACTCAGTCTCTAGTCCCCCTCCCCTTCTCAGAGGTCAGACTGGCTCAAAGCCCCAACCCTCTAATCACATGGTTGTCTTTCTGGCCTGGCCAGTCCCCATCCTGAGTCATCTTATTAGCGTAAACTCAGATGTGATCCAAGGGGTCGTGAATAACAAAGACATTCCTATCACTCAGGAAATTCCAAGGGTTTTAGAAGCCATGGGGCTTCTAAAATTCTTTTTTATACAACAGCCAGTCTAGGTTCAAGGTGGGAGAGATATAGACTCCACCTCTGGATGGGAGGAGCAGCAAGGTCACACTGCAAAAGGGCATGCATATGGGATGGAGGGCCTCGTGGCCATTAAACGGTCTACCACAGAAGTCAAAGATAATTGGTAGGTTGCTCAGTGCTCAGCTCCCAGCTGTCTGGCATGTGAGAATGTAGAGAGTGAGTTGGATGGTTGAGACTTCTCGTGGCCTCTCTCTATAAAAGTCAGATGCATCCCCCTGTAAAGACAGAGCCCTCTCTGCCCCCAACAGGGCAGTCATGCCCTCTGGTCAAGACACTCATGCTCCTGGACAGTACTAGATACCCCTGAGCCTGACTCTCTGGATTTTTCTGTTCTGTGCTCCAGTCTGACTTGCCCCTTTCAGCTTACTTAGCCTTGCTGCGGTAGAGAATTGCACAGTTGAGGAGACTGCCTTACCAGGCTGCCACCACATTCCACTCCGGCCTCTTGGAGATTGCATTCAGATCTCCTAGAGAGGAGAGTCCTCTAAGTTCCCAAGCACCATCACTGGTTTTTGTTTTACTCTCACCCATGACTGACCTGTCCCACTTGTGTGGCTTTATAAGTTAGACCCTAGAAGGATACAAAATACTTGGCCCAAAGTAGGTGTTCCACAAATGTTCATTGAATGAACAAGTGAAATTTAAGTGACTTGCTTAAGATTACACAGCAATTAACCGAGCTTGGAACAGAATCTAGTTCATCTGAACCCAGTCATTAGCCCAACGTATACCCTGTAATTTCCTTTGGTCTCATCTAACTCAAGGAATCAGTGAGTTAACTGACTTAGGCATGGTTAATCCAGCAATTTCCATTTTCTAGTTGATCAAACATGTTGACCCTGAGTCAGGCTGGGTTGTTCTGAGAGACTATGACCCTGCAAGTGACCCAGAGGCACCATACCACATTCAGGCCCCAAGGCCTGCCTGAAGTCATTTAAGACTTAGCTGTTGTTTCATCCTGGAATGAAGAGCCTCCACTGAAGGATGTGAGCTAGCCTATTAAACCAGGTGTTCAAGCTCATGTCACTCCTACTCTCCTTCTCCCCACTAGGAAAAGTCCCCTTAACAATGCAAGTACCTACCCCTTTGCCTTCTGGAGAAATTTTACCCCAACTATGTAGAAGGGGGCCAGTTCAGGATAAGTTCCTGTAGGACAGAGAGTAGAAGGTGGGGGCAAAGAACCTCTGATGTCTACACCACTGCTATATTATCCTTTGGCCTCAGAGAACTTGAAACTGGAACTTTGGATGCCAAAGAATTAGCTTACCGTGTGACCTCAGAGAACTTGGAGACAGAACTCTGGTCCCTTGGTGACATCTCCCTTTATGACCCTAAAAGTCTCTTTTGGCCAAGCCTCTCTAGAATGGTCATTCTTTCTACCACACTCCACAGGAAGGGTCTCTTGGCCCTTGGCAGCATTCAACTTCTTTATCATCAAGGCACTTTGACTTTGACTTTTTTTTCCTTCTAAGACAACCAAGGTATGTGCACTTCCTCCCATATTCGAGATTCTTCCCGTGAAGTCACTGAAGGCCAGGAACCAGACGCTAGCCCCGCCCTTCCCAGAGCTGAGGTACCTTAGCCTGGCCTACAACAAGGTGACTCTCTGCTTCTCTACCTATTTCTTCAGGGGCACAGGTGGGAGGGTGGGATACCACCTGCTCTGGCCTAAAGGCCAGCCCTCTGATTCCCTGCATTAGAGGTATGCGGGCTCAGGAATTCTCAGGGTGGGGGAAGTAGAGGGAGTGCACGCCGAGGCAGGAGTCCATGCATTCAGTCACAGATGCTTATTTAGCACTTACCGTGTGCCGGGTTCTGTGCTAGGCACTGAGTATACAGCTGTGCAAAGAAAGATTTGGCCTCTGCCCTTGTGGAGCTCATCGCCTATAGGGAAGGCTGATACTGGACAAATAATAACAATATAAGCATGCTTAGTGTTATGAAAAAATTCACAGTGCTATGAAGTGTATGACAGGGGAGTCTAATCTAATATTTGGGATCAGGGAATGTTCTCGGGAGAGTGGTGTTTAAGCTGAGATCTGAATGAGTCCAGTGAGGTGAAATGTAAGGGTAGAGTGAAGTGAGACATGTTCTAGCCGAAGGGAACAGCAGATGTAAAGTCCATGGGACAGATTTAACGTGTTTTTCCTTAACATGTTCTATTTTAACGTATTTTTCCAATATCCATGTCCTGTTTGACTTCCTGTAAACCCCTCTAATTGAGCCCTACTCAAGTCTGAAATGCAGGCAACTTTTAAGGTATTCTGCTTACATTCCTTCTAAGGCAAGCAGTTGGTACAGCTAAACTCTGCAAGTGTTTTCTTCTAAGAGTTTTATAGTTTTAGCTCTGATATTTAGGTCTTTGATCCATTTTGAGTTAAAATTTATATATGGTGTGAGACAGGGGTTCAACCTCCACCTTTTGTATGTGGATATCCAGTTTTCTCAACACCATTTATTGAAAAGACTATTCTTTCTCCATTGAGTGGTCTTCTAACCCTTGTAGAAAGTCACTGGACCATAGATGTATTATGAGTCCCTCTTTCATTCTTGAAATTGGTAATTTGTGTCTTTTCTCTTATTTTATTGATCCAAAATAGTTAGAAGTTATTGACTTTTATTGGCTTTTTTTTTAATTAAACTAGCTGCTGGTTTCACTGGATTTCTCTATTATTTGTCTGTTTTTCATTTCATTGATTTCTGTTCATAACTTTATTTCTGTCCTTCTACTCACAATGAGTTTAATTTGCTCCTCTTTTTCTAGTTTCCTAAGTAGTATAATATTAGATTGTTGATTAGACCTTTCTTCTTTTTACTATAAGCATGTAAAACTGTAAATTTCTTCTCTAAGCACTGTTTTAGCTGCGTTCCACAAATTGTGATTTGTTTTTATTTTCCTTCAATTAAAATATTTTAAACTTGTATTGTGATTTCTTCTTTGACCCATGGGTTGTTTAGAAGTCTGAGTTGTTTAATTTCCATGTATATGGGACTCTTCTAAATGTCTTATATTTGTTGATTTCTAATTTAATTCTGTTGTGGTCAGATAACATAATCTGTAAGATCTCATTCTTCTGAAATCGATTTAAACTTGTTTTATGGTCCATCCTATAGTCTATCGTGGTGAACGTTCCATGTGCACTTAGAAAAAATGTGTCTTCCGCAGTTTTGGGGAATAGTGTTCTATAAATATCAATTAAGTTAAGGTGGCTGGGCATGTCACTCAGATCCTTTCTGTACTGTTGTTTTGTCTATTTGTTCTATCAATTATTGAGAGTGGCGTGTTAAAATTCTCAGTCATGATTGTGGATTTGTTTATTTCTCCCTTTAGTTTTGTCAGTTTTTGCTGCGTGTATTTTGAAGATCTCCTATCAAGTACATATATATTTAGAATTTTTATATCTACCTGATGTGTTCATCCTTTTATTACTATGACTGTCTTCCTTTGCCTCTAATAATGCTCCTTGATTTGATGTCTGTTTTGTCTGATTTTAATATAGATAAACAGCTTTCTTATGCTTACTATTTGCTTGGTATACCTCTTTCTATCCTTTTACTTTCAACCTAATTATAGCTTTGTATTGAAAGCACATGTCTTTTAGACAGCATATAGTTGGTTCTTGCTGGGGTTCCAGAGCGTGTTTCTCAGCGTTCCTGCTCTATCCTCTTGCAACCTTCCCTTGGTTCCTACACTGAGAGTTTATCTCTACACTCTAGTTCCTCCCCAGCAATAGACTGTTTTTGCTTATTACTTAGCGCTTGCTAAGCTGGTGGTGGGGGGCCAAAGGGAGGGTCCAACCCCAGTCTTAAGCAGGCCCTGGGTTCCTGTGCCTCAAGAACGGGCCTTTCTCAGGAGTCCTACCCCTCTCCCAGCAGCAGGAGACTTGTAATGTAGTGGGCCCAGGTTGGTTTCCTGCCCTACCCCAGGAAGAACAGGTTTTAATTTTTTCTCTCCCCTAGATGCAGGGCCCTGGGCCCTCCAGGGTTTGCTGACCTTCCTCAGCAACTTAAGGCCTTTGTTCACATGGGAACAGGCTTGGCAAGGCTTCCTGCTTTTCCTGGGGTAGCAGCTGCTCTGCTTCTCCAGGCCTGCACTCCGAGGAAGGCCTTCTCCTGTCTCCCTCCCTGCATCCAGTCTCTCACACACAAGTGGGTCTGAATTCCCCTGTGTCTGTGGCTCTCAGGAGTTCTTTTCTCTTACTCTACCCCACATTTGGCCTTTACCAATTTATTAACATTTTTAGCTGATTTCCTCTTAAATGCTTATGTGGCACTTGCCCTCTTCCTCCCACATTCTGCCACAGATGAGCCAGTGTCCATATCCCATCCCTCCTTGGAGGTGCCTGTCTTTCCTTGGATTTCTAGCCACTTGATTGCCCTGAGTCCTTAGCTCTCTATTGGACTCAAGAAGTTATGATGTTGTAGGTTATTCAGCGTTTTTCTTGTTATTAGGAGGAGAGCAGCACTCTTTCCATTTTTCTACATTCTCACTTGAGTTTTTATTTTTTTATTTTTTTATTTTTTTGTGAGGAAGATCAGCCCTGAGCTAACATCCATGCTAATCCTCCTCTTTTTGCTGAGGAAGACCGGCTCTGAGCTAACATCTATTGCCAATCCTCCTCCATTTTTTTTCCCCAAAGCCCCAGTAGATAGTTGTGTGTCATAGTTGCACATCCTTCTAGTTGCTGTATGTGGGACGAGGCCTCAGCATGGCCGGAGAAGCGGTGCGTCGGCGCGCGCCCGGGATCCGAACCCGGGCTGCTAGTAGCAGAGCGTGCACACTTAACCGCTAAGCCAAGGGGCCAGCCCCTCACTTGAGTTTTTAACTGGTTTTTTTTTTTGAGGAAGATTGGCTATGAGCTAACATCTCTTGCCAGTCTTCCTCTTTTTCTTTTTTCTCCCCAAAGCCCCAGTACACAGTTGTATGTCGTAGTTGTAGAGTTGTAGCTCTTCTATGTGGGATGCCACCTCAGCATGGCTCAATGAGCAGTGAGTAGGTCCGTGCCCAGGATCCGAACCGGCAAACCCTGGGCCGCCGAAGCTGAATGCACGAACTTAACTGCTACGCCACTAGGCCAGCCCTTCACTTGAGTTTTCAAATGATATTTTTCCTTATGACAGTTACCACCTAACACAATATCTATCTTTATGTCTATTGTGAGTTTTCTGCTGCCAGAAGAGAGGGTTTTTGAGAGCTGGGACTTTGTTTTGCTCACAACTCTATCCTCATCATCTAGAATAGCAACTGATACGTAATAGGTGCTCAGTAAGTTTGTTAGATGAACAAATCATTTGATTTTATCGGGGAATACTCACAGCTACCTGTGTTAAATTAATATTCAGTTTATTAAAATTACAAATTTTAAAACCAATTCTGCCTTCAAACAGAACTTATAGATCTTGAATATCCACTCAGAAATCTACTAATTTTTGTGTCAAATGTAAAATAATCACTTGTACTCAACCTTTAACTAATATTTACTTAGTTCATAAATTTGACAGATTAAGTTATATTCACCTTAACCCAATGAAATTGGGCAGAAATTTCAAGTTGTCATTGGAAGCTGAATTTATTTCCAGAGTGCATTCAACTCCCCTTAGAGGGAACAGGCTAGCCTGACGGCTAAATTCTGCTTACAGCAGCCAGAATCCTAAGCCCATATCTTTCAGCTGGGACTTAATTTCACAGAAATATGGCACCCATGCCTTGGGTATTTTTCAACTTTCTACCAATTTTAATTGTAACTTTCTTCAACTTTTTAGCTGCCTAATTCGGTTGGATGGAATTTTGCATCCAGACAAAATTAAATTCTCCATCCCCCCTACTGTTGTGACTGCTTCTTGACTGCCTGATTTGCATACGAGAGACTCTGCACCCTCTTTGACCACCATTATGTAGTTATTTATCGACACGTATTAGGCTTCTTTGAAGGTTCATCCTCCTTTCCTCCTCCAAAGTCTAGATAAGAAGGCTATCTTTTTATCTTAAAAGATAAGACCTTTTTCTGTAAAGGTCCAGATAGTAAATATATTACTCTGTTGCAACTAGTCAACTCTGCCCTTGTAGCACAAAAGGCAACACATAAACGAATGAGCATGGCAATGTTCTAATGAAACCTTATTAAACAGAAGGGGGGCCAGATTTGGCCCACGGGCTGTATCTGCCAACCCTGGTTTTTATACATCCTTTGAGCTAAAAGTGATTCTTAGATGTTTAAATAGTTGAAGAAAATCAAAAGAAGGATAATGCTTCATGACATGTTAAAATTATATGAAAATCAGATTTCAGAGTCCATAAGTAAAGTTTTGTTGGAAAAGAGCCACCACACTGCTTTGTTTGTGAATTGTCTGTGGCTGCCTTTGTGCTACAACAGCAAAGTTGAATAGTTGCTGCAGAGACTGTATGGCCTGCAAAGCCTAAAACATTTATTATCTGGCCCTTGACAGAAAGGGTTTTCCAACCCCAGGTCTAGATGATCAAATATTAGGGTCCCTCAAGGCCCACTCCTAGTCCCTTTTCTCCTCTCACTCTATACTCTCTCCCTAGGGATGGCTTCACATACACATTGGCCTATGAACAGTGACTCACAAATTTATAACTCCAATACGGACTTTTCCTCTGTACAGACCAGTGTATCTACTACCTACTTGACATCTCTACTTGGAGGTCTCAAAGGTATCTCCAAAGTACACATATCCAAAGTAAATTATTGATCTTTCCCTTCAAATTTGATGTTCTTCCATTGTTCCATATCTTAGTGAATATCTTCATCATCCATCCAGTTACTCAAGCCAAAACCTGGTTGTCATCCTTGGTATTTCTCTCTCCTTTACATCCCTCCTCCCCACCCATATCTAATCCATTACCAAGTCTTGCCAAATTAGATCCTCATATTTCTAAAAATCCATCTAATAGGTTCTCCAAGGACCAAAATCTTTAACCAGCTTTGGTCTGGCCCCTGCTTGCATCTCTAGCCTCATTTTGCACCAAGCACCCTTTCTCTCTGCTTTTAGTCACACTAGCCTTCTTTAAATCCCTCTAGCAGGCTTTTCTCCTTGCTGTGAGGCCTGTCACACATTATTCTCTTTGCATGGAACACTTCCTCTCTGCATTAGACTAAGTAATGCTAGTTGCTGCAGCAAACTTAAAAATCTCAAAGACTTAACACAATAAAAGTTTATTTCTTGCTTTTACAGAATCTGTTGTGGGTATTCCGGGTTGGCTGGTGGCCTTCCACATGATCATTCAGAGACCCAGGTCCCTTCTTCCTGTGGCTCTGTCATCCCATAGGGCCTTAAGAGTACTTTATTGGATCCTATGCATCTGGTGGATAGATGATTGAGCATAGAGGAGGGTGGTAGGAGATGTAGAGGATCATGCAGGAGGTTTTGAATGGGCTATGCCTGGAAGTGGTGTTTTTCACTTGTACCCAGGATGCACTGGCTAGAACTGAGTCATATGACCACATCTAGCTGCCTGGGAGGCAAAAAGATACAGTCTAGCTGTGTGCCCAGAAAGTAGAGGAAATGGTTTGTGTTAATATAGAGGTCTGTCTGCCACATACTCCATCCCTCACTGCATTGCTAATTACCTCCTACCCATCCTTCAGCTCTCAGGGACACCTTCTCTGACCCCCTGACTAGGTCAAATCACCCTAGTACTTCATGCGCCTCTCTTTTGTGGCACTAATCACAGTTGTAGATCTACTCTCCTATATGTTACTGTTTCTTCAATGCTTGCTTCTCACTAGGCAGTGCTCCTTGAGGACAGGAGTTGTATCTGTCTCGCTCATTCCCAACCCAGTGGTTGGCACATGTAGGCATTCAGAAAATATTTGTTGATTGAATGAACAAAAATGAAAGAGAATGAAGAGGTAAATTGCCCACAGGGCATCTAGTGCTACCCAGTGAGGCTCCAGAGGAAGCCAAACTGAAGTCCCCTCCCCCTCCCAGCCCTCAGACCTTAGGGTCTTCTGTGGGTCCTGAATCTCACCCAACACCTTTCACTGTGTCCAGGCATCTGAAAGGCCATGGCCCCACTCCTGGCTCCTCTGATACTGATGGCTCTGATACTGTTCCGTTGCTAATAGACAACACTCCCCGGATGGTCCGGCCCCTCTGCTCAACAAGGATTGTGTATTTTTTGCCCTTCAGAGGCTGGCCTCACAGGGATGGAGTGGCCTCTGGGCCCCAGACAGCTAGAAGGTCTCCCTTACCATTGGCTCTGCTTATCCCTTAGATGAGTGGGTCCCCCTCATCTCCCGTCCCCTGTCCCTCCCCAGATCAGTGCCAGGACAAGCCTCAGTGAAAGAGACCATCAGGAGTGCTGTTGACAGACTGATGGGGTGTGTGTAGAGGTTGCACTGAGGAAGGCGAAGTGTCAGACAAATTGTATTCTGAAGTCAAAGGCAACGCCCTGCCAAACTTCCAGACTCCTTGTGAGCCAAGTGCTATATGTGTTTGTTCGTATTTTGTCGCCAGCATCCTCAATACTTGGTATAGGCTACATATCCATTGTGGAGAAGGAAGAAAAAGTTTTAACTTTCAAACACAAAACAGTGATGATGGAATTTCGGACAGGAAAGGCAAGGAGCAGGTGAAACCGCAGGGATGAGACACTGCCCAGCAGTGAGTCCATGCACAGCAGCATCACTTCCGCAGCCCCACCCCAATCCCAGCAAGCATGTAGTGCTGCAGTGCGGGGCCTGGAGGCACTAGGGCAGAGGTGGGGGGCAGTGTCGACCTGATGCTCTCTCCTGCATTCCTTACAGATTGCGAAGGAAGATGCCATCCTGCCGGTAGCTCTCTTTCCATCTCTCTGTGAGCTCATCTTTCATAACAACCCTCTGGTGGCCCATACACGAGGTATGGTGCCCACAAACCTGCCCCTCCAACCCAGTGCCCAGGAAGCAGTGTGGGCACCCTCATCCCCACCTCCTCAGTGCCAAGCCCTGGGCTCTGCTCTGCATCGTGGGTGGACAAGGTTCATGGTGCGTTGGGGGATGGAGAAAACAACAGACACTGCTGAGCACCTGCTCTGCACCAGCTTATCCTGACAGCAACCCTATGAAGCAGGCTTTATTGTCCCCATGCACAGTGGAGGAAACTGAGGATCAGGGAGGTTCATGATCTACCCAAGGTCACACAGCAAGAAAGAGGCAGAGCTGGGAATGGAATACAGAATTATCTAGATACTGCATGAGCTCTTTAAGCGATACCCTGCTTTGCAGAATAGGTCTGTTGTGACCTCATTTCCCACTTCCCAGTTGGGCAGGGTGCAGGGCCCTCCCCTCCCGGAGCATACTGAATGCAGTGGATGCAGCATGAGCAGGGGAACCCACTGTCCAAGATGCAGGAGCGGGAGGCGTTTTAGAATCCTGGGCCCTGGAGTGACACCAGCAGAGTTCTAATCCTTACTCCATACTATCTTTTTTGCGTTGGGTAAATTCCTTAACCTCTCTGTGCCTCAGTTTCCTCACCTGTTAAATGGGAATAATATGGGTACCTACCTCCTGGGTTGGTGTGAGAATTAAGTAGGTTAATACATGTAAAGCAGTTTGAACCATGCCTGGCACATAGTAAGCCCCCAATAAACGTCAGCTAATGGTTGTTTTCCCACCATGGCTCCAGGGGTCCCTCCACTGCTAAAAAGCTTCCTCCAGGAGCGGCTGGGGATCCACTTAATTCGAAGGAAGACAGTCAAGGCTAAGCACCATATTTTGATGCCTCGGAAGGACTCACGGAAGGTAAGGCTTCCAAGGCAGGACCCCAACCCCAGAGGGAGTGGAGCCTGTGTTCATGCACGCAGACTAACTTGGCCGTGGAGCTGCTCCCTCCCACAGTGCCTGGAATCCTCCATTAGTTTTGGAGTAGCAGTACTGTCTTCTCCTTTCCTTGCTCTGTTAATACAGATATACCCAGGAGGTACAAGACAGTCAGTCAGAGAGACCCAAAAGTCAGAGTCGGGAGGAGCCTCGGAGGTCATTAAGTCTGACCCCCTAATTTTACAGAGGGGGTCAGAAAAACTGAGGCCCAGAGAAAGAGCTGTGGAGACGTGGGGAGAAATCAGTCAGAAGCCCAGGTCTGAGCCTGGCTCCCTCAATTTCCACAGCTGCCTGGACTTGGGCAAGAGTTTCCCTCTCTGAGCTTCAGCTTCTCAACCCTAACGCCTCTCAGAGCTGCTGAGAGGACTGAATGAAGCAACAGATACGAAAATACATTATAAACTCCCCAAACCCGTACCAGTGCAAGTTATAGTCACCTGTGGTAATCCTGAATGGCTGCACCAGGCCTAGAATACACATCGCCTAAGGAGCATTTCCTTATGTTGAGAGAAGTCTGCTCCCTCTGTGCCTTCCCCAGCCAGTGGCCTAGACTTGCCTTCTGAGATGCCATAAAGTAAGTCAAATCCCTCTTCATCGGAAGGATTTCAGAAATTTCTGTGAAATGCACCTCCCTTCTGAACCTTAGTCTTCCTGTAGCCAAAAGCTGGACTGGGCATTGCTGGTCCCAAAAGTTAAATGTAGTTATTCCCTTCCATCCCCCCTGCACTCTGCATCTGTCCAGCCAAGCTCTTGTCTGGAGCCCTCAGAGGACCAGGGCAGCATTTAAAGCCAGAAATAGACAGAAATTCAAAGGGTTTCCATCATCTTCCCCTTGTCTGTTGCCTCCTCTAAGGATCCTCCTACCTCCCTTCCCACCAGCCAGCCGGGGCCGGGCAGAATCAGAGTGAGCCAGATACATAATCCTCTCTCCCATGTACAGAGCACCCATGCCCAGTACTCTGCTGAGCACTTGCACGTGTGCTATCCCATAATCCTCACAACACACGAGGAAACAGTCTCGAAGAGCTGAAATAACTTCCTTGTTACAAGTTAGTGTTAGGGCCCAGGGGAACCTCTACGGTTCCAACTATTCGAGGATAAACACAAATACCAGTGGCCAAATGAGAAGCAAAGCAGTGCTGTGTTAATCTAGGCAAACACCGCCTGCCCTCCATGCAGGCTGTGTTAATCTAGGCAAACACCGCCTGCCCTCCATGCAGGCTGTGTTACTCTAGGCAAACACCGCCTGCCCTCCATGCAGGCTGTGTTACTCTAGGCAAACACCGCCTGCCCTCCATGCAGGCTGTGTTACTCTAGGCAAACACCGCCTGCCCTCCATGCAGGCTGTGTTACTCTAGGCAAACACCGCCTGCCCTCCATGCAGGCTGTGTTACTCTAGGCAAACACCGCCTGCCCTCCATGCAGGCTGTGTTAATCTAGGCAAACACCGCCTGCCCTCCATGCAGGCTGTGTTACTCTAGGCAAACACCGCCTGCCCTCCATGCAGGCTGTGTTACTCTAGGCAAACACCGCCTGCCCTCCATGCAGGCTGTGTTAATCTAGGCAAACACCGCCTGCCCTCCATGCAGGCTGGACTGGAGAGTGTGGTTTAGGCCTCTAGCTAGATTGGAGATGCCTGCATTTCCCCACTGTGCTTACAGAGATGGGCTGGATGTACGCAGGTGACTCCTGGGCCTTTTACTCGATCAGTTACGTGGACGAAGGCTGCCGGCCCTCCCGCATGCCTAGGCATGGACAGAACGGGGGGGAAGTGGAGAACCTGCCAGAGCAGGCCCAGACCCACCCACCATGAAACCAAGAAGCCGGGTGAGCCCTTTGCATGTGGGAACACAAATGGAAGATAAAACTGCCTGCCTTGGTGCTGAGCAGTCAGCTCACGACGGACTCGGGCCCCTAACTGTCAACCTCCACCCAATGAGGTTATCCAGTCTTCCCTCGGGAAGGGGCTAGGAGAGTGGTGATGGGATAGAGAAAGAGTTCCCCTCAGCACTCAGGAACAGACCTGTGAGAGGGAGGAGTACCTGTTGCCCCTTCCGCCCAGCCGGCAAATGGTGGCACTTGGTGTTTTGGACACTGCGGCATGGGTTCTGAAAAAAGATGCTGGGTACTACAGACTTCAGGTCTAACCACTGAAGTTTTACATATTTTACAAAGGAAATATTTTCTTAAAAAGAACCTTATTTTATAAAACAGTCATCCTTGGCACGCGTTAGTTTGTTAGGTACATTTGCACACGTCATCTGATTTGGGAGAACTCTACAGCATAGGCAGGGCAGGAACTATTTTCCCATTTCCCAGAGAGGAGATGGAAGCTCAAAAGATAGAACTGTATTCCAGCCCATATTTTTCTAACAACAGTGTTTGGGATCTTTCCACTACATTACATGGTCTGTCAAAGAACAGATATAAGTGGACCAAATACCCTTGACAAAGAATAAAAACAACCCACTATGTAACTAGGGAGCGGAGGAAGAACTGACCTGAGGGAAACTGAGCACGTGGCTCCCCCCTGGCAGCTGAAGCAAAGGAGGAGGGAGGATGAGAGGCTTTTGCTAGTTAAGGAAGCTGAGCAGTTCAGCAGGAAAGAAGTTGTCTCCTTGATCCTGAACCCTGCCTGAGAGAGATGTGCCTTGTGGATCTTTATATAAGGTACAGGGACCAGCATCCTGAAAGGTAGGACCATCTCCCCCACACCCTTCTAGGAGTCCCTGAGGAACATCAGGGGCACTGTGTTAAACCTTGATCAAAGGAACAAGGCTACTGAGGGCCAGAGTGATGTGGTCAGGGATGCAGAATGAGGCCTGGAGCTCAGGACAGGAGTCAGATAGTCCAGGCTCTGCCACTGAATAACTCTGCGACCTTGGACAAGTCATTTTTCCTCTCTGAGCCTGTTTCCTCGTCTATAAAATGAGGATAATTATTCACTGAGTAGTTTTGAGGTGTAAATAAAACAACATATGTCACGCATAGGGCACATTGTAGATGCCCAATAAATGTGATTTTGTTCCCTCCCTCCCCCTATAAGCCCTCACCCAGAGCTCTGATCACTATACCAAGTGGCCTTAGGCTGATGAGGTCCAGGAGGAGAGATTCTGATGAGGAAGCAAACCAGTCCAGCCCTTCTCCCCTGACAGGTGAAAACCCAAGTCCCAAAGGTGCCAAAGCAGCCTCTGCTTCTCCATCACCTACCTATGACCACAGTCAAGTCTTCCTCAAAGGAGATGCTGGAGTCAGAGGCAGGGCTGACCGAAGAGCTGTCCACTGCCAAAAGCACTTCTCTGAAGCCAGAGATGCCTATCGAGGGCTTGGAGGGCCTTTCTGTGTCCCACCGGACATTTCTGCCACTGCCTCCCATCTGCTCCAACTCCACGGTGCAGAGTGAAGAGTCTACATCCCACCGGAGCAACACAGCCCACCGCCTCAGCCTGGAGCACCCATCGGATGAGGACACCAAGAGCACAGAGTCCATCTTCTTGACCCAGGTGTCTGGATCCACCTGCCCCTGCCCACTTGTTCCCAGCTCCCACAGGTTCCTGCACAACCCTTAGATGGCTCGACTGCTGTGGGCAGCTGGATGTAAGCACAGACAGCTCTGGAAACCTGAAGGCAGCACCCCTGACAGGGCCTGGAAGCCCCTTGTGGGAGATCTGCTGATCCAGGGCTCCTGGTGGGGATACCCAGGGGGACAAGTCATGGTCCTGTAGCACAGACAACATCTAGGGTCTGGCTGGGGCATGGTTCTGGCCGGTTTGGGGGGAAGGTTTGCTGCTGCCTCTGCCTGTCTGCTTCAGGTCACCTCACTTCTCATGCTGCCTCTGAATCCTGGGAACACAGATGGATGAGATGCAGGTCCTGCCCTTGAGATGTCCCCAGCCTAATGGGGGAGATGGACAGGAACAATGCGTGCAGTCAGTGCTGAGATTTAGGAAAACCCAGGGACTGGGAGCCTGGAGCAAGGAGGGATGCCTCTGCCCGGACCGGGAGGGCTCCCTGGAAGAGGTTCAGATGAGCTGAGGTTTGCAGGCTGAGCAGGAGTTAACAAGGTGAAGACGTGGGCGGCAAGGGCATTCTGGGCAGACGGATCAGCAGGGCACAGAGGAAGGAAATTAAAATGGTATGTGCAGGAATCACGAATCGTTCGGTGTCAGAGCAGCAGAAGGGAGACGTAGGAAAAGGGAAATATAAGGCTGGAGGAGTTGGCAGGGCCCCCTTGGACTTTATTATTGTACCATTACCCTCCCTGATCTCTCCACCTCCAGTCTTGCCCCTCCAATCTGCCCAATCTTTCCAAGATGTACATCTGTCCACAAATTTATGTCTAACTTTCCATCATCCATCTCTCACTTATTCCACAGATGACTGGTAGTGACATCCAAATTCATACAGTATAAAAATATCTTTATGAACTATATCAGAACCTTTGTGGAACAAAGCAGAGTATAAACAAGTATTAAAAAATAAACAATTGAGAGAGTTGGATGAAAGGAAAATATGGACAGGAAAGGAAATAATAAGTCCAAGGGTAATTCTGTCACTCAGACATGCACATCATGCACCGCTCTCTCATAATAGAAGTGTATTGCTAAAATGCAATTCTGAGCTTCCTAGCAGCCAAAGCAACACAATCAATTATGAGTCACCATGATTGAAAAAAAGTATCTTTTTTCCCTGCCTAATTGCCCAGGCTGTAACCTACAGTACAATGTTGAATAGAAGTGGCAAGAGCAGACATCCTTTCCTTATTCCTAATCTTAGCGGGAAAGCTTTCAGTCTTTCATCATTAATTAGGATGTTAGTTGTGGGCTTGTCATAAATGTCCTTTATCAGGTTGAGGAAATTTCTTTCTACTCCTAGTTTGTTGAGTATTTTTTTATCATGAAGGGGTGTTAGATTTTGTCAAATGCTTTTTCTGTGTCTATTGAGAAGATCATGTGGCTTTTGTCCTTCATCTATTGATATAGTATATTACATGGATTGATTTCCAGTTGTTAAACCAACCTTGCATACCTGGGATGTATCCCACTTGGTCATGGTATATCATCCTTCTTTATGTTGCTGATTCAGTTTGCTAATATTTTTTGAGGATTTTAGTGTCTATAGTCATAGAGATATTGGTCTGTAGTTTTCCTTTCTTGTGATGTGTTTCCCTAGTTTTGGTTTCAGGATAATACTGACCTCAGAGAATGAGCTGGGAGTTTTCTCTCTTCTGATTTTTCAAAGAGTTTGTGAAGGATTGGTGTTAATTCTTCTTTAAATGTTTGGTAGAATTCACTACTGAAGCCATTTGGTCCTTGGCTTTGCTTTGTGGGGAGTTTTTAAATTACTAATTCAACCTCTTTACTTGTTATAGGTCTGTTCAGATTTTCTGTTTCTTCTTTAGTCAGCCGTAAGTTTTAACAAAAGGTATAACTACATCCCTACATGAAATACAGCTCTCATAAAGCTGTATAAGAAAACCATTAGAGAAGGATAAAAATGCGAATTCAGTGTTCACTCAATGCCTTAAAACTCCTCCATGGCTTGCATCACAGGATAAAGAAAATACAAACAGAAACAAAACAAACGCCCTCAGCTTGGCCGTGAAAGGTGCCTCCTCGTCTGGGCCCTGCTTATTGCTGCAGCTGCCTGTCGCCTCACAGTGCACCCCAGCTATGCCAATCTTTAGTTCCCCCGAATGCACCTTGCTGTGCCTTACCTGTGCACCTTTGCTCATGCTGTTCCTTGCCTGCAACAGTCCTCCTTTCTTATCACTTGCAGCCCAACCCCCTCCCCACCCCTGCCTGGGATGGCTTTCCTGGTTCTTTAAGACTTAGCTCAGGCTAAGGCATCACTTCTTTCAGGAAGCTTCCTAGCCCCACAGGCTGGGTTGGGGCTTCCTGTGGCTCACCCAGAACCCTTGTGCTCCCTTCTGTCACAGCATTTATCAAGGTGTATGGTCATTGTCTATTTTCCTGTCTGCCTCCTCTCACCCCAGTCTTACTTCTTGCCCCAGGGCCCAGCATGGGAACCCACCAGAGCTGATGCTCATAAGTGTTAATGAAATGAATGAATATGTTTTTCTTCCTGGGCACAGGTTAGTGAGCTGCCTTCCTCCACCCTCCAGAGGGAGGATTCAGAGATGAAGGAGAAAAACCAAAGAGTACCACGCACAGCACCCAGAGAGTTGAAGAAGACTCGGAGGAAGCTCCCATCTGCCTCCATCCCCAGCAAGTTCCGTGGCTATGAGGAGCTGCTGACAGCCAAGCCTGATCCAGCCTTCATTGAGCCGAAGGGTATGTGTGGAGAAAGGTTCCAGGGCAGGGGGCCTATCCACGGCCCAGAGCAAGTCAAGGCAAAGCCAAGGCTGGTGGCAAGCCTCTTCCAGGCTGGGGTGTTGTCCTCTGTCTAAATATCTGTCAAAGGGCCCCTGCTGGTGTCCCAGTTTGGAGCCCTATGTGTCAGGACCCCTGGCCTAGGCCTTCATTGGCTTTTGGGGGAGCCACAGCTGTTAAGAGATTCCAGCCAGTCTGGGCCCAGCTGCTCTGGTTGGAAAACCCTCTCCAGGAAGGGTTTAATGAACAAACACCCAGACTGCCGGATTCCTGAGCTCCTCCCCAGCCCAGGTAAGCCCCAAGCTGAACATCCAAAATCCTCCCTATTGGGTTTGACGCAAGGGAGGCAGTGCCCTCTCTGAGCCCCTTATTTCCCATTGATGTGTTAACAGTTTTGTACTTTCAGAGGAACTGGCGGTCAGCTGTGCTCTGTCTCGGGTGTCAGTCCCCACAGTGTAACCCCCCGAGGTTAATGGGGTTACACTGGGCTCAGCCCCTCTCCCATTCCAGTGCCACTTTTCCATTAGGATCTGTGCTCATAGGGGACAAGTATTCCCTGAACGAATGATGGAAGTTCAAGCACCGCAGCAGATCAGGGGGAGACGTGGGAGCAGTGTTTTCTTCTTGGGGTCTCTCAAATCCTTTTAGCCAGGGCTGCTCTGAGACCGGGGAATGAAGAAATTGGAGGAGGCATGCCAGAGGAGGAGGGGGAAGCGCCTTGACTCAGCCTTCTGTTGTCCCCCAGGAATCCAGAAGAATGCCCAGGCTCTGCAGCACATGCTGAAGCACCCACTGCTGTACCGCTCCTCCAAGCCCAGGCTCGACACTCTTCAGAAACACTATGTTCCCAAGGAGAAACGGGTAAACCTCTGCCTCCCGAGTGTGCGAATGGCCCCTCAGGACTGCCACAGGTACAGATGTGACTGTCACCTTGGGCCTTCTACAGGCCATGCTTTCCCAGTGCCCTCACATGCTCCCTGCCTGTTGCTATGACTGTATGAGGCGGTGAGGCCAGGAAAGTCTGACCGTAGGACTAGGATAACACTCTCCTCTCTTACCTTCTGTCAGGCCCAGAGGCTCCCTGTTCCACCCCCAAGGAAGACTCGAGCCCAGCTGCTGGATGACATCCTCATTCGCATGCGGGATCCCCGGAACATTACAGAGGCTCCACTAGGTATGGCTCTGGCCCCAGTCCTCAGCTGCCAGGACCTGAGATCTAGAAGTTTACTCATCTGATGGTATAAGGCAAAGGGCTTGTGTCAGAGCAGGAATGGCCTTAGAGAGCATCTGCCCCAGCCTTCCCGTGTGCAGATGGAAAAACTGAGGCCTCGGTGAGGCAGGGAGTTGCCTAAAGTCACACAGAATGTTATGGACCAGAACTAAGGCTTGAGATAGAATCAAGAGGGGACACCACTGGCTTCCTAATGCCCTAAGCTGGAGAGGCCATTTTCAGTCCCCTTAACATCTTCCTCCTACCCCACCTCCCTTTCTGGGGGGCTCTGGACCCAATCCCTGCCGTTTTGGGCTCAGTGGGACCCAGGGCAAGCTTGGTGCCCCTCCTGGCTTCTCTCCCTGCAGGAGCTGTCCTGCACCAGCGGAAGGAGCAGCGGCTAGTGAACCAGAAGCAGTATCTGGAGGCCAAGCGGCTGCTGAAGGAGTTTCGGGCACGCTACCGGAGGCTGGCGCGCTGCTCGCTGCGGACGGTGTTCAGGGCCACTGCACCGCCCCCAGCCCACCCGGCGCTGAGCGAGGGCCAGCCTAAGTTCGGCCGTTTCCTCGAATTCATGGATGAGTTCTGCCAGGAGCCCACGGCAGGTGACTCAAAAGGCTAGGGCTGTGCACGGGGCCATGCGCACCACCCGTCCTGTGCCCCATACTCTCCCAGAGGGCTTCATGCCCTTGACTGAACCTCGGGGCTGGCTGGGCCAGGTGCGGGCCTCTGAGTTTGGCTCGGCCTTACTCACTGGCTGCAGAGAGTGGGGAGCTCGTCAGGACCTCCCCTTTCTGGGCTAGGCAGGCCCCAGCGCCTGGCACAGCAGCAATAAAGAGTGGGTGCATAGAGCAAGGTAGCCCGCGTTCTGTCTTGGAGACTGGGCTGGGCTGTCACACTGGAGAAGGATCCCCGGCTGATGCGCATCCCTAAAGCCCTGTGGGAAACATGCCAGAGCCACACATGTCCAACTGTGATTGCTGTGATAAGCACTAGGACAGAAAACGGGGTTGATGGAACAGAGATGCAGCACAGAATCTGAGGCTCAGAGAAGTTAACTAACTCACCCACAGCCAATAGTGTGTGTGTGTTGGGGTGAGGTTGAGAGGGCAAAACTGAGCCTCCAGGCCCCAGAAATGGTCCTTTTTCTATTGGGCAGCTTTTTCCATTGTGAAGGCAAATGGGGAAGAGAGGGGGAAGAGAGGATTGGGAATTCCCTTATCAGATGGCCATGGCCACAAAGGTGGGACAAGTTGAGGGGAGGGCTTATGTGCAGTTTCCCAAGGTCCTCTAACCCAGGACATAAGATGAAGTCCCACATACAAACATGGTGGGCTGTGGCTTTAAAACAGACCCTGGGGCTTTGCAAGGTGAACCTGGGCTCACAGTAAGTAAACTAACTCTGGCCAAGGCAGCCTGTGGGTTGCCCCATTCTTGTGAGTGTCCAGTAGTCAGCCCCTGCTATAGAGGAGGATCTGGAGAAGGCCACTAGGGCAGAATCAAGAGATGTGCATTTGGGGATGGACGCTGAGTGTGACCTGGTCACCTGGGCAACCCTTGCTCCTAAGGCTACTCTCTAGGGAGTGCCTACAGTTCAGACCTGGGGAGCAGGCCTGCAGTTCCCAGGGTCCAGGAGGGAGTAGCACAAGGATTAAGGATCCTCAGCAAGGCACAGACTCCCACAACCTAAGTTGCAATTAAGGTGATTCGAGAAATATAGTCTTGTAGCCACAGGTCTGACAGGGGCACGGTGGAGTATCTGCTGTATTGCAAGTGAGACTCTGTGAGGACACAGAGATATTTACATATTGTCATACACAACCACACAGTCTCACACATGTGACCAGAAAATACTTACACCCAGCTGTAGTCATACCACACACAATGGCACTCATACAGTCAGTCACACGTACCAAGTTACAAAGTCAATCTCACTCATTCACACAGGCACCTGGACAGATCCCATAACACAGTGTTACCCACAGCAGCACTCATGTGCAGGGGGCACATTGCTGATTCACCACCTTGGATCTGAGGCCCAAAACCATCCTTCCCCTAATATTAGGAAGGAGAATCCACCCCAACAGTCACACTGTAAACCTCACTAGGTTCTAGTTCTGGAGAACTGGACTGCTCCCTTCAGCCAGAAACACTACCAAACCATAGGCTCTCAGGCCTGAAAGGCTTCTGGGAACGTCCTATTCCAATCTCAAAGCAGGAAGCCTCTTGCAACCTCCCCAACAGACCATTCAGCTCCTGCCTGCACATCTAGTGACAGCCTCCATAGGCTGTCCCTTCCTTTGCTGGGAAAGCCACTGGACAGTTCAAGCCATTGGGCTAAGCTGTCTGCCTAAGTCCCTCAGTAATCCTAGCTCTGCTTTCTGGCCAAGAGTATATCTGCTTTCTCTGCCCAGCCAGGCCAACCCTTCACTGATGTGAGAACATCCTCAAGTGGCTACACGTCACGCCAAACACTCTTAACTTAGTTATTCCACATAGGATATAACTATGTGGAATTTATTCCCATCTGAATAAACTGGTTGCCTCTCCTGGACTTGCTAAGTTTTGGGGTTTTTTCCTCCTACTCATGATACCTAGATGCAGTACTCCAGCTGTATACAGTGCAGCACACAGCAGGATTGCCCACTTCCTTCTCTGGATACGATATTCTTTTATAAAGCCTAACATTTTATTTGTCTTTTGCTCACTCTTAAAACCAATGGCATTACCCCTTTGGCTTTACTGAGCCTTTATCAGCAGTCTACTAATATTAGAACTGCTGTCCCTTTTTCCTACATTTCATCATCTTAGTCTCAGGCTGGAGTTCCAGGCTGCCAGGATCACTCTGCTTTCCTGATTGTTAGCTTTCCCATCTCAGAGGCTGTCTGCAGAGCGAGTGTAGAGCACTGGCCCATTTTCCCGCACGTATAGCTAAATCACATCAGTATAGAACTCCCAGAAAAGAAGCCCCTAGGAAGCTACTGCTACTCGTCTAGGAACACCACCGTAAGACCACATGGGGGAGCTGGTGTTTCTTATTCATCCTGTCAGCCTTAGCTCAGGTATGTCCTTGAACTCTCATCCCAAACTAAACTGAGCTTTCCTTCTTTGTGACCCAGTATGACCTCATCACTCTGCATTGTACCAAGAACTGATTATACCCCTGGTGCTCAGCCCAGGGCCTGGGTCCAGGAGGCACTCAGTAAGATTTACTGAATGAATGTGCTGGGAGGAGTGGGAAATAGCTCATGCCAGCTGTCTTAATGGGATTATACATATTATACACAGCTATGGCTCAGATGACTAGAAGCCAGTGCTAGGCATGTTCCCACAGGCAATGCCTGAGCACCCACTTATTAAAGCCACGTTCCTATCAAAAAACAGCACTCCAACCTGCCTGCTGTTTTAAGAATGCAAGGTGGGGTATCACTGTCCACTCACCCACTCTCCCATACAGGTGAACTGCTGCATCTCTGGAAGCCACACAATCACTCACCAGTGGTGTCCATTCTTTTATATTTCAGGAGTAATCCAGACTTGGTCACATTACCACGGTGCAATTTTTAACCCTATCTATCTCTTATTTGCTGTATGATGTAGGGCAGGTCATTTAACCTTACCCATAGCATCAATGGAGTTTTCAATCTCGATGGGTCCTTTTGGTGTTAAACACTTTTGAGGGCTCTGGAGTGAGCAAATTTCAGTTGCTTGATTTCCTGAGTTTTGTACTTTTGAAGAGACATGATCTAGTCCTTGTCTCAGTGAGTAAAGCCTCAAACTAGATTTGTCAAATAAGCGGGAATTCATAACTAATCAAGGAGGCTTTTGGGGTGGTCGCCACCCTCCCCGTTGCCAGCATCGTCACTTACTCGCCCCACACCTCATCTACCACTAGGATGCTTCATCCCCCTGGGGTGGCTCTCACCCAGAGCCCCCTTCCTTCTCCATAAGCACATGGGAAGCTGGCTGCCACACTCTTCTGAGCCTTCTCCAATTTTCTAAAAAGAGCAAACCAGAAGAAATAGTTTCTCCCACCACCAATTCTCCAAAATTAGGTAGGCCCAACCTGTTTTTCTAGTCACTCATCCAAGATGCCAGTGAGCACCAGAGAAAAGTCAGATGTGGCCAGAGGAGAGAAAATTGAATCAGATGCAGATTGTGCCTCACAATCCTTGCTACCTCAAGACACCTCCCACCCCTACAGTGGGTGCAGAGGGAAGACTCTGATCTCTCTAGCCCTGTCAGGCCCAATCCAGGAGATCCTACCCAGAAAGCAACTGGAACCATACTGTTAGCCAAAGCCAGTGGAGGGTGGCACCCTGAGGCTGATTTGAGCCAGGGCAGCAGAAGAAAGCAATCAGTGTCTTTGGAGTCAGAGGACCCAGCTTCCAGGCAATGTAAGGGCCAGAGTTTCCCATCCATAAATGAGGGCCACGGGCTGGCCCTGTGGCTTGGTGGTTAAGTGCGCGCGCTGCAATGCTGGTGGCCCAGGGTTCGGATCCCGGGTGCGCATCGAGGCACCACTTCTCCGTCCATCCTGAGGCCGAGTCCCACATGCAGCAACTAGAAGGATGTGTAGCTATGACATACAACTATCTACTGGGGCTTTGGGGGGAAAAAATAAAATAAATCTTTAAAAAAAAAATAAATAAAAATAAAAATAAATGAGGGCCACCCCCTTCACCACACTAGGCTATAGAGAATTAATAAGTGTGGTTTGTAGAACATTTTCTGTTACTTTAGGGGCCAAGGGACAATCAAGTTCTGTTCTCATATCTCCACCTAGCTACATCGTTTTCTTGCAAATCATTTTAATGACCCTCCTTTGGAGGAGGCTGGGCCAAATGATTTCAAAGGTCCCAAATGCTGGTTTACTATGTATGGCATGGATTCTTACATCAGTCTTTCAAATTGGTTTTACAAGTTTAGATGGAACAGGGATACATTTGTTCTCTGTTGGATGAGAAACTGATGCCAAGGGGATTTTGATGAATTCCTCAGCAATGGTTCCAAAAGAGGCTATTTTGAAAAATCAGATGTTCTGCATACAGCCTTAATGTACAAGGCCAGCGCCATCCTGTACGTCTGTTCTTTAGTCACACTTTCTTGGCGCCTTCATTAGGAGTAAGAATGGTTACATATGACAGTTGTAAACTGGAAATAATTTAGAACTCAAAAGATGTAGCACGATTTTCCACCCCATCCTACTTAATTTCTCCCAATTTCTGCATGCCAAAGCAAGACATTCCAATGTGGGGCATCTCCTCGAGCAAAGATAGCACCAAAAATCAAACACACATAGTCTAAACTTAGCCCAGTTTTGTCTGAGATTGCTCTCCGGAGATGAGACTTTTTGACTAGCAACAGAATGTTCACTTTCATGAGTTTGCTTTACTGTATTCTCAACTTGGGCCTCTCCTCAAGCAGGCATACATTCATTGAAGAATGCATTTTGGTACTGTCTAAATAAACAACACAGCATCCCACTTGATTCCTTGTTGGCAGAAGCATCCCTGACAGGGCATGCCCTGTTCTGAGTCCTCTGTCTTTGTCAAAATGCTCTTCATGATGAGTCAGAGAGGGAGGCAGCCAGCTGTGGCAGTCCCCAAGGATCCAGGTCCCTTCTCCAATTCTAGTGCAGACAGCAGGTTGAATAAAACCAATATACAACCCATTTTCTATTTCTAGGTGAGAGGGAAAAAGGCCCTAAGGACAACTGTGTTTGTACAAAGAATTGAGAGTAAACAATATCAGGCACACACAAAAAATCCATTAGTTGGCATTTAAATAATCATTTTTCCCTTGCATAGTTACCCATTCTCTAGTGTTCTGCTGGAGGCTAAGGGCTGAACCCACTGAGGGAAAGCACCTGCTTCCACTGGTGGCACAGCGTGGAGGGTGGGCAGGGCCAACAAGGACGAATCTGACTGCTGCCACCTAGAGCCAGGGCCCAAAGGCTACTCTTGAGCTCAGGGCCTTGATCTTCGAGGAGTGCACGGCCTGTTTTTACCCCTTACTAAATGAGAGGAAAGGAAGAGGACACGCCTGGCCTTACCTTGGCTTTGTCCAACTAGTTCTTGATATAAGACACCAGAAAAGGTAGAGGGAGCCTGCCCCAAGTTTGAGGTTGCCTCCCAGACTTATTGACAAGACATGAAGGAAGCATTTACTCACAAAGCAAAGTGTGTAAATATTTTTCTTAGGAAGAAAAAAAATACTGATAATACATAGAACAATGTGCACATTCAGTCTTGGCACTTTTCCTTCATCCAATTTAACCAATCTCTAAACTGGTGACCTCTGCATATCTGTCAGTCTCTTTTCTGTAGAATAGTCTTCTTCAGAAAGCTACAGTGGATAAGTCATGTGTAAAGATGCATTTCTGGATCATCTTTGGAGGAAAATCTATTCAGCAGCCTCTTTCCCTCGAATCCACCTCCCTCAAAAAAAAAAAAAGCAGACCTGCTTTCTCATCGAGTCACAGAATTTATAAGCAGCTTTGCTCACTTCCAAAAACCAGGCCAAAAGACCACTCTATGGGTTGATGAGGAAAAGGCTAGCTGAGAAAGACTTCAAGTCCCTAAGGAGTTCTTGATTTTCAAAGAAAAATGAAGGGCTGGCTGGGTTTTAACCCTTGGTAGTTAAAAATGATGACCATTCCAATCAAAATATATCACTTCCGAAGATTCCATATTCACATTACTCACACTATAGGGCTCTTCCCTACCTGGCTAGGTGTTCAGGGGACATAGGTACATTCTAATTCTAACTGAAAATGTCAGAAAGAAAAAGCTGTTAAAAACAAAAAGCTTCCTATATCATTTGGGTGTCCCCTTCACTAGCAAATCATGTGTGTGTGTGTGTGTGTATAACTTAAAGGGCTATTTATTCAGACCCTAGAAAACTATAAAATAGGGCACAGGGCACAGACCTCAATGAAGTTCCTCAGTTCTTAAAAAAGAAAAGAGGGATGACAGGGTGCAGAGTTTGACTTGGATGACTTCCATGCCCATTCCAGCTGTAACATTTTATGATTATGATCCAGCCTTCAATTTTTCTTTCCTTCCTTTCCTGCTCAATGAAAAGCCAGGCAGGAAAAAGGAAAGGAATCCCAAGCTGCTGCCAGCTCTGGTAAGAGGTCTGTCTGGTTGGGGAAGAGGTTAGAAGGCTACTAAGTTGAGATGTGGGCCTCCTCTGACCACATCAGTAATCCACAAACTGCCTCATTACTTGGGGCTTATGCCAAAAGCAGCTCCTGAAGATATGTTATTGTCCTGTAATCACTGGAGGAAAAAATTCATTCTCCTCTGGTAAAATTACTTAGGAAATGGAAAGCAGTGTTGCAATCAAATTCACAAATACTGATGGGGGTATCTAAAATATTCAAGGCAGCCTTCGGGGTGCTGGACAGTATCTTGAATGGGACCCTCCAAGATCATCGCTATGAAAGAACGGGCCTTTTATAAGACCATTCACAAACTCTCCAGCCACGCATACATTCAAATACATTCCATTAGACATTGAGCTCCCCAAGAGCAGGGGCTGTCCTTTCCATCTTTGTATCTCCATGACCCAGCACAGGGTTGGCACAGTTCAAAGTTCAGGAAATGCCTGCCAAATGGAACAGAAAGGGTGGACAGCACAGCCTTCGGTCATCAGCTTCACCAGTCAAGCACAGTGGCAGCTTCCCATTTTAGTCAGTCTGTCAGTTTGTAATCATACAGCAATTAATTAAGCAGCTTTACTCTGTTAAGGGCATTTTTCTTTTAGGGAAAATGAACAAACACAGAGAGAAGGCGTTTATCACCAGTGCTTCCTCCAGGCAAAACTTTAAAAATTAAATTTTAAAAAAATAAATGAAGCCACCTACAAAAGGTTTTCCTGGGAGGCCTCAGCCAAGAAGAATTAACCTTAAAAAAAAGAGGCAATTATATGAAAGGGGCCAGGGGCTAGATGCATAATCCCATGATTTGACACCAATCCAATAGGCCCAGATGACTTCTTCCAGCAGATACAATCAATGGGTCATGAACACGTTCCCAAAGTGTCTTTCCCACTCTATAGAAAAGGGCCGAGCCCCCCCTTCTCAGGGCACCACATTTCTTGGAATTCCCATCAGAAAGACCTCCATCTTCCAATGTCTCATAACTTCCCCTTTAATAAGAAAAAACACAGAATGCATATTCACAAGGAACAGCGTTGGTAGGACGTGGGAAATTTGTATGGTGAATCAGATTCCAATGATTTGTGAGAAATGTTTGTTTTGTGAAATAGTGTATCTCTTATTGTAGCTCACAAACCCTCCTCCTCATTCTATTTTCCTTGTCTTGCTAAAGAATTCATGTCAACTCCATTTGTTACCAACTTCACAATCAAGGAGAGGGAAAATTTTCAGAAACAAAAAGTGTTCAGGTTTTAGTTATTAAGTATGGGAAGCATCTTAAAATACAGATAATACCTCAGTGGTCTTTTCCTTCTCCAAAGCCAAGCAGATTAAAGATTAAACCCTGACCCTCTTTAACTTAAACTGCTTTGCCTATATCTGAAGGACTACTGCTTAGCTGGAAGTTTGGAAAACAACTGTCAATACCATTCTAGGCACCTCAGTAGGTGCAAGGGGGAAAGTCAGTAAGCTGGATCCAGCGTTTGGAATATTCCCTTAAGAAGAAGTAGCTTTTTACTCGGCACCTGAAGCTAAAATTTGTTGCTACTTCTACGTAATTTCTTAAAATGAAAGTATTACTTTGGGGAAATATTTAAAATATATACCTTTTTCTATTAAAAATATTTATCTTTTTCCCAAAAAGAAAAATCAGTTCCAACTGAAAACTTCTTTTTCAAATTACTGGAGATATAAAAAATGGTGGCAAGTGGAAAAATAAGTGTCTTTGCTACTACCAATGAGACTAGCCTTCCAATAATATTTACTAAGATCAAAAAGGAACTATATGAAATGGCAGTACTGATGTTTTCTCTAAGGGCATTTAGTAAGTCACCCTCCCTGTCCTTTGCAGACCAGTGCCAGCTCTTCTATCTTGGGCACCAACACGCCCTCCAGCAGCCTTTGGAGGGCATATGTTGCTGGTAGGACCTAGAACTGAAGTGGTGTGAATATAAAGTAATGAGACTGATGTATGCTTTTTAAACATACATCTGCATGTGTGCACGCACAGACACATAAAACACAGAATACATACATTCAGGTGAGTGACACTCCCCACCAAAGTAGTCACTGAAGAAGTTCCACGTATCTCAATGATGACCAAAATGCTTATGACATCTCTGGAACTTCTCTTTGGGAACTGTTTATGAGCTGCACTAGAAAATGGCTCTGACTGCTTTACAGTTGTACCTCACTTATGACTCCAAACCCTCTTGATAACCTACCTTGTCTTCCAGAGGTTTCAAATAGCTTCTGACTAGTTTCAAACTCAAAATTCTATCTCCCATAACCCCAAAAGATTAAAGATTTGCCCAGAGAAGAAGATGCCCAGAGATTTCCTTCTCAGGAAATCTCCTGAGAAGAATCAAAAAGAAAGTGATATAGTAAATCCCTAGTGACCTTGATCAGTGAGTCACTGTTCTGGATCTTAGCTTCTGCTTTAGTAAGAGGAGGAGGTTAGAAGAGATGACCATTAAGGTCCCTTCCAGTTCTAACATTTTAGGAGTCTATGTTTCTAGATGTTTCTAGACTTTGAAGACAGTTCCAGAAATGTTCTCACCAACGGCAACATCATTGGAAAAACTATGCAGTATCCTGCTGGGACCACTCAAGGGGGACAACATACATTGGGATATATAAGTTCTGAAAAGTTTGTTAAAATGCAAGTCACATGACTTCATAGCAACAGCTCATACATGCACAGGGAATGCCAGCCCATCTGAGATTCCCTAAAATCATATCTTAATCCCTATTCTCAATGAGCCCAGATGGGCAGAAGCACCAAGCACCACCAGGGATGCAAAAGACACATGGTGTCAGCTGCTAAGGAAAATAAACCCCAAAGGTCCATGGGACTGAATTTACCAGCTGCATCCAGCTAGATACCTTGTTTCCATAGTATGGAGTTTCACCATTGTTCTTGCCTGACTTCTGGGAAAATTTTTTTGATTTTAGATCAACATTGCAGATAACACTTGGCCATGTGGACAGTAATAATGAAGTCCAATTGTCATTTATCTCATGGGGTGGAACCCTCCAGGAAAACAGAAGGCTATACTGTGGGGGGTGGGGATAACTGCATAGCATATCTTTATACTTCTAGTCACTCTCTATTATCTGCATGTAGATTTTGCATGATCAGTATTCAATGCCCAGCCAGCTTTCCCTAGGTTCCTCTGGCATGCCCTTGGATTGCAGCCCATTATGGCAACCTGTTTGTGTGGAAAATCCATGGGATTCGTCGTTGGGAGACCCAGTGGTCAGTCTGGGCCCTACCACTTAGTAGTTGAGAGAACCTGAACATCTGCATGGCAGTCTCATTATCTAAAAATGGGGCTAATACCACTTACATGTTAGGTCTCCTGGGAAGACCAAATTAAACAATGACTGCACATGTCAATTATATAGCATTAATCAAATGTTATTTTTTAAACAGGGAATCTAAATTAACTTTTGTAGAAGCATAAACTCAACTGATTTCATTAGGTATATTTACTTGTGGTAAGGGTAAGGAGACAGAGGAACATAATCTTTTTGGATCTGCCAAAGAACTACACTGTTTGACTTTTGAAAAAGATGGAACTAATTTTTATCTGCAAGGCTGATTTAAAACACCCTGTTGAAAGAAGTCAGGTCTGTCAGTTTGAGAAGGTATCCCCTCTTTCCTCTACCATTTCTAACTCTAGTGACTGTGCTCCTGAATCTCACTCCAAGTGGGTGCTGCCAGATGTGGCCCAGAAGCCCTCAGGGGTGGGTCACTTGGGGAGTGAGGAGTGCTTCCAGCCTGGGTCACAGGGAGGCAGAGATACAGTTCCCTTGGATATAGACTGCAAAGGCCCTGGAACCCTCAGAACCATATCAGACAGTGTTTTGCCATTAAAAGAAACCCAAAGTGAGAACACTCAGCTCTTCAGGATAAATGATCAAGCCCAAAGACCTCTTAAAAATAGGTAACACTGTTCCTTAGGTACTACTTGGCCCCGGCCATGTTGCTGGACCGTAAGAGATACTGATCCACGCTTCCCTTCCGCCGACTCACAGTCCGCCTCTCGTTGTCAAACATGCGTTGCAACTGCAGAGCCAGCCGTCGGTCCTCTTCCTCTTGCTGCAATTTCTGCTCCATCTCTCGCAGTACCGGATCTGTCGGGGCCAGACCCACCTCACCACTGCTTTGTCGCAGTTTCTTAAGGGAACCATTTTGTTCCAAGTGCTTAGTCTTACAATGCCTCTTCCGGCCCCGACGCAAGGAAGGAAGTGGCTCCTCACCTAGGTTGTCTACCAGAACACCGTTAGGCAGATCAAAATGATTCACTGTCTTCAGCTGTTTCTTTGTTTTGAGGACCCCACCCAAAACACTATTTTTGGGTAGCACTGAATTAACTGTTGAGATTTTCATGGCTGTACTTATACAGGTTTTATCTAACTTGGCATCTGGGGTTGACCCTGACCCTTCAAACTGCTCTCTCTCCAAAGTCCCACTGGCTCCCACTTTGAGTTCTGAAGAACAGCAGGTTTCCAATGAGATCTCAGTGCTCCTTTTACTATTACTGCCCTGTTCTGTTTTTGTTTGGCTAACAGAGGGGAAATAATCAAGGTCAGTGGGGGTGGGCCCAGTATACTCAGAGAGTGCTTGCCCACTGGACAGTCTTGTATTTACAGCCAGAAGTGGCTTCTCCTTGTTAGAATGGATAACCTCAGAGACTAGGAAGTCTTCTCCCGTTTCTGGAGCCAGGGAGGTGAGGGTGGCTTTCGAAAGGGTCTTTTTGATCTGCCGCTCCTGAAAGATCTGTTCCCACTTTTTGAGGATCCGTGGACTGGCCTCATAAGAAGTCTGCTTCTGCAGGCTTCTGTTTAGGTTGCGGGGTGTTGATTTGATGATGAGGGGACTTAGCACGCGGCCATCAGGGAGTCTCTTGGGAGGAGTACATGGTGAGCAGACAATGGGCTTGAAATGGTTTAGTTCTTCGGAGATGCTGTCGTTGCTTTCAGGGCTGATGGAGCGCTCTGGCTTATGCAGGGAAGCCAAGGATGGCAGGCAGCTGAAGGGTAGACGCTTTTCGATGGTGAGGTCAGGGGCCGAGAGGCAACGGTTGTTTTGAGTGGACAAGAGGACACCAATGATGGGGTTGGAGGCTGGGGTCATAGTTGTGACCTGAAAGAGATTAAAAAGATTATACATACATATATAAATATATATATATATATATATATTTTTTTTTTTTTTTTTCTTCTTCACAATTCCTTCATGATGGTAGAGGGATAAGGAGGGGAATGGGAAGAAATGGGATAAAGGGTGATGTGAGCCTAAGAAATAGGGAAAATCCCTAACCTAGAATGCATACCATTTGCATACCATTGCAGAATGCATACCATTGCAGAAATTCCTACACACTTGAAATAATTAATAAAACTGAAAATGTATAGGAAAAAAACTTCATCTAGAATTTTTAAAAAGGCTCTATTGGCCCTCATTCCACCCATCTGGCTACTAATTCAAACTCTAATTCCTTCACATCTATTTGTAACATTCTCCAACATAACTAGTATGCCTAGGACCCATTCTGCCTCCTCTCATCTGGAATAGTTTCTCTCGTGGCCATGTGCAGCAGGTTATGGGATGGGACTAGAAAGCCCAAAAGCCTGTGTGTGAGGTATACTTTGGCTTTGCCGGTTGGGGCTGCTCTGAGTCTGCTCTTCGTTCTGTCCTGAGCAGTATCACTGCAGCTTTGACTCCTTTCCACCTTGGAATTTAGGTTCCTAAAAAAGAATAAATAAAAGACAAATAGTCAAAAGTAGCCCATATGCTAGCTAAGGAAAAAGAATAACAACTCTTCTGTGCTTTCAAAGCCACCCACTAAGAAAGACAATTCTCTTGGGCGGCTACAATAGAAAATGAGTTAATTTATTAACAGAACGCATTCTAAGAACAAATCCTGTCAAAAGAGAAAGTTCTCCAGAGAAAACATTTGGTTTAAGCCTTTGTTTCCCACTAGACCCTGCATAAACGACACAAGACCAATGGCTATTTTGCTTAAGCTTAGAGAGATGTAGGGATACTTCATCTTCCTTGATAGGGTGAATACAGTGTTAAATTACCTTTACAAACAACAAATTTTTTCCTTTTATGAGGCCCAAACCTCTCCTCAGCAATCTAAATCAGCCATGAAACAAATACTTAAGTACTTATAAAAATGCATAGCAGTACACTAGATTTTTATTTAGGGAGTCAAAATTAAATGTAATCTCTCCCTTGATCCATTAAATTTGAGCTTCCAAGGCCTAAATCCTGGTGATTTAAGAGACTTCAAGAACACATGATTTTTTTATCTTGTGCATGCATTACATTATGACTTCACAACCCAAACCAAAACCCACAGAACCTGTATGATCACATTAATCCCACTGCTTAAGAATTATGCGCACATGACTGTCATCCACTCCACAGACTGTAAGTAAGCAGGGATCCTTGATTGTTTTTTTATTCACCTTTGTTTCCTGCTCTCCAACTTTGGCCTAATATATGTCTGGTGAGAATAATGTTTTTACAAATGTTTGCAACTGATATTTTACCTGTGCTATAATTCTATTCAACAAGCATTTATTATACACTTACTATACGCCAGTCACCGATGAGCACTGTCTGGGCACTGGGAATAAATACAAAGAATGAGATACAATCTAGGTCTTCAAGGAATCAGAGTCCAGTCAGGCAGACAAATAAATAATGTATATATAATACAGTGACATGTTACAACAAAAAAAGTATGCCTAAGAGACAGAATGGCATAAGAGAAGAGTTATTAATTACCTGGGATGGAGTGAGAACAGGGTTGGAAAAGCCTTCCTGCGGCATATGTGTTTTTAAGGATAAATACAAATTTGCCAGAAGTCAAGGTAGGCACATAGCCATACAGATGATCCCAAACAGAAATTATTTCTTTGAATGATTCTATTGAGCTTTGGAATGGAATATATCATATCTACTCTTTTGTAGCAAAAGATTTACTTTTAAAGTTTTACTATGCCAGGATTAGCTCAGAGAAAACTTATAAAGGAGGTAATCAGGTACATTCCCAGGGTGCTGCCTCTCCTCTTCCTACATCTCTAGCGAAGACCTGTCCTACCTACCCGCAATGGCTTCTATTCCAGCATTTCTGTGTTACTCCTCCCATTCAAAACTCTCTCATCCTATGTGTCTCATGGTCACATCACCTTGCAGATGGCTCCAATTTGATGAACTAATCTATTCTATGGTATTCACAGGAGAAAGCCGTGGCCAACCTGCATCACATGTCTGCACTTAACCAAGAAAATTCAACACTGAACCTAAACAAATAATGTGAGAGTTGTACAGATAGTACTAGTGGGAGATCTTGGAGCAGGTAGGAAACTTCGACATCATCCTATAAAGGCAGCTGCTTAGAAGTCAGCTTCATTTGTATTTTACCTAGAATAGTATTGAAATTCATTTGCATTCCCAGAACTCACACCAACTGTCACTAGAGTAAGCCACCCAGAAGTAAACTGGCTGGCAGATTAAAATGCTGAGGTGAATAACATATACTTTGGGTCAGGACGAATGGATATAGAGCTGAAAGAGACAGCATTATTATTTCAAACACATGACTTGTTTGGCACGATTCCATTGGAGAAACAAGTAGACTTAAAGGAAAAGATGTTCTGATCAACATAAGAAAGAACTTTCTAACAGTCAGAGCTGTTAACTGATAGCTACCTTGGGAGGTACTGAGCTCCATGTCATTAGAGATAATCAAACTGAGGCTGGACCTATACTTTAAATGTCCAAACATTACATAATTAATATAATTTTTAAAAACAGAGTAGGAGTCCATTTTGTCAGCAGTAACAGAGTCAAATTTAAAGACACTGGCTACATGCCTAAGTTATCAGATGTACAAATGACAACTACCTATTGCTAGGGAGAAACTCTTCACATGCCCCCTAAACTCCATTTTGATGAAAGAAAAGGCCCAGGGAGGAAACTCACACTTGCAGCCCTCAAGTACACAACAAGAATACCCAAAGTAGGTGCCAGCCCGGTGGCGCAAGCAGTTAAGTGCGCGCGCTCTGCTGCAGCGGCCCGTGGTTCGCCGGTTAGGATCTCGGGTGCGCACCAACACACCACTTGTCAAGCCATGCTGTGGAGGCATCCCACGTAAAGTGGAGGAAGATGGGCATGGATGTTAGCCCAGGGCCAGTCTTCCTCAGCCAAAAAAAAAAAAAACAGGAGGATTGACAGATGTTAGCTCAGGGCCAATCTTCTTCACACGCACAAAAAAAGAATACCCAAAGTAGTTTCTGACAATCTAAAATCTTTTTGGTAAACCTAAGTATGGCTGAAACTGTCATTGTCTTTCCCATCCACTTGGTTAGCAGCTTTACTGAGCACCAACTCTGTACAAAGCACTAGAGACAGATTGATGAAAAGATAATCTTGACCCACAGGAGCATCCAGTCACTGAAGTCCACCACATCATAGCACAAAAGTGCTATAAGAGAGCAATAACTACACAGCTAAACTCTCCAAGGGTTTTCTTCTAAGAGTTGTATAGTTCTAGCTCTTATATTCAAGTGTCTGATCCAATTTGACTTAATTTTTGTATATGGTGTGAGGTTGGGGTGCAACCTCATTCTTTGGCAAGTGGAAATCCAGGTATCCCAGCACCACATGTGAAGAGACTATTCTTTCTGCCATTGAATGGTCTTGGCCCCCCTTATTGAAAATCAACTGACCAAAGATGTACGGATTTATTTCTGGACTCTCAACTCTATTCCACTGATTAATATATCTACCCTTGTTTCAGATACACAATCTTTTGATTGTTCTAGCTTTGCAGTAAGTTTTGAAATAAGGAAGTGTGAGTTTTCCACCTTTGTTCTTTTTCAAAAATGTTTTGGCTATTTGGGATCCTTTGCAATTCCATATGTGAATTTAGTATCAGCTTGTTCATTTCTGCAAAAAGGGAGGTTGAAATTTTAATAGGTATTGCAATGAATCTTGTAAAACAAGTTGCGGAGTTTTGCCATCTTAACAATATTAAGTCTTTTAATCCATGAGCACACATCTTTCCCTTTATTAGTCTTCTTTAATTGCTTTCAACAATGTTTTGTAGTTTTGAGTGTACAAGACTTACACCTCCTTGGTTAAATTTATTGATAACTATTCTATTCCTTTTTGATGCTATTGGAAATGGAATTGCTTTTCTAATTACATTTCCAGATTGTTCATTGCTAGTGTATAGAAATGCAACTGATTTTTGTGTGGTGATCTTGTATCCTGTAACTGCTAAATTCATTTATTAGGTCTAATAGTTTTTTCATGAAGTCTTTAGGATTTCCTATGAATAATATCATGTCATCTGTGAATAGAGATAGTTTTACTTCCTTTGCAATCAGGATGGTTTTTTCTTTTTTTCCAGCTTTACTGAGATATAATTGACATATGATATTATGTAAGTTTAAAGTGTACAATGTGTTGATTTGATACACCTAAATATTGTGAAATGATTATCACAATAGGGATAGTTAACACCTCCATCATCTGACATAATTACCATTTCTTTTTTGTAGTGAGATCATTTAAGATCCACTCTCTTGGCAACTTTCAAGTCTATAATACAGTATTGTTAACTATAATCACCATGCTGTATATTAGATGCCCAGAACTTATTCATCTTATAACTGGAAGTTTGTACCCCTTAACCAACATCTCCCCATTTCCCCTACTCCCTGGAAACCACCATTCTACTCTCCGTTTTTATGAGTTTGGCCTTTTAAGATTCTCCATATAAGGGATATCATACAGTACTTGTCTTTCTCTGACTTATTTCACTTAGCATAATTCCCTCAAGGTCCACCCACATTGTTGCAAATGGCAGGATTTCCTTCTTTCTCATGGCTGAATAATATTCCCCTATACACATATAACACATTTTCTTTATCCATTCATCCATGGATGGACACTTAAGATTGTTTCCACACCTTGGCTATCGCGAATGATTTTGCAGTGAACATGGAAGTGCAGATATCTCTTCAAGATTTCCTTTGGATACATACCCAGAATTGGGATTGCTGGATCATATGGTAGTTCTCTTTTCAATTTTTTGAGGAACCTCCATACTGTTTTTCATAGTGGTTGTATCAGTTTACATTCCCACCAGTAGTGCACAAGTGTTCCCTTTTCGCCACATCCTCGCCAACACCTGTTATCTATCAACTTCTTGAGGACAGCCACTCTAACAGGTGTGAGGTGATATCTCATTGTGGTTTTGATTTGCATTTCCCTGATGGTTAGTGATGTTGAGCATTTTTTTCTTCTGTTAGCCATTTGTATATCTTCTTTGGAAAAATGTTCAGTTCCTCTGCTGATTTTTTAATTGGATTATTTGTTTTTTTGCTATTGAATTATATGAGTTCCTTATATATTTTGGATATTAATCCCTTATCAGATATATGATTTGCAAATATTTTCTCCCATCGCATAGGTTGCCTTTTCATTTTGTTGTTTCTTTGGCTGTATGGAAACTTTTTAATTTGATGTAGTCTCATTAATTTATTTTTGCTTTTATTGCCTGTGCTTTTAGTGTCATATCCAAAACAATCACTGCCAAGACCAATGTCAAGGAGATTCCCCCTATGTTTTCTTCTAGAAGGTTTATACTTTCAGGTCTTATATTTAAGTCTTTAATCTATTTCAAGTTAATTTTTGTGAGTGGTGTAAACTAGGGGTCCAGTTTCACTCTTTTGTATGTGATTATCCAGTTTTCCCAACACCATTTATTGAAGAGACTATCTTTTCTCCATGGGGTATTTTTGGCTCTCTTGTCTAATATCAGCAGACCATATACGCATGGGTTTATTTTTGGGCTCTTGATTCTGTTTCATTCGTCTGTGTGTCTATTTTTATGGCAGTACCATACTGTTTTGATTATTATAGCTTTATAGTATAGTTTGAAACCAGGAAGTGTGATGCCTCCAGCTTTGTTCTTTCTCAGGATTGTTTTGGCTATTCGAGGTCTTTTGTGGTTCCATACAAATTTTAGGATTGTTTTTGCTATTTCTGTGAAAAATGCCATTGGAATTTTGATAGAGATTGCACTGAATCTATAGATGGCTTTGGGGAGTATGGATTTTTTATTCCCCTGACCCATGAACATGCGACATCTTTCCATTTATTTGTGTCTTCAATTTTTTTTAATCAAAGTCTTAATAGTTTTCAGTGTACAGAACTTTCACCTCCTTGGTTAAATTTATTCCTATTTTTGATGCTGTTGTGAATGGGGCTGTTTTATTTCATTTTCAGATATTTCATTGTTAGTGCGTAGAAACACACCTGATTTCTGTATGTTGATTTTGTATCCTGCAGCATTACTAAATTCACTGATTAGCTCTAAGAGTTTTTTGATAGAGTCTTTAGGATTTTCTATATATAAGATCATATTATCTGCAAACAAAGACAGTTTTACTTCTTTTCCAATTTGGATGCCTATTTCTTTTTCTTGGCCTAACTGCTCTGGCTAGGACTTCCAGTACTATGTTGAATAGGAATGATGAGAGTGGGCACCCTTGTCTTGTTCCTGATCTTAGAGGAAAATCTTGAGTATGATGTTAGCTGTGGGCTTGTCATATATGGCCTTTATTATGTTGAAGTATGTTCCTTCTACACCCAATTTGCTAGAGTTTTTATAATAAATGGATGTATTTTGTCAAATGTTTTTTCTGCATCTAATGAGATGATCATAGGATTTTTATCTTTCCTTCCATTAATGTGGTGTATCACATGTATTGATTTGCCTATGTTGAACCATTCTTGCATCCCAGGGATAAATCCCATTTGATCAGAGTGTATGATCCTTTTAAGGTGCTGTTAAATTCAGTTTGCTAATATTTTGTTAAGAATTTTTGTTAACTATATTCATCAGGGATATTGGCCTATAGTTTTCTTCTCTTGTAGCGTCCTTACCTAGCTTTGGTATCAGGGTAATGCTGGCCTCATAAAATGAGTTTAGGAGTGTTCTCTCCTCTACAATTTTTTGGAAGAGTTTGAGAAGGATTAGCATTAATTCTTCTTTAAGTGTTTGGTAGAATTCACCAGGGAAACCATCTGGTCCTGGACTTTTCTTTGTTAGGAGATATTTTATTACTGATTCAATCTCCTTACTCATTATTGGTCTGTTCAGATTTTCTATTTCTTCATGATTCAGTCTTGGTAGTTGTATGTTTCTAGGAATTTATCCATTTCTTCTAGGTTATCCAATTTGTTGGCATATAATTGTTCATAGTAGTCTCTTATGATTCTTTGTATTTCTGTGTTATCAGTTGTGATGTCTTCTCCTGCACTTCTCATTTTATTTGAGTCTTCTCTTTTTTTCTTAGTTAGCCTAGCTAAAGGTTTGTCAATTTTGTTTATCTCTTCAAAAAACTAGCTCCTGGTTTCATTGGTCTTTTCTATTGTGTTTCTGGTATCCATTTATTTCTGTTCTGATCTTTGTTATTTCCTTCCTTCTGCAACCTTGGACTTAGTTTGCTCTTCTTTTTTTCTAGTTCCTTGAGGTGTAAAGTTAAGTTGTTTATTTTAGATCTTTCTCTCTTCTTAATGTAGGTGTTTATCACTATATACTTTCCTCTTAGAACTGCTTTTGCTGCATCTCATAAGTTTTGGTATGTTGTATTTCCATCTTCACTTGTTTCAAGATATTGTTGATTTCCCTTTTGATTTGTTCTTCGATCCACTGCTTGTTAGGAGCATGTTGTTTAATTTCCCCATATTTGTGAATTTTCCACTTTTCCTCCTGTTAGTGATCTCTAGTTTCATATGACTGTGGTCAGAAAAAATACTTGGTATGCTTTCAGTCTTCTTAAATTTGCTAAGACTTGTTTTGTGACCTATATGATCTATCTTGGAGAATGTTCCATGTGCACTTGAGAAAAATGTGTATTTTGCTGCAGTTGGATGGAATGTTCTGTATATGTCTGTTAGGTCCATTTGGTCTAAAGTGTAGCTCAACTCCAACATTTCTTTATTGGTTTTCTGTATGGATGATCTATCCATTGTTGAAGGTAAGGTATTGAAGTCCTCTACCATTATTGTATTGTTGTCTGTTTCTCCTTTCAGATCTATTAGTATTTGTTTAATATATTTAGTACTTGTTTAATATATTTAGGTGCTCCAATGTTGGGCACATATATATTTATAATTGTTAATCCTCTTGATGAATTGACCCCTTCATTATATATTGACCTTCTTTGTCTCTTGTTACCATTTTTGGCTTAAAGTCTATTTTGTCTGCTATAAGAATAGCTAATCCCACTCTCTTTTGGTTTTCACTTGCATGGAATATCTTTTTTCATCCCTTCACTTTGAGCCTACGTGTGTCCTTAAAGCCGAAGTGAGTCTCTTGTAGACAGCATATAGTTGGGTCTCGTTTTTTCAATCTATCCAGCCACTCTATGCCTTTTGATTGGAGAATTTAATCCTTTTACATTTAGAGTAATTATTGATTGGTAAGGACTTACTAATGCCATCTTAGTCATTGTTTTTTAGCTGTTTTGTAGTTTCTTTGTTCCTTTCTCCCTGTCTTGCAGCCTTCCTTTGTGAACTGATGATTTGCCATACTGGTATACTTTGATTCTCTTCTCTTTATTTTTTGCAAATCAACCGTAGGTTTTTGCTTTGTGGTTACCATGAGGCTTACATAAAACATCTCATAGATATAACAGTCTATTTTATGCTGATAAGAACTTCAATCACATAAAAAAACTTGACCCTTTTACACCCCTCCATTTTGATTTTGATGTCACAAAACACTTGATGTCTTTTTATATTGTGTATTTATTAATTATTTTAGCTAGTTATTTTTAATACTCTTGTCCTTTAACCTTTATAGTAGTTAAGTGGTTAACATACTACCATCTTACAGTATTGGAATACAGACAGTCCCCAACTTACGACGGTTGGACTTACAATTTTTTGACTTTATGATGGTGTGAAAGCAATATGCATTCAGTAGAAACCAAACTTCAGATTTTGAATTTTTATCTTTTCTCGGGCTAGCGATATGTGGTACAATACTCTCATGATGCTGGGCAGTGGCAGCGAGCTGCAGCTCCCAGTCAGCCACGCAATCACAAGGGTAAACAACCGATACACTTACACCCATTCTGTACTCATACAACCATTCAGTTTTTCACCAGTATTCAATAAATTACATGAGATATTCAACACTTTATTATAAACAGGCTTTGTGTTAGATTATTTCACCCAACTGTAGGCTAATGTAAGTGTTCTGAACACATTTAAGGTAGGCTACGCTAAGCTATGTTGTTTAGTAGGTTAAGTATATTAAATGCATTTTCGACTTATGATATTTTCAAGGAAGTCAAGGAAGATCTGTATTCTTAATATGACTATATACTTACCTTTACTAGTGTGTTGTATATTTTCACATTACTAATTAGCACCATTTTGTTTCAGCCTGAAGAACTTCTTTCAGCATTTCTTGTAAGGCAGGTCTCGGGGTGATGAAGTCCCCTCAGCTTTTGTTTGCCTGGGAAAATCTTTATCTATCCTTCATTTCTCAAGGGCAACCTTACTGGATTGACTATTCTTGGTTTGCCATTTTTTTCTTTCAGCACTTTGAATATATCATCCCAATCCCAGGCCTGTGAGGTTTCTTCTTAGAATTCTGCTGATAGCCTTATGGGGGTTCCCTTCTAAGTTACAAGCCTCTTTTCTCTTGCTGCTTTTAAGATTCTCACTTATCTTTTATTTTTGACAATTTTATTGTAACATGTCTTGGAGAGGATCTCTTTGAGTTTGTTTAGTGACCTAGGAGCTTCACGAACTTTGACATTCAAATCTCTCCCTAGATTTGGGAAATTCTCAACTCTTATTTCTTTAAGTAAGCTTGCTGCCCCCTTCTCCCTCTCCCTCTCTTCTCCTTCTGGAAGTCCAAAAATTTGCAAATTGTTTCTTTTGATGGTATCCCATAGATCATGTAGGCTTTCTTCATTCTTTTTCTCTCTTTTTGCTACAGAAGAATTTCCCTGAGCTAACATCTGCCTCCATCTTCCTCTTTTTTTGTATGTGGGCTGCCGCCACATACGGCATGGCCACTAACAGACGAGTAGTGTAGGTCCACACCCAGGAACCAAACCCAGGCCACTGAAGTGGAGCATGCCAAACTTAACCACTAGGCCACTGGGGCTGGCTCCCATTCACTCCTTTTCATTCATCTTTCTTCTGCTTGATCCATTCTGCTGTTGATGCTCTCTATTGTATTTTTCTTTTCATTCTTTGTATTCTTCAGCTCCAAAATTGTTGTTTGGTTCTTTTTTATGATTTCTATCTCTTTGTTAAACTTCTCATTTGCTTCATGTATTGTTTTCCTGATTTAATTGAATTGTCTTTCTGTGTTTTCTTGTAGCTCATTGAGCTTCCTTAAAATAGCTATTATGAATTCTTTACTGGGTAAATTGTAGATCTCCATGTCTTTGGGATCCATTACTGGAAGATTATTGTGATTCTTTGATGGTGTCATGTTCCTTGATTTTTCATGTTCCTTGAAGTTTTGCATACTGTCTTCACATTTGAAGTAGCAGTCACCTCCTCCAGTCTTTACTAACTGCCTTCAGGAGAGAAATACCTTCCATCAGCCCTGGTAGAGATTCTGAGGCTTTCTCAGACCTTCAGTGAATACACCTGCTACTTGCTACTTGCCCCCTCTTTTGGCAGAATTCTTAAGCTTGTATGTCTTCTCTTGATCCTGCAACACACCAGGCTGAGTGATGGTGGCCTCCCTTTTGCCTTCCCAAGGGTGGCACTATAGCTCAAGTTTGTGATCTCTCCCTTGCTCACAGATTCTAGGTGGCTTTCTATGCATCCTCACTAGCTATCTGCCAAAACTCACTCTCACTGCCACCAGGAGCATGCATAGGGAGCCAGCCACAGGGTGTGGGTGTGTGTGAGTGAGGCCTGTGAAGGGCTGGGAGTGACTGTGGGCCCGCTAAGAGGATCTGTGAGTGAGGCGTCCCTAGTGATTTGTGGGTGGGATTCTTGATGGATTCTGTGATGTAGCCAGTAGGATCCTCATTCCTTTAATGCCCTCTGAGAGTCCTATCTGCCACTCTCCCAGCCTCTTCCTTCCCCTATCATGCAACTCATGAATCAGTACTCTGGATGAGGCAAAAGAGAAATGGGCTTCTTTGGCAGTGTCCTACACAGCTGGAGAAGCCAGGTGCTCACTCACATGCTCTCATTTTCCCGCCACAGGGGAAATCATGGGCCAGGAAGATCTCTCTTGGCCCTGAGCTGTGCTGCCTTGGGGGAGGGGTGATGCAGATAAAGTCAAATTGTTCCCCTTACCCTCTCTAATGCATCAAAATTCACATTTTTTTGCTCTAATGGTGTGCCAGAACTATATTCATAAGGGATATTGGTCTGTAGTTTTCTTTTCTTGTGATGTCTTCATCTGGCTTTGGTATCAGGGTAATACTGGCCTCAAAGAATGAATGAGTTGGGAAGTGTTCATTCCTCTTCTAGTTTTTGGAAGAGTATGAGAAGGATTCATGTTAATTGTTCTTTAAATGTTTGGTAGAAACACCAGTGAAGCCATCTGATCCTGGGCTTTTCTCTGTTGAATGTTTTTTGATTACTGGTTCAACTTTTTCACTTGTTTTAAGTCTATTCAGATTTTCTATTTCTTCTTGAGTCAGTTTAGGTACTCTGTGTTTCTAGGACTTTGTCCATTTCATCTAGGTTATCTAATCTGTTGGCATGAAATTGTTCACAATATTCTTATATAATCCTTTTCATTTCTATAATGTCAGTAGTAATGTCCACACTTTCCTTCCTGATTTTAGTAATTGGAGTGTTCTTTTTTCCTTGATCAGTCTAGTTAAAGGTTTGTCAATTTTGTTGATCTTTTCAAAGAACCAGCTTTTGGTTTCAATGATTCTCTCTATTGTTTTTCTATTCTCTATTTCATTTATCTTCACTATAATCTTTATTATTTCTTTCCTTTTGCTTGATGTGAGTTTAGTGTACTCTTCTTTTTCTAGTTCCTTAAGGTAAAAGATTAGGTTATTTATTTGAAATTTTTCTTCTTTTTAAATGTAGGCTTTTACAGCTATAAATTTCCCTCTAAGCACTGCTTTTACTGTGTCCCATAAGTTTTGGTACATTGGTTTTCATTTTCATTCCTCTCAAGGTATTTTCTAATTTCTCTTGTGATTTCTTTTTCTGACCCATTGGTTTTTTTAAGAATGAGTTAATTTCCACATATTTATGAATTTTCCAATTTTCCTTCTGTTACTGATTTCTGGCTTCATTCCACTGTGGTCAAAAAAGATATTCTGTATTATTCCAATCTTTTAAAATTTATTGAGACTTGTTTTATGGTCTAACATATAGTCTATCCTGGAGAATGTCCCATGTGCACTATAGCAGAATGTGTATTCTGCTGTTGCTGGGTAAAAGTGCTCTATATATGTTAGGTCTAGTTGGTATACTATATTATTCAAGTCTTATATATATATATCTTTCTTTCTTTCATCTATATTATTCTATCCATTTTTGAAAGTGGATGTTAAAATCTCCAACTACTATTGTTAAAATGTCTATTACTCCCTTCAATTCTGTCAGTGTTTGTTTCATATATTTTATAGATCCATTATTAGGTGCATATGTGTTTACAATTGGTATATGTTCTTCAGGGATTGACCCTTTTATCATTATACAATGTCCCTCTTTGTCTCTTGTAATACTTTTTGTCCTAAAGTCTACATTGTCTGATATTAGTATAGCTACTCCAGTTCTCTTTGGGTCACTGTTTGCATGGAGTATCTTTTTTCTGTCCTTTCACTTTCAACCTATTTCTGTCTTTGGATCTAAAGTGAGTCTTAGCATATATTTGGATCATATTTTTTGTGTGTGTGTGTGTGTGTGAGGAAGATCATCCCTGAGCTAACATCCATGCCAATCCTCCTCTTTTTGCTGAGGAGGACTGGCCCTGAGCTAACATCCATGCCTATCTTCCTCCACTTTTTGTGGGATGCTGCCACAGCATGGCCTGACAAGCTGTGCGTCGGTGCATGCCCGGGATCTGAACCCGGGCTGCCAGCAGCGGAGCATGCTCACTTAACCGCTACACCATGGGGTCGGCCCCTGGATCATATTTTTAAAAATCCATTCTGCCAATCTCTGCCTTTTAATTGGAGACTTTAATTCATTTACATTTAATGTAATTACTGATAAGGAAGGACTTACTTCTGCCATTTTGCTATTTGTTTTCTCTATGTCCTAATACCATTTTTATTATTCAATTCCTCCATGAATGCCTTCTTTTGTGTTACATATTTCCTAGTGTACCATTTTTATTCCTTTCTTATTTCTTTAACTATATATGTTTTAGGTATTTTCTTAGTGGTTGCCCTGGGAATTACAGTCAACATCTTAATTTACAATAATCTATTTCAATTAATACCAACTCAATTTCAATAGCATATAAAAACTTTGTTCCTATATAACTCTATCCCCACCTTTATGTGTTATTGTCACATGAAGAGTTACAAAAATCATAAATGTGAAAATATTATATAAACCATAAACATAATACACAGATAATATTGTAGTATTTGGTCAGGTTAAGAGGCTTCAAAATGCTGGCTGAGAATAGTGAAGAGCAGTAAATTTGATAATGTTCTTAGGATTGAAAGAGCTCAAATAATGCCTTCGCTAAAAAATAGGGAAAGCAATTATTCCTTCCCCCTGTGTGCACATCCATTTCTGTACCCCAAAATCCTAACACAGTGCCAGGCACAGAGTGTATATATTCAATAAATTT